>NW_024704742.1:103180362-104665762 GCF_018977255.1 Callorhinchus milii | reverse complement strand
GCCATGCCATGCCATGCCCTGCCATGCCATGCCTTGCCTTGCCCTGCCCTGCCCTGCCCTGCCATGCCATGCCTTGCCCTGCCCTGCCATGCCCTGCCCTGCCTTGCCATGCCATGCCATGCCATGCCATGTCCCCTCTTGCTGGGGGGGGGGGTTGCCCTGTGGGTGATGTCATCGTTACAGTGAAAATACATTAGTAATAGCTCAATTGGAGGATAGTTATGACGAGTTAAAGGGCAGAGTGGGGACAGACTAAATATGCTGTATGAGTAACTACACGTTTTCCACGAAAGAGTCCCCTGAAGCAGAGAGCACTGTCATTCCCTCCCCCAGTGAATTTCTTTTTGTTATTGTTCACGTTGATCTCAACCCTGATGGAAGAGGGCAGTGTTTCACTGGGTGTTCCACTCAATTGACTTTTCGTTGGATTTGAGCGCCTTATCACATGATGAAGGCACCTCACAGGGTTTTATTGTGAAGTGTAGTCACTGTTGTGTTTGTGGGTGGTACATGGCACCCCGTGTGCACAGCAATATCTTACCAACAGCCACAAAGTGAATCATCATTGTAAATGATTACTGCAGATCTTTCACTGCTTGTGGACTAGAAAGCTCAACTGATATTCAAATGTTTTAGTGTTCTGACAACCAATGATATCATATGTCAGTCTGGCTCAGTTGAAAGAACTATCACCTCTGAGTCAAAGGTTGTGCATTTAAATCCCATGTTGGAACTTGACCCGTATATTGCCTTTTCTGAGGTTGTCCTATAATGTTCTTTGATGAGACATAAACCCGAGGTTCCTGTCTGCCTGTCCAAGTGGGCTTTAAAGATCCCATGGCACTATTTGAAAAGAAAATAGAGTTTCTTGTGATGTCCAAGTCAGTAATCCCCTAAATAGAATTGGTTACTCACTCCATGGCTGTTTGCTCGACATTGCAATGTGCAAATTGGCTGCCACCTTCCCCCAGAAAATATACCCAGTCACATCACTTTACAGTATAAAGCACCGTGAAGCACTCTTGGTGGTATCTTAAGGCATTTTCTCAAATAGAATGATTATTATTAGGACTATCATTAAAGCATTGAACAGAAACTGTAAAGTATGCTGTGATTCCAACAGAAGCAGATCTTTAGATTATGACATTGTGGTTACATTGCAATGAGATATGTAGATCTGCACTTAAACAGGGGAGAAATGAATCAAGCGGTACAGGAGAGGGGAATGGGAGAGATGGAGGCTGATGAAGTGTATAAATTTCGGCATGGACTTGTTAAACTGAACGTCCCATTTTCGTGCCACATCACTCCATGTAATTTTATGTAGTTATGTAACTCTATGATCCGATGTCACTAAACTGTGAATTGTATTAAGGCACAATGGCAATTTGCTCCAACTGCTAACCTGCAATAGAACAAGAGCACTTTTCTGTGTTATATTGGAATAATTAATCCAAACAGTGATATCCACTTCCTTCACTTCACTCGATTTGATATAGCACTTTATCATGTATTCAAGACGTCTCAAAGTGCTTCACAGAATATACTGTAAGTGAATTAACTGTACATTTCGTGGGTGAAACACGGCAGCCAATTGTGCGCAGCAGAGTCCCACAAACAGTTATGGATTGAGTTGTGGAAGGTGAGTGAAAGAAGTGTTATCTAAGATCTGAGAAATTTTACAAAACTTACTTGGGTAAAGTAGTAAATAACACAAAATAATCTGGGGTAAATAAATGTCCTAGTCTATAGCCAAAGTGAAGGGTAACTTTAAATCAACCATAGGTAGTAAACTAGCAAACAAAGATATTGACATTAAAAGTGCTTGTACACTTTTAAAAAGTGTATACTTTTGAACACTTCCTAGAGTGTAGGAAGGTAACATATAATAATAATCATTGCATTTAATATAGTGTCTTATCACGTCATTGAGACATCTCAAAGTCTTTCACAGGATACAGTGTAAAGTGGATTTACTATTTTTTTGGGTGAAATGAAGAAAGAATAATTATTTATGCTTACTCCACTTGTCTCTGTTTACCTAGCAGTAAGTAGGAGCCCGGTTTTAAATCGATTGGTGGATTGCTTTTACAGGGGGAATAATCCCTTCAGAATAAAGAAATAAAAAATAAAATAATTTGATCTCTCAATCCACAACTATTTGTGGTACATGGTTGTGCATAATTGGCTGCCCACAAAATGTACAGTCAATTCACTTTCCAGCATATTCTGTGAAGCACTGGAAGACGTGATAAGGCAATAATAAATGCAAGGATTATTATTATTATTTATATGAAAAACGAATAATAATTTATATGCATAAAGAATTTTGAATTACCTGTAATTGAAAAACACAATAGTACAGTATTGTTGGAGAGTTTTGGACAAGGCTTATAGATAGATATACTATTGCTGGTTGGGAAGCAATTAAGGAAATAACATTAAAAGGCTAAGCTCTTTCAGATTTTATCTTAAAAATAAATTTTCTTGTAACAGTCTGGGATAAAAGCAACTAAATAGATTTCTCATAGTTCAAGAAATTAACATATCAACAAGAAATAATTAATAATAATCCTTGCATTTGATGTATTTTTAACTTTCACTTCAGAAGGACTTCTCATAGCACTTCAAGTGATTTACTGTAAAGGGTATTTTGCAGGCAAACATGGCAGCCAATTTGTGCATAGCAATGTCCAACAAACAGCCAAGGTTTGAATGATTAATTTTATCTGGAGGATTGTGGGCCAGAACATGAGGAGAAATTCCCTTTTCTTTTTGAGTATTGCCATCTTTAATGCCCCCTGAACAGGCAGGTTTGGTTTAATGTCCGAGCTTATTTGAAGTGTCATTCTAGCTTATATGAGTTCAAAGTCCCAACATGAGGCTTGAGCTCACAATTCTTTTAACTCAGAGATGAAAGTGCCACCTAAGTTAAATAAAAAAGAGGAGTTAGAAGAATCCTAGCAGAAACCTATTCAGACATAAAGATGGAGAAATGGATAAAAGAGAAACTTGAAAATAATGAGGATTATTATTATCACTGCGTAAAATGTGATGTGTGCAAGTTTCTGCCTTATGATGTGAAGAGGAAAGTGACAAAATAGTGCAATGCCAGAAGATATCTGCTCAAAAAGCAACAGATCGAAGAAGCTGCAACTATTGCTCAAAGACACAAATGAGAAAACAAAAAGCCTTCAAGAATTGTTGGAGGAACAAATGCTGCTTTCAACTGCAAAAGCAACTGCAAGAGGACTGCACAATAGAGACAAGTACATGGTATTGAATTGAATTCCTACAAAGATGTTGAGGTAAGTCCCGTAATGTAGTGGTTAGCACGCTCGCTTCGCAAACGAGAGGACCCGAGTTTGGTTCCCCGGCTTAGGCAACTTTTATTCCTCCACACACCCCTGTTTTCATAGCAGTAAGAAGGAACCTGGTTGTTATTCGATTGGCGTATCATTTTCCAGGTGTAATAATCCCTAAAAAAATATATAATTTGGTCACTGAATCGACGTCTGTTTGTGGGACACTCCTGTGCGCCATCAACTTGCCGCATTTCACCCACAAAATAAACAGTCAATCCACTTTACAATACCCTGTGAAGAACTTTGAGACATCTTAATGATGTGATAAGGCGCTATATCAAATGCAATGACTACTATAATAAATATTAGGACCCAGAACACGGTTAGAGAAACAAATTATGAGATCCAACCTTAAAAGAGAGAGAGATGATGAGATACAAGTTGGGAGGGTCACAATGATTAAGATGGATACACAGCAGTAATTAATAAAGTGAGTGACTAGAAATATAACATGTTTATTGTTTCTAAGGGGCAACAGGTCACAAATTGTATGCACAGGACGGAACTGAGTTTGTAGACAACTGGGAAACTTTTTCAAATAGATGAAATGTTCCAGTAAGGCTGCTGTACACTTCAATAAATGGGGAACTAAACTGCTGGCACAAAACATAAACACAGCAATTGTGTTTCATTTAAAATAGATTTGGAGGGGGACGAGGAATGTAAGGAATAAAAAGTAAAATTAGGTGCATAGATAAATGCTAAAAGCATTTGAAATAAAATGGTACGAGACACAATTGTAAGTGAGATAATCCTTCCACTTAATACAGCACCTTTTACGTCAGGAGGATGTCTCAAAGCGCTTCACAGGATTTACTGTGAAGGTGATGACTGTGTATCTTGCAGCCGAAAACAGCAGCACACTTATGTACACCAATGTAACACAAATAGCAATGAAGTAAATGACTAAATTTTATTTGGGTGATCATTGTCCAGAGTACTCTTTTTTAGTAGTGCCATGGAATTTTTAACAGCGATCTGAACATGCAGTTGGATCTCATCCAAAGGACGGCACTTCTAACTTTGCAGAGTACCGCAGCATTCACCTGGGGTGTCAGCCTAGACTATGTTCGCTCAAACTCATTGAACCTACAACTTTATGACTCATCGAGAGTGGTATCACCCAAATAAGACTGACGCATATATTTATGATGTGATATGAATCACAAAGATAAGATAGCCGGGTTTCCCAGTTGATCTTATCCTTCTAGAATACTCATCATAATAAGATCTGAACACAACACAGGATGTTTATAAATATGTACAGGATCAATGACCCTGCCAATCATTAACTATCCTCTGGATAAAAAAAGCTTGGTGTCTGTCCTGAAATTGGCCATTGCAACCATTACTCTTTCTCCTCTTCTTCTGTTGCCTTGATGCATCAAAAAGTAATGTTCTGTGTTCACTCAACAACAACAATAACAGCAACTTGCATTTATATAGCGCACTTCACATGGGGCAATGTCTTGGAGCACTTAAAATCCCATTTAAAATATTGGATACCCCTTTAAGATATACTGAGAATGATTCCAAGATTGAAGAGCACTAACTAACTCTAACACTAACTCATCTAACCGCACTTCCTCTCCCCTCCCTTCTCCCCCCCTGACCCCAGCTCGGGTCTGAAATGTCCAGCGCCTTGGGACATCCTCCTGACATGGAAGGCGCTATATAAATGTAACCATTGCTCATAGTTCATTCCTCTAATTTTTGTCTTCTAGTTCATCCCCTCTAGGGATCATTGCTCTCCTCTGCACCTCTTCCAGAGTTGGGTGGCCTCTATTCTATGACCAGAACTGCAGACAGTTTATGTTGGCAGCTTGACAAGAACATTATACAGCTTGAGTGTATCTTTTAGGAGCATGAACTGAATTCATTTGTGCCTATACCTCATGATCCACAGGCTGCTCTAGCTAGACAGGTTCCTATGGCTGCAGGTTTCTGGGAGAAGCGATTTTTTTAATGCTCGACCGGCAAAATCGAGATGGGTGGGGCTGCATCGAGTGCTGCCTGCAGCAGCCTGTAGGAACTTTAAGATAAACTTATCACTCCTAAGCTAAAAAAAATCTATCAAATTCATAAAGGGCTAGGAGGCAAGCTGCTCACGGAAGTTTTGACTAAGGTAACAGATTATTTTGATTATCTGGATCCTACTTTCCTTATTTATTGCTACCTCACATGATTTTGACGTGGTGAATGATAAGCCCACTGATACCCCGAGATCTCTTTAATAATATAATAATCCATACATTTATATAACGCCTCATCACATTATTGAGATGTCTCAAAGCGCTTTACAGAATGTTTTGTAAAGTGGATCAATTGTGTGATTTGTGGTTGAAATACAGTAGTCAATTGCATGCAGTTTCATTAACTGTCATGAATTGAGCGACCAAATTTTGGTCGTAAAGCAATCTGCCAGTCGACTAAAAATCCGGTTTCTATTTACAAAAGGATTGCGTTTGTTTAAACTGCCCATCTGGGAATTGAACCAAGGAGAGCTAACACTAACCACTACACTGTGAGGAAAGTGTGTTAGCCACTGGACCACAGGACTCCACAAGCTTTCAGCTACCTCGTGCTCTCTTTCCTCTCCCCCTCTCTGCTGCTTGGCGTCTGACCAGTCACTAAAAGGACTTCAAGGCATAAGTCATCTGAATCTTACAATGAAATAAAGTTGATCAATTCAAGGAAATATAGAATGGATGATGAGGACAGCGGATGGTAGGATCACGCATCAAAATAAATATTCTGCAAATGGTAGATCTGTCATAAATGAGTCATGAGAATCTCTAATGACTAAAACATTGACTGTCGAGTAATTATGGCAAATTCTTATCGTAAAATCATAGAACTGTATAGCACAGGAGGAAACCATTCATCATGGCTCTTTGAAAGAGCTGTCCAAGTTAATCCCACTCCCCTGCTCTCTCCCCATATCCCTGCAAATTTATCCTCCCCATATAGCTACCTACTTCTCTCTTGAAAGCTGTTATTGAATTGGCTTGCATCAACCTTTCCGGCAATACATTCTAGATCCGAACAACTCAGATAAACACAATTATGTTCTTATTATCTCAGGATACAGTGTATAATTTGGGACACGACATGCTACTGCCAGGATGTTGCCAGGATAGATGGATCTTTGTTTTCTTTCGCCCAGCAAATTCTTGTGTTCTAACACTAAGCCCGCCACCATCTTTCCCTTATCGCCCACCTATCTTGAATCCAACCATCAGCTCAGGTGCAAACCCTCGACAGTCCAGCATCTTGGGATGTCCTCCCAATATAAATGCAATGTAAACAATATAAACGAACACTATATCCATTTTGCACTTATTTTTTACTCTACTTTTTCTACTTTTCATTTGTTTTTTTCTCCTGTTTTAATTTTAGAATTGCCCCTGTCAATTTAACAACAATAACAACTTGCATCCATCACAAGGGGAAGCATCTCAGAGCACTTAACAACAGGGGAGATTGACTTCGAGGCAGGCAGATAGGGAAATGAACTTAGGCACAGGGAAAGATTTTTATTTAAATGTCCTAAATTCACTCCCCCTCAATTTTTTTCACCTTTGTTTGTGGGATGTTGTTGGCACAGACAGTCTGACTATACATTAATATTCCACATTAAATACAAATTGATTTATTTCCAGATGACAAACTCTATTTTGATTGTGTTATTTATTTAAATTTGGTCTACCTCGGGTATAAGGAGACTCAATCCACTTTCCCAATTTCAAATAAGTACGGAGATTGTCCTTCCACTTATTCTGGTTTATTATTTCCTTCATAGTGGAGTCCTGCAATGTATGTAGCGTGTTGCTTAGAGCGCTCGCCTTGCAAGCGATAGTATCTGCGTTCGGTTCCTGGGAAGGGCAAAATGTTAGGCAAAATTCCTTCCTCCAGACGTCTCTGTTTACCTAGCACTAAGTAGGAACCCGATTGCTAGTCGATTGGCGGCTCGCTTTTCCGGGGGTAATAATCCTTTCAAAAAATAATAATAATCTGTTCACTCAATTCCCGACTGTTTGTGGGACATGGCTGTGCACAATTGGCTGCCACGTTTTGCCCACAAAATATATAGTCAATTAACCTTACAGTATAATTTTTGAAGTGCTTTGAAATGTCTTGAAGACTTGATAAGGCATTATATCAAATGCAAGGATTATTATTCCCATCCAGATGTTCTGCCACATTCAAATGAATTTCGAATTTGATCAAAAAAATGATCCATTATCACACTGATGTTCAGGGACTGTTGTCAGTACAATTAGTTGCTGCTTTGTTATACACATTCACTTTATTTTTAATCAGTGCTATCCTCTAAAGTGTATTCAGGTGTTATATTGTAAGTGAAAGGCACTGTAATTAATATAAATTGTTATGGATTTAGGATGCAGTTAAACGTGTTCCTATCTAAATAACACGCTGATGATAGGGCTAAAGATTATTCGATAAACCTGAAGGAGGGACACAGCCAAACCCATTCCTTTGCTCGAGTCAGAGCATCTATTTGCATGACTAAACTGACGCTTTCACTTGGAATGGGCAATGTAGTGATGTTTAAGTTTGGATGATTTAATCAAATAAACACCTCTTCAATTATGAATAATAATTGGAAAGTTCCACGTCAGCGATGCATCATTTTAATAGTTATTTTAAAAAGCCAATTGGTAGCTGTGAATGTGAATATCACTCCGATTGGGATACATTGACAAAGTTTAGGTATTTGCTTTGTTTCGAGGGGGCGTCCATCAACATACTATATAACCCACTGCCTCTCCAGTTAATACCATCAGCAGCAGCTCACTCAGTGCCGACTCCACAATGGGTGAGTTGTCTATCCCGGGATAGCAGGACCAGTGCAATGGGAGAGGAGGAGCACTCGGTGGGATTCGGGGCGAAACGATGTTACCATAAACTATTCAACAACTGTCAGTGGGACATTTTCACACCATCACATCAATGTTCTTCTCTCTTGTATTTGACAGTCTCTCTTAGGGTTCTCATCATTTTCCAGCTGGTACTTGTGGTCGTGCAGATGATGCCCAACAGGACCCGCAAGAAGGACGATTCCTCGCCATACAAGAATTGTAACAGGAGCCAACTGAAAGCACTGATCGGCATCATTAAACCATCACTACCTGTAAGACATCTAAATCTGAAATATATTTCTGCTGTAAAGTTGTATGTGATAAGCACTCAGTATATATGATTTCTGTAAACTGGGGCACACAATAATATCAACCCCATTCTAGCAATTATTGTTGAGACAGATGAATTATATCCATATATATATATAGCTATTCATATTATAATGAATTATTCATTCATTAGTTGTTATAATCCTTGCTTTTTGTTTAGCCCTTGATAGAGCCAAACGCCTCAAAGGGCTAAATAGGAAATTGCTGTCAAAGTGTAGTGACTGTGTCTTGAAGGCAAAATCAGCAGCCAGTTCGTACAAAGAAATGCCACACAGACAATTATGAAGCTAAATGGTAATAATAATCCTTGTGTTCGGTATAGTGGCTTATCATGTCGGAACAACGTCTCAAAGCAATTAACATGATTTACCGTGAAATGGAATGACTATGGAGTCCTGTAGCTCAGTGGTTAGAGCACTCGCTTTGCAAGCGAGAGACCTGAGTTCAATTCCAGGCAGAGGGCGAAACCTTGGGCAAGTTTCCTTACTCCACACAGAGCCTAATAATAATCCCTCCAAAAAACCAAAAACAATAATTAAATTGGTCATTTTCAATCTACGACTGTTTGTGGGACATTGCTGTGCACAATTGGCTGCCGCGTTCGCCCACAAATATACAGTCAATTCACTTTACAGTATGTTCTGTGAAGCGCTTTGGGACGTCCTCCCGACGTGAAAAGCGCTATATCAAATGCAAGGATTATTATTATTATTATGTGTTTGTAGGTGAATGCAGAAGCCCAATCGCACACAGCAATGTCCCACAGTTAGCCATGAAATGAATGACCAAGTTTTAACTTTTTTTGATTTGGGGGAATTGTTGGCCAGGATACTGGAAGAAACTCCCTTCTCTTTTTGAATAGTACCATGGGTTCTTTAACGTCCACCTGATCAGGCAGGCTGGACCTCGGTTTAAAGTGTCCAATCGGAAGCTCGGACTGAATTGGTATATCAGTTTAGACCATATGAGTTCAAATTCCAAAGTGGATCTTGAACCCACAGCCTTCTGACTCAGAACCAAGAGTACTAAAACTGAGACAATCTGATACAATTATAAATTTATTTGGATGATTGCGGAGTCCTGTAGCTCAGTGGTTAGAGCACTCGCCTTGCAAGCGAGAGACCTGGGTTTGATTCCCGGCAGGGGGATACCTTGGGCAAGTTTCCTTACTCCAAACGCCTAATAATAATCCCTCACGGAAAAAAAAGCAATGACAATGTTTTCTTAATCCACAACTGTTTGTGGGACACTGTTGTGCGCAATTGGCTGCCACAAATATAGTCAATTCACTTTACAGTATATTCTGTGAAGCACTTTGAGACGTCTAGAAGATGTGATAAGGCACTATATCAAATGCAAGGATTATTATTATTATTATTGTTCACCAGGTCACGGGGAAAAAAGAAAACTTCCTTCTCTTTTACTTATGAGATCTTTAATATCCACCTGAACATATAGGCAAGACCTCATTTAAGGTCTCATCTAAATGATGGCACCTCCAATAATGCATTGCTCCCCCAGCACTGAGATGAAGTGTCAGCCATTATTGCCAAAAGTCTAAACCTTTTAGTCCACAAAATATTGCTCCAGAGGTAAAAATACCACAACTGAATCAATGTGAACAACAGATAATCCTCAATGAGTCAATTTGAGAGTCTCCTAAATGATTTATTTCTGGTGTAGCTGAGAACAAAGGAAGTTGATTGTAGACCCAAACATTTCTGAGTTATATGTAACGTGCTATAGGTTGATTAACCTGTTCTTTCTCTCTATTCTAGGGTGAGATGCCTCAGCAGTATGGAGTAAATTTGGTATGTTTCAATAGAATAGACTCTGCTTGATTTGCATTATTGAGCAAGATACATTTTTTCCCACAGCAGTTAGTTGGCAACAATTTGAAATAACTTTTATTTTTAGTTAGCCGGATGTCTGACACATATGGAAACCCATCAACATGCTTAAAAATATTCAAACCAAACTGAAAATTCTATGGAAATCCCAAATAGATTGTTGGAATGGAATGCCCCCTCTCCCTGGAGGGTTGCATCCTGCTTACCTAATTCTGGAAAATATTAGGGAAGGTTGACAAGAGCCAAGACTTGGGATTCCAGAGTGTGAGTTTCAGCACTGCTGGAGTCTAACCAGCTAAAACTGCATAGCCTGCTATTAATATCACTGTCTGATAAGCTTTCCTGCTGCCTTGTCCAGCTAGGTCAACACTACCCATTAGGCTTTGGCTTGCAGGGTTAATAAGAGTTGAGTGGGATGACTCCCTGTTCCCAGAGATTGATTCTTCCCTTCTACGTCCTACTGCTGTGCTGTCATCAGCAATGGCCTGAATACTGCAGACCCGCCTAGCTCAGGAACCAGATGACTGAGACTGCCACAGAGGGCTGGATCGATTTCGCAATTCCATTGGCAAACATGTCATCTTGGAACCAGTTTAGCTCCAAGGACACCCCATCAAGGAGGATAGTAACCAAATTTTGAATGATTATATATCATTGTTAAATCTATGCAGATTTTGGTATAACGTTGTGACTGTGTCCTAATAAATGCCAACTGTTTTTCAAGTTCTAACTTATGGTCTGTAGTAGTCAAATTATATCAAATTTGTTCTAATTAATTTTGCATTCATTGTAGACTATATCAATCTAAATTCAATTCAAGAAATAACATCATAAATATTTTTTATTAACATGGTTACAATAAATGAAAGAATACTTACACAACACTAATTCTTTTTTTTAATTTTAGGATCCTTTATTTGGCACAGTGCGTGGTATCGTGAACACTTACTGCAAGATGGCCTGCTTTAAAGGCAAAAAAAAAACGTTTTACAGAAACGTAAAAGAGTCAATCGAGAATGCATGCAACAATAAAACTTTGTGCTCAGTAAGTATTTGGCATCAGAATTTCTTTTCAGTTTTCGATTCTTTGTAGAATTGATTGCAAACATGCCACACTTCTGGTGCTCTGCATCACAGTCCACGGTTCCTCTCTGCTTTCATACAAATATGTTGAGGACACTTAAAATGATTTCTAATGTTATTAGAAATAGATCAGTTCAGTTAAACGTTATGGTATCACTTTGACTTTAAAACTAACAACTTGTTCTTAAGATCCAAGGTCCTGGAACAAGTCATTGCCACCCAGCTTGGCTCCTTCCTCTCCCGTCACTCCGTTCTCGAACCCCTACAATCGGGTTTCCGTGCTGCCCACAGCCCTGGTCAAAGTGACAAATGACATTCTGTCCATCTGCGACCAGGGCTCCCTATGCCTCCTTATCCTCCTTAACCTCTCTGCTGCCATCAATACCGTTGACCATTCTATCCTCATCCACGACTCTCCTCTCATCTCAACCTTCACAGTTCTGTCCTTGAATGGTTCAGATCGTACCTTTCACATCGCCTCCACTTCATCTCCACAAATAGCTTCTTCTCTAGCCCACACACCATCTTGTGCGGTGTTCCTCAGGGCTCTGTCCTTGGTCCCTTCCTCTTTAATATCTATATGCTCCCTCTTGGTGACATCATCAGCAGACATGGGGTCAACTTCCACATGTACGCAGATGACACCCAACTCTGTCTCTCTGCCTCTACCCTTGACTCCAGGACCACTGCTGTCCTGACAGAATGTCTGTCAGACATCAAATCCTGGATGAGAACTAACTTTCTTCAGTTGAACGTCAACAAGATCAAGACTCTCCTGATTGGCTCCCGTCAGCGCCTCCACACTTCAGGCGCTGAGTGGATGCACACTCCACCTTACTAAGCCAGTTCGGAACCTTGGCATCTTCTTTGACCCTCAACTATCCTTTTACCCCATCCATACATTGACCCGCTCTGTCTTCCCCCATCTCCGGAACATTGCCCAGCTCCACCACTTTATCACACTGAAGCTCGCCAAAACCCTCATACACGCATTCATAACATCAAGGCTTGACTGTGCAAACTCCTTGCTTGTCGGTCTCCCCAACTCCTCTCTCTGCAGATCATCCAGAACTCTGCAGCCCATGTCCTCTCCCGCACCAGGCTCCGTGACCCTATCACCCCCATCTTTGCCAGATTCCACTGGCTTGCCATCATTCAGAGGGTACAGTTCAAGATCCTGGTCCTTCACCCTCCCCAATCCCAAGCCCCAGCTCGGGTCCTAAACTCTGTCCAGCGCCTTGGAACATCCTTCAGATGTGAAAGGCACAATACAAATGTAATTTTGTTGTTGTTATTTAGGAACACATTAGCTGATCACCCATGTATGCATTTTTTCTTTTGAAGGAATTTACCTGTGGCAATACCATGAGAAGAAAAAATTATGTGGATTTACAGTGGCAGCTCTACAGTCAGTTACTGGATCTGAAGGAGCTGGAGGATTGAGGGTTTGATTCTGACAAAACAAAATGCTGTGAATTTGCACTCAACTAACTTTAATGATTTAATGATATATTAATATTTAACAGATTCACTTTTCATTACGAGTTTACACGATTAATTGATGATGCAGGGATTTGATATTTACAAGCCAGGTTTATTTGTAGTATTTGAGGAAAGGGTAACATTTCTGTATTCATATCGATTGAACATATACTGTATTTAAGAGAGAAACAGCAACAACATTGTTATTCTACACAATGTAATTATTGTAACTATGTTTCTTGGGAAACAAATCAGAACAAACATTTAAAACTTCAACTTTGTTGAAACTGTAACCATCTTCAAAATATAAAAATATATAAAAATACAAAAATACAATTTTTTAAAAAAAGTATAAGAATGAAAGATTGTTTTCTACGAAAATTGAATTGGGGTTAGATCTTAATTCCAAAAAGCCAGTGACATTTTAAAAAAATTGAATTGTCCTGTCTTTACAAATAATCTGTTTCTAGATTAATAGTATTGTACGAAATTCATTATGAACATTTCCATAAATCAGATTATAGTTACAGAATTAAAACCTTTTTGATTAATTCTAATCATTGGTTCAATTACACCTTGTAATTGTTTAATTGAGGAATTAGACTGCACTGATTTTTTTGATGAGCCTTTGATTCACATTTCAGAGTTAGCAATGTCATTTTTATGGGAAATCAAATCTAGTTTTTTATTTTTGTTTGATAATTCAGAGTTCTGAAACACAAAGTTAATGGCATAAAAATGACACACAATTCTCAGGCTGAGAAAACCTGTTGACCCTGAAATACCATGCAGTGTAATAGGTTGTGCGAAAACCGTGTATGCACTGTGCATCATTTTCAGCCTTTTTTGACAAAAACATCCACGTTAAATATATATAGTATATATACAGGTATATATAATATATATATATACTTGCTATTTAAAAATTATTGTCTATTGATAAACTGTATTTGATATACACTTATACAATGTGATACAATTAGAAATATTGACCAATATATACTGGAATATTTTGTTCATGCAGCTCCAGCAGTACAATAAATATTTACTATTAATGCATATGCATGTTTTTCTTTTAATTTCTATATTGATTTACATCTCTCTTTAATATATTCAATTTTGATAATAAGAAACAATTTGCATTATGTTTGTTTCAATATTTTCTATACTAACTGTAAATCCATTTGTAATACAAGAAACATATTTAATTATTTATGAAATCTTCATACATTCAAATGTGTATTTATTATTAAAGAACATTGGATTTAGTTAAGTTCTAGTGATTATTTATGTTCACTTCACCCACAAAATATACAGTCAATTCACTTTACAGTATATTTGTGAAGCACTTTGAGACATCTCAACAATGTGATAAGGTGCTATATCAAATGCAACGAGTATTAAACTCATCATTATTATTATTTGGTGGGGTAATATATATTCTGCGTGGAGTAACTCTCTGATCTTCAGATCCAACAACATTCAAAGACCCACCTTAATATTCTTTTCGACCTTCAGCTCTCTTTCAAGGCCTATATCCATTCCTTGGCCAATACTGTTATCTGCATTTAAATGTTTGCACAGGGCTCTACTCAAATCAGATAGCACAATGCCATTTGTAGTGTCAGTAAACCAATGATGGAATGAAACCCAATCCTGTCTTTATGCACAAACCACATGTTAAACATTGAAAGGATGCCATTGACTGACGTGATGCAAAAAGATTGCAACGGGATATAGATAGGCTAGGAGAGTGGGCGAATAGGTGGCAGATGGAATTTAATGTGGGGAAGTGTGAAGTTATTCACCTTGGTAGAAAAAATAGAAAAATAGATTATTTTCTAGAAGGGGAGAGATTACATAGTGTTAGTGTGCAGAGGGATTTGGGTGTCCTTGTACACCAGTCTCAAAAAGTTAGTTTGCAGGTGCAGCAAGCAACTAAGAAGGCGAACGGCATGTTAGCGTTCATTACAAAAGGTTTAGAGTACAAGAGTAGGGAAGTCTTGCTGCAACCGTATAGGGCCTTGGTGAGACCGCACCTGGAGTATTGTGTGCAGTTTTGGTCTCCTTATTTAAAAAAGGACCATACTTGCCCTAGAGGGGGTGCAGCGTAGATTCACTTGGTTAGTTCCTGGGATGAGGGGACTGACCTATGAGGATAGGCTGAATAAACTAGGGCTATATTCTCTACAGTACAGAAGAATTAGGGGAGATCTTATTGAAACATATAAGATTCTTAAAGGGCTGGATAAAGTAGACACTGAGGGTCTGTTTCCCCTGGTAGGAGAATCTATAACCAGGGGTCACGGTCATAAAATTAAGGGTCAGCCTTTTAGAACAGAGTTGATTGAGGAAACATTTCTTCACTCAGAGGGTAGTGAATTTATGGAATTCACTACCCCAGAAGGCTGTAGATGCTCAGTCTTTGAACATCTTCAAGGCTGAGACTGATAGATTTTTTAAAAAAACAGAGGGATTAGGGGATATGGGGAAAGGGTAGGAAATTAGAGTTAGGTCTGAAGATCAGCCATGATCTTATCGAATGGCGGGGCAGGCTCGAGGGGCCGAATGGCCTATTCCTGCTCCTAATTCTTATGTTTTTATGTTCTTATGTTCAGATTTGCTTGGTTTTCCCAGCTATATGCCCTGAAACTGAGTTAAAATCCCCCAAAAATGTATTTCCCTCCCCTAGAGTGATACTTTCGCTGTAACTATTACAGCAAAGTAACCAATCTGAACCCAAAATTCCACTCAGTCTTACCACAGAAAAACATTGTATTCAACGTACAATTTAAGATGCCGTGGTATTGTGAAAAATGACTAATTTCATCTTAATTTGAAAATCTTTTTTCCACAATTCTTTAAAAGAATTGACTTCTAAATTAAGACTGAATAGAACAATTCTCCACAAGTGCATAATCTTAAATTTAAGAAGAAAATGGTTCTACAACTAAGATCAAGTTAAATTTGATGCCTTGGGATATGAATTTTGAATATTCTGTTCCCAAATGAATTCCCACTCTGAACTTCTCAAGCTGACATCACCAAATTGAATGAATACTGCTAGCCGCTATCTCACCTCCTCCTTTGATCCCCTCTTCACCCAGATAGCAAATATAGTCAACTTGTCCCTCACTTCTGGTACCTTTTCAAAATTACTGTCATTATCCCGCTCCTCAAAAATCCATTCCATCGTCCTCAATTTCCCCTCTTCATTCAAGACCTCTGTGGGACTTTCTTAGTTCCAATCCTACTTGATGCAACCACCTCCACAATCTCCTTGGCTCCCAAAAATTGATTTCAAGTTCCTCCATCTCACCTAAAAATCCCTTCACGCCCTAACACCTCTCCTATCACTGTGACCTTTTCTACCCACCCTCCATTCCACTGACTAATGCATCTCCCAACCCCTCATTCCCCCTCCATCAGTGGCCAAGGCGTCAGCTATGCTCTTAACCTCTGAAACTCCCACACTCTCCCCTTCTGTCTTTAAATCTGCCAATACAACTAACTCTTCAATTATGTCTATGGCAAATCTATGGTGAGGATGAGGGTGATAGGCTCTCAGAGCCTGGTGTGGGAATGGACACAGGCTACAGAATTCTTGACAGTCTGCAGCTTGTATAGTCAGAAGTCTAGTAGCCCACAAGCAGAGCATTGGCCCGAGGTGAAGTGGTCATCTAAGTTGATTGATGTTGTCAGCGCTCAGCACCAACAACAAAGAACAGCTACAGCTGTATATCAGATCAGCAAAAATCCCTTCCCCTCTACCCACAGAGCAGCTTTGCTGTTGGTGTGTTATTAAAGGAAATCAAAGAATATTCCAGCTGACATTAGTCAGATAAAGTGGGCGAGGGCAGGAGTTCACTTCTTACTCAACTTTCACTTACAAACCATGACTTGTATCACTGCATATACTTGCTCTGTGTTGGAGTAAGTTTGACTTACAAAGAATATTTTAATAGAAAGTCATCATTTCTACTTAATAGAGGATAGATTTTTTCCGAAGTATCTGAGGTCATCGTGGAAGTTAACCCGGAATTGGCAGTTTCAATTATCAAGGGGGACATGTAGATGGGGAAAAAGTAGGGGAACCAGGATAGAGCCTTGAGGCACTCCAGCAGGTGACCGTGCAAGGAAACCATTGGAGACAGAATTCTGGTGGTGGATTAAATAGAATCAGGAGAGGATGGTCCCATGAAGGTGCATGAACAACAACAACAACAAAATTACATTCATATAGCACCTTTCATGTCGGGAGGATGTCCCAAGGCACTGGGCAGACAGAGTTTCGGACCCAAGCTGGGGGTCGGGGAGGATGGAGGGCAGGGGGTGTAGCAGGGAGATCGAAAGCATGATTGAAGAGGAGGGTCTTGAGATGGGTCTTGAAGGTGGCAAGAGAGGGGGCGAGACAGAGGGACTGTGGGATAGAATTCCAGATGGTGGGGATAGAGTGGCAGAAGGCCTGCCCGCCAGTAGTGGGGCGAGTAAGGCGGGGGATGTGAAGCAGGCTGGAGTCTGCTGAGCGGAGGGAGCAAGCAGGATGGAAGGGGGTTAGGATATCGCAGAGGTAGGGGGGAGCAAGACCGTGGAGGGCTTTGAAGATGAGGATCAGGATCTTGAACTGTATCCTCTGTGTGATGGGAAGCCAGTGGAGTCGGGCGAGGCTGGGGGTGATAGGGTCATGGAGCCTAGTGCGGGAGAGGACACAGGCTGCAGAGTTCTGGATGATCTGCAGCCTATGGAGGGAGGAGTTGGGGAGGCCAACAAGTAAGGAGTTTGCATAGTCAAGCCTCGATGTAAGGAAAGCATGTATGAGAGTTTCAGTGGCCTGCAGTGTGAGATAGTGGTGGAGCCGGTCGATGTTGCAGAGGTGGGGGAAGGCAGAGTGGGTCATGGCGCAGATGTGGGGTAGAAAGGATAGTTGAGGGTCAAACAAGATGTCAAGGTTCCGGACTGGCTTAGTGAGGTGAAGTGTGCAACCATGGATGGTGATGCTGTCAGTGCCTGAGGTGAGGAGGCACTGGTGGGAGCAAATCAGGAAAGCCTCGGTCTTGTTGACGTTCAACTGAAGAAAGTTAGCTCTCATCCAGGACTTGATGTCTGACAGTGGTCCTGGAGTCAAGAGTGGAGGCAGAGAGGTACAGTTGGGTGTCATCCGCATACATACATCTGCGTATAGTTCCATACGTTTACTACTCACTCACTGAATGAGCTCCCGTAGATTTGTTCTGCATTTACTCCCCTTCAATTATTTTATGCCATTATTAAATGGTTCCCTTTAATGGATTTTTTTTAATGGAAACTCATCATTTCGATTTAATATTGGGTAGATTTAAAAATGGAAGCAAGAAAAGGAGTGAGTCATAAGGACTCCGAGATGTTATTCCAGACAGTGGGGGTACATAGGCTGAAAGCCTGACTGCAGGAAGGATGAGTGACATGAAGCAAGCACCGTGGTGTTCACTGAGCAAAGAAAATGACGGGGTTTGGAAGGCTTGAGAAGGTTGCAGAGGTTGGGTGAGGCAAGACCATGGAGGCATTTAAAGGATAGGATGAGAATTAACTCAAACTCGAACTTGAAGTCAAATTTGAACTCGATCTGCTGAGGAATGGGGAGGCAGTGGAGCCGGGTGAAGATGGGCATGATAGGCTCATGGGGAAAGAACACAATTTGCAGGGTTCTTGTGAAGGGAAGAGTTGGGAAGTTGGGAGTGTAGTTGGTGTAGCCAATCCTGGACATGATGAATGCATGGATTAGGGTTTTGGCAACTCATGGAACGAGTTAGTGATGGAGGCGGGAAACGTTACAGGGGTAGGGCGAAAACTGAGTTGGTCACAGCATATATGTGGGGATAGTTGGGAGTTGAAAAAAACACCTAAATTCTGCACTGGCTCCGCAAGGTGGGGTGTACATCCATATAGAATGATGCTGTCACTCCCTGAGGTGAGGAGGCGCTAGTGGGAGCCAAGTAGGGGAGTCCCTGTCTTGTTTCCATTCAACTGGATCAAGTTAGCTCTCAGCCAGGAGTTGATGTCAGACGGGCAATTGGTCAGAACAGCGGTTGTCCTGGAATCGAGGGTGGAGGCAGAGCGAAGGAGTTGGGTGTTACGCATGTGGAAGTTAACCCCATGCCTGCAGATGACATTGCCGAATGGCAGCATGAATATTTTAAAAAAGAGAGGAGCAAGGATAGAGCCTTGAGGAATGCCACACATGACAGTGCAGACACAGGAGGAAAAGCTGTTTGAAGAGACAAGCTGGAAATGTTGGAATAGTTTGGAATGAAACCAGGAAGGGACAGAACCGTGAAGGTGGAGCTAAAAGGAGAGGCGGCAGAGATGAATAGCATGATCAACAGAATTATGAGCAATATTGCCAAATCAGTTCAAGAAAAGGACCACTCCCAGAGGAGCCCACCACACAGCCACCCTTCATTCATGCTAAAAGTGATTAGGTGAGAGTGCGACGGGGCAAGAACAGGAGTTGTTCAAGGCAGAGCACCCCCAACACAGTACCAGTCTCTAATCAGTACTCAACATTAGCTATCGAGAGCGTGGAAGCCTCTCGTGAGGACAGCGGTGGACATTCTGTCCAACAGGACAAGGGCATGGTTCACAAGGGCAATACAGTTGTGATAGGGGATTCAACAGTAAGAGGCACTGACAGGATCTTCTGTAATCAGAATCGTGAGGCTAGGATGGTTTGCTGCCTTCGTGGTGCAAGGGTAGTGGACTTCACAGAGCGCATGGACAAGATTCTTTGGGGGAAAGGAGAATGTCCAGAAGTCGTGGTCCATGTGGGGTCCCACGATATTGGTAAGAAGTGGGCTGAGATGCTCGAGGGCGAGTATCAAAAGCTGGGGAGCAAACTCAAGTTCAGAACATCCAAGATGGTGATCTCTGGGTTACTCCCGGTACCTCGGGCAACAAGGCACCATTATGAAGGGATCAGGCACATGAACGATTGGCTGGAGAAATGGTCCAGAAAAGAAGGTTTCCGTTTTCTGGACAATTGGGACCACTACTGGGAGAGGTGGGATCTTTACGTTGAGGATGGGCGGCACTTAAGCAAGGCAGGGGTGAGCTTTCTTGCCAAGAGATTATCAAATTCTGTAGGGGCAGATTTAAACCAGTGTCAAGGGGGAATGGGTATCCAAGGATAAACAATGGATTAGAGATTAGAGGAAAAAGACAAGTGGGAAGTGTAGAGCAGGTACAAGCGGACAATTTCCTCAAATGCATGTACCTAAATGTACGTAGCTTAGGGAATAAGGTTGACGAGCTGCAGGTTCAACTGGCCGTAGGGGGATACGATCTGGTGGCAGTAACCGAGACATGGCTCAAGCCAGGACAGGAATGGGAGTTAAATATTCCAGGATATAATGTGTTCAGGAAGGATAGAGAAGGAAGAAAAGGAGGAGGGGTGGCAATATTAGTTAAGGATACAATTATAGCTGTAGAAAGGAACGAGGCTCTGGAGGGCCCGACAACAGAATCCATCTGGTTAGAGATAAGAAATAAGAAAGGAGTGGTTACACTGATAGGGGTTTACTATAGACCACCAGACAGCGGGAAGGAGATAGAGGAGCAGATCTGCAACCAGATCGCGGATAGATGTAAGGCGAACAGAGTTGTGATAATGGGGGATTTCAATTATCCCAATATAGACTGGCAAAATAGCAGCGCTAAGGGCAAGGCAGGAGAAAGATTCATAGACTGTGTACAGGAAAATTTTCTTGAGCAGTATGTCTCCAGTCCTACGAGGAAGGAAGCATTGCTGGATCTAGTCCTGGGGAATGAAATAGGTCAGGTTGAACAGGTTTCGGTAGGGGAGCATCTAGGTAACAGTGACCATAATATTATTAGATTTAGATTACTCATGAACAGGGACAAAGTACAGTCAAGGGTGAAAATGCTTGACTGGAAAAGGGCTAATTTTGATGGGCTAAAAAGGGACCTAGAGTTGGTGGACTGGCAAGTAAGACTAGCAGGTAAAACGACTCATGAGCAATGGGAGATCTTCAAAGATATAATAGCTCAAGGTCTAAATAGATATATTCCCACAAAAGGGAAATGTGCGACAACCAAGCCAGCCTGGATGACCAGGGATATTCTGTCTAGGATGAAAAAGAAGAAGACGGCGTACGACAATTGGAAGACGCAAGATACTGAGGATAGCAAAGCGCATTATAGAGAATGCAGGAGTGATCTTAAAAGAGTGATAAGACAGGCTAAAAGATCGCATGAGAAGAGATTAGCGGGTAACATAAAGGGGAGTCCTAAAATATTTTACAAGCACATAAAGGAAAAAAGGTTAGTTAAAGGTAGGGTGGGGCCAATCAAAGACAATGACGGCAATCTTGTTGTGGAGGCAGAGGGCATGGCTGATGTACTGAACGAGTACTTTGCATCTGTCTTCACAACGGAAATGGATGCCCCAAATGCCGCAGTATTGGATGAGAGGGTAGAGGAAATAGATCAGATTACTATAGACAGAGAGGAAGTTCTGAAAAGATTGACTGGGCTCAAAATTGATAAGTCACCAGGACCAGATGGGTTTCACCCAAGGTTGCTGTGGGAGATACGGGTTCAAATAGCGGAGGCTTTGGCCATTATATTTCAATCTTCATTGGACACAGGAGTGGTGCCAAGAGACTGGAGAGTGGCTAATGTTACCCCCTCTACAAAAAGGGGCAGAAAGACAAACCCGGAAATTACAGGCCAGTCAGCCTAACTTCGGTAATAGGAAAACTACTGGAGACCATAATCCGGGACAGAATAAATCTCTACTTAGAGGAACATGAGGTAATTAGAGACAGCCAACATGGATTTGTTAAAGGCAAATCTTGCCTAACAAATCTAATAGAATTTTTTGAAGAGGTGACTGCGAGGGTTGATGAGGGAAATGCGGTGGACGTTATTTACATGGATTTCAAAAAGGCTTTTGACGCAGTACCGCATAAGAGATTAAACAAAAATTAGAGGGGACAGTGGCAGTTTGGATTAAGAACTGGCTGAGTGACAGAAAGCAGAGGGTGGTGGTTAATGGGTGTTTCTCAAAATGAAAGGAGGTGTGCAGCGGTGTCCCCCAGGGATCGGTATTGGGACCACTGCTCTTTCTAATATATATTAATGATCTGGACTTGGGCATAGAGAGCACTATTTCCAAGTTTGCAGATGATACAAAGTTAGGTAGGGTAGTAAATAGTGAGGAGGACTGTAACCAACTGCAAGCAGACATACACAGAATGGTGGAATGGGCTGACATGTGGCAGATGGATTTCAATGTGGATAAGTGTGAGGTGATACACTTAGGTAGGAAAAATGATAGGAGGCAATATAGACTTGGTAGCTCAATCTTAAGGGGGTGAACGTACAGAGAGATCTGGGTGTTCAAGTAAGCGAATCATTAAAGGTAGCGGGGCAGGTAGATAAGGCAGTAAAAAAGGCATTTGGTGTACTGAGCTTTATTAGTAGGGGCATAGAGTATAAGAGTAGGGAGGTTATGGTTAATCTATACAAAACACTGGTTAGGCCTCAGCTGGAGTACTGCGTCCAGTTCTGGGCACCTTACTTCCGGAAAGACATTAAGGCACTGGAAAGAGTGCAGAGGAGATTCACGAGAATGATACCAGGAATGGGGAACCTTAGCTATGAGGACAGGCTGGAGAAGTTAGGACATTTCCCATTAGAGCAGAGAAAGTTACGCGGGGACCTGATAGAGGTCTTTAAGATCATGAAAGGTTTCGACAGGTGAGATAAGGAAAAGCTGTTTCCGCTGGTAGGTGTGTCTGTGACCCGTGGTCACAGTCTTAAGATATCTAAGAAGCAGAGGGGAGGTTAGAAGAAATTTTTTCACTCAGCGAGTTGTTTGAATTTGGAATGATCTGCCTGAAAGGGCAGTGAAGTGCAATTTGATAACAGCTTTTAAGAGAGAACTGGAAAGGTAACTGGGGAAGACGGGTTTGCAGGGTTATGGGGAGAAAGCTGGTGATTGGGGTTAGTGAAAGTGACTTGCTCTGTCAAAGAGCTGGCACAGACTCAATGGGCCAAATGGCCTCCTTCTGTGCCGTAACATTCTATGAATCTATGAATCTATGAATTGAGTTCAGATCCCCAAATGTCATTTTTAAGATGTGCAGTGCTCTAATTAGGCTGCACCTGGAGTACTTTGTATAGTTCTGTTCGTCATGACATAAAGGATAAACCAGGCCATCGAACTAGTCCAGAGGAGAGCAAGATGGATAATCCACAATGATGAAGGAATGAGCTACAAGACATAATTAGATAAGTTAGGGCTCTTCAGGCTTGAAAAGAGAAATTTAAGAGTGGATCATATAGAGGTATGTAAGATTTTAAATGGGATTGATAAAGCAACCCACCAAAATATTTTTGGATGCAAGAGACAGTGGAACAAGGGGATATGGGTTTAGAGTGGCAAAAGTCAATTTCAGGGCAGATACCTGGAAGTGTTTCTTTATCCAGAGGGTAATTAATGACAGGAACACATTACCAGGCATGGTGGTTTAGGCCAGGACACTGGACTCATTAAAAAGCAGCTTGATACTGTGATGGGAGGAAAGGAAGGTGGTTATTCTAAAAGGATGCGATCAAATGGGTTGAAGAAGCGTTTTCTTCATCCAAACCTTACTGGTGATCTGTGACTAAGCACACATAGTGACACTGCAAGTTTGGAAAAAACTGAACCTCTCAGGATGTGCATCGTTGGGATATAATATCCGAAACAAAAGTATATAAAAGATACCATCTTTGAACATTTAACTTGAAAGTACTGTAATGGGTGGGTTCTATGTATACTAATTTATTTACATAATTTCATGAATACACCCAATACACAATTTTAAATTAATGATAAAACTATTGTGTATATTTTAGGATTGCAATATTATCAGGATTACAAAATCATGGTTCTTTTGTGTTCCTTTAAAGTTGGATTCTTCTTCTTGTAGGCCTTTACTTTAATGTTTATTGGATGATGACCTATGATAGAGGAATGAGCTGTAAGATATCAAAAAGTGTGGGAAAAAGTGTGCCCATTTCTTTAATGCCCCGACTTTTCTCTAACAGCAAATCATTCCATACCCTGTGGGAAAATGAAGTCTTCTGAATGATTGTGTTTGCACACTTTATTATTTTTTTAAAAATCACAAAATGGAATGTAATATGTGAATCAATTTTCTGTTTGTGAACCACAGTGCATGGTGAACTCAGATAAGGAAAACAGCTTTGCAGGATGTAAGCTCATAGATAGGATGCCACTCTACTGTCATGATGCTGCTTTGTCCAAGGTGACATCCTTCGGATGAAAGGTTAAACCAAGGTTCCATCTGCCTGTTCCTCAAAATTAAATTCTCCTCCAGATTAAATTGATCATTCACCTCATGGCAATTTATGGGATTATTTGTGTACAAAAGCACTTAACAGCAACTACCTGGAGATATTTTGATATTATAGCACTACATCAAATGTAAGTATTATTTATTGTATGCTTCCTTCCAATAATCCAAAACCATTTCTTCACACTACCCCAGATGTTATTAGAGCCAGAATCTACTAGGATATTTTAATATAAATAACGGATATATAGGATATTTTACATAGCATTATATTTAATGATGCTTAATTTATAATAATCCTTGCATTTGATATAGCGCTTTATCACATCTTGAGACAACAACAAGATTTAATTTATAAACGTCTCAAAGTGATTCACAGAGTATACTGTAAAGTGAATTGAGTGTACATTTTGTGGGTGAGTTCATGTCCCGATGTAAACCCACAATCTTCTGACTCAGAGATCAGAGTGTTGCCAACTGAGCCAGGCTGACACAGCAACAATAAAATTGCATTTCTTTAGGACGAATTGCACGAACAGGCTTGATGACTAAATAACCATATGTTTCTATTTTAACATAAATCTAAAGTAAATAGTGTTACAGTTTAAGTGTTAATAATGTTACATTTTGCCTTATTTATTAAATGTATGAGTTATTGAGTGGGTGCATCAGGGGTTATTTGGGGATCTTCCCTGTTCCCCATATGTATTAATGACCTGGATTCAAAGAACCAGTTTAAGGTACTTCAATTTGTAGATGACAACAAATTTGGAAGGAGTTGGCTGTGGAATTAGAAGAGGCAACAACCGACTTACAAAAAGAGCTTGATATGCACATTGGCTGATAATTTACTTTTTATTCCCTTTCCTTTTCTGTTCTCCGGAAGAATGCCTCACTTCAACAAAAGGCTGTATACCACCTTCCATGTTGACTAACAAGGCAAGAATAATGCAATTAACTCAACCCATATTTGAGGTAACTTGATACAAAATCTACTTTATTTGAACAGTTGTTCAAGCAAAACATCCGGCAATGGTTGCATGGAGGTGTTTAAAGTTACTGTAAATACATTAATCCAGCTCCTTCTGGTTAAAGTCCAGATACTTCTTTTAACAGACATTATACAAATTAAACTTCTGATCGGGAGTGAACTGTTTTGAGGATTCTTGTAAGAGTAATGTTGTTATCAAGATTGGCATGATCTGCAGTTGTAGTAAAAGTGACTCACTTAAGTTTCATTTGAAATATTCTGAGTAAGATTAATGACACCCTTTTTGTTGCTCATAGGCACTCCTCATGTTTTGGCTATTAATTTTAAATGTAGTAGGATGTCAACATTTGGGATATTTTTGGCTGACATATGTAAATACAGTACTCTAGGCCTGGGGGTAATGTATAATTGAACTATTTTCCCTTTTAACCCAAATAACAGTTTCACTCAGATTGCAATCTATTCTTTTGCACAGACTGGCTAAAACAAGTCTCTTGGGAAGAAGGAGATTGGAGGGAAAGGTAGGAGTGAGGGAGTGTCTCAGGATGGAAGTTCTCCCAGTAACAAACTTTGACATGGCAGTTAATAATTTAAGACACAATTGATGACAAAGCAGCTGTCTTGCTCATTAATCAAATCTTGGGGGTATAGATATCTCGTGGAGTCCTGTAGATCAGTTGTTAGAGCACTCGCCTCGCAAGCAAGAGACCTGAGTTTGATTCCTGGCAGGATGAAACCTTGGGCAAGTCTCCTTACTCCATACTCCTGATAATATTCCCTCCAGAAAAAATAAATAAATTGGTATTAATAATAAATAATAGTAAATAATAAAAATATAAAAATAATAAACTCAATCCATGACTGTTTGTTGGACAGTGCTGTACCAAATTTGCTGCCACATTTCGTCCACAAATATACAGCCAATTCACTTTATAGTCTATTCTGTGAAGCGCTTTGAGATGTCTAGAAAACCTGAAAAGCGCTATATCAAATGCAAGGATTATTATTATTATTATTATTAACTCCTTTGTTTTGTAAGCCAAAGCTCAAACAGGCCAGGTAGGATAGTTCTAGTCTGACAAATACTGTGCTGCAAAATCATCATTATCCAAGGTGAAACATTTGCGGACTGACTCATTGTTGGATTTTCCTTGTTCACCACGTGCTGTATAATTCATAGTAAAACTGTGGAAGGAACTCACTGAAACAAATGGAATACCTGGACAAATTGAAATAAATGACAGCCGATAAAAAGCTTTGAAAATAGATTTTAATCAACTAACTTCATCGATTTGTTCCTTCCCTCCCCTCACCCTGACCATTTCCCCCCTGCTCGGGTCCTGACTCAACTGTCCAGCGCCTTGGGACGTCCTCCCGACGTGAAAGGCGCTCTATAAATGGAATCTTGTTGTTGTTGTTTCAAAATTAAGGCTTTGTTTAAAAAAATTCCCATTTCTGGAGCTTTAAAGTGCTACATGTGGAGTCCTGTAGCTTAGTGGTTAGAGCACTCGCTTTGCAAGCGAGAGACCTGAGTTCAATTCCAGGCAGAGGGCGAAACCTTGGGCAAGTTTCCTTACTCCACACAGAGCCTAATAATAATCCCTCCAAAACAAAACAATAATAAATTGGTCATTTTCAATCTACGACTGTTTGTGGGACATTGCTGTGCGCAATTGGCTGCCGCGTTCGCCCACAAATATACAGTCAATTCACTTTACAGTGTGTTCTGTGAAGCGCTTTGGGACGTCCTCCCGACGTGAAAAGCGCTATATCAAATGCAAGGATTATTATTATTATTATTATTGTTTGAAGCGACATCCCAAATTGATATTGTATATAATTTCAGGACATTTGAATTACATAACAAATAAGAAAGTCTTTTATAATTTATTGATAGCATGTATCAAACCTACAGCATGGATATGTATCAGTAATTAACTAACCAGAAAGAAGTAGATGGTTATACATAAGGGAGCTAGGTCAAATGAGGTACGTATTGTATGGGTGCTTTAGGAGTATATTATTAGGATCTATCTTATTCCTAGTATAATTCATGACAAAAGTGACCTTGTTTTAAATATAGAGGACAGTAATAGTTCGAGTAAGATAGAAAAATAGATGCCAACCACTTGTTAGTTTCTCTGATTTAATCGCACAAAACATTTTCATTAACTTTCATTTAAGGAAAGTATATTCAATAATTTTCATTTAAGGAAAACCAAAATGTTCCTTGAAGTACAGGGTGACCAAAAAGTCATGATATCTACCCTATTATCTAACAAAAATATCATAATTTCCTTAAGACTTATTAGACATTGTAATGGTATCACAACGTTTTGGTCACCCTGTACTTGATAACATTAATAACATTCCCCGCATATGATCAATAAAGTTATGGATCCAATCTGCATAAATGGACTTCGACCTTTCTATCACCTCTCAGTAGCATGAAATAACCAGTATTTTTATCTGCCACACATCTTTATCTCAGCCAAAAAGGTTGGCACTTTTTTCTGTTGCAAACCATCATCAAACAACAACAACAACAACTCGCATTTATATAGCGCCTCCTCATGCAGGGTAGCATCCCAGAGTGTTTGACAGTAGCACAGCATGATGCCGAGCTGGCGGAGGTGACTAGGCACGGTCGAAGTGGAAAGCCTTCAGGGCACGACCTGAAGATGGCAAAGGAGGGAGGAAGGCAGAAGAATAGGGGGAGAGTGTTCCAGATTTTCAGGGCTGAAAGCTCGGCCACCGATGGTGGAACGGAGGGTACGAGGGCCAAGCAGGAGGCCGGAGTCAGTCGAGCAGAGGCAGTGGGTGGTGGATTGGGGAGTAAGCAGTTCAGAGAGGTAGGGAGGTGCCTGGGATTGAAGGGATTTGAAAATGAGTGTAAGGATCTAGGTAAGATCCACCTTATTTATCACTTCTCTGCCCTGCCCCTTATCTCTTCGACCTCTTCCACCATCCCAGTGTTCTCCTTCAGTACCCTACCTTCCTTCAGTTCACAGCTGGTCTCTTGTTTTCCCTCCATTCTAATTGCATTGATCTCTTTCATAAAGCCCACCAGCTACTTCATCAATCCTTGAACAACTAAGTTACTGACCAGCCTACTAATCTTTCTCAGAACCATGATCGCTGATATTTTCCTTTCCTTCAAACTGGTTCAATTACATTCTTTTAAGAAGTCTGACCACAAATTCTATTTTCTATCCCTACATTTTCTTTCTCTGTCAAGGTCCTTGAGCATGTGGTCGGCCCAGCTGTCATCAAGCTCAGGTGATTACACTCTCACCTCTGAGTCAGAAGGTTGTGGGTTCAAGGCGCGTGTTAGTACTTGGAACCCGTATAGTTTACACTGATGCTCTAATTCAAGTCTGGGGATGTTCTGCATTATTGGAGGTACACCCGCACAGTCACCTGTGGTGTATTCAAAGGCTCTATCCTTCATCCCCTCCTTTTTCTCATTTATATGCTCCCTCTTGGTGATCACATCCACAAACATGGGGTCAACTTCTACATGTATGCACATTAACCCAAATCTACTTTTTCTGCTCTATCCATAACCGCAGGTCCACTGATGTTTTGCCTGCTTGCTTGTCAGATATCAAAACCTGGATGACAGCCAACTTTTTGCAGCTGCAGCTGAATGTTGACAAGATCAAAGCCTCCTCCTTGGCTCCTGTCAATGTCTCCCCACCTGCGGCTCCAACCAACTTAACCTCCTTGGTCTATCTCAGACTCGCTGAACCTGTGGACAACCTAGGCATCAGGTTTGATGCCTAGTCGTCCTTCCTACCCCATATCAAGTCCTTGATCAGGATTTCTTTCCTCCACCTCCGCCACATTGCCTGCTTTCAACAATACCTCAAAACATAGAAACAGGAGGAGGCCATTCAGCCCTTTGAGCCTGTTCCGCCATTCAACAACAACAACAAAATTACATTTGTAAAGCATCTTTCACGTCGGGAGGATGTGCCAAGGCACCGGAATTCATGGCTGTTGTAACTCAAGTCCAAATGCCCACAGCACAGGAACAGCTTTGGTCAAAGGGACAAATTACATCTTGCCTCCTCATCTTCCTTGACCTCTCTGTTGCCTTTGATACCATTGGCCACTCCATCTTCCTCCACCGCCTCTCCTCACTTCAACCTTCATTGTTCTGTCCTTGAGTGGTTCAAATCCTACCTCTCACACATTAACATAACATAACATATAAGAGCAGGAGTAGGCCATTCGGCCCTTCGAGCCTGCCCCACCATTCAATCATGGCTGATCTTCTAATCTAACTCCAGCTAATAACCTGACCCTGCCTTATCTTGAATGTGTTCAAGGACTGAGCATCAACAGTCCTTTGGGGTAGTGAGTTCCATACATTCACCACCTTTTGAGTGAAGAAGTTCTTCCTCAACTCAGTGCGGTGGGGTGGCCTCTGATTTTAAGGTTGTGACCCCTGGTTTTAGTTTCTCCAACCAGGGGAAACAATCTCCCACTATCTACTCTATCATGCCCTTTGATGATCTTATAAGTTTCTATAAGATCCCCTCTAATTCTTCTATATTCTAGAGAATATAGGCCCAAATTGGTCAGCCTATCCTCGTAACTCATCCCCTTCATCCCTGGTACTAACCTAGTAAATCTACGCTGCACTCCCTCCAAGGCAAGTACGTCCTTCCTTAAATGAGGAGACCAAAACTGCACACAGTATTCCAGGTGTGGTCTCACCAGGGCCCTATACAGTTGCAGCAAGACTTCCCTACTCTTATACTCTAATCCTTTCATAATGAATGCTAACATACCGTTCACCTTTCTAATTGCTCGCAGCACCCGCAGACTAACTTTCTGTGATTGGTGTACAAGGACACCCAAGTCCCTCTGGACGCTAACACATTCCAATCTCTCCCCTTCTAAAAAATAATCTGCTCTACTGTTTTTGCTACCTAGGTGGATGACTTCGCACTTCCCTACATTATACTTCATCTGCCACCTCCCTACCCAATCACCTAACCTATCTATGTCTCGCTGCATTTTTTTAATGTCATCCTCTGTGTTGACACTTCCTCCTAGTTTTGTGTCATCCGCGAATTTAGATATATTAACTTCGATGTCCTCATCTAGATCGTTGGCCATCTCCACTTCATCTCCACAAACGGTTTCTCCTTTGGCCTTCGTACCGTCTTGTGTGGCGTTCCTCAGGGCTCTGTCCTTGGTCCCCTCCTCTTCACATCTACATAATCACTCTTGATGACATCATCTGCAGACATGGGATCAACTTCCACATGTATGCGGATGGCACTCAACTCTATCTCTCTGCCACCACCCTTGACTCTAGCACCACTGATGCGCTGACAAAATGTCTGTCAGACACCAAATCCTGGATGAGAGCTAACTTTCTACAGTTGAATGTCAACAAGACCAAGGTCCTCCTGATTGGCTCCCGTTAGCACCTCTACACCTCAGGCACTGTCAGCATCACCATCCAGGATGCACACTCCACCTCACTGAGCCAGTCCGGAAACTTGGTGTCTTGTTTGACCTTCAACTGTCCTTTCTACCCTACATCTGTGCCATGACCCGCTCTGCCTTCCCTCACCTCCAGAACATTGCTTGGCCCCGCCACTGCCTCACCCCTCACATCGCCGAAACCTTCATTCATGCATTCATCACATCTAGTCTCGACACCTGATGACGTAATAAGATGCTACATCAAATGCAAGGATTATTCATTTTGAGCTCCCCGCAGGATTTGTGGTAAACACAGTAAGTGTCTGCAAGAAAGAATGGCTCCGGCCTACATTTACCTGTCGCTAAGCATTCTGCAGGCAGTCAGCTTCACAGCAGGGACATCTTTTGCAAGGCCCCTCGAATGACATCCTGGATTGAGCAGCTGGTACTGAATAAGTCTGAATAAGCATCACACAGCATTGGACTTGAACCTCAAGAACATCAAGTTGGCTGGCATGTCACAAGCTGTCCTGTTAAGATCCTCCAACCACACTGAAGGCAGATGCTCGCCGGATAGCTAATGAGGAAACTCTGAGGCTTAGGACGACAAAGGTTGGAAAGCACTACCTGGAGTCCAAGTTGGTAAACACAAGTTCATATGTCCAATGCCTGGAATCCACCTTGATTTGGCTTGCAGAGAGGCAAGCTTGAACTCTGCACCTCTAACTGGTGGAACCATTGCTCAATGGGAAGGGATGAGTGCCTGAGCTGCGGACAAGAAGATGGTGGCAATGCTCTCACGCATGTCATGCTGAGCTGTGTTGCTCACCAAGAAGCTCTCAGGGAGTTCCTGCTACCTACCATCCACCTCATGAGAGTTCAAATCCATGCTTGCCTGATGTCAGATTATATAATAATAATCATTGCATTTGATATAGTGCTTTTCACGTCTTCTAGATGTCTCAAAGCGCTTTACAGAATAGACTATAAAGTGAAATGACTGTGTATTTGTGGGCGAAACGCAGCAGCCAATTGTGCACAGCAGTATCCCATGAACAGTTGTGGATTGAAAATGAACAATTTTTTAGCATTGTTTTGTTTTGGAGGGATTATTATTAGGCGTGTGGAGTAAGGAAACTTGCCCAAGGTTTCGCCCTGACTGGAATTGAACCCAGGTGTGTCTCGCTTGCAAGGCGAGTGCTCTAACACTGAGCTACAGGACTCCACAATTAGTGACTAATTGGCTAGTGACTCACTCTGGGGTCCCCAAGCCTTGCCTCTCGCTAATCTGGGCCTAACACTTCCTGGAATTAGGTAAGGAGGATGTGTCCCTTGAGGGAGAGGGTGTGCATTTCATTCCAACATCTATCTGGAATTTCCATGTGTAGGTGGAATGCATGAAATTCTCAGCTTGGGTTGAGCATGGTGATGAGTTTCCACATGCTGACCCCAAACAAAAAACACAAGATTAACTTTGATAAATACACTTCCAATATTTATATTCAGACTGAGAGTAACGTTGATTTTTAAAATCTGCTTGTGCCCAAGAAATAGCTGCTTCTTGTAGCATCAACTCGAACAAAAGGAGTTGTTACAGAGGAGATTGATATACATGCTGCATGATATAATTTTTTTCCTATAGAATTATTTCCCCCTGGAGTATCTTTCCCCTTTCTTATTTTTAAATTGTGTTATTAATGACATTTTTGTTATTTATGTCTTTGTCTCCAAAACATTATTCAAATTTTAAAAAAATTACAGCAGTTAGTTACTGATGGCCTGAAGTAAAGACAAGATGAAGGAAATGCTGATATTGTATAAATATGGTTGTCGATTAGAGAAAACTGGAAATAATGCCAGAGTTAATAATACAAATTATGCTAGAGTTTAATAAAGAAGGAGCATTATTACAAAATGAACAATAAAATACTACTACTTTACTTAACAAATTTAAGATAGAAAACGTATTAACAACAACTGGCATTTATATCACGTTCTCCATGGAAGGTAGCGTCTCAGTGCACTTAACAGTGGCAAAGCCTGATGCAGAGCCCGGGGCGGGGAGGGCGGTGGTGGGATGGAGGTGAACTTAAGCTCAGTCGAAAAGGAAGATTTTCAGGCAGGACTTGAAAAAGGGAAGAGGTAAGCGAAGGCGGAGGTATTGATAATAATAATAATAATATTTGTGGGCGAAATGCGGCAGCCAATTGCGCACAGCAGTGTCCCACAAACAGTCGTGGATTGAAATGACCAACTTATTATTGTTTTTTTTTCTTGAGGGATTAAGGAGTAAGGAAACTTGCCCAAGATTTTGCCCTGCCGGGAACTGAACCCAGGTCTCTTGCTTCCGAGGCCAGTGCTCTAACCACTGAGCTAAAGGACTCCACATTATTGAGGGAGTGTTCCAGAGTTTCAGGGCACAGTGGATGAATGAGTGACCTCCAATGGTGGAGCAGAGGGCGCCAGGGACAAGCAGGAGGTCAGTGTCAGTCGAGCGGAAGTGCCAGGTGGCGGATTGGGGAGTGAGGAGGTCAAAGATGTAGGGAGGTGCCAGGGAGTGAAGGGATTTGAAAAGCATCACCATGCTTAACAGTATCCAAACCAAGCTGAGATTTCCATGCATCCCACCTACACGTAAATTCCAGAGATAGGTTGTTGAAATGCGCACTCTCTCTGGAGGGACGCATCCTGCTAACCAAATTCCGGAAAGTATTAGGAGCTGGTTTGCGAGAGCCAAACCTTGGGAATTCAGAGTATGCATTGGGGTACTGCTGGAGTCCGACCAGGTAGAACTGTAACTCAGTGGTTAGAGCACTCACCTGGCAAGCGAGACACCTGGGTTCAATTCCAGGCAGGGCAAAACCTTGGGCAAGTTTCATTACTCCACACACCTAATAATAATCCCTCCAAAACAAAACAATAATAAAATTGGTCATTGTCAATCCACGACTGTTTGTGGGACACTGCTGTGCGCAATTGGCTGCCGCGTTTTGCCACAAATATAGTCAATTCACTTTACAGCATATTCTGTGAAGCGCTTTGAGACGTCTAGAAGACTTGAAAAGTACTATATCAAATGCAAGGATTATTATTATTATTATTATTATAACTGCATAGATTACCATTGATATCACTGTCTGGCAAAAAACAGTTTACAGAATTAGATGGTGATGATTATCGTCTAGACTGAATTATCATAGCAATACATATTCTAAATCTGTGATTCATAGGTCATATTATCCTTTGAACACAAGGGGTCTTATCATTTTCAGGAAAATAATTTTGTAATTGAGACATGTTTAATTAATTACAGCACAAAGAAAACCATTGGAAGATCACATAACATGATGTTAAAGAATTTTGGCAGTTCTTGAAACGAAAATGTAATTGTGTGGCTTCTTCTATTGGCAAGAACTTTGCCAATCTTACTCCACTGTTCGGTTCAATTCTGAAATTTAGCATGAAACAGAAAACCATCTCTTATAGATGGACTAAGGCCATCAGTATATATATATACAGTATATTCTGTAAAGCACTTTAAGACGTCTTGAAGACTTGATAAGGCACTCTATCAACTGCAAGGATTATTATAATTATATGCAGTGCTGGAGGAACAATGCATTATTGGAGGAGCCATCCTGCATTATCGGAGATGTCAGCTTGGCTTTACTGGTAGCACTCTCACCTCTGAATCGGAAAATTGTGGGTTCCAGTCTCCTGTTGGGACTTTCAATTCATAAAGTGTAGTGCTGGGAGTGTGCTGCATTGTTCGTGGTGCTGTCCTTCAGATGAGACGTTAAACTGAGGTCCAGTCTGCATTTTCATGTGAACGTTAAAGATCCCATAATCCTAATCAAAAAGAAATGAGAATTTTTCCTGATATCCTTGCCAACAACCTCCCAGATACAATTGATCATTCACTTCATGAATAACTAATTGCCTGACCTTCTAACTCATGGGTGTGAGTGCTACATGTGAGCCAGACTAACTCATTTTGGGCACGCTACCTACAAATTGAAATTCAAGTTTTGAAGAGGTTTCAGAGCATGATGGCCAGTTAGAGTGGCTGAGTCCCTGGTTATCATGTTTCTGCTGATTCACTTCATGGGTGCTATGCGCAGAACTCGTACTTGTGCTGTGTGAGGGAGCGCCAACTGGTAATGGTGGAAAAACTGTAAAAGAAAAGCTAGTCCTGCTGGGGGTGGGGTTGGGATTGAACCTACAAACATCTGATGCAGAAATGCTAACAACTAGCTAAAGTACGCTTGCCTTTCAAAAACTACGCATTCCCACAGAAGAAAACATTCAGAGAACTATGCAGACTTGAAAAAGTTCTATCTATTCCAACTTGTCTCATAGCTTCTCTATAGGTATTTAAAATGTTAAAAATTACCAATTTTCTCCTCTCATATACTCTGCTGAATATCACTGATCCTGCTTTTCTATTCGAATTTATTATAATAGGATTCCGAGGGAACATTACCTATGTAAATAGGTAATGCACAAGCTCCACATGACCTCCACAAGCTGCAGGTCATTCACAACTCTGCAGCTCATGTACGTCCCGCACCAGGCTTCGGGACCACATCACTCCCACCCTCGCTCGCCTCCACTGGCTCCCCATCCCCCAGAGGATCGATTTCAAGATCCTCATCCTCACCTACAAGGCCATTCACGGCCTTGCTCCCTCCTACCTCTACGACCTACTATCCCCTACTTACCTGCCCGTACCCTCCGTTCCTCTGGCTCCGGTCTGCTCCACATCCCCCGCCCCAACCGCCCTACCATCGGTGGCCGGGCCTTCAGCCTCTCAGCCCCCAGGCTCTGGAACTCTATCCCCCAGTGCCTTCGCCGCCTCCTCCCTTTCCTCCTTCAAGGTCGGTCTCAAGACCTTTCTCTTTGACCGTGCCTTCAGCTCCCCTCTCAACTCTCTACCCCCTCCTCGCCCCCTCCTTTCCCTCCCCTCACCCTGACCTTTTCCCCCCTGCTCGGGTCCTGACCCAACTGTCCAGCGCCTTGGGACGTCCTCCCCACATGAAAGGCGCTCTATAAATGGAATCTTGTTGTTGTTGTTGTAAATATTTTTCATGTGTGTTGGCAGGTATTTCTCTCATTGAGTTCATTACAGCCAAGCTTGATTAAGTCTTCACTCAATGTCCATATATGCCAGTGATGGTGGTCAACCTCTTTGGTTGGCTCCTGATTTATGGCATAGATCTGTGCTACTTTGTTATTTCTATGATTATTTTGTTGACCAGAAAAAATGTTGGCCAGTACAGATATATGCTCTCAACAACAACAACAAGATTCCATTTATAAAGCGCCTTTCACGTCAGGAGGACGTCCCAAGGCGCTGCACAGTTGGGTCATGACCCGAGCAGGGGGGAAATGGTCAGGGTGAGGGGAGGGAGGGAGTGAGCGAGGAGTGGGGAAATGGTCAGGGTGAGGGGAGGGAAGGGAGGGAGCGAGGAGGGGAAGAGAGTCGAGAGGGGAGCTGAAGGCTCGGTCAAAGAGAAAGGTTTTGAGACCGGCCTTGAAGGAGGAGAGGGAGGAAGCGGCGAAGGCACTGGGGGATGGAGTTCCAGAGCCTGGGGCTGAGAGGCTGAAGGCCCGACCACCGATGGTAGGGCGGTTGGGGCGGGGGACGTGGAGCAGACCGGAGCCAGAGGAACGGAGGGTACGGGCAGGTAGGTAGGGGGATAGTAGGTTGGAGAGGTAGGAGGGAGCAAGGCCGTGAATGGCCTTGTAGGTGAGGATGAGGATCTTGAAATCAATCCTCTGGGGGATGGGGAGCCAGTGGAGGCGAGCGAGGGTGGGAGTGATGTGGTCCCGAAGCCTGGTGCGGGACAGTACACGAGCTGCAGAGTTCTGAATGACCTGCAGCTTGTGGAGGGAGGTGGCGGGAAGGCCGGCGAGGAGAGAGTTCCCATAGTCCAGCCTTGAGGTGACAAAGGCGTGAACCAGGGTTTCAGCAGCGTGAGGGGTGAGGTAATGCCGTAGTCTGGCGATGTTCCGGAGGTGATGGAAGGCGGTGCCAGTTGTGGTGCGGATGTGAGGGAGAAAGGACAGCTCAGGGTCGAACAAAACGCCGAGGTTCCTGACTGGCTTTGAGAGGTGGAGAGTGCAGCCTTGGATGCTGATGGTGTCAGCGCCTGAGGTGCGGAGGCGCTGACGTGAGCCAATCAGGAGGGCCTCGGTTTTTCGCACGTTGAGCTGAAGAAAGTTGTCTCTCGTCCAGGACTCGATGTCGGACAGGCAGCTGTCAGGACATCGGTGGTCGTGGAGTTGAGAGTAGAGGAGGAAAGGTAGAGTTGGGTGTCATCCGCATACATGTGGAAGTTAACTCCATGTCTGCGGATGATGTCACCAAGGGGGAGCATATAGAGGGTGAAGAGGAGGGGACCGAGGACAGAGCCCTGAGGGACACCACATGAGACAGTACGGGGGGTGGAGGAGAAGCCATTCGTCGAGACAAAGTGAAGACGGTGAGAAAGGTACGACCTAAACCATTCAAGGACAGTGCCTTGAAGGTTGAGGTGGGAGGACAAGCGGTGGAGTAGGATAGCGTGGTCGACCGTATCGAATGCTGCCGATAGGTCGAGGAGGACGAGGAGACAGAGGGAGCCCTGGTCACAGATGGTCAGGATATCATTGGTGACCTTGACCAGGGCAGTTTCTGTGCTATGGGCAGCACGGAAACCTGACTGAAGGGGTTCAAAAAGAGAATGGGTGGAAAGGAAAGAGCGCAGTTGGGAGGCGACAACTCTTTCCAAGACCTTGGAGAGAAAGGGGAGGTTGGAGATGGGCCGGTAGCTTGATAGCTGCGACGCATCAAGGGAGGGTTTTTTCAGGGTGGGCGTGATGATGGCAGTTTTTAATGGAATGGGGACAGAGCCAGAGGAGAGGGACAGGTTGATGATGTCAGTGATATGTGGGGCAAGAAAGTGGAGCTGGGAGATAAGGAGTGGAGTGGGGATGGGGTCAAGGGAGCAGGTGGTTGGTTTTAGGGATAGGATGAGTTCAGTGACAGAGGGTGGGGAAACGGGTACGAAGGTGTGTAGGGGAGGATGGGTAGGAGTCGGAGTGTGGGAGGGAAGGGTGGGGGGTTGGTGGAAGTTGGAGGGGAAGTGACCGCGGAGCGGATTCCCTTGATCTTGGATTCAAGGAAATCCAGCATCTCCTCGCAGTGAAGGTTGGAGGAGATGACCTGCGCGGGGTGGCGGGGGGGACGGAGGAGTCGGGTTGTGGTGGAAAACAGTAGCCTGGGGTTGTTCTTCGCCTCCAGGATTATCCTGGAGTAGAAGGACGACTTGGCCGAGGCTAGAGTGGAGCGGTAAATTTTGAGGAGGTCCAGCCAGATTTGTCGGTGGACCGTTAGGCCAGATTTGACACAGGTGCGTTCAGCAGCCCGCACCTGGCTTTTCAGTGAGCGGAGGTGGGTGGTGTACCAGGGGGAGGAGCGGGAGTAGGAGACAGTGCGGGAAGTGATGGGGGCAAGAGTATCGAGTGTGGAGGAGAGGGTATTGTGGAGGAGGGAGAGAGGAGAAGAGGGGTCGGTGAGGGTTGAAGGCCAGAGGGAGAGGAGTTCAGAGGACTCCAAGGCATCGGTTAGGGATTGTGGGGGTAACTTCTTCCAAGGGCGGTAGAAGATGGTGGTGGGTCTGGTGGAGGTGGGGAGGGGGGTGGAGGTGGTGAAGGAGATGAAGTAGTGGTCAGAGATGGCCTTGTCGGTAATAGTGACATCCGAGACACTGAGGCCCCGGGTGATCACCAAATCGAGTGGGTGGCCGTGACTGTGAGTGGGGGAGTTTATGTGTAAGGAGAGGTTGAGTGAGGAGAGCAGGGAAGAGAAGTCTGTGGAGATGGAGCAGGAGGGGGTGAAGTGTAGGTTAAAGTCGCCCAGGATGATGAGGCGATCAGAGCAGAGGCAAAGAGATGTGAGGAGTGTTGAAATGTCAGAGATGAAGGTGGGAGAGGTTTTAGGGGGCCGGTAGAGGAGGAGGATTTTAAGGGAGAGGAATGAGGGGTGGGAGAGGGTGAGGTGCTCAAAGGAGGGGAAAGAGCCAGTGGAGTAGGGGATAGGGCAAGTGGTGTCCTTGAGATAAGGGCAACACCACCGCCACGGCGGTTGGGGCGGGGGATGTGGTGGGAGGTGTAGCCGGGTGGCGTGGCCTCCGTGAGGGGGAAGGTGTCGCCTGGGGTGAGCCAGGTTTCTGTTAAGGCCATGATATCAACGTTCTCATCAAGGATGAGATCGTTGATGACCAGGGCCTTGTTGCAGAGGGAGCGGACATTTTGCAGTCCGATGTGGAGGGAGCGGTTGACAGAAGGGTGTGTGGGAGGGGAGGGGGTCCAGGTTGTGAGGCAGGGGTGGGGGGAATGGGGATGAGGGAGGAGAGGTTGACTCCCCGGGTCTGTGTCCGGGGTGGCTGGCGAGTGTGGTGGGGAATGGGGCAGTCGGTGTGGCTGCTGCTGGACAGCCAACGCCGAGTGCCGCGGTGAGCCCGGCGGAGGATTCCCAGGCTGGAGCAGAGGGAGGTTGTGGGAGGGTCAAGTGGGGATAGAAGACGAGAGGGACGGAGAGAGAGGAGGAGAGAGCGGGAGAGATGCAGAGGGGGGAGGGTTTGGGGGGAGAGAGGAGGGGGGCGGGAGGGAGGGGGTGAGGGGGCTCGGGTCAAAGCGGCAGCCATAGTGCGCACGCGGGGACCGGGAGCGAGCGGTCAGGTGGATGGCATTATCCCGTAGATTGGGGCAGCGAACCCAACAGGACCATAGTGGGCTCTGATGTGAGCCCTGGGGGGTTGGGGGGGGGGGGCGCAGAGGGTTTTTTTTTTGTTGCGCGCGCACGCACCTGAAAACTAATCTATGAGGTCAGCAGTTCCCCCGCTCCGCCCCACACCTCCCCCCCCCCCCCCCCCCGAGCTGATCTCGCTCCGGCGTCGAGTTTAAGTACCTGGGTCAGTAGGCTCAGGCTCCTCCCAGCGCTGTGCTGCCGCCGCTCCCCGACTCTCCTCCAGGAGATGAGGATTTAGATGAGGAATCTCTGATTTTCTTCTCCTTAACCACTTGTAGTCCATCTCCTGCCAAGTGGTTGAAATCAGGCAGCACTGCAGACTGAGGATCATAACTGGAACATTTTGCAGTCTGTGCAGTTCAGCAACTAAATTTGCCTAGCCATTGGAGAAAGCAGTTTGTCTCTTTTAAAATATGCTCCAATATCTTGGAGTCAAACCATTAGCTGTACTTTATGCTTGTCAAGATAGATACAATGAGCGAAATGAAGCCTGAATCTTTTGACAAGAACAAGGAGTAGAAATTACAGATACATGCTGAAAATATTTTTTTAAAACCTGGAATACTAGGAAGCTTTAGTGTATGCGATTGTTACGTGCACTCTGTGACTTGAAGTTTGTCAATCTTGTTAACTGGTACCTGATTATGGAATCCTGTTAGCAGTAATAGTTTGAGGCTTAGATGGTGTTATCATGCGGCTGAGTTGAAACTGAAAAGTGTTTGAACTTGAAAAGTATCGAGGGTTAATAGAGAACCTCTCCAGAAAGCACACAGAATTTGGAACAGAAGCAACAAAGGTCGTGCTTTGCTGCAAGCCAAGAGAAGAAGAGAAGCTTCTGGGTTGAAATCTTGAAAAACACTATTAGTTTTTCTACAAGAACACTGAATCGGACTCTCTGCTAGTAAATACAACAACAACTTGCATTTATATAGCTTCCTGGAGCGCTTCTGGGCTCTCCACAGTCAATACAAATCTACAACTGTTTGTGGGACATTGCTGTGCGCAATTGGCTGCCGCGTTCACCCACAAATATACAGTCAATTCACTTTACAGTGTGTTCTGTGAAGCGCTTTGGGACGTCCTCCCGACGTGAAAAGCGCTATATCAAATGCAAGGATTATTAATAGTAAACTTCTCAGTTAAAAATTAATAAAAACTTCACACACTGTGAAACTAATAAAAATAAATAATAAAATAATAAAAATTTCACACACACATTGATCCCTCAATCCTGTTATTTGTTTGCATAGCCTTGACTCAGAGTTGAACCTGAACCAGGTGAAACTTAGTGAGAGTTTCACATGACATGTGTTCAAACACCCAGAAATTGAAACTGAACGGAAATCTTATATACCACTTTACCAATGACCTTCATGTTAAATTCCACTCTCACCTGAAGAGGATAAGGTTCCTAAACAATTCTTAGTGTGGACCCAAAGTTTAGGAAAAGCCTAAATTTACCAAAACAGTAGCCAAGTACTGTACTGCCTGTAAACTTCTCACATTCTGCATTCCAAGTTAATTGGTTATGGTTTATCTATCTTGTGTGATAAGTAGACAGCTTCTGGCCTCTACTTATTGTCTAATTTATCAGACAAATAGTTCATGCACGGTGTCATTTTTCAGTCTTAACTGATGTTTAAAAATCGAATTAACCACATCTGTTATATAGTTGTCCTCCCGACGTGAAAGGCGCTATACAAATATCATTTTGTTTTGTTGTTTTCAGTAAAATCCTTTTAGCATATAATCATAATATAGTAAAACTCGCTTAAGTCTTATCTGTATAAATGCCAAAGTTGTACATTTGCCCGAGTTCTGTTCAATTTCCTATTAAATCCACTTAACTGTATATGCATGAGTCGTAAAACCCATCCACTACCGCCTTATTTCTAATCTGCTCTTCCTCTCAAAAGTTCTGGAACGCGTCGTTGCCAACCAACTTCGTGCACACCTCTCCTCCCACTCCCGCTTCGAACCCCTCCAGTCCGGTTTCCGCCCTGCCCACAGTACAGAGACTGCTCTTGTGAAAGTCACAAACGACATCCTCTCTATCTGTGATCAGGACTCCCTCTGCCTACTTGTCCTCCTGAACCTCTCCGCCGCATTCGACAGTCGATCACGCCATCCTCCTCCACCACCTTTCCTCCGTCATCCACCTCAGTGGGACCGCACTCGCCTGGTTCGAGTCTTACCTCACAAACCGCCAGCAGTACATCTGCACAAACGGCTTCTCCTCCCGCTCTCACCCGGTCACCTGCGGGGTACCCCAAGGATCCATCCTTGGTCCCCTCCTCTTTCTGATGTACGTGCTCCCTCTTCGGGATGTCATCCGCAGACATGGGGTACATTTCTACATGTATGCAGATGACACCCAACTCTATTTTTCCACCTCTCTTTGCGACCCCCAGTCCCCTGATGTTCTGTCAGCCTGCCTGTCAGATCTCAGGGGCTGGATGAGCACAAACTTCCTTCAGCTGAATGTTGACAAGATGGAAGCCATGCTATTTGGCTCCTGTCAACGTCTAAAATCTCACGGCTCTCACCTACTTCACCTACCCGACCTCCCCGTAAAACTCTCCGAACCCGTACGCAACCTAGGCATCAGGTTCAAACCCCAATTATACTTCCTTCCCCACATCTGGTCCCTCACCAGCACCGCCTTCTCCCACCTCCGTCGCATCGCCCACCTCCGCCAATACCTCTCCCCAAAAGCCACTGAAACCCTGGTCCATGCCTTTGTCACCTCTCGGCTGGACTACTCTAATGCCCTCCTCGCCAGTCTCCCATCCATAAATTCCAAATCATTCAAAACTCTGCCGCCCGCATTCTCACCCGCAAGAAACTCCGCTCCCCGATCACCCCAGTCCTTGACAGACTGCACTGGCTGCCTGTCCCAGAGAGGATCGATTTCAAGATCCTCACCCTTGTATTCAAGTCCCTGCGCTCCTCTGCAGCCCCCTACCTCTCTGACCTCCTCTCTCCTCAAAACAGTACTCGTCGCCTTCGTTCCTCCGGATCTGGCCTCCTCCTCGTCCCCCGAGTCCTTGGCTCCACCCTCGGCAGCCGTGTCTTCAGCCACTATGCCCCGAGGCTCTGGAACTGCCTTCCTCACTCCCTTCGTCTCGCTCCCTCCCTTCCCATTTTCAGGTCTCTGCTGAAGATCTTTCTTTTTGACTGAGCCTTTGGTCACCTTCCTCCCCCTCCCCCTGGCTCGGTCCCAGGATCCGTTTGGCGGGTTAAAGCTTTGTTTCCTACGCACTTGCCGGCTGCAATGACAAAGGACAGTGAGCAAGTATGGAAGATGAGGTTTTGACCAGTCATTGTGGCATCAGATAATGTAGATATCCCAACTAACTGCAAATTAAGTTTATACTTTATTAAAACAGTTCTGTTCTGTTTTGAAATCTGTTTGGTTGTGCCATTCATTGTACAGTACATAATAATAATCCCTGCATTTGATATAGCGTCTTATCAAGTCTTCGAGACATCTCAAAGCGCTTCACAGGATATACTCTAAAGAGAATTGACAGTATATTTTGTAGGTGAAATGCAACAGCCAATTGTGGGACAGCAGTGTCTCACAAACAGTTGTAGATTGAGTGACTAAATTATTATTTTTTCTTTTGAAGAAATTATTACCCTTGGAAAAGCGATCCATCAATCGAGTCCTGTAGCTCAGTGGTTAGAGCACTCGCTTTGCAAGTGAGAGACCTGAGTTCAATTCCAGGCAGAGGGCGAAACCTTGGGCAAGTTTCCTTACTGCACACATCTAATAATAATCCCTCCAAAACCAAAAACAATAATAAATTGGTCATTTTCAATCTACGACTGTTTGTGGGACATTGCTGTGCGCAATTGGCTGCTGCGTTCGCCCACAAATATACAGTCAATTCACTTTACAGTGTGTTCTGTGAAGCGCTTTGGGACGTCCTCCCTGACGTGAAAAGCGCTGTATCAAATGCAAGGATTATTATTATTATTATACCATCCAGGTTCCCACTTACTGCCAGGCAAATGCATGTGGAATAAGGAAACTTGCCTAACGTTTCACCTGCCCACCAATCAAACTCAGATCCTCTCACTTGCAAGTGCTGTAATCGCGCTACAAGACCGTTTTCTGCACACGAGGCACAATTTACTCCCTTTGCCCCCAGTTTCCCCCTTTTGCCGTTTTCTCCCCTTTGCCCTCAGTCCCCCCACCCTTTGCCCTCAGTCCCCCCCCCTTTGTCCCCAGTCCCCCCTTTGCCCTCAGTCCCCCCCCTTTGCCCTCAGTCCCCCCCCCTTTGCCCTCAGTCCCCCCTTTGCCCTCAGTCCCCACCTTTGCCCTCAGTCCCCCCCCTTTGCCCTCAGTCCCCCCCCTTTGCCCTCAGTCCCCCCCTTTGCCCTCAGTCCCCCCCTTTGCCCCTCAGTCCCCCCCCTTTGCCCCAGTCCCCCCCCCTTTGCCCTCAGTCCCCCCCCTTTGCCCTCAGTCCCCCCCCCTTTGCCCCAGTCCCCCCCCCTTTGCCCCCAGTCCCCCCCTCCCCCTTGCCCTGGTGTAGTGAGAAGCGGAACCGAGCTGCTGGTGTTTGTTCGGAGGGGGAAAGGTTAGAGTGTGACACAGTTGAAGCGAACCGCGCGTTCGGCGAAGCCAGTGATTGGGAGACGAGCGGAGAGAGAGGAGAGAGAGAGAGGGAGAGGGAGAGAAGCCGCCGGAGCCCCGCGCTGTCTCTGGCCTCGCCGCCCGGGTCAGGGTCAGGGTCAGGGTGGGTCAGGGTGGGTCAGGGTTGGGCTGACGATGCCTCGCGGTGGCGGTGGACTGTTCAGCGGTTACCGGGCGCTCGCGCTGTACTGTAACCACGTGCCTCACGCGGTCCGTTTCCACCAGCGGCACCGCACCTTCTACCTGGTGACGGCGGTGGGCGCCAGTCTGCACACCTACAACGTGAGTACACCCGCCCGAGAGGGGGCCGAGGAAACCCACCATACAATAAACATAAATAAACCCCCCCAACCCGCACAGCGCGGCCAAACCACGCCCGGTGTGGGTGCAGCACGTGCCCTCTGGGGGGTACCCGGGGTACGGCGTGAGGCCCGGTGTGTGCTGCTGTGCCCCACAGGGCCCGGAGCGTGTCACCCGGGTGGGTGGGGTGGGGGGGAGGGGGTGCAGCTTGCGGTGGGTGTCTGGGACAGGGGGTCCCCGGCGTGTGAAGCGGTTTGTCTCCGCTGCGTCACAGGATGTTGATGCTCCGGGGGTTGGGCGCAGCGGCGCACGACGCGCGGGACGTGGGGCTGCAGCGCGAGTGCTGCCCTAATAACATAATGATTCCTCGCGCTTTGCTGTGACGCCTGTGTCGTTAGCTCCGGGGTTTGCAGCGGAGGTACGGCTGCAGTTTGACCGTCTTGTATAGTCTGCCATTGAGAACAAGCGTTTGGCTGCTCGTCAAACAGGGACTACCCTACTTATTAGGACTTTGGCACGTGTGGTTAATAATCATAGACTCATACAGCACAGAAAGAGGCCATTCGGCCCATCGCGTCTGCGCCGGCGCCAAAAAGAGCAATCCAACTCAATCCCACTGGCCCACTTTCTCTCCGTAGCCCTGCAATCTTGTCCTCCCCAAATACCCATCTACTTCTCCCTTAAAAGTTGTTATTGAATCGGCTTCCACTACCTTTCCTTTCAGGTAATGCATTCCAGATCCAAACAACTCGCCGGGTGAAACATTTTTTCCTAACCTCCCCTCCGTTTCTTTTAACAACTAACTTAAATCGGTGTCCTCGGGTTACTGACCCACATGCCGATGGAAACAGTTTTTCCCGGTTCAACCCTAACCCTAACCCAAATCTTATGATCTTAAAAACCTCTATTAAATCCCCTCTTAATCTTCTCTGCTCTGGGGAGAATAATCCTAGTTTCGCTAACCTCTCTTCATAACTAAGGTCCTTCATTCCTTGTACCATTCTGGTAAACCTCCTTTGCACCCTCTCCAATGCCCTCACATCTTTCCTAAAGTGCGGTGCCCAGAACTGAACACAGTACTCCCAACTGAGGCCTAACCAGCATTTTATAAATATTCAACATAACCTCCTGACTTTTGAATTCTATGCCCCTATTTATAAAGCCTAGTATCCCGTATGCTTTTTTAACAGCTTTATCTACCTGTCCTGCCACCTTCAGAGATTTGCTTATGTGGACCCCCAGATCTCTCTGTTCATTTGCCCCCTTTAAGATTGTACCATCTATCTTATACCACCTCTCTTCATTCTTCCTACCAAAACTTGGCATTTCTCCACATTAAATCTCATCTGCCACATTTCTGCCCATTTTACCAATCTGTCTAAGTTCTTATCCTTCTCACCATTAACTACTTTTCCTAGCTTAGTATTGTCTGCAAATTTGGAAATTGTGCTCCCTATATCTAGGTCCAGATCATTAATATAGATCAGAAAGAGCAGTGGTCCCAATACCGACCCCTGAGAGACATTACTACACACCTCCCTCCAGTCAGAAAAGCAACAGTTTACTGCCACTCTCTGCTTTCTGTCTCCGAGCCAGTTCTGGATCCATGTTGCCACGGTCCCTTTAATATCGTGGGCTTCTACTTCGTTTATATGTCTCTTATGTGGCACTTTGTTAAATGCCTTTTGAAAATCTAGATAAACTACGTCTACTGCACTACCTTCATCCACCCTCTCAGTCACTTCATCAAAAAATTCTATTAGGTTTGTCAGACACAATCTGCCTTTAACAAATCCGTGTTGACTGTCCTTTATTAAACCATATTTTTCTAAGTGAGAATTTATATGTTCCCGGATTATAGTCTCCAGAAGTTTCCCTACTACTGATGTTAGATTGATTGGTCTGCAGTTCTCAGGTTTATCCTTCTGCCCCTTTTTGTACAGGGGAGTAACATTTGCAACCTTTCAGACCTCTCACCAGTCCATTATCCAAAGAGGACTGAAAAATTGTGGCCAGAGCCTCCACTATTTCCACCCTTGCTTTCCTCAGTAACCTAGGAGGCATCCCGTCCAGACCAGGTGACTATCATGTCCAATTTCTGTTCACACTCCTGTGATATTGTGGCTGGCATTAGTTGCATCATCTTCTTTTGTGAAGACAGTTGCAAAGTACTTATTTATGCATCAGCCATGCCCTCTACCTCAACAAGAAGATTTCCACTTGGGTTCCTAATTGAATCCACCCTACCTTTGAGTAACCTTTAACTCTTGATATGCTTATAAAATACCTTAGGGTTCCCTTTTACGTTTCCTGCTAATCTTTTTTTTGTTTTGGACCTGACATTTGTCATAAGCCTCCTTTTTCTGTTTTATTTTAATCCCAATTGTTCATTTGCTGTCTTACCTGCCAATCTTTCTTTCCAATCTATCTTGGCCAAGTCCCCTTTTAGCTCACTGAAATTAGCCCGCTTCCAGTTGAAGATCTTTATCTTTGATTGATTGTTGTCCTTTTCATTAATTATTCTAAGCCTAATGATATTGTGATCACTGTTATCCAGATGCTCTCCGACTGAAACCTGCTCCACTTGCCCAACTTCATTTCCCAGAACTAAATCCAGCACTGCTTCCTTCCTTGTTGGGCTGGAAACATACTGATCCAGAAAGTTCTCCTGCACACATTTCAGGAATTCCTTCCCTTCCTTGCCATTTACACTGTGGATAATTGAAATCCCCCATTATCACCTCTCTGTTGGTTTTGCATCTCTCCGAAATCTGCTTGCAGATTTGCTCATCTATTTCCTTCCCACTATTTGGAGGTCTATAGTAAATACGTAACAGAGTAACAGCTCCTTTTCAGCTCCGTAACTCTTAACCAAATAGATTCAGTTTTTGGACCCTCTAACACATTGTCCTTTTCCAGGACCGTGACCGTGTCCCTAATGAGTATTGCCACCCCTCCTCCTTTTTTCCCTTCCCTATTCAAGGACAGCAAGGTCCCAATGCAGGTCAATCTTGTGATATATAAGACCTGTGTGCCAATAGTCCTCCTTTAAGCATCTAAGCTTCTGGGGATGCAGTGGAGAGGCTTCCTCCGACCGATCTGCAAAATCCAGGATCAAGCAGTGAGATGGATTTGTGGCAAACATGAAAAGTGGCTACAGGGAGTGCTCCGCCCTACTCCAGCTGAGCACCCTGGAGGTGAGGCGGCTTCACACCGGGCACGTCTATTTGCCAAGGTCCCTTGCATGGGGACCTGTGAGCAACTGGTGCTGAGTAAGCTGGTACACAGCATTGGACTTGGACCTCAAGAACATTTAGGTGGCTGGCATGTCACAAGCTGTCCTGTAAATCTCCTTCCACCACGCTGAAGGCAGATACCCACCAGATAGCTGAGGCTTGAGGTGACAGCTGCTGGAAGGCTTTACCTGGAGTCAGAGTTAGTGAACACATGTTCCTACGTTCAGTGCCTGGAATCTACCTTGATTGGCCTGCAGAGAGGCAAGCAGCTACTGCTTAAACTCTGCACCTCCAATTGATGGAACCATCGCTCAATGGGAAGGGATATCTATGATTCTATGACATGTGCCCGAGCTGCGGACAAGAAGATGGTGGCGATGCTCTCATGCATTTTATGCTGAGATGGGTTGCCGACCGGGAAGCTCACAGGGAGTTTCTTGTACCTACCATCCACCTAGTAAGAGCTCAAACCTGCACTTGTCGCATGTTGAACGAACAACTAGTGACTGTCCTCTTGGGGTGGAAAAGGAGAGGGGTTGGAGATCAGCTGGGGAGGTAAGCAGGAGTTGGAATGGCTTCTAGGTGACATGCCTGGCAATGGAATGTCGGAATCAAGCTCTGTGGGGGTCCCGGTCGTCCGGTTCCTGAGCCAGATGGGTCCACAGTATTCCAGGGCACTGCTGATGCAAACAGAGCCAGCTTGGCTCATCGACAGGACCTGGAAGGGCAGACCAGTCACTAATAATTTGGTTATCAATCCACGACTGTTTATGGGACACCGCTGTGCACAATTGGCTGCCGCGTTTCGCTCACAAATATATAGTCAATTCACTTTACAGTATTTTCTGTGAAGCACATTGAGACATCTAGAAGACGTGAAAAGCGCTATATCAAATGCAAGGATTATTATTATAAATTTGGTTACGATAATATTTTTGTGCCAAACCCTCCTGATTATTGAAATGCATAGGCCACTGAATGGTAAACATTAAGTGATTTCTGTATATTCAAAATAATATGTTAAATTAGATTTATGGCAAGGATAGTGAAGGGAATCATAGTATTGTTCTCTTGGGTAACACAATCATTGAATCTTGGTCCGAACCACTGATTGGCCAGTGCCTTGGGACGTCCTCCCGAAGTGAAAGGCGCTATACAAATGTAATTTTGTTGTTGTTGTTGGGATCCATTAACTATAGAGTAAATTGTCTTTTTGTGAACATTAACGTTTATGTTCTTTAACAGGTAAAAAAACTTGGAATAGTTGCAGTTAGTAAGTACATCAATTTTCCATCTTTTATTCATGTTTTAATTTGAAGTGACCTTGCAGTTTCCACGCACAAAAATAAATTGAAACCATTATATATACTCATGAGTTTCTTTTGCATGTCGAAGCCTGCACATACGCTACTTCAGGAATATAATTAACCATCAAAACTATAACTAACCTCTTGACTGGCAGCTTTACACATTTAGAGTTTACACAAACATTTTCCTGTAGGCATTGTAAAACGCATGCTATCAGCATCAGGCTTAAGGGGCTAAATGGCCGTTTGTACTGGTTCTTGGTGAGCTATTCAGCCCATTAAGCCTGTTCTGCTTTTCTATTGCACTTTTTAAAAAAAGGCCTTAAATTTGATATTTTTAGTCCCATTTCCCGGAGGCTGTTTCGTGTGGTAAGGCATTCCACATTCTTGCATTGTCTTTGTTGATAAAGTGTATAATAAAATATACTCCTGAGTGAAAGTATCATCCTGACTAAGTTAGCAGCTGAATATTTCATTTACACCCACACTTTGTTTCTCAATGCACCATGTTTTGGTTGTTGCTACTACACCTACAATTTTGTTTGAGTAGGAATGGTTTCATAACGATAGAATTGAATGAGTAATTCATCACACCCTTTAATTGTAGCTCGGGGGAGTGATGGCGAAAGTAAGCGGGATTCTTTGGAACTGAACTGTTTCCAAGGTGATGTTCTTAGGAATGAAATGTAATTACAACGAGACAGAAATTTCTTTTGAGGAAAATCTTTTTTTTGGGGGGTGGGGTTCTCTCTAATTGGAAATATAATAGGCAATTATAACTGATTGTTGGTGATATTGTTTCCTAGCATTTGACCTGTAATAAATAAATGGTCTAACTTTCTTTAAAAGACATCAACCCTGATTAAGTCCCATGTTATCTATATTTTTAGGTAATGCACTTCCTGAAGACATCACTTGTCTGGCAGCAGATCGAATGCTTGTGTTTGTAGCTCATGGCAATTTTGTCAAAGCATTTGCTCGAAACAAAGAGGTGAGTTTAAATATTGTTCCACTAGTTTGGTATATTCTCTCCATCAAATTTTATGATGGTTTAAACTTTTTCAAATTTTCAAACTGTTTGTTCCAACGAAGATCTGCTAACCAATGTATACACACAAGACTCTTTTTCCTTCAAAGTGAATATTTTTACTAAACTGGATTTAACAATTACAAATACCAATATGTCTACAGAAGTGCTACATGAAGATATCAATGATGCATGGATAACTCAACATACCACGTATTAGCAGTCTAGTTTTGTCAAAGATCGTTCTTATATCCAGTTACTTCCCAGTTACCCTCGCATCTTGATGGAACACAGGTAGTCAGTCTCACAGAAACTGTAATTTATATTGATTTGATTTCATATTCAACGGTATGAAGCCTTTATGCAGCAGTTGGTAATTTTTAGGGAGTAAACAGCAAAGTACTATCTGATTTCAAATTGCATCCAATGCCCTTGACTATTGAAAACTAAGTAATTGCTGAAGAAAAAAATATGCAATTCCCTTAACCATTTGGTCTAAGAATTCAACACTGTAATAAGTTTAAGGGAGAAAAATGTAAAAAACACATTTCAGATAGAAAAGACATAATGACAGATAAAGGATATTTCATTATTTGAAGCATCTGTATGCAAGTGAAACCTTGTAAATGTCTTAAAATTTACTAGATGCACAGTTTTTCCCCCCTGAATCTGACAATAAGGAATGTATGGCCTTGCACCAAGCTGAGAGGATTTTAGTTTATATATGCTAGCATTAATAACTTCACATTAAATAATGGACAATTTGCAAAATGACCATTGCACATGTTTACAAATCAAAAAGGGCCCTTGGTACTAGGTGCTTACTAATGCAAAAATCTGATTCCAGGAAATATGTCACCATGGAAAAGGAATTTCGCCCTTCTAGATCAGGGTTGACCAAACCATTCGCCTCTAACCACATGACGAATTGGCAATCCAGATTTGGCGAAATTGCATTTTGATTAGTAAATAAAAAATGAGTAATAAATACCATTGTTGGGCTTGTGATCTGAATACTTTGACCTTTTTGTGGGTTTATTGGTAAAATTGTAAGATGAAAAGCAGAGTGTGTGAGTGTTTTTTGGTTGTTGTGCGGGATATACTTTCTTGGTTGCTGCCTATTGATTATCTGCTAAAATGGTGTGTAACATGGGTGAAAACACCAGATTCCAGCACCATGGAAACAGTAGCAATATTATATGGAGAGGGGAGCTGTCAATTGGGTCAGCTTGATCAATTGGAATAACTACCCCAGGCCAGCAGAATAAAGCAAGCCCAGCCAATAACAAGCAGCTCCAATAGGACACGTCATGGTATCCAGCTGGACAGAGATCAGGAGAGGTCTGAAGAGACTCACAAAAGAAAAGTAGAGAAGCCTGAAAAGTTTTGTACTGAATGGTGGTAGGTATCAGTTAAATTCCCCCCCCCCCCCCCCCCCCCCCCCACGCACACACACACACACACAATCACAACATAAACACACACACGCTTGATAACTTTCTTGATTCATAAAAGATTGTTGAAATTTCAACGGTTCAATACAGAACAAAGGGAGACACAGTACAGTATCTGCTATCTTGGAAATGTGCATTTTAAATACTGTATACAGTGCAACACAATTTAGGATTAGATCTCAGTAGCAAATTAATTATTGTCTGACCTCAAATAATCTAACGATTGATAAATTTCTATTCCCTTTAGGTTGTGCATACATACAAAGGACATAATGCAGAGGTTCACCTTCTACTGCCTTTTGGTGATCATGTAATCTCAGTAGACCGAGATAACATTCTTATAATTTGGGATGTACAGTCAGAAGGTGAGTAAGATACAGGATTCTGGGATGTCACCTAATGGCTTGATCTTTCGAACAAACAACTCATTGATCTCTCCAGCTTCATCATCCATAAACGTCAACTTATCCAAAACTCTGCCATTCTCACCCAAACCAAGCTCTATATGGTCATCACCTCAGTCCTTGCCAGGTTACATTGGCTCCCTGTCTCTCAGGAAATCAATTTTAAGATTCTCACCTTCATCAATAAATTCCATCATGCACTAAGAACTCCCTGTCTCTCTGCTCCTCTTACTCCTCATCTCCTTGCCGCCTCCACTCGGCTAACTGAAGCTTGCTGTGTGATCCCCAACCTACCCACAGTAGACACCATTGGTGGTCGAGCTTTCTGATTCCACATGCCTAACATCTGGAACTCTTACCCCCACATGGTCTTCAAGCCCTGCCTTAAAACCTACCTGTTCGACCAGACCTGTTCTCCCTCTTCCCCCCGTCCCCACCTTCCCATTCAATGTCCATCAAAGTGTTCTAAGACTTTGTTCTTTGTGAAGGACACTATATAAATGCAAGTTGTTGTACTCCAACCAATATTATTATAATACGCCCATTTGTGAAAAGCTTATATTCTTTTCTGCTTTATGAAACTGATCTTTCAATGTTTCTGCCCCCACTCTCTGGAACTCCATACCGGAGTCCATCCGACTCATTCCCTCTAACCTCCAGGTCTGTCTTGACCCATCGCTTTGACCTTGATTTTGGTCATCTTTCCCCTTCTCATTCCCCTCGGCTCCCACCCCCACCTCGGGTGCCCAGGCAGTTCTGTTAAATGCTTTGGGATGTCCTCCCGATGTGAAACGCCTATATAAATGTAGATTTGTAAAAATATGTGTTGTAAATTAGCACTTTTCCACTATCCATTTTTTGTTCGCTGAAGTTTAATTCCATGGTATTTTGAGCCCTGCAGTTCTGTACTCAAGTTACCACTGTTCATGGCAGGAAGAAAACTCTTGAAAGACAAATTGACTGGAATAGAATGGGAAAATCACAGTGAAACTTGATCATACTCTCATTGCCAACTGGTTGTTTTCAATAAATTAAAATTGTAGTCATAGTTGGAGGCTACACTCTGTCTTCCCAACTTCATCATAATATGAGCAGGCAGAAATGTAATATTTGGGACATTGAATGGCTAAGCTACATCTTAGCAGTTTAGCAAAACGGATTGGAGTAGTAAATGGCTTGCTGGATAGATTTTGGGGACTTTTGTCAATAAAGTACCTGTGGCTCCTTTAAGTCACCTGGATTTCCTATCTAACACAAGAAAGAGGTGCTAAGGGGCGTGCAGCATCATTCTGTAATGCTGTAGTTGTAAATGATATGCATGATAATTTGATGCAAGCTCTTTTTTGCTACGTTCAAAACGATAAATATGACCAAGAAGTATCTACAGTTACTGGAAATGGAAAAATATAGAGGAAGCCTTTGTTCAGTAGTTAGCTGACATTAGAATAGCCCTGACAATGATCTATTATTGTTTCTTTGCATGTTCTGTTTTTTGCAGAAGAGTATCTTCAGCTGAACTTTGATAAGAACGTGTTCAGAGTTTCCGCTGTTTTTCATCCAAGTACCTATATCAATAAAATTCTTCTGGGGAGTTATCAAGGGAGCCTCCAGCTGTGGAATATCAAGTCCAAGTTAGTTCAGCTTCCTTATTTTATAAGATTCTTCATGAAAAGCCTTCTTTTAAAGTTTCAACTCCTATAATTATTTTTCACACTTAGCCTAATGTCTTCCTGTTTAACAGCAATAAATAATTGCGTTTCATTTTGTAACTCCTAATTGCATGGGTAAGATTGAGCATCACGAGATGGGAAATCATAGCAGTGAGCTTGTGTTCTAGCATCTCATGACCCCAATATGTTGCATCCTATAACACTTTAATTTTCACATAGTGGAATTCTGCATTATTGTTTTGCTGTGCTTACCTCTTATTTGCTTCTGTTTTTTAAGTTACATTTGCAGAAATATATAGATTCTGATCTAAATGAGGAGATGAGAAACCTAATTAATGCACCATTCATTTTTTTTGCTCTGTTTGAACTGGTGTTAAGGTATTCAATTTACTTCTGTGAACAATATCGAGGAATGACACATGAACCTTATTATTTAGAAAGTGATATATTACTTAAAAAAACTTGTACAACTGGTTAGTGGTTCCTCCCAAAATGGGTGTGAATTCTAGTGAATCTTTATTGTACTTTTTCTCAATGTGAGAAACATGCATTTTAGTGGCTTAGTTTCTGATAAGCATTTAATAAAGAGGTGATTCACTTGGAGAGTATTTTGTTATTTGATTAAGATGGTTGCAGTTTGTCGTCCCTCAAATATAACTGAGCTATAACCTTAATAACACAATGGAAATTAAAGTTTGGTGATCATTTACCTTTAGGATAACTTTTTAATCTCTTAAGATAATTTGTATGCTTTTTTCATGTTTCTATTGTAGCAAACTTTTATATACGTTTCACGGTTGGGGCTCGGGAGTGACAGTGCTTCAGCAGGTCAGTGCAGTATTTTGTTATGTTTCTGTAAGTTTAAATACTGTGCTTTAATTGTTTCACAAACCTTGGTTAGAACTGATAGCATTGAACCTAATATTAACAATTTTGTCTTATTCGATTTGCGCTAGGCTCAAAAACAAATTTATCAACTGATTAATTCAAATGCCTATTTTAAAAAAAAAGATTACAAACAAGATTTTCTTCAAAAATGTATGTGACAGTAAGGTAGTGTAAACAGAAAAGTTTTTATAAACTTTTGGTGCAGAATGTTTCTTCATGTATTTTTTTTAAAAAAGTTTTTAGTGGTCAAACCACCCACCGTTGAAATATTAATTTATAATGTTTCATCAGAGTACTTTTCAACGTAAAGCAAATTATGATTCACTCTTGCCTGAGGGGCACTATATAAATGCAAGTTGCTGTTATTGTTTTTTGTATTTGTATTTTTATTATTTTTGAAAGAATTATTATGCCCGTGAAAGCGATCTGCCAATTGACTAACATCCAGGTTCCTACTTTCTGCTGGGTAAACAGAGGCATGTGGAGTAAGGAAACTTGCCCAACGTTTTGCTCTGCTGGGAATCAAACCCAGGTCTCTCACTTGTGAGGCGAGTGTTTTTATCACTGTGCTACAGGACTCTACATCGGTGTGAATACAACTTTTGTGTTTTAACCCAGTTTTGTAACACTTCCAATTGTAAATTGGTAAAATTGTAGGTAGGTTCAAAATGATACAGGTTTCAAATGTTCTTATTTATTGAAATGATAAAGCAGAAAAGTTCTCATTCATTTCCCTGCGTTACTTTAGCAGCCTTCTTACATACTCATTATAATTGTAATCCAGTGAATCCAAATTAAATTTTTACCGCAGTCTGAGGATGCGGGAACTTGTATTTCAAATATGTGCAAGGCAGTGTAGGTGGTTAATAGTGATTCATTTATGTTTAAATGAACATTCCATGTGGGAGTTTATACAAAAGAATAGGTATTTCAATGCCCATGGTGGGTTCCTCCCTGTTTCAGTTTCTTATTAAAATTCTTGCCTCAATTTTTTCCAACAGATCAATATTGGTTGTTTAGAACTTCATTAATCCTATTGGAGAAGAGATTCCAGAATACTTATAACAAAGTTGCTATTTTTTGTTGAAACATAAACCACCTTTGAAAAATATCTTACATTTTTGCATAGGCTCCAGCGGTAGATGTAATTGCTGTTGGCTTGACCACTGGCCAAATCATTATCCACAACCTCAAATATGATGAAACACTGATGAAGTTTCAACAAGATTGGGGCCCAATCACTGCAATATCATTTCGAACAGGTAATGTGAATGCAACAGACTTCTAAATTAATTTTAGATGGTAATGAAATTATTTATAAGGTTAGCAATCGATTGTAAATTATTGACTTTGCATAGAGTCCTTAATTATTATTTAATCGTTCTTGTACTACATACTACTGCATCTTACATTTCTTTTATGTTTTAAGATGGCAACCCAGTGATGGCTGCCGGGAGTCCTGTGGGCCACATTGGACTATGGGATTTGGAAGAGAAGAAGTTGATTGGTCAGATGAGGGATACCCATACGACTGCAGTTTCTGGACTCACATTTGTTCATGGTGAACCACTTCTAATCACCACTGGTGCTGATAATGCAATCCGGGTAGGATATACATATTGTCAATCCATGTTTAAAATACATTGTTTGCTACCAAAAGTTTAAGTTCAGTGAAAATCATTAACTATGTAACGTGAGCTTCTCCAATAATTGGCTCAGTTGCAAAGGCCGAGTGTAAAGTTGAATGGTGCAGATGCAGAAGATTTCTCCCAGTTCCGCAACATCGGCCACCTCGCCTCTAGCTCACTCCCAGTGCAGTTGAAGCTCTCATCCACATCTTTGTAATTTGATGTTGTGGAGGTGAGGGAAAGCTGAACAGGTCAAAATACCGATATGGGATTTAAAGTTGAGAATTGAATAAGACACCAAGGTTCCACATTGGCTCAGTGAGGTGAAGTGTGGATTGATGCCGTCAACACCTAAGGTGATAAGGCGCTGATGGGAGCCAAGCAGGAGATCCTCTATTTTGACAACATTCAGCTGGAGAAAGTTAGTTCTCATCTAAGACTTAATTTAAACATAATGTAAAGGAGCAAATGTAAATACAAGTCTACTTGAATTTGATTTTTTTAATATATATATATACAGATGTTTTTCTTCTATTATTTTCTGTCCCTTTTCTAACTATAACTTTTTAACTTATTCTATTTTTACCATTTTTCTTCAACTACACTTTCAGCCACCTTTCCTCCTCCCTCCCATTTCTCAGCTCCCCTCCCCACTTTGGGTCCAGTCAGCTGCGGGAAATAGTTTGAGATCTCCCAATGTATATAAGTGTCATTTATGTTTTTTCTATTTTGCCTTCTTATACCATCAATTTGGAAGTCAAAGCAGCATTTCACAAATATTCACTGGATGAACACAGTTTTACAGTATTTTACCAAATACTGCAGATGCTGGAAATCTGAAATAAAAATAGAAGTCGCTGGGAACTCAGCAGGTCAGGTGGCATCTATGGAGAGAGGAAAGTGAGTTAACGTTTCAGGTCAACAACCTTTCTTCAGAATGAAGACCTTCTACCGAAAGGTCATCGACCTGAAACATTAACTCACTTTCCTCTTTCCATAGATGCTGCATGACCTGCCCAGTATTACCAGTTTTACAGATCTCCTTTACAGCCAAAGACAAAAATGCTTTTTGCAAGATTGTTAGCAGAGATAATTAACAGTGCAGATAGTGGGGGAAGACTGAAATCAGAGGAGGCAATCAGGATCTTACAAGGAGAAATTGATAGAGTATATAACTTGGTTGATCACTGATAAATTAAAGTCAATACTTAATAATCGAAGGTACTGCGTACCAGATATAAAAAATAGAAGACATTCCAAGGTTAAACTAGAGCTTAGAAAGGGGGGAATTGAACAAGGGTGTTAGTTGACCATCTTCAAACAATATAAAATAGAAATAAACAAGGCATACGGAATATTGGCTTCAGTTGAGGCCAGATTTTCGGAAAATTTAGTCTGCTCCAAGAGTAGTGAGTGCAGTTACTGTGACACAGTGGGTTGGCTGCCAAGGTCCCAGAGAAAATGCTGAGGAGAACAGCAAAGTTGATCTCCATTGTTAGTGGAATAAAGCATGGAAAGTTACTAGATAAGCTTGTATTTTTTAGCTTTGAAAATAGATATTTCAGAGAGAATCTTTTAGAGATATAAAGGATCCTAAATGGATAAAGTAAACCCAGAACAATGCTTTCAAATTCACTGAGTCCGCAGGACAAGGGAGCTGGTTCAGAATCGTGAAGCTCAATTTTTGGATAGACATCAGGAAACATTTCTTTTACCTAGAAAAAGACAGTTGGAATGGGTTTCCTTTGAAGACAATAGGCGTCTTAAGAAACCGCTTGGAAGGGTGACCTCAAATGGGTTAGAGGGTTATGGGGAAAGGGCTGGGGAGTGGGACTGACATTAATTGCTCTATTCATCTGAAGTTCTTTTTTGCACATTTTTGGAATTACTTTAGGTTTATTTGGCTTTGTTTATCAGTTGATAATATATAAAATATAAATATATGCTGCTGAATGTGTGAATAATTCCACTGATTTAGGACTAATTATATCTTTGGATGACCAGAAGAGTTTCAAGATTTCAAGAGTTTCTGGAACGCATTGCCTGCAAGGGTGGTCGAGGCCGATTCGATAACTACTTTTAAAAACGCGGTGGACGGGTATTTGAGGAGGACGGGTTTGCAGGGTTATGGGGAAAGGGCTGGGGAGTGGGACTGACATTAATTGCTCTATTCAAAGAGCCGGCACAAACTCGATGGGCCAAATGGCATCTTTTTGTGCTCTATGATTCTATGATTAATTATAAAAGTGTCAAGATTGAAGTTTTGGTGGTTGCTGATGCTCTCTTGGTTCAGTGCTTTACTCTTGCCACTGGGTGGTGCTATAGGTTTTTTCTCTGGCAAATATTTTACTGATAATTTATAATACTGTGTGTAATAATCCTTGCCTTTGTATTAACTCATTAAATTGTTGAGATATCTCAAAGCACTTCATAGGATGTTCGGTAAAGTGATATGACTATATTTTGTGGGTGAGAACCAAATTCCTGTCCTCATGTTCAGGTGGATGTTAAAGATCCCAATGTACTATTCGAAACGGAAGAGAATTTCCCCAGTGTCCTGGACAACAATCCTCCAGATACAATTGGTCATTAACTTCATGGTGTCTGTGGTACATTGTTGGGTGAAAATTAGCTGCTGAGTTTGCCTATAAAATACACAGTCACAATACTTTATGTAGTAAATCCTGTAAAGTGCTTTGAGATTGCCCCCCAATATGAAAGATGTAATACAAAATGTAAGGTTTGCTATTATCTAGTTGTCTTAGCTCAGTTGGTAGCATGCTTTTGGATTTAGTTCCATATCAGGCCATGATTTGAGTATCTTGACACTCCAGTGCAGTGCTGTAAGAGCATTGTATTGTTGGAGATGCCACCTTTATGATGAAATGTTTAACTGAGCCTTCCTTTCCATCACACAAAAACGGTGCCTGCCCATTTTAATCACATTACCTGCCCTTACCTCTCTTTCCCTCGTACTAGTCAGGGAATTTTCGTTTGTTAATTGCTAAATTGTGTGTCTTCTCATGAACAGGTCTGGATATTTGATGCGCCAGGTGGTGGAGGTCGCCTTTTGCGATTCAGAATAGGGCACAGTGCTCCTCCAACCAAAATAAAGTATCATGGTTCTGATGGACAACATATTCTTAGTTCTGGTAAAAACTTTTTTTCTGAGGCAATCTTATTAAATGTTCCTTAGTTGTCAGATTTTATGGCATTGAAATAACTATTTGTAATCTATTTATGTAAAGTGACCTAAGTAAGCTTCATCTGAGCAGAACTTTCTCCTTTTCTGCCATTAGTTTTATCTGTTTTCCCAAGGCATGAATAATTAATTCAAAGAATAAGGGATGTAAACTGGATACAAAATATACATGTTTGAGGGACTGAAACCCTGATCACAAGGCAAGGCACCTTTACTTCAAATTGAAATTTGCGGAAATAAATTGCAGAGCATAGACTTTCAGATGCCTCTTCAAAGGATATTGAGTTAAGTAATTATCTTTTGAAGCAACATGGTAAAGGTCAGCCTAGGTTCCAAAATGGCCACTGAAAAACCTCCTAAAAATTGGGCTGGTGTCTTTCTTTATTGTTAACAGCCTTCCTTTTAGGGCCGTTCCCCTGGATATGTTACTTTTTTAAATAAGCTTTGATGCATGCAATACTGGTCTAATTTTTCAGTTAGGCTGATCAAATAGCCCTTTTTCCTTCCTGATCTAGAAGAACCTAGGCTATGCTTGATGGTCCACAGATTCACAGATGAGATAGAGAACTGGAGTCGAACCTGTGCCACACAGGAAGACATTAATGCAATAAAGTAGTCCTTGCTCGTTTCAAATGGACTGACTGTTGCATTGTCCAGTGGTCTGCATTCCGTTTGAAATATATATATATATAAATTTCCTTATTTTTACAACTAAGGAACATTTACTTTACTTACAACTATGGAAAACCAATTTTACTTAGAATGCATAAATGATACTATTCATTTTGTTTGTGTTTATGTAGGACATGATGGAACACTGCAATCATTTTCCACTGTTCACGAGCGTTTTAACAAGAGTTTGGGACATGGTAAGAGTTGTAAAAATATAATGCAGATGATACGTTTTATTTAATAATAATCCTTGCATTTGATATAGCGTTTTTCACGTCTTTTAGACATCTCAAAGTGCTTCACATAATATAGTGTAAAGTGGATTGACTGTATATTTGTGGCAGCCAATTGCACACAGCAGTGTCCCACAAACAGTCGTGGATTGAAATGACCAATTTATTATTATTGTTTTCTTGAGGGATTAACATCAGGCCTATGGAGTAAGGAAACTTGCCAGTCGAGCGGAATTGCCAGGTGGCAGATTGGGGAGTGAGGAGGTCAAAGATGTAGAGAGGTGCCAGGGAATGAAGGGATTTGAAAAGCATCACCATGCTTAAGAGTATCCAAACCAAGCCGAGATTTCTATGCATCCCACCTACACGTAAATTCCACTCCACACGCCTGATAATAATCCCTCCAAAACAAAACAATAATAAAATTGGTCATTTTCAATCCACGACTGTTTGTGGGACACTGCTGTGCGCAATTGGCTGCTGCGTTTTGCCCACAAATATACAGTCAATTCACTTTAGAGCATATTCTATGAAGTGCTTTGAGACGTCTAGAAGACGTGAAAAGCGCAATATCAAATGCAAGGATTATTATTATTATAACTGCATAGCTTGCCATTGATATCACTGTCTGGCAAAAAGAAGTTTACAGAATTAGATGGTGATAATTAGTGTGAAAAAATTCACAAAGTAGTTTGGTCTGGAATGGAGTGGAGTTGCTTCATCCTTAGAAAGTCTAGACTAGACAATTAAGATTGTCTAGAGTGAATTATAGTAATACATATTCTAACTCTGATTCATAGGTCATTTTATCCTTTGAACGCGAGGGGTTTTGTCATTTTCAGGAAAATAATTTTGTAATTGAGACATTTTTGCCACAAATATAGTCAATTCACTTTACAGCATATTCTGTGAAGCGCTTTGAGACGTCTAGAAGACGTGAAAAGTGCTATATCAAATGCAAGGATTATTATTAGTATTATAACTGCATAGATTACCTTTGATATATCACTGTCTGGCAAAAAAAAAGTTTACATAATTAGATGGTGATAATTATCGTCTAGACTGAATTATCATAGTAATACATATTCTAACTCTGATTCATAGGTCATATTATCCTTTGAACACAAGGGGTCTTATGATTTTCAGGAAAATAATTTTGTAATTGAGACATGTTTAATTGATTACAGCACAAAGAAAACCATTGGAAGATCACATAACATGATGTTAAAGAATTTTGGCAGTTCTTGAAAGGAAAATTTAATTGTGTGGCTTCTTCTATTGGCAAGAACTTTGCCAATCTTACTCCACTGTTCGGTTCAATTCTGAAATTTAGCACAAAGTAGAAAACCATCTCTTATAGGTGGACTAAGGCCATCAGTATATATACAGTATATTCTGTAAAGCACTTTAAGACGTCTTGAAGACTTGATAAGGCGCTCTATCAACTGCAAGGATTATTATAATTATATGCAGTGCTGGAGGAACAATGCATTATTGGAGGAGCCATCCTGCATTATCGGAGATGTCAGCTTGGCTTTACTGGTAGCACTCTCACCTCTGAATCGGAAAATTGTGGGTTCCAGTCTCCTGTTGGGACTTTCAATTCATAAAGTGCAGTGCTGTTATTTAATTAAAATCAAAAAATTGTAATTGAGCAATAAATGAGCAACAAAGTTTTATTATTTTCATCTATGAATAACCCATAGAATTCTTGTGCAGATTTGATCTTAGTATTTACTGGAGAACAATTTCTTTGAGAACAGTTCACCAACACAGTGGCACAGTGATATTTTTCCCTTGTGCTGTGGTATAAAATAGTCGTAAATAAGTTTGTGTCCACAACATCTTTCCCTGTCCTCTTCGACTATTGTTTTTCATCCCTTCCAGCGTGCTGGGATGTTGTAGGGAAGAAGAAATTTCAGAGAACTTGCACCAACAACCTTAAATTCGTATCATCTGCTTAAAAATCAAAAATGGGAAAAAGAGCATGTGAAATTCTTGCCTTCTCATACAGGGAATAACACTGCAAGATTTAAAGATGAATCAAGAGAAAATGGCTTGGAATAGCAGTCAATTGAATTCACTTTGCCTATTTAATTTACTAAAATAATAAGTTATCGGTACTTCCTTCTTTGTCCTTCTCTCTTTGCCCCCACCATCACCGTCAAGGGTTGGTTTGGCAATTACTAATATGGATTATTTTTGTTTAAGGTTCCATAAACAAAAAGATATCCAAAAAGAAAGGACTGCGGTATACGGAAATGAATTTACCTCCTATCACTACATTTGCCTCAGGTATTTGTACATCTCCTAAATCCTAGTTTTATAAATTTATATTTTGTGTAAACATCTGGAAAATTTAAGTGTATTTTTCCTAAGATTGTAGATATAGGTGAACATAGTATCAACTCAGAAAAAAACTCAAACCTTTTGTTAAAGAGGAATTAGATGCTTGAAGAGGAGGAACATTAATAATGGGCATCGGGAAATTAGGATTAGATTTGGTGGTTCATGTGGAGACAAAAGTAGTGTAGACTCAATGGACTGGAAGGCCTATTGCCATGCTGTAATATTCTGTGAATCTAAGAATACAAAAAGTAAAATTCTAGTATGTTTCTGAAGCTTTAGCTTTTCACTTTGGATTGTACTTTATGGGTCTGTTTTTGCCAAGACTGATTAAATTTTTTGTTTGAATGGCAGAGACCGCACGTCAGAGTGATTGGGATGGAATAATTGCCTGCCATCGAGGATATCTTACCAGTACAACATGGAATTACCAAAAATCCTCAATGGGAATGCACAAATTTGAGCCTATGAAATTTCATAAAGATCTCACCCTGAATTTACATGCTACAGTGTGTAGAATCTTACTGTTTATTCCTAGTGTGTTAACTTTTCAAGTTTATCTTTATGTTACTGCTATCATTTATTAATAATAATTGCATTGTAATGAATAAGTTAAAGATACATTACAAAAAGAAAGATTTTCTTTCTTAGATTGAAAGCATTCTAAATAAATATGCATTTTCAGTGAGACTGTGATGACTTGTTAACAAAAATACTTATTCGTAGAGTCTTGTACCTCAGTGGTTAGAGCACTTGCCTCGCAAGCAAGAGATCTGGGTTCAATTCCCGACAGGCCGAAATGTTAGGCAAGTTTGTTTACTGCACACGCCTCTGTTTACCTAGCAGTAAGTAGGAACCCTGTTGTTAGTCGTTTGGCGGACCGCCTTTCCGGGGTAATAATTTTTTCCAAATAAAATAATAAATTGGTCACTTCAATCCACGACTGTTTGTGGGACACTGCTGTGTCCAATTGGCTGCCGCATTTCGCCCACAAAATATGCAGTCAATTCACTTTACAGTATATTCTATGAAGCGCTTTGAGACATCTCAGTGACGTGATAATATCGGCGTAATATCAAATGCAAGGATTATTATTATTCACTTGTGGTTGTTTGCCAACATAGATTTAGATTTAATGGAATATTTAAGATAATGCCCTTGTCATGAATTTCTACAGAGTGTTCCCTGCTATAATAATGTAACCTTTTTATTTCCTACACCAGAGGGTAGGATACTCTGAGTGTACGTCATAGCACAGTCCATACTGGCAAAAAATAATAATGTAATTGCATTAAATATTTGAAATGTAAATCTCTTCTGTAGAACTTCTCCGTCTGGTACTGGTTTACTTCTGTAGAGTGGATATGGTGGTAACTCCCAATCCTCCCTCATTACTACTTTAAAAACTACTGTATCCTGGTGAATAATACAGCAATAAGAAGGGAGGGAGAGAGGAAGCAAACAGTTTAATCATTTATGAGAAATTCTGATAGACATAGAACTAATAAAAGATAGATAAGAAAGTGGACTGAAAATAACTAACCAATAATCAAAGTTGCTTTAGACATTTTGTATATGCCTTTGCCTTTCAATATGCTGATATGCTTTTTTGGAGTATTTGTTATCAGGAATATGTTGCCATGTGATTTTTTTAAGCTGATCGTAAATTGTATTTTTTTGAAAAATGTTGTTGCATTCTTAGGCTGTGGATATAACAAGTTGTGGAAATTTTGCCATTGTTGGCCTTTCTTCAGGCCATCTCGATTTGTATAACCTGCAATCGGGTATTCACAGAGGACATTATGGTGAAGAAAAAGGTAAGCATCTTCTGTTGCTGTAAGTAGAAGATGAAATATGAAATTATTTTAAAATTATTTTGGGTGGTTTGACATAAGTTTGCGAATAGAATTATGAATCATAGAATAAAATTGAGGAGCATTATCATATTAGTGTCCCCCCAAAAAATAGTTAATCTTTCAAATTGTGTGTCTCTCTTTGATTCACTTCCAAGGCTCTGCACTTTCCTGGTTCTACTTTTACTGTCCCAACATCTCCACTTTGTTTTATCTAATGGCTTCTCCTGTTATACTACATGGTCATTTGCTGCATTCCCCAGGGCTCTATCATTTGAGAGATGTGTGTATTCCCTAGTGAGTAGTATAATATGAGTGTTCCTGTTTCTATTCTATAAAATAATGAGTATTCCCCAGTTTCTATTGTGTGTTTACGTATTCCCCAATGACCAATGTAATATATTTAATGTGTTCTGTTCCAATGACGACAACTTGGATTTATATAGAGCCCTCCACGCCGGACGGAGTCTCAGAGCGCTTGACCTGCTGAAAGACAAAGCATGTTTTGCAAGAATTATTTTTAGCATGTGCAGTTGGAATTTTAATTAGCAGCATCATGAATTCAGGCTTGATTTGGAGTCTGATTTCTGCAGTACCCACAATTATACCCATAATGAAAAAAATGCTTTCAAATGAAGACTGAATTCAAAACTCTTGCCAAAACTCAGATGGTAGGGCTTCTGTCTAAGTTTGTGAGGAAAGTAGAGACCCTCGTGTCCTGACACTAAAAATGTTTTGTCCATATATCATTGTCTCTTAACATTTCATTTATGCTGTAAAATAAAAAAAAAAGGAAGATTATTTTTCCAAAAAAAAATCCTGCATAATTTACCTTTTTCAATACAAATTTCCACAATGAAATTTATTTCTTAGGTTTTGTAGACTTAACAAGGATAAGTCCTTCATCTAAGTCCAACATGAAGGGCGCTACATAAATGCAAGTTGTTACTGTAAATTAATCAAAAGCACTGATTGATAAAGCTATCTCTATATTGCCCTCTTCCTTCTGCAGAAGTGTGACATTTTCCACATCAGGCATCTCTGTGGTCTGTTTTAGTCAAATTTCTAATTACAAACAATTTAGGAGCAGTTTTGCTCTGTTGACCCAGAATTTCTAAGGATTGGAGTAAACTCGTTTGTGGGATCCTGAAGGAGAGAGGAATCACCAATTTGTACCAGCAAAAGTGAATTTGAGAAGTGAAAATCAGAAGTATTTAATTCGGCTACTAGAGGTCCTTTTAACTATTACTTAATGAAAAATGCTCTTGTGGCATTGATACCAGGATACTGCAAGAAATTTGTGTCCTTGCCAGACTGCACTGGCTGCCTGTCCCAGAGAGGATCGACTTCAAGATCTTCACTCTTGTATTCAAGTCCCCGCACTCCTCTGCACCCCCCTACCTCTCTGACCTCTCTCCTCACAACAGTACCCGTTGCCTTCATTCCAGCGGGTCTGGCCTCCTCCTCGGCCCCGAGTCCTCCGCTCCACTATCAGCGACCGTGCCTTCAGCCACTATGCCCCGAGGCTCTGGAACTCCCTTCCTCACTCCTTTCGTCTCGCGCCCTCTCTTCCCACTTTTAGGTCTTGGCTAAAGAACTTTCTTTTCGACCGCGCCTTTGGTCACCTTCCTTCCTCTCCCTCTGGCTCGGCCCCGGGATCCGTTACTGTGAAGTGCTCTGAGACGCCGTCTGGCATGGAGGGCGCTATATAAATCCAAGTTATTGTTGTTGTCTGATGCTGATCAGTTTCTTAATCACTGAACAAAGATTCTACACAAGCATGTATATAGGTATCTAATAGTTTTGAAATTTATTTCAAATGTTGAAATATATATTGTATGAAACATTCTATGGCTGTGTTCAAATTTAGAATCCTTTGTTTTAAAATTCATACAAGATTATGGCAATTGAAAATATGTTTGTCATTTTAAATTGTTTATTTTTATTTTCCAAATACAATGTAAACGCATCAAAAACAACGCCCAACATAGGGAGCGAGGGTGAATTTTGAGACTACAATCAGTAGCTAATGGCCAGTGGTCATGTGTGTAAATTAATATATATGAGTATATCAATGTACCATCAAACAACATATATACACAGAGCTACCTAAATGAGAAAGAAAAATGTGCAGGGATAGGAACAAGCTATTGTAACCAAAGTCAAAAGTGCAACATTACTTTTTTTAAGATTACAATATGCTTGGTTATTGTCATAAGTACTCAACAACAACACAATTTACACTGATATATATCGTGTATCACATCCAGAGGACATCTCAAACCACTTCATACAGCTGAAGTGAGCCTTAGGTTGAGGGAGGGGGCGACTGAGGAATGGGAAGGAAAAGTTAGCGAAAACACAGTATGTGTGTGTACGTGTGTGTCTGTTTCCTGTATTAGCTCTATTCCTTTTTAAAAATAGGTATTACATTGGCTATTCTCCAGACCTCTGGCACAATTCCTTTCTCTACAGAATTCTTAAATATATAGAGACTCAGCTATCTCCTCCCGAGTTTCTTTGAAAGATCCTTGGGTGTAGTCCATCTGTGCCAGGTGCTTTGTCCTCTCTATCCTTGTGTAATGTATTAAATCCTTCCCTTCTCCCTATCTCAACTGTTGTGATTTTACACCCTGCCCCTTCTGCTCTTACTAAATTTTCTTATCAGCTTCCTTTGTGAAAACTGAGGCAAAGTATTCATCTAGTATTTCCACCATTTCCTTATTATCTGCTGTGAGCTTACCCCTTCTCCCTTAAATGGTCCTATCAAAACTTTAACTGTTCTATTATTGCTGACATGCTATTTTTATATTTTTGCTGTGTTCTTCTTATAGTTCTTCTCACAATTCATTCATCTCATTATAATATAATAATCCTTGAACTTGGTATAGCCCTTGATCACGTCGGAAGAACGTCTCAACGCGCTTAACAGGAGTTACTGTGAAATGGAATGACTATGTATTTGTAAGCAAACACGGCAGCACAATTGCGCACAGCAATATCCAACCAAAAAGAAAAAGGGAGAGAGAGAAAGGGGAACAAAGAAAGACAGAAGTACTGTGATATTTCGCCCACAAATATACGCTCAGTTCACTTTACAGCATATTCTGTGAAGCGCTTTGAGATGTCTAGAAGATGTGAAAAGCGCCATATCAATAATAATAATAATAATAATAATTGCATTTGATATATCAAAAGTGGATGTTATTATAAGTGGATGTTATGTATTTGTAGGCAAACGTGGCAGCACAATTGCTTACAGCAATGTCCCACAAAAGGAGAGAAAGAAAGAGTCAGAGATCTCCCATATTATTAATATAAACAATATTCTTTCTAAATGTGATGAGCGGGTAATTTGTTATGTAATACTGTGGCTTTGTTAAATATGATCATTTACAAGTGCTTTACTTACTTACTAAGCTCACGAAGCCCAAATTCGAGGAGTTGCTGTTGATGGACTGAATCAACTTACAGTTAGTGCTGGTGGGGATAAACAAATTAAGTTTTGGAAATTCAAGTCCAAGGAATTGGTACAGAACATTAAGCTAGATGCATCACCAGCAAGCATATTGCTGCACAGAGACAGGTAAGAAATATTTGTCCTTTACAATTAAAGGTAAATGAAAAGGTGATTTTAATTATTTTTCATCTGAACCCCCAAAATAGTTGCCATTAATTTTGTTTTTCAGGAAGAAAATTTAACCTTTCGATTATTTTACAAGTCTGCTCATTAAAGTGGGTTGAGAATGAATTTAGGCAATTTTCAAAAATAATATCTTGGTTTTGTGATACTATACTGGAATAAATTCAGATTGTAAACAATAACCAATTTACATTTATATAGAGCCCTATGTATCTGGAGGATATCTCAAGGCTTTGGACAGTCCAGGATTTGCACCTGAGCTAGGGATGGGAGCTGTGTGGGTGGGGAGACTTAGTCAAAGAGGAAGGTTTGAGGCGGAGCGTGAAGCAGGCAAGGGAAGGCGTGAGTCATAGTGAGTCCAGGATTGAGTTCCAGAAAGCAGGGGCAGAGAGGCTGAAAGACTGCCAATGGTGGGGCAGATAGGATGGTTAACGGCAGTAAAGTTTGCACTTTAATTTTATATCCAATTTATATTGGAGTGAGACAATGGGAGAAATGTTGGATTCAAGTCAATATAATATAAATCTTGTGACATGCGATTAACAAAACACATGCTAAAGTTACCTTAGCATTACGTATTTTTGTAATAGAAACACTGAGTCATTAGTTCATTACAGAGTTTAATGCTACTGTCACCTATTTAAAATTAAATTCAGGATTATAGCAATCTAATCAGTTTACAACAATTATGGTGTGTTGACCCTGTATGCATCTATGATAACATATTGATTTGTTCATCAATATGTCAAAAATTACATTTGTAATCTAGTGAGCAGTAAGATTATAACAAAGGTAGAACTATATCTGTAAGAGATATATAAAAAAAAGTTAAAAATGTGTTTTGCACTATTCTCACCAAGTGTGCACAGGATGCTACAGTTTACATCCATTTTACAGTATTTCTGATCTGCAGTTTAGGAATGTATCAATTACATGTGCATTATTTTCATCAGTGGCATGCTAGCTGTTGCTGCAGATGATTTCACCATAACAGTCTTCGATACCGAAACAAGAAAAATTGTGAGAAGGTTTTCTGGACATCAAGGCCAAATAAATGATATGGTATGATATGTTACTGAGAAGTGCAATTATTGGCCTTTTCTACATCTTGCATTACATTTTTTGTGTGTAGGTACATGTGCATAAGAGGAAAGAGGGGTTAATTTGAAAATGTCTCAGTCAAACATTGATGTGTAAGAATAAAAGAAAGGTTATTGAAACACTGATGTTATACATCAACAGCTAGAATGACAAAATAATTGTAGATTGTTAAACTGATTATGTTTCATATGTGCATATTGAGACTTTCTACAAATTTGGCTTGATATTCTACACTTTATATGAATATAAATGGCACAATGGACCATTCTCGCGTATGTCTCGTGTCTAGTTTAAGAATGGTATAGAAGGTGAAATTGGGTTGACTCTCTACCCTTTTGGTAGCAGAACATATAAATATAACCGCTCATTATTTTTTCACCCTTTCAGCGTTGCTTTGCTGTTTCTGTGCCAATATTTAAATTCGGAAGTACAAAACTGGCTTAAAAACACAAATCCAGTTGTCAATTTTGTGAAAGAATAGTCTGTTAGCGTTTCTTTTAAAGTACAGTTTCTATAACAGTAAAAAAAAGTTCTGATGAAAAATACAACTTAGAGATATATTTGAGTACTAATTGTGGAGAAACTCTTCATTATGTATGAAAACCACAGGTCTAATATCCAAGATCGAGTTCTGTGCCTACTCTTTCTACACTGTGGCAAGTGCTAGCAAAATAAGAGTGCTTTCCAACAATTATGGTTTTCATACATAATGAAGAGTTTCTCCACAATTAGTACTCAAATGTATCTCTTAAGTCGTATTTTTCATCAGAACATTTATTATTTTTTTGCTGTTATAGAAACTATTTTAAAGAAACACTAACAAACTATTCTTTCACAAAATTGACAACATGTGCAATCCAGTTTCTACTCTAGATCTGTTTTGATTTTCATGAAATTCAAACTTGTGATTCATTTCCCTTAGATTTTCATTTTTTGTGACTCCATTTTGAACATTTGAATAACAAGATATTTTCAGCATTTTGCACATCAGTTATTCTCGTTTCACTCACCCTCAATAAACCTTCCCTTGACCCATCTCTGTTCTCTTAACTACCATCCCATCTTCATCCTTCCATTTCTTTGCAAAGTCCTGGAACAAGTTGTTGCTTCCCAGCTTCACTGTTCCCTCTCCTGCCACTCCCTGTACCAACCTCTCCATTCCGATTTCCGGGATGCCCACAGTACTTAGCTCTCATCCTACTAACACCTTACCTATCTTCCTGCTCCCTCTGCTTGGCGAGTAGTGGCCTTCTCCACGTACCCGCCCTGGCTGCCTCACCATTGGTAGTTGGGTCTTCATTCTTTCTGCTCCACTGAAACCCCTTTGCCTTGCCCCCTCCCTTACCTCTTCAAGGCCCGTCTCAAGATCTTCCTCTTTGACCGTGCCTTGGGTCATCCTACCCCCATCCCCTTTGGCCCCCACCCCTCTTGATTCCAATCCCCAGCTCTGGTGCAAACATTTGACTGTCTAGCGCCTTGGGATGTTCCGACTTGGGATATTCTGACATCCCAATTTATATAGCAGCTTTTATGAAAGCTGCTATATAAATGCAATTGTTGTTGTTTCATAGATCATAGATGGTACAGTTCAGAAACAGACCATTCAGCCCATCTAGTGTTTATACTCCACACATATGCCTATTCCTAGACCCAACCCTAGTCCCATATCCCCTTTTTTGTGATATCCTTCAATTCTATTCTCTCTGGTATAATTGAGGTGTAAAATTTATGATGGAATGTTATAAATTATATTAACTAATTTGTATGTGTTACCATATTAACATGAAAATCTGTGTTTATAGTATAACAGCTACTAGGAATTAAAATTCTTAGTATTTGTAAAGTTACCATCTTTGCCTATTTGCACTTGCAATGAGATTTTACAATGAGATTTCCCAATACCAAGTTCATGCTAAAGTCGTCTGGCAAAACTTTACTCACTAGCGGAATTTCATACATGAAAAAGTAACGGGATTCTTTTTAAGGAATTAAATGCAATATAACACAAAACTGACTAAATTCCCTATTTTTAAGTATGTCAAGAGGTAGCAAATAATTTATCCAATTTATTTCATTGTCAAGGCCTTCAGTCCTGATGGTCGTTGGTTAATTACTGCTTCAATGGACTGTAGCATTAGGACCTGGGATCTTCCTTCAGGGTGGTAAGTCTGAGTTTACTTAGCAATAATCTTGTAAGAAAGCACAGATATTATTTTGTGTTTTTTATTTCACTGATTGCCTTTAAATGAAATAGTTTTTAAGCAAAGTATGTTGTATTTGAAATAATGTATTTTATGCTGCAGTAGTGAATTACATTTATATTCACCTCAGGTATAAATTTTTATTTCTAGACATTGGTTATATTGCCAGGAGTGAAGTGGCTTCATTCCTGGCAGTGTAGGAATACAGAAAGAGAAGCCAGTTTTGGGCTATTTCACATTGCTTTCAGTTTGAAACGTATACAAAATTTGATGTTTTGAGAATGATTTGCATTAAAAAAAACTCTAAAGTCTCAAAACCTTTCAATCGAGTGAACCCACCAATTCATATCCACCACATTTAGACTGAGCAGGTGTGTTTAAGTTCATAGTCTAGGCTGACACTCCAATGCATTGTTTAAGCAGCACTGCATTGTTTGAGGTGGGTCCTTCAGGTGAGACAATAAATTGAAGTCCTACATGTTAAAGATCCCATGGAACTTTCAAGAAAAAAAAGTAAGTTTCTCTTGGTGTCCTGTTCAACAGTCCTTTGGATAAAATTAGTCATTCACTGCATGACCGTTTGTGAGACATTACTGTGTGCAAATTAGCTGCAGGTTGCCTACAAATACATAGTCACTACACAATAAAATCCTGCAAAGATGTTTTCATGATATTATAAGGCACTATATCAAATTCGACTTAATAATAATAAATTGCATCGCTTCTGAAACAGTGTTCTCAAGAGCACAGCTTTGTCTTCTCTGAGTTTCTGTCATATATTCAAGATCACTAAATCAGTCTGGATAAAGAATGCTGTTCAGCCCCTCCAATCTCATCCCTCAAGAATACCCAACCTACCATCCTCTTATCATTACATTAAGCTTCTTAAATGAGCTTAGTGTCCTGCCCTCTGCCACCTTTTGTGGCAACCTGTTCCAGTCGTTGATTATCCTCTGCATAAAGAAAACCTTTTTGGTATCTCCTGAAATTGCCCTTTACAACTCTAAACATGCGTCCTCTTTTTCTACTGTTAATACACTCTACAAGGTCCCCACTGAGTCACCTCTCAAGATTGAAGAGCCCTAACTTGTCTAATCATTGCTTATAGCCAGGGCCAATAGAAAATTGTGGAAATATTTGCCCAAAGTTGCGGGGAGTTGATTGGTGCTATTGAGGTACATTTTACTACCAATCTACATTTTTTCACTTTATTGATAAAATTAAACATGAAGAAATAAAACATATTAGATTGTTGCAAAACAAATTATTAATGATTTCATTAACAAAAACGGGGTGCCTACTGGAGATCCACCAAACACCAGGTGGTGTCCTGCTTGCAGAGCTCCAGGAGGTCACCACCTCCTGCCTCTTGGGGGCTGCCACCACACACAGACAGAGACACACACTCACAGACACAGGGAGATACAGAAAGACACACACTCACAGACATAGAGACCTATACACTCGCGGAAGAAGAGAGACACACTGATGGGTGCAGAGAGACACACACTCACAAGACAGAAAAATACAAACTCACAGATGCAGAGAGACACAAACAGAGACACCCACATTCAGACATAGAGGGATAAACAGTCACGAATGCAGAAAGAGACACACTCAATGACACAGACAGGCACACTCAAAGACACAGACAGACATAAACACAAGCAGATACAGAGAGACACACACTTATATACAGAGGAGAAGAGACACACTCACACACAGACACTCATAAACACACACACACATAGAAGAGATACACACACACACCCATACAGAGACAAACACACACACATACAGAGGAGAGAGAGACCCATAGACGATCATAACAGGAGGGTCTCGGGGTGAGCAAAGCCTATTTCCTGCTCGTGCCACATCACACATGTGTGTCGAGCAGCTCCGCCCACAGTATCAGCATTGAGTAAACAGCCGGCAGCAGGACGCAGAGGCCTGGGGCCCCAAGCACACTGATTTTACTCATTTGTTGCGGAGGGGGTTTGTAGAGGGTGCCGCGGAAAATTGCAGCCACACTTTTCTATCAGCCCAGCTTGTAGCTCATTTCTCTAACACTGGGGAACATCCTCGTTGCTCTCCTCTATACTGCTTCTACAGCCTGGGCCCCCTTTTGTTGTGCTATTTAGTATTCAAGGTGTAATCTAACCAGACGATTGTATAGCCTGAGTATGATTTCGGGATCTAAACTCAACTAATTTAGTAATATGGTCCAATATCCTGTTTGCCTTGTTTTTTGTTGCCTGCATTTGACATAATGAAAGACAAGTAAATTTGCACTCCTAGATCTCCTTTAGCTTTCCCCTGGCAAACTCAGCTCCATCCATGGAGTATTTGTGTTTCCTATTCTTGGGTCTTTTATACAGTACTTTGCATTTATCAGTATTAAAAACTTCATTTGGCAGTTATCAGTCTGTGTGCACATCCTATCAAGCTCTCTGGAGGATATTTGCTGCCTCTTTTTGATTCCAACTTGTGACATCTGAAATTCAGCTATCTTAGACTGTGTCTGCAATTCCAAGTCATCAATATATACGAGGAATAGAAGGGGTCAGATATAGACCTCTGAGGTACCACACTTAATACCTCTTTCCATATTAACTTAGCTCACCTACCAAAGACCCTCTGCTTCCTTCCCTTCAACTAATTCTCAATTCATGTTTGTTCTTGATACCCCATGACCACAGTTCTTTCAGCAGTGTAAATGTAAATGTAAAAATGTAGTACTTTTTGCCAAACATCTTTTGGAATTGACTATTGAGGTCAGGCTAATAAACAATAATAAACAGCCATGTTTAGATTTGTCACCCTTCTTGAATATGGGAATAAAATCTGTTTGCTTCTAGTCCTTCGGAATATCAAGTTTAGTTTTGTCGCCCTTCTTGAATTATGGGAATAACCTCTGCTTCTTCCCGTCATGATTTACTCCTTTGTAATGTCCATCACAAATCTCCTGCCAGTCTCTCCAAGTACCCTGGAGTACAGTAATAATCCCACCAAAAACAATAATAAAAATTGGTCTTTTTCAATCTACGACTGTTTGTGGGACATTGCTGTGCGCAATTGGCTGCCGCGTTCGCCCACAAATATACAGTCAATTCACTTTACAGTGTGTTCTGTGAAGCGCTTTGGGACGTCCTCCCACGTGAAAAGCGCTATATCAAATGCAAGGATTATTATTATTATTATTACAGTTCATCTGTCCCAGGGGATTTGTTACTTATTTGGCAGAACAATTGCTACCACCATGATTTTCAGTCACCAACATCTAGCCTAAACTCAGCAATAATGAGAATGATTTCAAGATCACTCAATGCTTCTTAATTAAATTGATTCAGTGCTTCATGAATACCCTGTAGCAATAAATAATTTAAGGATAACGGGTGTGATTTGAATGGAAATCAATAGTGGGAGTTTTTGCTGCTGAATTCAGCTATTTAAAATGCAGAACATGCCTTCAAGACAGAATTTCAGAATTTTGCACAATAAAAATGTAAGATGTACTTATTTCTGTGTATTTTATTCTTTTATTTTAAATAATAAAAGATTTTTCTAAAGTGATCTTAAATATCATTTTGTTTATAGATATTGAACAGTATTCTCTGAAACAAGCTGAATTTCAGTTCAAATAATCTGATGTGAAGTTTCTTTGCATTCAGTATTTAAGGTTCAGTATTTAATGTCAGTATATTGTCAATTTTTTCCACAATTATTTAAAAACAACTCACTACAAGGTAATGTGCAATATTTTGAACTTAAGCCAAAAATTCACACTTGTATATATTGAAATTAAAACAGCTTACTTTTATTTAATGATATAATAATAATCCTTGCATTTGATCTAGCACCTTATCACGTCGTTGAGACCTCTCAAAGCGCATCACAGGATATACTGTACAGTGGATTGACTGTATTTTGTGGATAAACCATGGCAGCCAGTTGCATACAGCAGTGTCCCACAACCAGCCATGGAGTGTGTGACCAGTTATATTTGGGGGATTGTTGGCCAGGCCACTGGGAGAAACTTCCTTCTCTTTTCGAATAGTGCCATGGGATCTTTAACATCCAACCAAACAGGCAGATGGAGCCTCAGTTTAACGTCTCATCTGAAGGATTTAGTGCCTTTCACAAAAATAGACATTTTTAAGAGCTTAACAGAATGAGTTTAATTAGAAATCAAATAAATGTTTTTTAGGTAGGTAAACATGGCAGCTAATTTCTCAAGCAATTTCCTACAAATAATGCTGAGACAAGTAGCCAATTCATTTTAAATTTGAGATGAATTTGAGAAAGTAATGGTTAACTTTGAGAATCTTGGATAGGGAAGTGAAAAGAAATTTAAAAAATTGAAGAGCGAGTAAAGAAGAAAACAAATTAAAGGAGAAAGAAAAAAATGATGATCAGAGAGATAGGTAGCTCAGGTCTGGAGCAGCAGTCAATATGTCCATATAGAGTGGGGCTAGAGACTTAGATCAGGCATAGTTTCTGTTTTGCTTTCTACGACTTCTGATATAGACTTATAGCCACAATAAAGTCTTAAAATAACCAGAAAAGATGCATATTCTTACTGTGGATTAAACATCATTCATTTTGGGCAACAAATTTTATGAAGTCATATGAATTATAGAAACTTACAGCACAGAAGGAGGCCATTTAGCCCATCGTGCCTGTGCCGCCTCTTTGAAATAGCTATCCAACTAGTCCCACTCCCCCGCTCTTACCCATAGGCCTGTAATTTTTTCCTTTTCAAGTATCTATCTAATCCCCTTTCGAAAGCTACTATCGAATCTGCTTCCACCACCCTTTCAAGCAGTGCATTCCAGTTCGCAACAACTCTGGAATGTTGGTTCTTTAGCCAATTATCTTAAATCTGTGTCCTCTGATTACCAACCTACTTGCCAGAGGAAACATTTACTCTTATCAAAACCCCTCATAATTTTGAATATCTCTATTAAATCTATCATTAACTTTCTCTGCTTTAAGAAGAACAATCCCAGCTTCGCTAGTCTATCCACATAATTGAAGTCTCTCATCCCTGGTATCCTGAAGATACCGTATTTAAAGTAATTATACCACATTATCATTTTCCATGTTAAAAATCAGCAGTTTGATACTCATTGATAATATTCCCATTGATCTTGTTTAAAAGATTGTTTGTTCAGTCTTTAAAAGATGAAATTCTTGCATTAAATAAAATAAATAATCTCGTTTTGTTCTAAAATAATCTCAATTTGAAAAAAAGTGCTGCAAAGCGTATTTGTCAATCGCAGTGAAAGAATATTAGTTTGAACAAAGTAAACTAGTAAAAGGTTTTATGATAACATTTTTCCATCAAAGTCTAGTTTGCTGACACAGTAAAATGTGTTTCATTTTGTGCCACGCTCATTGTTTTAAAATGAAAATTGCTGATATGGCTGAAAATGCTTTTCCCTTGGTAGTATTAGACATGCATTTAATTTATTGTGCTTGGGAGTTTGATATTCAGTTTGATTGATCTTCTGATTTTTGATATAACTAACATAGATATAGTAAAATTACTTGTTGCAAAAGAGGGCTGCATTTTGATTTGATTTTAAGACTAATTTCATGTTTTCTTGTATTCCAGTGGAATAAAATAAACTGATTCTTACTTTGTTAAAGTCTAAAACATTTCAGTGAAAGCAGTATAAATTATTTTTTAAAAAATGTATTGAATATTTTCCAGTGATTTCTATGTTATTCTCTTTCTCCAACAGTTTGATTGACTGTTTTTCGGTGGACTCAGCAGCTGTCAGTATTACCATGTCCCCAACTGGAGACTTTTTGGCTTCAGCTCACGTAGATGACTTGGGAATTTATCTCTGGTGTGTGCACTTTTTACAGAACAACAATATTGCATTAACAATCACTGATGGAAGTGAAGTGTACCTTTATATCAACAAAAATGCTTTATTGTTAGGTGGGAATTCTACACCAAGACAACCCCATCTAGTATTTATTACTTACTGTGTGATTCTAAAAAAAATAATTTTATTGTCTCATCTGAACATGTGAATGTTTTAGTTAATTACATTTTTGCATATGAGTGTCACAAAAAATTATCTCGTGGATTTTGAAAGATGTAATGTACATGGAATGTTCAAATCCCAATTAGCATTATGCACTAAATGTGGTAACAGGAGATTTAATAGAGATGTTCAACAATAGGTAAAATTACTAAGGAAAAATGGCGGAATTGGTATTAACAAATACATCAATGTTATTGTCAAACATGATAAAAAAAACTTAAGAAAACGAGTGAATTTTATATACATTTACATGCATATACACATTTAAATTATACAATACACATTTTAAACTAAAGATTTGGGTTGATAGGTATACAGTGGTGGATTACCCTATCTGCACTTCTACATTAGTGATTTTGTGAAGGATTTTTTGTTAACATTTTCTTTTGAGATGCTTTATCCATGGACCCAAACTCAGAAATATGATAGCCTTAAGTGTTTTGATCTAATAAATATTCTTTCTGGTTAATGCTAAAACATGTTGATGTGGGAATAAAGTGCATCATATATCTAGTATTTTACAAAGCTTTTAGTTATAGGTAGTCACATAGTAGTATTGATTTATTTGAGAACATTTAAAAGATAGATGTAAAGAATCTAAACAGAAAACGTTGCCAACATTTTTTTTACAAAATCACTAATGTAGGAATAGGGATATGGTGATATTTATGCATTTCACTCCATGGATACCACTATACAGCATTTAACAGCATCTCTTTTCCTTTGCTTTTAGGTCCAACAACACGCTTTATAGACTTGTTTCCCTCCGACCACTTCCTGCTGATTTTGAACCTTCTATTGTAATGCTTCCTGGAACTTGTCCACCACAAGGTTTGAAGAACGATGATCATTTCAGAAATGAAACTTATATTTTAACCATATCTCACATAGTGGTACTTCAAACCATAAAGCTTTCTGTTGCACTAAATATAATGTAACAGGCTATATAGGAGCAAATGTAATTACAACACACTTTGGTAGTTTTCAATTCATGTTGTAACCTGTACTTGATGTACAATCACTGATTAAGCTTTGCTTGCATTCTTAATGGATTTCAAGACCCCAAATAATTAAATAATATGGAAACTTTCTTTTGATTTTAGAACTGGAAACTTCAGAAGATGAGGAGGAAGCAAATGATCTGATGATAGAATATGAATCACCAGAGCAGCTAGGAGAACAGTTGGTGACGCTCTCTTTGCTTCCAGAATCACGCTGGAAAAATCTTTTCAATCTTGATGTTATCAAGGTACCAAAGTCATCGAGTGCTTGAACAGTAATCAATGTTGTGCTGCTGCATTCTGAATTTTCAGTTCTTCATTGAATGATCAAACTCCTTTTCTTATTCTATAGTGGTGTTAATCAACCTGGGTACTACATGTATTAGGCGGAAACATCATTAAAACAATTGCCATCATTTTATCTTTATCAACCAATCCCACTAATAGTTTGACACTCATAAATATTATAGCCTATTTGCATTTTACTTTTAGGTCTGCTGTGCAAACTTTAATTAGCCCTAACTGCTACCCGAGGAACCAGAAATAAACAATATTGGTTATTTTTTTTGTAAAATTATTGCTTACAGGTAGATATTTTTCATATACAATAATTTTATATTTTGCCAATACACATAGATAATGTGTAATGTCAAAAGAAGGTGGTTATTTTGACAATATACCTGAAATCTAATTTTGTACAAATCTTGAGTTCTGATTATTCTATTTTTTTGGCTGGTCTACAGAAAAGGAACAAACCAAAGGAGCCACCTAAGGTGCCCAAATCTGCTCCCTTCTTCATTCCAACTGTTCCTGGCCTGGTGCCTCGCTTTGCTTCTATGGATGAGTCAACTGCTCAGGACCAGGTAAGCAATAAAATAAAATCCATTACATTTATGGTGATATGCATATTGTACTTTCAAACCTGCATTTGAAACTTCCTGAGGTTATTTACATTTCTTGTTTGGTGCATCCATATTGTACTGATCTGGAAATATTCCAGAACCAGTCTTTAATTGTTCAGAAAAATGTAAATGTAAAAATGTAAATGATATTTAAAATGTATGCCAAATCAGCTTGTTTTATATTTGTATCCCACGTCAGAACTTGAACTGACATAGTGTAAGCTACACTCCAATGCAGTGCTGGGAGCGTGGCGGGGGGGTTCATTGTCAGAGGTTCCGTCCTTTGGATGAATCGTTAAATTGAGGTTCAATCTGATGGATGTTAAAGATCCCATGGCACTATTCGAAAAGAGAAATGAGTTTCTTTCGGTGTCCTGGCCAAATAAAATTGGTCATTCAGTTCACGGCTGTTTGTGGTACATTGCTGTGCGCAACTGTGGAGTTATGATACTGCAACCTTTATAATTATGTTTCTTTTTTTTATCCCATTCTCAAAGTCTAAAGTAGTAAATTTGGGCATGTTGGCGCAAAAGTCAGAATTCTACGTGCAGCTGGAGAATGCCCTAAATACCAAAAATTGTAAGTAAGATGCAAACAAAATCTTGCAAACTTTCTATTTATCAATAATATCCACATTACTATGATATTTTGTCACTTGTTCAAATTCCTTATAGAGTATACTTTTTGTATTTGTTGGCCAGGCAAAAACAAAAGGAAGCAATTATGCATTTTAGTGATGTAAAGGTCTGATCTGAGTAAAGCTAGAACTTTTGCTTTTGAGTTGAGAGCAATTTACTCTCTAACTTTCTTTACCTGAAGCTCGGTGGATCTTGCATTTATTTCATAACACTATTTATGACTGCTAAGACACTAATCATTTATCTAAATGAATTATGTTCATCATTAGGAAGTTTCTGACACCAGTTCTTAGATTTTATCCTTTAACTAATTTTGGTCTTTGGTAATAAGTTAGCATTAAAATCAAGCAAGATTACAAACCCATATAAAAAAATATAGGGAGCAGCAGTATTTAAGTTCAAATCTCAATAGAGTGATTTTTAACACCTCCTGTGCTCACCACCTTTTTTAAAAAAATGTTTTTGTCAGCCAGGCACCCGATACTGCAGAAACCCATTGTCATGCTTATGAGTATCCAAACCAAACAGAGCTCTATGCATCGTAACCTTTATAAATGATGTAAAGGAAATTTGCAAGATATTTTAATGGAATGGAGTGTGCAATCTCTCCCTAGCTTGCCCAATTTTGGAGAGTGTTAGGCGCATGTTGGCAAGAGCCAAGGCTTGGGCACCCATGATTGTGCGTTGGGACACTGCTGAAGCCCACTCATCGAAAGAGTCATTGAAAGCACTGTCTGACAAACTTTCCCACTGCTTGTCCAGTTACGACCACCCTACCTGTTAGGGCTTTGTCTTGCAGAATTAACAGGAGCTAAATGGGAAGATTTCCTGCCCCAAGTGACTGGTCTGCCCTTCCAAGTCCTGTCTTTGAGACAGACGGTTGCATGGGCTGTCATCAGCAGCACCCTGGAATACTGCAGTCCTGCCTCGCTTAAGAACTTTTCTACCTGAAACCGCCACAGAAAGTTGGCTCGATTCTGACATTCTCTTGTCAAACGTATTACCTGTGAGCTGGTTCAGCTCCAAGGTGACATATTTTGCAGAGGAATGTGCTCCTACTCCTCCGCCCCCCACCCCCCCAGGAGAATAGTCACCAGTTGGTCATTTGATATTTGACAAATGTAGGTTTGAGACCTCACTAGGTGAATGCCACTTACCAGGAACTCCCTGTGAGCTTCGTGGTGGCAATGCAACTCAGCAGGAAATGTTTGAGAGTATTGCCACCATCTTTCAAACTCATTTTTGATTTGACTACTGAATATTAAATTTGGTATAATGTACGTCTTGGTACCTGCTTTACATGTTAAGAAGAAAGCACTAATTACTGCTTTGAAATTGGTTTATACTTTCACTCCTCTCTTTCAGATCCCTCTGGTCTGTCCACTTCTGGCATGTTGAAATCCCCCCCGATTATGAAATTATAATTCCCTGCATCTTCTTGTCTTGTACCTGCTCAAACAGCTTGCTATCCATCTGTTCATCTTGAGTCGGCCGTCCATAGCAATTTCCAATTACTACCTTATTACCAATTTCTGCTTATTGCTTCAGCCATCATCCCTTCTATTATATCCACCTTTCGCCAACAATTATGTGATTATTTACGAATGATGCCACTCTTCTACCTAGCTGTATATTTGAGAATGCTTCTATGCCTTTTCTCATCTGCTTTATCTTCTGTTAACCCAATGTTTTCTTTGTTCTCAATAGTATCATTGGTTTCTCCAGATCATAAGGCTGTAATTCCATAAATTAATTCCAAATGTTATTTAGGTTAGTGTAAGAATATTTATTTAAGATGTGCCTTAACTTTGTCTTGTCTTTATTTGAATTACTAATTATATATGCACTTTCTTAATATGGACAACAATATTTACTTCTACATAACGGCCAGCAATAATTGTTTGCTCATTTACCCTTGTAAAAATATTAGATTGCTCTTTAAATCCAACTTAAGATTCTGTAAAACATGCCAAATTTTTGTTTGTTTTTTTGGTCGAAGAATAGAAACAATAAGTTAAAGATTACTTTTTTTTCCTTCTTGATTGTAATCGTAACCTTTGATCCTCTGAAACGTGCAATTTAAATTTTGAAAACACTATACACGTTTTCCAACTGTCTCTCCACATATTTCCCAGTTCTTCTAGGAAATATGGATATAATTTATTTTATGTTCACATGTTCTCCAACTTTTAAGGTTTCATTGTAGAGCCATTACTTGGATCCAGTTCTTCTAATATCAATGTTATGTTCCCAAGTTATTGCATTCATTTGTGATGATAAAAATGTTGTTATGACTCATGAATGATTAACTAGCATCTAGTGACTGAGGATCTAAAGATGGGTCTCTCAATATTGGTGATAAATTCTAAAAAATGTGAAGCTTCATTAAAAACTCATAAATATTGTGATGCTATTTAACCTCTGTTTTCTGGCTTGTGATCTCTTGACTGCTTCCATTATTGGACAATTTCAGATGATAGTTAGAACCCAGAGATTGCACTTATTGTTCATACACATTCCCAGTTATAGTCCTTGCTTGAGAATCTGCTATCTTTTGGTAAAATTCTAGTTCCTAAAATTGCTTGTCAGTAACAACTAGGCTGTTCTATAGATTTTTCTAGTTAAATATTGCAATCTTCAAAAAGAGAATTTCATTTTTAAGTTTTTTTTGGCAAATTTCTTATTTTAAAAAACAAAATGACTTGGCTAAAATGTATTTGTCTTGTCTTTTGTACATTATTTATTGCAATCAAATAAACATCTTTCAAGTAAAAGATTTCAGAGGATATATAGGATGTTCACTTATTTTCTTGATTTCTTGTAGATGACCATCCAGTTAAACTTCTTAAAGAAATGGGACCATCAGGTATTGACATTGAGCTGAGAGGTTTGGCCCCAGAAGGAGGTGGTTCTTTAGATGTGATGCAGAGCTTCCTACGTGTGATCAGCTGCATGCTTGGTACCAAGCGTGACTTTGAATTGGCCCAGGCATATCTGGCATTGTTCCTAAAGGTAAGTATTACACTTCTGAATCAGATACAAACAATTTTATTTTGCAGCAAATTTTTAAAGCTTCTCAATCATTTGTAAGTTTGTGCTTGTCACTAATATTTGTTTTGTTATATCCCGAAATTTATGTTCTGTTCCCTCCTTCGCTGGGTTAAATGCACCAAATTACGTGTCACAGAAGGATACAGACTAGGTGTCTTTGGTTTGATCATTGAACTACCCATTTTAGGAAAGGATTTTGTTGTTGGACAAGGGTTTGCTTATCATACGTAGGATAATAATAATACTTAGGATAAAGAGTAAAGGGATAAAATATCAGCTAGGAATTCCTGCTATGATATCACTTTCCAGTGATTTGCTGTTTAGACCTTTGAGACATAAATGACTATAGAAAGATGCTATTGGCACCAGAAGCTTTATTTGATCCAGATATATTCCGTTTTGATTGTTTTGTAACATCCTCAAAAATTTCAATCTCTTTTTACAACCAACCATGCTTATCTGACCAGTTTAAAACTTTCTAAATGTTCACTAATATTATCCTTCCAGAAGTTTGCTTCTCCTAATCAGAAATTAATCGATCCAATGTTCGTGGCCTAATATCTATTCAAGTTTTTTGAACAGTGGTGCAGCGATGGATAATCTCTAGTCCCATTGGTACAATATGTTTCCAAAGAATTGTGGAATTTTATAGTCTCAGTATAGACCATCTAGACCTGGTAGCTACTAACTTTAAATATGAACATCTTAGTTAATATTTAAGAGTTTCTCTTTCACTCTTACCTTTGTTCCTGCAGTTCTACCTTCATCCTGTTTGGTAAATACTGAGGCAAAACTTGTGTTAAGCATCTGTGTCATTTCATTATTCTCCACTATAAATTTGGTTCCTTCATCTTTTAGAAGCATAGCTACTTCCTTAGTCCCACCTTTGTTTCTGATGTGCTTTTGATATTACTTATGTTCATAAGCAGCCTAATCTATTATTTTATGCCTCCTTGGTTATTGTTGATTTAATCCAATTGTTCATCCATAGGATTTCAGCCCTAGAAAATCTTACTTCTGGTTGGAATATTTTTCACCCTGTAACCTATTCATAATATTAATAATAATATTTACATTTGATATAGCACCTTTCATATAGGAGGATAGCTTAAAGTATTTCACATAAGTTAAAAAGTAGTGAATGTGTATTTTTGCAGGTGTATTTTATGTATTCATTTTGTGCTTAAAGAGTTCGCATCCGGTACTTAATAATTTTCTGGTCAAATTTTGTGGGGAAATTCGAGGCCTTGGGGTACATGCTAATTCACAAATGTAGTTTGTAGATTTATTTGGTTTTTAAAAAAAATAGTTTTATGGTGCAGCCAAGGAACTGAAGTAAGATACTCCCAAGCCTATGGGAGGCTTATCAAATTACAAAGCCATCCCCACCTTTAAAGCCTACCTTAAACCTATCTTTTCGAACATACTTTCACATTTTCTTTCTTTCCTTCCTCCCTCTCCCCCCCCCCACCTCCATCCTCCAATACAAACATGACCAAAGTTTAGTGTTCTTTTATCGCTTTTGTGAGAAATTTGGATAGCTCTTTTCAAACACGATGGGCCGAATGGCCTCCTTCTGTGCTGTATAATTCTATGAAAAAGGAAGTGTTCATCTTGACAATACAAGTGTTATCTTTGTGAATGTTGAAAGGACTTTCTTGATTTATGATTTTCAGTTTAAAAAAATTAGTGCTATCATATCCGGATTATGTGAATTAAATGTAGCTGGATTAAACTAACACATGTAAGATTTATATAAAATAATATAAAATAATCCTTGCATTTTATATAACACCTTATCACATCTTCGAGACGTCTCAAAGCGCTTCACAGAATAGACTGTAAAGTGAATTGACTGTATATTTGTGGGGGAAACGTGGCAGCCAATTGCACACAGCAGTGTCCCACAAACAGTCATTAAGAAATTATATTACCCCTGGAAAAGCGATCTGCCAATAAACTTAAATCAGTTTTAGAAAAGCACTTTTGTCAAAGTAGGACCTGTGAATGAATTAGTTGATGTACTATATGCAGAGATTAAGCCTCATTCAGAACTCTGCCGCCCCATACTGACCTGGACCAAACTCCGTACCCACATCTCACCAGTTCTGGCCAGGCTCCACTGGCTCCCCATCACCGAACGGATCGACTTCAAGATTCTCACTCTCGTGTTCAAATCCCTTCACTCTCTGGCACCTCTGCGACCTCCTCACTCCCCAATCCACCACTCGGCGCCTCTGCTAACTGGTATCAGCCAGCGCCCTCCGGCCCACCATTGGAGGTTGCGCTTTCAGCCACTATGCCCCGAAACTCTGGAACACTCCCCCAATCCCTCCACCTTGCCGCCTTGCCTTTTTCAAGTCCCACCTGAAGACCTTCCTCTTCGACTGTGCTTATGGCCACCTCCTCCCACCCCGGCTCGGAGTCGGGCCCCGCCACTGTTAAGCGCTCTGAGACATTACCCTGTATGCAGGGAGCTATATAAGTGCAAGTTGTTGTTGCATGTTAAACCCTACCCAGCGTGTAAAACAGCTGTAAAATGTTATGCCTGTTAAGCACCAGTGTTAGTGACATACATCAAATAATACCACATAAATTGTAGTAAAATTCGTTTTGTTAAGTTTATTACTGGAACAATATAATTGTTAGAGTACAAACATTGGAATTTCTGTTTTAATTATTTCATTAAATAATCAAAAACTTCTTCCAAAAATATGAGGTTTTAAGTAGGAAGAGTTAATTTTATATTTTATATTTACATATTAAAGAAACTTTGGGATAAGTGTTCTAAGAAAATCAAACATAGTACAATACTTTATCCAAACTTACCTTTTTTTTTAAATTAGTATGTCCAATTATTTTTCTAATTTTCTCTGCTCCTGGTCTGTCCTCTTGTTGGGATGCAGTCTTGTTGGGCATCTCAGTACTTTGTCCAGTGGCCATTTTTCATTTGGCAGCCATTCAACTTTAGAAGGTATCAGAGCCAAGTCTGCCATCTACCTGTTCATAACCAGTAAAGGGCTCTGTAGAAGCATTGGGAGTAGGAACACTGGCTGGTGTTCCTCTCCCAAACCCTGAGAAGACCAGGGCCAATTTACCAACTTTGCACCAGAATTTCAACCAGCGAGTTCCTGGTCTGTAAGCTCTATCCATTGCAGTCACCATTGGGGTTGCCCCTTGCTTGTGTTCTTTAGGGTACTACAGGTAAATTTTGTTGACTTGCCTCTGCTATTGTATTTCAGTATAAAGTTAATGCACTGGTACCTTTATGGTAAAATTGTAAGTTATTAACTGCTTTTTGATATTTCTGCTATCAAATTAAGAAATTTACTCTTGATCAACATTAGAAATGTTATTTGTGTGAAGTAATGCATATTTAGGAAGATCATTTGCATTGTGCTGGGTCAAAATGCACGCAGTTTTATAAATCCTGTTTTTTTTTCTTTTTTGAAGCTTCACCTTAAGGTAATTGCCACTGCGCCAGTGCTACTAGAAGAAATGTCTAAAGTCTCAAAATCACTGGAAGAAACATGGATGCATATGCAGACTCTTTTCAATCAAAGCATGTGTTTGCTGGGATATATGAAGAGTGCTGTATTATAGTCCAAAATATATTACTATTTAAAATGGTGACTGAAAGCATGTAATGAAACGTCCATAAAGGCGCACTGCACAAATGATATTCATGGTCACTGTTGCTGTTAGTATTCCTACTTAGAGATTCAGTGCACAGTACAAATAATCTTTCTGACAATTTTTCCCACCCACACATGATAATCATGCCACTTTTCACAGTCTGCTTTATAGACTGAGTGGGTGCACTGTCAATAACAGGAATGGTATGGATAAAAATGGTATTTTAAAGTTTTAATTTCTGGGCCTACAAAGCTGTACCTGTTCAGTTTCTTATACGTAGTGCTATAACTGGACACCCAGGTTTAATTGACTACATATATAAGAGAAAGCACCCAAACAGTGTTGTTATGGATAGTAAAGTTTCATTCATGCTGGGCCTCTATTTTGTATGTCAGTTTACATCGTTTTGCAAATAGAAGTGATTTATTGTCTAGTTGCATGTGACTAATAAACTCTTCAGAACAATACAATTCATCTCTTCATATTACTTGTTTCACTAATACTCAACATTTTTTCACAACATAGTTTAGTGTGCCACTTTTTGAAATAAAAAGGTTATACATTTTATAGGATCAAACCATTTTAATATCACAGATCTACAATTTGGTCTTTGCTGCACCAAAACTAAACACAATGTCTATTTATATTCATGAAACAGTAGTTTCCTATAAACATGGTAAAAGGTTGTTCCTTTCTTAGATGTTAACTTGAAAATAGGTGTGTTACTTCATACTGATCAAACAAATATTCAGAAATTAAATCAGCTTTAATTAAAGATAAAATGGTTAACAGTATACTCTTCAAACTCCCTCCTAAATATCCCATTGTGACTACTTTCAATTCTGCAAAAGAATTCAACAGAGTTCATTGCTAAAATAGTTTCTTGAATTTACCACGTTCAAGAGTTTGTACAATAGAAAGTTTTCAGCCTCATATTGTATGTTCTGGTGCTCTGTTAAGCGCTATGGGATGCTACCCTGCGTGAAGGGCGCTATATAAAGGCAAGTTGTTGTTAGCTCTTCCATTGGAGCTATCTTCTAATCTTGTCTCCTCACTCAGTCCCCTCACAACTAAAGGATAAAGGGTAGCTAACTTTTGGTTAGGACTAAATTACAAAATTGGCTGGTATGGCAGCCCTCCAAAGAGATAGACATACAGGATACAGTGTCTGGTGGGACTGTTGAGAAGTTCACCACCTCAACGTGTGAATTGAAGAAGTTTTCACATAGGTGTTAACACCTTTCTTGATATTTCTAGAAAAATGGTTTCAAAATAAGTAAACAAAAACATTTGATACTAATGCATTAAGAGTATAAAAGAGGATTTGCACACCATGACCTTCAAATTCAGATAGGATAATGTACATGTACGCAGATGACATGCAACTCTATCTCTGCCTCCATCCTCGATCCCAGGGCTACTGATGTCCTGACAGACTGCCTGTCAGACATCAAGTCCTGGATGAGAGCCAACTTTCTACAGTTGAACGTCAGCAAGACCGAGGCCTCCTGATTGGCGCCCCTCTGCACCTCAAGCACTGGCAGCATAGGCATCCATGAATGCACACTCCACCTCACCAAGGCAGTTAAGAACCTAGGCGTAGGAGCCTAGTACATTTCAAGGAACCTAGGCGTCGATCCTCAACTGTCCTTGCTTCCCCACATCTATGCCATGACCCGCTCTGCCTTCCCCCACCTCCGCAACATTGTCTGACTCCGCCACTGCCTCACCTCCTCAGGCCATCAAAACCTTCATACATGCCTTCATTGCTCGACTATGTCAACACCTGCTTGTCAGCCTTCCCAACTCTTCCCTCCACAAGTTGCAGATCATCCAGAACTCTAGCTCATGTCCTCTCCCGCACCAAGCTCCGTGACCCCATCCCACCCACCCTCGCCCGGCTCCACTGGCTCCCCATCCCTCAGAGGATCAAGTTCAAAATTCTCTGCCTCACCTTCAAGGCCCTCCATGGCCTTGCCATCTCCTACCTCTAACCTGCTAACCCTTAACAACCTGCACACTCTCTCTGCTCAGCAGGCTCTAGCCTGCCTCATGTCCCCTGCCCGGCCTGACCCAATATTGGCGGTTGGGCCTTCAGCATCTCTGCCCCCACCCTCTGGAACTCCATCCCACATTCCCTTCACCTTGCTCGCTCCCTCGCCTCTTTTAAGGCGCACCTCAAGACCCTCTTCGACCGTGCTTTCGGCCACCCTCCTTCCCCCACCTGCCATGATCCCAACCCCGCTCCCCCCTCCCCGCCCCCCACCAGCTCGGGTCCTAATCTCTGACTGTTCAGTTCCTTGGGGGGTCCACCCGACGTGAAAGACACTTTACAAGTGTAATTTTGTATTATATTCCATTTCGATAAATAAAGAAATTCAGATAGGGTAACGTACATTTCAATGAATAAATAAACAAAATAACAAAAGTTGGAATAGTTGAAATATCAAGGGTCATAAACTTAGTAAATAATTTTTTGTAAATAAAGTAAACAGCAGATCCAGCAAATTTTCATGACTGAGAATAACCTTATACAAAATATGTTTTCTCTTTGGGTCCCCTAAGTTAGGCAAGGAACACTGTCCAACACCGCTTCAAAACCAGTTATGTGTCACTAGAGGTACAGAAGAACGTCTTGGGGCAATGCTCCAATTTCCTTTTTGTGGAAATCTGCATGGACTCTAGAGATACTGCTGGAAATAGGAATATGTTGATGCATCACAGGCAATGAAACAGTCGGTTTCAACATGGCTCGTTGATCCTCAAGCTCAATATAAATAGTCCTGCACACTTCATCTTCATTGTACATTCAAAACTCACCACACTGTCTCCCACTCTCAGAATTCAAGCCTGTGAAAATAACTTTTTCTCTGACAACCCTCAAGCTTTTGCAATAAAATATTTGTGAAAACAATTTGAACTATTTTTCTAAACCTGGCTGTGAGTGCCAGTTGTATTTTTCTATGTTAGTTTCAAATTGCACTCATCAGTCAATCTTCTTTATGCTTGCCATTTCAAGAAAAATGTTTTTTTAATTTAATTAATTCCAAAACTAAAATGTTTCACATGAAGTTTCAGTGGAACGAAATGGATCTCTCTCCAGACTAGTGCTTTGAATATGGTAGCATGTTTCTTAATGGGTGTAATTAACAAGCATACCAACCATGATAAAATAGTGCTTCAAACATTATTTCAAATTGTTATAGAGTGCTTCACAGATGAGTTCACATGATTGTAGACACCTTCTGGTAATATATGGGGGTCGTGCAGAAGACCTGATCCTAGAGGAATGCTTAATGCCAGAAACTACCTCGGGTAAAATGCTTACAATTATGTTATTGCAATTATAAATATTGTGTTGCATTAGATTCATTTCTATGCTGTGTATAAAGAGTTGCAGTTTTTGTTTTGATTGTCTTGCTAACCCAGTTAAAAGATGGGAGGGACAAACAGTCACATTAGTATGCAACTGATCATACTATATACAGGTACAAATAAGAATCTTCAACTTTTGAGGAAGAGAAGAAATATATTTCATTGTGCATCAGTTTCCCATCAATAATTCCATTATAAAGCAACTATTTCTGGTGCACCACAATTCAGTCATCCTGCATTTATCAGTGACATCACTAAGATTTTAAAAGCAACCCCACCACCATGGGAGTGTGAGTAGGAAGAAGAGAAGGCATCAAATCATTTCTCTTAGTTTCTCACTTTCACAGATCTACATCCAAAGTATAGGACTCTATATAAATAAAAATTTATTGTACTACATTTTGTGTACCTAACTGGATGATTTTTACAATATTTCTTTGGGCTTTACTGATTATTTTGGTTGCACTTATGTGCATTCAAAAATGCAACATTGCTTACAGATTATAATGGGGTTTACATCAATACTTCACTAATTTGACTTGGATTGAATAAGTGTATCCCTCTATTGTAAACGTAACTTCAATTTCCTCCACACAACCCTTTACACATTTGTCTACAAAATAGGCAATCTATCCTGTGAAGCACTTTGCGTGGTATAAAAGGCACTATAACAAACTCAAAGTGTCAACGCTGACTCAATTGAGCCACCTTCACGTTAGAAACTTGTGGCTTCAATCCCCACATTTGGATTTGGTCTTGTGGTCCACTCTGATCCTCCGACGTGTTGCGCTGAGTTGTCCAAAGTGCCATCCTCCAGATGAAACTTCCAACCAAAGTTCCGTCTGCCTGTTCAGGTGGATATTAAAGATCCCTCCCCCACACCTCGAGCCCCTCCTCCTCCCCCCATACCTTGAGCCCCTCCCCCCAACACTTTGAGCCCCTCCCCCACACCTTGAGCCCCTCCCCCTTCTCCCCCCACACCTCAAGCCTCTCCCCCTCCTCCCCCACAAAACTCAAGCCCCACCCCCCACACACCTTGAGTTGGGGGTGGGTGGGAAGAGAGTGAGCGGAGGGTCCCACATCCTGAGACATCACCCTCTCCACCAACACCAAATGTCCAAGTACAGACATAGCGGAGCATTGTGAGCTGGAGAAGCCGAGGCACCGGCTAAAGAGCAGAGGGGAGGAGGGAGGGGAAGGGGGAGAGGAGAGAGTGGGGGAGGGGAAGGGGGAGAGGAGAGAGTGGGGAGGGAAGGGGAGAGGAGAGAGTGGGGAGGGGGGAGAGGAGAGAGTGGGGAGGGGAGGAGAGAAGGGGGAGGGGAGAGAGGGGGGAGGGGAGAGAGTGGGGAGAGGAGAGTGGGGGAGGGGAGAGAGTGGAGGAGGGGAAGGGGGAGAGGAGAGAGTGGGGAGAGGAGAGTGGGGGAGAGGAGAGAGTGGGAGGAGGGGAAGGGGGAGAGGAGAGAGTGGGGGAGGAGAGAGTGGGGGAGGGGAGAGAGTGGGGGAGGGGAGAGAGTGGGGGAGAGGGAGAGAGTGGGGAGAGGAGAGTGGGGGAGGGGAGAGAGTGGGGGAGGGAGGAGGGGGAGAGGAGAGTGGGGGAGGGGAGGAGAGAGTGGGGAGGGGAGAGAGTGGGGGAGGGGAGAGAGTGGGGGGGGAGAGAGTGGGGGGGGGGAGGAGGGGGGGGGGGGAGGGGAGAGGAGAGAGTGGGGGAGGGAGGAGGGGGGGGGGGGGGGAGGGGGGAGGGGGGTGGGGGAGGGGAGGAGTGGGGAGGGGGAGGGGGGAGGAGAGATGGGGGAGGGGAGAGAGGGGGAGGAGGAGTGGGGAGGGGAGAGTGGGGAGGGGAGGAGGGGGGGAGGGAAGGGTGGGGAGGGGAGGTGGGGGAGGGGAGGAGGGGGTGGGGGGAGGGAGGAGGGGGGGGAGGGAGGAGGGGGTGGGGGAGGGGGAGGGAGGGGGTGGGGAAGGGGTGGGGAGGGGAGGAGGGGAGAGGGGGGGGGGAGGAGGGGGTGGGGGAGGAGGAGGGGTGGAGGGGAGGGGTGGGGAGGGGGGGGGGGAGGGGAGGAGGGGGGGGAGGGGGGAGGGGTGGGGGAGGGGAGGAGGGGGTGGGGAGGGGAGGGGAGGGGGTGGGGGAGGGGGGAAGGGAGGAATACATAACAGAAAGAAAAGCCAAGTCGGTGGTTGATTAGGCGGCAGTGGGGCTCTGGTGTAGTTGAGGGCACCAGGACCGGGGGTGGGCGGTGCTGAGGAGAGTGTCAGTTTGTGGAGTCCTGTAGTTCAGGGGTTAGAGCACTCGCTTTGCAAGTGAGAGACCTGAGTTCAATTCCAGGCAGAGGGCGAAACCTTTGGGCAAGTTTCCTTACTCCACACAGAGCCTAATAATAATCCCTCCAAAACCCAAAACAATAATAAATTGGTCATTTTCAATCTATGACTGTTTGTGGGACATTGTTGTGCGCAATTTGCTGCCGCATTTGCCCACAAATATACAGTCAATTCACTTTACAGTGTGTTCTGTGAAGCGCTTTGGGACGACCTCCCGACGTGAAAAGCACTATATCAAATTATTATTATAGTGTCAGTGTGTGTGACTGTCTGTGTGTGTGTGACTGTGTGACTGTGTGTGTGTCTGTGTGTATGTGTGTGTGACAGGCGCTGACACCATCAGCATCCAAGGCTGCACTCTCCACCTCTCAAAGACAGTCAGGAACCTCGGGGTTCTGTTCGACCCTGAGCTGTCCTTTCTCCCTCATATCCGCACCACAACTGGCACCGCCTTCCATCACCTCCGGAACATCGCCAGACTACGGCACTACCTCACCCCTCACGCTGCTGAAACTCTGGTCCACACCTTTATCACCTCAAACTATGGGAACTCTCTCCTCGCCGGCCTTCCCGGCACCTCCCTCCACACTGCAGGTCATTCAGAACTCTGCAGCTCGTGTACTGTCCCGCACCAGACTTCGGGACCACATCACTCCCACCCTCGCTCACCTCCACTGGCTCCCCATCCCCCAGAGGATCGAATTCAAGATCCTCATCCTCACCTACAAGGCCATTCACGGCCTTGCTCCCTCCTACCTCTCCGACCTACTATCCCCCTACCTACCTGCCCGTACCCTCCGTTCCTCTGGCTCCGGTCTGCTCCACATCCCCCGCCCCAACCGCCCTACCATCGGTGGTCGGGCCTTCAGCCTCTCAGCCCCCAGGCTCTGGAACTCTATCCCCCAGTGCCTTCGCCGCCTCCTCCCTTTCCTCCTTTAAGGCCGGTCTCAAGACCTTTCTCTTTGACCGAGCCTTCAGCTCTCCTCTCGACTCTCTATCCCCTCCTCGCCCCCTCCCTTCCCTCCCCTCACCCTGATCATTTCCCCCCTCCTCGCTCCCTCCCTTCCCTCCCCTCACCCTGACCATTTCCCCCCTCCTCGCTCCCTCCCATTCTCCCCCCCCAAAGCTCGGGTCCTGACCCAACTGTACAGCGCCTTGGGACGTCCTCCCGACGTGAAAGGCGCTCTATAAATGGAATCTTGTTGTTGTTGTTGTTGTTGTGTGTGTGACTGTGTGTGTGTGTGTGTGACTGTGTGTGTGACTGTGACGGCCTGAGTGACACCCAGAGACTGTCACAGACACACACAGTGGGAGCTGCCGTGGGTATAACTTGGGGATCATTTCTTTCCAACTGGTTTCACTTCAAAAGGCGCTTATTGGGGCAAATACTCAACATACACAGCAACTTACACCACACACCAACACACACACCAACATACACCAACACACACACCAACATACACCACACACCAACATACACCACACACCAACACACACACCAACATACACAACACATACACCAACACATACACCAACATACACCACACACCAACACACACACCAACATACGCCACACACACCAACACATACACCAACATACACCACACACCAACATACACCACACACACCAACACATACACCAACATACACCACACACCAACATACACCACACACACCAACATACACCAACACATACACCAACATACACCACACACCAACACACACACACCAACATACACAACACATACACCAACATACACTACACACCAACACACACACCAACATACACCACACACACCAACACATACACCAACATACACCACACACCAACACACACACCAACACACACACCAACATACACCAACACACACACCAACATACACCAACACACACACCAACATACACCACACACACCAACACATACACCAACATACACAACACATACACCACACACACCAACACCTACATACACCACACACACCAACACATACACCACAGACCTACCTATATACTGTATGTATGTATGTAATATGTAGGTATTTAACTGTTTCTGCTCAAAGCCAAGAACTTAGTGAAGAGAAACTGCAGATTGTGGGCAGAGAGTGGGGGAGTGACGCCTCTCACTGCACTGCACTGTACTGTACACTGAGAGCCTCTCCTCTCCTCTCACTGACTGACTGACTGACTGACTGAGCGGGTGGAGGAGTTGCTGTGGGGCTGAGGGGAGGCGGCGGCGGTGAGAGCGGGCGGCGGGCGGGAGGGCAGTGAGGGGGGCACTGAGGGCGGGAGGGCAGTGAGGGGGCACTGAGGGCGGGAGGGCAGTGAGGGGGGCACTGAGGGCGGGAGGGCAGTGAGGGGGGCACTGAGGGCGGGAGGGCAGTGAGGGGGGCACTGAGGGCGGGAGGGCAGTGAGGGGGGCACTGAGGGCGGGAGGGCAGTGAGGGGGCACTGAGGGCGGGAGGGCAGTGAGGGGGGCACTGAGGGCGGGAGGGCAGTGAGGGGGGCACTGAGGGCGGGAGGGCGGTGAGGGGGGCGCTGAGGGCGGGAGGGCGGTGAGGGCGGGAGGGCGGTGAGGGGGCACTGAGGGCGGGAGGGCGGTGAGGGGGGCAGTAAGGGGGGGCACTGAGGGAGGGCACTGAGAGGGGACGGTGAGGGGGGACAGTGAGGGAGGGCACTGAGGAGGGCGGTGAGGGGGCACTGAGGGAGGGCAGTGAGGGGACAGTGAGGAGGGCACTGAGAGGGACGGTGAGGGGGACAGTGAGGGAGGGCACTGAGGAGGGCGGTGAGGGAGGACAGTGAGGGAGGGCACTGAGGGAGGGCGGTGAGGGGGCGGGCGGGCGGGCAGTGTGAGGGGGGCGGGTGGGCGGTGAGGGGGGCACTGAGGGAGGGCGGTGAGGGGGGACAGTGAGGGCGGGCCGGCGGGCGGTGAGGGGGGACAGTGAGGGGGACAGTGAGGGCGGGCCGGCGGGCGGTGAGGGGGGACAGTGAGGGGGGCAGTGAGGGCGGGCCGGCGGGCGGTGAGGGGGGACAGTGAGGGGGGCGGGCGGCGGGCGGGGGGATGATGTTGAAGACCCCCAAGCCCCCGGGCCGAGCTCTCTCCTGTGAATACTGGATCGACGACTCGCACAAATCCAGCGCTTTTGAGGATCACTACGATCTGGAAGCGGAGTTGGGACGGTGAGTCTGCGGCTCATTTTCACTTTGAGGCACATGTCGGTCAGTCACAGCCCCGAGAGCCACTGGACGTTTGCCCTCGTGTCCCACCTCCACGAGCCCCCCATCCAGGGCAGGACACCGGGAACACCTCCAGCTTCCTGTGTGAGCAAACCCCCCTCCTGCCCTGCCCTATCCTGCCCTGCCCTGGGCTGTCATGTCCTGCCCTGCCCTGCCCTGCCCTGTCCTGCCCTGCCCTGCCCTGCCCTGGGCTGTCCTGTCCTGCCCTGCCCTGGGCTGGGCTGTCCTGCCCTGGGCTGTCCTGCCCTGCCCTGCCCTGGGCTGTCCTGTCCTGCCCTGCCCTGGGCTGGGCTGTCCTGCCCTGGGCTGCCCTGCCCTGCCCTGGGCTATCCTGCCCTGGGATGTCATGTCTTGCCCTGCCCTGGGCTATCCTGCCCTGCCCTGGGCTACCCTGCCCTGCCCTGGGCTATCCTGCCCTGCCCTGGGCTGTCATATCCTGGGCTGTCCTGGGCTGTCATGTCCTGGGCTGCCCTGGGCTGTCCTGCCCTGTCCTGGGCTGTCCTGCCCTGTCCTGGGCTGTCCTGCCCTGTCCTGGGCTGTCATGTCCTGGGCTGTCCTGGGCTGTCATGTCCTGGGCTGCCCTGGGCTGTCCTGCCCTTGCCCTGGGATGTCATGTCCTGCCCTGCCCTGGGCTGTCCTGCCCTTGCCCTGGGATGTCATGTCCTGCCCTGCCCTGGGCTGTCCTGCCCTGTCCTGGGCTGTCATGTCCTGGGCTGTCATGTCCTGGGCTGTCCTGGGCTGTCATGTCCTGGGATGCTCTGGGCTGTCATGTCCTGGGCTGTCCTGGGCTGTCATGTCCTGGGCTGTCCTGGGCTGTCATGTCCTGGGATGCTCTGGGCTGTCATGTGGACTGTATTGTGGACAGTTATTTGCTGTTAACACTGAGGGGAAATCCTGTTGGGTTTGTGTTATGTGCCAAACCAAAAACCTGCTGCCTGTCAGAGGATGTATTTATCACCAGGGGGAAGGGGGAGCCTCGGCTGAACATCTCTCTCCCAACACTCATGGTTTCCAAAAGAGAGAGTGTGTGTGTGTTTCAATCTGAAAAGGACCTCTCCAGTACATCTGAACCATATCAAGGCACTGAATTGTTGCTTTGTGTGTTAAACCCAGTCCCCCCTCCTCCCCCCCCACTCGAGAGCTTTTCTAGTAAAATTGATTGAGATAATAATCAAAATTGTGTGTGTATGTATGTGTGTGTATATATATATTTAGATAATACTACAATAAACGTTATGGGCTTCAGTGGAAGCGCAAATACTGGGAATAAACTGGTTAAAAAGTGCACATGAACAGGTTTATTGTAACAATTGAGAGAGGATTTAAACCATTTTATTTTCACAGTGAACCAGGGATAAGTTGGAAGAGTGGGGTGAAGAGTCATCTGTATGTTTTGTCCATTATTCTCTTGTGGCAGCTCCTGATTCACTAATTGTGTCTGTTATCGACCTAAATTTGTTTACTGGATCAATCATCTTTTTGAAACCAGGTTCTTAAATTTGATCAGTGGTTGCATGTGGTGGTCCATTTATCTTTCTCCCAGTGTTATCAGTTTTGAGAAACTAGAAATAAACCAATCAGTTGCTTTAAGGAAACCTTTATTAAAATATTTTTTTATTGTTGTAAATATTATTATACATTATAATCAAATGTGCAGATACTGATCGTTCTTGCCAGATCACTATTCATTTTGTTGTCTGGTGTATTGCTGCCAGAATATTGCAGTAGTTACTGTATATATTACATTGTCACTAAGATTGACTAATAACAATTTTTTAAAATAATAATAATAATAATCCTTACATTTGATTTAGCGCTTTTCACATCTTATAGGTGTCTCAAAGCGCTTCACAGAATAGACTGTAAAGTGAATTGACTATATTTTGTGGGCGAAATGCGGCAGCCAATTGCGCACAGCAGTGTCCCACAAACAGTCGTGGATTGAAATGACCAATTTATTATTGTTTTTGGTTTTGGAGGGATTATTATTAGGCTCTGTGTGGAGTAAGGAAACTTGCCCAGGGTTTCGCCCTCTGCCTGGAATCGAACCCAGGTGTCTCGCTTGCAAGGTGAGTGCTCTAACCACTGAGCTACAGGACTCCACAAAGATACTGAAACCTCTACAAAAGTATTAGGAGAGAAAAACAAAACAACCAGATGATCTTGGGCTTGTGTTTCAGTGCTGCTGGTCACTTTATTATTTCCTTTTGCCAAAGTAAGGTATCATTAATTCCTGGCTAAGCTGTTAATGAAACTTGCAAAAACAGATACTAGAGGGGAGGGGATGAAGAGTCTAGAAAAAAAATCATTTGCCCAAAAGATGCAAGTGGTGGGCGGGGGATCTACTGCAGATACAAATTTAGTAATGGTAATACTTTCATTTGATACAGCGTCTTTCACACGAGGATATTTCAAAAACCTTCACAGGATTTATTGTAAAGCGTATATTTGTAGGTGACTCTGGCAGCCAATTTGAGTGCAGCAGTATCCTACAAATAGCCATAAAGTGAATGATTAATTTTATCTTAGAATTTATTGACCAGGACACTGGAAGAAATTCCCTTATCATTTTGAGTAGTGCCATGGGATCTTTATCATTCTCCTGAAATGGCAGATGGGATCTCAGCTTAATGTCCCATCTGAAAGCACCTCTAGCGATGCAGGCACAACCCCCAGCACTGCATTAGATTGTCAACTTAAACTATGTCAGTTCCTGATGTGGGTCTCGAACCCACAGTCTTTTAATTCAGAGTGAGAGGTACGAGAGAAGCATTTCTCCCATTGCCCTAGCCAAAATTTACCTAGAAAAAATTGATCATTCACTTCATGGATGTTTGTGGAGCATTAATGGGACGTCCTCTTGAAGTGAAAGGCTCTATACAAATGTAATCTTGTTGTTGCTGTAATGGGACATCCTCCTGACGTAAAAGGCGTTATACAAATGTAATCTTGTTGTAATGTGCGCAATGTGTCTGAGGCAACTGAGCCAAACTGACGGAAGATCACAAGATTGGTTTGTATGAGAATGGCTGTTTAGTCTATCTGATCTCACCTTCTAGAATACCCACCCTTTAAAATTGCCCCAGTGTCCTGGCCTCAACCACTTTTCCTGGCAACCTGTTCCATGTGTTAATTACCCTCTGAAGAAATAAGCTTCCTGGTGTCTGTTCTACAATTGCCCTTTACAACTCTAAACCTATATCAACAGAAACCGAGATCCTCTTGTTCTGTCTTAGTAAAGATCTGGGTTTACTTTTTCAATCCAGTTTAAAACCCAAGTAGGTTTTAAGATGACAAGTTGGGGAGACATGGATAATAGTAGGTGATTAATGCAAATTTTTCTTTGTACCAGGATTATATTACTGTTCAAGCTAGCACTACTAATAATTGTTCTATACTGGTTCAGATAATTCCTAATGGTATCAATGCCTACATTATCCATGTAGTAACAAAAGTTTACAACATTTAAAAAATGTTCACTGCACATTATTCATGGTTATATGATAATTAGTTATTCAAGAATGTTGGTTCTGTTGTCCACTCTAACTTTCTATCCGTGCATGCTCACTCTTTATTAAGTTACAGGAAATGGTAAAATGAAACCCGCCTCCATGAGGTCCTTGCCAGCCAGTCACATTCAAGAGTTTTGTCTGAGAATGTGAAAATAGCACATTAGCTTCGAAAAGTGCCAAGCTGAGTGCAAAGCTCTAACCACAGAGTGTACATCAAATACTGTACTAACTGCATTCATTCTCCTCCAAGCAATTGTAAAACTGCCAGTAAATTGTACCCGAGTTTAATTCTTAGCTGATACTTGAAACATGTTTTGATGGCATCACTTGCCAATCAATACAAAGTCCTTAATTTGTATTCTGCTCTGCTCTGCTATGTTTTACTTCCTGAGTAATTAAATTCTTAGGGAATATTGTTATCCTAAAAGGCATTTTTAGCAAAAGGCAAGTACTGTATGTTAATAGAAATTCTGGAGTTAGTTTATGAGATGTAATTTTAAATACAACAAAACTTGTATCAGTCTTATCTTTATCAATTGTATAATCGCCTAAGTCATACATTCAACCGAGTCCCATTCGGTTTTCTATCAAAACCACTTAGATTTCTTGTACTACTCGTATCAATCACCTCCTAACTCATAACACTGTTCCCCTACCCTCCATTACTCCTGGACTTTACTGTTTGCTTTAAATCATGAGAAATTATGTCGTTAACGTATGCGCACTTACCAACCGGCTGCTTTGAATTGCAGGAAACATAATCTTGATCTGTCAATGCACGAGCAAAAGAACTTAATTTCCCTCGATTGGATGCAGTTTGAATGCTTGCCGGTAAGTGCACATGCAGCATCGAGTCAAGATGCATTCAATCGCAGGAAATGTCGTTTTTTTGCGCATGCGGCCTTGATTGTTGGGGGAAACGAGGTGATATCACAGAACTAGTTTAGGGAAAGAAAACCATTGCAATCACCAGGAGTGTGGCAACTGAACTGGGGGACGGGGGTAGTAACATCCGCAAAAGTGGAAAGGGTTGCTTGACTTATGTGAGTTCTCCTGTATTAACTTTCATACTCAGTGCTCCACAATATTTTATTCTACCAGAATTTTGTTATAATTTAACTATATTATACCTTTATTTTCAAAAAGATATTTTGTCTCTAGATTAATGCACAACCTGGATATTTTTTTCAAAAGGTCTTGAGATTTAATGTGTTGCTTGCATTTAATACAACAACAACAACAAATTACATCTGTATAGCACCTTTCACATTGGCTGGACAGTCAGTTATTTGGACCCGAGCTGGGATGGGATCAGGAGGGATGGAGGGCAGGGAGAGAAAGAGTAGGAAGGTGACCAAAGATGCGGTCGAAGAGGATGATCTTCAGACGTGCCTTTAAGGAGGCAATGGAGGGAGCGAGTCAAAGGGACTGTGGGATGGAGTTCCAAAGTGTGGAGGCTAAAGGTCCGACCGCCAATAGTGGGGCTGGGCCTGGGGGGGCACATGGAGCAGGCAGGAGCCCACTAAGCAGAGTGAGCAGACAGATCTATATGGAGTCAGCAGGTCACAGAGATGAGGAGGAGCAAGTCCGTGGAGGGCTTTAAAGGCAAGGACGAGGATTTTGAACTCTATCCTCTAGGGGATGGGGAATCAGTGGAGCCAGGCGAGAATGGGAATGATAGGGTCATGGAGCTTGGTGCGGGAGAGGACATGAGGTGCAGAGTTCTGAATGATCTGTAGCTTGTGGAGGGAAGAGTTGGGAAGGCCGACAAGCAGGGAGTTAGCGTAGTCGAGCCTAGATGTGAAGAGTATGTGGTGAGCATCTCAGCAGCCTGAGGGAGAGCAGTGCCTTACCGCGTCACCAAAATATCCACAAAATACCAGTCACAACACTTCACAGTATACTCTGTGAAGTGTTGTGACTGGTATTTTGTGGGTGTATATATCATTGTACATGCCAGGTTGATGTATCAAAAATGAATCAAATATTTTTCTAAAAATACATTTCATGTACATCTTGCAATTGATATTTATATTTTTTAACTAATATTTCATCCTGAGTTGGGCTTGTAGCCTAATTCTCAGGCAGATCCTTTAATTCTTCATTTCATTGGATTGATTTTACAGTTTTAACAAAAGGGTAGTAGAGTCAATAATCCTTCCTGTTTGGGGGCATTACTGTCTGCAAATTGGTGCTGTGTTCATCTACAAGTACAAAGTCACTACAGTTCCATTGAGGTAAAACTCCGTGAGGTGCTTTGAGACATTTTGATGTGACAAGATGTGTATCGAATGCAAGGATTATTATAAATGAAATCAGGATATTTAGTTGCTGCAAATTTATTAAGAACTTTTTTTTAGTCAATGAAAAGAGCCTTATTGAAGTTTGACCTGATCAAAAGTGACTGGTCAAAACAGATGGATTAGAGTAACTGACATTTCTACTCTCCATAACAGTCATACTCATGCCATCTAGCACTTAATTATTGAAGGTTTTACGCTTTGGATTTGAGACATTAGGAACTTGGTTGAACTTTTCACTTAGCAGTGTTTTGAATCACTATGCACCATTTTCTGTCCATTTAGGAAATAGGGAAAGAGCAAATCATTTTTATGTGAAACTTACCAATTTTGAAGAGTTCAATTCTCATTGAGAGGAAAGATGATTGTAAGCACTGTCAATGAGGTGAGTCTCTTGAAACTGACCTTGAACAAGATGAGGCAGGGAGGAAGTTGTTGAGACTCCAGGATGAAATTTCAGAGATTGGGTGCTAAAAGACTAAAAGCTCACCTGTAGATGGTGGTGGGAGGATAGGGCAGGCGACAAAGTACGCTGAAGCTCGCAGAAGGGAGCGGCCATCCTCGCTCAGCTCTATTGGCTCCAACTTTCTGGGTCTATGCCTGGACAAGACCCAAGCCATCCTCTTTGGCCACCTGCAGTTCTAAACTCATTAACTTTCCCTATTCATCCCTCAGACTCACCAAATCTGTACGCAACTGTAGCATCAAGTTGGATTCCCACTTATGCTTCCTACCTCACCTCCAGTCCCTGAGTAGGACTGCATTCCTTCACCTCCACCCGCCACATTGCCCATCTTCGACTATATCTTATTTCAAATGCTGCTGAAACCCTCATTCACGCTTTCGTTGATTTTTGATTTTTCCAAGGCCTCTTTGCTAGTTTCCCCAGCTCTACTGTAAGCAAGGTTTAAATGATGCAAAATTTTGCCACCAGGCTTCGCACCCGCATCACTCCAGTTCTTGCAGTCTTCACTGGCTCCCTGTTGCAGAACGGATTGATTTCAAGATTCTTACTCTCACTTTCAAATCAATTTATGGCCTGGCACCTTCCCACCACTCTGCTTAGCTCACATCCCACTCCACCTCCCACCACCTTCACTCAGGTAGCTCAGGCCTTCTGCACATCCTTCATTCCATCCACTCTACTGTTGACAGGCATGCTTTCAGCCACCATGCTCTGAATCTCTGGAACTCTCTGCCTCAATCCCTCCAGCCTGCGTTTTCAAATCGCACCTGAAGATTTTCCTCTCGACCCTGTCTTTGTCACCTCCCCTCTTTCCAGCCTGATGTCAAACTGCACTGCTGTTAAGCGCTCCAAGGCTAACTCATATAAATGGTGCAAAATAAATGAAAGTAGTTATTGTTATGGGGGAAGGCCAGGCACCCACTGGGACTGTGCAGGGATTTACAGCGAAAATGAGGATCTTGAACTCAATTGTTTGTGGGACAGGGAGCCAATAGAGCCGAGCGAGAATTATAGGATCACAGAGCCTGATGCGGGAAAGGACGCAGGCTGCAGTTTTCGATCATCTGCAACTTGTGTATAGAATATATACTACTTACTAATTGTTCTCATGAGGGAAGAAACAACAATCTGCTTAAAAAGCACAGTTGTAGCAAAAAGCAAAGTATTGCCATTTATATTAATAGTTTTGTATAATTGATAGGGAAACCGTATACTTATATAGGGGAGCATATAGTGGTATAGGAATAGCATTTACTTGTAACATGACTCATAAAGAAAGTAAAGTTGTTCCTTACCTTTTCTATCCTTACCTTTTCGATAGAGCTCCCCACTCAAACTTTCCCAGATTTCAATAACACAACTAATGAATGAACCGCGACCAAACTGCTGCTATCCTTTTAACCTTTATCAAGTTCATCTGTTTACCATGCTTTATGCAAGTCACAAAGTAGACCCATAAAGGGTCAATGAGTTTGACTCGTGTGGAGCAATCCAGCTGCTTTATTTCAGTTGAGATCTAATAAATCTTTATAAAAATTTGAATCCTGATTGTTTTCCTAACTAATTCTAATTTAAAGTTTTCATCACAAATTCAATGACAGCTCAAAATCTAAATGTGGATGGTAATTTATAGCTTTCTGCTTTGTTGGTGGCTATTGACTAGTCAATTTTACAGCTTACCCTACAACATTTTCTACAGTAAAATATAATTTGCTAATCCTTTGTTCTTTCCTAAACAACCTTCCAGTGTTTCAGAGGTCCTATGTATGATCTTTTATTGAATCATTTTGTGACTGAAGCTCTTATCTCGTACATGAAAACTGCTCCCTTGGCCTCATTTCCATGTAGCTGCTGCTTCTCAGCTTCACGTCCCCCGCCTTGCCTGCCAATGGTGGGGCGGGCGAGGCGGGGGACGTGAAGCAGGCTGGAGCCCGCTGAGAGGAGAGTGCGGGCAAGTTGGTAGGGTTTTAGGAGGTTGCAGAGGTAGGGTGGAGCAAGACCATGGAGGGCTTTGAAGGTGAGGACCAGGATCTTGAATTGTATCCTCAGTGTGATGGAAAGCCAGTGGAGTCGGTCAAGGATGGGGGTGATACGGTCACGGAGCCTGGTGCGGGAGAAGACATGCGCTGCAGGGTTCTGGATGATCTGCAGCTGATGGAGGGAGGAGTTGGGGAGACCGACAAGCAGGGAGTTTGCATAGTCAAGCCTGGATGTTATGAATGCATGTATGAGGGTTTCGGTGGCCTGCGGTGTGAGACAGTGACGGAGCCGAGCAATGTTACAGAGTTGGGGGAAGACAGAGCAGGTCTTGGCACGGATGTGGGGTAGAAAGCATAGCTGAGTGTCAAACAAGACGCTAAGGTTCCGGACTGGCTCAGTGAGTTGGAGTGTGCAACCATGGATGGACCACCATTACGACTGTTCTCAAAAATCCCACACTGGACCTCTCCAAACACTCCAATCCGTACTTCCTCTCCTGGAACCTTTGCCACCCAGCTTCACTACTTTCTCTCCCATTACTCCCTTTATTAGTGCCTCCAATCTGACTTTCATCTTGCCCTCTGTCCCAAGACAGCCTTTCTGCTCTATCCTTGTCATAAATGTTACTTCTCCAATCTTGAATCCTTAGCTTTAACCCTCCAATTAAAATATTGTGATTGTCTCACATTGAGTTAATTTTATAGTCTATATCTAGCATTAAGACCTTTCCTACAACCTTAATAATTTGAATGAGGAACTTATCACTATATTCCAAGACTCAAAAGTTTAATGGGGACATTGTTATCATTAAATTAATAATTGATATAGGGCCTCATCATTTCTTTGAGACTTCTGAAAGTGCCTCACAGGACTTATGATAAACCTAATAATAATAGTCCTGTACTTGATATAGCAACTTTCACATCTGGAGGACATCTCAAAGTGCTTCATAGGATATACTGTAAAGTTTAGACCGTGTAATTTGTAGGTGAACATTGCAGCCAATTTGCTCACAGCAATGCCCCAACAACAGCCATGCAGTGAATGACCAATTGTGCTGGAGAGGAAACTGGCAGAAACTCCTTTCTCTAATTGAATCGTGCCACGGTTTGTTTAACAATCACTTGAACAAATAAGATCTCGGTTTAACTTCTCATTCAAAGGACAGCATCTCTGACAGTGCAGTCCTGTCGATCATTACATCACGCTGGAGTGTTACACTAGCAAAGACATTATTACTGGGAGAATGCTTTTTGATGTTTCTTTCTGTTCTATAGTGAAACATAAAATGTTAAACAAAAACAGAAATACAGTCCTTGAAATCTACAACAGGTTGATTAACGTCTAAAGAGAAAAATGTTATCCTTTCAGGCTTAATCAGAACTGAGAAAATGGGCCGCCTGAGCACCATGTAGGGTAAATAACAATAATACTGTAATAATAATCCTTGCATATTGTATAGAGCAACAAAAATATTGAAATCCAAACTCATCAGACTTTTCTGCTTATTCTATTCTAGAATTGCAAGAGCAAGGAGTCAAACTTTGCATAACCAGCCACCTCCTTCTCACTTCTCTGCTTGTTTTCTCAGTATTGTTTTGAAAGTCAAGGCTATTTTATTTATTTTAACTTAGTTTACCACTGAACCAGAGAACGTTTCTGTTTCCATGTTTCCTCCTTAATGTTCTGGGATGATTGTATAAGAACAACAACAAGATTACATTTGTATAGCGCCTTTCACGTCGGGAGGACGTCCCAAGGCGCTTATAATGTATAAACGTTAGAGTGGTACCAATTTGCTACTAATTCCAGTATGCCAAGAGTGGTATGATTGTATTGTATTTCCAAAGTGCAGAAGGGAATCTCACCAGATACTTCAAGCAATGAGGTGCCTTTAAGTACCATTCTAGTAAAATATTATTTTTAAGGTTTTTCTGCATGAACTGAAACATATTTTTGGAACTTTGGTGATATACATCTTGTCTATGGAGAAAATGTGTGAAATCATTGAATTATAATGATGAATCATTGTGCATGTTTTATGCTTTGCAGTTTAATCAATTATACACGGTTGCATCATGCAACCTGTACAAATTATATTACATTCCATTATGTTCAATGGATATGTGTAATTGAACAGTAATCCAGTGAATCAGTCATGTAATCCAGAACTATGTGATTTATTTTATCCATTGAATCCCAAATTGGATTATTAGCCATCATTTTAAATCTATGCCAAATGTTTTATACGTGATATAATATCTTACTTTTGTTCATTTGACTTGGAAATTTTCTTAGTATAGCAAAAGATAAGTTGCAAAATAAATGTTGCAAAAGATATTTCCATGGCTTGAACTGACTTAGATATATGAAATGGTGGTTTTGCTGCAAAATGTAAATTTAAAGTGCTGGGGTAAAGAATCTATAGGAGTGGTCCCGCAGTCATATTCTGAAAATAAATATTTCACTCCTATCCTTGGAGAGGTAGCTTTGCAGGGTGGCAATTAAAACATAATTTAAGTGCATTATTGATGAACCTGCTCTTATAGATTTAAATAACAACAACTACTTGATTCATATAACGCTGTTCATGTGGGCTAGTGTCTTAGAGCACTTAATAATTTTAGAAAATATTTTTAACAATGGTACTTGAGAGATCCAGGTGATCTTTAGGGTTTTATGTTCAATGAATAGGATTTCCACCTCAACTAATTTTCGTATTACCAGGAATACGTTCTTTGTTTGGATATTTGCATTTTCAGCCAATGTTTTGTTTAGCAAAAGATGGGACATACTGCCTGTGAAAGCTAGGGGTAGTGAAATGCGACCTGATGCAAAATATATTTTTTGTCCCAAATGTCTTGTAATCCCTTGGTTGAATATCTGGCATGGATCAAGGCAAGATTCCATCTGTGTCAGCTGTAAAATAAATATTTCGCTTAACAACAAAAGGAAATCAAAATTAATTCACTGCCTTATTCTTCTGCCACTTATTTCCACGTGCCTTCATTCCTATAGATTGGGTGTAAAATTTGGCTGGTATAGCACCCATTGATTCTGTTGTGGATATTATCGGAAAATGTCATATGCCATTTCCTACTACAGTATAGCCTACAGTATAGCCAGATTATAGGGCTGGAATACCAGACAGTAAAATATCTGCTCATTTGGAATTCTAAGCTTTATCTGTTACAGACTTCCTGCCATTTATTGTTCAAACAATATGTTCATGATATTTTGCTAATGTACATATTTAGCATCCAAAATTGCTAAATCCATACACAGTTTAGTTTTCTCTCAGAAAAAAACATGATTTTTCCTTCACTTGCAATAATCAGCATTCAAGTATTGTGAAGGCAATTGAAAAGCTGGATATCTGTTGCAACAGAATTATCAGCCTAAACTGTTCTGCATTTAACAATTATTTAGGTAATGACAGGCCACTTGCTGCCACCCATAACTGTAACCTCAAACTGTGATAATTTGTCCCTTATCCATAACTCACTTTTGGGACAACCACTCTTTATTATGCCGTAATTTTTCACAAATTTAGCTCTACGTTCTACAGGTAGTAAAACTGGATTGTTTACCGCACTTCAATGTAGCATCAAGATGCATTTTTGGGGGCAAAAATATCTTTTCTGCTTTTTCATTTAGACAATACAATACAAAATTACATTTGTTTCGCACCTTTCACGTTGGGAGAATGTTCCAAGGTGCTGGACAGTCAAGGATTTGGTCCCGAGCTGGGGGTCGGGATCGGGGAGGGTGGCCGGCAGGTGGGGGGGAAGGAGGGTGGCTGGCAGGGGGTGGGGGAGGAGGGTGACCGAAGGCATGGTCGAAGAGGAGGGTCTTGAGACGGGTCCTGAAGGAGGCAAGGGAGGGATTCCAGAGGGTGGGGGAGAGTGACAGAAGGCCCACCTGCCAATGGTGGGGCGGGCGAGGCGTGGAACATGGAGCAGCCCAGAGCCCACTGAGCGGAGGGAGCAGGCAGGTTGGTAGGGGGTTAGAAGGTCGCAGAGGTGGGGGTGGGGGAGCAAGTGAGGACCAGGATCTTGAACTGTATCCTCTGTGATAGGAAGCCAGTGGAGTCGGGCGACCTTATAGCTCGCATTACACAGCAGACAGATAGGATTTTCTTGGCATAATTGCCTATCCTAACACGGCCTGGGTAATAATGCAATGTGCTTTAAACCAAAACTGATGCTAACTTTCCTTTCCAGTGCAGGAAGTCTATACAACTTGTTTGTATTTTAAATAGGGCAGCACTAACATTTCCTGTTTGAAACTTTCAAAGTGCTTTCGCTACTGATTTTCTTTTGAAAAGGTTTTGTTGTGTATAGGTTGGAAGTTATAGGCTGTAGGTCAGGCATTAAGAAATAAAAATGTTAAAATACAGCCTTGCTACAATATGAGAGTTTTTTTTATTTGTCTTCGCTTTTTGAAGAAAAATGCTCCTTAATATTGGGAAGAATCCCTGCCACCAGTGACTGTGTGCCCTTCCAAGTCCTGCTGATGAGCCAGGATGGCTGTGCTGTCAGTAGCAATGCTCTGGAGTACTGCGGACCCACCTGGCTAAGTAAATGAACTACTGAGACCGCCACAGAGGGGGGCTTGATTCCGACATTCTATTGCCAAACATGTCACCTTGGAGCGAGTTCAACTCCAAGAGACCCCACTTAACCCTCTCGCCTCAGGAGGATAGCCAGTGACAAATGGGGGGTACCAGGAATTCCCTGCGAGCTTCCTGGTGGGCAACACAGCTCAGCATGAAATACATTGGAACATTGCCATCATCTTCCCTGTGCACAACGTAGGCACACATCCTTTGTCATTGAGCGATCTGCTGGACAACTAAGCTTGATATCTTGTACCTGTGTCTATATTAACTTATCCTTTACAAATAGTGTTATTTCAAAATGATTCATGTACTTTACCGGTGTTATTAGTTCATAGCTTCTGAATATCTCAATTTGTTTATTGGTTAGAATCCGATTTTCCAGAATCTCTCCTGTCTTTAGAGAATTTACAAAAAGATTAATTTGAGACTGAATTAAAGATGGGTGCTTATTAGATGTAGAACAAGATGGAGCTCCTCCAGTCTCCATTTCAAAAAAGTTTTGATTTTATGGAATGTGTACATTTCAGCATTGGTTTGTGATTGATCTAATTCTTTGGTTTATTTTGTTTTCTGTAATTCACCAGTTGATTTATTACCCTCTACTGAAATATAGTTTAAAGGCTCAGATTATTGTCATGGCTCATAAAAGACTAGGTTTGTTTAGAAATATTGGTATTGTTACTACTGTGAATCTGCTTTAAGAAATGATTGTTATTTGATGTCATGCAATATTTTTGCACAAAGCGTAGTTGCCTTTTTTGTGTGTGCATTATCTGCCTAATTCCAAATTCTAGCTGGTGGAAGAGGGAAATCACTAGCCGCAGTGATTCAATATACATATTTTTACTCGAAGACATTTTTAGGATAATGGTAATAAGTGTTGTAATGACATGGATTGTGTCCTTTCCTTTTAATTTACAGACTCCACATATCTAGTGCAGCCTGAATTGGAGGAGGATTAAATGACGTCTTAAATTTTCACTATTGAATAGTGTTAGCAGCACATATTGTGACACTAATGAGACTATTTAGCAGCAGTGCACTTGTACATTTCTTCCCAAAGTCACTGTAGGAAAATAAGCTATTAAAGAATTGACTCAGTGATTATACAACTTCTCAAAATACTCACCTTCAACAGTTAGAACATGATCCATTTTGGGAAGCTGTGGCAGGTATAGGAGATTTTAAATAAAATGAATCAACAGTGCTAGTAGTTAATGCAAGATATTTTGAAAGCAGCTCCTCAGTTTTTTTGACACCTTTCTAATGTATGATGCTAGAATGCAGCAATCAGCAGAACGTTGACTAAACTGAACGTTAAACTAGCATCTGTCAAGGAATTTGCCAGTTCCTGCTACTATATGTGACCTAAATACAAAAATTAGATCATTCGTCAAGCTATACTACAATAAACCTCTCATAAATCGTATCAGTCAGGACCATGACATTTAGTAAGACTTGCGCAAAGTCCGAGTTGCAGGCAAACTATATAAAAATTGGATTCGATCTTTTCCTGCAATTACGTGAAAGCTTTGCTGAGCTCCGCACTGTCTCACCCCTTAGGCCACTGAAACCCTCATACACTCATTCGTCACCTCATGGCTCGATTACGGAAATTCCCTCCTTGTCGGCCTTCCCAACTCTTCTCTCCACAAATTGCAGATCATCCAGAACTCTGCAGCTCGTGTCCTCTCCCCCTCCAGGCTCCGTGACCCCACCCTCGCCCGACTCCACTGGCTCTCCATCCTTCAGAGGATAGAATTCAAAATCCTCGTCCTCGTCTTCAAGGCCCTCCGCGGCCTTGTCCCCTCCTACCTCTCTGACCTGCTGACCCCCTATCAATCTGTCCTCTCTCTCCATTCAGCAGGCTCCGGCCTGCTCCATGACTCTCGCCCGACCAGCTCTACCATCGGCGGCCGGGCTTTCAGCATCTCTGCTCTCACCCTTTGAAACTCCATCCCACAATCCCTTTGCCTTGCTCCTTCCCTTACCTCCTTCAAGGCACTACTCAAGACCCTCTTTTTCGACCGTGCCTTCAGCCGCCCTCCTACCTCTCTGTCGTCCCTCACCCCAAACCCGCCCCTACGCTCGGTCCTGATCCCCAACGTGAAAGGTGCTTTACAAATGAAATTTTGTTGTTGTTAAATTAATCCATATTCCAGAGCAGTTAGGATACAGAAAAAGGAACATAGCTTGCAAATCAGTTTTCATCTTTAGTTATTCACTTCTCACACAATGCATATTTCCCCTAATTCTAGAAAGTACATAACCCTCTGTTTACCGAGGTAATACAATACAAACTTACTTTTGTAAAGCGCCTTTCACGTCAGGAGGACATCTCAAGGCACTGGACAGTCAAGGGTTTATGCTAAAACAATTCATACAGGCAAGAGCAGGGAATACGAGCAGTAGCATAACAGCATTTTTGTTTGATATAAACTGAAATTTGTAAATCTGTTATTCAGTCTTATATATTGTTTAGTCTATTTTAAAAACGCTATTTTTGGATACTGTTTTCATTTGCACTCGTACTGAGTTCCCTTAAGCAAAAAAATTTGACAATACTTTCTCGACTTCAATTTTACACATTCACAAAATTACATATACGTATAGTGTCTTTCACATCAGGAGGACGTCCCAAGGCACTGGATAGCCAAATGTTAGCCTTTCCTTGTGTCGCAAAGTCCTATGAATTCTCTTAAAATATTTAAGCAATATTAAGTATCATGAGCATTAGGGTTCAGGAAGTGGGTTAATGAAGAGTTTAAACCAGAATTCAGAACAAATCTGCGGACACACTATTTCAGTGAGCTAGTAATATGGAACCAGCTCCCTAGGGCAGTGGAAACAGAAAGTGTTGTTTGCTTCAAGAACAAATTAGATAGATTTCTGTAAGAAAATAATATCCCGATATACAATATATTGTTTGGACCACGACTTGTCGAGCAAAAATCAGGAAGGGGAACTGAATGGAATAGTCTTCTTTCGCCCAGCAACTTCTTATGTTCTTATGTTCTTAATTCTGTTTCATACCAGTTATCTGTTCACTGAGTAGATTTTTAAACAGTCCAAATTTTGAATCTAACTCCAGGTTCACAAACCTATGACTGCGGAGATATAATCCAGGCATATCGGCACTGTGTGGGTGAGCTTGAACAGCACTCTTCACAGAAATCTAAAGCTGTAGTTATCACGTTTAGCAACATGACTATGAAACTATAAAAAGAATGTATGAGCGTCAGCTTCAAGAGGTGTTATTTGAGCAGGTGAAGTGCAGTGACTGTATTTTGTGGGTGAAATGTGGCATCCTGTATATTTTGTGGGTGACACGTGGCAGCCAATTGCGCACAGCAGTGTCCCACATGAAGTCCTGGATTTAGTGACAATTTTTAAAAATATTTTATATTATGTAAATTATACAGTACATTTATAAGTTTAGTACATTGTGCAGCAATGCCTTTAAGGCTTAACATGTAATATTTATTAAACGGGGGGTGGGGGGGTTTAACTGCAGTATGGAGCATCTAATTCATGGAAACTGTAACACTGAAAACCCAGCCGCAGTGTCATTGGTTGCCATGGAAAATGTGTGTCAGAGTAGACAGCATATCTGCTTACTGGCAACCTTTTACCAATGTATTTTTCAAACCTTTCTTTTAATATCTTTTAAAAACTTTAATGGTTTCTGATCTCGATATAGTAGCCAGCCAGATCCCCAAAGTAGTAGAACTAGGAGTAAGTACAACCTTTACATTGTGTGAATCGTGACAAGGTAATTGAATTCTGCAGCTCTAACTGACCAATACTGGATGTTAAAATATTGCTTGGGGAAATATAATTCCTAGCGGCTATAAATTTATTTTGAAAGCAGTAATTCTATTAAAAATAAGCTTTGAGTCAAATCTGATACAGTCGAATAGAATAGAAACTGTTGTACATATACCAACAAAAACTATGCTTTTATTTTTTAAATAAAAAGAGGCTCATTGGGGCGGGTGGGGGGGAGAAACTTTGGGTGTTTTCTAACACATAACAATTATACAAGTATTTTTCTTCTCTCGACATGCAATATCAATTATAGCAATTTGGACAGTATCAATGCCCAGAACACGACTGACTCAGAAATGTGCATCATGCAGTCAACATAACCTTAGTAATAATAATCCTTCCATTTAACATAGCACCCACATTATTCAATGTCTCAAAACTCTTCACAAATAATTGCTAACAAGTGTAGTAACTATGTATTTGTAGGCAATATGGCAGCCAATTTGAACACAAAAATATCCCACAAACAGCCATTCATGAAGCGTGAATGTTGGAGGATTGTTGGTGAGGACACAGTGAGAAACTCCTTTCATTTTTTTGTGAATTCTGCCATAGGATGATTAACATCCACCTGAACAGATAGCTGGGACATCCGTTTAACAGTTTATCCAACGGATGGCACCTCCAACAATTCAGAGGAGCCCCAATACAAACTCCAGGCTTGATGTTCTGACTCAGAAGCAAGAATGCTACCAACTGAGCCAAACCCTCAACCTAACAAAATGAATCTTAGAATGTTCATTAAAATTAAATTTTGCAGGTGTATTCGGTTTTGCAAGCATTTAAACCTTTCCACACAAACCTTGATAGCTTTTAATGTTCTCAAAAATATCTTTCTCCCAGCAGAAAACATTACAACAAGTTTGTAAACCATTAAACTCCCTTTCTCTTTTCAAATATATCTCCATTGTTTCTTGATAATCCACAGATCTCAACTCATTCTAATCTACCAATGTAGATTGGTAGATTACCATCTAGTTTAAAAATACCCCAATTTTTATATTCGTTTTGCGCTAACAATATAGCTCTCAATCCAATTGACTGTGGGTCAACCTACAAATGTTTCTTCTACGTTAAATAGTCTACCAGTTAACTATAAATTCAGTTTCCTCCAGCCTTTAATTCCTTTAATTCCCACTAATTGATGTCAGTTATCTTCATTGTTTGCAGTTTGCTCGAACTATTGGAAGTTACACCCTTTACTTTAATTCTGTGCACTTATCCTTTATATTTGTCCAGCCTTCTGTCCATGACGATTAAGTCGTCTTATTCTATATAAATTTAGAAACCTTAGTAGGGCAAATGTGTTTTATTCTTTGCTCAAAAAACATTATAAGGTTATTACCATCAAGATTAATAAAATATAATAATCCTTTCATCCTTCTAGACGTCTCAAAGCGCTTCACAGAATATACTGTAAAGTGAATTGACTGTATATTTGTCTGCAAAACATGGCAGCTAATTGTGCACAGCAGTGTCCCACACACAGTCGTGGATTGAAGTGACCAATTTTTTTTCTTGAGGGATTATTATCAGTGATTAGAGCACTCGTCTTGCAAGCAGATTTAGTTGTGTTGGATGACGTAGTGACCAAAGTGAACGATGTTACGAGATGGGAAAAAAGTGGGTTTGGTCAGCGCCTAGATAAAAGATTTGAAGGACAGTTGAGGATCAAATACATTGGCAAGGTTCTGCCTGTCTCTGTAATTTGGAGGGAGTAAATGGGGTTGATATGGTCAGAACCATTATCCACATATTTCAATAATATAATAATAATAATAATAATAATCCTTGCATTTGATATAGCGCTTTTCACGTCGGGAGGACATCCCAAAGCGCTTCACAGAACACACTGTAAAGTGAATTGACTTTTTGTGGGCGAACGCGGCAGCCAATTGCGCACAGCAATGTCCCACAAACAGTCGTAGATTGAAAATGACCAATTTATTATTGTTTTTGGAGGGATTATTATTAGGCTCTGTGTAAGGCGTTGCCCATACATTAGTTTATCTATGATATATGGCCCATTTGTTACCTGAATGATTACACGCACAGATCATTTGTCTCTTACTTTGCTTAGGAAATCAGTTTTCTTGGTGTCATTATCTTATCCTAATTCGCCTAGCAGTTTATTTTTTGTAACCCATAGTGTTTGTTTGGCTGCTTTCTGCCCTTAAAATTCTTGCGCCAATCCATCCAAACCTGAAGTACATCTTCCAAGTTTTTTTATTTACTTTCTCTTTATTTGGGTGTTAGTTTCTGTACTCACCACATCTTTATCCGTGCAGGAATATTGTACAAATTAAGCTCTTCATGTGGAGAGAAATGGCAAAGAGCTCATCAATGGTTATCATTGAGGGATTAACAAACTTGAACAGAAAGGCCCTTTTTTGCGATAACTCATTGAACACAAATTATTTTAAAACTGATCCATCATGAAAATGTATTTGAATGCATAAAAAAGGATGTAAATTCATCTAACTGAAGCTTGTACAAAATCACCTGACAAATATTTTTTACTTCAGTTTGTTAGTCAAGGAATCAGATGAATAATGGTGTGTGTTCTATTTGTTTTTACAGTGGAGACCAATTTTAATAACAATTTTGTACATCTCTTTCTGATTTCTGCTGTTTGATGGGGCTTTTGTAAATCACAACTCTTAATCCAGGGAGAGATTAGATGTCAATGCTGTAGCATTGTATTGTTCTAATCTTAATATCCAGTTTAGTAGTAACTGGACAGGTAGAGGGCCATCCATGTATGTTTTGTGATGAAAGGAAACAAATCTAACAATGGCAGATTGATATTCATTTGTGACTGGAAAAGACACTACTCTGATCGCTTGTACTTGTTGAGAAGTTGTGGTAGTGAACATGTCAAAAATTAGATTAAAACATACTTTGTTTCAGATTCTTTGTCACAATCCCATTTCTCGGACGGATCTAGAATGATTTGCAAGCTGGACACAGCCTGCGAGTTATGTGTAATTAACAAGGCTGGAGCTTGTGTAAACCCCCAAGAAAATTGCCTGGATTGACAACTTGCATGTTCAGAAAGCTGAATACCTTTATTTAATCTTTGTAGTAACACAGAAATTGGCAAATAAATAGTAGTAGGGCTTAATTTTGTAGATGAGGATATATGTGGAGTCCTGTAGCTCAGTGGTTAGAGCACTCGCTTTGCAAGTGAGAGACCTGAGTTCAATTCCAGGCAGAGGGCGAAACCTTGGGCAAGTTTCCTTACTCCACACACCTAATAATCCCTTCAAAAACCAAAAACAATAATTAATTGGTCATTTTCAATCTACGACTGTTTGTGGGACATTGCTGTGCGCAATTGGCTGCCGCGTTCGCCCACAAATATACAGTCAATTCACTTTGCAGTATGTTCTGTGAAGCGCTTTGGGACGTCCTCCCAACGTGAAAAGCGCTATATCAAATGCAAGGATTATTATTATTATTATGAATAAAACAAAAATATTTAGTTATACTTTTACGTCAGCAAGTGATCCTGTCAATTTCCTTCTTGTATGATTAAACACGTTATGTTCCAAACTGGAGCTTGCCTTCGCTATTTCATTTCCACTGTAAATCCTCCACCCCTTCCCGATCCCTCTCCTTACCTCCAGGCTCCACCTCCTTGCCTCTCTATTCACAGATCTCATCAACCTCTTCCTGGCACCGTTCCCACCCCCCTTAGAAACAGCTGTCAGCACCCGTACCTTCAAAAAACCTTCCCTGGACCCATCAATTCTCTCAAATTACTGCCCCATCTCTAACCTCCCTTTCCTCTCCAAGGTCCTTGAACGAGTTGTTGCTTCCCAGCTTCGCTCCTTCCTCTCCCGCCACTCCCTATGTGAACCCCTCCAGGGCACAGAAACAGCCCCGGTCAACGTGACAAATGATATTCTGGGCTCCCTCTGTTTCCTTGTCCTCCTTGACCTCTCTGCGGCTTTCGATACCTCCGACCACCCTATCCTCCTTCACCACCTCTCCTCTCACCTCAACCTTCATGGTTCTGTCCTTGATGGTTCAGATCCTACCTATCACACTGGCTCCACTTTGTCTCCTCAACTGGCTTCTCCTCCAGCCTCCGCACAGTCTCGTGCATCGTTCCTCAGGCCTCTGTCCTTGGTCCCCTCCTCTTCAATATCTATATGCTCCCTCTTGGCGGCATCACCCATAGACATGAGGTCAACTTCGACATGTGTGCGGATGACACCCAACTCTATCTCTCTGCCTCCACCCTTGACACCAGGACCACTGCTGTCCTGATAGAAGGTCAGTCCTGGATGAGAGCTAACCTTCTACAGTTGAACGCCAACAAGACCGAGGCTCTCCTGATTGGCGCCCGTCAGCTCCTCCACACCCTCAACTATCCTTTCTACCCCACATCCGTGCCATGACCCGCTCTGCTTTCTCCCTCCTCCGCAACATTGAACGATTCCGCCACTGCCTCACCCCTCAGACGCCAAAACCCTCAACCACACGTTGGTCACATCTAGGCTTGTAACGTTTACTTAATAAGGCACAAAAGTTGCATTGGTTCAATAATAACCAAGTTACTGCCAACAATATTGGCTGTTATGCTAACATCTAGCAATGTCACTATAACGACAATATCAAAGTTCATCAATTCATAAGCAGTAGGTGGAAAATCGCAAGATCTCTTGCTTCTCATTTCTTGTGAACTCAAACTAGCCAACGTTGTCCCTGGAACTCAAATTAGCGAGCATTGTCTCTGAAACTGGCACACGGATAATAGCAGACATTAAATTAAGGAACTAAACGTCATTGTCTCTGGCAGTTGTGTTTCAGTTGTATTCCTGTATCATTTTTCTTCTCTTCTGTTTTCTTCTAATCTTGTTGAAATTGCTGGAATAATCAAGGTCAAGTGGCTTGAGTTGCAAAGCGAAAGAAGCGAAAGATGCACTCGCTCTGACTACGTCAGTCTGAATACGTTGATGACTAATTTTGAGAACAAAAAATAGGTTATCTATACCTCTTTTATTGTTGTTCCTTTTTAACACTGGAGCCCTGTAGCTCAGTGATTAGAGCACTCACCTCTCAAGTGAGAGACCTGGGTTTGATTCCCGGCAGGGCGAAACCTTGGGCAAGTTTCCTTACTCCATACGTCTGATAATAATCCCTCAAGAAAAAAAACAATAATCAATTGGTCACTTCAATCCACGACTGTTTGTGGGACACTGCTGTGCACAATTGGCTGCCGCGTTTCGCCCACAAATATACAGTCGATTCGCTTTACAGTCTATTTTGTGAAGTGCTTTGAGACATCTAGAAGACGTGAAAAGCGCTATATCAAATGCAAGGATTATTATTATTATTATAACACCAAGACGGATGATCTGTGCAATTCTGCATATTGTCACAAGTGTTCAGCCACCTGATAGTTGTTTACAGGATGGTTGAAACAAGCTGGACCATCCTGGGTACAGTACCCATGAGCTGGTTCTGATTAAAACAATGCAATTATATCAACCATTAACAAGAAAGCCGCAGCTGTAATAAACACATTTCTTCTGAACCAATTTAATTCTTCAAGGCACATATATTATCATTTTAGCACTCTGAATTGCTGCCCCGCATGAAGGATGCAATATAAATGCAAGTTGTTGTTGTCATTTCCTCATAATAATTTATCTAAAGTTATGTCAACTACCTGGTGACATACATCACACTTAGACATGAACTCTACGATTTGACTGATTCTGATTAGGTTTTAGTGTCTATAAATCATTTCAATACGGACTAGCATGTGATAAACATTCACATGATCAAACAACCAATTTATTATCAAGATTGTCATTCTAGAGGCAAGCTAAACGCACATAAGCATTTCTAACTGAACCAAAATAATATTTTCGGCAATAACATATTTCTGATTCCAACACATACAGTATGACTGACAGGAAGATTAGTTTACCTTTGGATTGCGGTGATATCCATATTTCAGATATGCTATTACATTTTAAAATTACAATTCTAGTTTTCTTTAAATCTTAATAAACAGGATGGAAATGAACATGTCATTCAGATTCATGACAGATTTATGGGACTTAGAAACCATGACATTTTGGATTTATATTGCAGTAATCATTTGTTATAAACTATAATGAGCAATAGAAAGGCAGCAGTTGAGAGTGAATCTGCAATACATCTTTGATCTGGACATATTTTTGTCTAAAAATGAAGGATCAAACTGTCACTAATAATACCAAGTAATTTTTTTCATATGTGAAGATGAATCATTGTCTGCCCGGTGTGTTCTCGTAGTGAATACATTCTTAGCAATATGGAGGTAAATTAAACACTATTGGCTATTGATTTGAGGCTTGTATAAATTACTTGCAAGCTGCTGCAAAATCAGGCCAAGAAGCCCAAACTCACAGCTGGTTCCTTTGAGCTGATAGCCTTTATAGGATGATAAGGTTGATAGCCTTTATGGGAAGAGTCACTGAAACCAGTATGTTTTTAAAAAGCTTAAGATGAGAGGCTGTTCAACAAAACATCGACCAACTTAATTTCTTAGTTCTATGAAATGAACCTTATTGCGTAAGGGGTTTATCTTCTCCTACCCCACTCTCCTGCTCACCCCCACCTCACGTCAAATTCACTCTTGCTGCCCGTCCTCTGCTCCACTATTGTTATCTGAGTCTTTAGCAACTAAACCTTTGGAATTTCCTCCCTCTCTCCTGCTTCATTTGTCTGCCTCCCATCAAAAAGCCTCCCTTGCTCGGCTTCTGAAGTGCTCTGAGATGTTATCCTGCTTGAATAGTGCTATATAAATGCAAATTATTGTTGGTCTTGTCCAGATCATTTTGTGATTTATAGGTTTTAAATTTAGGCAAGAAGTTATATGAGACAAAAAATAACTGTCAGTTGTGGGCCTGAAATTTCAAATCTCATTGGGGATCATTTTGAAAAGCAAGTGGTTTTGACAATAAAATATTTGGGGGCACTATTGTACAGAATAAGGGAATGCAGTGGATATTGTGCAAAATTGACTTTTGTGGAATACATTTGAAAAGGTGTGACAAGAGGCTTATTGCAAAAAGGCGAGGGGCATTAAGGAGAATGTGGCACAATAGACAGAAAGAAACCGAAGAGTCTGTGCTATATTTAGTATCTGTGTGTTGTGTGTGGTGTGTTTGTGTATAAGTAAATCAGGGGCATGGGAAACTGAAGAGCCATATATAAGACAACTGGAGACATAAACTGGGCACATAGGTTGTTGATGGAATTTATTGTAGAGAAATGAAAAGATCTGCATTTGAGAAGAAGAAACAAAATACACCCTAAAGAATAACCATTTTAATGAACTAACACAGAGATGAAGGAGTAAAAAAAGATCTTTAAAGATAGGAGTACAAGCAGGCACCATTAAATATATTGAGTATTATCATTAACAGTAAAAAGGGGGCATCTTGAATCCTCAGGGTTGTTAGAATATGTCTTACTATAAATGGCAATCGATAGGAGTATATAACATTGTGGAGTCCTGCAGGTTATGGTTAGAGTACTTCCTCGCAAGCTGATCTTGACCAGGTTTTTTTTTCCAGGCAGTTTCTCATTTGCGAATACGTCCACAAACTAACAAAAAAAAGCCAAACAGACTCATCCATATACATATGTAGAATGTTAAAATGTTGAAAAGCAAATACACATATACACTAATATAGCACTTTTCACTTAGGGATTATTTCTCAAAGCATTTTGCAATGACGGAATGGGAGTTGAGAGGGAGGTGGTCAAGGCCAGTGAAAGAGATGGATTTTGCAAATAGAAGGATAGGTGAGGTGGAGGGATTTCAGGAGTTCCAGAGGGTGGTGTTTAAATCACTGAAGACTTACCTGCTGATGGTGGGTAGAGCAGGCAGGGAACATTAGTGGTTGGGAGAGTAGAACTTAGGGGATCGCAGAGTTGGGGTGAAGTATGTCTATGGAAGCATTTGAAGCTCTGGAAGAGGATCTTAAATTTGATCTACTGGCAGATGGGGAGTCCATGAAACCTGACAAGAATAGGGGTGATTGACTTTTAAAGTCTGGTGTGGGAGAAAATCTAAGCTGTGGAATTTGAATAATGTGGAACCTGCTTTATTCGCAACGACCCAATAAAATATGTATTTCAGTAAGAGTAACAATGCAGTATTTAAATAAATGGCCCAATTGAGTAATTCATAAACATTATCCTGATTCTATAATTACAGTTAATTCAAACATGTTATTTTGTTTAATTTGTATATTTAATTTATTCACCTTTATATTTAGTTAGAGAGAATGGGCTGTTTCCAATGATTGGTCCTTGGCATTAGTTATGTGATTGCTCATTTGCCTATGCAAATTATTATAGACAAAGTGCAAGCATCCAAACCCCTTATGATTCACAAGACGATGTTTCAGTTAATTATATTTGTTTAAGTGACGCACCTGGCTTTGAAAAACTCCCGAGGCTGACTGAGGGAGATGAATTACCAGACACAGAAAGAAAATAACATGATTAGGAAATCATGCTAGGTTAATGACCATCTGAATGTGAATTCAGATCCCTCGTACCATTATTCTTAGTAACTTCCCCAAGATTACTTCTTGGCCTTTTGGTGCCCTATAGGTGCCAACTCTTTTCCAAGCAGCTCTGCGTTGATTTGCTTCTTGTAGCAGCATAAAGAAAGTCTGCACCACACAATCAAATCCAAGCATTGCCAAAGGAAGAGAGCCACCAGTTCTGCATCACACTTCGATGCCACCAGAAGGACCCTCGACCAGGCTCACTCCAACCTCAAGTGAAATTTCATAACAAAGAGATGTCATCTGACAACACCAGTCACCAATTTGCTGGTCCTCAGAGAGCCAAGGCACAACCAGAAATCTGCCTCAGTGTTAACCAACACCTGGAGTATGGTCCAGTCAATGCACTGACAAATCTGAGCTAGTTGAAACCCTTTAACATCTTGCAGAGGTTCAGTCAGCACCATGCAATTCACATTGATCATCCAGCAGCTGTCATCAATCTCTCAAGCAGCATCACCCAGTGTTTGGTAGCCATGGGCCAACTTCATATTAATCCCTCTCCCCACCGCCACCAAACCCACCTCCATCTCCTACCGCCCCTGGGAACAAATCTCACTGCAATCCCTCTCTGCTGCCCTGGCGTCGTCTGAACTTCTCCCCTTCTGGCCTATCTCCCGCACTGATTTATCCTCCTTGCTCACTCTCTTCCACAAACTCCTCTTCAGCACTCTTGATGCCCTCCCCCCCCCTCACCTCTGGAACCGCCTCCTACTTACGAACCTCACCCTGGTACACCAGCCACCTCTGCTCGCTCAAGGGTCAGATGAGGGCCACCGAACGCATCTGGCTCAAATTTGATCTAACGGTCTACCGGCAGATCTGGCTGGACCACATCAAAACGCTCCACCCTCACTTCCGCCAAATTGTCCTTCTAAAATAATCTTGGAGGTGAAGGACAACCCCAGGCTTCTATTCTCCATCACCAACCGTCCACCCTTTCACACCTCGCCCATTCTCTTTTCAAGCTCTGACTGTGAGAAGATGCTGGATTTCCTTGAGTCCAAATCGAGGGGATCTGTTCAGCTGACTCCACATTCCCAACCGCCACTCCCTACCCATTACCCCCCCACACACACTCTGACCCCTACCCATCCCTCCCTCCACATCTTCAAACCTATCTCCCCCTCCTCTCTCATCACTACCATATCCAGCATGAAACACACCACCTGCTCTCTTGACCCCATCCCCACCTCTCTCCTTACCTCTCAGCTCCACCTCCTCATCCCTCTCCGACACCATGAATCTCTCCCTATCATCTGGCACTGTTCCCACCCCTCTAAAAACAGCTATAATCACCCCCATCCTGAAAAATCCTTTCTGGACCTATTCCTGTTTTCTAAGTGGAGTCCTGTGGCTCAATGGTTAGAGCACTCGCTTTGCAAGCGAGAGACCTGAGTTCAATTCCAGGCAGGGCGAAACCTTGGGCAAGTTTCCTTACTCCACACAGAGCCTAATAATAATCCCTCCAAAAACCAAAAACAATAATAAATTGGTCATTTTCAATCTACGACTGTTTGTGGGACATTGCTGTGCGCAATTGGCTGCCGCGTTTGCCCACAAATATACAGTCAATTCACTTTACAGTGTGTTCTGTGAAGCGCTTTGGGACGTCCTCCTGACGTGAAAAGCGCTATATCAAATGCAAGGATTATTATTATTATTATTATTACCGGCCCATCTCCAATCTCCCTTTTCTTTCGAAGGTGCTTGAAAGAGATGTTGCTTCCCAGCTTTGTTCCTTCCTCTCCTACCATTCCCTTCAAGAGCCTCTCCAATTGGGGTTCCATGCTGCTCACAACATGGAAACTGCTCCGGTTATCCTGTCCATCTGTGACCAGGGCTCCCTCTGCCTCTTCGTCTTCCTCGACCTCTCTGCTGCCTTCGATACCGTGGATCACTCCATTCTCCTCCACTGCCTCTCCACTCACCTCAACCTTCAAAATTCTGTCCTTGAATGACTCAGGTCTTATCTCTCACACCGTCTCCAATTTGTTTCCGCCAATGGTTTCTCTTCCAGCCCCCACACAGTCTTGTGCAGTGCTCCTCAGGGCTCTGTCCTCGGTCCCCTCCTCTTCAAAGCCTTCATGCTCCCCCTTGGTGACATCATCCTCAGACATGGGGTCAACTTCCACATGTATGCGGATGACACCCAACTCTATCTCTTTGCCTCCACCCTCGATTCCACGACAACTGACAACTTAATAATAATAATAATCCTTGCATTTGATATAGCGTTTTTCACGTCTTCTAGACGTCTCAAAGCGCTTCACAGAATAGACTGGAAAGTGAATTGACTGTATATTTGTGGGCGAACAATGCGGCAGCCAATTGTGCACAGCAAACAGTCATGGTTTGAAGTGACCAATTTATTATTGTTTTATTTTCTTGAGGGATTATTATCAGGCGTGTGGAGTAAGGAAACTTGCCCAAGGTTTCACCGTAGTGGGAAGCGAACCCAGGTCTCTCCTTTACAAAGCGAGTACTCTAACCTCTGAGCCACAGGACTCCACAGACTGTCAGACATCAAGTCCTCGATGAGAGCCAACTCTCTACAGCTGAATGTCAGCAAGACCGAGGCCCTCCTGATTGGCTCGGGCCAGCGCCTCCGCACCGCAGGCACTGGCAGCATCAGCATATGCGGACGCACACTCCACCTCACTAAGCCGATCAGGAACCTGGGCGTCTTGTTTGATCCCAATCTGTCCTTACTCCCCCATATCTGTGCCCTGACCCGCACTGCCTTCCCCCACCTCCGTAACATTGCCCAACTCCACCACTGCCTCACCCCTCAGGATGGCGAAACCCTCGTACATGCATTCGTCACCTCAAGGCTCAACTACGGAAACTCCCTGCTTGTCGGCCTCCCCAACTCTTCCCTCCACAAACTGCAGATCATCCAGAACTCTGCAGCTCATGTCCTCTCCCGCACCAGGCTCCGTGACCCTATCACCTCCACCCTTGCCCGGCTCCACTGGCTCCCCATCCCTCAGAGGATAGAATTCAAAATCCTCGTCCTCACTTTCAAGGCTCTCCACAGCCTTGCCTCCTCCTACATCTCTGACCTGCTGACTCCCATCAACCTGTCCACTCCGTTCAGTAGGCTCCGGCCTGCTCCGTGTCCCCCGCCTGGCCCTCCCTACCATCGGCGACTGGGCTTTCAGCCTCTCTTCCCCACCCTTTGGAACTCCATCCCACAATCCTTTCGCCTTGCTCCCTCCCTCGCCTCCTTCAAGGCACGACTCAAGACCCTCTTTTCAACTGTGCCTTCAGCCGCCCTCCTACCTCTCTGCCCTCCCTCATCCCAACCCTGCCCCTCCACACTTGGGTCCTGATCCCCAACTGTTCAGCGCCTTGGGACGTCCTCCCGATGTGAAAGGCCCTTTACAAACGTAATTTGGTTGTGGTTGTAAGTCATCTGTTTTTTTCAGTGTGAATGGAGACCTAAAATAGTGGGACAAAACAAGTGATTCATCAAATTCAAGTACTTTCTTATTAATCATCACCAATTCACTTAAGATTAAAAAGGTTGACTTTTTTAAAAAGAGAACAAGTACAGAACGCACTCTCCAATGCTTTCTTTCTTTAATACTTAAAGGTCTCACATTCGGAACTCTAATATCAAAATACATTATAAGCCGTGGATAACTCTCACTTATCTTCTGAAAGAATTCCTGTAGATCTGTTAACACTGTTGCATCAAAAATCTTGTGGCTTTGGTGCTCTATTAGATGCACATTTAAGACTTCACCAGAGAGTGTTTATTTAATATTTTACGTGGCTGTTTTTTTTTAAATCAGTTGTTTGGGTGCTTACTGCATTTTGCCCACAGAACACTCAGTGAAAAACTACAGTACATCCTGTGTTGTTGTTGTTGTTGTTGTTGTGAAGTGCTTTGAAGTGTCTCAGCGACGTGATAAGGTACTATATCAAATGCAAGGATTATTACTCCTGAAGGTGAGGGATGTTAGTTCTAGGAAATTAAATGTTTTTTTCAGTTTTGTCATTTTGCATCCCTGAGTCAGGGATAATATTTTATTACGATGCAACTCTGTCCATCAACTCTGTCCAACAGTGTGTCTCGTGCTGAATCTCAGAAGAGTGCCGCCTGCTACCATTGTATGAATTCCTTACTCACATCAGTGCTGAAGTGAAAACAGCTTTATATTGTGAATCCACAACCACTACGAATTGGATTGAGACTGCTAAAACTCAAATTTAAGAGAAGAAAGATATTTTAATTGCAGCTGTCTGGATTGCATTTGAACCCAGTTTCCATCGGTGAATAGCTAACTCACTGCACTGTGTAGTTTCTCCCTCACTCTCACATGGATTTTCTATAATTTCAGATTGATACTGTACCTCACTTAATTTCTGAAAATCAGGATATTTGCTATAATTCCTCATGAGCAGCTCCTCAAAATATTAATCACAGCCTCACAGATGTTAAGTGATGAATAATCCTTGCATTTGGAATAGTACTTTTCATTTCAGGAGAATGTCACAAAGCATTTCACAGGATTCGTGGAGTCCTGTAGCTCATTGATTAGAGCACTCGCTTTGCAAGTGAGAGATCCGAGTTCAATTCCCGGCAGGGCGAAACCTTGGGCAAGTTTCCTTACTCCACACACCTAATAATAATCCCTCCAAAAAAACAAAACAATAATAAATTGGTCATTTTCAATCCACGACTGTTTGTGGGACATTGCTGTGCGTAATTGGCTGCCGCATTCGCCCACAAATATACAGTCAATTCACTTTACAGTGTGTTCTGTGAAGCGTTTTGGGACGTCCTCCCGACGTGAAAAGCGCTATATCAAATGCAAGGATTATTATTATTATATTCTACCGTGAAGTGTAATGACTGTATTTTGTAGGTGAGTATGGCAGCCAATTGTGCACAACAATGTCCCACAAATTGCCTTGAAACAAATAACCAGTTTTATTTGTGAGGTACTTGGCCAGGAACACCAGGAGGCCCTCCCTTCTCTTTTCAAATAGTACCATGAGATTTTTAACATCCATCTGAACAGGCAGATGGCCCTCAGTTTAACATCTCATCCAAAGAACGGATGTGTTCTCTTTCACATCCTTGCCTTTGCATACCCTTTCCACCCTTTCCAGCCCAGGTGCTTTTGTAGATATTTAGGAGGGATTTACATCTTGTCTTTATGGCCGTTAAGGAAGAAATTGATGGTAAATTGGCCCAATTACAAGATTTTGATTAAACAAAATGCGAAATACCGCCGATGCTGGAAACCTGAAAACAAAAACAGAAGTTGCTGGGAACACTCAGCAGGTCAGGCAGCATCTATATATAAATCCAAGTTGTTGTTATCTATGGAGAAAGGAAAGTGAGTCAACATTTCAGGTCCACGACCCTTCGTCAGGAATTCTGTAAGAGCTTCACCTTCAAGTTTTACTGATAACTACACCTTTTGTAAGTAGCTTACCATTAAATCATTGAACCATTCAAATCTACGCTCAACTGTACCTCAGCAAAATACAAAGTTCAAATTTTCTGAACACTAGCCTTGAAAATTGGATTGAGGATGGAAAACCTTGGAAATCCTGGCCACATTGCACTCTTTGTTAATACTTCCCTGATTTGCCTATTTATTTTAATATATATGTGTTAATTTATACTTGAATAAAATAATGAACTTGCATATGTAGTAAAGCAGATGATCAGCACTAATTTGGGGCCCCTTTTAGCTTGTCCTATCTTCTCGTCTGCCATATTGGCTACAGCCTGCTCCACATTCCCCGCCTGGCCCACTCCATCATCGGCGGTTGGGCCTTCAGCCTCTCTGCTCTCACCCTTTGGAATTGCATCATACAGTCCCCTCGCCTCACCACCTCCCTTGCCTCCTTCAAGGCCCGTCTCAAGACCCTCTTCGACCGTGTCTTCGGTCACCCTCCTATCCCTACGCTTCCTGCGCTCCACCCCTGATTCCAACCCCCATCTTGGGTCCAACTCCCTGACTATCCAGCGCCTTGGGACATTCCTCCCAATGTAAAAGGTGCTGTACGAATGTAACTTGTTGTTATGTTTCAGAATTCTGCTCACCTAGTTCTTTGGTTTTAAAAGTTATATATAAAAACCTGTGTTCATTTTGAGGTATTTGGCTTAAAATCTTCGCTTTCGATAGTTGCATTCTATTCCACTTTACGGGTCAAACAGGATTATGTGGTGCCCGTTACCAGGGAAACATAGTCTCTGGGTGATCGTGCACACTATGTTCTCCATCGAAGGTAGCTAGTTTAAAAACATTATGAGAACTGCCTTGTTGTGAAGAATTGTATTTCTGAGTCGAATCATATTAAATAATAAAGTCTTTACTAGTCAGTGGTAAACTGAAAAATATTGAGGAGGATAAATGAAGTTCAGCAGTGATAGACAGTGACTGTCATTATAAGTGCAGTGGACATGGACTTGTTTCTAATGTGTGCTTGTCAAATGTCTAATGACCAACTCGTGACTCCTCTTTGTGGGCGATGTAAGTTGGTTTGTTAATAGGTGACATCCTATCTCCTGTACCATCTAACTGTTTAGGTGGGGTTTAAAGAACCCATGACACTATTTGAAAAGAGACAGGAGTTTATCTTGAGATCTCCCTATGTCCTGGCCAACAATCCTACAGGTCATTCACCTTTTCTGCTTATTGGGACATTACTCTGAGCAATTGGTTGCCATCTTCACCTATACACAGTGACTACACTTTACAGAAAATTCTGTGAAGTGCTTTAAGATGTTTCCATGTGATAAGATGCTCTATAGCAAATACCACAATTATTATAACATGAAATGCAGTGGATTGTAATCAAGTGTTCTGAACTGGTTTGACTGGACACAGTATGAATTCTCATTCCTCATTTGAAGTAACTAAAATGGTAATGTTTGTGTAATTGCTTTTCATTAGGAATAAGTAACAAATCCAAAATCTTAGTCTAAATTTGGACATGAATAATCTCATACAGAAGTTAGCAGTTTGCATGCTTTATTTCTCACACGAATGGAGAGTAATTACGTTTATACAAACATTATCTTAGTCTAAGTTGAATTTCAGAATTGACTGTATATTATGGCAAGGAATCTTCATATACTATTAATATCATATATTTAGTGTACAATATTAGAGGAGGGTTGGTGTGTTGAGTTTAAGGCAAATTTCTGACTAAACCTGTGAAGTGCTTGCAATCGACATCTATTAGCACATTAAAGGACTCAAATTATCAGAGTACATTTGGAGGGGAAGTGAAGCACAGCATGGTCACCAAGAAAGTGATATTCTGGAAAAGGACTGCATGAATAGATTTCAGCTGTTAATGTGAGTCACAAAAGCAAAGATGAATATTATACAAATTGTGCATTGTACTTGTCATCAGGCCTTGTGACAGTTTCTTTGTATATCTGATTAGTTGATAAAGGTGCTGGCTGTGTTTTTTTACTTAAACGGTTGAATTGTTTATCTAGCTTTCATTTTACGCATGAATAGCTAAATCTGTAAAACAAGTACTGAATGGAAAAATGTTTATCCTGAAGTATTTGATTATATGTTCTACATAACATGCACATAATGCTACTTACAGCATTTGTATCAGTTAGATGTGACTCATGAAAAAAATTGTTCATTGCAAGTCTTCTGTTTGTATGTACCTGTACTACACTAGTTGTTATAATGTTAGGGTAGCCCACTGAACTAACACCATTGACCCAAGAAGATGTGAGCAATAGTTTTTTTAAGTCATTAATACAGAGAGATTTAAAATATATACTTTGTGGGCCAAATGCAGCCGCCACTTGCACACAGCAATGTCTCACAAACATGAGACCAAAATATTATTATTATTAATAGGAAATAGGAAGACTTGAAAGGAGAATTGATCTGATCAATGTTTGAGCGTCTCCTAGTGACTGACAAGTCACTAGGTTGTTTGGGAGTAACACTTTACCTATCCTCTTGGCTAAAGAAACGTAAACAAAGAAAGAAAAGCATTTGGGAAATAAAACTCATACTTTTCATTTTTATAGAAAAACATTACCAATCTAGTCTAGGTTTTCACATAAAGACTGGGTGCTTGGGTATAGTGGCATCAGTGTAAATGACAAAGGATAATGTAGGACTGGGGAATCAGCACAACAAAGTTATTTTCCTATAACATATAAGCAGATAAAATAAATAGTTGTTCTGTTGTAGTAGTACTATCAATTTAGTCAAAACAAGCCTTAACATGTTTTAAGGTGTATGCGCTACAGGTTACTAGTTATGGTCATGGAACTTCTATAGAAAGTCCATGCACACATTTTATTTTCAGATTGCTGTCAACACAGATTACTGATAGTAATCTGTATTAAGAATGACTTGTGCAGAATGAATATATTTTGAAAAAATCTGTTGTGAATTCTGAAACATTTTTGAATCGAACAACTGTTATTTTATTTTACATTGATAGAAAAATTAATTTAAGCAACTCTAAAACATCATTGCTAACAAAACCATAAACATTTCAAAGAGAAACAAGAATTAGTTCACTGGTCATATTGTGTATATTGTGAGTAACAGATTTGTTCCTGTGATTCCTGGGATGAAAGGACCGAACAAACTACAGTATAATAAGCGAGTGAGTAAACTCTGGGGTTACGTTGGTAGAGTTCAAAATGTTGATTTATAAAGGGCTTTGAGATGTAGACCAACAAGGAGAAAATCAGAGAAAAAGAGATTGATTAAGGCATTTGAGGCAGGTAAATAGATACTTGGTACATAAGCATATTAAAGGATTTGGAGAAAAGGTGGAGAAATGGAATTCAGATTGGCATAGAATCAACATTAACTGAACAAGAAAGTACAGCGGGCTTATTTTTTGTTTCTTTGTCTGTTTGTTCAGTCTTTAGTTTGCTCTGTATTTAGAATACTGAGTAGCTTTGGGTTGAATTCCCACTGTAAAAGGCTCTATGTAATAATAATCTTTGCATTTGATATAGCACCTCATCACAGCATCGAGACATCTCAAAGCGCTTCACAGGACATAAAGTAGACTGACTGTATTTTGTGGGTGAATGTGTATTATAAAGCTGATGCTAGCTAAAATAAAGAATTGGATTTCTCCTCTAAATACAATTTATGCATCAAATAGGGACAGAAGGAAAATCAGATTTCAAGGACGCTCCAGCTACTTATATATTATTTAGCCTATTTTAAAAAACATATTTTTGGATACTCTTTTCATTTCCACTTGTACTGCGTTCCCTTATCCAAAAAACTCGACAGTACTTTTTCGACTTCAATTTTACTCATTCACAACAACAACAAAATTAAATTTGTAGAGTGCCTTTCACGTTGGGAGGACTTTGCAAGACGCTGAACAGTCAGGGATCAGGATCCGAGCGTTAAGTACTTAAAAGTATCCGAAGTATAAGAATTGTACTTTCCACTCAGTGCCGAAAGAAGCAAATGAGAGTTGATAAAAACGTGATTGAACAGAATTTAAGGCACTCATTTGACACTTGAAGTCAGCTAAGATGATGAATCAGTATGGCTTCCTCTGCCTTTTAAGACTCACTAAACAGGAGGTAATGTATGTAATCATAGCCTTAGATCTGTTTGTAAGAATGTTAGTTTGACTGTTTAAGGTTTTAATTGAGAAATAATATTTCCGTCTCACTAGAAGAGTTTTCTCACTGTATGTTTAACAGGATTCTGAGAATTAACTTTTTTGGATCAGTCCAGCGAGGACATAAATAACATTTTAAACATTAAAAATATTGCACAAAAGCCATATTATATCTGTTATTTGATCAGCTTGTTCTTTACATTCTCTTTATCAGAGCAATACAAGTTGCTCAACAACTGAATATCACTTTAAATTATTTATCAAATATCATTTGTAATTTCCAAACTTTGACTCTTATCCTGTTAAGTTACAACCTCAGAATGTCAAGGGGGTTGAATTGACTGAACTCATTTGAGTTGAATCTCTGAACCATTAGCTGCTTTTGGCATAAGTTTCAACAATATAATTCTTCAGCAGGTAAAAGAAAAAATACTAATTGCTTTTCATTCTTCTGACAAGCCACTGAAAATGGGGGCAATCGTGCATGTGAATGCTAGATTGGGCAATTTAGCTTTTTGTTAGCTTTGTAAAATATGTAACCACAGTACTCACTACTTTCATAGTGAACTATAAATTGTAGATATCCGTAGCACTTAGTATGCAATATGCAGCTGGCTGGAGGATCCGGCTACACTGATCTGTTGCGAAACACATTGGAGGTGGAGTGAGCTTTCTGGCAGACATATCCATTATTAAAGCCACTCACATGAGGACATGAATTAAGCAGTTGTTTTGAATACTCCTGGTATGTGGGATTGGATTCGTCCTCTATTACATCACGGTGTCTGGCACCTCAGAAGCTGCCCACCACGCTGAAGGTAGATGTCCACTGAATTGCGTAATGAGGAAACTGAGGGCTTGGGACGACAGCTGCTGGAAGGCGTTGAGGGTCTAGGTTCATGAACACACGCTCAGAGCTTGGAATTCACGTTGATCGGTGTGTAAGGAGGTAAGCAGTTACTGCTCAAGCTCTGCACTTCCATCTGTGGAACCATCATTCAATGGATGTGGATGTGTATCTGAGCTGTGGGCAGAAAGATGGTAGCAATCCTCTCATGTATTTCTCGCTGAACTGCAATGCTTATTAGGACTTGCAGGATTCTCTTATCTGGTATCCACCTAGTAAGGGTTCAAACCTGCACTTGTTGGATGTCAAATAACCAATTAATGTGGTTATTCTAGGGGATAAACAGATAAACAGGGTCTACTTGGACATGAGTCCAAAGTGATGTGCTTGGCAACCGAATGTCAAAATCAAGTCAAACTTCTGTGGCAGTCTCTGTAGCCCAATTCCTGAGCTAGGTAGGTCTGCAGTATTCCAAGACACCACTGACGATAGACCAGCCATCCTGACTCCTCAGTAGAATCAGGAAGGATAGGGATTTTTTTAAATTTGGTTTTTGCAAGCCCAAACCCGAATGGGCAGGTGGCCCTAATTGGACAAGTAGTGGGAAGCAGTGGCCTCAAATTGCAAACTTTGGCTCTCACCATTAGGGAAGCAGAGTGTATCCCTCCAGAAAGAGATTGTGCATTACATTTAATGTTCAGGTGGCGCACACTTCATATGTGGAACTCTCATTCTGGTTTGGATATTCTCAAGCATGACAGTGTTTTTATATAGATATATATTTGGTACAAAATAGTTGCTAAATATTATACAGGATTTTGTAAATTGTCCTATAGAAACCAAATTAATTTTAAATGCTTAAATTATAATGATTTTAAATTTTTATAAAGATTTTTTTGGTTATCTTGTAAGAAGATCTCCCACGATTCTTATATTGGTGAGTATGGTTCCTATTGAATATTTAGAAACAAGTCAATCATAAATATCAAGAAGAACTTGAAGCTCTTCTGAAATGCATTCTTAAAACTATTTTCTGATAATTTTAATAACATCTTAGTCAAAGCAGGTAGAGTTCTTTGGCTCGTATTTTGCCCCCTTCATGATGTCTTCTTGAGAATTGTGATAGACGCTTTATTCATAGATGCATCAGTTGCAATTTTAGGGACTTTCTTTGACTTTTGCCCTGTTTCTATTTATTAACTAGTTTATTTAAAATCTGCCTAGCATTAGTTTCTTTACCTTTAATATCTGTCAGGGTGGACAAAAACTAACAACATTGAACCTTGCATTTGCTGCTCTGCAGTTGTGATAAACTTGATGGCTTAGTTCCTGCCTGTGGTGTGACATTGTCAGAGCAGAAGAGCAATGCAATGGGTAGGTGCTAAGTATGAACTACAGAAGATAATCTAAGCAGCTGTACTAGGGTGTGCAAATTTGGCATTGCTGTAATATTCAGTTATTCTGGATACAGATGTAAAGATTATGCAAAGATACTAATGTCATGATTGAATTTGAATTTGTTGAGAGCATGAGGAAAAATAAATATTGTACAACTTGTGTTTGAGACTCCACATCTAGTAAAGTATAACACTTGTCATTTTGTTTGTAGCAACTACAATTTCTCATAACATTCTGAGCTCTCAAAAGCTATTACCAGCTTGACACACATCATTTTTCTGCGGTTAACTATCAACTTTCTGAAATAATTTGCACTTGTGTTCCGAATTGGCTTTCTTCCCCCCTCCCCCAGATGGAAACATAAGTTAGTTTTGGTAAAATAATATACAAGTATGACCTGTACTGAGAGATGTATTTATGTTGGGGAACATGCGTAACTTTTCTCCAAAAAAAAACTCTGTTTTTCCCCAGTATATATTTTTTAGAATTTCTCAGTTCTTTATATTTTCTTTCATTTATTTTCAACTTCAATTGTTTTTAGTTACTTCTCATTAACTGCTTTTGCCTGTTAGAAATGTCTTTCTTCCCTCAATGATTGTTGTTCTCTCTTTGCATCCTTCGGCCTACAGGACCTTACTTTGTTTGCTAAATCTTGAAATTATTCCCATCTTGAGACCTCCTTTAGGGTCTACTCCTGATGTATTTTTGGCAATTAAACACCATCTTCCGCCTCTGAGTTTCTTCCCTCCCATATTTCTCTAGAGCATATCAATCTTCTGAACTTTCCATGGGTCTACTGTGGCGGGTACAGGGCTATCGTGGAAGAAGCAGTCGATGCCAGCCATGGTTGGTGAACAAAACAAGTCAACTTTATTAGGCCCCACGCCAACAAATCAGGTAACCACACGTGGAGGGCACCGTAAAAGGGACAACAGTTCCCTTACCTGCTCCTCTCCAGTCTTCCTGTTTCTAGGCATGAATGTCTATTATATCCCTTCCAGACCATCCATTGGCTTCTCTTTTGCAGGGAGTCTGGATTATCTCACTTTGAGAATGCTACTCCAGCAATTGGAGGACATTGTTCTGGAGATCCGATTGACGTTCAACCTTCTCATTATCCTTTAGCTTAGTGTGCTTCTCTATCTTCACCTTCTGAACAGCAGGAGCGTGATCCTTGCATTGCCCGCCAATCCCCCTCGAGGTCCGAGGCCAGAAATTCAGCGGCAGGAGAGCAATTCCAGCACACACCCTTTCTCAGATGGGATACTGGCGACTTTGGCTGGCCTCGCTCCTGACCACGTAGAAAAAGAAATCAAAAAATAGTTTGGGGTTTCAAGTAAAAGGCTATAATTTTTATTATTATTATTGTTAAGAGATTCCCACTCCTCTGCTGCAGCTGTAACAATCGGGTTCCTACTTATTGCTAGGCGTAAGGAAACTTGCCCAACGTTTTGCGTTGCCTGGGGAATCAAACCTGGGTCCTCTCTCTTTGAGTGAGTGCTCTAACCACTGAGCTACAGGACTCCATTACTAGGAGCAGGAATTTTTGCCACTCGGCTCTTGTTAAACCTGCTAGCAAAAGGCATAACGGGTCGGGTGGTCCTAGCTGGACAAGCAGCGGGATTTTGTCACATAGTGCTCTCAGTGGCAAACTATGCAGTTTTAACTGGTTGAACTCCAGCAGTGCTCCAACGCATACAATGGGTTCCCAAAGCCTTAGCTCTCGCCAACCTGTACCTTATACTTTCTGAAATTAGGTGTGTCTTCCCAGGTAGAGTGCGTATTCCATGTACATATGTGTAACTCTCAGTCTCGTTCGGATGCTCTTTAGAATGGTGGTGTCTTTCTGCAAGTGCCAGACCAAAAATGATCCCTGAAATACCAAGATGCTGTAAACGTAGAAACTATACAACTGGCAAAAAAGTTACTATAATAATATAATAATAATCCTTGCATTTGATATAGTGCCTTATCACGTCTTTGAGACGTCTCAAAGCATTTCGTAGAATATACTGTAAAGTGAATTGACTATATTTGTGGGCGAAACACGGCACACAATTGCACACAGCAGTGCCCCACAAACATTCATAGATTCAGTGACCAAATTATTATTATTATTTATTTTTGAAGGGATCATTTCCCCTGGAAAAACGATCCACCAATCAACTAACAACCGAGATACTGCCCCCTCCCCACACACAGGGACAGAGGCTTCTAGACCTAAAGCCGGGTCCACACACCAACCACAGGATCCCAGACACTAACTTTGGTGATTCATGTTAAAAAATTGCACTGGGCTGAAAGTCTTGCAAAAGTTGATGAACACAACGTGGGTGGGTTTCCCCTCAACCTTATGATATTCTGCAATGTCATACAGAGCCATAACCTGTCCCACACATGCCTCAAGAGAAAGGAAGCCAGCCTGCTCCTTCCCGATCAAACCGCAAGCCTCCAATGCGTGTGATATATGTGCAGTGGCTTCCCGAAACACCAATTTAAGAGCCACAGAAATCAGCAATATCCCTCTGTATTGGTTTCAGTGGAGTCACCCTTGTAGATAGACACCTAAATTGCACTCTGGAACACTGATGGGGTGCATGCCTCAGAGAGAATACTGTTGACCAGTGCTAGGAGTGCAGCTCTAAGGTGAGTTGGGGGTTCCTGGCTTGGGACAGCGGGATGGAGTTCCAGAGGGTAGGGGCAGATTGGCAGAAGGCCTGCCCGACTGGTGGGCCGGGCGAGGCGGGGGACGTGAAGCAGGCTGGAGCCCACTGAGTGGAGGGAGCGGGCAGGTTGGTAGAGGGTTAGGAGGTCACAGTGGTAGAAGGGAACAAGGCCATGGAGGGCTTTCAAAGTGACGACCAGGATCTTGAACTGTATCCTCTGTGTGATGGGAAGCCCATGGAGTTGGGCGAGGATGTGAGTGATAGGGTCACGGAGCCTGGGAGAGGACATGGGCTGCAGAGTTCTGGATGATCTGCAGCCTATGGAGGGAGGAGTTAGGGAGGTCGATAAGTAGGGAGTTGAATGCGTGTATGCGTGTCTCGGTATCCAGCAGTTTGAGACAGTGGCGGAGCCAAGCAATGTTGCGGAGTTGGGGGAAGATGGAGTGGGTCATGGCACGGATGTGGACCTGGAAGATCATCACCGTTCTCCATCTCCATCCTCAAAGCAGCTTTTAGGAATTCAGCATTGATGCTGTCAGCTTCAGTTTCTTTACAACCTCAGCTGCAGAAGCAAGAAAGTCACTGGCTACATCGTCAAGTCTGCACTCAGTCCTCACACAGAATCGGTCCCAGGCTTCATGTTCGGCAATACCCCTCGCAGGCTGGACTTGGTACAATCACTCATAGCACAAGGCACATCGACGGTTCCAACCCGACAATCATCCCATGTCACAAGGTCAGCTCTCCCTAGAAGACCAAGGGCTGCCCTCTTAACACTGAAGGCGACTGGCCAGTGGTCAGAGGTTTCCCAGCGACGTCAAACAATGCATTTGTTCCATTCTGCACAACAGTTACTTTACATAAAGCAGTGTCCCAGAAACAGCCATGAAGTGAATGGCCAATTGTATCTGGGAATTATTTCTCACGACATTGAAGCTCTCTTCTCTTTTCGAATAGTGCCATAGATTCTTTAATGTCTGCTTGAACAGGCCAACGGGATCTCAGTTTAACATCTCATCCTAAGGACGGCACTTCTGACAATGAGATCACAGCCTAGACTATGAGTTAAAAGTTCCAACATGGGATTTGAACTTACAACCTTTGGACTGCAAAGGGAGAGTGCTACCAATTGAGCTCCTCTGAAGCATAAAACCATGAATAATTCTCTAATTAAACATTTAATGGTATCAATTGAGTCACTGGAGAGCAAGCATTTTTTCACCTTTAATTTGGTCATTGAGTTAACATCTCTAGTATTGATTTCCTGTTCAATCTGCAGTGTAAGAATCTTTCCTGCCACACAAGTAAATTACATTGCAGTATTACAAAGAGGAAACTGTTTTAAATGCAGAACTTGTACTTTCACTGAATGAAAGTATTACAAAGAGGAAACTGTTTTAAATGCAGAACTTGTACTTTAATAATAATATTCCTTGCATTTAATATAACGCTTTTCACGTCGGAAGGACGTCCCAAAGCGCTTCACAGAACTCACTGTAAAGTGAATTGACTGTATTTTTTGTGGGCGAACGCGGCAGCCAATTGCGCACAGCAATGTCCCACAAACAGTCGTAGATTGAAAATGACCAATTTATTATTGTTTTTGGTTTTGGAGGGATTATTATTAGGCTCTGTGTGGAGTAAGGAAACTTGCCCAAGGTTTCGCTCTGCCTGGAATTGAACTCAGGTCTCTCGCTTGCAAAGCGAGTGCTCTAACCACTGAGCTACAGGACTCCATATATATGTTAAAATTGTGAAGTGTGATGTAAGAGTCAGAGACAAATAGAGTCATAGAAATGAAAGATGGGGAGAAAGTCAGAGAGAAAGAGTCAGGGAGAGAATGGCAGAAAGATTATTACCGTGCAGTAGAGTAGTCAAAGGCAACTCCCGATAGACAGTTAGTTAATAATGTGAAGCTCTCCTTCCTTCCATTCTGGGCTTCAAAACAATAATTGAACCCAAAGATTTCTAGACCACCATTGTCCTTAGGATTGAAAAATTATCAAATCTGTCATAAAATATTGCATTATTTTTCACCCCACCAATAACATTACAAATAAAAGTAAACCTGTTAAGGTTCCCACTGCATTCATGGTGAATAAAAGAGCATTCAAGTGTATCATCTAAAAGTGTTGGATTAGAATTTGTGATTGATTTTTCTCCACTCTGTGACCAGACTGCTCTATCCTTCTAGCTACAGTTCATACAAAACGTTGCAGGTTTAAATCTTAGTCTGTGCGTGCCACTACAATTGGTCTCGGTATCTTTGGTATTCCAGTATTCCTGTCCCCCATTTGCTTGGGTCGAATAGCCCGGCAACACTCAGTGTCAATATTTTCACATCAATAATGGGTATTTGGGCAACACACTGGGGGGTGAGTGGGAAATCAATAACAACAAAATATATTTTAAGATAGTTAACTGCTAAATTAACTAAAGTAGCTGGAGATTTGCCCTGCTGTGTAGGTAATTTTTAAATACTGGAACATACTATTCTTTGAACATGCACCTTTTCTATCATTTTGTTGGTTAGAGATGATCAACGGTACAAACCTTTACCTGTCCAGCACCCTGGGACATCCTTCCGACGTAAAACGCGCTATATAAATATAATTTGTTGATATTTATATATACTATATTTTTACTTGGCCGTTTCTATAACAACAACTTGCGTTTATATAGTGACCTTCACGCAGGGTAGCGTCCCGGAGTGCTTGACAGTGGTGGAGTCTGCCACCGAGCCAGAGGGAGAGGGAGGGGTAAGGTGACCGTAAGCACGATCAAAAAGGAAGGTCTTTAGAATTTTCTAAATTGTACATTTTCACTTGCAATGCATCCTGACTAGTTTGACGGATTAGCAGATATGCTTTTTGAACAATGCTTTTTCTTGTCATGAATGGATAGTTTGGTTATAGATCACAGGTAACAGTTGAGTGCAAATTTAGGCCATTGTAGACACATCTTTTAAAATGACACTACTTCTGAAAAGCTAAAAGTTAAGGAGAAATTGCATAATGGTCAGATTTAGATTTAATGGGGATTTAGACTTATTTGCATATTTTAACATTCTGTTACAGAATCAGTAAGGTTCTTTACAGGGAGGGAAGGAAAATCCCTGGGACAGTCACTGCTGAACGCCTTAACAAATACCTGGTATACGTTTGTATGGTCTCATATAATAGCTTTTTCAAGCTAGGTGTTGGGTATGGCGAAGTGGGACTCCACAGAAGAGAAGAAAAGCAAATTAAGAAAATAGTTCCTAACTATTATAACAAAGAATGTTCTGTAGTTCATAGAAATAGTTGCAATTGTAATTCAGCACTTGTTTGTTGATTCATGTCATGCTGTATACACCATTTTCGCTTTGTGTTTTTCAAGTATTGTAGAAAAATACCATCACTTAAAAAAATGTTTAAGAGGTGAACAGTGTATTATTTTGCCACATAAATGCTCCTTGACACATTCTGTTTTAGCATATTGTAGTAAGCTTCTAGAAAAATAGTACGAACAAAGATGTACATTATTGGTGAATATACAATGGCAAATATTTACTTGGTAATTGTTTGCTCATTTTGTTATATGATCAAGTGATCTCATAAATGTTAAATGTACTAATTGTGTCAACTTGGGATTAATATCAGGCATGCTAGTGCTTAGTTAATTATTAATCTGTCAGATAGTGGTTTTGATCTTTGAACTGTTCAGAAACAATGCTATGAAATTGGTCCTTTGTCAAAAATATTGCCAACTAACCATTGCTGAAAAGGTTTTAGAATTATGGATTGAAGGACTTCTGTAAGATTAGGTTTTAAATGAAGGCCATGTCCAGTGTTGATGTACAGATAAAAAAAAATAATTAAGAAAATACCTAAGGTATAACAAAGCAGAAAGCCGGTGTTAAAATTGAGTATGGTACTTGTTGGTCTAAGGTTTCAGTTTCAATATTATTTTGTCTAAACCAGCCAAAACAATCCAGTATTTAGCAGTAAAGCCTGAAATGTAGTCTTGCCCGGTTACTGACTAATGTAATTAACCCGATTCTTTATTCATAATTAGCAATAATTGCTGTAGCATACTCATGTACCATAATGTCAAAATGTCGATTACATAATGTGTTTGATAGTGCACATGTGAATTACTTTTACAAGCCTTTTTAGCATGTTATGGACATTTTATACATGGCATGTGAAAGACACCAGAGTCTCTAGTACATTACCAATTTAAATGTTAAATGTTTATTTCACTATGTATGATCTATAATAATTCCTAACACCAAACTGACAATATTTTATTTTCCATTGCCTAGCGGTGCCACATCAGTCGTGTTTCGATGCAGACAGAAGAAAACTCAGCAGGCATTTGCTGTGAAAACTCTGAAGAAAACTGTGAGTTTTTTACTGTACTTTATTTTAAAAAGATGCATTATCTCTTGGGATAATAATAATAATAATAATCCTTGCATTTGATATAGCGCTTTTCACGTCGGGAGGACGTCCCAAAGCGCTTCACAGAACACACTGTAAAGTGAATTGACTGTATATTTGTGGGCGAACGCGGCAGCCAATTGCGCACAGCAATGTCCCACAAACAGTCGTAGATTGAAAATGACCAATTTATTATTGTTTTGTTTTGGAGGGATTATTATTAGGCTCTGTGTGGAGTAAGGAAACTTGCCCAAGGTTTCGCCCTCTGCCTGGAATTGAACTCAGGTCTCTCATTGCAAAGCGAGTGCTCTAACCACTGAGCTACAGGACTCCACAAATGGGATAATAGAGTAGGATGGTACCTATGAGAAGCAACAGAGAAGGAACAAGTCAGAAAACAAATTGGTTATTTGTTTACAGGTGCCATTATGTACCTGTGTTTGTCTTGGGTGCAGCTTGCACAGCATGCAGGAAATGAGCTGATGACCCAGAAGGCAGCTATTTTTTAGAGTAGGCAAGCTGGCTTTCCAAGGTATTCATGCAATATTCTCTTCAGTGGTAAATTGGCTTCTGGGTTTCCACATGTGTCAAACAGCTGACTGACCAAAGAGAAACATGTTGGAACATGGGTTCCTCGAATAAGACATAATTTGGGATTGTAGCTCTCAATAAAAAGTTAGTCTTTTTTTTCCTTAAATGACCTGCAGTCTTTCCACTTAAGTTCCACTTTATTTTTATCGTCATATCCTGTTTCACACACAAAGTCTCAACTTCCTTAGGCACTAGGAACTTTGTTTTCTGTGGATAGTAAAAGCTAATATTAATTTGCATGTAACAAAAAACAAAATAGATTGTTCTAAACAGCCAGGGCGTAGTAGCAGAAGATAATATTTGTGTGTAGTAGACCAGGAAAATTGAACCATTAATACCTAAACAATTAATGTTTAACAAATATCATTGTGAAAGGACAAATAATGATCTGCTTGTAGAATTCTGCAAAATCTGAAATCTGCAAAAAAATAATAATAATAACCCTTGCATTTGATATAGCGCCTTATCATGTCATTGAGAGATCTCAAAGTGTTTCACAGAATATAAGTGAATTGACTGTGTATTTTGTGGGCGAAATGCAAAAATATTTTTTTAAAACTAAAAACTTGTAAATAATTTCTGGATCAAAAGTTGTTAAAGCTTTGCAGTTTCCAGTAATTCATTTATACTTAACAAAATTGAGAACTTCCCCTCCAAATGTCAGCTCATTGTTGCTTTATAGATAATTGAAGTAGAGTTCTTCTGCTTCTTGAGGGAAAAGTCACAGCAATTGAGAAGAAATTTTGCATGACGTACATAATGTTGTTTCTATTTATGAATACTGAGTATGAGAAGGCTGAAATGAGACCAGGATTTTAAGATTCAAATCTGATATCTGGGATAAGATGATTGATTTTTTGTTTAAAATAAAGGTATACTGTAAGGACATAAGAACTTGATAGGCAAAAGAAGATCAAGGTCCATCCAGTTTGCCTCCACCATCCTGACAGTCACTTGACATATAAGAACATAAAAGACTATGTTCTTATGTAGTTTGGGACTACCCTAGTTTGGGACTATAGTATAGTATCGTAGCCAATTGTATTGATATTTTCTTATTGTTTCACAGGTAGATAAAAAAATAATTCGAACTGAAATTGGAGTACTGCTTAGACTCTCACACCCTAATATTGTAAGTATGAATTATCCTATTCTTTAGAATACCTATTCCGTTTAGCTATGACTGATGCAAAATTTGTTTTTCCCAGGAATAGTCCTGAAATGGGCTATATATTTCGAAACCTGTATTTTCTTAGGAATTGATCTATTTAAAATATGGAAATGCTATATGTGTTTGGGTTTTTAAGACAGGTATGGGCATTACCATGCTACAATTTGCTGGAAACTAATTATGAGCACCTAATCTTACATAGATCATAATCTTCGTTTTTCTGTTGTTGGAATGCATAAGGCTTCAGGTATTTGGTTCTGCCCACAGAGTGATTTGTAAGAAAAGTCACGAATTCGTATTTTACCACCTACAACAACAACAAAATTACATTTGTAGAGCGCCTTTCACATCGGGAGGATGTCCCAGAGCGCTGAACAGTCAGGTGTCGGGGCCCGAGCATGGGGTAGGAGGTGGCGGTGGTGATGGGTGAAGGCAGAGAGGTGGGAGGGAGACCAAAGGCACGGTCGAAGAGAAGGGTCTTGAGACCGGCCTTGAAGGAGGCAAGGGAGGAAGCGAGGCGAAGGGACTGTGGGATAGAGTTCCAGAGTGTGGGGGCAGAGAGGCTGAAAGCCCGGCCACCGATGGTAGGGCTGGTCGGGCGGGAGACATGGAGCAGGTTGGAGCCCGATGAATGGAGGGAGCGGGCAGGTTGGTAGGGGGTCAGCAGGTCAGAGAGTTAGGAGGGGGCAAGTCAATGGATGGCCTTAAAGGTGAGGACGAGGATCTTGAACTCGATCCTCTGGGGGATGGGGAGCCAGTGGAGTCGGGCGAGGGTGGGAGTGATGGGATCACGGAGAGTGCACGAGCTGCAGAGTTTTGGATGATCTGCAGCTTGTGAAGGGAAGAGTTGGGAAGGCCGATGAGGAGAGAGTTTCCATAATCGAGCCTTGATGTGAGGAATGCGTGGGTGAGGGTTTTGGCAGCCTGAGGGGTGAGGCAGTGGCGGAGTCTGGCATTGTTGCGGAGGTGGTGGTAGGCAATGCTGGTCATGGCGCGGATGTGGGGGAGAAAGTACAGTTCAGGGTCAAACAAGACACCCAGATTCCTGACTGGTTTAGTGAGGTTGAATGTGCAGCCGTGGAGGCTGATGCTGCCAGCGCCTGAGGTGTGGAGGCGCTGGCGCGAGTCAATCAAGAGAGCCTCAGTTTTGCTGACGTTGAGTTGGAGAAAGTTGGCTCTCGTTCAGGACTTGATGTTGGACAGGCAGTCAGTCAGGACGCCAGTGGTACTGGAGTTGAGAGTGGAGGCAGAGAGGTGTCATCCGCATACATGTGGAAATTTACCCTATGTTCTGCGGATGATGTCACCAGGGGGGAGCATGTAGAGGGTGAAGAGGAGGGGACTGAGGACAGAGCCCTGAGGAACACCACATGAGACGGTGTGGGGGCTGGAGGAAAAGCCGTTTGCCGCCGTAACACATACCAATTAGGCAACTTAGCAAGTGGAGGTTGCAGGTGAAAGCCTACATTTGATGGTGCCAAATACACAACACCATTGGCCCACTTTATTGAAATTTAGTTAGGGTGCTGGCTGAGGAAGATATAATACTGTAGTTATTCAACGTAACACGTAACAAGAAAAACATCTTTGAGAACGTTCAATGTAGAAAACCAATTTATATGTATATCCTACCATATATACTGTTATTCCTTTGTTTGGAAATAGTTAATAAACATGTCAAGTTAAATGGATAATTTAATATATGCTCTTTACCTAATCTTTTTGACAAATCATTTATTTTACAGATTAAACTGAAGGAGATCTTTGAGACTCCAATAGAGATCAACTTGATTCTGGAACTAGTCACAGGAGGAGAACTATTTGACAGGTATCTAACTTAGCTGTAATTCCTTAACCAGAATGTTAAGAATATTGCCTGTAAAATTCAGTCACAATACTTTACGGTAAATCCTGTGAAGAGGTTTGGGATGTTCTCCCGATGTAAAAGACCCTGTATCAAAAGTATCAATACAGTATTTTTCAGCATTCAGAAAATTGTGAGATTGGTTTGGTTGAAGAATGCTCTTTGGCCCATCTGATCTCATCTCTCCAAAATATCCACCTTACCATTCTCTCGTTACAGCATTAAGCTTCCATCATTTTTAAATGAGTCTGGTGTCCCAGTCTCAATCACCCTTCTGGAAACCTGTTCCAGTTATTAATTACCTCTGAGTAAAGTTTCTATGTTTTTACGTTAAAGTTTGGACTTTTACTGTATTGTATATGTTTTCATTGCTACTTATTTGAAGATGCCAATGTATTTCCTGTTGTGATATGCACATAATTTTGGAAACGTGGTTCACTTCCTTGGTAACAAATAATGTGATTATAGCCTAAGAATGACTTCTGAGGATCTGAACTCAACTGATTTAACCCAGCATCATGTTTTCCTTGTTTATTGCTGCCTCACAGTGTTTGCCATAGTGAGCAATGAATCAGCTACCACCCCTAAATCTCTTTGTTTCTCCTTGGCAAGTTCAATTCCATCCATGGAGTACTTATGTTTCCGATTCTTGAACCCTACATGTAGTACAACAACAACAACAACAAGATTTCATTTATAGAGCGCCTTTCACGACGGGAGGACGTCCCAAGGCGCTGGACAGTTGGGTCGGGACCTGAGCAGGGGGAAATGGTCAGGGTGAGGGGAGGGAAGGGAGAGAGCGAGGAGGGGGTAGATAGTCGAGAGGGGAGCTGAAGGCACAGTCGAAGAGAAAGGTCTTGAGACCGGCCTTGAAGGAGGAAAGGGAGGAAGCGGCGAAGGCACTGGGGGATGGAGTTCCATAGCCTGGGGGCTGAGAGGCTGAAGGCCCGGCCACCGATGGTAGGGCGGTTAGGGCGGGGGATGTGGAGCAGACCGGAGCCAGAGGAACGGAGGGTACGGGCAGGTAAGTAGGGGGATAGTAAGTCGGAGAGGTAGGAGGGAGCAAGGCCGTGAATGGCCTTGTAGGTGAGGATCTTGAATTCGATCCTCTGGGGGATGGGGAGCCAGTGGAGGTGAGCGAGGGTGGGAGTGATGTGGTCGCGAAGCCTGGTGCGGGACAGTACACGAGCTGCAGAGTTCTGAATGACCTGCAGCTTGTGGAGGGAGGTGCCGGGAAGGCCGGCGAGGAGAGAGTTCCCATAGTCCAGCCTTGAGGTGATAAAGGCGTGGACCAGAGTTTCAGCAGCGTGAGGGGTGAGGTAGTGTCGTAGTCTGGCGATATTCCGGAGGTGATGGAAGGCGGTGCCAGTTGTGGCGCGGATATGAGGAAGAAAGGACAGCTTTGGGATTACATTTGTAGAAGTGCCTCATTCTGTCATCCAGTAATCATTTATTCACAAGTATAAATGACCTTATACTGTAAAAAGTCTTGTTCACTTGCTTTAAATAACCTCTTTCACGTTGTTTTTGTAGGATTGTTGAGAAGGGATATTATAGTGAAAGGGATGCTGCTGATGCTGTCAAACAAATCCTGGAGGCAGTTGCAGTAAGTTTTAATTGTCATTCGTTTTAACATCAGTTTTTCTTGGACAGTCTAATTTTGACCTTTTATAGTTTCAGAAGGGTTAAGAAATAGGTTTGCAAAATAAATTGTTTGAATTGTTTATGAATTAAAGATCCTTTCTCCTGATCCAAAAAAAAGGAAAATCTTTTAAATGGCGCATAAATATAAGCAGACTATTTGACTCGTGAGACAAACAATTGAGTGCACAGAATTAAAATACAATAGAACCCCAAAGGCGTTATACAAATGTAATTTTGTATTGTATTTTCATATGGGTTTGCTTATAGCACAATTCGGTTGTGGATTCTTAACATTTACGTAGCAAAAAATCCCGAATGTGTGCAGAAAATTGTTCAACTTACCTGCTGAAAAATGGTTGATGTTGCATCCTCTGCATTGCACATATGCAGCATACAAGAAGTGACATCAGCAGCACTCTGATGTCCTAGAAATTATCTACTTTTTGGAGCATGAAAACTTGGCCATGATTTTGAAGCGAACTGGCTTTCTGCACACATACGATGAACAGTTTATGTGGAACATGTATCAAAAAGTATGTACGGCTGTTTTGATTAGTTTTTTTAAAAAATGACTGGGTTACTGCTTGGGAATGCTATTGAGGATATATAGTTAGCTGAGATGAACCATTGGACACAATGATTTTTGTGCTGATGGGGATGGGCAATGGCAGCCCACCCTGTCCTTTGAGTAAAAATTGCCCAAACAAAATTGGATTACTCATGGGTACCTAACACAGGAGCTAAAGCTGGAAGTTTTATTGCTCGAGCTGGAAATTGTTGCCAGGAGATCCTTCAATGTGATCATAGTACAAGTCTTTGTACATAAAGGTGTCAAGAATTAAACATTGAGCTTGGGGCCAGTATCAAGGGGAAGATGTGACTCACTATTGGATTACAACTTTCCGGGAGGGGGAAAAAGTGTGTATTATACAAACAAGCACCAATGGTTCATAATATTCCAACCAACCAACAGAGCACTATTTCCAGGTAATGCATCTGCATTGTAACATTACCACCACCACCACCACCCACAACAAAATCACATTTATGGAGCGCCTGTCATGTTGGGAGGACGTCCCAAAGCACTGAACAGTTGGGTGTCGGGGCCCGAGCATGGGGGAGGGGTGATGTAGGGTTGAGGGAAGGCAGAGAAGTGGGAGGGAGACCAAAGGCATGGTCGAAGAGAAGGGTCTTGAGACCGGCCTTGAAGGAGGCAAGGGAGGAAGCGAGGCGAAGGCACGTGGGATGGAGTTCCAGAGTGTGGGGGCAGAGAGGCTGAAAGCCCGGCCACCGATGGTAGGGTGGGTCGGGCGGGAGACATGGAGCAGACCGGAGCCCGATGAACGGAGGGAGAGGGCAGGTTGGTAGTGAGTCAGCAGGTCAGAGAGGTAGGAGGGGGCAAGGCCATGGATGACTGACATCACTACACAAATGCAAAGAAAACTGGTTCGTTTTCCGTGCACTAGAAAATGGCCAGCATCCAGGTCATCAAGTTGGCATCCCGTGTGCTGCATTTGTGCAGGAAGTTGCTGGTGCACAGATCAGCTCTGTGGGTTGGTGTATAGCTGTGGGTCCATGCCTCTGGCACCTGTCTTATTAGTAAACGCTGCATTATAATGAAGTGTATTATGACTGGGCTCCCAGCAAATTACTGCCAATTTCCAATTTGATCCATTGCACAACTAATTATGGTCCAAGTGTCCTAATTACTCATAAGTTTACTAATTTTCAGCTCTTTAGCCATCCTGCCTTCTTCCATTTCACTACTTTATTGTACTTTTTTTTCAGTCATGACTCACTCCTTTGGGGTTTCCTCGACTCTTATCAAAAGGACAGTCGTGTGAGCTGTCCCCAGAATTCTGCCATTGCCTGTCTAATGAACTATTGCAACTTGCCCTCCATTTCAACCTCCCTCAGGTTTTTTATTGTCTCCCAGGAGCAGTGCCTCAACTCAGCTCCACTTCTTTTTCTGGGGCAGAGCTGAGATTTACCAAACAGCACAGTATATAAATAAATTACTATGAAGACCATCCCTATGAAGGTGGAATTCTAAAATCAAAAAAGTGAATAATCTGGATTCCAGAAAGGAAGAAAGGGAATATATGCTGCAGTATTTTCAGCCAATTACTTGTAAATTGAGTTATGCGAGCAAGGCAAAAGTAATGACTTGTGTGCTGTCCTGCCGACCACATAAGGGAAGCAATGGATAATGAAGGTTGAAACATAAATTTAGGTTTACATTATTTACAAATCATTAAATCAGGAAGGGACAGCAAGGTCTCTTGAGTCTTTCTATATGATAAATTGTTTCCATGGACACATTGAAAGTTTTAAGTTTCACATTACACAATTTCCTGACTGATATAATTGTCCAGTATTGTTTATCTCCTAGGGCTGAAGCCAGCCATCTGACTTGCTTCAATTGCACAGGCTGACTTCTAACATTTACAACATACGCACAGGCCAGCACTTAAGTGAGCAAAGCTATGTTTAATTAATGTTTGTATCAGTTTGTTTGTCATTGGGAAATTATATTATAAACATAATGTTTGAACTTCCTGATGGTAAGGGTAACATCACTTAATATGAACGTCATGATGGTATCAAGATATCAGCTGGGGCAGAATTTACTGCAAGACAATTAATCAGTATTTCTGAATTAATGAAGTGAAAATCACCCAAGGTTCTCCTGATTGCTATCCAGATTGTAAAAATACATGTGTGGACATCATGTGAGGATATGAACAGGCTTGGCTACCGTATCCCTCAATTGAAGAGCATGCCAACTTTCACTGTCAAAATTCACACAAGACTAGCTACTTTGGGAGCCAATTAGGGGAACCCAGTAAAAGGAAAGGATTTCAAATCCCTTCAGGGGAGGGGAGATATTAGCAGAGAGGAAAAAAAGTATATTTTATGCTTGTGCATCTCAAGGAATCAGAAGTCAAATACTTTTGCTTTATTTGAGCCTTATTTGTAAATTAAAGTTCTGTATAATCGAATATATATGGAAATTATAATCTAAACTGGTAAATTTGTGGGGGGAATTGAATTCTTTCTTGAATTGAAATTGAATTAATTTTAATTCCATTTAAAGCCACAGGCTTAGCTAGATAATATTTGTTTGATTACTGTTTGGGGACATGAACTATTTATGCAGAATGTTACCCTCAGGAATTAAATAAATGAGGTAGAGTACATGATTGAGTAGATAGGGATGCTTAATCATGTTCAATAAAAAACATTGGAAGTGATGATCTGAAGATTGCTTAATTACATGTTTTCTTAAAAACACTGTCTTGATTCACTAATATTGAAATACAGTACTAAACAACAGGGATTGAAAAAGCACTCCGCCCAAAAATGGCAGCATGATGATGCTTGAGCGAGCGAGAAAAAGTGCTTCAGGACATAAAGTCCATGCCCTCCTCTGTACATTTTCCAGTAGTAATTCCTTCAAAATAAAATAATAAATTGGTCACTTCAATCCACAACAAATTCAGCTCTGGCCAGATCACCTGGGAGCTGAGTTCTCGTAAATTGGAGTTAGTTATATTTGCTTCCCTGGAGGAGAATCGTCTTGCACTGGAGGCACTTTCTATAGTGCAAGGCATTTATACTGAAGTTTTCCCTTGAGCACTTCAATCCCTTTGGCAATCCCAATTAATGATGCAAACAACTTGCACTGGAAAGTATTTTAAATTTTTTATATGAATGTTTATAACGATCATCTAAATCAACTGCAGCGTCAACCCTACTATCCAAAGGAAATAATTTGACAGTAGTTACAATGTTAGGATGAATCAAACAATGTAGAAGCATAAAATTAACACTATTTTTGTTACAGACGTTGTTTACATATAAAAAAAAGTTGGATTTTTCCCCTTCTGATAGGAATAAAGTGTTTCAGTTGGCTGCAGCGTGTTTCTAATTTGCCAGGTTATAGTGTACATTGATATATTAACTGGAACTAATCGTAGAAGAATCACATTGCTTTGGTCAAATAATGATTTATTTCGATTCACTTATTTTGGTAATTCATGTGATAGGTAAAGCTCAGTTTCTGAGATTTGTACAATAAAGTGTAAAACAGGTCACTTATAGAGTTCAAAGGGAACAAGGATGCCCTTAATAATATTTTTTGTTTGTCCAAAAGATATTCAGCAGGATATGATCATAAAATACATGTTAATATTGATTTCAATAAATAAAAGCTTGCACTGTATTCTGCTACTGTTTATAACCAATTGCTTTACAGAAAACTGAGATTTAGATTACAGAACACTGCATGACCTGTGTGAGAACTCAGATACGGAAATGAATTGGGGTTTTGATATTGATGATAATGTTTAGCTGTAACAAGGTTCATGATTTTGCCCGCAACCCACAGAGAGAGTTAAAGAGGCTGAAAGAGATATCAATAAGCGTCACAGAGACCTCACATCCATTCTGTTTTCATATCAATAATGAGGCTGGTTCCAATTAGTACAGATATTTGACATATATCTTGCCAAGTGGAAGGAGAAAGAGATTAGGGTTGTTGTCAAGACATAAGGGCTCTTCCCAGGCCTAAGGGCCAGTGTAGAGGAGAGCAACCAGTGTTAAGAGCTAGGGTTCTTCAGCGTAACATGGGCATCACAGAGCGGGTGTAGATAGTATTGGAGAGCCAAAGTTGTGCTTCATTTTGGAGCCAATAACATAAGGAAGAGTAGTTTTCACGTCCTGCAAAGAATTTTCAGAATCATAGAAATTTACAGCATAGTAGGCCATTCAGCTGATTGATTCTTTGAAGAGCAATCCTTTCAATCCCATTTATCTGTTCTTCCCCATACCCCTGTAGTTTATTCTTTTTTTTAGATGTTTTCTAGTTATGCATATGAAAGTTAATATGGATTCTGTCTCAACCACTGGCAGACATTACATATCTTAACTACTCTATGTGTGAAAAAAATCTCCAAAATTCTCCATTTGTTAATGTGTCTCCATTAACAATAGAATCATAGACATTTACAGCACAGAAGTTGTTGGGCTCTGAGTGAGAGCATGACCTTAAGGATTGTAATTTCAGGATTACTAAATTGATCTTCACAATCCTGGAGCTCTGCTCTCTTTTGCTGTCTTTGTATATCAAAAAGTTTGACTTCAGATATGATCTGAAGACAGGCAAGTTCAGATCAATCAAATTCTTTATTGAAACGGCTTATGTATACATAAATCCTGAATTTTATGTAGCACTTTCACTTCAGGGGGACATCTCAATGCACTTCACAGGATTTACTGTAAAGTGTAGCAACTGTGTGTCTTGCAGGCAAACACGCCAACCAATCTTCATACAGATATGTTGTACAAATGGCCATGAAGTGAATGAAGTGAATATCTGGGGGCCCGTTGGCCAGAACCTGGGAGAAACTCATTTTTTTCAAATACATTATGGGATTATTAACGTACGCGTGAACAGACAGATGTACTGTATCATCTGAAGGACAACATCTCTAGCAATGCAGCACACCCCAATCACTGCATTGGAGTGTCAGCCTGTACTGTAAGCTCAAAGGTCCCAATGTGAGGCTTGAACCCACAACCCTCTGACTCAGAATCAAGAGTGCTATATTTGACATGGTATTTCATGTACTTTATCTCAACTTGACCAAAGAGAAAAAATTCCCAAACTTGGGCCAGGTTTTCAAAAGTTTGAGGTTTTAAAAATGATTGTATCTGTCTTCCTTGAAATTGCACACAAAGTAACAACACCCAACATTCAAAATCATTTCAATAGAGCTATTCTGACTACTGTATTTGGTTTCCAGGCAATGTCAAATGGACAACTGTTCATAGTGTACAGAATAGAAAATTGTTCAGTGTACATAATGGAGTTCATCTATGGGCCAAATAATATCAAAGATTTTCTAATTATTCCTGACCTCAGAATAATGCACAGTCGCAGACCTCTACTGATCACCACAGACATTTCTAGTTACTGAATTAACAAAAAACGAGTAACGGTGTAGGCTGAGCGAAGTGCTGGAGACAACTGGAGTTGTTCCTTCCTTCCCTCCTTCCTTCCTCCATCCCTCCCTCCCCCCACCTTCCCTCCCTCCCTTTCCTCCCTCCCTTCCTTCTTTTCTTTACTTCGGATTCACAAGGATCTGCATATTTTTCTCACTAGCCTAACTCTGGAATGAAAAATTTATCTTTCAGAAAGCATGGGAGATTGCACCTTATGTTGGACATAACTGATGTTTAACATGTTTATATTACATCTACCAGAAGTATTTTTGTTATTTGTAGGTGCTGTGTAGGTTTTCATATGTAATATTTTTAACTGGTATGTAGTTTGAATTTATCACTGAGAAATAGTTAAACAGTACGTGACTCATTTAGTCTGCTCACTCTACAAATGTCAATAGCTTTGGTAATTCTTGAATCAGATTTGCAAGGCAGTCGGGCTCCATCCATCCTGGCTGGTTAGAATTCCAGAGAGTACAATGATAAATCAGATTTAAGCTACTAAATGCAGCTGACATGGATTTGTTTCTTAAATGTACAAAGTAATGAACTACAATATTGACTCACATCTCAATGGTTTTTTAGTGTTAAAAATATCCTTTTACCAATTATTATTTTTGCAGGGATTGTATGTATTAAGCTTATTTTTTGTTTCAGTATTCTTGTCCATTTTTATATAATTTCATTCAAGATGAAAGGAGTTATAAATGTCAAAGGTATCACTCCTTGCCACCTTCACAGGCTCTGACTTCCACTCGCTTGCAGGTAAAACTAAAAAATGTTATTACCACTTTCTCCAGTTATCAGCTGGGTTCTCTCTAAAGCTCAGATAATCCAGAGGTTTCAACTTTTGTATTTTCTTATAAAGTTCTTACTTCTGATAGTAGATTAGTGAAAAGACTTGATATTGTTTCCATGAACACTACTTCAATCTGAAAAGTCTTTTTCAACTCTATTTAAAGCCACCCTTTTGAACCTTTCCATTTCCCCTGTGGTTAAAGGCATAAACCTTCCAGTACAGCAATAAACCGTACAAATGCGTCAGTATCAAATTAGTTGATCTTAATCAGGACATTACTTGAGGTGCTACAATTGTAGTTCTGGATTAGGGGTGGGAAAAAGCAGCCAGTGTTCACCATCTAGCATGAATGCAAATTTGTGGGACACTGCTGTGCGCAATTGGCTGCCGGGTTTCGCCCACAACTATGCAGTCAATTCACTTTACAATATATTCTGTGAAGAGCTTTGAGACGTCTAGAAGACATGAAAAGCGCTGTATCAAATGCGAGGATTATTATTATTAAGTTGTTGAATCTGTCTGTGGACATGGACTAAGAAAATGATCTGGCTATACTCAGATTCTCTCTGTAATTGAGTAGCTTGCTAATACTCAAATATTAATAGCCAGTTGGTGAAGTACTAGAGGATGACAGTTAGAACAAAATGGCATAAATGCCCTTTCAGCAGAGGAAAAATTGACGAAAGGAAACACTTTGCTGAAAAAACATGACATGAAATAATATTTTTAGCTTGGCTTGGTTGGTAACATTCGTTTCTAGGTTGTGGTTTCGTCTTGAGCTTCTAGGCTGTCATTCCAGTGAAGTACTAGAGGAGTGTCACATTGTCAAATGAAACATTAAACTGATTCCAAGAAGCAAAGCCCATAAAGAAAATAAATTTGAAAACCTTAATGGTAATGAAGGAGCATTTACAGCACGGAATATATAATATTAAAAACATGTTAAAATATCCTATGTTTAGTTATTTTCCTATGGAGACATACCATTTCAGGTATTCACTTACTTCCAGTATAGCTTGTGGCCATTTCCCAGAATGGTGTCGTTCAGGAGTTGGCACATAGGAGCAGCATGGTTTTTGATCTGGATGAGCTGGGATTCATACTCAGAATTATTAATCTGGTACAAACCTTGCCTAGTTTGGATCCCTCTGGATTGCCATGCAGACCAGTCTAAAGTTCCATATTTTGAAGAAAAAAAAATGCTCTGGGGGATGTGGAGGGCTGAACAACAGCATGGAGGTGGCTTTTAATACAAACCCGAATAGCGGGTCTCCACAGAAAATATAACTCCTAAAGCAAAACAGTATAAGGAGATTCATTGCTCAATTTTGGTTTTAAATTATACATGTGTGGGAGTACTCAAATTGAAGTACTCCTCCAGTCTTCTCTTTAATCACAAGGATGGAAATATAAAACAAAAGTCAAAGTATTATTTTTGTAAAGTGCAAATGGCCTTTTGTTATCATCCAGAAAAGCTTGCAATCATTTTATAAATGTTTGTGAAGCTTAACAAAAATGAGTATGTTTAATGTTAAGCTTTCTTTGCTGTTTATAATCATTTGGTTTGGATTCAGATTTTTTTCTATCTTGTCACCTGATAGCTGAACTTTCAACAACCCCCTGCTTCCCCCACACTTATCCACAAGTATCTCACTAAGTGGTTTGCCACTAGAAAATACTTGTTTTGTGGAACAGAATCACTGATATTAACTATAGCTCTCAAGCTAACAGCTTCTTTAGTGGCATTGAGGTTTTAACCTCTCTGCCGTAGCTATGGGAGCCGGCTTTATAATTTCAGTTGATCTCTTTGTTTCCACATTGTACCTATACCAATATGACTAATAATTATGTAACATGCATACAATAAATTAAGTAAGCTTCAAGAGCTATTAACTCTTTGAGCACTCTGGCTGCGTTATAGTTATCTTAAATTTGAAAAAAATTACAGCTAATACAAATAATTAAAACTCTTTGGTTCTCTATATTTGTACGATTGAGTTTTTAATCCACAGAATATTATGTATGGTAGGAAATGGGTGTATTTGGAGAAGTACAATTTTTTGTAGATCCCCATTTAGGGCTCCATTTTAATGTAGCTGTTTCCAATCTGAAACATTAATACAGAAAAATCCATGCCAAATGCTAGTCAGTGGCTTGCACAGAGAATAACAGTATACAAATAACATTGGTACTTATATGGTACTATTTATACAGGATACTCTATCCAGTTTGTATGCTGCTTTACCAATCTGACATATTTTTGTTTTAATATCAGCATTCCATCACCAAGGATATATGGTCATCTAATACAATTGATGAGCCAATAAAAATATTTACAAATAGTCAGTTGAAGAGTTAAGAATCATTGACATATTAGACTTATGGTTTGATCACTGGCTTTTGGATGCTTAAACCTGCAGAGTATTAGGTAGGCAAAGCAATATTGAGAACTCCCTCGGCTCGCACACATTAACATTGACACATTAAATATTATAGTGATACAGCTTATCAACTGTCAGAATTGCCGTATTACTGTAATAACCCTCAACTACAAATGTGAACAGCTAAACCATAATTTTAGTTTAAAACACTTTAATTTCTACTTACTGGTCTCAACATTTCCTCGCTGTTCTATATTTGATGCAGGTTTTCCCAACCAATTTTATTGAACCATTTGTTACATTTTAATTTTTAAACATAATTTACATTTTCTTTCTTCTACAATTTCTTCCTTCTCTGAGCTCTTGTGAGCTGTTTTGAAGTGGAATGAAGCACAGAGCAATTGTTAGAAAACTGACTTTCGTTTGATTGAAAACCTAAAAATATATAATTTAGTCAACAATCTACATTGCGCAGATGTAATTCAATGCAGCTGGTAAGTGCACATGCAGTGATGGGTCAAGACATTTCCTGCGATTCAATGCGTCTTGACCCATTGGCCTATGTGCACTTACCAGCAAGTGTTGGAATTGCATTGGCTCGCAGGAAATTAAAGTCTTCTGCGCATGCGACGACGGATCAAGATTACATTTCCCGCGATTCAATGCAGCTTGTACATGTGGGAGTAATGGAGGATAGGGGAGCCGTGTTACGAATTAGGGTATGATTAATACGAATAGTACAAAGAAATCTAAGTGTTTTTGATAGGAAAATGGATGAGACTCAGGTGAATGCACAACTTAGGCTATTATCCGATTTATCAAGATAAGACTTATGTGACTTTTATTGTATTACATTCAGTTGGATGTAGCCCATGTTGACTTTGTTTTCATGCATATGGGTTAATCTAAGATAAATACATTTGATTCAAAAAGAAGTGTAACCTTGCAGAGACTTTTGCAGGAACTTTTATACTGATAAACATGGTTCAGAATATACGGCATAAGAGAAAACTGCATTCATACTGCAGTATTTTATTGGATAGTACCACAGAGGTTACCAGATCATAAAGTGACAAGTTCAATACATAAAATCATTGCTGTTGTGCTGTTTTCTCTGCCGTTTCCCAAGAGCTACCAGATGCTTCAGAGAACCCTCCAATAAGTGACTTGGTTATATATGTTACTGCAAAGCTAAGTCATTTATCAGTGACAAGATTGTTAGTGAAACTGTCAACTAATATAGTCTTATTTGATCAATCATCTTGTAATGTGCCAGGTATGTTTTTGTACAAAATAATACACTAGACAAAGTACCACTAAATAATTTGACAGAATACAATTTAAGTTTGGCAATTAACTTCAGTTTGCATGTAATTTTTGCTTCTAGCTATAAAAATATTCCTGTGAACTTTTCTTAATCTCAAAAAAGCCACAGGCTTTACGAGGCAAAATGCTAATGTAAAACCTTTTTATCATGTATCCTTATTAGAGAAAAATGATCTTATTGGGAGACCCCTTAATGCAGTATTAAAATGATGAGTAAAAATCTTTGCAGGACATAAATTCAAACACAATTCAAAAAGAACCCCTTAGGTTTGCCAGACATCTAGCTTTTACTTTGCTAAGGGCATATGCTGCTGTAATAGATTTGTTAACTAACCTTAAATCTAATTTGATTCTGTAACTTTAGAATTTCTCACTCTGCCATTTCCTCTTCACATTCTTACCCCACTCACAGTCTAATACAATCATTTGGTTCATATAATTAATATTTGCATAAAAATAACCTAATTAATAACATTCAGTAGAGTTAGATCTTGTCTTACCAACCTCATAATTATGGTATTAAATGTGCCTCAGGGATCTATACTGGACATGGCAGTGGGGGAACAGGTAGTGAAGGACTGGATAAAGGAAGGGTGAGAAAGGGAGGAGCAGGGAGGCTTAGGTAACCGATAGGATTCATATTTAGACAATGGAAGTCCATGGTCTCTTTGTATTTTAAATTATTTCATCTTGACTCAATGATGTGAAGTTAAAGGTCTCTAACAAGAAAGTTGGAGAAAATATGTAAGAATTGGGCATTACTTTGCCCAATATTTACATACAGACATCTGTGTTCTTCAGTCTCTTTGTTGCACTAAAGCTCAAGTGTGCGTCAAACATCCTCCTTACAGATAGCACTCAAATCCTGAAACATGCAAGTACAGTACTTTGGCAAGAAATTTAATAACTTGGATCAGCATCTCTATAAAAAAGATAAAAATAGCTAGTGACAAAATCTTTAAACCTCCACTCATTTAACCATTTATTGAGTGATTCAATCCAAATAAATTAAAAGAAAATGCTTATCACGGGAATATATTTAACATAAAAACGATTTAGCTTTTTAAAATGTACAAATGTCTGGAAAACAAACTGGCAGGAGATTGCATATATTTACAACAACAACAAAATTACATTTGTAATTTTCACATCAGGAGGACGTTCCAAGATGCTGGACAGACAGAGGTTTCGGACATGAGCTCAGGGTCGGGAAGGGTAGAGGGCAGGGGGAAGGCAGGGAGATCAAAAGCACGGTTGAAGAGGAGGGTCTTGAGATGGTTCTTGAAGGAAGCAAGGGAGGGGGCGAGGCAGAGGGACTGTGGGATGGAGTTCCAGAGGGTGGGGACAGAGTGGCAGAAGGCCCACCCGCCAATAGTGGGTCGAGCAAGGCATGGGACGTGAGCAGGCTGGAGCCCGCTGAGTGGAGGGAGCGAGCAGGATGGTAGGGGGTTAGGAGGTCATGGAGGTAGGGGGGAGCAAGGCCATGGAGGGTTTTGAAGGTGAGGAGCAGGATCTCGAACTGTATCCTTTGTGTGATGGGAAGCCAGTGGAGTTGGGCGAGGATGGGGGTGATAGGGTCACGGAGCCTAGCGCGGGAGAGGACGCGGGCTGCAGAGTTCTGGAACGAGGAGTTGGGGAGGCCAACAAGCAATGACTACATAGTTGAGCCTCGATGTAATGAAAGCGTGTATGAGGTTTTCAGCGGCTTGCGGTGTGAGACCGTATCGGAGCCGGGTGATGTAGAGGTGGGGGAAGACAGAGCGGGTCATGGTACAGATGTGGGGTAGAAAGGATAGTTGAGGGTCAAACAAGACCCCAAGGTTCCGGACTGGCTCAGTGAGATGGAGTGTGCAACCATGGATGGTGATGCTGTCAGTGCCTGAGGTGAGGAGGCGCTGATGGGAGCCAATCAGTTTAGTATGCCGCTTGTTTAAAGGAAGAATAATCTGGAATTTTTTTTTGCTTGAATCAGGATATTGCATTGAAGTGTGATGTTTGAATTAAGAATCTGCTTAATTAAATAGAAATGGTTTGGTACGCTGGTGTTGCTTAGATCAAAAATGTGCTTAGATTATACTGTAAAATTGTCTGGAATGAATTTCGTACAGATCACCAGCAATCAATAGCCATTGCAGAATATAGTCATTTTATTCTTCACCAAATCTTTGTATTTCTATTGTAGTATGGTATATATGACTCCAAAGAACCTAACCTATAATTTGTGTTTAACTCATTTCATGAATTCTGTTTTATCCAGTGTACCATTCTGTCATAAGTGTTCCTGCAAAATGTGAGTTCATTAATACGTGTTCTTGTGGTTGTAAGCTTAGTAATGAAAAATTGTAGCAGCTTCCAGAGAAAACCCACCAGCACATTTTGAGGGCAACCAGGGATAGACAATAAATAATAATAATAATACTTACATTTGATAGCGCCTCATTGCGGCTTTGAGACGTCTCAAAGCGCTTCACAGAATATACTGTAAAATGAATTGACATACAGTCAATTTTTGTGGGTGAAACACGGCAGCCAATTGCGAACAGCAGTGTCCCACAAACAGTCGTTGATTGAGCGACCAAATTATATATAATAATGCCAGTAACACCCACATCCCGAGATGAAATAAAAAAAGACAGAATTTAATTGTTGGTCATCTTCTGTGTAAAACATTAAATGAACTCTATTTGTAAACAAGTTCAAGGTATAAAATATATATGAGACACTTACCTAATGAATTATATTTACACTTTTGATTTACAAAACATAAAAGAAGTGGAATGAGTAAGGCTGTGCAATCCGTCCAGCCTGTTTCACAAAACAGTGTACAATTTATCCTAACGTCAACTGTGTCCTACTTATTTAATCTCCTCAGTGAACATTCCATTTAAATACTTCCTGATCCTCAAAAGAATTGAACTCTTAGAAGTTGCTTTCTGCAGATTACAAAACAAGAGTCATTATGATCCGGAGAACATTTCATTATCTATGATTCCTTATCTCTGTAACCTACATTTCAAAGCTATCATAATTTGCAGAATTCTTCAATTGATTCGGAAAGGACAAATACTTCACTTATCAGATGTGTCTCAAGCCGATCTGCCGGAACTCTTCATCCAAGAGTCTCCTTTAACCACAGGATCCATATGAGTTGGTTGCATAATACTGCTGTTTACCAGCAGGAATCCCCCATTTAATGAAATTTGTGGCAAACCACTGCATTTGCAATCCCTCTTCTCACTTCCCTTTCCCCTACAAATAAAACAACTTGAGCGCTCATTTCAAAAGAGAGATAACCACATGACGACTACAGGAATACTGCTGCTAAATTTATTTATGGTCTCATAAGATGTGCACATCACAAATATAATTTGACCTAATCCCCAGAGTAGCTTTCAGTGCATATAAATGGTGCTAATTTGTTAATCAGTCCAGGTGTTGTTGTTTGGAACTGGTTCATTGGCTGTGCAAGTATCAGTGTAAAAGGTATTGAAAGTTGTATTTATTTGGATAGTAATAAGCATAGATACATGCTTTTGAATACAATATGGGAGCATTACTTCTGTATATCTTAATGTGGGGAACGTAAATTTTTAATCATGACATCTGTTGAAAGCTATTTCTTTCACTTCCTTTTGGTTTCATGATTTCTGTCTCATTTGCATTCTGTGCTGGAATCTCTCAAACATTAATAAGCTAGTCACATTTTCTGTTTTTTTGTATTATTATGGATTTATGCTCCAGACAAACATCCAATCTTTCATTAATAATGAACACATCACTCAATGCAAGTCTCATTGAGTAACCTTGTTACAACTGGCTTGTCATCAAGATATAGAAAAAGTAAAGCAGCAAACAATATATTTCTAGACTCTTGTACCTCATTCTAATTATTTTTTCAAATATTCTGTATTTTAGGGATAAGCTCTGAAGTAAATCACAAATCTAGAATCACTGAGATTAACCAGTTTTGTTTAAATTGCTATATATCCACAATTGGCCTAAATTGAATACTTTTGACAAAGTGGCACCCTTGTGTAGAGATCAAAATGTCTTTCAGCATGTTCCACACTTCATTTAAAAGATTCTGTAATTCCCTGTCATTGTGATAGTTAAATAATTACTGTTGCCTTGGCTGATTTATTATTTTACTGGTGATCTTTTTAAAGTTTAAATAAAATTTCTATGTTTTAATTGGTAGTCTGAGTACGAGGAAAGTATCTGATTCTGGATTCACTAGTGGCGTGTGCATCAGATCCCAGTGCTTAACATAGATGCAATATGCTGCCTTAAATTGGTGGAAAATATGTAGTAGAAAAGATATTTGTAGGTTGTCTTCTGATGTCTCGTGAAACTAGAAAAGAGTTCTGCAGCCTCATAGGGGATATGTTTCCCCCAGAGGAGAGTGATCCATGCCATTACACAAACTTGTAAATGTTTATTTCACATTCACTAAATTATGTGTTTTGTCTTCAGAGGCAACTTGCATTGTGGCAATTTTTCACAGTTCTGGCTTTTTCACAGACCATCTAGAAATCAGATCAGTTGTTTCTGTCAGAGTGAATGCTGAAAGAAAAATCACAAAACAGCTAATCCAATTGTATTGATATTGGTGGCGTGTAAGATAAAAGTGAGATTGTTGTAGAATGTAGCAGTGCATACTCTATTGTGCTATTTTTCTGGACTGTGGATTGGTAATGCAAAAGAGATGTGGGGAGAACTGAATATGTAGGATTATTTTTATGGGGGGAGGGATGAATAATCCACTTTGAGCTCATGGTGATGACACTCCAATTAAGTCCTTGGGGAGCACTGCATTTTTGGAGAGGACATCTTTTGGATGAGATGCTAAACTAAGGTCTTGTCTGCCTAATTAGGTAGGCATTAAAGATCCCATGACAAGAGGAGTTTCTTCCAATGTCCTAGCCAACAATCTTCAGAGATTAAATGCAGTTTGTGGAACGTTGCTGTGTACATATTCTGTGCACAGCACGTTTGACTTCACAAACCGTCGCTATAATTTACAGAAAATTCCACTTAAGACTTTGAGACATTTTAATATAATGTGCACTATTTCAAATGGAATTGCAAGGAATAGTTAATAACCCAGAAATATTTTATTTAATAACCCTGAAACAATTTATTTAACAGCAACAAATCAGTTCAGTTTTGAAACACTTTGTAGTTTTTTGTTCCACCAACTGTGCTAATAAAACATATGCCAATCAATCTTTTATGAAACCAGATCTCCTGCACATCATATCATCTTTGATGTGACAGTTTTGAAGATGTCACCCCTTTGTTCTTGAATTTTGTACACTGTAGAAAACTACTACATTTTCTAAATGCTTCAAGATCTTAAATATTTTTACCAAGTTCTCCACCCTGTATGCCTAAGCTCTGTTCATGACAGAAAATGACAAAGTTGTCACTTTTGTATTTAAATCCCTCCACTCCTTTGCACGCCCCTACCTCTCTGACCTCCTCTCTCCTCAAATCAGTACCTGTTGCCTTCGTTCCTCCGGGTCTGGCCTCCTCCGAGTCCTCCACTCCACCCCCGGCGGCCGTACCTTCAGCCACTATGCCCCGAGGCTCTAGAACTGCCTTCCTCACTCCCTTCGCCTCTCTCCCTTTCTTCCTATTTTCAGGTCTCTGCTGAAGACGTTTCTCTTCGACCGCGCCTTTGGTCACCTTACTCCCCCTGGCTCGGCCCCGGGTTCCATTACTCTGAAGCGCTCTGAGATGCCGTCCAGCGTGGAGGACGCTATATAAATCCAAGTTGTGGTTGTTGTAAATAACTTTATATGCTCTGAAACCATTGAAAAGTATTTGTGCTTTTCTGGAATATAAGATTGAAAATTGCAATAACAATATCCTTTTAAACGTTCCAATAGCGACTGCAGAATTATTTGCCGTCTTTCAGAAGAGATAGCATTTCAGACTGAAATAGAATTATATTGACAGAATTAATCTGTAGAATTTTTTTAGCCAAACATAATAGAAAAAAAGTCTGAATATGCCATTTAAAATGAGTGCTTTTTACAATAGTAATCTCAGCAGTAAAATATTTAAGCAGAAAGAGGTGAATGAATGTTGCTCTTTTCCTATTGTCAGACCTTGCTTTCAATATTCGCATAAAGTATATTCAGTGAAAGTTGACAAAGCTTTTCTTTTCAAAATTATGCCTCCAAAATATTCATGTTAATAGTCTAGGAGGAAGGACCATGGTTGTGTTTGACACTATTGAAATCTAAATTTCAATACCTAAGAGAATAAAAGGAATGGATCTCTGTTGCTTTCAATTAAATTGGCATTCCCTGTGTCACAGCAGTTGAACACAGAGAAGTATAACCTTACATGTATTAGCATTTGGATAATATGCACTTATGTCTTCAAAAGTATGTTCCAGTGACTTAAACAAATGAATTTCTGAGTTTCTGAGCTGAATTACTTTGCATGATTGGCTTGTTCAGTTTCAGGCATAAAATCTTGGCTGTGTATATCTTGAGACTGAAGTTTTCATGAGTGCTTTGTTGAATCTTAAAAACTGCCTTTTTTAAAACAAAAAATTGGTCAGCCAGGTGTCTTGACACATGCTCAAGCTTATCAACACGCTTAAGAGTATCAACACCACACTGAGAGTTCTATTCATGCCACCTACACATGGAAATTCCCGTTTTTGGAATAGAATCCAATCGCCCTGGGATGCTACTCCCTGTGAGTGGCGCTATATAAATGCAAGTTGTTGTTGTAGAATATGCACTCTCACCACAGAGACATGCCCATCTTACCTATTTCTTGCGAATTAGAAGCAGGTTGGCAAGTGCCAAGACTTGGGGACCTCAGAATGTGCATTGGGGTATGGTTCGAGTCCAACCAGCTAAAGACCTGTCTGGCTCAGGAACTGGACTACCAATTCTAGCACAGACGATTCTTGATTCTGAGACCTCATTGCCAAGGACCTTGGAGCCAGTTCAATTCGAAGGAGACCACATTTATCCCTCCCCCGCCCCTCTATATTCTTGCAATATAGTGAATGTCAATTAATTTTCCCTATCAGCTATTCAAAAGGTTTCATTTGCCTTCAACATGGGGGAATGACCAATAAAGGACAGCTTGTTACGTGTCAGCTACCTTGATGTTCTAGCAGTCCAAGTCCAATGCTGCATATCAGGCTTATTTATAGTTCATAAATTATAAACCACTTGAATTTAAATACAAATTGAACATAATAGTCAGTGCTAGTGTAATTCCATGAGCCACAAGAACTGTAGAGCCAATGTTACAGGCTGCTTTCCTGTTATCTGAATTTTCTATTTAGCAGCATAGCATACCTCCGTGACTTCTCTTGGCCTTTGACAACTTGCCACTGCCTTGCTTTGTCGATTGCTTGAAATCTCCTCTCACTCTGGCATTAAACTCTATGATGATAATGCATGCTGATACTCCAGCATACTGAATAGACGAGTATCACATCACCTTAATGTAATTTTATTCATTTCAAATAGGTCCCTCAATACTACACAGATGTGGAATAAAAAANGTATTCAGCAAATCAGTAATCTGATTTGCTTTCCCCTTTCTCTCTCTTATTTCATATTCACTCACCCTCACATATCACTATAGTATATACATACACATAATGTTTCACCCTAGCACCTGGCATCCTGGTCAACAAACCCCAAAGCAAGGATGCCAGGTGCAACTTATTTCTCTTTTCGAATAATGCCAAGGGCTCTTTAACATCCACCGGGGCAGGCAGATGGAGCCTTGCATTAATTTCTCATCTGAAGGATGGCACCTCTGACAATGCTCTGTGAACTGGCTACAATATTTGCCTACGAATACACAGTATACTTAACAGTAAAACCCTGTGAAGCACTTTGAGACATTTCAAAAATGTGATAAAGCGCTGTATCAAATGCAAGGACTATTATTAGTATTATATTTTTGGATGTAAATGTGTATGCTTATGAAGATCAGAAATGCCAAGGCTGAGGAATGGAACTGAATCCTAGCAACTCATTGTTCATACAGCAAACCAATGGTAAATTTTAGAATTTAATATTGAGGTTATGTGATTATAGCAATGACAGGACTTGAGGATTTGAAGGGCCAATCCCTCACTCAGCTTCTCATTTCAAGCGTGTTAGAAAGCTTTTCTCTAAGGATTTCAAATTTATATCAGATTTATGATTTAAAGTCATAGATTATATTTTGGAGATAATAAAACTGAAATGATGATTAAATAAAATGTGAGCTTTACCATTGGAATATACTACAAAAGTATAGGGGAGAAATTTACTTCTTGGCTTTCACGGATAAGCCCATTTATGTCAAGTGGTATTTGATGAGTGGTTGAGACCAGGACGCTGGAAACGTTGGGAAAAAAACTGCATCCTGCTGTGATGGAAGGACAGTAGGGTAGGGTGTTCTGGAGACAAACAATCACATGGGCTGAGAGCCTACTTCATCCGAGCCTCTCTTGTGATCTTTGGCCGATCCTTTCATTTTGTTACTCCCATTCGATTGGGTATAGTATTTAGTAATGCAAATGGATATCCTTATCATTCAAAAATGATTGCAAATAAAAATCTCAGCAAAAGCAAACCATACAAGTTGAATGAGTAACAGCAAAATAGCTAAAATATGATCATGCATATTTTATGCACGAGCACGTTTTAGCTGTATGCTGTTACTCATTCAACTTGTATGGTTTACAAATAATCTCCACACATTGGAATCTATTATGCTCCATGTATGCATTGCAAGCATACAGAGGAATTTAGGTGCTCTCAATTATGTAATTGTGAAACCAATTACAAAAGTACAGTACATCATTGAGGGAACATGCTTAATGGTCCCTCTGTAAACATTAGTTTCACATGTAGAGCATAATTTACATATGATTTACATACGGTACTTTATAGAATTTAATGAGCTCAATCTAAATTGTATTAATATGTTTTAGTTTTTTTAATATTACTTTTAGCAGATAGATTTATTCGATGTCGTATTTTTCTACTCGATGCTACTAGCATCATTTTCCAGATTGAGAGGTCAATGCTATTTCCTTTGCAATTCTGTACAACTTCAATTTTGTCCTCTGTATTACGGAATTGAAATATGAATGGTTGCTGTTAGAGCGAGGAAAGTTGAGCATTGGAATCAATTCTTTTTAATAATTTGGAACACTGATTAACCCAAATTAATTCTATTTTGAGCTCTTTCCACCTGAACTGCACATTCACTGCATTTTACAGTAAATTATGTGAAGCGCTTTGAGATGTCCTTTTGATGGTGGAATGGTCTTCTCTGTGGAATCCCGTAGCTCAGTGGTTAGAGCACTCGCCTCACAAGTGAGAGTCCTGGGATCGATTCCCAGCAGGGCAAAACTGTGGGCGAGTTTCCTTACACCACACGGCTGATAATAATCCCTCAAGAAAAAAATAATAAATTGGTCACTTCAATTCATGACTGTTTGTGGGACACTGCTGTGTGCAATTGACTGCCGTGTTTCGCCCACAAATGTACAGTCAATTCACTTTACAGTATATTCTGTGAAGCGCTTTGAGACATCTAGAAGACAATGAAAAGTGCTGCATCAAATGCTAGGATTATTAGGATTATTATTTTTATGTTGAAATGCTTGTTTCTAGGTGACCTGATCGAATGCAATAATTACCATTATTATAAACCGATCTAGTTAACTCATTTATACTGCAAAGATTTCATTTAGTTACTTATTCCACTACTATATGTTTGCAAGATCTCTCTCACTTCCTTTCCTAATTTTGAATTTTTACCTTGTGTCTCCTGGTCTTCAAATCTTTGATCAGGTCACATTTCATAGGAATATTTTCAGCCCAGAAGACCATTCCACCCATCACGTCTGTGTCGCCTTCTTCTTAACCCAATTTCCAGCTCTTTCCTCACCTTCCTTAATATTTTATGGCTCAAGTACTTACTAGTTTGCTTTTGAGTGAATTTATTTATCCAATATTCATCCACCTTATTCATCCCTTAGTAGTCACTGATGGTAATGAATTCTATACATTGTTGTACAATGAGTCCTGGAAATGACTTAATTATCCACTGGTCCTTGAAATGTGGCCCCTGTCTCCATACAATAATAGGTACCAAAGCCAGCTGCATTATGTATTACATTCCAACTGCAAAATTGGAGTGCCAATCAGTGGAATTTCAGCAAGAGTGATATTTTATTTTAATTAACCCGGTATCCATTTCAATATACAACTTGGTCAACTTTGAGCCCACCTATCGTGACTAAGTGGGGGAGGATCACATTTCCTGACTAGTCAATAATTAAGACATTGATGAGGAGAAATTGCACTCTGGTCTAGATTTACTCTATTTTTGGAGAATTTTTTGAATACTGCGTTAATTTTGAAGTCTGTTTTCTGTCAAAAGAAAACTGACTTCAAAGTTAAGACTGAATGCAACAATTTGTTAAATTCTGGACCCTCTTGAAATACTACTAAAAATCAATTAATCTGAGTCCGGATAAACACATAGCCCCAAATCACTACCTTCTAAATTGCAGCGCGAACATTGCCATCATTCATGCACCAGGAGATTTTCCCCTGATGTCCTGGCCAACAGTCCCCCAATTAAGATTGGTTATTCACTTCACGGCTGTTTGTCGGACACTAGTGTGCCCAAATTGGCTGTGGCGTTCGCTCACAAAACACTATTTTCCTGTATTACCAGAGACTGGGATTCATTTTCAAACTGAAAAATAACTAATTGCGCAAACATTGTTTTTTTTCTTATAAGATAAAATGTTGCCAGAAGATCTGAGAAATATTTAATTTATTACCAATACTAAAAGTTGTATTTTAGTTGTTTTAAAATCTTTGGTGATTGTGTAAAATGCTTGAATACTACTTTGATTTGTTTTTGCCTAGCAAAGTAATAATAGCTGTGAGATCTTGCTTAAGTAAGAGAATAGAAAAGCTATTTTAAATATCAGTGTTCACATTTTTATGAAAGACTGCTGAATAGAGGCTTCTAAACAAGTTAATTATAACCGTTATAATGAAGTCCATTGATGTGGAAAATTTGGTGAAAAGCATCCTTTACAACCCTCAGGTCAAATATTTAATCCTCAGAGAAACCAGATACTTCAATCTGTCAATCTCAATTATGATGGGTTACTTCAGTTCTTAGCTCAACACTTAGGTGGAGTTCCTTATAACATACCACCAAGGGATTCATAGAATCAAGAAAAATTAGCTTTACCATCTCAACGTGTTACCTAATACATGTCCATTGAAGGTTAATGATATGTCAGTGGCTGTTGAAAATACTGTGTCCAAGCCACACCTATTCTCTTGGCTGTTTGGGTATGAGAATATGAATATGAAAATATCTAAACAAGGACAAATAGGCAACTGTGTAATCTGTCAACAATAATACTGATCCATTAATACTAAGATATTAGTTTTTTTTAGGTACTTATGATATTGCAGCTCTCTCAGAATTATACTACATTAATCCAGCATTTTAGAAAAGACAACAATGATGTTTTAAACTTCACAAAACTGTGGCTTGGGATGTTTTACCAGGCTATATGTACAATTTTCCTCACAGTGAAACAAAGCCTGACATCATTGTATTTCAGATCATGTGATACAATACACATAGAAAACAGAAATACCCAAGTCTACAGTGCAGAAAGAAGCCATTTGGCCCATCGAGTCTACAACGCCTTACAGAGCAAGGAGATCACTTCAAACCCACTGCCCCACCTTAGCCCAAACTCCTTCAAGCCGCTCTCTTTCATATCCCCTGTCTGGCCCGCCCCACATCGACAGTCGGCCTTCAGCCTCTCTGCCCCCACCCTCTGGAACTCCCACATTTCCTTTGCATCTCTCCCTCCCTTGCCTCCTTCAAGGCACGCCTCAAGACCCTCCTTTTTCAACGTGCCTTCAGCCACCCTCCTCCCCAACCCCCCAACTCCTAATCCCTGATTGTTCAGCGCCTTGGGCTGTTCTCCTGACATGAAAGGCTATTTACAAATGTAATTTTGTATTGTATTGTTTATGCCTGTCTACTTCTCTGTTGAAAGCCACAACAGACATCATCTACCATCCTACCCAGCAGGGCATCGTCTATTTGCACCAAATTGCTGTTTTAGTTAAATAGATTGGAATAAGCGTCCTCTACATTTGACCTGTGCACAGTGTGCAGTATAATGCAAAGTGGAGTACGTTCCAAGGATGTAACACATCTTGGGGTGAGATTACAGTCATGAACCGCTCGACTATTGCTCTCGTGGTTTATGATGTTATCTCAACCTTTTTGTGTTGCTACCATGTAAATTGTTAAAGGCACCTGGAGGTCGTCATAAATTACAACTCAAGCTCTGATGAGTGTCAACTGTCATCAATTGTCATCGAACATGCCACTAAATGTTATTGTATTTGGTATAATTTTCTCATTGGAATGTTACAGTCAAATCAATTTTTGCCATTCACTCTTCAACATAGGCAATAAGGCCACTGTTTCTTTTTGATTTGTCCATTATGTTACAGGAACCTTAGGGGAATTACATACGACTTATAATACTAGTGCAATATTGTAACATCCTCTGCTGATAGTTGTACAACAATATACTGTTTTATATGTAAAACTCCTGTATATTATTATTATTAGTCCTGTTGTGCACTTTTTCATTTCAGTTCCCCTGATAAATGTCACTAAATCTGTATAAAAATCAATTGTCTTTCTTAGTAAAACAATCTATTATAGCAGGAAAAATTAAGTCATTTATTGCACATTAATATATACAAGTTGCAAAAGGTGTCAATCTGACTCAGTCGGTATCACTCTCGCCTTTGAATTGTGGGTTGTCAGAACTCATATAGTCTATGCTGACACGTCATTGAAGTGCTGGTGGTTTGCTGCATTGTTGGAGGTGCCATACTTCAGATAAGAAATGAAACTGAGATCTGCTTCGCCTGTTCAGGTGTCCATAAAAGATCCCATAGCAATATTTAAAATATAAGGAAGTTTCTCTTGATATCCTAGCCAAGATTCCCCCAAATTGGTTATTCACTTCATCACTGTTAGTGGAACATTGTCATGTGCTAACTGGCTCCCACATTTGCCTTCAGAATACATAGCAACTTCACTTTGCAGTATATCCAGCAAAGCCTTTTCAAACATTCTCTTAGCATTAAAGGCTTGATATCAAATGCAAGGATTATATTATTATAAAATAGGATATACATTAAGGAAATTCAGTATAGAGGAAATTTAAGCTCAGAGGGTTTGTATAAATCCATTAAAATAAAACATACAATTATAATCTTTTATAGACATATGTTCATTCTTATTTACTTCTGACCATAATCATATTTTACCTGAATGATTCTTAACTATCTACTATTTTGTGGGTTAAAATAAGAAATGTGTTAATTATAGCACTTGTGGTGATTAGCCAACAAGCACCATGTGTCAGTTGGTAAATAACATTTATTTCTTATTCTTCATTCTGTTGTCTCCTATTTAGTATCTGCATGAAAATGGAATTGTTCATCGTGATCTCAAACCAGAGAATCTTCTGTATGCCACTCCTACACCAGATGCACTGTTAAAAATAGGTATGTCGTGTAAACATTTTCTGCGAATTGAGGAGACTGATGGCATTAAATCAAAAAAAGACTATCTGCTTTTCCTTCTTGCATATAGCTTACATTTTAGCAGATAATTGATGTGCAGCTTATGGTATAATCAAATCCATCTATTTATAGTTAATAAAGAAGCATTATGTGCATTATTCAAAAAAGTGAAAAAGTAACATGATTCACTTTAAATAGATCTTTATAGACCAGGGTGGGAGTTGTTATAATTTTAAAAACTAAATTAGCACTGCTCGCTGCTAAGTCATGAATAATTGTTGAAACTCAATATTTTGTTCTGACACAAGCCGGAAGTGATGCAGCGCTTTGTAATTTGAGAATAGATGATCTGATGCATTTACTCTAGTAATTGCAGAGGCAGACGAAAGCTTCCATAGCAAACACCTATAAAATAATTTGGAAGGAATGGTAGCTGACATTTTAGCATCTCAGAGTGAAAACCCAATTTCTTTCATTTTCATAAAAACAAGCCATTTTAAAATTTCCAGTAAATTTCAACCTTGTGATTTTTTTTAATGCAAAGGGATGTGTTTTGTTAGCATGTGAATTAGTGATTTATATTATAAATTACTGCTTTCTATCTGCCCCACTGCAGAAACAATATTTTTTGGGAAGTGTGTTTACCAAATGAAGACAAAACCAAATTTCAAGATGTTTCACTTTTGTGAATTCCTTGACCATTTCTTATATGATGATTAAACTTAGTGGTTCTGTATCTATGACAACTGTTTTTCCATTCGGCCGCTCAAATTCAGATTATTCACTCAATGGGCATTCTGGCATCCTTGAGAGAGAAGAATGCCATCCTTGACTAGATGATCTCCGGAGGGGAATGCAAGAAACTCCCTATAGTGATCATGCTAGGAGTGATATTAATGGCCTTTGTAACAATCTGATTGAGATAGTCCACTCCTCCCGGTTTATTATGCAAGTTAGTAGGAAAGCAGTGGGATAGTTTCAGAGAGAAAATAGGAAAAAATAGTGCAAAGTGTTTTTCAGTTTAGAAATTATGAATTTGTGCACTGGCACAATATTATTTTCTCAGTAATACATTTCATATTAGTTCTATTCAACTCACTGTTTTTGATCGCCACCATTAATCCTTCACTTTGAATAACCTTGTGCATAAGCAACACTGGCACATTCAATATTGTGTCCTCACTGTTGGCCCAAAAGTGCATGAAATACTAAATTAAACCACCCAGAACAATGACAATATATGTTGTAAAGGAATAGGTTATATCCTTTTACTTCAAAGCTGTTCAAACTAATCTTGAGACTCAGATGATGGTGATTATAAGATACTCTGTCTTCATTTAAACCTCTCAATTACAATATTGCTTTGAATCACTCCTAGGTCACATTGCTCTAGGTTTTGCAGTTTGTAATTTAAACTGATCAATATTTTAATTATAAGAATTAATTCTTTATCAAGTTCAGAAAGTGCCTTGTTAATCTTCACAAAATTATTTTTAGCAGGCAGATTAAACCTTAGGTAGTGCGGAAGAGTTGCTTTGAGTTCAGTGCCCAACATATGTCCCCACTGAAACCAGGCAAAACTCATTGCACATAAAATTGACAAATTTATAAAACACAAAATAATGCAGATGCTGGAAATCTGAAACAAAAACAGAAGTCGCTGGTAACACTCAGCAGGTCAGGCAGCCTTTATGGAGAAAGGAAAGTAAGTCAACATTTCGGGGCCAATATCCTTTGTCAGAACTTGGGTATGTTGGGAGAGAGAGGCTTTTAAGAGCTAACAGAGAGGGGGGAGGCAGGACAAAGGGGAAAATGAGGTAGAGGACAGGGGATGATGGGTTAAACAAATATGTCAGACAGCACTTATACAACCCTGTTACTACCCCGGTGTGAAGCCTGTAAATTGATCAAAAGCATTCCAGCTGCTCATCCTTCAGAAATGTTTCAAAATCAGTTTCATAATAAATATAATAATAATAGTTCTTGTATTTGATATAGCACTTCATCACACCGTTGAGACATCTCAAAGCACTTCTCAGAATACACTGGAAAGTGGAGTGAATGTAGTTTGTTGATGAGACGCGGCAGCCAATTGCGAAGCAGTATGCAACTAACAGTCGTGGATTGAGTTACCAAATTTTTTTGGGGGGAAGGATTATTACCCCCGTAAAGCAATCCGCCAATCGACCAACAACCGGGTTGCTACTCACTAGGTAAACAGAGGTGTGTGAAGTAAGGAACTTGCCTTAGGTTTTGCCCTGCCTGGGAATCGAACCCGGGCTGTCCCTCTCGCTTACAAGTCGAGCGAGCTATCCGCTATACTACAGAACTCCACTGTAGGTTTCAAGATGGTTCCATCGTGATTTGGGGTGGAAAATAGTCATCCCAGGCCAACCCAACCTCACCCTGCTCTCCCAATCCAGCAAGATGTTACCTTACAGACGAATACAGCTTAATTTAATGTTTAAGAAACAAATGCGGCATAAGTACCACAAGTATAAGGACTATTGAATCAAAAACTATTTTTATTTCTTTTTAGCTGATTTTGGTCTTTCCAAAATTATGGATGAACAAGTGACCATGAAGACGGTATGTGGAACTCCAGGATATTGTGGTAGGTTTCCTCCTGGTTAAATATTTGTTTTCAGGCATGATTTCACCCCCTGTAAGATGGGAGTTAAGTATTTGTACAATTCAGACTCAATGTGGAGAACTTCCTTAGATCACATGAAAAGATATTTCAAACCAATCCCTTAATGGAGTAGTAAGGAAATGATGCAAGACCCACTAGACAAGGCTTAAATAGATGGGCTGTTTCCATTTATTGGTCAATCCAAAATGAGGGGGCATAAATATAAGATAAATAGTAGTAGATCTTCATGCAGAATGAGAATGTGGAACTCGCTGTCGGAAGTTGTGGTTGAAGCAGAAAGCATCATTGTATTCAAGAGGAAACGATGCAGATATAATGGAGAAGGGAATACAGAGGTATGAGTAGAGAGTCAGACTAGTTGAGCTGAATGGCCTGTTTTCTTGCTGAATCATTCGATGCAATTCTATGTAACTAGATTTACCAGAAGAATTAATGCCTCAGTACATAATAATAATAATTTCAGTGACCTTACACATTTTCCACAAATGTGAAATTTGGAAAATGGTGGGGTACACACAACAATTGTTCCACCATTTATATGATAAAGTGGTATATCGTAGCCAGAGCAACATATGGGAGTTTGTGAATATATATTAGAATCTGAACATCTGGCAAAGATATAGCAGCTGTGTACTTGTAACCATGGAAACAAGAGAATTTGACAAATGCTAGGATACTGCAGAATGCAAAGACCAGATTATACACGATTTGTTCCCTTTTGGAACATACATTTTTTTGAAGTCCAATACAGATATTAAATTTCTTGCTGTAGCCAGCTTTTGGTCAATTTAGGGGTTTTATTCAATTTTAGACACTCTAGGAGTTACCTAATGGACGCACTCTCTCATACCATTCAGGGACATTAAGTTTGAGTTCTGTTTGTGCACTGAAAAATTGCTGCTGCTTCTACATTTTTCTGATCTTCTTGCCTTCCTCTGTGGTTTGTGAGCTTTCATACAGCAGCTTAAGCTCTCTAAGCTATCACCAGTCCATAATCGACTCATATTCCTGGCTAAAGAAAATATTATTAGGCTTCAGTGGAAATGTTTGAGAAAGTATAAAAAACAAAGTTTTATAATGTGTACCAAGCATGCAATTCCCTCATAATTTTGCTTCAGAAATTCAAAATGATTTTTTTATAATAAGTAGTAATAATAATAATAATAATAATAATCCTTGCATTTGATATAGCGCTTTTCACGTCGGGAGGACGTCCCAAAGCGCTTCACAGAACACACTGTAAAGTGAACTGACTGTATATTTGTGGGCGAACGCGGCAGCCAATTGCACACAGCAATGTCCCACAAACAGTCGTAGATTGAAAATGACCAATTTATTATTGTTTTTGGTTTTGGAGGGATTATTATTATAGTAGTCTGGACAATGATTGTTCCATGTCCTGGACATTTGTTTTCTGATTTGCCACTACGTACATCACTAACAACATGCTAAGAAAAGCAGGGAAATTGTGACATTGCTAATATTTTGGGAAATGATCTTGGTACAGTTGAAGATTGAGGACCTATTTTATTTTGGATTTGAAATTCACAAAAAAGTTGTTTGTTTCAGTCAGGAGCCAATTAGTCATTTCTGGTTGTAATGGTGTGAAGTGGCGAGGAATTTACAGAAGTGTGATTTACAATAAGATTGCTTGCCCGGAACACATTTCTTGCAGCAGTTCCTGGCCCCTGCTGGTTTCTGCAACAGTTTTCTTGCAGCTAATTCATCAAAAGGTTCAGGATGACTTCTAATAACATTATTATAATGTAGAAATACATCTATTCAAACCAGCACAGCAATACGTGAAGCTCCCAGTGCTGTTGATATGCCTTGGGGTGGATTCTACATCAACCTCAGCAACAATCATATGCATATAAGAAAACTCCATGGCTAGCATGTTCAGACTGAGGGTTGTGCACTGCTAAAACAAAAAACAATGGCAGACTATCAGCCATTTAACTCCAGTTGCCTGCTTTATCCTATACACGTGCTCTATGTTCTAAAATGAGTGTGTGTTTAATAATGACCTCCCCTTCAGCTTTGTATTGTACAAGACATACCTCACCACTAACTGCCCCACACTTGCTGCAGGGAGTACAGAGATGGGGAAACATTCCCACATATTTTAGTCGTGCCTGTGGGCTCAGTAGTTCTGGTCTAGGGATTTTCTTAAAATCATCCTATTACAGGGGCTACAATAGAACCCAATCTATTAAGGTGTATGCTCTGGGTCTCTGTAAAGTTACAGATGGACCCTTGGCTGTTTCATTGATCTCCTGTTGTTTGCAGCCCACCAGTGTTTTTAGTGTTCAGGCTCCAGTTAGCAATGTTTCCACTGTCCATCTGCGAAAAACAACTAAGGAAATAATATGTTAGAAAAATATTGCTTTCTTTCTGTGGGATTCATCACAACCAAGTTTCCCCTTCCTCTATTTCTATGTGAGACAGCGGCCCTTGAGAGATTGGCTTCTATCAAAGGCGCTGGAAGCAATGTGAGGTTGATCCCGAAGTTAAAGGAATGAGCCATGAGCAATGATTAGACAAGCCAGGGCTCTTCAGGCTTGAAAAGACATGTCTCAGAGTGTAGCTTATAGAGTTATTCAAGATTTTACGTGGAATTGAGAAAGTAAACCCAGAACAATACTTTTGGATGCACCAAGACAGGAAAACGAGAGGACACAGGTTTAGGATTGCAAACGGGAATTTCAGGTCAGACACTAGGAGGGTAGTGCCCAGAGGGTAATTAATGACTAGAAGATGGGTGAGACCTGGACTCATTTAAAAAAATTGTGATGGGAAGCTCATAGGGTGGGCAATCTGGAAGGTTGAGATCAAATGGGCTTAATGACTTTCTTTATCCAAACCTCTTTTGTGATCTTGTGAACTGATGGTCTGTTTCTGTTGCCACCCAAAGACTATTAGAAACACATAAACTTTGGTTGTTCTGTGCTGATCTTAGTCTCTAAACCACATGTTTGTGTGAAATGTATCTCTATCTCCACATGCTGCTCAGGACCCAAGTTTTCCACATCTCTATGTCTTATTTTTTTAAAACTTATTTTTTGTTTTCACTCTTCCCTTCATTCTCTTTTTTCTGATTTCTCAGTTTTTTAATTATTCTTGTTAATTTGAAAGTACTATAACAATTAAAAAATAATTGGATTCCTTTTTTGTTCAGTGCCTTGGGACGTCCTCCTGACATGAAAGGCGCTATACAAATGTAATCTTGTTATTGTTGTTCCAATGAATTCTGTGCCTGTGAATTCTGTCCGATACCTCTCTCCGAAAACCGCTGAAACCCTGTTCCATGCCTTTGTCAACTCTCGGCTGGAATATTCTAATGCCCTCCTCGCCGGCCTCCCATCCACTACCATCCATAAAATCCAGATTATTCAAACCTCTGCCGCCTGCATTCTCACCCATATGAAACTCCGCTCCCCGATCACCCCAGTCCTTGCCAGACTGCACTGGCTGCCTGTCCCAGAGAGGATCAACTTCAAAATCCTCACCCTTGTCTTCAAATCCCTCCACTCCTCTGCATCCCACTCCCTCTCTGACTTCTCTCCTCAAAACAATACCCGTTGCCTTCATTCCTCTGGGTCTGGCCTCCTCCTTGTCCCCAAAGTTCTCCGCTCCACCCTTGGCGGCCGTGCCTTCAGCCACTATGCCCCAAAGCTCTGGAACTCCTTTCCTCACTCCCTTCGCCTTGGCCCTCTCTTCCGATTTTCAGGTCTCTGCTGAAGACCTTTCTTTTCCACCGCGCCTTTGGTCACCTTCTTCCCCCTCCCCCTGGCTCGGCCCTGGGATCCGTTACTGTGAAGCGCTGTGAGAAGCCATCCGGCGTGGAGGGCGCTATATAAATTCAAATTGTTGTTGTTGAATTGGCTTCAACCAATCAAAGTTACTTGTGTTACAAACTGGCCACAGTGTTTGCCTATATAAGAACATTCATTACTGATCTTTTATTATCAGTTGATTAATACAATACAAAATGACATTTGTAAAGTGCCTTTCTCTGTTCTACCAAAAGGATGTTAACAAAAGAGCATAGTTTATATAAGCCAATATTTTCTTCTGCCACAAATGTGAAGAAATTTGTAGCACCCAGAAGCATTGGAGGACAATTATTATTTTAAACAAAGCTCTTCACCATCCATTACTGCCTGACAATATAATTATTCTCTCCTGGTTTACTCTGATCAACCCTAAAGTATTAAATGCATTTGAAATAGAAAGTGCTTCATTCCAGAGTAATGTAGTAACACATTCTCGTATCTAGGCGACAGAGTGAGCAGAATATTTAACACTTTACAACCCTGAACTTACTTTCAGATGTTTCCTTTAATTTGGTCTGAAACTGTGCAGCCGTCAAGTACGAGAGGATTAAATGCAACCTTCTATCCTATTAAGAATTTATTTAAAAAATGTGCAAAACTAAGCTAATGAAGAACCCACAATAAAAACACAAATAAGTGATGAGTCATTCATTATGTTAATGAATACATAATTGAAGCAGCTTTATAAATGTTAAGCAATAGCCGTTATTCAATTTTTATCTCGGGTTGAAAGCTATTAATTGTTGAGTGATTACATGGAGCATCCAGAGAGTAAGGAGCTCCAAGAGGCAATGAGAAGAAAACTGTCTGTCTGTCCAAGCAGGGCAAGGTGCAGATGTTTACTTTGAGGGAAGGGAATTTTAACCAGGCTTATATTTATTAATTACATTTATAAGACAGACATTTTTTCTTATTCAACTTTCAAATTGGGATACGTTCTCACCAGAGGTACAATTCTGAGACCTAAAATTGCTATCTTAAACATGTAACTTTCCGATGAGCATTACATTGTTTCCACAACAGAGAAGAGATACCCATACTTACTAACCCAAACTTAAGATACTTTTTATATCAAGGGGAGATGAGCATTGTTTTCCAAAGATTTCTAGTTATGTTGCTAAAGCATTGATATGGTGTCTTGGGCAAAAGCATTATTAGTTTTTACAAGGAAGGCCTACTAAATAAGCTAAGGTAATGTTACAGTCTTTAGTACAGTGAAAAATGTTTCTGTGAGCTCAATAATGTTGAGCTATCCAGATATCCTCGATGCCCTTCAGAGACTTGGAGCAAAAAAATCAGCCCTGGTTTCTCACAAATTTTAAGCCAAAAATTATTTTGTGCAGAACTTTTTCTCACCTGTCCCTTTTTTATCTAGTTATGCTTGTCAATCAGTGGTGTAAATAAATTATGATATACCTTTTTCAAATCTGATCAGCAATGTTTGGTCAAAAATATCCCTCCAGAATCAGGCAAATACATACAAGTACTACAACTTAAAGTAATTTAATAATTGTATTTATTTTCTCTACCTATTGTACCGATAAACTACATTTTCTTTTCAAAGTTTCTTTTATTTTAGGTTTGCTTCAAAGGCACATTTTTATTGGAATGTTAATGTGCACTTTCGAAGAAACACCGTTTCTATTTTCAGATCACGTTGTGTTTATTGCCTTTTTTGATATTACTTTGAATATCAGAACTGTTATGTGGCCTGCCAGAACTTGTTCTAACTTGGATGTTTCTGAAAGTGTTTCCTTTTTAACTAATTTTATCTCTACAACTTCCTGGTTTCTGCTGTGTGCTTGCACCTGGCTGATGTAGTGGTCACATGTTAAACTCTATCTTTGATATTCTTAGGCTAGACACAGTTTCTGCTTAGACATTTTAATCACTTAACACTGTTTATTTAAGGGGCTTTCCGAAATAGACTTGTTTTTTATTCATGTGTTTAGTTTTTCATATTGAACATTTTCTGAAATTGTACAAAATCTGGTACTGTACATTATACTTCATGTTATTTCATAGTTTGGTGCAATATGTATATAGCTTGTTTGGTGCTTACTCCTCCTGGTTTTTGGAGAGCCCTTGGGTAGTTTACTGAATTGTGTAAGATTTTTGAAAGTTTGTTTTTAATGTTGTTAGGAGTTTGTTGAGCAACTATCTCATTGATAACGCCAAAAATTTAAACTCCTGATTCTGGAGATCTTCCTGGAAAGTGGGTTTGCTATTTTTGTTAGCATCCCTCCGTTTGTTCACCTACAAAATGCACAGTCACTACACTTACAGTAAAACCAGTGAGGCAATTTGAGACTTACTCTGGTCGTGAAAGCCACTGTATCAAATTGCATGGATGAATATTATTGTATACGGAGAGGAGCGTATAGTTAGACTTCACATCACTGTTACTGTGAATAAAGCAGCTTCACCTCAGCATTACAATAATACTAATCATTACATTTGATAGAGTGCCTTTCATGTTTGGAGGTTGTCTCAAAACACTTCACAGGATATATTGCTAAAACAGTAATAAATAATAAAATGGATTAATCGTGTATCTTGTGGGAAAGTTATGTATAGTATTAGAGTACAGCCGGGATCTGAATATCAGTGGTGCAACTCGTTAAATGGGCGGAACAAACAATCCTTACTTTCCATCTTAGATTATTCATTGATCAATACACAGCTATCTGCTTATCAAGTGCTAGTGAAAGCAGTGGAGCATTGGATTTCCATTCAGAGGAGCCTGTATTCAAACCTACACATTGGTTAATGTTAAACTCAACCACTTTCTTTGCATACATTTTGCCAATTGTTAGCCAGATGGCTATGTGCTCTGTAGGTTGAGCTTCTAAACAGAAGCCATGTGCTCTAAAATTATAGGAGTTTCCCTGCCTCTTACTGGTTCATTCTTCACACACAGATTAGACGATCTTAAATTGTCATAAAACACTTTTCCCTTCCAGCCAGAGGATTGGTCTCACTGTCAGTGAAATTGTGCATTGACACTGATTGAACTATCTATATTAGCTGAAGGTGCACCAAAACACATCGACTAAAATATGAAGGGAAAATTATAAACAGAATCCATGTGAAGTGCTCAGTTGCCAACTCAGTAACACCTAACGAGTGCGTAAATTATTTATTTTTTATTTAAAGAGCATAAAACATGCATGAAGGTACAAGTGCATTTATAAAATGAGGGCCACAGGTTTGAATATTATCAACAGCTGCAGATTACGTTTGTGAAATATTTACAATTCCACCAAAAATAGAATTTGTTCAGTTTTAAATTGTCAAAAAAAATTGTTACAATTTCAACAAAGCTAAGTTTCAGGTAGAAATTCATTATATTTTTCAAAAGCAAGAATTCAAGAATCTGATGAAAAAGTACTTTAGGTTTTGTTGGGAAAGGGAATTAAAATGAAAATAATTTACCATTGGTCTCCTGTTACTATTGATACCAGATATGTCTGGCACAATATAAGCATGCTATCTGTTTGCATTGCAAGATATATTTACACACCATTACTGTACCTATTTTGATCCCTTGCTCAACACTGGGTTTTGCTCCTTAATCCCAGAAATCCAACGTCCGGGCCAGATGGTTTTGAAAACTTATCAGCTCATACACTGACCCTGAAAGGAGCAGTAATAAAATGATTGAAATGTCAGAATGATTTAAGAGAACCACATACAACTAAAGCAAACAAGATTTTAATTGAAAATGCAAATGGTAAACAAAGCCATTAATCCTTATTTCCCCATTCTAGTTTCACACTTTTTATCTGTCAAATTGTTTAACTGTATTTTAAAATGTTGCTTCAAACATGAAGGACAAGTTGTTGTTGTACTTCCCACCCTTTCTAACCTTCAGTTTCCATTATCTTTAAAATGGTTTACTTACTTAGTTTTGACTTTCTCTTGGGTTTTTATCAGCCTCGTTGGAGACGGCAGCAAGTTTTTAAAAATGTTTTTGTTGGCTGTAATCCATCTTGCTTGCCCACACCACATTCTAAAATGCTTTGATAAGGTTAACATAAATAGGTTATAAAATAATAATAATAATCCTTGATTTTGATATCGCGCCTTATCATGTTTTCTGGACATCTCAAAGTGCTTCACAGACTAAACTATAAAGTGAATTGACTGTATATTCTGTGTGCGAACCTCAGCAGCCAATTGTGCACAGCAGTGTCTCACAAATAGTAGTGGATTGAATGACCAATTTAATCTGCCAATTGACTAACTGTCCAATTAATCCTCCAGTGATCCACCAATTGACTAACCACCGTGTTCCTACTTACTGCTAGGTAAACAGAGGAGTGTGAGTAAGGAAACTTGCCCAACTTTTCGCTCTGCCTGGAATCGAACCCATGTCCTCTTGCTTACAAGGCGAGCGCTCTAACCACTAAACTACAGGACTCTACTATAGCTTACTTCCGCTAGTTGGAGGGCCCAGAAGTAACTAGAGGATCTAAAAGAGAATTTAGGAGAAACTACTTCACGCAGAGGATTGTAAGATTGTGGAACTCACTGCCTGAAGTGGCGTTTGAATTATTTAGTATAGAAGCATTCAAAAGGAAGCTAGACTTTCACATGAGGCAGAGGAGAATGGAAGGGAATGGGAGGTAGTAAGGAAAGGAAAGGGTGAAAACTCCCGCTCTCACCAGGTTTCCTGCGGGGTACCCCAAGGATCCATCCTTGCCCCCCTCCATCTTTGTAATGTGCCCCTTCCCCACTAACTGAAATCCACATGTCAATTATTGACTTGGTTGCACCAGGTTAATTTTTGAACAGATGATGGATTTCCAAGAGAATAAAGAAACAAGGTAAGATCTGCCTCCGTGCCCATAAATATCTATCCCTGGACATATTTCAGAGTGCACTGTAAACAGGTGTACAATGAAATCTGATTTTAATGTCTCTTAAATCAGTGAATTACAATAATTTGGATCCCCTTTGAATGATTTCCAAAATCATCTCAGATAGCACTTCCGTAGGAGAATGCTGTGTTTTGTTTATAACCAATTTTAGCTCAGATGATTATTATTTCACAGCTGCTGATCTTAGCACTGCCTCGTTTTATTTTAACTCTAATCTTTGTTTTCATTCTTTGAATCCCAGCCCCTGAAATTTTACGAGGCTGTGCGTATGGTCCAGAGGTTGACATGTGGTCAGTGGGAGTCATCACCTACATACTGTAAGCATTTTACAGTACATTTTGTGGTTCCTTTTTCATTCTATACTATATTACTTTGTATTGTTAAAGAATAGTAATTGTATGAGCAGACCATTGCAATAACATAACAATATAATATAATGGAACAAGCCTACATTTGTGTTTAATGCAGTACCTAGTATAAATTCAAAACTAATAAGTCACAAGTATCCTGGTTTCTTGAAGTAGTATATGTCAACAACAGGAAGAATGACTGACCTATCCTTATTTCTTTGTCAGACTCTGTGGCTTTGAACCATTCTACGATGAAAGGGGAGATCAATATATGTTTAAGAAGATCTTGAACTCTGACTATGACTTTGTCTCCCCCTGGTGGGATGATGTTTCTCTTAATGCAAAGGATTTGGTAAGTGGGACAATGGGATCTGTCCTTCTGCACTATACAGCCATGTAATACAGGTAGTTCTACCCAACAAATGCAGAAACTCATGTTTATATTCTGTTTATATATAAGAACATAAGAATTAGGAGCAGGCGTAGGCCATTCGGCCCCTCGAGCCTGCCCCGCCATTCGATAAGATCTTCTGACCTAACTCTAATTACTTGCCCTATCCCCATGTCCCCTAATCCCTCTATTTTTTAAAAATCTCATCAGTGTCAGCCTTGAAGATGTTCAAGGACTAAGTATCTACAGCCCTCTGAGTGAAGAAATGTTTCCTCAACTCTGTTCCAAAAGGCTGACCCTTAATTTTAAGACTGTGACCCCTGGTTATAGATTCTCCTACCAGGGGAAACAGACCCTCAGTGTCTACTTTATCCAGCCCTTTAAGAATATTATATGTTTCAATAAGATCTCCACTAATTCTTCTGTACTCTAGAGAATATAGCCCTAGTTTATTCAGCCTATCCTCATAGGTCAGTCCCCTCATCCCAGGAACTAACCGAGTGAATCTATGCTGCACCCCCTCTCGGGCAAGTATGTCCTTTTTTAAATAAGGAGACCAAAACTGCACACAATACTCTAGGTGTGGTCTCACCAAAGCCCTATACAGTTGCAGCAAGACTTCCCTACTCTTGTACTCTAAACCTTTTGCAATGAACGCTAACATGCCGTTCGCCTTCTTAGTTGCTTGCTGCACCTGCAAACTAACTTTTTGAGACTGGTGTACAAGGACACCCAAATCCCTCTGCACACTAACACTATCTAATCTCTCCCCCTCTAGAAAATAATCTATTTTTCTATTTTTTCTACCAAGGTGAATAACTTCACACTTCCCCACATTAAATTCCATCTGCCACCTACTCGCCCACTCCCCGAGCCTATCTATATCCCATTGCAATCTTTTTGCATCATCCTCAGAGCTTACTCTCCCACCTAGTTTAGTGTCATCCGCGAATTTAGATACGTTACATTCAATGTCCTCGTCCAGATCATTGATGTAAATTGTAAATAGCTGAGGCCCAAGCACTGATCCTTGTGGCACTCCACTAGTCACATCCTGCCAATTCGAGAATGACCTATTTATTCCTACTCTCTGTTTTCTACCCGTTAGCCACTCTTCAATCCATGCTAATATGTTCCCATTAATCCCGTGGGCCTTAACCTTGTGCAATAGCCTGCAATATATATGTTTATATATTATATACAGTTGATGGCATCCAACTATCAATTTTTTGCACTTAGCTTAATAGTTTTTCCAATTTGGGTTTCTGCTGGTTTCTTGTGACTCACACGCTCCTGATACCATAAGAAATATAGTAGAACCCCCTCCAACGCGGCTTTGATTATAGCATGATTGGAATGTGGCCATAACATTTACTTTCCCCCAGAAATCCACGTGCCGGCTACATCGATGCTTCAGACATCTATCCAGAAGTCGGTCATTTTTTTCTTTCCAAGCACCTTTCTGCGCAAATGTACAATGAGTGTGGAGATGCTGACTGCCGATCGCATCCTGTTATAACCCTCTTGGGATTTTATGGACCTGAACTGCCGCATTATATTGGGCTGCACTGCACTAATAAGTGTGTACTAATACATATGCAGCTTGATCAAGACATTACTGCATTGTGTTTAACGTAAGGTGTATACAGCTAGCAACTCTGACACTACTTGACTAGACTATTATAACTGTACCACGTTAATGTATTTATTATCTATTTATTATAAATGTGCCTGAACCTGTTTTTTGATAAACAAAATAATTGGTGTTTAGACCTGTTTTTAGCTGATCAGATTCAATTTTTGGTCAAAAAGTAGGTTGAACAATTGAGCTATTTAATTATTAATATATTTATGCACATTTCAGCAAACCAGTTTGGGATAAATCTTGTTTTGCAAATTATTGTCTCAGTCGAGGGAGTCTAGAATTTTACTGTAACTATTTGGAGTCTAATGATTAAACCATTGAAAGCTATTTGACATAACATGCTTAATATAATATAACATGGCTAATATGTATGTTTGAAATCAGGGTCCCCTAATGGAAATCCATCATTGTGTAAATGGCTGCTAATTACCATCACCAACATTCATCTTTATTTTGTGATATAAGGAAATAATAGAACAGAGAATATTTCCTGCCAATACAGTCTCAGAAAGTGCATTCTAGATAGACCTTGTGGAAAATGACTGAAGAAATTGCCATATTTTAAAATAAATTTAAGTCCAGGAATGTAATGAAATCAGAAAATGGTAACTGTTTATCTATAAAATAAACTATTACCCATAAAGTTAATAAATGACCTCAAAAACAACTGCTTCCAGAATTTATGACACACTTTCATTTTTACATAACTCTTAATTAAAATGCCATGACCCTCATCTGCTTATTTGAAACTAATTAGCTACATTGAAGGCTATTGCCCCTTGATGAGGCCATTTCATGTATAACAATTCCTATTATACCTTCTGTACTGTTGCCTCATTTGTCTTCAGCTTCATCTGTTTCCTTATCTCATAAGACGTTTCACAGTGAGGGTTTGCAGATAATTGTGAATAGTAGCTACAAAGCTTGAACTTGAATGATGGATATTGAATAGGTTGAATTACAATTTTTGTATCAGGTCAAAAAGTTGATTCTTTCGGATCCCAAGAAACGTTTAACTACCTATCAGGCTCTACAACATCCCTGGGTAACCGGAAAAGCTACAAATTTCATACACATGGATATCGCACAAAAAAAACTTCAGGAATTCAATGCACGCCGCAAATTAAAGGTAAGAGGCAATAAATCCAAATGATTACATTTTGAATACTTTGACTTCCAACCAGGAAGCTGAGCTGCCAGTATTATTTGATTTTTAACAGATAATAATTTGAAATAGGGGTATTTAGAGGATCCAATAAAAACATTATGGTTCATCAGGACTGTCTCAGATTTAAAACAAATGATTCTCTCTTTGTCACTTCTTTCACCAAATAATGCCAGTCCAATTGGTGAATTTACCAATTATCCACTTGAACTACTGTATTTTATTCTGTACTCCATGTCTTCCCTTGTATGTGCATTATCTTATCAATGTATTTTTGGTGAATTAATGTGGAGTCCTGTAGTGTATTGGTTAGACCACTCGGCTTGGAAGTGAGAGGACCCGTGTTTGATTCCTAGCAGGGCGAAACCTTAGGCAAATTTTCTTACCCCACACGCTTCTGTTTACCTAGCAGTAAGTAGGAACTCAGTTGTTAGTCGATTGGCAGATCGCTTTCCAGGGGTAATAATCCCTTAAAAAGGATAATAATAATTTGGTCACTCAATCCATGACTATTTGTGGGACACACTGATGTACGCAATTGGCTGCTATATTTCGCCCACAAAATATTCAGTCAATTCTCTTTACATTATATTCTGTGAAGCGCTTTGAGACATTTCGATGATGTGATAAGGCACTATATCAAATGCAAGGATTATTATTATTAATTTTATTATTTTTGAAAGAATAAGTTTTCCCCTGTAATAATCCCATAAAAAATCTAATGCAATCTAATTACTTCCTCATTCCCTCAATGAGGAAAGTTTAAAGTCTTCTCTATCGCAAGACTAACTGTAAATTTTATTAGACTGTAGTCACGATTCACACTCTTGTTATAACCTGCTTTATCATTTTGATAAGATCTGATGTCAACTCTTTTCTTGTAGGTGCCCTAATTATTTGGGATCATGTGTCAATCCAGCATTACATCATAAACATTTTTACTTCTTTTATTCTCATTAAAATCCTTCCAATTCATCCCCGATCAACTGAAGTCACAACAATTGGGTTTGATCCTTCACACACACTTGTATCCTTAACTCATTTGGTAGTGCGCTCACCTTTTGAGTCAAAAATTATGGATTCAAGTCTCATGTCAGGATTTTGAGTTCACAGTTGAGCCTAACATGACAGTGTAGTGAGACCTTAAAACAAGGTTCCATCTCTCTGTTAATTACCTTCAGTTACCTATGAGACGCTTTGAAACATTTGGACACTGTAGGCATTATATCAATTGCCAGGATTCTAAAGATTATTCTATTATTCGTTTCTCCAGAAACTAATCTAATTCATTATAAAACTTAAATCTGTGCATTTAATAGTGCTACTTTCAGTTAGTTGTTGTTACATGATTCACAGTATCTAATCCAGTGCACTAACATTACAAGATGTATTTAAGGTGTATTACAGGAATTCTGTGCATTTTAGTGCAGTCGAAATTCGTGATTGACAGGCCTGTATTACATTTTAACATTCTTCATATTACATAAAATTATGCAGAGAATTTAATTTTTTTTGTCTTTCATATTTATAATGCTCATGAATATACTAAAATGTCATGACTAGCAGTAAGTTAATAACCATTTATTATTCAGGCTAGTCAGCATAGGTATAATAATCCTTGCATTTGATATAGCGTCTTATTACCTCTTCGAGACATCTCAAAGCGCTTCGCAGAATATGCTATAAAGTGAATTGACTGTATATTTTGTAGGTGTGGCAGCCAATTGCGCACAGCAGTGTCCCGCAAAAAGTTGTGGATTGAGTGACTAAATTAAAAAATTTTTTGAAGGAATTATTACTGCGGAAACGCGATCCACCAATCGACTAACAACTGGGTTTCTACTTACTGCTGGGTAAACAGAGGCGTGTGTACTAAGGAAACTTGCCCAATGTTTCGGCCTGCCGGGAATCGAACCTTGTGAGGTGACTGCTCTAACCATTAACTACAGGACTCCACCCCATACAGGTATATGGGATGAATTATAGTGTGGCCTTGTACAGTAAGACCTTATATAGTATGGCTGAAAAGAGTGTTACACACATATATTGTGTATAATTTAAATAGTTTATTTCAAGATGCCTTTATCTGGCCGCCACAGAACCAAACTATGAGCCAATTCAGTTAACATGTTGCCATTTCAAATATGATTTGACAAACTTTACTAATGCATTTGCTGACATTCTGATATCAGCTGACAAAATGACAAGTTGCCTTTACATAGCTCCCTTCACGAAGGCCCAATCGGCAATCGGCCCGCAAACCATTTCCGACTTCACTGCTTTACCTCCCAGCTGCGCCTCTCTTATGGTCGGTCTTCATGAGGCAGTGCGGAGAGTGTTAGGAAGCGAGGTGGAGTGGGAGGTATACAGCCCCCCACCAACCCACTCCCCATCGCTGCCTCAAGCCTCGTGCAACTTGGTGAGATACAGCAAGCAACAGCGGCAGGAGGAGTTTGCTATTCTAAAACTATAGAACTATGAGTCTTGGTAAGAAACACAAGGTAGAGATGGAACATAGAGGATCTCAGTGTAAGTGGGAAGTGGATTACTTGTTTATTGAAAGTAATGGAATACCTCAGTGACTTGTTGTCTTGCAAGTCATTCTGTGTTGAAGAAGTTCAGTTTGTTTTGCAATTATGGATTATTCTGTTTGGTTTTGTTGAGCATTCTCTGTAGGGGCTTCCCTATGCTGTTTTCACTTGAATACATTAAAACATTTTATGCATAGATTTCCACTTGAGATGATCAAACGTCAACAAGACGGAAGCCATATCCTTCCTCCCCCATATCCGGTCCCTGACCAGAACCACTTTCCTCCACCTCCGCATCATTGCCCGTCTCCGACAATACCTCACTCCACAAGCTGCCGAAACCCTTATCCATGCCTTTGTCACCTCTCGGCTGGACTGCTCTCACGCCCTCCTCCTCGATCTCCCCTCCTTCAGACTCACAAAATTCAAATCGTTCAAAACTCCGCCGCCCACATTCTCACCTACACTAAACTCTGCACCCCAATTACTCCAGTCCTTGCCAAACTCCACTGGCTCCCTGTCACTGAGCGGATTGATTTCAACATCCTTACTGTAGTGTTTAAATCCCTCCATGCCTTGGCACCCCACTATCTCTCTAACCTCCTCTCCTCATAGCACTACCCACTGCCTCTGCTCTACTGGCTCCGGCGTCCTCCTACAGTCACCTTCCCCCTCCCCCTGGCTCGGCATCAAGCTACGCATTTGTCAAGCGCTCTGAGACGCTGTCCAGTGTGGAGGGCGCTATATAAAAGTTGTTGCAAATTGTTGTTGTTGATCATTATTAAATAATAATCACACAATTTAAAACATAGGATTCTTTCATGTTTCTGGAAGGAAAAAATAAAAATATTGCTTATGTTGCCAGTGGATGTTTCTCAACGGTGGCATCTGGCCCTCGACACCCAAAAGGTTAGACCACCCTGATGTAGGGTAATGACTCAGAGCACTTCACTAAAGTGGGGTTGGGCGCTGAGCCAGAGAGGATTGGAAGGAGGTAGTGACCATAGGTGCGGTCATGTGGGTAGTTTTAAGAGACAGGAAAGAACCACATGGCAAATGCTGAGCATGAGTACACCAGACTGCAGTGAATATATTCAGCTTCACCAAATAAGGTATATAAATCCTGGCTTCTCTGCATGTACTGCCAATCCTCACCAGGCTTGATTGGCTTCCTGTCTCCAACATAATTGTCTTCAAGATCTCACGCTCAGGTATAAATCCCATTACACCCGAGCATCTCCCTATCTCTCAAATTTGCTCATATCCCACTCCTCTGCTTGTCCCCTCAGCTCACCTAACAAAACTCAGCTATGCATCCCTCGCCACCTCTGCACTCCCATCTGTGGCCAACAGTCACTATGTCCCTGACCTCTCTATCTACCTTTAAATCCCACCTTAAAACTTAGCTCATCAACTGTGCCTCTGGTCACCTCTGCCACTATGAAACACTCTGAAATCTTATTCTATGCGAAGTGTTTTGCATGAATGCAAGTTGTTGTTTCTTAAGCAACAGTTGGATGAAAAGAAAAAGTAATCAAGATTCATGTTCAAAGCATCTGACAAAAGACAGGTAGGACAGGAAATCCATCGAGCAGCAAGCTGTCAGATCAGAGGCACATAAAATATTTATATGAGCTTGTCCCAAACATGAAAACTATTTTATAGGTCCAAGCATTATCAAAGGATTTTAGCTCTAGCCAGATCAAAAAAAAATAGGGTAAGAGCAGAAAAATTAAGGAAAAGGTTAGGAGGAAGTTTATCACTTAGAGGGTTGTTAGGATTTTGAATTCATTGCCAAAAGTGGTTATTGAGGCTAGAGCAATGGAATCATTCAAAGGATATTGTATAGACATAAAATAAACTCTCTGGGCCTTGAATTGTCATCAGTCTGAAATCTTTAATGAGTCATTCTGTTCTTTTGGAGGGAGGCAGACCAAAATTTCACATTCTAGAAGTAACTGATACAATGTCAAAATAACTTATTTTTACCTGTAATCAGATGTCTCTGGATGTTTCCAGTACTTGATTTGTTGTGTGGACAACTGCAATGATTAGCTCACACTGAAATATCCATTTTCACTATTTCGAATGGTCCTTCGCAATGTAGACATTTTCCATGTTTCCTGTTCTAATATGTATTTAACTTTCATTTGATATAGTGCTTACTACTTAAAAATGCAGAGATTTCTTTAAAGTGCAGCAACTGTATATTTATATGCCAATAATGCAGTTGATTTCCACGCAGCAATATTCTACAAACATCAATGTTATCTGGGGGTATTGTAGGCCAGCACATTGGGAGAAACTCCCTTAGCCATTTGAATGCAGCCATTGAATCTTTACCTAAACATGCAGGAAGGACTTCAGTTTAATATCTGATCCAAAGGATGGAACCGCTAAAATACAGGACTCTTCCCACCACTGCATTGGAGTGTCTACCAAAAGAGCCAGGTTAACACACTTATTTATTTGTATCAAATTCCATTAAAGTTTGGCCAAGTTCAACCGAATAACCAATGACCTTGCTACCCACAACTTGCATCTCAATAAATCCTCTCCTCCATGTCATTCATAAATAGCAGCAGTCCCACATCTGAGCCCTGTGGAATTACAAACATTAATATTAACCTTCAAATCCCTTTTCATTTATCACCACATTCTAATCTTGATGGACCTAGTTAATGAGTCTATAAACCTTTTAAAGTCTCACTCGTAGGACTTTGTCATGACTTCTAAAAATGGCAATGCCCTCATCTTCTGACTTGATTACTTGCTCAAGAAATTACAATATTGTTATGACATTCTTATTTGTGTGCTCTTTAGAGAATGATACTGTGGTCCAGATTCTGCAACAATTCTTTATCTTTATCTTTCTGCTGTGTCGATTTATGTATCCAGCAAAAACCTAATACTGCTTCAGGATATTCAATATCAATGAAAAAAGATGCAATTTTTTTTCTCTGACAGGCTGCAGTAAAAGCTGTGGTAGCATCATCGCGTCTTGGAAGTACGAGTAGTCATAGCAGTCAGTTAAATGCTAAGCTCGATGAAAATACAAATGCTGTTGGAGAAATAGAGGGGGCCGATCAGGCACAACCGCTGGAGGGTGACACACAGCAACCACTGGAGGGTGACACACAGCAACCACTGGAGGGTGACACACAGCAACCACTGGAGGGTGACACACAGCAACCACTGGAGGGTGACACACAGCAACCACTGGAGGGTGACACACAGCAACCACTAGAGGGTGACACACAGCAACCACTGGGAGGTGAGACACAGCAACCACTGGAGGGCGACACAGAGCAGCCGTCGGAGGGTGACACAGAGCAGCCACCAGGGGATGACACCAATCAGTTGCTAGTGGGCAGTGCAGAGGAGCCAATGGAGGGCAATTCACAACAGGTGATGGAAGACGATGCACAGCAGCCAACAGAGAATAATTCACAGGAGCACAAGAGTTTTGTGGAAGGTTTGGAGCCATCCAAAGGTGATATTCAGGTGACAGACTCATAGGAATTGGAGCAGGTGGAAAACGATCCATTGAAACAGCAAGAAGGATAAGCGTTGTAGTTAATTTTCATAAATATTGTTATGAAGCCTGTTCTTTATTGCGCCAACCCTTTGAAAGGAATGCTATGCGTTAAAGGCCTATGATATGGCTTTGCTTCCATGTGGGTTAATGCTAACTGTTACACTGATGTACAGGCTGATTATAATTCCACTGTCATTTCTGCATGTGAATGCTTCATTAAAACATCAGTGGCCTGAATGCATTACATAATGCTAAAGTTTTTTTAAAAAATGGGCTACCTATTCATATGCTTTCATTAGGATTTTAGTCTGCTAATTTTTTAGTACTTATTGATTTTATATCTAGGTTTGTGTCATCAAATCAATACATTGTTCTTGAAACTAATTATTTTTGTGAATTATTGTTAGGTTTAAATGTTAAGATTTAAAAACTTTTGCTATCATTTTGTGTTGCTGTTTATTCTCCCTAGTTACTTCAGATTGTTTGGGAAGTTTAGGCATTTTAGTGTCTGTCATAAAAGATACAAAATTTAAATACTAAGCAATTCCATTAAGGTATGAAAACAATGCAGCTACATCAGTCATTAACTATCTTGGCAACAGGTTGCAGTAGCTCTGTGATAATAATTGAGAGTTTTTAATATGGTCAAAGTTACTCAACATTTTTAACTATTATTCCAGCAGAAGCCACAGACATTTTATAATGTACACTATTTATTTAGGGGCTTCTGACTCATCAATTGTTCATAATTTTGAAGTGTTTTTGGATGTAAAATATTTCTGATATTTTTCTCTTTGTTCCACGTTGTCAGTCTTTAACATCTGATAAAATTTAACAGATTTAACAGCTGCAATGTATTGACACTGCAAAATGTGTCATAAATGTTCTGCATGGGAAACCCAATAGCACAGCAAGGCTGTCTTCAGATTATATTGTTGTATATGGAACAATCCACTGCACGTTGTGTGGAACGATGCTTTGAAACATCTAAACATTTTTGAAAAATCCTGGCATGCTGACAAGGTACTGATACAATAAAAAAATTTAACTAAATGAAGACTCTGTTTTTGCAACCAAATTCCAATTTCACCAATAATAGTTTTGAACATTTTGAATTGTGATCATGAATTTCAGTGATAATTAAATAAAATATGCACCGAGCATGTCAGAACATGCGTTTTATTATATCGTAGATTAAATGTCAAAAAATGCTTTCAAACCAGTCTTATTGCAATATGACAAAAGGCAAAGTACTGCAGGTGCAGGAAATCTGGTACAAACATGGGAACACGCAGCATGTCAGGCAGCATCCATGGAGAGAGGAAAATGATTTAACGTTACAAGTCTGACGAAAGGTCATAGACCTGAAACGTTAACTCATTTTCCTCTCTCCGTGGATGCTGCCTGACCTGCTGCGTGTTCCCAGCGACTTCTGTGTTTATTGCAATGTGACTGATTTATTTGTGATCCCATGCCTAATTCAAAGCAACTCAAATTTAGAATTCTGTGCGTTGAGACTGCCACAACTGCTGAAACATCATTAGGTACTGCAACAGAGGAAGCAGTTCTGAGGCCACATTATAGTCTTAAACATTTGAGAAAAATCATAAATGCCTACATTTTTCATTAGAAATTAGTTCACAGTTATGTCAAGTGATTTTATTGTTGAGAAAAACAGCTACACATTTTCAATATGTCAAGGATATATTACAAATCCATCATATATTTCCTAGTATAACACTTTTTTTAAACATTTTTTGAAAATCTGATTTTGTCATAACCTTGGGATCCTCATTATTCTCTTTGGTGACAATTATGAAAACAAATATGTGAAATGAACAAGTTACAATATATAAAGGTCACATTTTTACCATTGAGAAATGTTAAGACTAAAACAATAGAAATCTAATATTCCTACTCCTGATTCATATCCAAACAACCTGCTAGAGGGTGCAGCCTCTTTCTGTGCTGTAAGATTCTATGAAATTAGAGCATGTTCATAAACACAAAATGTCTTGGTGATACTTAAATACACAATTACAATTTTGAAAATACTTCAATAGCAAAATACTTTAATAGCAATAAATTGTGCATTCTAATCTGCAAAAGTATGAACCATGCGACAGGTTTAACTGGGGAAGAACAAAGCCAAAATAGCAAGCTGCCAGTACTATATAAATAGATGACTTGCCTCAAAAGTTTTGACTTAACGTTCAGAAAGAGATAAAAATCAATCTTACCATTACTCTAGTTAAAGGTTTTAAGTATGAAATAGACACAATACTTAATACAATAAAATGTTATGACAATAAACCATTTAATACACTCATGGCTAGAACTTTGTTCTTTATATTTGCTTTTTTTCAATAACATCCTTTTAATTTCTCTTCCTACACACTTAAAAAACCAATTCAAACCTGGTTTGAAAAATAAAGCTATTTTTACTAAAAATAAACAATGACAAATTAAAAAAACTATTTCCTTTTGTTGCTTTCCTGCAACCAACAGCATGAGAAAGCTCCAACATGGTCATCACTGAAATATCACATTCTAAAGATGCAGCAGCAGTGGACAAAAGCATTGGTTTCCCTGCAGGACAGTCTCTAATTTAATTCCCTGTTTCCAGACCAACTAGTTGTAAATGTAAAGTGGAAACTCAGTGAAAACAGTATATATGCACAACACAGGAACACTGGGACACACATAATAATTTGCGTGCAGCAGACTGGTATTGTAATTAAGGTAGCAGTGGGCTGCAATTTCAATTCACCCTCATAGGAAATTAAGTGCTGATTTTCTAAATAATGCAGAACCTAAGATGTGAATAGTTAAAGCAGATACTACTTTACAGTTACTTTTTAAAATTAAAAAAATTGGAAACTCTTATTGGAACAAGCAGATCTACTAACATAAAATCAGCATTTTCAGATAACTTGAGACTGAAAATAATGCTCAGCTCTACCCCTAACACTGCACTGGGTGTTAGCCTGGCTCAGCTTGTAGCACTCTCGCCTCTGAAAAGATTGAATGCTTAAGCCCTGCATTGGTACTTTAAACTTATATAATCTACGCCGACACTGTAATGCAGTGCTGGGGAAGCACTGTCCTGTTGAAGGCAGTGTCCTTTGGGAAAAACTAGGATTACACTGCATTAGGGGTTAAATCAACAACCAGTGCTAGTAAATCAATATTTCTCTTAAGAAGCCATCCATTCCTAATCCTTGCTCACTAATACCCTTCCTTTGAATATGATTGACCAAATCTTCTTTGAATACTCCAATCAAAGTTGCTCTCAGCTGCTCCTGGCCAACCTTTTTTGGACAAGCATAACGTTTCCATGAAACTTTCCTGCTATTTGATAACGGAGTCCATGCACATGTAGAGATAACAATCGATCTTCACCATGTAATCTCAGTACCTGAACTTTAGCATCAGGACACTAATAACTCAACACGCAATAACTCAGTACCTGCACTTTAGCATCATTATGAAGTGTAAAAGAAAGTGGAAAACAGAAAAGTAGAAAACAGATTAATAAATAATTAGTAATAAGTAGATCATTATGATGGGAGAAAGAAAAGGTTTAACCTCTTCATGAAAAGCTGATGTGTGCCTTGGGAAAAGTGTAAGTTGCATTTTTTTTGCAGCAAGACAAACTTTGCTTTAATTAACTTTTATTTCTACAAAAATATAGTTCATTGCAACTCCAAATATAAACTAATGCTGATTATCCACATGTACCTGAATCTTGGTATCAGGACACTATCTTCCACACATAATCTCTTAACCTGAACTTTAACCACTCTCAACAGCTGAACCACAACATCAGAATGTTTATGTGTTTGCAGTTACAGTATAACTATACAGTGCTTCCACAGAATATACTTAAGGCGTTTTTGTGGCGGAAGGAGAAAGTTCAAAACTAATAAACTCGAATTCAAAGTGGTACATTCACTTTCTAGCAGTTACAGAAGAGTATTGCCTTTAACACCACTGTACAACTAAATACTCAAGCACTGTAAAAGCACAAGCAATGTAGAAGCAAATACATAACGTATTCATGATAAAGATGCAACAGAATATAAATGAAAACATTTGTCTTTGAGCTAAGATTGCTATGCAAGCTGATTCAACAACAACTTGCATTTAGATAGCGCCCTTTCTCGCCAGAAGGCGTCTTGGAGCGCTTAACAGGTGGAGCCTGATGCCGAGCTAGGGGAAGGGGGAAAAGGAAGGTCTTCGAGCGCAACCTGAAAATGGGGAGAGAGTGGACTAGGCAAAGGGGTTGAGGGAGAGAATTCCATAGCTTTGGGGTGGGGGGGCCGCCAATGGTGGGGCGGAGTGTCCGGGGGACAAGGAGGTAACCGGAGCCAGTCGAGCAGAGGCAGCGGGCAGTAATGTAGGGAGAGAGGTTGGAAAGATAGGGGTGGGAGGAGGTGCCAGAGTGTGAAGGGATTTAAATATAGAGAGAGGATCTTGAAATCGATCCATTCTGTGCCAGGGAGCCAATCGAGTTTGGCAAGGACTGAAGTAATGGAGGTGCAGAGTTTAGTGCAGGTGAGAATGCGGGCGGCGGAGTTTTAAATTATTGAATTTTGTGAATAGTGGAGCAGGGGAGACCAGCAAGGAGGGCATTTGAGTAATTGAAGCTATAGGTGACAGAGGCATGGACGAGGGTTTTGACAGCTTTTGCAGTGAGGTACAGACGGAGCTGGGCAATGTGGAGTAAGTGGAGGAAAGTGATCCTGGCTGGGACTGTATATTCAAACTAAACAATTTAATACTGGACTGCATGAACAAGCTGAAAAGAATAAACTACACTCAGTTAAGAACAAAAGTAGTGAGAATACAATACCTCTTGTCCATTAATTCCCGAAGCCCAAATTCACTATTTTCAATAAATATTTCAGAATATTATTAATAAGATTTTGACCAATAGAGTGATTTGCCATATGTGAAGCTGTTGCACACAAATTCACAGACAAGACATCAAAGTGTACCATTTGGTCAAGAAATTTAGTTGATGCACTGAAAGTTTATCAAAACTTATTTTAATAACAAAATCAAGAACCAGTCACTGCATTCTGCAATGCAATCAAACTGGTAAGAGGAAGTTTATAATAATAATAATCCTTGCATTTGATATTGCGCCTTATCACATCTTCGAGATGTCTCAAAGCGCTTCAAAGAATATACTGTAAAGTGAATTGTCTATATTTTGTGGGCAAAATACGGCAGCCAATTGCACACAGCAGTGTCCCACAAATAGTCATGGATTGGAGTCCTGTAGCTCAGTGGTTAGAGCACTCGCCTCGCAAGCGAGAAGACCTGGTTTGATTTCCTGGGCAGGGTGAAACGTTTGGCAAGTTTCCTTATTCCACACACCTTTATTACCTAGCAGTAAGTAGGAACCCGGTTGTTAGTCGATTGGCGGATCACTTTTTTTAAGAGCGAAAAATCCCTTCAAAAAATGTTTTAAAAAATGATTTGGTCACTTAATCCATGACTATTTGTGTTCCTAGTTTTGAATTAGGAAATTAATTTCTATCAGGCATAGATAGACTCCTTCCAGGGAATCCAAAAATTGCTTCAGCAAAATCAATCTTGATTTTGGTGATCCAGAGTAGTCAGATCATTGAACAACTTACTATCAACACTGATAAACCCCAACCCAAAATAATCAATACATACTAATACATTGCATGCCATGATTCAACCAAAACAGTCTATTACCATCGTAGATAACCTCTGGTAACCTTTCCGCCTGCCCAATATAATAATGAAGTTGGAGCAGTTCTAGGGTCATGATGAGCTAATAAAGTCCTCTTACCCTAAAACTGAGGATCAACACATGGAATTAAACAAGGCACTCAAAACATCAGATCTAAAATTAATTGGATGCAAAGTGATTACTATTGACTTCAGACAGAAATATACAGATCCAGAACTGATACAATTTTAAAAATTGCTTCTTTACACTGGCAGGTATTATTGCACATCTATATTAACCAGATATTTGGTAGTAAGAAAGAACAGGAAAATTAAAAATCAAGATAGTCCATAGCTACTATATTTAAAAAAAAACAAGTGGTTGGTACATCTTAGATCTTGGCTTTCAAACCACTCCTGAGCTCTTTATAGAAGTTGACTAATGAATTTGCCATGGCAGAGTCTACTACTGACTGTGGCAGCATTCCACGGAGATCAGACTGAATGAAACCAGTCAGGATACTACGTTCAGGGTTGCTCTTCAAGGGAATGCAAAACCATCCACATGGATGGTTAAATCCACGAACAAAATTGGATTGTTTTTCCTCAGACTCAACACTGATTCCTAGAAAAATAAGGGAACAAAATTGAACCTTTAATATAACTGCAAACTTTAAAGCACCAAAGCCCAAAATTAAACAAAATGTTCTGCCAAATTAAATGATTACACACACACATGATACTGTTGTTTTCACTAAATGACTATCCTCCGGGGGCAGGGGGCGGGGCAGATACCCATCTGACAAAAACTTTAGTGCTAAGGTGACTCTCTGTGTCAGTTTTGGTAGTCTGGTTCCTGAGCACTCCAAGGCACTGCTGATGGCGTTCTCTCTCACTGATAAGACTGGAGTGGAAGAATTCTTCTCACTCAGTTCCCATTAACCCTGCAAGCCAAAGACAAGATGGTAGAACAAGCAGCAGAAAGCTTGCTAAACAGTATTCCCAATGGCAAGCTACATGGTTTTAGCTTGGTAAATACCAGCAGCATCCCAACGCACACGCTTGGATCCATAAGTCTTGGCTCTCAACAACTTGTGCTTAATACTCTTTTAAATTAGGTAAACAGGGATTGCTCCTTCAAGGAGAGAGTGCACATTCCATTCCAGACAGAGAAATTTCCATGGGAAGGTGGCATTCTCTCAGTCAGCTTTGGATACTCTTAAGCATGGCAACAGACTTATATATGCCAGATACCCATCTGACAAAAACTTCACTAAATCAAAATAAAGTAAAAGGGCATTCGTTACAATCAGTTGTATGCCACTAGTTAGCACTCACAACTCCCTACATATCCAGTTACCAATTTCAGTTTGTGATCATAGGGATTCCGAGCAGCTAATTCTCCATGGGAGGGAAAGGAAACATTTTAAACTCAGTTACAAATACTCACCACAAGACAGCAGTCCATCCTTATAATCAGTGGTATAGGAGAAGTCGATGAACTCTCGTGGAGAAATGATATTCCAGAGCTGTCCAGCCGTCGTGTAATGCATCATACAGCAACCTTGCTGTGTAAACAATCAGAGTTTGGTATATAATTATTACCCATATAATAATCCGTGCAATTGATATAGCGCCTTATTTTTATTTTTTTCATGTAGGAGCAGGAATAGGCCATTTGGCCCTTCTAGCGTGCCCCACCATTCAATCATGGCTGATCTTCTAATCTAACTCCAGCTAATAACATAACCCCGTCTTATCCCCATATCCCTTAATCCCTTTTGCAATAAGAAATCTATCTATCTCAGTCTTGAATATGTTCAAGGACTGAGCATCAACAGCCCTTTGGGGTAGTGAGTTCCATACATTCACCACCCTTTGAGTGAAGAAGTTCTTCCTCAACTCAGTGCGAAAGGGCTGGGCTCTGATTTTAAGGTTGTGACCCCTGGTTTTAGTTTCTCCAACCAGGGGAAACAATCTCACACTATCTACTCTATCATGCCCTTTGATGATCTTATAGGTTTCTATAAGATCCCCTCTAATTCTTCTATATTCCAGAGAATATAGGCCCAAATTGGTCAGCCTATCCTCGTAACTCATCCCCTTCATCCCTGGTACTAACCTAGTAAATCTACGCTGCACCCCCTCCAAGGCAAGTCGTCCTTCCTTAAATGAGGAGACCAAAACTGCACACAGTATTCCAGGTGTGGTCTCACCAGGGCCCTATACAGTTGCAGCAAGACTTCCCTACTCTTATACTCTAATCCTTTCATAATGAATGCTAACATACCGTTCGCCTTCCTAATTGCTGCTGCCCCTGCAGACTAACCTTCTGTGATTGGTGTACAAGGACACCCAAGTCCCTCTGGACGCTAACACATTCTAATCTCTCCTCTTCTAAAAAATAACCCGCTCTACTATTTTTGCTACCGAGGTGGATGACTTTGCACTTCCCTACATTATACTTCATCTGCCACCCAATCACCTAACCTATCTATGTCTCGCTGTATTTTTTTTAATGTTATCCTCTGTGTTGGCACTTCCTCCTAGTTTTGTCATCTGCAAATTTAGATATATTAACTTCAATGTCCTCATCTAGATCGTTGATGTAGATGGTAAATAGCTGAGGCCCAAGGACTGATCCTTGTGGCACTCCACTAGTCACATCCCGCCAATCTGAAAAGGACCCGTTTATCCCTACTCTTTGTTTCTTACCCATTAACCATTCCCCAATCTACGTTAATATGCTCCCCCCAATTCCATGGGCCCTTATCTTTTTGACTAACCTTTTATGCGGCACCTTATCGAATGCTTTCTGGAAGTCCAAATAGACCACATCCACTGATTCACCCTTATCTAGTTTACTGGAAATGTCCTCAAAAAACTTTATGAGATTTGTCAAACATGACTTCCCTTTTGTAAAGCCATGTTGACTTGGCCAATTATATTGTGCTCCTCTAAATACTGCACTACCACATCCTTAATCAACAATTCTAATTTTTTTCCTATCACTGATGTGAGACTAACTGGCCTATAGTTCCCCATCTTTTCCTTTCCACCTTTTTTAAATAGTGGTGTGACATTTGCGATCTTCCAATCCATGGGGACTGTTCCAGAATCCAAGGAATTTTGGAAGATCAGACATAAGGCCTCCACTATCTCATAAGCTACCTCTTTTAAAACCCTGGGATGCAAGCCATCCGGACCAGGGGATTTGTCACTTTTTAGTGCTAACAGTTTCCCTAGCACCAATTCTCTACTAATGAAAATTTCCCTAAGTTGCTCCCTGTCCTTATCCCTTTGGTGCATCTCTATTGTTGGCAGACTTGTTGTGTCTTCTAGGGTGAAGACAGATGCAAAGTACCCATTTAGGGACTCTGCCATGTCCTTATCCCCCATTACAACTTCTCCCGTCTCTGACTGAAGTGGACCTACATTTACCCTCACTAGCCTATTCCTCTTAATATATTTGTAAAAACTTTTACAATCAGACTTAATGTTCCTAGCTACCTTACCCTCATACTCCTTTTTCTCACTCTTAATGAGGCTTTTAGTTTTATTTTGCTGGTTTCTAAAACTCTCCCAATCTTCAGATTTGCCGCTTTTCTTGGCAGTTTTATAAGCCTTTTCTTTTAATTTGATGCTTTCCCTAACTGCTAACTGCTCTAGTTAGCCACGGATGAATTGCTTTCCCTGTGGTACTCTTACTCCGCAAGGGAATATGCGACCGCTGAGAATTTTGCACTACATCCTTAAATATTTGCCACTGTTGGTCTACATTTTTATCTCTTAATCTTATTCTCCAGTCTATTTTACCTAAATCTTTCCTCATACCTACAAAATTAGCCCTATTTAAATTCAGAATACTTGCCTCGGATTTAACTATATCCCTTTCTAACTTAATGCAGAATTCATTCATATTGTGATCACTCTGCCCTTCAGGATTTTTAATACCTACACTGCCAACTAGCCCTATTTTGTTACACAAAACAAGTCTAGGATAGCCTGTCTCCTAGTTGGTTCCTCAGCATGCTGCTCTAGAAAGTTATCTCTCATACACTCAATGAACTCTTCTTCTGAACTACTTTTGCCGATTTGGTTTTCCCAATCTATGTGGAGATTGAAATCACCCACTATTATCGCTTTACCTTTCCTACATGCTCCACTGATTTCTTGATTGATACCCTGTGCTATATTGTGATCGCTGTTTGGGGGTCTATAAACCACTCCCATTAATATTTTCTGCCCTTTATTATTTTTTATTTCCACCCATATTGTCTCGACCTCCTGGTCATCGGATTTCAGATCCTTCCTCTCCACTGCTTTTATTTTATCCCTAATTAACAGGGCTACCCCCACCTCTTTTCCCACAGTGCCTATCTTTCCTGTAAACTGAGAACCCTGGAATATTTAACTCCCACCCTAGATCTCCTTGTAACCATGTTTCAGTGATGGCTACTAGATCGTACCCATATGTGTCTATCTGTGCTTTTAATTCATCAGTTTTATTCCGAATGCTTCGCGCATTCAGATATAACATTTTTAATTTCCTACCATTTCCTCTACTCTGATTCCTTATCTACTTTGCCAAGCTTCTTACCCCTAGTTAACATATTCCTATTATCTAGCATGCTATTCTGCACTGTCATCTTTACGTTTTCTAATGCTTATGGTTTCTCTTACCTATATATTCCCCCCCTTTACTAGTTTAAATTCCTATTTATTTCCCTGTTAATTCGTTTAGCTAGGACATTTGTCCCAGCACGATTTAAATGCAGCCCTTTTCTCCAAAAGAGCTCTCGTTTCCCCCAATATTCGTGCCAGTGGCCCATAAAAAGAAACCCCTGAGTTCCGCACCACTCTTTTAGCCATGCGTTCAAGCCCTTAATTTGTTTGTTCCTGTACCAATTGTCATATGGTACAGGCAGTAGTCCCGATATTACCACCTTCGATGATCTCAACTTCAATTTGGATCCCAGCTCTTCAAATTCCCTTCTCAAGGTATCTTGACCTACTCTACCGATGTCATTGGTACCTATGTGAAGTACCACCAACGGATCCTTGCCCTCATATTTTAAATTGTCCTCTAACTCTGCCGAGACATCCTGCACCCCGACCCCAGGGAGGTAACAAAGCCTTCTGGTCTTCTGATTGGTGTTGCAGATGATTGTGTCTGTCTGCCTAATAGTCTCATCCCCAATGACAACAACCATCCGCTCTTTTGCCCCAGTGTTTCCTTCCACCTCACCGGCTTCCTTGTCGATACAAGTTCCAAGGATCTCATATCTGTTGTTCATGGTTAATGCCAGATTTATTACCACTCTTTCCGTTGTACCCCTGACCTCTTGACTGTCCATTGACCTATCCTGATCATAATCAATATTGAGTGTATATTCCCTCAGGGGAGTGACTGTCTCCAGAATGTAGCTATCCAGGAAGCACTCACTGTCTTGGATACCCCGCAGTGTCTGCACCTCAGATTCCAGCTCAGCCACTTATCGCACCTTCAAAACATCTCAAAGCACTTCATAGAATATACTGTAAAATTAATTGACTATATTTTGTGAGTGAAAGGCTACATAGCAATGTCCCACAAACAGTCGTGGATTGAGAAACCAAATTATTATATAAAAGTAACTAAATATAAAAGTATATAAGAATCTGCCTTGTTTGAGTGATCTGTGGTTAACATGGAATTTTACATGAAATTGTAAAATTCACTTTCATTGCTTTCTTTTGTCCTCAACTGCAGGGACTTTTCTTCCTTAGCTTCTTCAGTTCTTTTGCTTCTCTCTATTCCTTCATAGCTCTCCCTCTCCATAAAACCCTTATCCTTTGATCTCCCACTCTTTTTCTATAAGAGTTTCCAATTGCTGCTGCAGATTTCACCATTGCTCTCTGGGCCCCTCAGATCACTGAAGTGCTGCTCCTCTATTCCAACTGAGGGATGAGCTCAGAGACAACCAATTACTCAACATGTTTATAGTGAGTCACAAAACAGCAGTATTTCACATATATATGTATATATAGTATTACGTGTTTCACTTCTATATAGTGTAATGGGCCTCTCGTGTTTGTCAGCCTCTAATCCTCCGTATTAACCTGGAGAAGTGGATGGGGGAAGGTTGTCCATAAAACTGTTGATCCAGTGCTACGTTCTGGCTCAAGGAAGAAAGATCCTGATACAGGATATAAAGAATCCCGAGCTGAAGACTGGCCAAGTGAATTTGGGAAGAACACGGTTGAGCACCCCCAGGTATGGTACAGGGCACCGGGTGCCTACACTCCTCCAAGAGACTGTTAGAGATAGTCTGGTTGGTCTAGCTGTTCAGGCTGTTGAGATTTTCCTGCTGTGTTAATAATCTGTGATGCTTGAATCATGACTGCCTCTAAGTTTCACTAGCTTGGGTGGTCTGTGTTACAGTACATCATTATAGAAATAGAATTGTGAACTATTAAGGTCTTTGGATGAGACATTAAACCCAGGTCTGGTCTGCCTGTTCAGGTGGACGTTAAAAGATCCTGTAACACTTTTCGAAAAGAGAAGGGAGTTTCTCCTGGTATCCTGACCAACAATCCACCAAATAAAATTGATCACTCATTTCATGGCTGTTTGTGGCGCATTGCTGTGCTGCCATGTTTGACTACAAAAAATAATAATTTAGTCACTCAATTCACAATTGTTTGTGGGACACTGCTGCGAACAATTGTCTTCCGCATTTCGCCCACAAAATATAGAGTCAATTCATTTTACAGTATATTCTATGAAGCGCTTTGACATGTCTCGAAAACGTGATAAAGAACTATATCAAATGCAAGGATTATTATTACAAATACACAGTCAATCCATTTCACAGTAATTCCTGTAAAGTGCTTTGAGACGACCTTCCAACATAATAAGGCACTATAGCAAATGTAAGGATTATTATTATTATCAAATGATATACATTTTGCCTATATGCACAACACAGATAATGTACACAACAAATTGTTCATTTATAGAACCACCTTACCTGTTGGAATTCCTCAACAATGTCCAAAGTGGTCATTAAACTATCCCATTGTAACCGGTGTGGGCCAGGACGAATGTAATCCACTATCCTGTTTGGAGTTTCCTTCACAATCCCTTGAGTTTTATATCTGAGAATTGTAAAACATATTGAAAACATATGTCGTCATGCTCTTTCTACATAAACAAGGTTGTTTTTTTCCGATACAGAAATACTGGTACTCAGTTCCTATGAGATCAGCTCTACCCTAGTCTTCTGGGAACTTGTTAAAGATCCTCATTTGGCATTTGCAATAACAGAGTCTGATATCATTTTCAATACATCTTATTCTGAAGTATTACAAATTATTTTATTTAACTAATCTCATCAGATGGCCCAACTGTTCCAAAATTCTCGCTTTGATTTTTCTGAAGTCCTATAAACACATTATGTTAACTCCTGGTCTGTATGAATCAACAACAACTTGCATTTATATAGCACTTTCCACGCTGGGCAGCAGCACAGACAGTTTAATCCATAGAAAAATCTACCATTTGTCTAGATTGTATGCTGAATTTCCTGATTACTTTTCATAATGTGGAGTCCTGTAGCTCAGTGGTTAGAGCACTCGCTTTGCAAGCGAGAGACCTGAGTTCAATTCCAGGCAGAGGGCGAAACCTTGGGCAAGTTTCCTTACTCCACACGCCTCATAATAATCCCTCCAAAACCAAAAACAATAATAAAAATTGGTCATTTTCAATCTACGACTGTTTGTGGGACATTGCTGTGCGCAATTGGCTGCCGCGTTCGCCCACAAATATACAGTCAATTCACTTTACAGTGTGTTCTGTGAAGCGCTTTGGGACGTCCTCCCGACGTGAAAAGCGCTATATCAAATGCAAGGATTATTATTATTATTATTATAATAACTATTCTTGTATTGCAACCTCAAGCGAAAAGATATTTGCTTAAACTTAATTTAGTTCCAACAATCATAAATAGTTTCAATTAACTTTTTTTTTTACAGAGCAAGTTAACAATCTTCATGATTTTAAACACAGGAATGTACAGAACCCTAAAAGACCTTCGCGATTTGCCTGGCCTGTCCCAAAGATTGAAACAAATAAATAGTGCTTCACTATTCTATTTCTCATAAACCTCAATTCTCTGTAGAGCTATCCAATTCCTTCTCACATTTGTTGACACAATCTAGTTTCACCAACTCCCTGGATTGTCTTTTCCACATATTCATCTCCATCAAGGAAACTAATCAAATCTGTTCATCCTCCTTTATCTGAGCTTGAATCAGTGTATCCCTGCTCTAGACTTATTGACCATGGTAAACATATACTTAGTATTACATTGATTTATGCCCTTTAGGACATAGTCCTTTGGTCATCACCCAAAATGAGTAACTAAAAACTGTGGTTGAGGAATGACAATTGGTTGGTATTCTGAAAGATATCAATCGGGCTGAACAGGCTTTTTTCTAATGACAGTTAGATTCCCTTTAAAGAAAAACATACCAGGATTAATGAGAAGGATGAGTGTTTTTGACAGAAATGCTAGTGAAATGGCTAGATAGTGCTTTACTGATAAACTGAAGTGAATCTTACTTTGATAAAAATAAGTTTTATGTTGAATCTTATATTAAATGCCCAATACATTGAACCGTTCTCTGTATCACATTTACAATGAATTCTGCTGCAACAATGTTCTTTGTGAGCACTTACAGAATTGACTGGTTAACAAGTCAGATTACAAATTGTAATAAAATTAAGTGTTCCATATAATACTTACAGAAATCCACCAAATTCTTCAGAAGGTTTTCTCCAAACAGTGACATCCACCTAAAAGGCAAGAAACAAAATATTTTCAATATAAAATGAACAAAATTCATTTGTTCATACAGTAGCATATTATTAAAGTTTCACCAAAAGATAGTTTTTCTGATTTTCACTAGAAGTTGCCAACCTAAATTAATTAAATCTGTATTCGCACAATAACACAATTTGAAAATCTAATTGCAATAAGCTGTGGGTTTGCCAGTTTATTCTAGGATGAAGATTCAGTAAGTAGTGCAACAGGTGTTGTCTAAGTATAAAACAAAATTATAATTTTTCAGTATAATTCTTCATCCATCATATTTTTTAAGTAGTCAAAATAAACTTAAACCCTCACTTTAAGTAGCTCAAAGCATGCATTTGAGGTTGAATAAGAATGTTGCAACCCCCATTTCATAAGTGATGCAAATAGCAAGGGCAGCTTCTTACTCATAGACTCATAAATGCTGATGGTACTGTACTTGCAAATGAGGTATAACATCAGGTCTATATTTATCCCATGCAAACTCATAGGAACATAGGAACAGGAGTAGTCCATGCAGCCCCTCGAGCCCATTACGCCATTCTATAAGACCATGGCTGATCTGTACCTCAACTCCAATTATCCGCCCTTGCCCCATATCCCTTGATACGCTTACCTAACAAATATCTATCCACCTCAGTCTTGAAAATTTTAATTGATCCAGGACCCATTCAATGCTGCAACCGGAAGATGGCATATTCTGAAAGGATGAGATCAAATGAGCCAAAAGGTTTTCTTCATTAATACTGCTCATGAGCTTTTGATTCAGCTATTTAATGTACAAGAGTAGTCTTGCAATGCTTCTTATTTCAGCAGTGGTGAATAATTAAATACTTCACTACCATTAGAAGCTGAAGGCCGTTTAAGAATGAATATACTACCACTACTACTGGGATTAATCAAGAATGACAATAAAAACAATCGCTGATACATAAAGATTCATATGAGATCTGATAATGTATAAGGGGCACTTACAGTTTTCTTTCCAATTCTCCATTCATCCTCCCCGATGTTGTAGTACTTAATAAGAGTACTTTCAAGTTCTGAAGCCAGAATTTGTGTATCAGGTAAATGTTCCATATTGAGTTTAAACTGCAACAATAGAAAACAGAGCAGATGTTTACTCCCTCCTCACTGTTTTAGGCTGAATTCATGAGATTAGCAAAATACGTTTTATCAACCAAAATACTTGTGAATTGATCTAGCATTACACACAGAGAAGTTCAGAGATGTTAAACATCCCAGAATGGTACTAGGTGATCAGCACCAGGAGAAAAGCACAAATAAAATATTGGGTGGGAGGGAAGTAGCGGGATTGCTCTGGGAGTACACTTCATGGGCTTCTTGTGCATCATATTTATGTTGTAACTATGTTGTTTTTAAAAGTCTAAATAAGGCCATAAATTTTTAATTTTATCTAACTGTTAAAATAATTCAGAGTTGATTACCATTTGAATAATGATGTTACATCTCATTGCTTATATTCTTTGGAAATAAGAATTGTGTCAAACAATTGAAAGGTGGAAAAAGTTTTTTAAAAAAGTGGAAAAAGAATAAACAGGTCAATTAGTCCAACCTCAGCTGTTAATAATCTGGAGTTTATAAACCAGAATGGAATTTGTGAACATATAAAAAGGCAAGTCCAAAAATAAATCTAAAATAAGGAAAAAGAGACCCGTGTTTGATTCCCAGCAGGGCGAACCTTTGGGCAAGTTTCCTTACTCCACCTGCCTCTGTTTACCTAGCAGTAAGTAGGAACCCGGTTGTTAGTCAATTGGCAGATCGCTTTACGGAGGTAATAATTCCTTCAAAAAAAAAATAGTCAATTTGTCAATCAATCCATGACACTGCTGTGCTCAATTAATTGCTGCATTTCGGTCTTGTTCCCCCCTACCTCTCCGACCTCCTAACCCCCTACCACCCTGTTCGTTCCCTCCGCTTAGTGGGATCCGGCCTGCTTCACATCTCCGCCTTACTTGACCACCATCAGCAGGCGGGCCTTCCGCCACTCTGCACCCACTCTCTGGAACTCCATCCCGCAATCCCTCCGCCTTACCCCCTCTCTTGCCACCTTCAAGACCCACCTCAAGACCCTCCTCTTCGACCATGCTTTTGATCTCCCTGCCTCCCCTCCTGACCTCCACCCTCCCCCACCCCAACCCTCAGCTCGGGTCCGTAACTCTGTTTGTTCAGCGCCTTGGGACGTGAAAGGTGCTATACAAATGTAACTATTTTGTTGTTGTTGCTACCATGCAGATCCCAGGATTTTGGTGCCTTTCCATTTGGGAATACCTGCTTAACTCAGTTTGTACAGCAGATGGACAAAAAGTCTTAAGGGTGATCTCTATAATAATAATAATCCTTGCATTTGATATAGCGCTTTTCACTTCTTCTCGACATCTCAAAGCGCTTCACAGAATAGACTGCAAAGTGCAAAGTGCACCTCAGGCGCTGACACCATCAGCATCCAAGGCTGCACTCTCCACCTCTCAAAGCCAGTCAGGAACCTCGGCGTTTTGTTCGACCCTGAGCTGTCCTTTCTCCCTCACATCCGCACCACAACTGGCACCGCCTTCCATCACCTCCGGAACATCGCCAGACTACGGCACTACCTCACCCCTCACGCTGCTGAAACCCTGGTTCACGCCTTTATCACCTCAAGGCTGGACTATGGGAACTCTCTCCTCGTCGGCCTTCCCGCCACCTCCCTCCACACTGCAGGTCATTCAGAACTCTGCAGCTCGTGTACTGTCCCGCACCAGGCTTCGGGACCACATCACTCCCACCCTCGCTCACCTCCACTGGCTCCCCATCCCCCAGAGGATTGATTTCAAGATCCTCATCCTCACCTACAAGGCCATTCACGGCCATGCTCCCTCCTACCTCTCCGACCTACTATCCCCCTATCTACCTGCCCGTACCCTCCGTTCCTCTGGCTCCGGTCTGCTCCACGTCCCCCGCCCCAACCGCCCTACCATCGGTGGTCGGGCCTTCAGCCTCTCAGCCCCGAGGCTCTGGAACTCCATCCCCCAGTGCCTTCGCCGCCTCCTCCCTTTCCTCCTTCAAGGCCGGTCTCAAAACCTTTCTCTTTGACCGAGCCTTCAGCTCCCCTCTCGACTCTCTTCCCCTCCTCGCTCCCTCCCTTCCCTCCCCTCACCCTGACCATTTCCCCCCTCCTCGCTCCCTCCCTTCCCTCCCCTCACCCTGACCATTTCCCCCTCCTCGCTCCCTCCCTTCCCTCCCCTCACCCTGACCATTTCTCCCCTGCTCGGGTCATGACCCAACTGTGCAGCGCCTTGGGACGTCCTCCTGACGTGAAAGGCGCTTTATAAATGGAATCTTGTTGTTGTTGTTGTTGAATTGACCATATATTTGTGGGCGAAACGCGGCAGCCAATTGCGCACAGCAGTGTCCCACAAACAGTCGTGGATTAAAAATGCCAATTTATTATTGTTTTGTTTTTTTGGAGGGATTATTATTAGGCGTGTGGAATAAGGAAACTTGCCCAAGGTTTCGCCCTGCCGGGAATTGAACCCAGGTGACTCGCTTGCAAGGCGAGTGCTCTAACCACTGAGAGACAGGACTCCATGTGGCCATAGCATGCTGCTTTTAGGGGAAAAAAATCTTCAAAGGGAGAAGGGTGTTCCCCCGTGGGGTCAAATGTTGATTGGATTCTCTCAATGTCCGAGTGGGCAAAATCTCAGACGTTGTGATAACCCTTCACGATAACAATTATTGTCATGACATACTACATTTTTCATCCCAAGGAGTGCTCTACATAAAGTGGCAACAAAGTGATTAGATGCCTAGGCTATGACTGAAAACAGTCACCCACAAAAAGGGATGAACTGATCGACTACCAGTTATTCTATTATAATAATCCTTGTATTTGATATAGTGCCTTATCACAACATTGAAACATCTCAAAGCGATTCACAATATATTCCATAAAATGTTGCCACTGTGCATTTTGCAGATCAAAATACAGTTAATAATAATAATCCTTACATTTAATATAGCACCTGATCACATCGTTGAGACATGTCAAAATGCTTCACATAATATACTCTAAAGTGGGCGAAACGTTGCGGACAAAATACACAGAAGATGAAAGGTTGAGGTAGTGTTAACAGGAAGACCTAAATAGGTCAGACAGGTGTGGAAGGAGGGGAAACATTTACTGAAGCTGAGCAAATTGAAGTTTACCACAACTGACAGAGACCAAACAGTCTATGCAACTAAACCACCCCCGAGTGCTCAGAAACATCAACCCACCTGTCGAGCACGAGGAGAGCAAAAGGTGGTTTAGAGTCGGTCAGTGTCTGTCGGTTGGCGAGGAGCAGAGGGAGAAAAGTGGCTGAGAACCACAACCTCATCCAACAAGTACCTCACTCAGTGCAGTGACTGAACCGCACAGAGCCAATGATTTACGAGGACAGGGCTCTCCTGTGCCGCTGGTCCCGGTCTTCCCACTGGTGCCGGTTACTCTCTCTCAGTGCAGGTTACCGGGTGCCGGTCTCTCTCTCTCTCTCTGGCAGTGCAGGTTACCGGGTGCCGGTCTCTCTCTCTGGCAGTGCAGGTTACCGGGTGCCGGTCTCTCTCTCTCTCTCTCTGGCAGTGCAGGTTACCGGGTGCCGGTCTCTCTCTCTCTGGCAGTGCAGGTTACCGGGTACCGGTCTCGCGCTATGTCCGTTACTCAGAATCTTTCCGCAAACATTTGAGTTGGCAGCTCGTGCGCGGGTGACGTCACTTGACCGACAGGCAGTCTGGGGCGGCACTCTGCCAATGACAGGTCACTGAACCAATCGAGCGCGGTGGAGGCGGGGCTTGGCGATCAGGCGATTGTGTGACAAGGCGGGGCTGGTGCTTCGTGCCATCTGACGTACGAGGACGTGGGCGGGATTAGGACCAGTGGTGAGGTCACGTGATCTTTGATTGACTGACCCTCCTGCGTGTGTCACAAGATTGGTTCTTGGGCCATCAGATCTCAACCCTCCAGTACAGCAACAACTTACTTTTATACAGCGCTCTCCACGCCGGGCGGCAGCTCAGAGCGCTTGACAATGGTGGAGCCCGAGGCCGAGTCTGGGGGAGGGGGAAGGTGACCGTAGGTGCGGTCAAAAAGGAAGGTCTTCAGGCACGACCTGAAGATGGGGAAGGAGGGGGCGAGGCGAAGGGGTTGAGGGAGGGAGTTCCAAAGTTTTGGGGTGTAGTGGCTGAACGCCCGGCTGCCGATGGTAGAGCAAAGGATTCGGGGGACGAGGAGGAGGCCGGACCCGGTAGAGCGGAGGCAGCGAGTAAAAAATAATAATCCTTGCATTTGATATAGCGCTTTTCACATCTTCGAGACGTCCCAAAGTGCTTCACAGAACACACTGTAAAGTGAATTGACTGTATATTTGTGGGCGAACGCGGCAGCCAATTGCGCACAGCAATATCCCACAAACAGTCATGGATTGAAAATGACCAATTTATTATTGTTTTGGGTTTTGGAGGGATTATTATTAGGTGTGTGGAGTAAGGAAACTTGCCCAAGGTTTCGCCCTCTGCCTGGAATTGAACTCAGGTCTCTCATTTGCAAAGTGAGTGCTCTAACCACTGAGCTACAGGACTCCACAAGTTCTCTACAGTACTGCTGTGGGGAAGGAGAAGGTTAGGTTATCGTGGATAGGGGGATGCCAAGGAATGGAGGGATTTAAACACTAGAGTGTTTAAATTGAAGTCGATCCGCTCTGTGACAGGGAGCCAGTGGAGTTTGGCAAGGACTGGAGTAATCGGTAATGAGTGATCAGCAATTGGGGAGTGAGGGGTTTGAGGCAGCAGGTGGTGGATTTCATTGTGGTTATCGTGGATGAGAGGGAGGAAGGAGAGATAGGGCCAAATGAATGTAGGGTGGGGGCCGTGATAGGAACTGAGGGCGGGGGTGGGTGAGGGAAACAGAATGGAGGTGGTGGTAGGTGACACGGGCCAGAGGGATGAAGCTACCAGGCAGAAGTTGCCAATTTTAGAGGTAAGAAAATCCATGACCTCTTTGCATTTGGCATTAGATGTGATGCTTGAGGGGGAGGTGGTGGTTGGTGGAGAATAGGATTTTGGAGTTATTGTTGGCCTCCAATATGACGTTTGAGTAGTGTGCAGTTTTTGCTTGTGACAGGGAGCGGCGGTAGGTGTGAAGATGCTCGAGCCACAGCTGCTGGCGAACCATGAGGCTGTTTTTCTGGCACCTGTGCTCGAGCAACCGGGTTTGGAACTTCAGGGAACGTAGATGGTTGTTGTACCAGGGGGAGCCGGTCATGAATTTCAGGGGGACGAGGGAGTTGAAGGTGGAGGAGAGGCGAGAATGGAGCAGCTGGAAGGCCAGAGGGATAGGAGGTCTGAGGGTGAGAGGGACTTGGGGGGAAGCCTTTTCCATGGGCGGAAAAGTATGGTTGAGGTCTTGATGGAGGGGAGAGCGATGCGAGAGGTGACAGAGATGAGGAAGTGGTCCAAGATGGCCTTGTCCGTGATGCACAGGCCATATGTGATGACAAGATGGAAGGGGTGGCCACGGTTTTGGGTCGGTGAGTTGATGTGGAGGGTGAGGTTTAGGGAGGAGAGGAGAGCAGTGAAATCTGAGAATGTGGCGCAAGGGGAGTTTAGGTGGAAGTTGAAGTCGCCCATTATGAGCAGACGGGGAGAGGAGCACAACGGTATCAAAGAGGAAGGAGCCAAGGGGTTTTGGGGGGCGGTAAACGAGGATCAATACTTTTAGTAGGAGATGACATAGGTTTAATGTTGTAAAGGGCAATTTCAGGACAGACACCAGGAAGTTTTTCTTTCAGAGAGTAATCAATGACTGGAACAGGTTGCCAATACCCCCACTATACCCCCCCACCATCACTGTATCAAGCTGCTTTTTAAATCAGTCCAGTGTCCTGGCCTCTACAACTACAACAATAACTTATGTTTATACAGCGCCCCTCACACTGGGTACTGGCGGAGCATGACACTGAGCCGAGGGGAGGGGGGGGTGACCGTAGGCACGGTCGAATAGGAATGTCTTCATGTGCGACCTGAAGATGGGAAAGGAAGGGGCAAGGTGGAGGGATAAAGGAAGAGCGTTCCCGAATTTCCAAACCAAACTGAGAGTTCAATTCATCCCTCCTAGATTTGGAAATTCCCGTCAAGTAAATTCTATTTACAAAGATAGGAATAGGGCAAGGCCATTTAATACCATTTCCTTGCCCTACCGTAACCCAACAGTTAGCATCCAAAATGAGATAATGCATTATAAAGTATCTGACTTATGTATCTCCCTTTTAAGCAACCCAATTGATTCTCCTTCTACACTTTCTGGACTAGTGCATTCCATATTTTCACAATCCTTTCAATAAAGAAATGTTTTCTAACCATCCTGACTGTCATTTTAAAATTTACTTCTCTCCCCCCCTCCACACTGTTCTCTTTTCGAATAGTGCCATAGAATCTTTAAAATCAACCTGAACAGGGAGACGGACCTCATGTTTTAACATCTCATCCAAAGGATAGCACCTTTGACAATGTAATAGTCCTCCAGCACTGCACTGGAGGGTCAACCTAGACTGATTCAAAGTCCTCCTAATGTGGGGCTTGAACCCACAACTTTCTAACGCAGAGACAACCAACTGAGCAAGTCTGACACCTTGCCAATTTGAACCAGCAAGCTACGAGCCTATAAGGTAGAGCTCTATCCACTACACATTCGGGGCTTCCCGAACACTGTAGTTTTAATGAGGATTCCTAAGGGAAAAGAGAACAACTCACATAGATCAGATTGCATCATTTAGAAACAAATTGCAGCTCCACTAAGGAGGGTGTAAAGCACAATGGTTTGCCATGTTTATTACCAAACCCAAAATTAACAATTTGTTGAGGGCATCTATCCATTGAAAGATACTAGTGGTGCAATGAAGATGGGAGAGCTGAGCTGGGATAACATTATTCTGGTACCACACCCACCACAGGAAATTCTTTTGTGTGTATTATGATTTATGAGCTATAATTATCAGGGTGTTTGTTTTTTATACAAGGGTGGCTAGAGGACCCACCTGGTCTCTCAACTGAGCCCTGCCCAATTATGCAATGTTAGCCAATTGTGCAATGTCAGTCTGCAATGGCAGGTATTCCCAGTCTGCACAGTGAAATGGACATTTCTATTAACCTGCTTCACCTTCAGCAGGTGTATATCTAAATCCCTTTGGGATGTTGGAAGGGAGAGAATTGAAAGGCCTACATTTGTCTAGTGTGGATGATATGGTCATCACCTTTACCTTTAAAAGCCCTATTACCTCCTTATTTCTGTGACCTTCTCCAACCCCAGCCTCCTCTTCTCCATCACCAACCAGCTCCTCCGCCCACCCTCTCCTGCCTCGCCCATCCTCTCCTCCAACGCCAACTGCAAGGAGATGCTGGATTTACTCAAAACCAAAGTCGAGGGGATCCGCTCAGCTGCCTCTGCCCTTCCATCTACTACCCCCTCCCCATCTCCCCTTCACACCTTACCCATCCCTCCTGGGACAAACCTGTCTCTCCCTCCTCTCTCACCACCATTATAACCTACATGAAACCAACCACCTGCTCCCTCGACACCATCCCTAGCCCTCACCTTAATTCCCAGCTCCACCTCCTTGCCGCCCTACTTGCAGACATCATAACATTGCCTGTCCACAGACATTGTTCCCACCCCTTTAAAAACAGCCTTCGTTACTCCTATCCTTAAAAAACCCTCCCTGGACCCATCCCTGCTCTCAAACCTCCCTTTCCTTTCCAAGGTCTTGGAACAAGTTGTTGGTTCCTAGCTTCTCTCCTTCCTCTCCCACCACTCCCTTCATGAACCCCTCCAATCGGGTTTCCATGCCTCCCACAGCACAGAAACAGCCCTGGTCAAAGTAACAAATGACATTTTGTCCATTTGTAGCCAGAGCTCCATCTGCCTCCACATCCTCCTTGACCTTTCTGCTGCCTTCAATACCGTTGACCACTCTATCCTCTTCTACTGCCTCTCCTCTCACCTCAACCTTCATGGTTCTGTCCTTGAATGGTTCAGATCTTACCTGTCACACTGGCTCCACTTCATCTCCACAAACGACTTTTCCTCTAGCCCCCGCACCGTCTCGTGTGGCATTCCTCAGGGCTCTGTCCTCAGTCTCTTACTCTTCAATATCTACATGCTCCCTCTTGGTCAACTTCCACATGTTTGCGGATGACACCTAACTCTACCTCTCTGCCTCCACCCTTGACTCCAGGACCACTGCTGTGCTGACAGAATCTCTGTCAGACATCGTCCTGGATGAAAGCTAACTTTCTACAACAACAACAAGATTCCATTTATAGAGCGCCTTTCACGTCGGGAGGACGTCCCAAGGCGCTGTACAGTTGGGTCAGGACCCGAGCAGGGGGGAAATGGTCAGGGTGAGGGGAGGGAATGGAGGGAGCGAGGAGGGGGTAGAGAGTCGAGAGGGGAGCTGAAGGCTCGGTCAAAGAGAAAGGTCTTGAGACCGGCCTTGAAGGAGGAAAGGGAGGAGGCGGCGAAGGCACTGGGGGATAGAGTTCCAGAGCCTGGGGGCTGAGAGGCTGAAGGCCCGGCCACCGATGTTAGGGCGGTTGGGGCGGGGGATGTGGAGCAGACCGGAGCCAGAGGAACGGAGGGTACGGGCAGGTAGGTAGGGGGATAGTAGGTCGGAGAGGTAGGAGGGAGCAAGGCCGTGAATGGCCTTGTAGGTGAGGATGAGGATCTTGAATTCGATCCTCTGGGGGATGGGGAGCCAGTGGAGGCGAGCGAGGGTGGGAGTGATGTGGTCCCGAAGCCTGGTGCGGGACAGTACACGAGCTGCAGAGTTCTGAATGACCTGCAGCTTGTGGAGGGAGGTGGCGGGAAGGCCGGCGAGGAGAGAGTTCCCATAGTCCAGCCTTGAGGTGATAAAGGCGTGGACCAGAGTTTCAGCAGCGTGAGGGGTGAGGTAGTGCCGTAGTCTGGCGATGTTCCGGAGGTGATGGAAGGCGGTGCCAGTTGTGGTGCGGATATGAGGGAGAAAGGACAGCTCAGGGTCGAACAGAACCCCGAGGTTCCTGACTGGCTTTGAGAGGTGGAGAGTGCAGCCTTGGATGCTGATGCTGTCAGCGCCTGAGGTGCGGAGGCGCTGACGTGAGCCAATCAGGAGGGCCTCAGTTTTGCGCACGTTGAGCTGAAGAAAGTTGTCTCTCGTCCAGGACTCGATGTCGGACAGGCAGCTGTCAGGACATCGGTGGTCGTGGAGTTGAGGTAGAGGAGGTAGAGTTGGGTATCATCCGCATACATGTGGAAGTTAACCCCATGTCTGCGGATGATGTCACCAACGGGGAGCATATAGAGGGTGAAGAGGAGGGGACCGAGGACAGAGCCCTGAGGGACACCACACAAGACAGTGCGGGGACCGGAGGAAAAAGCATTCGTGGAGACAAAGTGAAGACGGTGGGAGAGGTACGACCTAAACCACTCAAGGACAGGGCCTTGAAGGTTTAGGTGGGAGGACAGGCGGTGGAGGAGGATACCGTGGTCGACTGTATCGAATGCTGCTGATAGGTCGAGGAGGACGAGGAGGCAGAGGGAGCCCTGGTCGCAGATGGTCAGGATGTCCAGACAGCACAGAAACCCGACTGAAGGGGTTTGAATAGTGAATGGGTGGAGAGGAAAGAGCGCAGCTGGGAGGCGATAACTTGTTCCAGGACCTTGGACAGAAAGGGGAGGTTGGAGATGGGCCGGTAGCTTGATAGCTGCGACGTATCAAGGGAGGGTTTTTTCAGTGTGGGAGTGATGGTGGCAGTTTTTAAGGGATGGGAACGGAGCCAGAGGAGAGGGACAGGTTGACGATGTCTGTGATATGTGGGGCAAGGAGGCGGAGCTGGGAGATAAGGAGTGGAGTGGGGATGGGGTCAAGGGAGCAGGTGGTGGGTTTCAGGGACAGGATGAGGTTGGTGACAGAGGGTGGGGAAACGGGTACGAAAGTGTGTAGGGGGGGATGGGTAGGAGTTGGAGTGTGGGAGGGAGGGGGTGGGGGGTGGGTGGATGTTGAAGGGGAAGTGAATGCGGAGCGAATTCCCTTGATTTTGGATTCAAGGAAATCCAGCATCTCCTCAAACGTCAAACGTCAACAAGGCTCTCCTGATTGGCTCCCGTCAGCACCTCCACATATGTCCTGCTCTGCCTTCCTCCACCTCTACAACATCACCTGGATCTGCCACTGCCTCACCCCTCAGCCACCGAAACCCTCATCCATACATTCATCGCATCAAGGTTTGACTACACCAATTCCCTGCTTGTCGGCCTTACCAACTCTTCCCTCCACAACCTGCAGATCATCCAGAACTTTGCAGCTCGTGTCCTCTCCCGCACCAGGCTCCGTGACCCCATCACCCCCACCCTCGTCCGGCTCCACTGGCTCACCATTTCCCAGAGGATAGAGTTCAAAATCCTCGTCCTCGGCTTCAAGGCCCTCCATGGCCTTGCCCCTCCTTACCTCTGCAACCTACTGACCCCATATAAACCTGTCCGCTCCTTCCTCTAAGCCTGTCCTCCACACAGCCCATCCCAAAATCGGCGGTCGGGCCTTCAGCCTTTCTGCCCCCACCCTCTGGAACTCCATCCCACATTACCTTCACCTCGCTCCCTCGCCTCCGTCAAGAAGCGTCTCAAAACCCTCCTCTTCGACCGAGCCTTCAGTCACCCTCCTACCCTCCCTGTCCTCCACCCTCCCCAATCCTGACCCCCAGCTCGGGTCCAAATCCCTGACCTTCGGACATCCTCCCAACATGAAAGGCGCTATACAAATGTCATTTTGTTGTGTATTGTGTTGTACCCCATTCTTCTACTCACCCGGTTGTTCGTGGATTAGCAAATCGCTTTTCTGGGGGTAATAATCTCTTCAAAAATAAAATTAAAAAAAGAATAATTTGGTCCCTCAATAATAGTGTGCAATTGGCTGCTGCATTTCGCCCACAAAATATAGAGTCAATTCACTTTAGAGTATATTCTGTGAAGCGTTTCGAGATATCTCGAAGACATGATAAGGTGCTGTATCAAATGCAAGGAATATTATTATTATTATAACTACCAGCAGGTGGAGCATCTCTCTCCAGGTTAGTAGAATCTTCCTCTTCCAGCTCGCCTGATGCACGCAGCACTCGCCATTTTTAAATCACACATTTTTGAAGTGTAATAATGTAGTTGGGGGTAACTTTTAACTCATTCTTTTTACCCTTTTTTAAAAATGAATTCCACTTTTCTGTTCTTTCCACATTTCTTTTAATGTTTTTATTGCTCACTTAATAATAATAATCCTTGCATTTGATTTAGCACCTTATTACACTGAACAGCAGTGTCCCACAAATTGCGTACAGCAGTGTCCCACGAACAGTCATGGATTGAATGACCAAATTTATTTTCACAGAAATTATTACCCCCGGAAAACGATCCGCCAATTGAGTAACAACTGTGCTGTTACTTGCTGCTACGTAAACAGAGTGTCTGAAGTAAGCTAACTCGCCCAACATTTTGTCCTGCCCAGGAATCAAACCCTAGTCCTCTCGGTCGAAAGGCAAGAGCCCTAATCACTATACAACAGGACTCCACTTAATTATCCAGTTCCCTTTTGAACAAAGTTATTGATTCATCCTCAATAGCGACAGTGGCAAGGAATTCTAGGCCCCCAAAACCCTCTAAGTGAAGAAATTCCTTCCAAATCTCCCCTGATTTTTCTACTACTAGTCCAGAGATTTGACCCTTGTCACTGATATAACAATATATTGTGCGAAAATACATAATGGTTTTCACACATGTGGCATATCATTATAAGGAAAGTATATAATGAAAGTACGAAAATGAAGTCCTGTAGCTCAGTGGTTAGAGCACTCACTTTCGAGAGAACTGGGTTCTGTTCCCGGCAGGGCGAAATGTTGGCCAAGCTTGCTTATTCCACGCGCTTCTTTTTACCCAGCAGTGAGTAGGAACCTGTTTGTTAGTTGATTGGCGGATCGCTTTTCCTGAGATAATGATCCCTCAACAAAAACTACTAATAATAATTTGGTCACTCAATTTGGTCACGACTGTTTGTGGGACGCTGCTGTGTGCAAATGGCTGCCGCGAATCGCCCACAACTATACAGTCAATTCACTTTGCAGTATATTCTGTGAAGCACTTTGAGACATCTAGAAGACATGAAAAGCACTATATCAAATGTAAGGATTTATTATATAATCCTTGTTTTTGATATAGCATCTTATCATTTGTAAAAATGTCCTGGAGAGATTCACAGGATTTTACTGTAAAGAGCAGTAACTATATATTTCTAAGCAGCCAATTTGTTCTACTGTATTTTGAGGTTGAAAAAAGTAATTATAATAATCCTTGCATTTCATACAGTACCTTTCACATTAGGAATAACATCTTAAGCGCTTCAAAGAATTTACTGTGGAGTACAGTAAAGTGGAGTGACTATATTTTGTAGGCGAACGCCCACAATTGTGGTTTTTCTGTGGGCTTCAAGCCAAACTATAGTACCGAATTGGAGCTGTGTTCACACCAGCATACAAGTGAAAATTATTACATTTTCCTCAATGTGATAATCATCCGTAATAATTTTCGCACCATGTGTCACATTTATCACCTTGGATGATAATAATGTATAACAACTTTACATTTATATAGCTAGCTTCATATAGCTATATCAAGCTATGTAGCTTCATACAGCTTTATATAGCCTTCATATCTGGAGGATGTCCCAGGGCACTTAAATGATAATGTTACATATGTGACATTTTACTCTAAGTTGAAAGTACTTCACTCAACCTTTAATAATGCTAGTTCTAGTTGCCTCTTGGGTACTCAGCCAGTTCTCACGATTCACAGTTCAAGCACCTCCAGGTTGTTCTGGAAACTGGTCTGAAGTCCTGATTTTCATGTCAATAAATAAAGTCCTCTAGTATGTACATGGACCATTCCTATAACATTTGTTACGTTTCGAAGACATGATAAGGTGCTATATCAAATGCAAGGATTATTATTGTAATATAATATTTAATATCACATAGATCATTTTTTAAAAAATGACTGATAAGAGTGTCATAATAATTATTGCATTTGCTACAGTGTCTTATCGTATCGTCGAGATAAAAATCTATATTTGATGGTGCTGATCTACATATCAATCTGCATAATTTATTGGCATGAGTCCTTTAAAATTGTGAAGCAACAGAAGGGAAGAGTGCCCTTGCTGCAATTGTTCAATGATAAGGCTTCATATTCACAGTGAAAATAAGCAGTGAGCCAAACAGCCAGAGTTAGAAATTCAAGATAGCTCTGCAGCAAATTATTAATGTCAAGTTTACTGGGCCCTACGGCTCCCCTATATTTTGAAACATAACCTTTAATGAGATTTTCAACATGGTTGCAAAATCTTCTGATGACAGGTGGAAGTTATTTTACTCATACGGCCAAAGGAGATTAAAGTTACTTTTTTTATTTATTATAGCCCAGATTACAATAAAATTGATAAAATATAAATGTTCTCTATTATTGTCCTTTACACTTTTCTTTCTAAACATTCATAAGAACCTGCAGAACTAATTTATGTAGAAATTCTTCTCAGTGGAACTTATTTCCTCTCCATTGTCCTTTTCTCAAGAATGTCTTGAAGCTCATTGTTTAGAGCACTTGCCTTACAAGTGAGAGACCTGGCACGGCAAAATGTTGGGCAAGTTTCCATACTCCAACCACCTCTGTTAACCTTGCAGTAAGTAGGAACCCGGTTGTTAGTCGATTGGCAGATCACTTTTCTGGGGGTAATACCTTCCAGAAAAAATAATAATAAATTGATCACTCAATCCACGACTATTTGTGGGACACTGCTGTGACAATTGGCTGCCGCATTTTGCCCACAAAATATACAATCAATTTACTTTACAGTATATTCTGTGAACCTAAAAGTGAAGCGCTTTGAGATGTCTCAAAGATGTGATAAGACACTATATCAAATGCAAAGAATATTATTATTATTAACGTTTTCAGTTTGTGTTGGAATTCTTAAGATGAGGCAACACTCTTTCTTTTTCCTCTTCCCTTCGAGTCCATGCCATTAAATTCTAATATTTTTGCCCCACGGAAATGTTTTTAACATTTAGCATTCGGGCCCAGAAGGTTAAAATTCCAGATACCCAGAGTCCAGTAAGCCGGGGGTTTACTGCAATGAGCTTCAGGGCAGGAGGATGCTTCAAAACAGTTCACAGGATTTACCATAAAGTACACCGACTGTGTATTTTGTGGACGAGCACAGCAACAATGCAGTCTGTCTTTTTCGTATGTGTTTTTAAAGTGAGTCCTGTGCCTTTAAGTAAAATCAAATGTAGGTAAAACCCTGATATTGGGGTCTAAAGAGCAATAATTCCTAACAGGAGTCTTCATGACTGAGTTATAAATAGCAACACTTTTCAGTATTTTGGAAGTATGTCAGGCCAACCCTATAGGAAGTCTGGTGGTACTGTACCAATTTGAATTGTTCGCAATTTAGTCCCTCATTGTGTTTGGGAAATTGAAATGTAAGTATACTACTAATCACATTGCTCTTTTTGACACAAAAAGAGTGCAAAGAGTGATGTTGTTTCAGCATATACCACAAGATACCAATTCTGGAACGTATACTATATGCCTCTAGAATGTGTTGATCCCACATAAAGTTTATTGGGATGTGAAGTTACAGGTAGCAGGTAGCTTATATTAAGCTACAGGTCATGGAGTCCTGTAGCTCAGTGGATAAAGCACTCACCTCACAAGTGAGAGGACCTGGGTTTGATTCCCGGGCTGGGCGAAACATTGGGCAAGTTTCCTTACTCTGCACACCTCTGTTTACCTAATAGTAAGTTGTAATTCAGTTGTTAGTCGATTGGTGGATCACTTTTCCAAGAGTATAATCCCTTCAAAATAAATAAATAAATTTTATAATAATAATTTGGTCACTCAATCCATGACTGTTTGTGGGACACTGCTGTGAACAATTGGTTGCCGCGTTTCGCCCACAAAATACAGTCAATTCACTTTGCAGCATATTCTGTGAAGCACTTTGAGACATCTCAATGACATGAAAAGGCACTATATCAAATGTAAGGATTATAAACTTGGTTTTACTCATATTTTTATTCTACTTTTTACTGACTGAAAAGAGCATTGCTGTCTCATCCAACAATCCTGTCAACTTTTCATTCATTGAAAGATACACAGGCAGTGCAGGGAAACTGGTTAATTTAGTCTATTGGTGTAATAATCCCTTTTTTTAAAAAAATTGTTACTCAATCTATGGTTCTTTGTGGGACACTGCTATGCACAATTGGCTGCAGGTTTTGCCCACATAGTATACAGCATATTTTGTGAAGCGATTTGAGAGGTCTCAACAGCATGATAAGGCACTATATCAAATGCAAGAATTATTAATATTATTATTAATTCCTACAATCATATGGTAGAGTTTGAGTTTTGCCCACAAAATATAGTCAGTCCACTTTTTTAAAAAATTATATCGTGGAGAGCACAATAGTGTATTTTTCCAATTAACTTAAGTTTCCTTTCACTCAACAGACATAATTTTGTCTATTCTGCATCTTTGAGACGGTAGAGTTGGATTTTGTCCTTTCATTTCTCTCTTTGCTTTTCCAGTCCACTTTCTCAACCGTCACTGAGTCTCAGAAAATTAGGTCTAATAAAATGTTCTTACAATATGCCCTTTATCTGGGTTTAGTCTAAATAAATGTGTTGCCTTGCCGCATGCTTTATATTGGCAACAGTGATGTGGACAAGGAGACAGAGAAATGAAAAAAATTCCAATCTGCAATGTGCCAAATATTGCAGGATACAATTCTTTTTCTTCAGCTGGGTGTCTGACACATGTGGAAACACATCACTATTCTTGAGTATCCAAACTAAGAGTTGCACTGTTATTCTATGATTCATGGAAATTCCACAGATATTTATTATAATGGAATGCACACTCTCCCAGGGATGAACCCTGCTTATACAGTTCCCAGAGCATATTAGGCACAGGTTGACAAAGGTTGGGGATCCCAGAGTGTCCACACAGCTTGCCGTTGATATCACTGTCTGACCAGCTTTCCCACTGCTTGTCTGGCTAAGACCACTCTACCCGTTAGGGCTTTGGCTTGCGTGATTTAACAGGAGTTGATTGGGTAGTCTCCGCCCAGTGACTGGTTTGCCCTTCCATGTCATGCCAATGAGCCAGACTGGCTGTGCTGTCATCGGCAGTGCCCTGGAATACTGTAGATCCTTCTGGCTCAGGAAATTAACTATCGAGACTGCCACAGAGAGTTGGCTCAATTCTGATGTTCCGTTGCCAAACATATCACGTTGGAGTCAGTTCAGGTCCAAGGAGGGGTCCCGCTTTGAAACCTATCAACGTAATCCTTGCTATATCAAATACAAGGTTTATTATTATGTTATTATTTGTGAATCTTTGTAAATTCTTTAAAATGTTGCATGATCTTAAATTTAAAAAAAACCTAAGGCTAAGATCATGAGAAATTTCAAATCTCTACTTTGTTTTAAAATTGTTCATCACTATTAGGGAAAGGAAAGGGAATGAAAGCTGTTGGACAGTAGATACATTTGATATTCTGATGATTCTGCAATGCAGTCACACTTCTGTAACCCAAACAATATTGTCACTTATTGATTAAAAATATCTGGAAAGCTGCTGCAATAACATTGCCCTGCGGTATCCTATGTGTTGAATCTCTCTGAAACTCAGTCTATTATACTTTGCTTTCTCCTGGCGTTTTCTGTTTTACAACCTTGGCTCCTCTGTTTTGTTTGATTGGGTTTTCATTACTGCCTTTTTACTCGCTCAGATGTATCATAACACTTCTGCTGAAATATGCAATGGCTCTTTAGAGCAAAAATTCACATTGGAATATAAAAAGATAAATGAAGCCATAATTTATGGTCTAAGGATCATGTGGGTGTTGGGATGACTGCCAGGAGAAGGAGGAGGATTGAATGATGAGGATTTGCTCACTTTTTTTCTGCTGTAGGATGAAGTCCTTCAAATATTCTTTAGTGCCACTCTGCCAAAAATGATGAATGAGGAAGAATGAGTAATCATATGTTCTTTGTAATCTTTTATCAGGTGAACATGCAGAGGGCTTATTAAGGGAAAAGCATCGGGTAGGGACACAATATGTTCTCATTTGTTTCACTCATGTTATAAGATTTTGCCCACAAAATATACAGTCACTTTACAGTTTATTCTGTGAAGCGCTTTGAGCCATCTCAACAATGTGAGGAGGCACTATATCAAATTCGAGGATTATTATTATTATGATGCCAGGCCCATTACTGACTATCCAATGTGGTACTGTATATTAAAAAAAACTGCCTGCATTGCATTTTTCAAATCAAATCAGAATCTGTGTTTTCTACTGCATTACTGATAAAACCTGGCAGTGTTTAAAGTGTAGTCTGATTTGGACTGTAGCTCAGCCTGAGTGAAAACATTAAAGTGGAAGTTTCATCAGAGTAAAATTAAAAAGGTGTAAATTTAATTAACAAGACACAAAAATCAAGAAATATACTCCTGAACTGATACTTTTAGGTTAAGTATTTATTGTAATGTTAAGTATTTTAATAGTGGAAGGTAAAAATAAGTTATCTCAAAGATACCTTGTTTTGGTCAGCTGGGTGGCTGACACATGTAGAAACCCATCACCATTCTTATAAGTATCCAAACTTGATTAAGAATTAATGTATGCCACCTGCATTTGGGATTTTCCCTGTGTCTGGTTCAGAGTCTGCACTCTGTATCTCTCTCTCTCTCTCTGGTGGGACAACCCCAGCTTACCCAATTTCATGTGCCCACATGTCCATCACCCCAATCCTCACCAGGCTTCACTGGCTCGCTGTCACACGACGGATCAACTTCAAGGTTGTCCATTCACCTATAAATCATTTCACATTCCACCACCTCAATATCTCTGTGATCCTCTCCTACTTCATGCCTTTGCAGGCCCCCACCATTCGGCTTATTCAGTCTGTTGCAGTCTTTGCCATTTCCCTACTACCATTAATTGTCGAGGCTTCAACTAACACACCCGTAACCTCTGTAACTTACTCCCTCTATCCCTCTGTCTCGTCCCCTCTCTAATTGTTTTTAAACATGCCTTTTTCATCGTGTCTATAGTTCCCTTTCCCCTTGCCTGATGTCTGACCCAGTCATTGTTAAGTACTCCAAGACATCAATAAATAATTATAATAATTCTAGCATTTAATATAATGCTTATCACATTAGGAGGATGTGTCAAAGCACTTCACAGGATATACTGTAAAGTGTTGTGATTGTGGAAAGATGAAAGCAAACTTGTTGTTATGATAATTAACATATTGTTGGATATTGCGCTGTTAGAGATGGATGTCCTCAATAAATATGCCATGGGTAACAACCCCTCTCCAACCTACCACACAACCCCCCCACTAATTTTTTCAAATAGTTTTGCCTGAAGATACATTGTGTTAAGAAGCCTACAAGGATCAGTTACCATTCAAAGTGAGGGTGTCCACAACTCAATAACATTTAATTTGAAGAGAACGGCACAAAACATAAACCATCATAGTGCAACCTTAGAAACGTCAGAGTTATGAAGGCTGAACTATGTGGCATAGCCTGGAAGGCATTACTAAAAGAAAAATCATTTGGGGATAAACGAACATTCTTTAAAATCATTATGGAAAATATTCAGGACAAGGACATAGCCAAGTACGGGGGAGACAAATTAACTCAAACTGCTCCAAAATGAATCAACAAGAGAATACAAAGACACATTAACAAAAAAAATTGAAGGTTTACAAAGTTTATTCAAGAACAAAAACAACCACAAAAAAATTATATATGTATAGAGCCTTTCACATCAGGAGGACGTCCCAAGGCGATGGAAAGTCAGTGTTTCGGACTCGAGCTGGGGGTCAGGATTGTGGAGGGTGGAGGGCAGGGGCGAAGAAGGGTGATCGAAAGCACAGTCGAAGTGGAGGGTCTTGAGATGGGTCTTGATAGTGGCAAGGGAGGGGGTGAAGCGGGAGAGACTGCGGGATGGAGTTCCAGAGGATAAGGGCAGAGTGGCAGAAGGCCCGCCTGCCAATGGGGGAAGGCAAGGTGAGGGACGTGAAGCAGGCCAGAGCCTGCTGAGCAGAGGGAGCGGGCAGATTGGTAGGGGGTTAGGAAGTCGCAGAGGTAGGGGGGAAGAAAGGCCATGGAGGGCTTTGAAGGTGAGGACCATCTTGAACTGTATCCTCTGTGTGATTGGAAGCCAGTGGAATTGGGTGAGGATGGGGGGTGATAGGTATACAGAGCCTGGTGCGGGAGAGGATACAGGATGCAGAGTTCTGGATGATCTGCAGCCTGTGGAGGGAGGTGATATTGCGGAGGTGGGAAAAGGCAGAGTGGGTCATGGTACGGATGTGGGGTGGAAAGTTAAGTATCAAATAAGACCCCAAAGTTCTGGCCGGGCTTAGCAAGGTGGAGTGTGCAACCATGGATGGTGATGCTGCCAGTGCCTGAGGTGTGGAGGCGCTGACGGGAGCCAATCAGGAGAGCCTCGATCTTGTTGACGTTCAACTGAAGAAAGTTAGCTCTCATCCAGGACTTCATGTCTGACAGACATTTTTTATGGAATCTTGTAGTGTATTGATTAGATAAACAAACAAACAAAATTACATTTTGTAGCTTAGTGGAGTCCTGTAGCTCAGCGGTTAGAGCACTCGCCTTGCAAGTGAGACACCTGGGTTCAATTCCAGGCAGGTCGAAACCTTGGGCAAGTTTCCTTACTCCACACGCCTAATAATAATCCTTCCAAAATAAAAAAATAATAATAATTTGGTCATTTTCAATCCATGACTATTTGTGGGACACTGCTGTGCACAATTGGCTGCCGCGTTTCGCCCACAAATATATGGTCAATTCACTTTACAGTCTATTCTGTGAAGCGCTTTGAGGTGTCGAGAAGATGTGAAAAGCGCTATATCAAATGCAAGGATTATTATTATTATATTACATTTGTATAGCGCCTTTCACGTCAGGAGTACTCGCCTCGCAAGCGAGACAACCAGGGTTCGATTCCCGGGCGGAGCAACACCTTAAGCAAATTTTCCTTACTCTACATACCCGTTTACCTAGCAGTAAGTAGGAACCCGGTTTTTAGTTGATTGGCAGATCGCTTTTCCGGGGTAATAATTCCTTCCAAAAAGATTTAATAATTTGGTCACTCAGTAATCACAACTGTTTGTGGGACACTGCTATGCACAATTGGCAGCCACGTTTCGTCACAAAATATACAGTCAATTCACTTTACTGTATATCCTGTGGAGCGCTTTGAGACGTGTTGAAGACGTGATAAGGCGCTACATCAAATGCAAGGATTATTATTATTATATCATAACAGTAAGAAAAAAACTAAGCAAGCAAGAATTTAAAGCCCTAATGAAAAAGAATGAACAGGAGCTAACGATATATTAAACAACGTCATCCTGCAGGATTTTTTTTGTCTTCTGAAAAATCTATTTGCTCCTTTCATGAGTTGTGCCTCAATCCAGTCATATTTTTATTTATCTTTGTTCCCCAAAAAAAGTGGCAGCAAAAAAATCTAATTCACTGATAAAAAGATGACGGTACTTTTATTTAAATTGAGAAGATGAGGGAAGAATTGTGTGTGCCTTTTCAATGTTCTGTGCTCATGGGAGAATCTTCAATTTTGTAATTGCCTATTTTGTTTCTGTTCCCTTTCAAAAGTTGGGTAAAGAGTCTCTCCAAAAGGTTTCAAACAGCAACCAAATGTAATGGAACGCCCTCTTTCTAGCCCCCCTCCCCCTGACCCCAACCAGTTTTTAAGGCCTGCCTTGAAACCTACCTCTCTTGCTCCTCTCCCTTGCTCGATATCCAATCCTATTCTTTTCAAGTGATCCGAGGTATTACCCTACATGAAGAGCACAATATAAATGTAAGTTGCAGTTTTATAAATAAATCTAAATTGTAAATCCATAGAATCATAGAATTATGCAGCACAGAAGGAGGCCATTCGGTCCATCATGTCTGTGCCGACTCTTTGGAAAGAGCTATCCAATTCAATCCCACTCCCCCGCTTTCTCCCCATAGCCCTGCAGACTTGCCCTCCCCAAATAATTATCTACTTCTCTCTTAAAAGCTGTTATCGAATTGGCTTCCACCACCCAAGGAGAATAATCCTAGCTTCTCTAGCCTCTCTTGATAACTGAAGTCCCTCATTCCTGGTACCATCCTGGTAAATCTCCTTTGCTCCTTCTCCAATCCCTTGACATCCTTCCAAAATTGTGGTGCCCAGAACTGAACACAGTACTGTAGCTGAGGCCTAACCAGTGTTTTATAAAGATTTATCATAACTTCCTGACTTTTATATTCTATAGCCCTATTTATAAACCCTAGTATCCCGGATGCTTTTTAACAGCTTTATCTACCTGTCCTGCCACCTTCAAAGATTTACTTATATGAACCCCAGTTATCTCTGTTCCTTCACCCTTTTTAAGATTGTACCATCAGCTTATGTTGCCTCTCCTCATTCTTCCTCTCAAAATGCATCACTTCGCTTTTCTCCACATTAAACTTCATCTGCCACATGTCTGCCCATTTTACCAGTCTGTCTATGTCCATTTGTAGTCTGCTACTATCCTCCTCACTATTTACTACTTTTCCTAGCTTAGTATCATCTGCAAACTTGGAAATTGTACTCCCTATACCCAAGTCCAGGTCATTTATATAGATCAAAAACAGCAGTGGTCCCAATACTGATCCCTGAGAAACACCACTGAATACTTCCCTCCAGTCAGAAAAACAATTGTTTACCACTACTCTCTGCTTTCTGTCTTCCAGCCAGTCTGTATCCATGCTGCCACTGTCCCTTTAGTATCGTTGGCTTCTATTTTACTGACAAGTTTCTTATGTGGCCCTTTATGAAACGCCTTTTGAAAATCCATATGAACTATATCAACTGCACTACCTTCACCCTCCCTGTCCGTTACTTCATCAAAAACTCTATTAGGTTTGTTATACATGATTTGCCTTTAATAAATCTGTGTTGGCTGTCCGTTATTAACCCATATTATGCTAAGTGAAAATTTATTTTGTCCCAGATTATAGTCTCTAGAAGTTCCCCACTACTGACATTAGGCTGATTGGCCTGTAGCTCTCAGGTTTATCCTTCTGCCCCTTTTTGTATAGGGGAGTAACATTTGCAAACCTCCAGTCCTCTGGCAGCACTCCGGTGTCCAAGGAGGATTGAAAGATTGTGGCCAAAGCCTCCGTTATTTCCACCCTTATTTCCCTCAGTAACCTAGACCAGGTGACTTATTTACCTTGAGCACCGACAACCTTTTTAGTACCTCCTCTCCGTTTATTCTTATCTTATCCAATTTCTCTACCCTCTCCTACAATACTGTGGCATTGGCTGCATCCTTTTCCTTTGTGAAGACAGATGCAAAGTACTCATTCAGTACGTCAGCCATGCCCTCTGCCTCCACAAGAAGATTTCCTCTTTGGTCCCTAATTGGACCCACCCTACCTTTGACTAACCTTTTATTCTTTATATGCTTATAAAATACCTTAGGGTACCCTTTTATGTTACCCACTAATCTTTTCTCATACAATCTTTTTGCACCTCTTATTTCCTTTTTCAGTTCTCCTCTGTACTTTCTATATTCTATTTGATTATCTTCTATATTTTGGACCTGACATTTATCATAAGTTTCCTTTTTCTGTTTTATTTCACCCACGAATATACGGTCAATTCACTTTACAGTCTATTCTGTGAAGCGCTTTGAGACGTCGAGAAGATGTGAAAAGCACTATATCAAATGCAAGGATTATTATTCTTATTATTTTAATCCCAATTTCCTTATTCATCCAGGGAAGTTTGGATGCCTTTGTGGGAATGTATTTGTTCTGTCCCCGAACTATCTCCTCCGTTGATCTTTAGTTATTTTACCTGCCAATCATTTTTTCCAGTCCACCTTGGCTTGGTCCCTATTTAACTCACTGAAATTAGTCCTCTTCCAGTTGAGTATCTTCACCTCCTTTCCATAAGTACTCTAAACCTAATGATGTTGTGATCACTGTTGTCCAGATGCTCTCCTACTGAAACCTGCTCCACTTGCACCATTTCATTCCCCAGAACTAGATCCAGTGCTGCTTCCTTCCTCGTTGGCATGGAAACATACTGATCCAGAAAGTTATCCTGCACACATTTCAGGAATCCTTTTTCCCTCCTTGCCCTTTACACTGTTATTTTGCCAGATTATGTTAAGATAATTGAAATCTCCCATTATCACTACTTTATTGGTGTTTCATCTTTCTGAAATCTGCTCGCAGGTTTGCTTGCCTATCTTCTTCCCACTATTTGGTGGTCGAAAGTATACACCTAACAGAGTAACAGCTCCTTTTGTGCTCCTTAACTCTAACCAAACAGATCCTGTTTTTGGACCCTCTCGCACATCGTCCCTTTCCAGAGCCGTATTGTGTCCTTAATCAATACTACCATCACACACCCCCACCAACCCCCACACACACTTCCTTCCTTCTTTTCCTTCCATATTCCACCTAAATACATTGTAGCCAGGAATATTCAGCTCCCATTCCTGCCCAGAACTCGTCCCAATGATCCAGGAACCTGAAGCCCTCCTTTTTGCACCATTTCTCCAGCCATGCATTCACGTGTTTGATCCTGCTGTTTTGATACTCACTTGCACAAGGCACTAGGAGTAATCCAGAGATCACCACCTTTGAGGTCCTACTCTTTAGCTTTTTTCCTAGCTTCTGATACTCTCCCTGTAGGATCTTATCCCTTTTTTTGCCTACATCATGGATCCAATGTACCACGACTTCTGGATGTTTCCCTTCCCCCTGTAGAACATTTTGCACCCGTTCTGTGATGTCTTCGACTTTGGCACGAGGAAGAGTTGCAAGAGTCATACCTTTGGTTGCAGAAACGCCTGTTTACACCTTTCACCATTGTGTCCCCAATGACAATTGCATTGACAATCTTCCCTGTGTCCCCCTGTGCATCCATTTGCTTCTGACTCCCCTCCCCATAGGTGTCATCACCTTGACCGGTATTCAGTACAGAGAACCAGTTTGTGAGTGCCACAATCTCAGGGGATTTCTTTCTATCATGCCAGGTGGTCACCCACTCACTCTCCTTCTGAACCCTCTGTGGTTGAAGGGTGACCACCTCCTGAAACTTTCGATCCATGAACTCTTCAGCCTCCCGGGTGCTATGTAGTGACATCAGCCTCTCTTTGAGCTCAGAAACTCTGAGCTCAAGCTCGAGTAGCTGGAGGCACTTCCTACACATGTGTTTGTCCAGGTCACACAAAGCATCCTGGAGTTCCCACATGGCATACATTGTGCATGCAACTGGTCTCAGCTGCTCTGCCATATTCCTAGACATGTTTTATATTATTTTAATATAAATATTATATATTTTATAATTCTGCACCTCTTTCCCCCTCTGCACCAAATTCCCACTCTCACCAAATTCCTTAACAGAATTCTCATTCTGTTCCACCTCACTTAGTTCCTCCTCACGATGTTGGGTTCTCTGCTCAATGCTCAAGTAAATTGTATTACTGTTTATTGTAATGTGTAAGTGATGTACTCCAAAGTGAGAGAAATCCTGAACAGAAAAGATTCACATGAATAACCACCTCAATAGGTTTAAACAAAAAATATATTATCAAAAAGTGTCTATGTCTAGTTGTGTTCATGAAACTGGATTTTCAAATTGAAAAACTATGTTCAAATGCTTTGATCACAATTTCTCATACTCTTTTGCCCTGAAGCCATCACGCATGTTGGTTGAAAGTAAAAACAAAGAGAGAAACAACTGGCATGTGTATAGCACTTTACTATGTTGAAATGTTTCAAATGACTCACAGGTAATTACTGTCATGTATAGTGACTGTTTTTGTAGACAAGTGTGATGGCCTTTTGTGCCGGCAAAGTCCCATAAGTCACCATGAATATCCTTCTTTGGAGGGAAGTAAGCTGAACTGGTTCCAAGGTGACATGTTTGGCAACGGAATGTCAGAATCACAGCCCTTTGTGGCGGTCTCGGTAGTCCGGTTCCTGAGCCAGGTGGGTCTGCAGTATTCCAGGGCACTGCTGATGACAGCACAGCCAGTCTGGCTCATTGACAGGACCTGGAAGGGCAGACCAGTCACTGGGGCAGGGAATCATCCCACTCAGCTCCTGTTATCCCTGTAGCCAAAGTCCTAATGGGTAGGGTAGTCCTAGCTGGACAAGCATTGGGAAAGCTTGCCAGACAGTGATATCAAAGGCAAGCTATAGGGTTTTAGCTGGTTAGATGCCAGCAGTACCATAAGACACACTCTGGGATTCCCAAGCCTTGGCTCTTGCCAACCTGCGCCTAATACTTTCTGGGATTAGTTAAGCAGGATGGGGCCCTCCAGGGAGCGAGTGTGCATACCATTCCAACAATCTATCTCTGGAATTTCCATGTGTAGGCGGGATGGATGGAAATCTCAGTTTGGTTTGGATACTCTTAAGCATGGTGATGGGTTTCTGCATGTGTCAGATAGCCGACTGACCAAACAAAAAGCAGCCATGAGGTGAATAATTAATTAAGCTGACAGACTGTTGGCTAGATATATAATATTACTAAACAAAATCACCAAATGATGTGGAAAAATTGTGCTAAGTTGCCAAGGTCTAGAGTTGATTGCAATGCGATTACTGGAAAATGTGGAATAAAGATTCTCCTCATCTTCACCTCATCGTAAATGTTGACCTCTGAGATGTTGCACTTGCTTTTTATATGTTGTCAGATCAATTCTACAATGAAACTATTGATACTTATATAACTTTTAAAAAATATTGAAAATGCAAGGTTATAGCGCAGGGTTGTACAGTTAAGTACAAGTACAGCAAATCGTTTAGGGATTACAATTATGATTGAGATTGAAAAAAAAATCTAAAACCATGAGACTTGTTACATTACATAATATCTGTTTTTATTCCAGTTCTTTCTGAAAGACATCACTAAAAACAATGAGCTACCTTGCACCACAAAATATGTACTGAAGATCAAGACACTAATTAGTGTAGAATTAATCTTAAAATAATAGTAGATTCAGGGAATTTCATACTGGGCTGACAAGTTCTGGGAGTTTGCAACTCACACATTGTGTCATGGAAAATAACATTAATATTACACTAATCAATTATTTGACAAAACATTAACATAATTATTAATAATAATCTTTGCATTTGATATATCACCTCATCATGTCATTGAAATATCTCAAAACTCATCAAAGGATGTACTGTAAAGTTGGTTAACTGTGTATTTCATGGGCAAAATGTTATAGCTAGTTTGTGCACGGCAATGTCCCACAGAAAGTCATGGAGTGTATGACAGATTTTATTTTCGGGTGTTTGTTGGCCAGGACACTGGGCGAAACTCTCTTCTCTTTACAAATAGTGCCATGAGATCTTCAACGTCCACTTGAGCAGACAGAGGGGAGCTCGGTTTAACACCTCAACTGAAGGACGGCACCACCAACAATGCAACACACCCTCAGCACTTCATTGGCGAGTCAGTTTAGACTATGTGATTCCAAGTTCCGACATGGGGCTTGAACCCACAACCTTCTGACTCAGAGGTGAGAGTGCTACATTGCACCAGGCTGACCCAATTGCACGAGCAAACGGCATTGTTACCAGTTGCTTGTGAGAAAGGCAATTTTCTTAGTGTTGATGAAAATATAGCAGAGATTGGTGACACACCTGCCATAAAAGGGTGGACAGAAATGTATTGTTTGCAACCTAGAAGTTGCAAAGCTGCTTACAATCATGGTCACCTTTTGTTTTCAGGAAGTTTCTTGGTTGAGAAAAGGCCCAATAAAAGGTGGAAAAGCAAAATGCTGACTTTGAAATGGCTTTTCCCAAGGTTTGGAATTGTATTTTTNGTGATTATGTCTTATTTTTGTGATTATAGGTGAGGGCAAACTTCCTACAGTTGAATGTGAACAAAACTGAGGCCCTCCTGATTGGCTTGAGCCAGTGCCTCAGCACCTCAGGCTCTGGCAGCATCAACCTCCATGGTTGCACACTACAACTCACCAGCCAGTCAGGAGCCTGGGTGTCTTGTTCGACCCTCAACTGTCTTTTCTTCCCCACATCCAAGCCATGACCCGCTCTGCCTTCCCTCACCTCTGTAACATCGCCTGACTCCGCGACTACCTCACCCCTCTGGCCGCTGAAACTCTTGTTCATGCATTCTTCACCTCCAGGGTCAACTATGCAAACGCCCTGCTTGTCGGCCTTCCCAACTCCTCCCTCCGCAGGCTGCAGATAATCCAGAACTCTGCAGCCCATGTCCTCTCCCGCACCAAACTCCGTGACCCCATCTCCCCCATTCTCGCCCGACTCCATTGGCTCCCTATCCTTCAGAGGATCCAGTTCAAGATCCTGGTCCTCACCTACAAAGCTCTCAACGGTCTCACCCCACCCTATCTCTGTGACCTCCTAAACCCCTACCAACCCGCCCGCTCCCTCTGTTTAGCCGGCTCCGGTCTGCCTCCGTCTCACCCACCCCACTGTTGGCCGGAGAGTCTTCAGCCACTCTGGCCCCAACCTCTGGAATTCCATCTCCCAGTCACTCTGCCTCACCCCTTCCTTAGCCTCCTTCAAGTCCCGCCTCAAAACCCTCCTCTTTGACCATGCCATTGGTCACTCCCCTCGCTTCTCCCCACTGGGTCTGAAATGCTGTTTTAAGCGCTCTGAGATGCCGTTCGGTGTGGAGGGCGCTATATAAATCCAAGTTTTTGCTGTTGTTGTACACTGTCCAGTGCCTTGGGACGTCCTCCCGACATGAAAGGCGCTACACAAATGTAATCTTGTTGTTGATGTTGTTATTATATTTAAAACAAGGTGAATTGTGTCATTTCAGGCACAAAATAAAAGTAGCAATTTGTCCAGCAAACTCGAAGTCCAGCGAATCTGGTATTTTCACCATTCACATATCTGACAAGGCTGGTAAGCTAATTGGTTCCTGTCTACAGCAATACCTGCTGCTAGTCCTACGTCTCTTTGAAATAGGAATCACCACCTTCTCCTCCTCTTCCTGATGTAGCTGCCAAAAGATGCTGCACCCAAAGCCCTGAAGACAGAATGGCATTGTATTGTTCAAATGTCCCAAACAAATTGACAACCCCACAAAAGAACTTCCAGGCTTCAGTCTAGCTCGGAATCAGTGGTTCGCATGGAACCATTTCAGAACATTGCATGGCAGATGTGGTCATCTTATACCTCTGGAAGTTGAGAGACAACACACAATGTGACTGCGTGCACCGGTCAAGAATTATGGACCATATTATAAATCAATGCCTGCTTCGATCATTTGTTCTCAGCATCTCAGACTTACACCTGATTTACTTAATAATGAAAAAGGTCAATGAACAGAATAGCTTACTCCTGCTGCTAATTTCCTGTGACCCTGAATCTGTTTGCACACTAATATTAATTTGACACACTGAATATCAGACAATAGGATCCAGGAAGACTAGAATCTGTACTTATCTGATTAGATGAGACTCAGGAACTGATTGTCATAATGCCCTTTCACTACTGTACTCCTCCAGTGAAGATGACACGGCATACAGTCTTGAAATACGTCAAATGACCCATAACTAATTGTTAAATATGTCATTGTGCATTCATTTAGAATACAAAGTCCCAAGGGAAATATATTTTACCATGTAATCTTCCTCGTCATCTAAATCAATCCTCCAACAATTGTATCAGAATAGTAATGCCTACTAATTTAGTGCATGTCATTATTATACTGTCTTAATTCATTACTATATGTTATACAGGAAGCATTTAACCAACTGAATCTATAATCCAGCATATCAATAACTTCAGTGAGCATTAGCCACATTCTATGCAAACATGTCAATATTTATCAAATATATATCATAAATATATAAATAGCCATATCCTAGCCAAATGCAAGGATTATTATTAATAGTAGTAGTCAAACCTCCTGAAGTATTGTTCAATCTGTGAAGTGATCAGTGTTCACAACCATGAAAGGTCCAGACAACAGGCAGTGAAAGACTTTTCCCATGATGGTGGGTCTATCTGTTACAGGAGGACATAACCTTAAAATTAGGATTTGGGATTGAGATGAGGGAATTGAGAGTGCAATAAGAATCTGGAATGCACTACTCCAGAAAACCAAAGATGAGAAATCAATTGAGTGATTTACAAAGATTTATAACAAAGTATGCCATTTGATCCAATAGTCTTTACACTCATCACAAATCTCCACCCACTCCATACTCCCTCCTATACCCTTCTATTCCCTCTTGTGAAGATTTAGTTTCCTCTTGATTGGACCACATTTGGAGTACTGCATTCATACTATCTGATGATAGGCAGCGAGTTCTTTCTCAATTCTCTTTTGGATCCCCTAGTTGCAATCTTACACTCGTGTCCCCTGGTGGACCAGGGGAACAGCCTATATATGCTAACCTTATCAAACCCTTCTGTAACTTTAAAACACCTCTAATAGGTCCCCTCATAAACGTCTTTTCTCCAGTGAAAAAAGGCCTAATCAATTCAGTCTATCCTGATAATAGTAACCTGCCAGCCCTGGTATCATCCTCATAAACCTCCACTATGCTCTTTCCATCACTGCTATTTTTTTTAAGATTTAAGAATGAGATGGATAAATACGTGGGGACTAAAACTATTAAAGAATATTGAAAGGAGAAAGCTAAGGTGGATTAGGTGGAGTCCTAAAGTGGATTAGGTGGAGTCCTATACAACAACAACAACAAGATTGCAGTTATAGAGCGCCTTTCACGTCGGGAGGATGTCCCAAGGTGCTGAACAGTTGGGTCGGGATCCGAGCAGGGGGGAAATGGTCAGGGTGAGGGGAGGGAAGGGAGGGAGCGAGGAGGGGGTAGAGAGTCGAGAGGGGAGCTGAAGGCACGGTCAAAGAGAAAGGTTTTGAGACCAGCCTTGAAGGAGGAAAGGGAGGAGGCGGCGAAGGCACTGGGGGATAGAGTTCCAGAGCCTAGGGGCTGAGAGGCTGAAGGCCCGGCCACCGATGGTAGGACGGTTAGGGCGGGGGATGTGGAACAGACCGGAGCCAGAGGAACGGAGGGTACGGGCAGGTAAGTAGGGGGATAGTAGGTCGGAGAGGTAGGAGGGAGCAAGGCCGTGAATGGCCTTGTAGGTGAGGATGAGGATCTTGAATTCGATCATCTGGGGGATGGGGAGCCAGTGGAGGTGAGCGAGGGTGGGAGTGATGTGGTCCCGAAGCCTGGTGCGGGACAGTACACGAGCTGCAGAGTTCTGAATGACCTGCAGCTTGTGGAGGGAGGTGCCGGGAAGGCCGACGAGGAGAGAGTTCCCGTAGTCCAGCCTTGAGGTGATAAAGGCGTGGACCAGCGTTTCAGTTCAGTGGTTAGAGCACTTGCCTTGCAAGCGAAACACCTGGGTTCAATTCCAGGCAGGACGAAACCTTGGGTAAGTTTCCTTACTCCACACGCCTAATAATAATCCCTCCAAAAAACAATAATAAATTGGTCATTTTCAATCCACGACAAGCACGAAGGTTGTGGGTTCCAGTCCCATGTTGAGACTTTCAGCTCATAATGTAGGTTAACATTCCAAAGCAGTGCTGGGCGTGCTTGTCCTTGGACGTTCAAGATCCCATGGGACTTTTAAAAAAAGGAAGCCAGTATTTTTGGCTAACAATCCTGACATAAAATTGTTCATTCATGTCATCGCTGTTTGTGGGACATTGCTTGTACCCTTCCAAGTTTGCCTACAAAATGCAGTCACTACATTTTGCAATATATTCTGGGAAGCACTTTGAGACGTTTCAATGATGTAATAAGCGGTTATCTCAAATGCAAGGATTATTAATTAAGGATAAAGACAAGAGAAAGATGAAAGTAACCTGAGAGTCAATGAAAGAATGTGATACAGTACTTCATTTTTTTTGCCGGACTGAAATTGGTTGCCTTGTTGTTTTGCTTGAGAAGGCTCTTAAAGTATCACTACAGATAAGAGATGCTCATTCTAATCTATAAAATGACATTTTCCAGCATTTTGGAGTTGTTAACATCTGGAGATGTTAAGATGCTAAACTCACATTTGAGTTTTGCATCTTATCTGATTCATTATTGGAAAGCTCCGTTGTGACTTGCCTAACAGTATTTGTCAGCATGCCATCTGGACAAATAATAGTTCATGTATAAACACCTTGTGCAGGATTTTGGAAATGCATGATGTTGTAAGGGTGATTGATGTGGTTTATGTGCAGATATAGAAAGTTCCACAAAATTGTGCATTGACCTGATTCACTAGTGTGCAGGAACCATATCCATATAGTTGAGGCGAGTACAGTACTAGGATATTGAGTATACAACGGCTATTATCCGATCAGATTAAAAAATACCCTTTGGGAATTCTGACACCTATTGTCATTTGTTGTAAAGTATTTATTATTTAGCTTACTCGTGCAGCAGATCAATTGCCAATGACAAATGGAGAAATATATAACATTGACAAACAGGTGTGGAATATTAAATCGAAGCTGGATGTTTTCTCACTGCACAAAACTCTGTACTCCCATCACACCAGTCCTTGCCAGGCTCCACTGGTTCCCAATTACTGGGAGCAATTACCGCTCGGCTGGCTCCGGTCTCCTGGTCGTCCCTCGGCCCCTCTGTTCCACCATCTCTGGCCATGCCTTCAGTCACTACATCCCAAAACTCTGGAACTCCTTCCCTCAATCCCTCTGCCTTGTCCCCTCCCTCCCCACTTTCAAATCCCACCTAAGACCTTTCTTTTTGATCGTGGTTACGGTCACTTGCCTCCTCCCTCTCCTCCTGGCTGTCAAGCGCTCTGGGATGCTAACCCACGTAAAGGGCGCTATATAAATGCAAGTTGTTGTTGTTTTCCTCAAAATCTTTTTAATCATTTGAATTATAACAAAGGGAGTTACTGAGGTTTCATTTGCTCCAATTTCTTGATGTGACTCCTTAAGGAAACTGGAAGTACACCATGCTGGTATTCTGCCCCAACACAATCAACTTGAGCGAGTTCCCCTACCCCCTCCTCGCTCCCTCCCTTCCCTCCCCTCACCCTGACCATTTCCCCCTGCTCGGGTCCTGACCCAACTGTCCAGCGCCTTGGGACGTCCTCCCGACATGAAAGGCGCTCTATAAATGAAATCTTGTTGTTGTTGTTCCTGCAGTTTGGCATAAATGTACATGACGTGCGGGATATACTTTCACTTCCAGATATTTATTACTTGAAGAAATGAATTAAAACATTCGATGATCATCAGTCATATCAGCTAATAAAGTAATCAGAAAACCTACAGCTCTTGCCACAAAGTATGGTAATGGCAATGATTCAATATAATTGCAATGAGTGGCTACAAATCATTCATTGTTAGGCCTAGAAATGCAGGAAGCCTCTATTTCTTAATTTAACATATAATATTGAATCTGTACAGAATTCATCCAAGCAGCTGGTTTTATCAGTGATTGATATAAAAAACTGAAGTTAAATTTAATATTTTGTCATTATGAATGAAAACCTTTCACACCTCACTCCTCTACCCGCCCCCTTTGCTCAGCCAGCTCAGGCCTTCTGCATGTCCCTTGACCTCTCCACTCCACCGTGAGCTGCTGTGCTTTCAGCCACTGGTCCCTGAACCTCTGGAACTCCCTGCCTCAATCCCTCTGCCTTGCCCACTCTTTGTTCATCTTCAATCGCACCTGAAGACTTCCCTGGTTGAGCATGCCTATGGACACCTCCCCTCCACTCCTCCCCAGCTCAGAATCAACTCTGTCATTGTTTAGCCTTCTGAGACCCTATCCCCTGTGACGGGCGCTATATAAATGCAAGTTGTGTTGTATTGAAAATTAACAAATACTTGTACATCTAATAACTTGTACATCTGAATCACCATGGAGCTGCTGCCTTTTTAGATACATGTCTGAAGATTCATAAAATAAATGTAAATGCTGGTAGAAATTCAGAATTGTGCCTTGAAAAAACATTGACTGATAAATTCAGTATATTTTCTGCTACCTGAACAATTGTATAATGCAAAAACAGAGAGAGCTGGGAAAACTCAGCAGGTCAGGCAGCATCTATGGAGAAAGGAAAGTGAGTCAACGTTTCCGGTCCACGACCCTTCGTCAGAACTCAATTGTATAATGCATTCATTTGTTCAAGGAATAAAAAAATCTTTCTCTAATGATTTATGGCTTTAAATCAAAGACATAATTAATTGAAAACAATCTGCAGAAGAGTCTGAATTCTTAATGTTTCAAGGCAAGATGCTTTATTTTCCACTTTGGCAGGGATAAACATTCCAGTTGTTTATTGGGTTTAAGTTTCAGAAGCTCTAAGTTACTATAGAAACTGAAACTAGAGCCCATCAACACAGTCTGAGGGTTGCCTCGAATCAGCTCAGAGTTGTGGCCCTCTCTAGCAGTAAATAGGAAGCCAGCTGGTTAGTAAATTGGCAGATTGCTTCTCCGGGGATAATAATTCCTCAAAAAATTTTTTTAAATAAATTATTTGGTCACTCAATCCACGACTATTTGTGGGACACTGCTGTGCGCAAATGCAAGGGTTATTATTATTAAGTCAAGAACGTTGGTTTTGTGTACAATTTTAGGCTGAGAATCTGGATATTTTTAATACACATTAACTGCCTCATTCACCTATAACTGCTCTACCATCAAGGTCTGCTAAATTTAATCCAAATTGAGAATAATAATAATAATAATCCTTGCATTTGATATAGAGCTTTTCACGTATTCTAGACGTCTCAAAGTGCATCACAGAATATACTGTTAAGTGAATTGAATGTATATTTGTGAGCAAAACGCAGCAGCCAATTGCACACAGCAGTGTCCCACAAGCAGTCGTGGATTGAAGTGACAAATTTTCTTATTGTTTTTTTTTGAGGGATTATTATCAGGCGTGTGGAGTAAGAAAACTTGCCCAACATTTTGCCCTGCTGGGAATCAAACCCAGGTCTCTCGCTTGCGAGGTAAGTGCTCTAATCACTGAGCTACAAGACTCCAGAATCTGGTTCATATTTAGTCCATCATCTGAGACTTGCTGTTGTTGAAGAGAGAATGTTTGTTCTTGAAATTTTATGATTCACCACATCACACCTACTTACAAACTTACTCTTTTTGTAAACCTTTTCTGTAAAACTGAAAATAATTGAATTCACGTTAGAATGGAGGAGCGGAATTGTTGCACAATCTTTTTTTTTGTTTCATTATCCATCATTATCACTCAGTCTCTCTTTGCACTGTGAATCAGTTGAATTAGCACAAAAGCAAAATACAGTACATCAACTAAACTATTAGTGAAAAGGAACAAAATAAACCAAGAGACAATTTTGAACCTAACATATCAGAGTTCCGTGATGGTGTATTAAAAGCTGAATTGGAATAGGGTTAAAGAGCACTTGCACACACAGCAAATTCCAGTCGTATCACTTAGTTATAAAGTCCATCGTTGGTGGAATTTTTGTTTTGACAGCAGAGTGATTTTAGAAAAAGGAGGGAATGTGGAGGATGAAGCACTTACTGAGTAGAAACAATATACAGGGGAAGTACAGATTACTTATCAGAGTAACAGTAATTTCAATTCATTAATCAGGCTCTCACAGGGATGTCTCACAGCCACATTTATTCTTCATGTTTATTATTCACCCCCAAAATACAAAGTATATTCTGTGAAGCACTTTGAGACGTCTCAACAACGTGATAAGGCGTTATATAAAGTGCAAGGATTATTTATATTATTATTATTCAAAGTGAGGCACACGTTTCCAGCAATAAGGAAGTTTGGAATCAGCTTTTATATTTCTGGCTCTTAGCACTGCATTCACTAAGTGTTCCCCTACTCTCTCTGGTCCACTCTTAGTCTTGGCATGCAAAATTTGGCCGTGGAGTCGAGGTAGCTCTCATCTCCCAGTCCCTGACATTACGGCCCATTACTTCATCTCCCTTAGCTACTCAATCCCTCTCCCGACCAACACCCAACCCACCTCCATCTCCTACCGCCCCTTGAAAAAAATCTCACCCCCTCCCTCTCCGCTGTCTTGAAGTCATCTGAACTCCTCCCTCTCTGGGCTTCCTCCCACCTGAACGCACCTGGCTCAAATCCAACTTAACAGTCCATCAGCAGATCTGACTGGACCTTATCAAATCTTACTGCTCCACCCTAGCCTCCGCTAAATCGTCCTTCTACTCCAAGACAATCTTGGAGGCCAAGGACAACCCCAGGTTCCCCTTCTTTATCACCAACCGGCTCCTCTGCCCATCCACTCACTCCTCGCTCATTCTCTTCTCCAACGCCAACTGTGAGGAGATGCTAAACTTCCTCGAAACCAAAGTTGAGGGGATCCGCTCAGCTGTATCTACCCTTCTGACCAATACCCTCCCCCGATCTCCCCCTCACACCCTGGCCCCTACCAATCCCTCCTCCACACCTTCGAACCTGTCTCCCCTCCTTGCTCATTACCACCATAACCTACATGAAACCGACCACCTGCTCCCTCAACCCTATCCCTACCCCTCTCCTTACCTCCCAACTCCAACTCATTGTTCCCCTACTCACAGACCTCATAAACCTCTCCCTGTCCACTGGCATCATTTCCACCCTCCAAAAACCACCGTCATCACTCCTGTCCATAAAAACCACTCTCTGACCCATCCCTGCTCTCAAGCTATTGCCCCATCTGCAACCTCCCTTTCCTTTCCAAGATCCTTGAATGAGTTGATTCTTCCCATCTTCCCTCCTTCCTCTCCCACCACCTTGTGTGGATTTCTTCAGGGCTCTGTCCTTGGTCCCCTTCTTTTCAATATCTATTTGCTCCCTCTTGGTGACATCGTCCACAAACATGGGTCAATTTCCACATGTCTCCGGATGACACCCAACTCTATCTCTCTGCCTCCAACCTCAACTCTGTCAGACATCAAAGCCTGGATGAGAGCTAACTTTCTACAGTTGAACATCAACAAGACCAAGGCCCTCCTGATTGGCTCCCGTCAGCGCCTCCACATCTCAGGCATTGACAGCATCACCATCCATAGATGCACCCTCCACCTTGCTAAGCCAGTCCGGAACCTTGGCATCTTGTTTGACCTTAAAATATCCTTTCTACCGCACATCCATGTCATGTCCAGTCTGCCTTCCTTCACCTCCGTACTAGCGCTCGCTCTGCCACTGTCTCACACCGCAGGCCGCGGAGACTTTTATACATGCATTCATAATATCGAGGCTCAACTATGCAGACTCCCTGCTTCTCGGCCTTCCAACTCCTCCCTTCATAGGTGCAGATCATCCAGAACTTTGCAGCCTGTGTCCGTTCCCGCACTAGGCTCCGTGACCCTATCACACCGATCCTCGCCCAACTCCACTACCTTCCCATCACACACAGGATACAGATCAAGATCCTGGTCCTCGCCTTCAAAGCCCTCCATGGCCTTGCTCCCCCCTACCTCTGCAACCTTCTAACCCCCTACCAACCTGCCTGCTCCCGCCGCTCAACGAGCTCCAGCCTGCTTCACGTCCCCGCCTCACCTGCCTCACCATTGGCAGGTGGGTCTTCTGCCACTCTGCCCCCACTCTCTGGAACTCCATTCCGCAGACCCTCCATCTTGGCCCCTCCATTACATCCTTCAAGACCTGTCTCAAGAATGTCCTCTTTGACTGTGCCTTCGGTCACCCTCCTTCTCCCCCTGCCCTCCACCTTCCCTAATCCCGACCCCCAGCTCGGGTCCAAAACACTGATTGTCCAGTGCTTGGAATGTCTTCCTGATGTGAAAGACGCTGTACAAATGTCATTTTGTTGTTGTTCTTGTTTTTGTTGTTGTGAGGACTAAGGAACACTCTGCACAGAGCTGTACTCCGCACTAGCACCAAAGGACCACTCAGGAACATTTGTGAAACCTATTTGTAGAGGATAAATCAGTGGGCACAATTTGCATGTATTTTTACAAATATTTTTCTATTTTGGCAGCCTGCTTCTGTCATGATTCATTTCAGGATTTTCAACTCCTTATTTAGCATGAATTTGGCTATACTTCTGTGTAGATTTGATAACAAAAACAGAATTCCATAAATAACATCTGCTTTACTTGTATCTACAAAGATCACATTCACAACCAACTGCCATGCGGTTGCTCTTTCTGGGATTTAGAAATGAATATGTTCCTTCTGTCAAAGTTATACACACAGGAAGGAACTAATGCTCCGCTGATGAACACTTCTCAACATGTGCATGTTTAAACAAAAGAAAATCAAAAATAATAATCTCCTCAAATTTTTGAGGGGCCAGCTGAATGCCTTACACATGTGAAACCCAGCACTATGTTAAAGAGTATCCAAACCAAAACAATTCTCAAAAGGTGCATATGGCAAGCCTCCATGGATCCCATCTACAAATGGAAAATCCAGAGATAATTGTTGGAATGGAATGACCACTCTCTCCCTGGAGGGACCCATCTTGCTTACTGAATACGGTAAAGTATTAGGTGCAGGTTAGCAAGAGCCAAGGCTTGGAGACCCCAGTGTATGCATTGTGGTACTGCTGGAGTCTAATCAGCTAACCAGAATAAAACCCAGGGTCTAAGACTATTTTGAATGTAAGTCTTAAATCCAACTCAATATAGTCGTAGTATGTGGAAAAGGGAATTTCTTTCATGTCAGGAGGATATCTCAAAGCACTTCAAAGCTGTGAAGTGGCGTGAGTGTATTTTGCTAACAATCTTCCAGATAAAATTATTTACGCTATGGATGTTTGCAGAACATCGGTATGTGAAAATTCATTGTTATTTTTCCCTATAAAGGCCTTTCAGGAAAATCCTGAGAAGCACTTTGCGACATTTCAGCAATGTAATAAGGCACTATATCAAATGCATAGATTACATATTATTCTCCTTCCATTGTCTAGAAAGATCAAAAGGTACTCTTCAGTATGCTTAGAAAAAGTGTTGCCTGTCTTTGTTGTTACAATACCCAGTTGCAGTAATGTATACTCTGTACCCTCTAATGTGTAATCATGGTGAATCTATCTTTGGAAAAAATGTGCACAGTAGTCACGTAAAGCTGCAACATCCTGTTTATGCAGGTGATGAAACTGGTGTTTGAGAAGTACAAATGTGCAAATATAATACAAGTAGATATTTCCTTAACGAACATCCACAGTTTCCATACAGCAAATCAAGGCTCCAGACATGTTTTCTTAATGAGAATCATTTTACAAGATCAAAAGATTGATTTGGATAAAGAAGATCCTTTGATCCATTTGACTGTTCAATGGTCACCTCCCACTCCCACTCCTCCCTTTGCTTGGTCCCCAACCCAATCCTCCCAGTGTGAAATGCTGTGTAATATTATTTTACATGAAGGGCTATATAAGTTGCTGTTGATCTCATTCTTCCAGCTAAATATAAAGTAGGGGTAAGTGAAAAACAGTGACATGAGAGAGGTCTTGAAGAGTGACCAGATCCATTTAATTGTACCTGAGTACAAGCAAAAAGAAATCAAGCATCTTCTGAAGAGAAAATGGAGGGAATTTGGTATTTAATTTAGAGTTGTTCAAACCAGAGAATTATAGGTGTCCTTAATTATGTAATTAACAAAAGAATTAGAGAATCCTTTTCAGTTGTTTTTAATTACATAATTAAGGACAATTTCCTCTGTGCACATGTACATACACACATGGTTTGCACGACTCATAAATTAGACATGCAAGATGTTGCTTACATTATAGTCACTAGGTGGCAGACGCGGACAAAACCAATAGGTTATTGTTTGAGATTATACAACTTTGCGTGTCTAAAGTGAATGTTTTATATCATGCATAGTGTTTCATTGAAAAGCATTTAATAAGAAATATAACAAATTAAGTCAGTTGGTAGCACTATTGCCTCTGATTCCTGAAGGTTGTGGGTTCAAGCCCCATGTCTGGTCTCATAAAGTTCATTGCAATGCTGGGGGAATGCTGTATTTTGAGAGGAGATGTCCTTCAGATATGTGAACCTGAAATTCCTGTTCAGGCAGATGTGAAAGATCTCATGGAACTATTTGAAAAGTGAAGGGAATTTCTCCCAGTTTCCTAACTAACAATCCCCCAATATAAAGCTGATTATTCTCTTCATGGCTATTTGTAAGACATTGTTATGCAGAAATTGGCTGCCATGTTCACAAGTGAATAATGTCACAACATATTACTGGAAAATCCTATAAAACACTTGGAGACTTTTGGACAATATAAAGAAGCTCTATACCAAATCCAAGAATTATCATTATTATTATTGTGCAACTACCCAGTAGATGCTTTGTAGGTGTGGTTTGGCCTTAGTTTGGTTATGAACACAGTGGCCTTGTGATCTTATCAATCATAGTTATTGTGGGTTCATGCTAGGACCATGGCATGCCATGCCAGAATTCCAGTTAGTGAGTTACCAACTTCACAAATTCTGATGCTATTGTTTAGTAAAGACAGTATCCCACTATCTAAAAGTCCAATGCACTAGAGGCTTGTCACATGCAACTATTGAGAAGAGTTTTGGGGGTGGGGGGTAGAGGTCATCCACATCCAATGTTCCAGGAGCTGTTGTTTATTAATAATAATAATAATCCTTGCATTTGATATAGCGCTTTTCACAGAGGATGTCCCAAAGCGCTTCACAGAATACACTGTAAAGTGAATTGACTGTATATTTGTGGGCGAATGCGGCAGCCAATTGCGCACAGCAATGTCCCACAAACAGTCGTAGATTGAAAATGACCAATTTATTATTGTTTTTGGTTTTGGAGGGATTATTATTAGACGTGTGGAGTAAGGAAACTTGCCCAAGGTTTCGCCCTCTGCCTGGAATTGAACCCAGGTGTCTTGCTTGCAAAGCGAATGCTCTAACCACTGAGCTACAGGACAATTACCATAAGGTCACTACATTTATTATTAGTGTTTGTTAGTATAAAGGTATTAATTAGCACATTGCAAAATTTACCCTGAGATTTCTTAACAGGATTCTTTAACAACTACTGACAATCTGAGTCACCGAAATGGGGAATCTTTCTGAGAATTCTATCACCCAAACTGGAGTAACTGTGCTCTGACAACCTAACCCTGGAGCCCAGTTCCCATGGATCGACTGTAATTATATTTCTTATCACGGAATATCTTTAAAAAATATCACAGATTAGACCTATTGTGTGATAAAAGACAAAACACATGAGAATCTCATTTTATCTCCGTGAAATTATCCCAGCACAACTTGCATAAAGTTTATATTATGGGTTATCGGGAGGTGAAGTGTGTTAGCACACAGGAACAGGAGTAAGCCATTCAGCTCCTCAAGCTTCTTCCACCATTCTATTAGGTCATGGCTTATCTGTACCTCGATCTGTCTTTGCTCCATATGCTTGATATCCTTTCCTAACAAAAATCTATCGACCTCAATCTTGAAAACTTTTATTGATCCAGCATCTACGGCCTTTTGGGGGAGAGAGTTCCAGATTTTCACCACCCTTTATGCGAAAAGAACCTTTCATCTCTGAAAAGTTAGTTTGAATGACACCCAGACTAACAGGATAAAAGTCTCCTCTGTTTGTTGTTTGCTAAGGTGCTAGAAATAATATTGGACAGTCTCAATTCAGTTGCTATTGGTCCTTTGCTCACAGCACAGAATTGACCTTAATTAATATCTGTAGAGAGGCTGCAGAACAGTTGGTGTGGAAAGTTTGGCTCATTTAGGAGCATTCCTGTCTCCGGTTTGGAAGGTTGGGGGTTCAAACCCATCGGGATGTAAGCTCATAATCTAGGCTGACACTGGAGGATTGTTCATCAGGAAACATGGGGGTGAGGGGGTGGAGTGGGTAAGTAGCACTGATCATATTGTTGGAGGCTGGACTACGGGAATTCTCTCCTCGCCGGCCTTCCCGGCACCTCCCTCCACAAGCTGCAGGTCATTCAGAACTCTGCAGCTCGTGTACTGTCCCGCACCAGGCTTCGGGACCACATCACTCCCACCCTCGCTCACCTCCACTGGCTCCCCATCCCCAGAGGATTGATTTCAAGATCCTCATCCTCACCTACAAGGCCATTCACGGCCTTGCTCCCTCCTACCTCTCCAACCTACTATCACCCTACCTACCTGCCCGTACCCTCCGTTCCTCTGGCTCCGGTCTGCTCCATGTCCCCCGCCCCAATCGCCCTACCATCGGTGGTTGGGCCTTCAGCCTCTCAGCCCCCAGGCTCTGGAACTCTATCCCCCAGTGCCTTCGCCGCTTCCTCCCTTTCCTCCTTCAAGGCCGGTCTCAAAACCTTTCTCTTTGACCGAGCCTTCAGCTCCCCTCTCGACTCTCTTCCCCCTCCTCGCTCCCTCCCCTCACCCTGACCATTTCCCCCCTCCTCGCTCCCTCCCTTCCCTCCCCTCACCCTGACCATTTCCCCCCTCCTCGCTCCTCCCTTCCCTCCCCTCACCCTGACCATTTCCCCCCTGCTCGGGTCATGACCCAACTGTGCAGTGCCTTGGGACGTCCTCCTGACGTGAAAGGCGCTTTATAAATGGAATCTTGTTGTTGTTGTTGTTGAGGTGTCACTTCACAGACAAGATGCTGAACAGAGGGCTCATCTTTCTGTTCAAAGATGAGCGTTAAAAATCCCATGACACAATTTGAAAAAGGAAGGGGGAACCGAATTTGGCAAACTCCTGCAGAATAAACTTGGATTCAAGTAGCTTCAAAAGATGCAACTTTCAGAAATAGGAAGGGGCATTTTGGTTTATCACCCACGACCTATTGATGAATCCACTTGAGAATATTTGTCAAATACCATCAGCCGAATACAATTCTCCATTTTTAATGTACTATTCTCCTGAAGAACAACTTCAAATGATATTGTCAGCATCGGCTAGGAAGCATAAAAACAAAGAGGACACGATGGATGTGAGGTGCTTTTTTGTAGTTCCTAATGGCTTCGCCCAACTGATTCACTCTGCAATTAGATGCCAACCTCAATGAAACAATGACAACCTCCTCGTCATGTGAACGCACTCAACAAAGCACTAGTTGGCACGTCTAGCTGTCACTTGGTTTTCGTCCAACATTTTTTTTGTTGATATCTTGAAAGAAATACCAAGTACAAGGTTTGGCTGTGTGACTGGGCCAACTGGAATGTTTTCAAACAGAAAGTTACTACCTCAGACTGTCGAGCAGCTAAAATCCGACATTGCCTTGCAGCTCTAGTTTAAATAAAATTGTGCTGCAGAAATAGCCAATAACTGAAGTGCTTCTGCACATGGGAAAGATCAAGGAACAAGGACAGAGAAGTCTGTCTGTACACCAAGTCTTTATATGGAAAGACTGGCATCAGTTCACAAGAGGAACTAATCTAAGATCAGCTCCAAATTCTATGATACTCAGACAGAAAGACTTCTAGAAAATGATCAAGTTATTTCCAACATGGCGGTCCAATGCACCATAGTTCCTCTCAAGAGACCTGATTCATGTGCTATATTTCAGAATATGGTGCAGTTATGAAAATTCAACGACATCCAATGAAGTGTAACAATCCAATGAAGTGTAGCAACTCCATCAACAAAAGATCAAAGCCTAAAACATTAATCAATCTCCTTCAAGAGCTTTAACTCACAAAAGCTGACCTTGCCGTATAGGAGTTTGACTTCTCAATGCCCTATCCCATCATAGAATCATAGAATCATAGAATTGTACAGCACCAAAAGAGGCCATTTGGCCCATCAAGTTTGTGCCGGCTCTTTGAATAGAGCAATTAATGTCAATCCCACTCCCCAGCACGTTCCCCATAACCCTGCAAAACCGTCCTCCTCAAATACCCATCCACCGCGTTTTTAAAAGTAGTTATCGAATCGGCCTCGACCACCCTTTGAGGCAATGCGTTCCAGATTCGAACAACTCGCTGCGTGAAAAATTTCTTCTCACCTTCCCTCTGCTTCTTTTAGATACTATTTTGAATCTGTGACCTCGAGTCACCGACACACCCACCAGTGGAAACAGTTTTTTCCTTTCTAACCTATCAAATCCCCTCATAATTTTGAAGACCTCTATTAGGTCTCCTCGTAACCTTCTCTGCCCCAATGAGAATAATCCAAGCCTCTCTAGCCTTTCCTCATAATCAAGGTCCCTCAGTCCTGGTACCATCCTCGTAAATCTCCTCTGCACCCTTTCCAATACCTTAACATCCTTACTATAGTGTGGTGCCCAGAACTGGGCACAGTATTCTAACTGAGGCCTAACCAGTGTTTTATATAGGTTAATCATAACCTCTTGACTCTTGTACTCTGTGCCCCTATTTATAATGCCTAGAATTCCACTTGTTCTTTTTACAGCCTTATCTACCTGTCCTGCCACCTTCAAGTTTTCATTTACCTGCACCCCCAGGTCTCTCTGTTCTTTTACCCCCCTTAAGATTGTATTACCAGCCTGTATTGCCTCCCCTCATTCTTTCTACCAAAATGCATTACTTCGTATTTCTCTACATTGAAACTCATCTGCCATGTGTCTGCCCATTTTACCATTCTGTCTAGGTCTTCCTGCAGTTAACTCCTATCCTTCTCACAGTTTACCACCCTACCTAACTTTGTGTCGTCCGCAAACTTGGAAAGGGTGTTTGCTGTTCCCATGTTAAGATCATTAATGTGTATTAAGAAGAGCAGTGGTCCTAATACCGATCCCTGCGGGACACCACTGTACACTTCTCTCTAGTCAGAAAAGCAGCCGTTCACCACAACTCTCTGCTTTCTGTCTTCCAGCCAGTTCTGGATCCATGCTGCCACTCTCCCTTTTATACCATGGGCTTCTATCTTTCTTACAAGTCTTTCATGTGGCACTTTGTCAAATGCCTTTTGAAAGTCCATATAAACTACATCAGCTGCATTAACTTTATCCACCCTCTCCGTTACCTCATCGAAAAATTCTATTAGATTTGTTAGACAAGATTTGCTTTTAACAAATCCGTGCTGCCTGTCCCTAATTAACCCATAATCTGCTTGTTTTACTAATCTATTTTAAGTGACCTGGCTTCTCCCATCTGAGTGTAAAGCAGCAAGCAAATTGCCTATCCACATACAGCAATCAGAATGACCTAACTGAATAGCAGTTTGCATTTCCTGCTAATCATGCTAAAAGTCAAGGAAATCAGTGCAAGAGAAACTCTTGCAATGTCTCAGTTACAGCATGATAGAGAATTAGGTTAACAAGTTGGTTTCAACCCAAACTGGTTGATGAGTGATAACCTCATGCATCGTAAATACACTGATTCTCTGGCTTCCAGCAAAACGTTGGAGAAGTGTGCAGCCTTATCATTTATAAAGTCGTATTTAGCGGAAACGGGGCTCCTACTATAACTGATGAGCTGCAGAACTGGATGTACAATTTCCTCAAACGTTGAATCAGAGTAAGGGAACATTTGTCTTCTTATCACAAAGCCACTAAAAGAAGTACGTTTGACCCAAGACTGTTTATTAACATCATGGACAACTTGATGGATCAAGAGTGATGTTTATTTTCTTTCCGGATGACACTGTAATCTGCAAAATGGTTAGCTCTATATGCAAAAGACAAGGGCAGCCGAATCACCAGAATAAACATGGATAGAATAGAACAGTGGGCGGGCAAATGGTTTATCTTCATAGCAGAGAAGACCAGATCAAAAAATCATTCAAGGACAATGTCAGTCACTCACTTCTATTCCATGACATTTTACAAAATTTCCTAAGTTACAAATCGCCTTTATGAACAGATCAAAGGCTTGCAATTCTTTATGGTCTAAGTCTCAAGACAATTGTCTTTAAATTAAGGTTGTGTAGAATTTTGGAAACTTCTTAAATTTACTCAATTTGGATGCTGCTATTACGCAACTGGAAACAACTCCAAGTAAGCATTGAATTTAAGAAACTTCCAAAATTCTGGCTGATTTTAAATGTCCAAGTAAAGTAATATCACTTTACAGTATGTCCTGTGAAAAGTCTTTCAATGTCCCACAAGTCCCACAAATGAGTGATCAATTTTATTAGGGGGATTGTTGGCCAGGAAGGCGCTGGACAGAGTACAGCATTTCAGACCCGAGCTGGGGTTGGGGGGGGGAAAGGGAGGGGAGGGGAAGGGGGGTGGCCGATGGCATGGTTGAAGAGGAGGGTTTTGAGGTGGGACTTGAAGGAGGCTAAGGAGGGAGCGAGGCGGAGTGATTGGGGGATGGAGTTCCAGAGGTTGGAGGCAGAGTGGCTGAAGGCTCTCCCGCCAATGGTGGGGCTGGTGGGTCAGGGGATGTGGAGCAGGCCAGAGCCGGCTGAGCGGAGGGAACGGGTGGGTTGGTAGGGAGTTAGGAGGTCACAGAGGTAGGGTGGGGCGAGGCCATGGAGGGCTTTGTAGGTGAGGACCAGGATCTTGAACTGGATCCTCTGAAGGATAGGGAGCCAATGTAGTCGGGCGAGAGTGGGGGAGATGGGATCACGGAGTTTGGTGCAGGAGAGGACACGGGCTGTAGAGTTCTGGATTATCTGCAGCCTGTGGAGGGAGGAGTTGGGAAGGCCGACAAGCAGGGCATTTGCAGAGACGAGCCTGGATGTGATGAATCTATGAACAAGAGTTCCAGCGGCCTGAGGGGTGAGGTAGTGGTGGAGTCGGGCGATGTTACAGAGGTGAGGGAAGGCAGAGCGGGTCATGGCTTGGATGTGGGGAAGAAAAGACAGTTGAGGAAGTCTGCAAGACACAGAGAGACACCAAAAGCAACCTATGATTTTTTAGTTGCTTTGAAAGCATGTGTTGCTGTGTGAAATCTTTTGAAACTGGTGATTATTGTTTATTTTCTGTTATTTTCTTTATTTTATATATTTTACTCAATCCTTTACATTTTGCACTATTTATACAGTTTCTTAACTTGTATTTATTAAATTACTATAATTAGCAATTGCTCACATAGTGAGGAAGAGACTGGGAAATGTAATCATGATTTGTGAATCATCTGTCCTGGGTCAGTCTGGGCTATTGTTTGTAGCTATGGGGAAATCAACATACACAGCATGGACTCCACAGAAGCGAACTTGTGTGAAGCTGGAAGTTAAAGGCCTTTTGAAAGCTAGCAGGCTTCAGATGGCATATGATAAAGCTAAAACCAGACAAATATAGTAAATGGTGGTACACTGAATAACTTTTGTTTGAACTTTTTTTTATTATTACTGGTTACTGATTATTACAGGATATTTTTTGTTAATAGGGGAGATTAATATTTTGGCGATCATGAACTGTGGCAATTCTATTTACCGTCAGAGTCAAAAATACACACTTGTTCATTGTTTAGAATATCTTTCACAGTGTATGTGAAAGATTGCAGTAAAACTCATTAAATACAGTATCCTGTGTTTTTTGTAGTTTTGGCTCAAAACCAGTACTTTCTCTGCCATGAACCTTCTTTAATGCTGCCAAAAGATTTCCTGTTTGTCTCTGGCTTATTGGATTAAGGTTGGTTGAAAGCCAACGTTTCTGTATAGTAAACAGCAGCTTCTCCTGTTTATTTCCTGTAGCTTATAGCAGAACATTATGGACAAAAAACAAATGCTGGAGAGTAAAAGCTGAATAAATGCAAGAATGGAGATCCTTAGATCCAGATCCTATGTTTCAATTTTGGAAAATTATTAATTTGTATCATATAAGAATCAGCATTTCCCTATCAGACAATTAACTTAAGAAATTAATGGAAACAATAGTTTTCAAAAGACCATCTTTTACAGGGAGAGGTGACCATAGCTGCGATTAAAGAGGTAGATTTTAAAGCAGGACTTCAACAGGTAGACGCGTAAAATCTGAACTCTCACTGATGGTGACGTGGAGCAAGCTTGAGATAGATAAGCAGAGGGGAACAGAGAGATAGGGAAGTACAAGGGCATTAAGGAATTTATATTAAGGGGTGAGGGTCAGGACCTTGAAAATGGTCCTTCCATTTGGAGACAGTGGAGCCTGGCGAGGAATGGGATAAAGAGAGTTTGGTGAGGGTGAGAATGCAAGGACTTAGAGTTTTGGATAGGTTGGAGCTTACGGATGATGGTGTCAGAGAGATTAGAAAGGAGAATGTTTGAAAAGTCTTGGCTGGAGGTGACAGAGGCATGAATTAAGGTTTTCGGCAACATTTAGTGTCAGATGTCTTGAAACCAGTCTCCTCCCTGATGTCGTCAAACCAGCATCATTGTCCAATCCTCTAGGTAGAATGAATCATCTCTGTTGGAGCAAACACTAGGTCATGGAAAGACTAAGACTCATTCTTTGGAATTAACATTAAAACTGCTTCAGAAGACGTAGCGTTAAAACTACAATGTTTTCTTAAATTGTACCCTGTGCAGGATTTGGAATTTAAAAATTTCTATAATATTAAAACCACCTTCAAATTAAGATTCAATTTAAGAATTTTCTGCACACACTTAAATTCCAACACTTGCTGCGCGCAAATTGGCCGCGTGTTCGCCCACAAAGTACCCAGTTATAGTATATCCTGTGAAGCTCTTTGAGACATCCTCCTGAGTTGAAAGGTGCAACACCAAATTGCAAAGATTATTATAACACAATGGTTTCAGGGCTAGATCTTGAGCAGTTTCATGCCTTGGATCTTTCCAAACTGCGAGACATGTCATCATCACATATGTAGCTGTACCTTTTTTTAGAATGAGCCTCATCAAAAGGATGGTACAGTATATATTTTAATGATAGAAATTTACAACCCAGAAGGATAGAAATTTACAACCCATGGCCTCCTTCTGTACTCCAAATTTCTATAGTTCTGACTATTCAAAGTGATCATCTCTCCTACTGATTAACATTTAGCAGATCTATCTAGAAACACAGTTACCTGTCTTGCTAATAGTGAGTAACAAGTTATTTCCTGGTCCCCTATACTGTACATGGCGTGATGTAGTGAGAGAAGTACTATTTTCTCTCGAGGATTGAGACGTAGTTAGCAGATTTATAAAAATATTTTCATGTCTGACAATTAGTTTCTGCTTTAACTGAGAATTACATTCTGCAGCTGAAGCCAGACAACGCCAGAAAGCAGCGGCAGTAGATATGCCATTACTTTGAAAAACATTTTTGCCATGCATGACTGGAGTTCAGTCCCACTAAGGATAAGTCTCCAGACAGCTACAATTCCCACAGATGAACAGAGCAGATTCTTTTAGATGGCTCCCCAGATAGGAAAGAAAAGAAGTTATTTCAAAAGGGATTGACACTACTTTTTAGAAATGCATAAAAAATAAAGCTGATTGCTCTTAGAGTCATCTGCCAACTATAGTATGGTTAACCATCTGTTGCTGTTTAGTGAAGAAATCATTGCTTTGACTTTCAAATGAAAGTGATCATTTTTTTTAAAGGAACATTGCAACGTTTTGGGGGAGTTTCAAATGACCTCAGCAGCTGAAATGACCTTCTCTAATTTTCCAAGCTGCAACATTGGGGTCTAGTTTGCAGGTTAGAATAAAATCACAGATTCATTGGTTGATAGTTACATACTGAAAGCTATGTGGAATTTGCTCTTGTCAGCCTGGTTCTGTTGGTAGCATTCTTGTCTCTGAGTCAGAAAATTATAAGTTCAGACATCACTTTGGGACTTGGTGATGTCCTGGCTGTCTTATCTGTTTGGTCAGCCGGGTGTCTGACAGATGCGGAAACTTGTTTGCATGCTTTCAAGTATCCGAACCAAACTGAACGTTCCATGTACCCCACCTACATATGGAAATTCCCATGTACTGGAATGGCATGCACACTCTCCCTGAAGGGACGCATCCTGCTAACTTAAATCCGGAAAGTATTAGACCTAGGTTGGCAAGATCCGCAGCTTGGGGACCCCAGAGTGTGCATTTAGGTACTGTCAGAGGTTAACCAATTAAAATAATAATATAATAATCCTTGCATTTAACATAGAGTCTTATCACAGCTTTGTGACATCTCGAAGTGCTTCACAGAATAACAATATAATAATCCTTGCATTTGATATAGCGCTTTTCACGTCTTCTAGACGTCTCAAAGCACTTCACAGAATAAACTGTAAAGTGAATAGACTGTATATTTTGTGGGCGAAATGCAGCAGCCAATTGTGCACAGCAGCATCCCATAAACAGGAGTAGATTAAATGACCACATTAGTATTTTTTTTGAATGGATTATTGCCCCCGGAAAAGCGTTTGCCAATCGACTAACAACTGGATTCCTACGTACTGCTATGTAAATAGAGGCGGATGGATTAAGGAAAGTTGCCCATTGGATGGTATTGAGATCTCATGAGCAACAATTTTGAATGGGATTCCTTATTAAGGAGACACTTTCATCGTGGGCAACCTGTGCGAACCCCTCTCTGATAGCAAATTGCTTCGAAACTGAGATCCCTCAGAGTGGCCTAGTGTGCTTCCAGTTTATTAAAAAGCCCTCTAGAAATTAAAGTAATTGATCGCAATGACAATAATATAACTATTTGGCAATTTACCAAGGTGGGTCAGTGTGATTGAGTCTTGGAAAGTAAGATCAAGCCACAAGCAGATAGCTCATTTGAGTGTTTTGAGAGCTTCCAGCTCATCTTCAAAGTATTCATTAAGCACATCTGACTCACTTTTACAGATCAATGTTTCCACATTTTGAATGCAGCACAAAGTAGTCATCAGTTTTCCCAAGTAGTGTCCGTGCATTGGTAGAACAGTTAAAATCTGTTCATTACGGATTGCACCTTGTACTCTATCCTTGTTTGACTCAGACTTGTGTGAAGGCGTTGGAGGAATTTCAGTTTAACAGACAGCAGGAGATTTGGCAGAAATATGGTTTATGAAACCTAAGAAGTCAACTGAGGACAAGCTTTCTCTTGAGTAGTTGCCAACATCAGGCTTCTGCCAATCAGTCGCTTATTTAAATAAGGGCTCTGGCATGGGGAAGTGAGGGTAATACTATGCAACTCTCTTTAGCTATAACTTGTTGAATTCAACTTAAGCAATGCACATGAAAGGATAACTAACTCTAGCTCTTTCAAGCAGTTTCATAGCTCAGCATCAAGCAGTTTGTATAAACTGTTTTAGAAGTCAATGAGGTTTTAATCTTGCCTTGCAGAGGGCCAGCACTGTTATTGTTTCCACAAAGAAATTACGTTGCAGAGATAAGCAACCCTTGATTGTATTATGTGAAACAAAACTAGTTTTCAATTTGTTTCAGCATAAGATTAACGGATAGAAGGAGGTACATAAAAAGGACGGTTGTACAGAAATATATTATTAAAATGAAAGCCACAGGGAGCATGTGAATGTGTGGTTGGTTGTCAGGACACTATTGCCGTGCAGCGCAAGGCGAGTTGTGGCAGGATTTCTGAATGCCTTTTTTAGTGTATTTTTACTTGTCAAAATGCATGACACCCAACATGTTCCATTGCCAGCATCAGTTGTCTGTCAGCCCGGCTTAGTTGGCTTAACTGGTAGTGCTCTCGCCTATCAGTCAGCAGGTTGTGGTTTCAAGCCTCCTGCCGGGACTTGGAGGACACAGTCTAGACGGACACTTCAGAGCAGTGTTGGGGCAGAGCTGCATTTTTGCAGGCTGAGACATGAGAGGTTCTGTCTGCTTGTTCAGGTGGACATTAAAGATCCCATGGCAATGTCTGTAAAGAGACAGGAGTTTATCGTAATGTCCTGGCCAACAATCTCCTAGATAAAATTGTTCATTCAATTCCTGGCTGTTTGTGGGATGTCACTGTGTGCAAATTAGCTGCCGCATTCACCTACAAATAGACAGTCGCTACAAACTTTACAGTAAAATGATTATTAGTTTCTTCCAGTGTCCTAGCCAACCCCTAGATTTTAAAAAAATGTCATTCACTTCATGGTTGTTTGTGAGACTTTGCTATGAGAAAATTGGCTGCTGAGTTTGACTGCAATTACAGTCACTACGAGTGTGCAAATGTATTTGTAGTCAAACTGAGCTGCCAACTGAGCCGAATTGATACATTTATCTTCAGCTGTGTAGGGGTAGCACTCTTGCCTCCAAGTCAGAAGGTTATGGGTGCAAACTCCACGTTGGAACTTTGAACTCGTAGTGTCTAGGCTGACACACCAATTCAGTGCCGGATATGTGCTGCACTGTTGGAATGCCATCCTTTGGATGAAATGTTAACCTACTGGAGCCTTTCTGTTTCCCACACTACTACCACCGCAAGGATACTGTATTCTTGTGGCATCTTAGTTTGAATTTAATGCCAGCAGTACTGAATTACAGGGCAGTTCTGTAGTGTGGACTTGGACTATCCAGTAACGGGGCTGAAGCTGTAGAGATGATGAATACAATATATACCTTTGGAGACAATGCTCAGCAGAGCTCTGTACAAGAACAACTAAGTTTAGGGTTCCGCTAATTTGTTTTAGTTTCTAATATAATTAAAGAATTTACAGGCAAATAGTTGTTTAATAACATTAACGATAATCCGTTAAAAGTCTGTGGGTTTTCCCAAGTTTTTAGAAACCATGTTTGAGAAAATGTCAGATAGATTTATACTGTCTGCATTTGCATTGCAGTGAAAAGTACAGTATAAAATAGTCAACAGACCCATTCAGCCAGCAAAGAGAGCCCTCTTATAAAGGAGACCTTTATTCCATGAGTCTGGCCTGGACTTGATCCATGTAAATCAATGATTTTCCCCATTATAAGCGCATTCAGCCACAACCTATAAATCTACCAACCATTGGAAAATGTCATCTTTAATACACTTTAAAATAGTTATGATATCAATCCTGAGGCAAATACAAGTTATTTGAGAAAACTCTTGGCTAGTGTTAATAGCCAAAAGATTTTGGAAGCAAAGGTTCACTTTATGAGATGAAATCTTCCATTTGGTCTCATGTTATTCATTTCTTTGCAGATGTATTTTTCACTCTGTGAGGGTGATGGTATGATTATCCCCAACTCTGTTCTACATTCAGGCTTGGGCAGCCCCTGACATTGCAATATTGTCTTTGAGTCTTTTAAAAGTTACTGTAGATCATAGTGAGAGGTAATAGTTATCACTTTAGAATATAATACATTATATTCTCCATCTGCCCTTCTTCCCACCTTAACTGCAAGTCACAGGCAGTTCTATGATTACCAAGTAGAATGGTTGTATAGTAATAAAACAAATCTGGCTTCATGTCTGATATTGCATGTGGAGTCCTGTAGCTCAGTGGTTGGAGGACTCACCTCGCAAGCAAGAGACTTAGGTTCGATTCCCAGCAGGCGAAATGTTGGGTGAGTTTCCTCAATCCACATTCCTCCGTTTACCAAGCAGTAAATAGGAACCTGGTTGTTAGTCGATTGGCAGATCACTTTTCAGGGGGTAATAATTCATTTTTTAAAAAATTGCTCACTTCAATCCACGACTGTTGTGGGATACTGCTGTGCACAATTGGCTGCCGCGTTTCGCCCAAAAAATATACAGTCAATTCACTTCACAGTATATTCTGTGAAGCACTTTGAGACGTCTTGAAGACGTGATAAGGTGCTATATCAAAAGCAAGGATTATTATACAAAACGCAAAATATTGCAGATGCTGGAAATCTGAAACAAAAACAGAAGTCGCTGGGAACCATCAGCAGGTCAGGCAGCCTCCATAGAGAAAGGAAAGTCAGTCAACATTTCAGGTCCTGACCCTTCGTCAGAACTGGGGAATGTTGGGAGGGAGAGGCTTTTAAGGGCTAACAGAGAGGGGGAAGGCAGGACAAGGAAGACAAAGGAGAAAGTGAGGTAGAGAACAGCGGATGATGGGTTAAAGTGGCGTTAATGATGCAAAACAAAAGGGGGGATTACAACAAAACAGGAAATAGAGATGTGCACCATGTGAATGTCATGGAGGGGTGGAAAGTGGAAGCAAATTTTTAGATTATTAACACTCACTTTCCTTTTTCCATAGATGCTGCCTGACCTGCTGAGTGTTCCCAGCGACTTCTGTTTTTGTGCAAGGATTACTATTATTTTTATCGTTACAGCTGAATAGAGTTGTGGAAGAGGATAGTAAAAATTATCATTTTGGATAAAAGACATGTGGTTCTTAATTGAAGTTCATGAACTGGCGCTGAATAAACACCAGTTATTTTGTTTGGCTGATAATGTTCCGCTGTTTCTAAACACCCACTTGTTTGGTCATTACCAACTATGTGAGACTGATCGCGTGCTATTCCAGTCCGAGCTTCTTAAATGTGCTTCAGGGTTCATTGTAATCTCAATTTTTATCAATAACTTACAATATCCTCCTAATTTAGATCACAGGGATGATCTTCCCCCACGTATTAATATCTTATGTTCAGAGTGTTTGAAAGACAATTTACATTTTGTATTAACAAGCGTAATGGATTGCTGCTCAGAAATAAGTTTTTATAAACTGTTAGAAAAGAATGCAAATGGTTAAGCTGTACTACTTTTCCTTTCACATACTCCCACGTTATTCTTGCCAATCAAGAAGATTCAGAAAGACCCTGTTTATGCAAAACCAGCTGTTATTCCATTTTTCCAGAGATTAGATTGCAGGTTAATTTGGGGCATATTGCGCTCTTCATTACATCTTTAAGAACCAGCTTTCAAGTCAGAACACAAATATTAATACTAACTACTAGGAATACCTGTGCTAACAAGGTCATATTATGTATAACTTACCACTAACTGTGGTAAGTTATACATGATATGATCTTGCTAGCACAGGTATTTTCAATGTATAAAATATTTTCCCCATTGGTACCTTCTTTCACATTCACATCTATCTTGTTTATTTACAAGCAATGGACTAGATTTGTAATCTTGGCTTGTATTAGAAGCCTTTTCGCACAGGGCATTGGAAGTGTCACAGACCTAAATCTGGTTATGAAATACTCTGCGACTTACTTCAACTCGACCAACCCGGCCACTCCCTTCACTCAGTGAGCAGCAACCTGCTTCATGCCCCCCGCCCTAACCGTCCCACTATCAGGGAGCGAATGTTCAGCCATTCTACCACTTCTCTCTGAAACTACATCTTTCCGACTTGCTCCTTCTCTCCCCTCTTTCAAAACATACCTCTTTGATCACGCTTTTGGTCATCTTTCCCCTCCCACCCTACTTGGCTCCCAACCCCAGCTCGGGTGTCAATCGGGCACTGTAAATGTGATTTGGGATGCCCCGACATGAAAGGTGTTACACAATGTAAATTGCATTGTGATTGTATTGTATAATAATAATCCTTGCATTTGATATAGCGCTTTTCACGTCGGGAGGACGTCCCAAAGCGCTTCACAGAACGCACTGTAAAGTGAATTGACTGTATATTTGTGGGTGAACGCGGCAGCCAATTGCGCACAGCAATGTCCCACAAACAGTCGTAGATTGAAAATGACCAATTTATTATTGTTTTGGTTTTGGAGGGATTATTATTAGGCTCTGTGTGGAGTAAGGAAACTTGCCCAAGGTTTCGACCTCTGCCTGGAATTGAACTCAGGTCTCCCGCTTGCAAAGCGAGTGCTCTAACCACTGAGCTACAGGACTCCACATAGTATATAGTGCTCCTGGCTTTTTTCTTGGCAATTCTGTTACCACTTATTGGCATGAAGAAGACACCACAAAAAANTCCCTCCAAAGTTGGTTTACACATGTGCAAACATCTTGAAGGTGTTGCAATACTGACTCAACATTGAGATGTCCACTGACAGAATTAATATCACTGGATAAAGGCAATCTTCAGAGCTCCAGGGAGATTATCAATCTTTGGCCGGTCTTCGTTCTGGGACTCGGGATCCAAGAAATTACAAAACCTAAAATCAACCATTATTACACAATTCCCCAAAGCTCATTATTTTTTGTTTCTCTTTTTTTTATTCTGTTCAAGCATTTCCTGATATTTGGTGTCATCAGAAAATCTTATAGCATTACAATACACACACCCATTTAGTTTATTTAGTGGTGGACACAGCAAGGAATCCAGAACAGGTTTCTACAGAACTAATTTAAAAAATACAAGGAAACAAAATACTCCATTGAGGGCTTTGGCGACAGAAGCACCTCAGGGATGTTGCCAGTTGTTGCTCACATGAAACATGAGACAGTTTAGCTCCTGGGAACAGGGAGGTAACCTCAATTGCCACTATGGTGATGCATTAATGTAAAGCAAACTTTATTCCTCACGCACACTGCCTGCAGCTTCACACAAGGCAGTGCTAGGCTATTAAATGCTAGGTGTACACATGGCAAAGTGCCAATGCGGATCATATTACAATTTTTTTTTCTTTTCTTTTTGGACCCGTTCTTAACAGTTCTTAACAGTAAAAAATGTCTTCAGTTTGACAGGGAGCTGCTAGGTGATGTTTGGACATGGCTTTCATCATAAAGATCTGGCACCATAACAGACTCCCTAATCATCACGGTCTTGTGTGAGGTTATGTATGTGTATTTTGTTTGCTCCAGTCCCAGCCTATGGGTTAATGCCATCCACCTGACCGCCTGCTACCGGTCCCCGCGTGCGTAATATGGCTGCCTCTCTGACCCGAGCCCCCTCAACCCCTCCTCTCTCCCCCCAAACCCTCCCCCCTCTGCATTTCTCCCTCTCTGTCTTATCTCTCCGTCCCTCTCGCCTTTTATCCCCACTTGACCCTCCCACAACCTCCCTCTGTTCCAGCCTGGGAATCCTCCGCCGGACTCACCGTGGCACTCGGCGTTGGCTGTCCAGCAGCAGCCACACCGACTGCCCCATTCCCCACTACACTCCCCAGCCACCCCGGGCACAGACCCGGGGAGTCAACCTCTCCTCCCTTATCCCCATTCCCCCCACCCCTGCCTCACAACCTGGACTCCCCTCCCTCACCACACACCCTTCTATCAACCGCTCCCTCCACATCGGACTACAAAACGTCCGCTTCCTCTGTAACAAGGTCCTGGTCATCAACGATCTCATCCTTGATGAGAGCGTTGACATCATAGCCTTAACGGAAACCTGGCTCACCCCAGGTGACACCTTCCCCTTCACAGAGGCCACGCCACCCGGCTACACTTCCCACCACATCCCTCGCCCCAACCGCCGTGGATGTGGTGTTGCCTTTATCTCAAGGACACCACTTGCCCTATCCCCCTACTCCTCTGGCTCTTTCCCCTCTTTCGAGCACCTCACCCTCTCCTACCCCTCCTTCCTCTCACTTAAAATCCTCCTCCTCTACCGGCCCCCTAAAACCTCTCCCACCTTCGTCTCCGATATTTCTACACTACTTACATCTCTCTGCCTCTGCTCTGATCGCCTCATCATCCTGGGTGACTTCAACCTGCACTTCACCCCTCCTGCTCCATCTCCTCGGACTTCTCTTCCCTGCTCTCCTCGCTCAACCTCTCCCTCCACATCAACTCCGCCACTCACAGTCACGGTCACCCACTCGATTTGGTGATCACTCGGGGCCTCAGTGTCTCGGATGTCACCATTACCGACAAGGCCATCTCCAATCACCACTTCATCTCCTTCACCACCTCCACCCCCCTCCCCACCTCCACCAGACCCACCACCATCTTCTACCGCCCCTGGAAGAAGTTAACCACATCCCGACTCCTCCATCCCCCCACCACCCCGTGCAGGTCATCTCCTCCAACCTTCACTGCGAGGAGATGCTGGATTTCCTTGAATCCAAAATCAAGGGAATCCGCTCTGCGGTCACTCCCCTCCAACTTCCACCCACCCCCCACCCCTCCCTCCCACACTCCGACTCCTACCCATCCTCCCCTGCACACCTTCGTACCCGTTTCCCCACCCTCTGTCACCAACCTCACCCTGTCCCTGAAACCCACCACCTGCTCCCTTGACCCCATCCCCATTCCACTCCTTATCTCTCAGCTCCACCTCCTTGCCCCACATATCACAGACATCATCAACCTGTCCCTCTCCTCTGGCTCTGTTCCCATTCCCTAAAAACTGCCATCATCACTCCCACTTTGAAAAAACCCTCCCTTGATGCGTCGCAGCTATCAAGCTACCGGCCCATCTCCAACCTCCCCTTCCTGTCCAAGGTCTTTGAAAGAGTTGTCGCCTCCCAGCTGCGCTCTTTCCTCTCCACCCATGCATTATTCAAAACCCTTCAGTCGGGTTTCCGTGCTGCTCATAGCACAGAAACTGCCCTGGTCAAGGTCACCAATGACATCTTGACCATCTGCGACCAGGGCTCCCTCTGCCTCCTCGTCCTCCTCGACCTATCGGCAACATTCGATACGGTCGACCACGCTATCCTCCTCCACCGCTTGTCCTCCCACCTCAACCTTCAAGGCCCTGTCCTTGAGTTGTTTAGGTCATACCTCTCCCACCGTCTTCATTTTGTTTCCACAAACGGCTTTGTCTCGTGCGGTGTCCCTCAGGGCTCTGTCCTCGGTCCCCTCCTCTTCACCCTCTATATGCTCCCCGTTGGTAACATCATCCGCAGACATGGGGTTAACTTCCACATGTATGCGGATGACACCCAACTCTACCTTTCCTCCTCTACCCTCAACTCCACGACCACCGATGTCCTGACAGCCTTCCTGTCTGACATCGAGTCCTGGACGAGAGACAACTTTCTTCAGCTCAACGTGCGTAAAACTGAGGCCCTCCTGATTGGCTCATGTCAGCGCCTCCACACCTCAGGCGCCGACACCATCAGCATCCAAGGCTGCACTCTCCATCTCTCAAAGCCGGTCAGGAACCTCGGGGTTCTGTTCGACCCTGAGCTGTCCTTTCTTCCCCACATCCGGGCCACAACTGGCACCGCCTTCCATCACCTCTGGAACATCGCCAGACTACGGCACTACCTCACCCCTCACGCTGCTGAAAGTCTGGTCCACGCCTTTATCACCTCAAGGCTGGACTATGGGAACTCTCTCCTCGCCGGCCTTCCCGGCACTTCCCTCCACAAGCTGCAGGTCATTCAGAACTCTGCAGCTCATGTATTGTCCCGCACCAGGCTTCGGGACCACATCACTCCCAACCTCGCTCGCCTCCACTGGCTTGCCATCCCCTTAAAGTGCAGAAGATGGAGCATAAAGGCTCGTTGGTTATTTTCACTTTATGAAAAACTGCAATTACAACATGAGTGACCTGTAATTTCTAATCAATTGTGTTCCTCAACTGCCTGCTCAACTTAAAAGGCCTCGGTCATTGTCTTTCAGTACGAGCTTTGGAAAGTCATGGCCTCTTGAGCTCTGCTATTTCCTCTTCCTGGGATTGTGATTGTCATTTCTCACTGAAATGCAGCTCCTGCTACATGAATCATCTTGAGTGGAGCAGACTTCTATGGCCACTTTATAATACCTGATCTTTCATCTGAATTTGTGATTGGAAATTCAGCAGAGTTCTGGAATATAATGGGTTGGAAATTACAGTTCACTTACAATGAAATTGCTACTGAGGAGCCAGTTTTCAGTAAAGTGACAGCAACCAACTATCTTTATTCAAAGCCTTCGGCAAATTGTGTAGCGATTGATTTCTCCAGAGAAGCCAGAGAATTAAAGGTCAGTTAGTCTTATGTCAGTTGTGGGTAAACTTCTGGAAGCAATAATAAGGAACCAGATTAGTGAGGACTTGGAAAGTTAATCAGGGACAGTCAACATGGATTTGTGAAGGCCAGATCCTGTTTGACCAATTTAAGAGCATTACTTGAGGTAATAACTGAAACGTAGATCAGTGCTGTGGATGTAGCATATCTGGATTACCAAAAGGCATCTGGTAAGATCCTGCACAGAAGATTGATGAGGAAGAGGAAGTTTGTGTGGGATGACTAGAGGCAAGAGTGTTACCAACAAAAACAATAACAATTTACAATATATATGTGTTGTAATTTATAAATATAACTCCCTTCATGTGGTGTAACGTCTCACTAGCAACTGAGCCAGTCTGACACCAATAAGCATCTCTACATGTAATTGCCAATTCATCAGACAAATTGGTAGCTTTACCAAAGAGATTCAGAAAGCCAAGGATAAATTAATGTCATTCAGTCTTTTTTGGAGTTCAAAAATTAAGAAGTAGGTCATGAACCAGAATAGTAGGCCATAGCTATGGTGACCTAAAAAGCAGGTACAAAATCAAATATCAGTTGGATGGGTTTACAACAAGTGTCTCGTTCATTGAGTGCCAGAGTGACTGGCTTTGGCCCATGGTCAGGACCTGGGAAAGAATGAGCCAGAGTTGGCGACAGTGCTCAGTGTTTTGATTTTAACACAGTGAAGATGAAAGGCAGAGAAAGTGCGTGCGGGATGACATAATAAATCTTGGGAGGACAATAGAGGGAACTTAAGAGGAGCACCACCATTGTAACACTGATGAAATAGGGAGAGACAGGAAAGACTATGGCACAATGAGTTAGGGTGGAGGTCAGAAGCAGGAGTTTGATCACTTGTCAGATGGCAAATTTTTCTTACATTGTCCAAGAGTGAGAGATTGTTGTTACCAAAAGCTCCTCAAATGTTGGAGCAATATTGAAGTCCTAGGTAAGATGGGGCTTTATAGAGTACTGTGAATTTTTGAGGAGAAAATAAATATTTGGAACAATAGACAAAACTGTATGTTTATCAATTGCTTTAGAAATGGAGGAGATGAGATCCACATGCATGCGGATGACACCCAACTGTATGTTTCTGCCTCAACCCTTGACTCCAGGAACACTGCTGTCCTGACAGAATATCTGTCAGATATCAAGTCCTGGATGAGAGCTAACTTTCTTCAGTTCAACGTCAACAAGATCGAGGCTCTCCTGATTGGCTCCCGTCAGCGCCTCCACACCTCAGGTGACAGCATCACCATCCATGGTTTCACACTCCACCTTACTAAGCCAGTCCAGAACCTTGGAGTCTTGTTTGATCCTCAACTATCCTTTGTACCCCACATCCGTACCATGACCCATTCTGCCTTCCCCCACCTTGGTAACATCACCCAGTTCTGTCACGGTCTCACACCGCAGGCTGCTGAAATCTTCATACATGCATTCAGAACATCCAGGCTTGACTATTCAAACTCCCTGCTTGTTGGCCTCCCCAACCGTTCCCTCTATAGGCTGCAGATCATCAAAAACTCTGCAGCCCATGTCCTCTCCCGCACCAGGCTCCGTGACTTTATCAGTCCCATCCACGCCCGACTCCACTGGCTTCCCATCACACAGAGGATATAGTTCAAGATCCTGGTCCTCACCTTCAAAGCTTTCCATGGCCTTGCTCCCCCCCACCTCTGCAACCTTCTAATCCCCTACCAACCTGCCCGCTCCCTCCACTCAGTGGGCTCCAGCTTGCTTCACGTCCCCGACCTTGTTTGCCCCACCATTAACAAGCGGGCCTTCAACCACTCTGCCCCCACCCTCTGGAACTCCATCCCGCAATCTCTCCACCTCGCCCCCTCCCTTACCTCCTTCAATACCCATCTCAAGACCCTCCTCTTTGACTGTGCCTTCAATCATCCTCCTTCTCCCCCCGCCCTCCACCCTCCCCGATCCAGACCGCCAGCTCAGGTCCAAAACACTGATTGTCCAGGGCCTTAGAACGTCCCCAGGATGTGAAATGTGCTATACAAATGTAATTTTGTTTGTGTTTGTTTGAGATGTGAGCATCAGTGTAGCTGCATTGACATGTATGGAGGAGATAATAGTTCAGTGATTCAGTACTGCTTGAGGAGTGATCTGAAAGAGGTGGAAAAACGGCAGAGTGGAGAGAGGCTGTGGTATGTGAAAATACTTCTTTGAACAAAATCATTACTTTTGTGGCTACTTTTAATCTTCATAATGTACAATCTGTAATTATTAGTGAATTTGTGATCTTGACACATTTAGACATAATTGACTGGGTTATATTGATATTATTACTCCCTGATGCTTGGAAGGACTATTTGCTATAGGGATTCATAGTTGGCATTAGTTTCACAGCTCATCAGACAGGGTGATTCCAAGTTAACATTTAACACTTGACATACATCCGTGAACATGTTTTTGCTGAAATGAAAATTGCGCTGACAGTTTTGCTTTGCCTTTGCCAAATAGATAGTTCTTGGCCTGTAAATTACCGTAACTGGTTTGGTCACTCAATCTACGATTGCAATGCACAATTGGCTGCCACATTTCACCCCCAAAATATACAGTCCATTCACTTTACAGTGCTTTGAACGGTCTCGAAGACATGATAAGGCGCTATATCAAATGCAAGGATTATTGTTTATTATTTTATTTTTAAACGATTATTCAGGTGGATATTAACAATCCAGTGCTACTATTCAAAAAGAATAGGGAGTTTCTCTCAGTGTGCGGACCAACAATCCACTAAATAAAATTGGTCATTCACTTCACAATAATAATAATCCTTGCATTTGGTATAGTACCTTATCACCTCAGAAGGATGTCTCAAAGTGCTTCACAGGTCTTACTGTGAAATGGAGTGACTGTGTATTTGTAGACAAACAACTGTTTATGGGACTTTGCTGTGAAATGTAGTTGGCTGCTATGTTCATCCAATAAGTGCACAATCACTACACTATACAATAAATCTTGGTGAAGCATTTTGACATGATGAAGCTCTATATCAACTGCAAGAATTATTATATTATTAATGTCTAGTTCATATTGGCTTGGTTTCTAGGAATAGAGTCATATTTCAATTAAAAAGAAAAGCCCAATTTACACAATCTACATTTTTATTGATCCAAATCCTGTAAAATTCTAACCCAATTTTGGATCTTTATCTATGTACACCTAAATCAAAATTATTTTCTAATTCCAATATTATTAACATGGCAATTACATATGTTTGTATAATAACATTAAAGGGGGTACCTTGAATTTTATTCTGTCATCCATTGGACCACTCAAGAACTTTCAGGAGTGTTTTGGACACCCAACAACAGCGACAACAACAATAACAACAATTTGCATTTACAAAGCATCCTTTATGCGGACAGCATCAGCGCTTAACAGTGGCAGAGCCTGACCAGAGCCGGAGGGATGGAAGAGATGACCATAAGCAGGTGGGCAAGGCAGAGGGATTGAGATCAATTCATTTTACAGTATATCCCGTGAAGGGCTATGAGCTGTCTCAATGACGTGATAAAGCGCTGTATCAAATACAAGGATTATTATTAAATTGCTGTTATAACAATAAAAATTTGAGAGCTGTTTGGCTTTACTGTCTGGACAGTTAATATTCTCTTCTTATCCACACAACTTTAAAAGAAAATAATGACTTAAGGATTATTTAATGGTTATTGAAGCTGAGTCCACAAGTGTATTTAAAAAGAGAATCAGATAATTCCTTGAGGAAAAATAATATTAAAGGTTATGGGAAAGGAGCATAGGAATGGGATTAGTTGGAGCAAATAGCTCGGGGTGGGGTGGATTGGGGAGCCCACCCGCCAATCAAACATGATGGGATAAATCAACTTTCTTATGCCATTTCTTAATTCAGAAAGTCATTAAGAAATTCTTTAAAGTTGATCACTTGTATGGTTATAATAATAATAATCCTTGCATTTAATACAGTGTCTTTTCACATCACTGTTAAGACGTCTCAAAGCGCTTCCAGAATATATTATCAAGTCGGCTGATTGTGTATTTTGTGGGTGAAACGTAATTTTATTGATAGAACAACATAAAATGTGGTTTGAGTTCTGACGAAGAATCATGGACCTGAAACGTTGACTCACTTTCCTTTCTCCATAGATGCTGCCTGACCTGCTGAGTTTTCCCAGCATCTGAAGTATTTTGTGTTTTGTAAAATGTGGTCTGTTGTCTAACTTCTTTTTCGTTAACACAGCCCACGTCTTTACTGCCTGTGTGCTCCGAGTTATATTCATTTACATAGGTCAATGGTTGCTATCTACTCATTAAATACTTCCCAATAGAAAAAACAGTCACTTCACTTGACAGTAATTTACCTGCAAAGAGCTTTGAGATGTTTTGAGGTAATACGGTGCTATAAAATGCATTATTTTTTCTTTGTTTCCATTAACGCTGTAATATAACTGCACTATCACATCCCTTATATCGATTGTGACTGCAATGTGCACTTCAGAAAGCGTCTGTGCCATTCAGTCAAGCTGTAAAGCAAAGCAATTCTCCAACTACAGTTGGAATCAATGTATTTGCTCCTCCTACTTCAATAAACGTTAGCCTTATGTCATTTATGTTACAGATTTTAACTTGATTTCCCCCTCCCTACATTTCTCCCTTCTCTTCTATTGCAGATTGCTACCTCTCTCCCATCATTTTCTGAAATTCACATCTTGGAATTGTGAAAACAGTGTGCCGTGGAGGCGACTCCTGAAAAAACACATACATGTTTATCAGAAAGAGAGAGAGCGAAATGTGCTTCCGTCATTGGAAAATTAGAAACAATTCTGCTTGGTCTGTTTTCCTTCACTAGTGTTCAACTTTGTCAGGATCAGGATATCTATGCACAGTACCACAGTGCTGTTTGAAATACAGGAGAGATGAAGTTAGTAGCTGAGTAACTATGTCACTATGGAGAAGAAAAAAGGTAAGAGAAGCCACTCCACTTGATATCTACAGCATTCTGCTTGCAAGTTCTTAGAACGGGAATGCAAGAACTGACAAAATCTTTTGGATTAACATACTGTGACAGGCTAGTTTATTTAGTAGCACTCTCTCCTCTGAATCAAAAGGTTGTGGGTTCTAGCCTCATGTTGGGACTTGGTTCTCATACGGTCTAAGCTGAGGGTGTGCCACGTTGTTGGAGGTGCTGTCCTTTGGATGAGATATTGTGGGTGTCGAAGATCCCATGACACTGTTCAAAAAGAGAAGGGAGTTTCTCCCGGTGTCCTGGACAGCAATCCACCCAAAAAGTTTGATCATTCACTTCATGGCTGTTTGTGGGACAATGGTGTGTGCAAATTGGCTTTGATGTATGCCCACAAAACACATATTCAGCCCACTTTACAATATATCATGTAAAGTGCTTTGGGGAGTCCTCCAAAAATGAAAGGCCCTGTACTAAATGCAAGAATTATTATTCCAGAGTGATCATTTATTGTGTGTTGTGGTAGTAAATGTAGCTGGAATTGTACCAATCTCTCTGAGAAATGCACAAACTGCACGCGTTCTGTTGAGTCAATATAACGGACATTAACAGATTTACCATCTGCTACATGGATTTAATCCAGCATTTATTTCTGTGCAGCAATTGATTGAAAATGTTGCTACACTTACTATTTATTTGCCTTTTCATATGATTTGTGGAAGCAAGATACAATTAACTCATTAAAAAAANGCAAAGCTTTGAACTGAGAGGGATTTTTCATTATATCTTTATGATGTTTTCTTCCCCCGGGTTTTTTAAGAACTCTCTCAAACATAAAATTATGCCCAATTTTGCATTTTAAGACAATTGGAATAAGACTAAGATCAGGAGAAATTCATTGTAATGTGACTGAGACAGTACATATCAGGTCAAAGAATGCTCTTCCCCACCATTTCTTCACACCTTTTGTGGCCCTGTGCAGCATTGAAGCACACTACTGCCTCCATTCCTGCTTAGTCAACTGCATGACAAGCTTCCCAATGGGGCTTTGGCTAACGGGTTAACAGGAGTTGAGTGGAAAGAATCCCTGCCTCCAATGATTGGTCTTGAAGTCATCCGGATGAGTCAGGCTGGTTGTGTTGTCATCAGCAGTACCCTGGAATACCTTGGACCTGCCTGGTTCAAGAACAGGACTTCCGAGACCACCTCGGAGAGTTGACTTGATTCCAACATTGCCTTCCCAAACATATCACTTTGGAGCCAATTCAGCTCCAATGAGACCCTGCTCACTTCAGAGTCAGATTTTGAGTTTTATGAGGGACCAACAATGAGAGGCTCAGATAAACTTTTAACATGAAATCATCAGCTGAAAAGGGGGGAAAACATTAATCCGAACCGATTCCTTCAATTGTTGCAGTGAAACCCACCCTTAAACTCACAAATCTGTCTAAACTGCCTAAACATTCCTGCTTAGGAAAGCACTCACTGATGGTGCAAAAATCTAGCCATCCTCCTTTGGGTGAGGTAAGTGGGGTCTCATTGGATTGGTTCCAAGGTGACATGGCTTGCAATAGAATGTGGGAATCAAGTCAACTTTCCGTGGCAGTCTCGGTAGTCCAGTTCTTGAACCAGGCGGGTCTACATTACTCCAACCGCCCATGATGACAGCTCAGAATTCCCAATCCATTTTGTAGCAAACTAGCACGATCCAGCCATTATTACACAGTACAGTTAAACATTGCAAAAATAAAAATTTCACTTACATGAGCCAAATTCTTTAACTTTTCTCTGGAATAAGTCTATATTTGCCTACAAAAGGACTCACTACTATTGCAGGAAAGCATTTTGAAACATTTTGACACAAGAAAATAATAATATATAAAAAACAATAATACAATAATAAGGAAACTATTCTTTCTTGACAAGATATTCGATTGCATATTGGATTTTCCTAGTACAGACGGTAGCCTTGATTGCAAAAAAAAGTACTGATTGAAGAATAATAGGCTGTCAAAAATAAATGTATTATTTTCATGTAATAATAATAATAATAATCCTTGCATTTGATATAGCGCTTTTAATGTCTTATAGATGTCTCAAAGGGCTTCAAAGAATAGACTGTAAACTAAATTGACTGTATACTTGTAGGTGAAATGCAGCAGCCAATTGCGCACACCAGTGTCCTACAAACAGTCGTGGATTGAAATGACCAATTTATTATTGTTTTTTTTTGAGGGATTATTATCAGGCTTGTGGAGTAAGGAAACTTGCCCAAGGTTTCTCCCAGCTGGGAATCGAACCCAGTCTCTTGTTTGCAAAGCGAGTGCTCTTCCACCACTGAACTACAGGACTCCACAGAAGCCTTGGAGATCACCCTCAGCAATCTGTTGATTTAAGGCGGGTGACAATGAAGGGATGAGATATACACTTTCAAATGTGGCACCCAAAATCACACAGAAAATAATTCATCTTACCAATAACACTTAAGATGGTGGAGACATTGGAAAAGTTCTTAGGTGTTAAAATTATTCTTCAGAGCTGTTGTAAGATTATACCTACGTTATTGCACAAATCAAACATTCTCAGACTGAGAGGTGCATTTAGTCAATCCCTCTGGGGACTTGTGAGAAGACATTCTATCTGGGTGTAGATTGACTTCATTTATGCAGCATTTTAGAGCACGCAGGATTTGGCAAATTGTTGAAATCAATCTTAAGTTTCTGGTCAGTTTTCTGTAATTCTCAAAACTGGCCTCAAAATCAGGATTATGTTTAAGAACTTGCCAAATTCTGGACACTGTAAATTGCTAGATTAATATGGTAAATCTAGACCCTACCCATTTGTAATCTCACCTGGATTAATAAGACATTTGTTCTCTATTGGATCCAGGGACCCTCAAATTTGGAGATTCTCAGATAAGTCTCTAGCAGTCTTAAAAATTTACGGCACAGAAGAAGGCCAATCGGCCCATCTGTTTGTACCAGCTTCCTCAAGAGCAATTATTTCAGGTCCATTTACCTGACCTTTCACCACACCCCAACTCTTTTATTGCATTGAAGGCTAATATGGATTCTGTCTCAACCGTCGTTCCTGGCAGGGCATTCATATCCAAACTACTCTGTGCCTGAAAAACAATTCTCCAAACCTCTCCATTGCTTGTTTACTAACTTAAATGGATGCCCTCTAGTCACTGACTAGACGGCAGTTAGATTTCACCCAGTACAGTTACTGAGGTAAAGGTTACACTATAATTATTCTAGGGAAGTTCAATATACAATGAATATCTTGTAAAGAAATAGTTTGCATTTTTACAGTGCTTTATTACATCAGATCTTTTCAAAGTGCTTTATAATTATCAATGTGCCCACAGAATCAGACTACCTTCAATTCAGCACAAATTGGCACAAAATGAGTTAGTTTTGCCTCTCAGAAATGAAGTAATGGTGTCCTGGCCAACAATTCTCCAGATAACTTACGTGAGCACAAACAATGACTCACCATATGACGGTTTGTGAGACATTGCCTGGTGCAAATTGGCTGCCACATTCACCTATACATACACAGTATCTACACTTTACAGAAATTTTGTGAAGCACTTTAAAGGCATTCTCAGCATTATAGACGCTGTATAAAATGCAAGAATTATTATTAATAAAAATACGTGACTGAGTTTATATACATTGACTCAAACATACACATAGAAGTGTATGAAATGATGGAGCAATATTGGTAGCAGTTGAAAACAAACCCACACCTCCAGCCTGAAGGGAAGAGATATCCCTGGTGTGAAGCAGGAGAGGGGGATGTAAATTGACAATCTCTCAAAGACAGAAGGATATAAGAAATGGAAAACCGCTGACTGGCACAGTGCTCATTTTAGTAGATCACCTTTGATTTGCTTTAGAATTGTCAAGTGGAAGGTGGAAAGGTATTCCATTTCCCAGCACTGAAATCCTGACTTCCGTGAGCACAAAAAAACACCAAAAAGGAAATAGGTTATTACATATTGTATCTACTTCAGTTAAATTCTAAATATAATGTTAAATTCCACAGGGAGCAGAGCAGAGGGGTGGGGAGGGTGAGGTGGCCATAAGCATGGTCAAAGAGGAAGGTTTTCAGGTGAGACTTGAAAAAGGGGAGAGAGGGGGCAGGGTGGACAGATTGAAGGAGAGTGTTCCAGAGTTTCAGGGGGTAGTGGCTGAAAGTGAGACCTCCGATGGTGGGCCGGAAGGTGCGAGGGATGAGCAGGAGGCCGGTACCAGTTGAGCAGAGGTGCCAGGTGGTGAATTGGGGAATAAGGAAGTCGGAGAAGTAGGGATGTGACAGGGATTTGGATTTGAACACGAGAATGAGGATCTTGTATAGATCCGTTCGGTGATGGGGAGCCAGTGGAGCCTGGCCAGAACTGGTGAGATGTGGGTAGAGTTTGGTCCGGGTCAGTATGGTGCGGCAGAGTTCTGAATGAGTTGTATCTTTTGAATAGTGGAGCTGGGGAGACCGGCGAGGAGTGTGTTGGAGTAATCCAGGCGGGAGGTGACAAGCGCATGCACAAGGGTTTCGGCTGCATTTGAGGTAAGGTACAGTCGGAGGCAGGCAATGTGGCTGGGACAATAGAAAAGTGTGTGAATATTTGGGGGAAATTGCGGGGGGGGGATTTTGATAAATTTTGCAGAAAATTGGGGGGAGTTGATTGGTGCTTTTGTGCTAGATTTTACTGCCAACCTACATTTTTTCATATGATTGATAAAAACTAAACATGAGGAAATAACACATATTAAATCGTTGCAAAAAAATCTATTAATTGCCTCTTTAACAAAAGCTGGGTGGCCCATTTTTTGGGGAGTGGGACACCAGCGAGACTACAGGAGCTTACCACAGCCTCCCCACAAGACACACAGAGACCACACACACTCACACACGCAGAGAGACACACATTCTCAGAGAGAGAGACACACACTCATAGACACAAAGAGACATACACAGACAGAGGAGAGCGACACCTTCACACAGAGACACTCATAAACACAAACATATAGAAGAGACACACTCACAAACATGCATACAGAGGGACACACAGACATTCACAAACAGACACACATACAGAGGAGAGAGACACATTCATACAGACACTCATACACTCACAAACACATGGAGAGAGACACACACACTCACACACTCACAAACACACAGAGGGAGAGAAGCACACACCACACACAGAGGAGAGAGACACACTCACACAGACACTCATACACTCACAAACACATTGAGAGACACACAGACATTCACACACACACAGAGAGGAGAGAGACACAGTCACACAGACACTCACACACACAGAGAGAGACACACACACATACATAGAGAGAGACACACAGACACACACACAGAGGAGAGAGACACACATACACTCACACACACACAGAGACACACACACACATAGAGAGACACACAGACACTTCCACATACACATAGAGAGGAGAGACACACAGACACACACACACATAGAGAGGAAAGAGACACACAGACACTCACACACACACACACATAGAAAAAGAAACACACAGACACTCAACAACAACAACAAGATTGCATTTATAGACACACACATAGAGAGACTCACAGACACACACACATAGAGAGAGACACGCACAGACACTCACACACACATAGAGAGGAGAGAGACACACTCGCACAAACACACTCACATAGAGACACGCACAGACAATCCCAACAGCGGGGCCTCCGAGCGGAGTGCATTTCCCACTTGTGCCGCACAGCGCATTCGTGTCTGGAACTGCTCCACCCACAGTTGCGGCGATTTAACAGCGAGAGGCCCATGAGCCAGAAACTACATTGCTCAGCGGATTTGTAGCAGAGAATCGTGGAATCATGGATTTATACAGTACAGAAGGAGACCATTCAGCCATGTCTGTGCCGGCTCTTTGAAAAGAGCTATCCAAATCAATCCCACTCCCCTGCTCTCTCCCCATAGGGCTGCTGACTTGTCCTCCCCAAATAATCATCTAAGGGCGTTTATAGTGGATTTTGTGGAGTAAGTGCAGCTGTACCTTTCTATTGACCCAGACTATGAGAATAATTAGACCAACTAGTCTTGAGTGAAGACGACTCAGAGGGGACCTCGTAGAGGTGTAGAACATTTTAAATTGGATTGAAAACATAAAAACAGATCAATACTTTAGGACGAAACAATACAATAGGACATAGGTTTAGAGTTTTAAAGGGCAAATTCAGGACAGACACCAGGATGTTTTTCTTTACTCAGAGGGTAACGACTGGAACAGTTTCCAGGAAGAGTGGTGGAGGCCAGGACACTGGGTTCATTTGAAAAGCAGTTTGATGCTGAAGAGGGAATGGTAGGATGGGTATCCTGGAAGGAGAAGATCAGATGGGTCAAAGAGCCTTCTCCATCCAAACCAATCTTGTTATCGAAGATGATAATTATCACAGTAATGATAACAATAACTAGAACAACTTGCATTTATATAGCACCTCTCATGCAGGGTAACATCCCAGAGCACTTTTCAGTGGAGCACGATGTTGAGTCGGGGGAGGGGATAGATGACCGCAGGCGGGATTGAAGAAGAAGGTCTTCAGGTGCAATCGGCAGATGGGGAAGGAAGGGGGAAGTTGGAGGGATAAAGGAAGAGTGTTCCAGTGTTTCGGGGTGTAGTGGCTGAAAGCACGGCCATCGATGGCAAAATGGAAGGCAAGAGGACAGAACCAGGTGGAGTCAGCGGGTAGTGGGTTGGAGGGGTAAGCAGGTTGGAGAGGTAGGGATGTACCAGAGCACGAAGGGATTTGAAATGAGTGTGAGGATCTTGAAATCGATCCATTCAGCGATAGGGAGCCAGTGGAGCCTGGCTAGAACTAGTGCAATGGGGGTATGGAGTTTAGTGCAGATGAGTATGCGGGCAGCGGAGTGTTGGATCACTTGGATCTTGTGCACAGTGGAGCTGGGGAGACTGGCAAAGAGGGCATTCGGAAAGTCGAGTTGGGAGGTGATGAACCCATTGACAAGCTTTTCGATTGTGTCTGAGTTAAGGTACGGTCAGAAGTGGGCTTTGGCGAGGTAGAGGAAGGCGGTCCTGGTCAGGGACTGGATGTGGGGTAGGAAGGATAGCTGTTGGTTCGATGAATCTGAGGAATAGGCCGGGGGTGTTGAGGAGATCAGAACCACAGGAACAAAGAAGTTGAAGGGAGCCAAGGAGTATGGATATTTGTTGTGTTAAAAGCTTGGATCCTATGAACCAGCACTTCAATGCTCTCTTGTTAAATGGCAGACTAGATGGATTCAATACAGCACAAACCTAATTAATTTCTGAGAATAATTTGCTCCACCCAGAATCCACTCTTGAAAACGTGAAGCGAATGTCTTTGGCAAGAGTTGTATCACAGGAAGTAGTTGTATCACTCCAAGATGCTATTCTACATGAAGGGCACTGTATAAATGCAACTTGTATTTAGAAGTACTACAACTTGGCTGCTTCATTAGCCTACAACATGGATAATACACTTTCTCGGAAATCCTGTGAATAATAATAATAATCCTTGCATTTGATATAGCACCATTTCAAGTCTTCAACACCTCTCAAAGCACTTCACAGAATAAACTGTAAAGTGAATTGACTGTATATTTTGTGGGTGAAAACTGGCAGCCAATTGCACACAGCAGTGTCCCACAAACAATCATGGACTGAGTGACCAAATCATTTTTTTAAAAGGGTTAGTACCCCCGGAAAAGCGATCCGCCAATCGACTAATAACCAGGTTCCTACTCACTGTTAGGTAAACAGAGGTATGTGGAGTAAGGAAACTTGCTTAAGGTTTTACCCTGCCGGAAATTGAACCCAGGTCCTCTTGCTTGCGAGATGAGTGCTCTAACCAATTTGCTACAGGATTCAGGTCCAAGTGAAGTGCTTTATGTTGTCCTCCCAATGTGAGAAGCACTATAACAAATGCAAGAATTATTATTATTTGTTTAAGCCTCTCCCCATTCATATTTCAGCAACACAAGAGTTGCTTCAGCTGTACCTATCTATTCTATGCCAAAAGTTTCTCACAGAATATCAGCACTAAGTTCCATCCATTACTTCCTATGAAATTTCTGGTTACCATCATTGCCTGGAGCTCTTTCCCACACACAGCTTAAAAGCAACCTCAGCTTGCTGCTCTAGGGTTGCTGGAACATGAATTGGGAGTTGGCAAATTGTGGCTTGCCCGTCATTGCCCTTGAAGAATATTCCCTCTACAATTCCCCAATTCTCTCAGCAACCATCTACATCAAAGTCATCAAGCTCCTGCTCTTCTTACAGTTATTTCAAGCTTCTGCATCCTGTTGTTTTTCACACTGGTACATTTACAGAACCCAAAGCCATTTTAGCCCATTATGTCTCCCCATCTGGAGCTGTCTATTGTATTCCCATTCGTTGCTTTTTCCACAGAATTTTTCACATTATCTTTCCTCCAGTATTTATCCAACTCCCTTTGTTACAGGTTTTTCAACCCCATCTTGCTCAGCTGCACTGGCTCCTCTTCTGACAGAAGATTGATTTTGTTTTTTGTCTTCACTTTCTTCAATGACCACAGCCATCAAACCTCTGTGACCTCCTGTGACCCTCCTGGGCACTCCCTACACTCAGCTAGCAGTAACCTGCTCATGTGCTTGTCCACCATCCGTCCTGGCTCTCAGAAACTCCATCCCAGAGTCCCTCCACCTTACACCCTCTGTCCCCAACTTCAAAACCTGCTTTGCTCTATTTTTCAACCACTCGTTTGGCCATCTATCCCCCCTCCCACCCCATCTCAGGCTCCCAGTTTGGATGGTGTGAAGTGCTTTGAGATGTCCTCCCAACTGGCTCAGCTTTGCGGTAAGGCCCTACACATTATACTAACCTTAGTTTAACAAACAAAAACTAAAGCACAGATTAAAAAAAACGTCATCATTGTGGTGAACTTCTTAGCTAGCTGCTGGACAGAACTCTGTATAGCAGCTAACCAATTCAAAAAAGAGGCAAAATTATTAAGCTGATTTTATACAGTATGTACAGGTATGCACTCGGAAACGTACCCTATGTGCTGCCAATTAGTGATGGAGCTGCATTGATAGCAGCTGCTCAGTCCACAAGCCATATGTTCCTTTCTTAAGCAGGAAATACCTTAGTGTGAAGCAGCAATGGAGGACGTAAGAGGGTAAGATAAAGCATTGAATCTTCCTTAGACCAGATGGATGGTTTGGCACTGATGTATTTGGTATTGCTAATGAGGCAGTCTCTGTGTTTGTGTAGATTAGAAAGTATATGACAGACCAATATGCGCACAGCAATCTCCCACATGGAGTGACCAATTATGTGTGTGTGTGGTGGGGGTGGGTGTGGAGTGGGGGTTGGGTTGTTGGCCAAGACAGCGAGAGAAACTCTCTTCTCTTTTTGAATAATGGCATGGGATCTTTATTGTCCAAGCAGATGGAACCTTGATTTATTGACATATCGGAAGGATGGTACCTTTACCCTCTGAGTGGAGTCAACAGGTAGTGGAGTGGGTAGTAAGCAAATCGGATAGGTACTTCCAAAAACAATTTTTTTTCCTGAAGAGCTAATTGTGGATATATGTTCCTCCAATGTTGGATATAAGGCTACTCTTTGGTGTTTGAAAACTAGTCAGTCCAGTGACTAATCTATGTTCAATCTCAATCCACACTTTCTCATGGACTGGTGGGAGCACGGCATCTGAACTCCCTGGCACTCTCACTCACAAGTTGATTTATATTTTCATTTAACTTGCTTGGATTGTGCTAACTGTACTGTGCTTAATTCTAGGCTGTTAAGCATAACTGACCTGCTCCTCATTTGTCAATACAGTTTGATATTGGGCCAAGAGCCAGTCAATTTTAAAGATGTTCATCAGTAACACTGAATGTAAAATGGCCTTTGAGTTGAACTTTGAGTTGAGGTTTTTGAGGTCAGTATTTCTTAATAGGATTCCTTGAAACAGGAACACCCTCCTGCAACTGGAAGCATGTCACACTGACCTGTGGGAATTCCACTGCGGAAGCACATGGCATCAGAGTGGATTTCTCAAAATTGAGAGGTGGCTGCTGTGCGGATGCTCTTACAAGATTCGGTCTTAGCCACATTGTTTGTGCCAATGCAGAATAAACTTTATGCTAAATCTAACCCATTATGTGGTTGATCTTGTTTGATGCAAGAAACAAAAATGGAAAATCATCAATTTTCCAGCACTATCATTCCTTATTGTTGACGAACACAAAATACACCAAAAGAGCAATCCTTGCATCTGATATAGCACCTTATCACGTCTTTGACATGTCTTAAAGTGCTTCACAGAATATACTGTAAAGTGAATTGACAGTATATTTTGTGCCCGAAACGGGCAGGCAATTGAACACAGCAGTATCCCACAAACAGTCGTGGATTGAATATCCAATTTTTTTAAAAGGAATTATTACCCCCAGAAAAGTGATCCACCAATCAACTACTAACAGGGTTCCTATTTACTGCTAGGTAAACAGAGGCGTATGGAGTAAGGAAACTTGTTCAACGTTTCGCCCTGCCGGGAATCAAACCCGGGTCTCTCACTTGCGAGATGAGAGCTCTAACCAAGAGGGAGAAGATGAGGAAGAGGCCAAGGATGGAGCCCAGGGGTATATCACATTTGACTGGGCGGGGGCGAGAGGAGAAACCGTTTGAGGAGATAAAGTGAAGGCGGTTTGTTATGTAGGGCTTGATCAAGATAGTGTGGTCCCACTGAGGTGGATGAGGGAGGAGAGGTGGTGGATGAGGATGGCATGGTCTTTTATTCCTCATGTCCTTTCTTAAATCATACCCCTTAATACCTCAAGTATCTATTTATCTCTTTTAAGCATCCCTGTTGGCACTTCCTCTACAGCTTTCTTGGGCAGAGCATTCCACATCTTGCATAATCCTCTATGTCAAGAAATGCTTCTGAACCTAAGTACTATCTTAGTTCTGCTTTGAAGGCTAAACTGCTTTGCACCTAAGCACCCAGTTCACAAGGAAAATACAGTACTCCCTGTAAGTAAATGAAGCTCAAAGCAGGTGATATCGGATAGGATGGACAGTACAATGGTAAAACCTCAACTGTAAATGGATGGTAGAATTCTGACCTCCCATTCCAGGTTTATGAACTTTAATCTAATGTCCACATTTAAAACTCTTCGTACCTTGTACAACCTCTCCTCTTTACGTGACTTTAAGGGGTGATTTCAACTCACTCTCATTACAGTACAGCTGGATCCATTTAGATTTTATATCAAACTGCTTAAAATAAACTACAGGGTCCAGATTTTCTGAGTCAACTGTGCATGTTAGAAGGTTTAACCAAGGGAATGGCCCCAGTGAAGCTCAATTATGAATCATGGTTCAAACATTTCAACTGATGACTAACAGAATTGAATATTTCCAAGCTCTTTCTCAAACTTGTTTTAATTTAACTAAAAACTGGCCACAATCAAGTGCAGATTATCCTCAGCTTTCAAATTCCCAGGGTGAACGTGATCATACATTCCTTCCATGGATGGAGTTGACATTTATTGCAAAAGAGGAATTAAAACAAAAAAGACAATAAACAAAATCAGTACATAATATTAAAAAAAACACGAAGCGATTCAAAGCCCTTAGGCCTATCTGCTTGTTAGTTGGCCTACCAGGAAATCCAATTAAAAAGTGTGAGAAAAGATCTTTGGCCAGTTTTCTTTCTTTGTGGCAGATGATTTGTTTAAGGCTTGCTTGCTTTCCAGCTGAAGTATGAGGGAAAAAGCCAGTGAAGACTCAGATCATTGCATCAGTGCATGAGTATTGAATCCAAGACTGAAGTGCTAAATATCTTTTACTTACTCACATCTGGCAAAATTGTCAGCTTGGTTTAGTTGGTAGCACTCTTTCCTCTGAGTCAGAAGGTTGTGGGTTCACACCACATGTTGAGACTCAAACCAATGTAGTGATGGGGAAAAACTGATTGCCTGAAGAATCATCCTCGGGTACAAAAAACCCAAGTCCTATCTATCTATTTTTCAGATGATGTTAAAGATCCCATGACACTATTTAAAAAATGGAAAGAGTTTTTCCCGATGTCCTGGCTGATAATTCTCCAGATAAAATTGGTAATTCACCTTATAATTGTTTGTGGGACCTCTGTACACAAGATAGCTTTGCATTTGCTTTCTGAAAGTACATACACACTGTAAAAAATGTTGAGACATTTCAAAATGATAAGATACTATAAGCAAAGCAAATTCTTTCTTATTGACTGAAATTAATCTATAGTCCACCTCTTTTATATACTTGAAGTCTCATACAACGTAAAGTTTCCCAGTGTTCCAAATGGTAAACTGCACAATTTCAGCTGGTCAGAATCCAATAGCACTCCAATGCATACTCTAGAGTCCCCAACCTTGCCAACCAGCATCTAAACTTTCCAGGATTAGACACACGAGTTTCATCCCACTGGGGAGAGAGTGCGCACTCCATACCAGACAAATAGAAATCATACATAAATGGAACGCTGGCAAAATACTGGGAGAAGCTCCCTTCTCTTTTTAAAGAGTGGCATAAGATCTTTAACATCACCTGAACAGATAGACAGAACCTCAGCTTAGTTTACTTACATATGCTTGATTTGTAGTACTTATGAACTCCACCAGCACCACTTGGGATGTCAGCCTAGACTGTGAGTTCAAAGTCCCAACGTGGAACTCAAACCCACAACCTCCTGACTTAGAGGAGAGAGTGCTACCAACTGAGGTAGACTGACAAGGTGCCTGCATTCACTCAAGTGATAAAGTGATTTTTGATTTTTTCTCATCACTGATAATTTAAACATAATTATGCCATTCTTAAGAGCTACAAATCAAGCTTATCTGTATAAAACAAAGAACAGAAAGCATATCCATTAAAATTAATAGCACAGTACCACTTCAGCCAGTACTATTTTCTTGTGTTAATTCAAGTGACGAATAATGTAGGTGAATGGAAGGTCTTCATTTACTAAAAATTGAGCACTGAGTCATCGCAATGTCAGGTTGCCCCAGTCTTGCTCAGTAAGTTCACAGGAGTTTCTCATTGTGTACCAGCATTGGCATTGGTACAACTGATTATCCGAGGCACTGAAGTTGCAGTATTAGGTGCCAGATTCATGGAGGATTTTGACTGCAAGCTTGGACTTGTTGCAGATTGCTTCATTTCATTCCAGATCTCTAACCGCCTCACAGCAATAGAAAAAGTTTCAGGAAGATTGTGATCTCTATGTGCTGCAGTTCTTCAAATACAACAATCCTGTGGGTTAAAATCATTTCCATATTAATGATAGATCTCCTCTTTACTTAAGGATTCAGTGCTCACCTGTAGCCTCTCTCTATTTAAGTCAATGAAGTTTTGAAATAAACTTTCTCTGAACAGCACTCAACACAGCAAGACACCATAGCCTTTAGAAGAGAATCATCAATAATCTTACCATCTCTGCAATTTGATACCATGTATTTCCAGACCACACTAACTTAGCTGCTAATGTGTACCTCTGACTCCCCTTGTACAGAATCTTTAAAGAATTATCTTTTCTGCATACAGATTCACCTCAGTGAAGTTACATGTTCTGTAGAAATGATGGAGGTGTGACTGCGAAGATGTCACACCTCTCTTTCCTGTCTTAAAGTTCGGGATTTCTAGGATGATATCATCAAGATGCTCACCTTTCTCTGTAGAATCAGACATCCTGAGGTGGCTAGCATCACATTCCTCAATGCCATTCTCTAGACAAAATGCCTTTTTAGGCTAGACTTTCTAATAATAAAGAGAGTAATCCTTTGAACCTTGAACAACCAGACAAATGCTACCGCTATCAAGGGCTGGCTATGACACTAGATCAACAATGGCATGGATTAGCTTTCCCTGACAAGCAGGAAAAAAGCAAAACATAACAAAGTACTCCTCATTCGAAAGTTATTTTCAGCAGTTATAATGTGTAGAATTATATTAAGCGATGTCAAGGATTAGCCTTGGCTCTGAGTGAAGCTGGATTCCAGTAATGCATCAGTGAAATAAAACGTGAAATAATATCATTTATGTATAATATATGTGAAATTACAAATTTCAACTCAACACGACAACTGTTGCCAGCTGACCAAAAGAAAATTGTCATCGTTTTCACTCCTGTAATAGCAGTGTTAGCTTAGTCGGTAACACTTTCTGCTGAGGCATATTCTTCATCCAAACTAATCAGAGCTCTGAGATACTATCCTGCATGAAGGGCACTATATAAATGCAAGTTGCTGTTGTCATCTTGTAAAGAAGAGTTTGGCCTGGGCAAAATATCCTCTAGATCAGTGGTGGCAATCTGTGGACCGCAGGCTGGAAGGAGCTTGTTGGTCCGTCAAGAAGTGCCCCTCAAAAATTTACATGAATCTAGGTAAGTCTGTGTTTGATCAGTGAAGTGTTTTCAGTTTATTCTTCATTGAATATTTCTTGACTTATGGCATACAACAAGAAATATTAAATTAAGACAATGTATTGTGTTGGCCAATTCTAAAGTTTAGCCACCACTGCTCTAGATCAATCAATCATTCACATCAGGCTGATTGTGCGAGTTTGCTAGCGATTAATGATTTGCCTACAACTGCTTCCTGGAGGTTGGTTTGGTAACAAGAACTTGCGCCCCTCATGCAGGGTAGCGTCCCAGAGCGCTTAACAGTGGCGGAACACGAAGCCAAGCTGGGGGGCGGGAGGTAGGTGATTGGAGGTAATTGGAGGTTTTCCTCCACCTTCTCCCTTTGATTCATTCCTTCCCCCTGGCCTGCTCTGGCCTGGCCTGCTTCACGTTCCCCACCTCGCTCACCCCACTATTGACGGGCAGGCCTTCCGCCACTCTGCACCCACCCTCTGGAACTCCATCCCGCAGTCCCTCCGTCTCACCCCCTCCCTCGCCACCTTCAAGACCCATCTCAAGACCCTCCTATTCGACCGTGCTTTCAATCTCCCTGCTTCCCCCCCTGCCCTCCGCCCTCCCCCACCCCGATCCCCAGCTTGGGTCCATAACTCTGTCTGTCCAGCGCCTTGGAACGTCCTCCCAACATGAAAGGTACTTTACAAATGCAATTTTGTTGTTGTTGTTCCCTCGTTCCTTCAAGGTCCACCATGTTGACCATGTTTTTCAGGCCCTCACTCCCGCCTCAGATGCAAATCCTACACTTTCCATCGCCTTGGGATGTTCTTCCAATGTGAAAGACACTATATAAATGTAAATTTGTATTGTATAAGCTGCAAGTTCTTTCTTAATGTATATTTCTTTTTACAACCCAATCGCACTGCAACTCTATCACTCACTGAGACTTTATGTTCCAAAATCTGTCAAAGTAAAATCACATGATGTAATCAGAAGACAGGCAACCATATGAGAAAAACTGGTAGTGACAATCAAGGAAAGATATGAACTTTGATGGCAAAATTCCCAATACAAAAAAAAGTATACGTATTATAAAAAACAGATGTGTGACCCCTGCCCAACGTTATATTAGAATGATGGCAATATTCACGACTGTGTGTTATTATGAAAATATTCTCAAGCAAAAACTGGAGCCTTTCAAGGTTTTAGCAAATGAATGACAAAATATCCAGGTTTCAAGCTTCACTTGCTTTAGCTTCAAATGAACAATGGAGTGTACTTAGGATCGATTGGAATAAGATTTAAGAAGCAAACGTAGCACATTATGCATCTGTGGAATTGTTCTATGCTACCACACTAAATCAATTTACACACCCTCTTCATATTTACAATGTTTTGTTTCAATTACCAACAGTAGAAGCCTCATTGTTGCCTTTTCATCCAAAATGTTCAAGAGATAAAGTAGGAAAATAGTTGTGATACTGTCCAAATTATTGATCATTTTAATCCTCTCGTTTTAACAGTAAAATACCATATATTTAACACATAAATGGGAATGCCAATTTGTTGGACAATTTTCTTGTAAATCATGGAAGATACCAATATTGTGCGGAGTGATCAGATCTACTGTAAACCCAGCCAGTACTGAAAATTCCCACACCTGATGCCTATTAATTGGCATTACAACAAAAAAATGACATTTATCTAGCATCTTTCACGTCGGGAAGACATCCCAAGGCACTGGACCGTCAGAGTTTCGGACCCGAGCTGGGGGTCGGGATCGGGGAGGGTGGCAGGCAGGGGGGAAGCAGGATGATCGAAAGCCCGGTCAAAGAGGAAGGTCTTGAGATGGATCTTGAAGGAGGCAAGGGAGGGAGCAAGGCGGAGGGACTGCGTGATGGAGTTCCAGAGGGTGGGGGCAGAGTGGCAGAAGGCCCGCCCGCCAATAGTGGGGTGAGCGAGGTGGGGGACGCGAAACAGGCTGGAGCCCGCTGAGCAGGAGCGAGCAGGACGGTAGGGGGTTAGGAGGTCGCAGAGTAGGGGGGAGCAAGCCATGGAAGGCTTTGAAGGTGAGGACCAAGATTTTGAACTGTATTCTCTGTGTGATGGGAAGCCAGTGGAGTCTGTTGAGGATGGGGGTGATACGGTCATTACGTAACAGAATGGTGCTTAGCAGCATTAATTAGTCCCTACAGAGAATCTCTCTCAACGATGGAGCGTGTAACTGATCTCAGGGCTCAGGCTTGTAACTGATCTCAGTGATGGGGCTTGTAAATGATATTAATGATCTTTGCATTTGATATAACGCCTTGTCACATCATTGAGACGTCTCAAAGCGCTTCACAGAATTTATTGAAAAGTGGATTGACTATATTTTGTGGGCGAAACACAGCAGGCAATTGCGCACAGCAGTGTCCCACAAACAGTTATGGATTGAGTGATCAAATTACTATTTTTTGGAGGGGTTATTACCCCAGGAAAGTGATCCATTAATCGACTAACAACTGGAGTTCGTACTGACTCCTAGGTAAACCGAGTTGTGTGGAGTAAGGAAACTAAGGTTTCGCCCCGCCTGGGAATCAAACCCAGATCCTCTTATTTGCGAGACGAGCACTCTTAACCACAAGTCTCCATCTCAGTCCCTTGATCTCAGTGATGGGCTCGTAACATATGAGCAGAATGACTTGGAATGAAAACTAACACTGATGGTAAATGATGGTACCAGGTTTTTGGGAGAGACTTCAAATTAAAAGTCCACCCCTTCTCAGAGTTAGTCTCGTTAATTACATGGTTTGCAATTAAAAATGAATATATGCATTTTTACCAAAATATAATCAATTTGTACTTTGAATATTTATTAAGGTAATTCTACTAAAATAAGCACAAAGTAGTGTTACACTGGGTATATGTAGTACAACAGTAAAACAGTTGAAGATCACATTTTCAATAAAGCACATCATTTTGTCTTAAAGCATATTCTTTTTACATCTACAAAATTGCCACTAAAGTACTATTGTACTTCGCTAGCTACACAATTGGCATCCTAATCTAACATAAGATTTAAACACAGTAAATAATGAAGAATACATGCATCAGCTTTAACAGTCAGAAGCTGGAATAGTTCAGAACAAGCAGGAGGCCTGCATTTGAAGGAAGAGCTAAGAAGACATTAAAATGTTTATTAAGGTGGGCTTTCAGGCCATATTGGACACAGCAGCATACCATAACTGGTGTTACTATATGGTTCTTGTTTAAAGGGAGCAAACACAAAATAGCAAACATCCTTTTTCTCCCCACTTTTTCCTTTCAGTTTGTGCTAAGAATTTTGAAGTTTTTGTCCTTTAGCAAAAAAAAAAGCCGCTTTATTTGAGCAAACAGAATCAAACTTGGGGCAATGCAGGCACTGATTTGTACCTGATTTGACTGCACAATGATGTACAAGCCAGTTGCATTTGCTCCTCGGCTCCCAAATATTTTCATGTAAGTGGCCAAACCTTGCACTGTCATAATTGGTGCTAAGAATTTGATGGTATCAGCTATTTATTTATTTATTGATGTGATCATTCACAACAGCTGTAACTACTTGCTGAACTGTCTGAGAGAGAAAGGGAGAGCGATATGGAGCTCTCAGAGATTGGCACAGGCCTTTGGCACTGTAAGTTCCACTTTATTGACTCGGTGTGAATTCAGCATTCATCTGTTTGGCATTTTGGAGCCAATTCAAATTTCACTTGATAAACGTTAGCTCCAGTTCACCCAACTCGAGTAGGAACAGATCCTCCCGTCCAGCAAGAAGAGATACCACTAGGTTTATGACTTCACATTTTTGGCAACTTTTTTGCCATCTATCTTCTGTCAGAGAAAGTACTTCCAAATAGTTTTTTTAAAAACTGCTTTCAAATGTTTTTGTACCGCTTCACATTGTGGGTACGGCTGTAGTTTTTGCTCATTATCATCTGGCTTCTAATAATCTATTTTTCAAATTAGGCAATTTAATGGTACCAATGTGGGCAATGCCTTGACTTTACTGGTACATGCAAATTACTTTTTTTTATTTTTATGGTGCATTTTGCCCATGAAGAACATCATTCACCATAACAAAACACCTTTCTCAACCTGCTCCTGAATTTTTTTTAGACATTATTAAAATTATGAAAGTACTGTATTTAAAAAGGGGGAAAAGTAATTGTTAAAAGGTAAGGTTGCAATGTTGCACTAGTCCCTTTTTTTGTCTCTATCGGATATTGTCACGTGTTTAATTGCTGCAAGTCAACTCTTCAGTCAGCAAGTACTGCTCCTATCTTACTAGCTCCAATAGGAAAGCCACCAAAGACTCAGAAACAACGTCACTTCAGTCCAAAAAAAATAGCAATCAGGAAAGCATTAACCCCCCTCTCACAGAACAGGGAAATTAAAACATAAAAATCCATCAGAGCTACCTTGCCAAGGAGCATATTTAAAATCCAAAATAGCACCATTCATCAGTGTCTCATATCCCGTGGCAATCTCAATCACTTACCACAAGGAAACAATGCATTACAGTAGTTCTATACATAAAATTTACATGACTTAAAATATGGGGTTACACAGGTCATTTGGAGGTTTCCAACATACAAAGTTATGAACTAGAAAGCTTATTATATTAAAAATAAAATGAAAGGGACTCTCAGCCTTTGCATTATCCTACCATTTAAAACAAGACAGTGCCCTGTAAAAGAAGCAATTCTTTGGTTGTATACTTGCAATGGACTAGTGGAAGACAACACTTTGCTATGGTATTATTAGGCCTGAAGGCCCACCTGTGGTGGTTGTAAACATTGTGTGTTCACAGTGTAAGTTTTTGTGATTCCTGTCAAGATGTAAACTGTAGTTTTCTGGTGACGTTTTCCCATGGTATAATCCGCAAAGTTCAGAGTCCCCTCAAGTTCTTTTATCTAAAACTAAAAAAAACAAAAACGACTACACAAACAAACTCTGAAACTGTGCCACCTCATCAACACCCAAACACCAAGTTAATACATATGGAAGTGTAATGATAGAAGACAGAGGGAATCCATCTTCTTGCAGCAAGATGTGAACCTGCATCAGCTGGAGTCAGGCCCCGGACTTGCATCTTGTTGTTCCCCTTCTTGAAGCCAGCTTTTTTTCGGGTGGTCGATCTAAAGTATTCCCTTTAATGAAAATGCAATGGGGAATTAAATTAATTCAATTAAACAAGAGAATTTCAACCAGCAATGCTCCTGCAAATTGAACATTTGAAACAACTTGAAACTCTCCATCAAAATATTGTACAGCATCAGAAAGTACTGCAAATCCAAATTATGTGAAAATTAATTCTTACTTTCATAGTCATCAGACACAACAATGCCCAAGCTGCTCTAAGAAGAATGACTTAATAATAATCCTTGCATTTGTCACAGCGCTTTATCACATCGTTGAAATGTCTCAAAGTGCTTCACGAGATCTTAATTATACTGCATAATTTTTGCTTTGCGACCACATCACTCCCACCCTCGCTCGCCTCCACTGGCTTCCCACCCCCCAGAAGATCGAATTCAAGATCCTCATCCTCACCTACAAGGCCATTCACGGCCTTGCTCCCTCCTACCTACTATCCCCCTACCTACCTGCCCGTACCCTCCGTTCCTCTGGCTCCGGTCTGTTCCACATCCCCCGCCCCAACCGCCCTACCATCGGTGGCCGGGCCTTCAGCCTCTCAGCCCCTAGGCTCTGGAACTCCATCCCCCAGTGCCTTCGCCTTGCCTCCTCCCTTTCCTCCTTCAAGGCCGGTCTCAAGACCTTTCTCTTTGACCGTGCCTTCAGCTCCCCTCTCAACTCTCTATCCACTCCTCGCTCCCTCCCCTCACCCTGACCATTTCCCCCCTCCTCGCTCCCTCCCTTCCCTCCCCTCACCCTGACCATTTCCCCCCTGCTCGGGTCCTGACCCAACTGTCCAGCGCCTTGGGACGTCCTCCCGACGTGAAAGGCGCTCTATAAATGAAGTCTTGTCGTTGTTGTTGTATAGTGAACATATCACTTAAACTTTATTTCTACACAGCAATGTCCAACCTTATAGTTATATAAAATTTGAAATTGTATTGAAAAAGTAATCCGATAACAAGCCTGTTAGATGCATAGTAGAACAAGAGAGCAAAGGTTCAGATTTGCAAGGGTAATTTCAGGTCAGACATCAGGAAGTGTTTCTTTACCCAGGGGTAATTAAGAACTGTCACAGATTGCCAGGATGTGTGGCTGAGGGCAGGGGGCAGGACTCATTTAAAAAATTGCTTGATGCTTCAATAGGAAGACAGTAGGGTGATTATTCCAAAAGGATGAAATCAACAACAAGAGATCAAATGGACCAAGGGACTATTTTCACCCAAACCCATCTTGTAATAAGTTCATTCGATTCTGTTAAGCTTCCTGGCAAGCCTTGGATACCCTGTGAACAGTTTTATTCAAATACAACCTCTTTGAAAGTAGCAATGTCCTCTATGGATTTTCAGCTGCTCTGGCTCGATCATGAATTTTTCATGACCAGTGCGAGCCCTTTGATCCAATGATAGCAGCAGATACGAGCTCCGAGTCTGCAGGCAAAATTTTCTGCTGCCTGGGTTCACATAAAATAGCCAGTTGTTAGATTTGAAACCTTAACGTTGGAATGTTTTCTTCGCCTGTAGGGCATGACTGTAAACTCTGTACGATTTGCTAGTTTAGGCTCCAGCACAATCCTGTAGAGGCCAACAAATACAGTACACTACGTAGGTACACTACGGTGTGTCTAACAAAACCTGCTGTAGTTACCTAAAAATATTAACCGTAACTACTTGTGACAAATTTTCAGAATTTTTAAAATAAAAAAGTGTATCCAATTATTTAGCTGATTTTTCTTCCCTTTGGTATATTGCTTTTGTTCCTAATTCTCAGCCTCATCACACTGGGGGGCAATCCCAGGGTCACAGGTTGCCATCGGATACCCTACCCAAGTGGTCAAACTCATGTTTGAGCCTTGGTGGTCAGTGTTGGCAGACCACTCATTAACGGAGGCACGGCATTGAAACCTGATCTCTCCCAACCGGATGGGCGCGCGCAAACACACACACACACACACACACAAAACGTACACACTTACGAAGGATGTTGAAGAGTAACCAGGACCAGGAGTCCAGATGGCTTTCTCCAGATACTGGGAAGGCTTGGACCATTTCAGCCTCTCCACAAAGCCTCTGCTGAGATCAATAAAATTAGGAGAGACTGGGAATTGAACTAATAAGCTCCTAGTCCAATGTGCTTCCCACTTTGAGACACACTGACATGGGTTTTACAATCACATCAGAGCTTTAAGTTCACAATTCAGGCTGAATACGGTGCTAGGGGAGCATCACACTGTCATAACTGCCATTCTTCAGATGAGTCATTACACCAAGGTCCGCCTGCCTGTTCAGATCGATGTTAAGCATCTCATGGCTCTATTTAAAAAGCTAAAGCGGTAAAATTGGTCATTCATGTTGTAGCAATTTGTGGGACATTAATGTGTGAAAACTGGCTGCCAGATTTGACTACAAATATTGTCACTTTACAATAAATTCCTGTAAAGTGCTTTTGAGATGTTTCAATAAGCTTCTATATCAAATGCTAGGATTATTATTCAGTCTTAGTCAGTTTATGTAATGTGCGCTCAGTTACTACTGAAAACCTGCACACTGAGGAAGTGTGGAAGTGTATGGAACAGTTTCAATGTCCGAATAATTGCTTCGAAGCGATAAGGTGTCTGAAGATTGTTCAGAATTATAGAAATGTTTTAATTTCTGTCTTAATTTGGAACCTGATTTTCTGTGGCTCTTAAAATGAACTTGTGTCCAAATTAAGACTGAATTGAAATGATTTCCACAATAAGACTTACGTTCCACAATTCTGATCTTACAGGCTAAAACTTTGAGGAATGTTGTGCTTCAGCAGATCTTCAGCAAATGAACCAACCTTGACAAGTCCATTTCTTTCGCTGGTGAATAAATTCATCAGCCAATAGAGCAGAAGATGCCTCTGTCCACTACGATCATTAAATTTGCCAAGGATGAGAGAATTTCGCTCAAAATATAAGAATAGGTGGAGGGGAAATGAATGAGCTGCCTTTTAAAAGGGAGACGATGGGAATTTGTTTTCAAATATTTATGCATATTTAAAAATGAACTTGAAAACCCCTCAAACCCTCTCAACTGTTCCATGTGCTTATGACATCTGCTCTCAAAGACCGTCTGTCCCATGACAATGGTTTCATGGAAAGAAACAAAGAGCATAGTTTAAATCCTTCTAATTTTAGAGGGATCTCGCTCGAAAGTAAAAGGTCTCGGGTTTGATGTTAATTTATGACCCTGTGTAATACTGTGAGAAGATTGCCGAAATCCAGGCTACCATCCAAAAGGCACTGCTTTGCAGCTGAAATCCAGCTGCAATAACATTTTTTTCCTTGCACATTTTCCATTTAAGAAGAGTCTGAAATTCCATATGGTCAGAGATTACTGATGCCTTTATTGGGAGAGCATTACAGCTTGTTACCGCGGTTGGTACACTGCTACTTTTCAGTACTGGGAGGACAAAGATCAGCTTGTCTGGGGTAAGATGAATCTGGAAGAACCTCGTCTCCCACAGTACACACTCCACGTAAGGAAGAGTTATTAACTGAACTGTGGCATTTAACTAAAAAGTTGTGATGGTTCATTGTGCCACAGCATGAAATATCCTTCAAGAGTGTAATTAACAGACTAAAGACATCAGGTGCTAGATATCAGTCTCCACAGTGGAATTTTTATAATTTTGGTTTTAATTTGGTTCATATTTCACTCACAAAATCAAGGGAGGTCAGTGGGTTTTGTGTTACTGTAAACACCAAGCGTGCCAGGTACAGCACAGATGAGATGCAACAGAAAACTTTCCCAACTTCCCTCCAAAGAATTTGACCTGACGGGAGAATGGTGGCAATGCTCTCACATATTTCTCACTAAGCTGTACTGATCATTAAGAAGCTCACTGAGAGTTCCTGGAACCTGCTATCAACCTAGTGAGGGTTCAAACCTGCGCTTGTTGGATGTCAAATGACCAACTAGTGATTCTCCTCTTTGGGAGAAGGTAAGTGGGATCTCCTTGGAGCTGAGCTGCTTCCAAGGTAACATGCTTGGCAACCAAATGTTGGAATCGAGTCAACACTCGGTAGACCAGTTCCTGAATCAGGAGACTCCGTAGTACAGGGCACTGCTGATTACAGTCAGTCTGGTTTATCAGAAGGGTTTAGAATGACAAACCAGTCACTGGGAGCAAGGATTCTTCCTACTAGCCTCTAGTTATCTTGCAAGCTAAAACCTAACAGATAGGGTTGTCCGAGCTGGACATGCTACAGAAAGCTTCTCAATGGCTTCTCCGTGACCCCATCTCTCCCACTCTCGCCCAACTCCATTGGCTCCCTATCCTTCAGAGGATCCAGTCCAAGATCTTGGTCCTCACATACAAAGCTCTCCATGGCCTCACTCCACTCTATCTCTGTGACCTCCTAACCACCTACCAACCCGCCTGTTCCCTCCGCTCAGCCGGTTCTGGCCTGCTCCACATTCCCCGACCCACCCGCCCCACCACTGGTGGGAGAGCCTTCAGCCACTCTGCCCCCAACCTCTGGATTACCAACCCCCGGTCACTCCGCCTCGACCCTCCTTAGCCTTCTTCAAGTCCTGCCTCAAGACCCTCCTCTTCAACCATGCCATCGACCACCCCCCTTCCCCTCCCTACTCCCCCGATCCCAGCTCGGGTCTGAAATGCTGTTCCGTGTCCAGCGCTTTGGGATGTCCTCCTGATGTGAAAGGTGCTATACAAATGTAATCTTGTTGTTGTTGTAAAGGGATTCTTAATTACTTAAGAGAGTCTTATGCACAGTGAGAAACAGAGAATATGGTATTTTAGAAACAGAGACTACTACTGTTTGGATAGATCGCAGAAAAAATATTCAAAGATTACATGGTTAGTGAATGAAAAGAATTGTTGCATTTCAGTCATGTAGGAAACATACATATGAACAAATGAGAAAAAAGTTTGCTTTTTATGCATTCCACTAATACTGAATTTTTAGTTTGATTGGGTAATTAAAGGCAACGGAACTGAAATGCATAACCTGTGTGATTTACAGATATAGATTAAATGTCAATTCTACAAATTCACAGTTAATAGGAGATAAATAAATATAATTCAAGTCCTCAAATGTATGCTTTGGATTCCTTTGTTTGAACACTGCATCTCGCTGGATGGAATTCCAGTCTAGGCATTGTTGCCCTTGAATCGTGCTGTTTCATTATGCTTGGCAACATCTGAGTGAAATACTTCATAGACTCATACAGCACAGAAAGAGGCCATTCGGCCCATCGTGTCTGCACCGGCTCTGAAAAGAGCAATCCAACTCAATCCCACTGGCCCACTTTCTCTCCATAGCCCTGTAATCTTGTCCTTCCCAAATACCCATCTACTTCTCTCTTAAAAGTTGTTATTGAATCAGCTTCCACTACCCTTTCAGGTAATGCATTCCAGATCCAAACAACTCGCTGGGTGAAAAATGTTTTCCTAACCTCCCTTCTGTTTCTTTTAACAACTAACTTAAATCGGTGTCCTTGGGTTACTGACCCACATGCCAATGGAAACAGTTTTTCCTGGTTCAACCTATCAAATCCTCTCATGATCTTAAAAACCTCCATTAAATCCCCTTTTAATCTTCTCTGCTCTGGGGAGAATATTCTTAGTTTCGCTAACCTCTCTTCATAACTAAGGTCCTTCATTCCTGGTACCATTCTGGTAAACCTCCTTTGCACCCTTTCCAGTGCCTTAACATCTTTCCTAAAGTGCAGTGCCTAGAACTGAACGCAGTACTCCAACTGAGGCCTAACCAGCATTTTATAAATATTCAACATAACCTCCTGACTTTTGAATTCTATGGTCAACCTGGTCCGGACGGGCTGCATCCTAGGTTACTGAAGGAAGCAAGGTTGGAAATAGCGGAGGCTCTGGCCACAATCTTTCAATCCTCTTTGGACACAATCCTCTTTCTATGTTGAGCACCTTTTAGTACCTCCATCCGTTGATTTTTATCATATTAAATTTCTGTTCACACGCCTGCGATATTATGGCATTGGTTGCATCGTCTTCTTTTGTGAAGACAGTTGCAAAGTACTTATTTAGTACATCAGCCATGCCCTCTGCCTCAACAAGAAGATTTCCACTAGGGACCCTAATTGGACCCACCCTACCTTTTACTTTTGATATGCTTATAAAATACTTTGAGCCAATCAACTACGCCTCCAAAGTGCGAACAAAAATACAGTCACAGTAAATTCTGTGAAATTCTTTGAGACGCCCCCTGATGTGAACGATATCAAATGCAAGGATCATGTATTTCCTTGTGTGTTTGTTTAGTGGTTTATTAACCTCCCACAAGCATTTCTTACCAAAGGAACACTTCCATCATTGCAGCTGGTCTTCAGCAGTCCTTAAATGACACGAGATGACACCGTGTCAAAGCTTTGCCAGGCCTTGAAGAAAGAAGAAAATGTATTGATCAAAGTGTGTTTTCTGAATCAGATATCAACTTAATGATAAAAGGTTTGCAATGCTACTGATATTTATAAACAATAGGAAAGTACTACAAATTTACAGAAAACACATTTGTTGCAAATGAATGCAAATATCTTAATCTTTACAATAACACTGCAGTATCCCTCTTTTTTTGTCTTCATTGCAGCTAATTCTTATTAACTCCAAATCTGTCCACCCAAATGAATGCCTTTTAAATTACTTAAACTTAACTATTCTTAGTCTCTCCTCTACCCCCAAATGCATAACACAAGCTACCATATTTAGTTTAAGACCTGTGAAATTATAACTTCTATCTATGGAGCTACTTGATGTATGAGCTATCCAGTACCACCTTTCTTTACCAGAAAAGTGAAACAAGTTTATATTTGGTAACTTTATTAGTTCTTAAAGGACACAAATAGAGATGTAACATTTATTTTGCTTTAAACATGTTTGACATTGAAGCATTCAGAGAAAAAGGACTGAAGTGGTGGAATGCAAAAGCACCATTAGGATTAGGCGACCCAGAGCTAAGATGAGTTACAAACCAATTAAGATCATTATATCTATTTCACAGAAGAGGAATCGTTCTTACAGCACTGTCTCTAACCCAATTATGGTCCTGTTAACAGGAAAAATACCACGTTGCTATTTGAAGGCAAGAATACCAGGAGGTGTATCAGTATTTTCCCACTTCACCTTGTGATCTTGGTTTGGGCATATTGTCACAATGTGCTCTTGTAGCCAATATTGAACTTAATGAGTTACCAGCATGGAGCGAATCAACAAAAGAAAAGCCAAAGAAATATGACTCACACTGTGTAGTTGTGGCATACATTCACCTTAAATACACAGAAAATCCTGTAAGGACTTTGAGACATTTTAATGACGTGATAAGGCATTACATCAAATGTAAGAATTATTATTTTATTATTATTATTGCTACTACTACATTGGGCTATGTAAGTCTCTTGGATGATCTCTAGCGCCCAGTGCAACTTGAAGACCTTTTCCACTCTTAGCAACAAAAGTCAGGGTTATGAAACATCTATCCACATAATGTCTGGCTCCATCCTGTCATTGCACCACCCAAGAGAATATAAAAGGACAACCTTTTCCACTGTTGCAGACAGAACATATGGTATGCATCAAACAGGCAAACTTAATCGACACAAATATATAGAGGTGATCTAATATATTGCAATATTATTCTACTAAGTTCCATTATGGTATTCAAAGCACTCAATGACCACATCATACTCAGTGATCTAAGAACAGTGGGAGCCAAATAGGTTGGTTCTGAGAACTTACACAAAGATTTAGCTAGAAATGCACTCTGTGTACTCTATGGTAAGGACATCCACCTGCACAGTTGGTCTGGTACCAAACCAACCCAAAGCAAAGACAGTAAAGCATTTACACCCCAACTACTCTTTTAATAAAGCATCAACGCAATTTATTTGATTTGTTTTCTGAACATCAAATTAATTGGGATATAGTTATGTCCCCCCGATGAAAATGCGCTATACAAATGTAATTGGTTGCTGTAGTAAACATGAGTAAAGAACTCTTTAGCACGCATTTCACAAGGTCACCAGAGAGGCTCAGATGATGAAGCCACTTTGCCCCATTTGACCTCATCAATCCAGAACACCCAACCTACAGTCCTCCCATCATAGCATCAACAAGCTGTTTCTTCAATGAGCCCAGTGTCCTAATCTCCTTTCTGGTAACTGGTTCTAATTGTTAATTGCCCTCTCGGTAAAAGAATTCCTGGTGTTTATCCTGAAACTGCCTTTTGCAACTGTGACCCAGTGCCCTTGTTGTGCTGGCTTGCTATATCTGAAAATATTTTCTGGGTTTATTTTCCTGATCCCATTTAAAATTCAGTACATTTGTTATCCTTGAGAAAGTACATGACTGAAACACCAAGGATTCATTCCCATAACTACCGCAGCCCAGTCATCTGATATAAGCATTACTGACTCAACTGTAAACTTCGGTCAAGCCTGCCTGATTAACAGTAAGGAATACAACAATGTGTAGAATTTTGGAATTTGGCTCAATGTACTACAGCAAATGTATGAGAAAAGTCTTATTTGCACTATAACTAGTCATATTGAGAAGCATGTTACAACAGTAGAACTGTAGGACTCTGATAATTACATGCACTTTTAATCAATTATTCCCATTAAGCACAAATACTAGTTTTATGAATATATTTTAAGTAATTTTGTAGGCTTAAATGTGTCTTTGGAATATTCCTAAGAAGAAGGGAATTGACCCCAGTGTGCTGGCCAACAGTGACTTAGATAAAATTGGTCATTTCACTTCATGACCATTTGTGAGACATCACTGTGTGCAAATTAGGTGCTGCATCCACCTACACAGTCACCACACTTTACAGTAAATCCGGTGAAGTATCTTAAGATGTCCTTCAGACATGCCAAGTCCTGTATCAAGTGTAAGAATTATTATTACATCAGGAACAAGTGACAAATGAAAGAATCTTGGTTGGATCCTGGGTATTAAACATTGATGTGAAGAATAATTGTCCAGTGGTTGCATAAATGCCTTACATTCGAGGAATTCAACCCTTTTCTGTGGGATTGTTCGGTCGGGTGCAGAGAAATCAAGTTTATAAAATAATGCAAGTTTGTTCTTGATACGCTGACAACCCTCAACATGTGAATACCAGCAAGTGAAAAGAAGCCAGTTTCCTTCTCTGAATGTAGCTCAGGCGCTTGAGAAAAATGTATAAATACACCCAATTTACTAAAGTGCCTTGAATGCTTGATCCAGATAAGGCCTTGGCATGGAACAGATTTATACTGTGCCAAGGACCGCCACAACCTCCCTGGCTTCTCTCACTAAACCAACTGGTTCGATTCTCAGCTCTCCTTCCTTCCTCACATCCGGTCATGACCAAGACTGACTTCCTTTACCATTGCATGTCTCCACCCCTACCTCACACCACATGCCGTCATACTCTTATCCACTCTTTCGTCACCTCCCGCCTTGACTTCCGTAATGCCCTTCTTGCTGGTCTCCAAAGGTCCACCATCCATCCACAAGATGCAGCTAATCCCAAATGCCACCATTTGTATCCTTACTCGCACCAAACTCAGCACAGCCATTACTCGAATCTTCAACAACAACAAAATTACATTTGTAACTTGGAGGACGTCCCAAGGTGCTAGACAGTCAGTGTTTCAGACCCGAGCTGGGTGTCGGGATTGGGGAGGGTGGAGAGCAGAGTGGCAGAAGGCCTGCGCACCAGTGGTGAGGCGGGTGAGGTGGGGGGACACGAACCAGGCTGGAGCCCGTTTAGCGGAGTGAGCGGGAGGATGGTAGAGTGTTAGGAGGTGGCAGAGATAGGGGGGAGCAATACCATGGAGGGCTTCGAAGTTAAGGACCAGGATCTTGAATTGTATCCTCTGTGTGATGGGAAGCCAGTGGAGTCGGGCGAGGATGGGGGTAATAGGATCACAGAGCCTGATGCAGGAGAGGACACAGGCTGAAGAGTTCTGGATGATCTGCAGCCTATGGAGGGAGGGGTTGGGGAGGCCGACAAGCAGGGAGTTTGCATAGTCAAGCCTCGATGTTATAAATGGGTGTATGAGGGTTTTGGCGGCCTGTGGTGTGAGACAGTGGCATAGCCAGACAATGTTGTGAAGGTGGGGGAAGGCAGAGCAGATCATGGCGCAGATGTGGAGTAGAAAGGATAGTTGAGGGTCAAACAAGACACCATGGTTCCGGACTGGCTTAGTAAGATGGATTGTGCAACCATGGATGGTGATGCTTTCAGTGCCTGAGGTGTGGAGACGCTGACGGGAGCCAATCAGGAATCCTCGGTCTTGTTGAATTTCAACTGAAGAAAATTAGCTCTAATCCAGGACTTGATGTCTGACAGACAATCTGTCAGGACAGCAGTGGTCCTGGAGTCAAGGGTGGAGGCAGAGAGATAGAGTTGGGTGTCATCCGCATACATGTGGAAGTTGACCCCCTGTCTGCAGATGATATCACCAAGAGGGAGCATATATATATTGGAGAGGAGGGGACCAAGGACAGAACCCTGAGGAATGTCGCATGAGACGATCTAGGGGCTAGAGCAGAAGACGTTTGTGGAGATAAAATGGAGGGGGTTCACCGGGGCTCACTGGCTGCCTGTCTTCAAATGGATTGACTTCAAGGTTCTCACCCTCATGGATAAATCCCTTCACACCCTAGCACCTCTTCAACCATGCTAAGGCCCCCCATGCCCCGTTGTCCATCCGACCTCGCCATTGTGAAGCACTCCAAAATGTTATCCAATGTGAATGAAACTGCATAAATGCAAGATGTTCTAGATGTTTCATCTGCCCATGCTGTCATCTATCAGAAAATGGTTTATTTACTGGTATAACCACTACTCCAAGTGTACAATTAGAAACATAAAAATACAGGAACAGGAGAAAAACATTCAACCCACTGATCCTGTTCCACCAGTTTATTAGATCTTGGCAAACCTTTCTACCAGAGGGAATGAGTGTGCATTATCTATCCTGGCAACTGCTTTCATTATCTTAAATACCTCAATCGAATCATTCCTTTGTCTCTTCTGCCCTCAGGAATATTAACCCAGTCTACCCAGCCTCTAAACAAAGCTAAATCCCTTCAGCTCATGTATTAATCTCGTTAACCATCACTGGAAGCCCTCCAGGGCTGGTATATTGTTTCTAGGATGTGGAGCCCCGACTAAAATAAAGCCTGCACTGAACTTAGTAGTTCATCTCTTGAGACTGCTAGCGAGTACTGTAGTATGGCAATTGTAAATGAAAAAAACTACTAGGTTATATCTGAAACTTTTCATTGTTGCTTGTTCCTATTATTTTTTTTGGGAGGGTCACATCACTTGAATGAGTGACTGCTCAAGAGATTTGGGTTACATTTTGAGCTTCGGTGATTCATTTGCTGCTGATGATTTGGATCCGTTACTGGGAAGCGCTCTCAGTAGCTGCCGCCCACACACAGAATTAAATTCAAGTTGCAGAGTTGCCATCACACCCAGAAGACAAAGGTTGTAGATGCTCCATTTAAAAGCAGCACTACAAAAATCTGCCCATGTGCTCACTCTGCCATCAGCTATCACACCAGGCTAGGCTCCACTGGCTCCTCATCTCCGAACAGATGATTTCAAGATCCTCACACTCGTTTTCAAATCCCTTCATGCCCTGGCACCTCCCAACCCAAATACATTGCCGCCGCTCCATTGGCTCCGTTCTTCTGCATGTCCCTCGTGCCCTCCATTTCATTTGGTGGCTGCACTTTCAGCCGCTATGGCCTGAAACTCTGGAACACTCTTCCTCTAACCCTCCACCTTGCCCCTTCCTTCCCCCATCTTTAGGCCGTGCCTGAAGACCTCGCTATTCGACTGTGCCTACGGTCACTTTCCCCTATTCCCAGCTCGGCATCGAGCTCTGCCACTGTCAAGAACTCTGGGATGCTGCCCTGCATTGTTGTTGTAGCTATCAGAACATTTATTGCTCATGTGCAATTAAGACAGCACTAAATACTAGTTGTCCAGTAGTAGTAAAGTGAATAAGCTACTCTTTTTTGCAAATTAAATCCTTTTTAAAACACTGTGGTTCAAAAGCAGTTCCTGTCTAAACTTTTTCTGGTATTTTTTCCATTAAAATGTTTGGGGAATGAATCAGTGGATGGGCCAATGTTTTCTTGTTTAAGATGTAATTTTCCCTTGCAATGCACCCTTTCCAAAGGCTATTGTGTAAGCATATGAAGTCTTTTAAGGACAAGAAGGACAAGTACAAGAAGGGATTATTACTATCATGTGTGTCTATGTACCTCAGGTAATGAATTCAAACTTCAGGTACAAGGAAACGCTCAGCTACAACGCTTCAATCTGGCTTAGTTCCAAGATGATGGTAACCTTGGCAGGCATTCAGGAGCACACTGCTGTTTTCTCGTTTAGAAAATTGACAGTTTAAACTAATAAAGTATTAGACATCTTATTTTTTAGGTATTCTTCAAATTTAAACAAGCAGCCAGGGATAAATGATCAATTAATCTGGGAGAAACTCTATTCAACCACTTTTGTGAAATCTTTAATAACCACCTGAAGAATTTACTGCCTTTATGGGTTCTGAAATATTTTGTAACTTTGTGTTAAACAAAGAATACAATTAGTCACTATATTACTACATACAGTTTATCTTTCTTTCTGCGAGTATGTTCTTAGCAGCCATTCTTAAGATACAGGTAGATAAGCATTCCTCTCAAGAGCAGGCATGCTGATATCTTGGCTCATGCTGTCGAATCAGCAGCATCTTGTTCTTGGGTCCAGAGCTGGAGACAACTTCTGTGGTTCTCCATAACAGCTGTATTTAAGTATTGCATCTCTTTTATCCGTAGAACCTAATCAGTTCCTTCTAAATGCTGCCTGAATGATTTACATGTTTTACTAGCTTCCCCTTGTAGCAGATTATTTTGGTGGAGAGCGGTATACGTTGGGGAGCAATGGGAATTGGCATTAGAAACGTGGGGTCAACATCGTTCTGGCTGTTTGAATCTTTTTGAACATCAGGTCCAAAATGATATGCTGATGGCTTTTGAAGTCACAAAAGCAGCCACAGTTTTCTCTATGATTTGAAAACAGCTATTAAGCAAACAAAATGGACAAGTATGGCTTAGTTATCTAAACACATGATGGATACCTTAAAGACAGCCTACTTCCAGATCAGCAGATACAATACAAAATGACATTTGTATAGCGCCTTCCACAACGGGAGGACGTCCCAAGGTGTGGAACGGTCAGGGATCAGGACCCAGGTGGGCGGTGGGGGGGGAAATCAGGGAGGGTGGAAGGTGAGATTTGCCGAAGGTATGGTAGAAGAGGAGGATCTTGAGGCGTGCCGTGAAAGAGGCAAGGGAGGGAACAAGGTAAAGGGAATGTGGGATGGAGTTCCAGAGGGTGGGGCTAGAGAGGCTGAAGGTTCAACCGCCAATATTGGGGCGGGCCGGGCAGGGGACTTGGAGCAGGCCGAAGCCTGCTGAGCCGAGGGAGCAGACAGTTGATAAAGGGTTAGCAGGTCGGAGAGGTGGTGGGGGGGGGGCAAGGCCATGGAGGGCCTTGAAGGTGAGGACAAGAATTTTGAACTCGATCTTCTGAGGGATGGGGAGCCAGTGGAGCCGGGCGAGGGTGGGGGTGATGGGGTCACAGAGCCTGGTGCGGGAGAGGACACGAGCTTCAGAGTTCTGGATGATTTGCAGCTTGTGGAGGGAAATGTTGGAAAGGCCAACAAGCAGGGCATTGGCAGAGTCAAGCCTGGATGTAATGGAGGCATGTATGAGTGTTTCAGCGGCCTGATGGGTGAGGCAGTGGGGGATTCAAGCAATGTTAAGAAGGTGGGGGAAAGCAGAGTGGGTCATGGCACGGATATGGAGAAAGGATAGTTGAGGGTCAAACAAGATGCCTAGGTTTCTGACTGGCTTGGTGAGGTGGAGTGTGCATCCTTACATGCTGATGCTGCCAGTGCCTGAGGTGCGGAAGCGCTGGCATGAGCCAGTCAGGAAATCCTTGGCCTTGCTAATGTTGAACTGTAGAAAGTTGGCTCTCATCCAGAACTTGATGTCTGACAGGCAGTCTGACAGGACATCAGTGGTCCTGGAATTGTGGGTGGAGAGACAGAATCATTCGCGTACATGTGGAAATTGACCTCATGTCTGCGGATGATGTCACCAAGAGGGAGCATATACAGTTTAAAGAGGAGAGGACCAAGGACAAAGCCTGGAGAAACACTACACGAGACGGTGCAGAGGTTGGAAGAAACGCCATTTGTGGAGACAAAGTGGAGCCGATGTGAGATAGGATCTGAACCATTCAAGGACAGAACCTTGAAGGTTAAGGTGAGAGAAGAGGCGGTGGAGGATAGAGTAGTCCACAGTATCAAAGGCATCAGAGAAGTCGGGGAGGACGAGGAGACAGAGGGAGCCCTGGTCACAGATGGACAGAATGTCATTTGTTATCTTGACCGGGGCTATTTCCATGCTGTAGCAGTTTTTTTTTTTTTAAAAGGATGGGGTGATGACAGCTGTTTTAAGGGGATGGGAACGGTGGCAGTTGACAGTGAGAGGTTGACAAGGTCTGAAAGTAAAGGGGCGAGGAGGTGAAACTTGGAGGTAAGGAGAGGGGTAGGGATGGGGTCAAGGGAGCAGATGGTGGGCTTCATGCGGGTTATAGTGGTGGTGAGAGAGGCGGCTTGAAGGTGTGGAGGGAGGGATGGGTAGGGGCCAGAGTGTGAGAGAGCGATGCGGAGGGAGTGGCGGTTGGGAGGGCGGAGGCGGCTGAATGGATCCAATCGATTTTGGTCTCGAGGAAATGCAGCATCTCCTCACAGTTGGAGTTGGAGGAGTTGATGGATGAGGCGTGAGAGGGTGGATGGAGAAGCCAGTTGGTAGTGGAGAAAAGACCTTTCTTTTCGACCGCGCCTTTGGTCACCTTCCTCCCCCTGGCTCGGCCCTGGGATTCGTTACTGTGAAGTGCTCTGAGACGCCGTCCGTCCAAGTTGTTGTTGTCGTTGTTGAGATGGAGTTGGGTTGGGTGGCGGTGGGGAGAGGGATTGAGGAGTTAAGGGAAATGAAGTGATGATCTGAGATGGCTTTATCGGTGATTGTGAGGCCTGAAATACTGAGGCCCCAGGTAATCATCAGGTCAAGTGGGTGGCCATGAACATAGGTGGCAGAGTGGATGTGGAGGGAAAGACTGTGAGAGGAAAGGAGAGATGATAAGTTGGTGGAGATAGAGCAAGAGCGGTGAAATGCAGGTTGAAGTCACTGACGATGAGGAGGAGTTGAGAACAGAGACAGAGGCAAGCTAGAAGGGCGGAGATGTCAGAGATGAAGGTGGGGGAGGGTAGGGCGATAAAACAGGAGAATTTTGGGGAAAGATTGGAGGGATGGTAGAGTATAAGGTGTTCAAAGGAGGGGAATGAGACGGAGAAGTAGAGGGATAGAGCAAGTGATGACACGGAGGTGAGGGCCACACCACCACGGCGCTAGTTAGGACGTGGGGTAGGGTGGAAGGTATAACCAGGTGGTGTGGCCTGAGTCAGGGGGAAGGTGTCACCTGGGTGATCCAGGTTTCCGTGAGGGCCAGGATATCAATGTTTTCATCAACGATGATGTTGTTGATGGCGAGAGCCTTGTTATAAAGGGAGAGGACATTTTGTAGGCCGATGAGGAGGGGGCAGTTGGCAGAGGAATGTGTGAAACGGGAGGGGGTGTTGGGAGGATTGGCAGGGAGGGTGGGAATGTGGATAAGGAAGAAGTTAAGCCCCGGGTGCGGCTTGTGATGATAGTGGGGGTCAGGGGCAGTCAGTGTGGCTGCTGCTGGACCGCCAACGCCGAGTGCCACGGTGAGCCCAGGGGAGGATTCCCAGGCTGGAGCAGAGGGAGGCTGCAGGATGCTCAAATGGGCATCGGAGGCAAGGAGGATGGAGAGAGAGGAGGACAGAGTGGGAGAGTTACAGGGTAGGGAGCATTTCTGGGGAAAAGCAGCTCGGGTCGAGAGCGGCAGCCAAGATACGAATGCCGAGACTTGAGGCAGGCAGTTAGTGGGGCATAGTCAGCCCCACAGGCATGAAGACTGCGGGGGCTGAAGGTGGCGCAGAGGGGAGAGAGGAGGTAGGGCACTCATTGTGTTATCCACCAGGTTGCCTAACCTGGAAGATAACACTGAGCAGCGTGCAGGGAAAAAAAGCAGATATCGACATCTAAGTCATCATGGGTTTTCTATACTTTCAGTTCGGGTCTTTGCGAGGCAACTTCAAAAATAATACATCTTGCAACTGTGCCAAGTTACAAGCCCACTGGAAATGTACATAGTTGATAGAACATTATGTTCCACCCAGCAAGATTAGTATTTAGTGGTGGAAATGTAACTTTTCAAGGCCATTTTAAATCAGAATATTTATGTCTCAACATCCAAATATCTGAGTTATTAGGTACTGAAATTTCTGCTAAAATGATTTATGATTCTTAAGTCTTGAATTGGTATGAAATATAAACAAAGCTGCACAACTGGCAAACACTTCTTAAGTTCTCTCACTTCCAATTCAGTGGAAATGTCTGAAGTCTCCACAATTGACACTTAACACATAAAATACCCTGGATGTGCTAGAAGTGAACACCAACCCCCTCCCCTACCTTATCTATATAGTACCAATCTCAGTAGTGATGTCCATGAGGCGAGGCACTGAAGTCGCAGATCATGCGATTCGCCTGCTGGAGAACAGGTTACCAGCAACATTTGAGAATTTTTCTATAAAAGCCGGTATCCCACTAACCAGTGGTTGAAAGCACTGGTGCATAACTCAAAAGTCCAATGCCAAGCCCAGCTTCACTGATTTTGCCAGCACAGGAGGAGGATCCACCTCCTGCACATTGATGCAATAAATATTGAATGCACCATTAAATGTACATAGCATACAGCAGACTGATGTAATTATCCATGCATGAAGAGCACCACTCAAATACAGGTATTGAAAACTTGAATGGCAAGGCAGTGATCAGCATGAAATATACAGATGACAGAGTTCAGCTCCAGAAATAATAAGGCATTGCCTTAACTGCTCCAAGTCTCTATACAATGTGAAGGGGGCTATAAAATGATAGTTGTTATTGTATTGATTCTCTATCACAGCAATTTTCTTATGAAAGGTTTATGACCAGAAATAGCAAAGAGCCAACATAAGCCAAACTAGCCAGAGAACTCCCAGAATAAACTTTTATCTTTTTTCCAATTTTGTTCATGCTGTAGTATTGACTTTGTCTCTGCTTTTTACCAAATGACACTGAATACACGAAAGCCCAGAAAGGTGGAATAGCCCTGTGGACAACAATGGCTGATGTCATTAGAGCACAAATGCAGTGACAAAGAGTGGTTTGGACTGGTTCACAGTTCTTCACAGACCAAGTTCCCAATGTCATCAGGGACTGAGTTCAGGTCAGATGCTTAGGAGATAGTTGTTGAAACAGACCTCACCAAGTCCTTTGAAGTTCTGTTTCCTTCAATCTTATGAGATTAAAGGGAGATGTCAATGTTTCCTTTGGATCTTGTCTTCTTCAAACAGTAAGTAACTGAGACTAATGCATACCACCTGATAAGCTTTGGTTACTTGCTCCAGTTGGTTATAACATTCACTAACTGTTCTGGATAACAGACACTGTAAAACCTACCTTGGTGCCTTTACCCACAAGTGATCAGCAAACAAAAACAAGCATTCTTAATTCTTCTTTGATTGACTGGCTAGATAAATGATACATAGTGGCAGCAATAGAAGTTACTGTATTTCTCTACTTACAGGCTGCTAACTGGACTGTTACACTGTTATTTAATATTAAATATTAATATTAAATGAATAAGACATTGCCTTATTAATATTAAATTACTATATGCATTCATAACATCGAAGCTTCACTATGCAAACTCCTTGCTTGTCAGCCTCCTCAACACCTCCCTCCATAGGCTGTAGATCATCCAGAACTCTGCAGCCCGTGCCCGCTCCCACACCAGGCTCCGTGACCCTATCAGCCCCATCCTCGCCCGACTCCACTGGCTTCCCATCACAAAGAGGGTACAGTTCAAGATCCTGATCCTCATTTTCAAAGCCCTCCATGGCCTTGCTCCCCCCTACCACTGCGAACTCACCACCCCCTACCATCCTGCTCGTTCAACGGGCTCCGCCCGGCCTGGTTTACATACCCTGCCTCGCCCGCCCCACCTTTGGCGGCGGGCTTTCTGCCACTCTGCCCCCACCCCCTGGAACTCCATCCCGCAGTCCCTCCGCTTCGCCCCCTCCCTTGTCTCCTTCAAGACCTATCTCAAGACCCTCCTCTTCGACCGTACTTTCGATCACCCTGCTTCCCCCCCATGCCTTCCACCCTCCCCAATCCCGACCCCCAGCTCGGGTCCGAAACACTGACTCTCCAGTGCCTTGGGACGTCCTCCCGATGTGAAAGATACTAAACAAATGTAATTTTTATGTTGTTGTTAATAGGTCAAATCAGAATGATGCAAAAATTCTGCAATGCTCTGACAAAGCATACACTACATACTTCCATATATTGGCTTGTACCCAGAACCTGAGGTTCTCAGAAATTGCTGGAGAAACCAGATAGCAACATTCATTTTCTCAATAACCTGTGAGAGGAGATACTTTTAGCTGTGGAAGAAAGACCACTTAAAAAATCAATATGTGTCAGCTATTCCGGATGCAGTCTTTTTGCAACATTTACGTATGCAAAATTCTGAAGGTTCAGTGTTAAGGTCGTTTTTTTAAAATACTATAGGATAAGGACCAACAATGGTAGTATTTTAAGTATTCATCTGAACTTAAATAAACATTTCACAAGTTAAAATATTTTGAAGAGAAAAAGATACTAGGAGTCAGACAGTTTCCAATCTGTGTGACTAACTTTGCTGCATGTCTAGAGTTTAGCTGCTGAAACATGACATGTACTCTAATAGCCTGATTCCCAATACCACAGCACCCAATGTACAGTCTGGGCAATTGGTGCAAACTCATCATGTTTCAATGCCAAGCGTTGGACTCATGGTTGGGATGGTGAACCTGTTTGGGAGACCAATATCTTGTTGCACAATTTATTTTAAAACAATCTTTTTTAATGGCTTTTTTTTTCACATAACTGCTCAAAGGTTTCTTGATCTACTGCTCATATCTCACTCCCTCTGTCCCAACAGCAGTGGTCGAGTATTCAGCCATTATGTCCTGTTCTCCGGAATTCTCTCACAAAAGCCGTTCACCTTGCACCTTTCCTGCCTGCCTTCAAACTTATCTTAACGATGCGTCTTTTAATTGTGATGTTGATCACCACCCTCAAACTCCCCTGCTTGCCTACACTGTTCTCCCCATTGATACTGTGAAGTGCTTTGAGCCTCTCATCCAGCATGAAAGACACTATAGAAGTGCACACTGCTGTTGCTCTATTCCTTTATAAATGAGATTATAATTTCCAAACTTCAGCTGTATTTAAAGTTGCAGTGCCCCTTTCCAAAAAAAACTACCCTTGCTTTGTCAATGTCACTAATATTGAGCACCAGGCTGCACATTAGCAAATTCTGTACATACAGTCGACTGCAGTGAATTCAACTCATCACTACCAGAGGCAAAGTTGGCATCAATTCCCACAGCAACCTCAAGTCCTACAAAGAAGTCACATGTTTTTGGCACAGTAAATGCAGGCCAGAGCAAGTGCCAAAATGAGAGTGTCTATTGCATAGACTCATTTATCAATCAGTAAGGATTATTTCCAAAGTGGTAATGTACCTTTAAGATCATATCTTCTGTTCACACATGGAGTAGTAATGCATAATTCGTTCCTGGCAACAAAGTGTTTCGACCCACAAAATGTAAACTGCACATGTTAACAACTAAATTTTCTAATTATAAAGTAATAAATATATTTTTTTCTTGGTTAGTAATGCACAACAAACAAAAGCATATATGTCAACAGCAGAATTGGTGTGAGGATGTCAGACAAGTTAAAGTCTTTATTGTAATGGAATATATATGTAAGGGATTTCCTTTTATTTAATTAATCATAATGCTAGATTGAATTTATATTCACAATTAACTAGAAAGTTTAAATGAAAACTACTACTCTTAGATAATAATTGATCTAAAGATAGTACGAGCTTTTCTATCTTATAGCACCCAAGTTTTTCATATATATTAACAATATTTTTCCATATACATTTATAGCATTTTCCATATAATATTGTTTTCTATTGATTTTCATGAATTATTACAATTCAAAATCTAATGCTTTTTTGGTCAGCTGAGTGTCTGACACATGTGGAAACCCATCAACTTACCTAAGAGTATCCTTTGATTTGGATACTCCTAAGTATAGTGATGGGTACCTCATGTATCAGACACCAGGCTCACCAAAAAAAAATGATTTTGATGCTCCTAAAACTTCTACTGAATACTGCACAGGAAAAGCGCAGAACACTTGGGTTCTAAAGTTTCAAAAAGCATAATATTTTACTAAGTACAGGAACATCAAGTTACTGGGAATCAATTAAATATGTTCTTTTGTTTAAAAAGATACGATGACATATTTTGATTTATTCAAACTGCATCCTCGTAGATTCTCAAAATGCAAGAATTATTATATCATTAGCAATGAAGAGAATGAGTGGCTATTTTGCTTTCTCGGGATAAAAATACATTTTTACTGGATATTTTACAGCAACAACTGTTTCATGTAAATTCAGTCTGCATTTTTCAGATAATGCTGTACCAATCTATTAAAATATATACAGCATTTGGTGGAAGGAAATACATGTTTTTTTTACATGAGCAAAACATTTATGACATTGCCCTAAATTGTGCATTTTTTTAAAAAAACCATCCTGGCAAATTCGGTGATTTATTAACCACGAACTCACTGAATCATAACTAACATTCATTGAGTCACAATCAATTCTTACCCTTATATGCATGGTTCTCAAGCAGAGGTGGGACTACAGGCAGGTCATCTCAGTTCCTAAAGGGGAACAAACTACAAGAGACAAAGAGGATGCATCATTCTCATTTATAATCATCTGAAGCGTACGTGACAATTACCATTCCAGGCACAGTGTTAACTTCTTGAATTTAACGCTATCACCGGGCAATTCGAGAATCGTTTGCCGCGATGTTAAGACGTGTAATGCAATGCAGACGGGTTTTGCAAACCGAACAAACCCTCGGATATTAAAAGGCACTTTTTTTTAAAAAAAAACCCCGAAACCTGCAAAAAGGCTCGGAAAATCTGCAAAAAACGAAGTCGTATAAGGTTACGAGGAAATCTGCAACGCTGAAAGAACAAAAGAGTGCTTGTCTGGCGGTCAGCTCCGGCAACCACACCAGCGACTGCTCACTGACTGCAAATAAAACCTTCTGATTCACAAATCGAAAAGCCTGAGCTGCAGAATGAACGTCTCGGCGGTACAACACAGTACTTACAGACAAAGCCCTCTGCTCCGCTCCACCTTCCACCTACATACAGATTTTGCAACCGGCTCCCAAAATGGGGAGCAAATTTTTTTTTTTTTAAAAATAACCAGTGTGTTTTGCAAAAAAAAAACTACTGCACTCCACAAAAAAATGAAGCGCAGCCAAAGCTCTGTGGACAGCCTTCTGCCCCCTCCACACACACACACACCCACAAGCTGTCTTGGTGTCTACCCCACTGTCCGTAGTTGGAGTGGACTGAACAATGAGCTAATTCTGGGCTGCTGGCACAGGTCCAGCTGCTCAGTGGTGGCGGCGATGCTTGTGCAGCAAAGCCAGACTGCTTACTCTGCATTAATAACCCGCTCCCCGTGCCCCTGCTCGGGCTGGGCTGGGCGGGCCGGACTGGGCTGGGCGGGCCGGACCGGGCTGGGCGGGCCGTGTGGCTGAGGAGGCGGCCAATAGGGCCACAAGGAACCCAGAACCCGCCGCTCAACCTAACCTGCTTCTGGAGCCCCGCCCCCCGCTGTCCACTGCCGGCCTCCCATTGGCCCGCTGACGTCAGAGGGGACTATTTTGGATTGTGCCGTCACCCGGCGCCAGGCGCCAGCAAGGTAGGTTGTGCCTGGAAAGTGCAGCGTTGACTCAGTGCTGCACTGACTCAGTGCTGGAGCCTCAGCCTGACATCTTATATAAGGCAATGGAGCAAAACTCCCCCAGTGTGAAGCACACACACAACTATATATATAATATATATAATATATATAAGCACATAGCACAGCAACGCTCTCCTTGCTCTGGTGCATTGAATGTTCCAACCTTTTTTGTTTGTAGTGAAATGTTCAGAGAGAGAAAAGGGGGAAAAAGTCAGTGGTGATTTTAATATTAACGTGAATTGGAAGCACTGCCTTCCTCGGTTACCATCTTATTAGCTCTCGGATATGTTTTGCCTATAAACGGGCCGAGGAGCCGCCTTGATTCATCCGGAAGACAGAAATAGTATCGGTGGCGGTGTGGGGGGTGAGGGGGGATTTGCTGGAGGTATGAATGATGAAGTTGCAGACGTTTGTGGTAAATGTGTGTTTGGCAAATCCGAGACAGACTGAAACCCTTCGGAATCCGTTCACACGCAATAAATACACAGCCATAAAGACTCCCACAATAAACTGGTGGGGATTGCGGACTGCGCCGCTCCAGTGTCATTTGAACCCAGTGCACCCCCCCCCCACCCCCCCACCCCCCACTCCCTCCCCCCCCCCCACTCCCCGCCCCCCCACTCCCTCCCCGCCCCCCCCCACACTCCCCGCCCCCACACCCCCCCCCCCCCCCCCAGCTGTGCCCTCGCCCTGTGTGTGTGTGTGTGTGTGTCGCTGGGTCTCTGTTCCCCACCGTCTCCGACGGACAACTGACCTTGGAGAGACTGTGCAGAACAGATCATCATCGGGGCGTCCAGAGGCACTCAGTCACCCTTCACAGCCACGGGAAGCTACTGTGACATTACCCACCGGGGAGGGGGGGGGGGGGAGTGGGGAGGAGGAGGGGGGAGGGAGGGGGATGGAGGAGGGGGGAGGGGGGATGGAGGGGGGGAAGGGAGGACGGGGGAGGGGGAGGGAGGAGGAGGGGGGAGGGGGATGGAGGAGGGGGAGGGAGGAGGAGGGGGGAGGGGGAGGAAGGGGGAGGGGGATGGAGGAGGGGGGAGGTGGGGGAGGAGGAGGGGGGGGGAGGAGGGGGAGGGGAGGGAGGAGGGGGGGAGGGGGGGGGGGGAGGTGGGGGAGGAGGAGGGGGGAGGGGAGGGAGGAGAGGGGGGGAGGGGGGGGGGGAGGAGGGGACACTGGAAAGTTACTTTCACAAATAATCCGACCCCCGTTTGAATAAAGAGCGACAGTGGGGGTGAAGATCGTGGGGTGTAAGGACGCCCCCACCCACACCCCACCCCACCCTACCCACACCCCCCCCCACACCCCACCCTACCCACACCCCCCTACCCCACCCCACACCCCACCATCCCCCCCCCCCCCCCCCCACATAAATAAATAGTCAGTTCGGGTTGTCCTTCGCTGCATTATTTAATGCGCGTTCAGTCTGACAGTCCTTCCCGACCCCCGCGGGAGGCGTTTGGTTACATCTCAAAGGATCCCTATTCCCTGTTGCAGCCGCGACCGTAACCTCAGGGCAGAGACCGGGCGACTCGCAGTTCGGTTCTCGTCCGTTTCAGTCGACGGTTTGCGATGTCCATTTTTGATGGGGAATCTCCGTCGGATTTGCTCAGGTCCTGCGGTGCAGCGAATGGTGCAGTTTCGTGTACAATTACTGTGTGTACAGACAGCGGTGACGGAGGGCTCTGTCTGGACAAAACCGCCGGTGCACATTCATTGCAAAACCACTGCACGTCAGAAAAAAATATTGCAGCCACAGTCCTCCTTCACACATCCGCGACCGTTACGTGTTAAAGGTTCGCGTTTGCTCACAGAACCCATTTAGCGTTGAGGTACCAGATCACTAATAATAATAATAATAATAATAATCCTTGCATTTGATACAGCGCTTTTCACGTCGGGAGGACGTCCCAAAGCGCTTCACAGAACACACTGTAAAGTGAATTGACTGTATATTTGTGGGCGAACGCGGCAGCCAATTGCGCACAGCAATGTCCCACAAACAGTCGTAGATTGAAAATGACCAATTTATTATTGTTTTTTTTATGGAGGGATTATTATTAGGCTCTGTGTGGAGTAAGGAAACTTGCCCAAGGTTTCGCCCTCTGCCTGGAATTGAACTCAGGTCTCTCACTTGCAAAGCGAGTGCTCTAACCACTGAGCTACAGGACTCCACCATTAATATTCTTCATCAAACGATCGATTAAAGGAGTTTCAAAGAGGTATGTGTTGTCCTTGTCATCTTTTCTCCATGTTGTTGGATCCACGTCTTCAGCATCATCAACCTTTTACCTTCAATTTGCTATTTACCTTCTGCTTTCTATTTGCCTGTTTTTACATATAAACATTTTTTTTAAGAAAACAACAGATTTGGGATCAGCATGGTGCATCTTGCACCAAATTACACATTGTTGTACTACTACCACACACTTACATTACTTAATTTAGATTATACAAGCTCTATTGGGAATGGCTTCTCAAAATCTCTTCCAAAATCCATTCAATTTATTCCTCTCAGTGAAATATTTTTTTTTAAAAAATACTCTGGTTCAGTCAACACCTTTTAAATTGTCTTGCCCTCTCCCTGTCTCCCTGTCGTCTCTGTGAAGCGTTTCAAGACATTCATTCTACATATAATTGCAAAATGTTTTCTTACACTTATACAACGCTATCTGTGTGGAGTCCCACACTTGCCTCACAAGGGAGAGGACCTGAGCTCGAATCCTGTGCGAGGTGAGACCTTAGGCAAGTTCCTTACTCCTCACACTTCTGTTTATCTAGCGATAAGGAGGAACCAAGTTGTTAGTCAATTGGCGGATCGCTTTCCAGGGGTAATAATCCCTCAAAAAAATGTTACTCAATCCACGACTGTTTGTGGGATACTGCTGTGTGCAATTCGCTGCCACGGTTTGCCCACAAATTACACAATCAATTCACTTTACAGTATATTCTGTGAAGCACTTTGAGACACCTCAATGACGTGATAAGGAACTATATCAAATGCAAGGATTATTATTATTATGCTTCCCGTACCCCTCCTTCCTTCATGGGCCTGTGATACTTCCTTGACCAAGCATTACAAATTTCAAACGGTTTCCTGTTGTACAGCATTGGTGTTTAGCTGAGCCACAACTTGTTGAGCAGATGTCGTTGTCGGGACAGTGGAAGTGGATTTTTTAAATCAAATTTGACCACTCTTTTGCTCCATTATATTTTTCATTGTATAATGGAGCAAAAGAGTGGTCAAATTTGATGATTTAGCTCTGCCGTCATATTCACATTTTTGGAAATTTCATCCCTGTTGATGTCTCAATCTATGCTTGGGAGAAAGAGTTTCAGAAACAAGGCTTCTACCTAAGGACTAATGGTAGCAAATGGTACAATATTTCAAAAATAAAAGTAAGCAACTTATGAAGCTGAAAATTATCGACCAATTAACCTAACATCACTTCAACAACAACAACTTGCACTTATATAGCGCCCTCCACACAGGGTAGTGTCTCACTGTGCTTAACAGTGGCAGAGCTTGACTCCGAGCTGGGGGAGGGGAGGTACCCGTAAGTATGGTTGAAGAGGAAGGTTTTCAGGCAGGAGTTGAAAAAGGGGAGAGAGGAGTCAAGGCGGAGAGATTGAGGGAAAGTGTTCCAGAGTTTTGGGGCATAGTGGCTGAAAGCGCGACCTCCAATGGTGAGGCGGAGGGTGCGAGGGACGAGCAGGAGGCCAGTGCCAGTTGAGCAGAGGCTCCGGGTGGTGGATTGGGGAGTGAGGAGGTCGTAGAGGTAGGGAGGTGCCAAGGAGTCAAGCGATTTGAACACAGGTGTGAGGAACTTGAAGTCGATCCGTTCGGTGATAGGGAACCAGTGGAGACTGGTGAGATGTGGTTACGGAGTTTGGTCCGGGTCAGTATAGGGCGGCAGAGTTCTGAATGAACTGGATCTTTTGAATAGTGAAGCTGGGGAGACTGGCAAGGAGTGTGTTTGAATAATCCAGGCTGGAGGTGACAAACACATGCTCAAGGATTTTGGCTGCATATGGGGTAAGGTACGGTTGGAGGCAGGCAATGTGGTGGAGGTGGTCAGGGACTGATGTGGGGGAGGGAGGACAGCTGGGGATCGAACTGGATACCTAGATTGTTTACTGGTTTGGTGAGTGTGAGGGAGAGCCCAGGGAGGTTGAGAACTTCAGATCCACAAGAGCAAAGACATTGACAGGAGCCAAGGAGTATGGCCTCCGTTTTGTCCACATTCAGCTGCAGGAAGTTTGCACTCATCCAGGCCCTGATGTCTGCCAGACAAACTGATAGAACATCAGTGGACTTGGAGTTGGTACTGGAGGAGGCAAAGTAAATTTGAGTGTCATCCGCATATATGTGGAAGTTTACCCCATGTCTGTGGATGACATCGCCCAGAGGGAGCATATGGGTGCATTACTACTGGGCGAAATAAGAGCATACAGCATTTAGGTTGCTAATCAGTGCCTTTCTAAAAAGGGCAAAGTCCATAAGGTATACTCAAAATCGATTTAGTTATGTCAGACTAATCAGTCAGCATTATTTGAGAAGGTATCATGTGAGGGCTACTCAATAGATATAACTTAGATGGCTGCCACGTGTCAGCCTGATTTAGTTGGTAGCACTCTCGCCTCTGAGTCAAAAGGTTTTGGGTTCAAGTCCCACATTGGGACTTTGAGCTCATCATTTTGGCTGACACTCCAATGTAATGCCAGGAATCACGGCATTGTCAGAAGTGTTGTCCTTCATTTGAGACATTAAACTAAGGTCCTGTCTACCTATTCAGGGAGATTTAAACAATTTGATGGCTCTATTCAGAAAGAGAAGATAGTTTCTCTTGGTGTTCAGGCCAACAATCCCCAGATAAAATTGGTCATTCACTTCTTTGCTCTTTGTGGGCATTGTTGTTTGCAAATTGGCTGCCACATTCGTCCTAACATCAATGGCATTAAATCACATGCATGAATATTCATTAATTTCAGAAGTCATTTGATAAACTCTCATATGTAAGACTATAGAAGGTAAAGGCTCACAGGAATTTGTAGTGAATTGAGTGAGCTGAATTAAATACTAATGCCAAATATATATGACAATTGTAAGCAAGGTAAACATTTAGAATTATGAACTGCTGATGGGTTGACCAACCAACTACATTGTTATTTATTGAATTTTTCTTAATTTATGGCAGTGCCATGATTAACTTGGTCAATAGCTGGTGGGGACACAAGGTAATGATTTATTGTGGAGTTGCCTGGACTGGTGTGATTGTTCACAGCTATGAATGACGAAAGATTCAATAAAGTTAAAATTGATTTGGTTGACCAACTAAACAGACTGGCCAATACTGAGTTAAAGGATAGCAGACAGATTTTAATGTAGATGAGCACAAAATAAAGACTGAAACCGAAAACAGTAATGTTCAGTGCATTGTGACGTCCAGCGTCTTAGGACGTCCTCCCAATGTAAAAGGCACTATACAAATGTAATTTGTTGTTGTAATGTGTGCACATTGACAAAGAAAAAAGGGAAAGGTTTGGGATGTGATGATTGAACGTTTCCAGTAAATGTGACATTTGCTAGGTAAAACACCTTTCCCACCATATTAAGGGAAATAGCTTTTACCTAGCGAATCCCAGAATGTTTCAAAGACACATTGGTCTAATGAACAAGCAAAAGTTAACAGCCATTGTATCTTTGATTTTAGCTGAGCTTTTCACACTATGCCACAACGCACATTGGTCCACAAGGTCAGAAGGTACAAAATTTGGGGGGAGCGGGGGAGGAGGGAGAGAGAAAGAGTTGGTGATATAGTTATGGAGCAGCATCAGCATGGAATGAAGTGCCTCAGAGATCAGTGCTAGAGATGGTATTGCTTGCATTCTTGCTAAAAGATTTCAAATCGGAAAACGGAAATAAAGCCATAAGAGTTTGCCAATGTCACCAAAGTGATTTTTTTTTTTCCTTTTTTTGTCACTCAAGCTGACTTCTCTCCCCCCCCCCCCCCCCCCCCCCCCCTCCCCCCCCCCCCCCCCCTCCCCCCCCCCCCCCCCCCCCCCCCTCCTCCCCCCCCCCCCCCCCCCCCCCCCCCCCCCCCCCCTCCTCCCCCCCCTTCCTCCCCCTCCCCCCCCCCCCAACCGCCCATCAGTCGGCTTCAGCCTCACCCGAGTCGACTCCATCCCAGTGCCTCACCGCTTCCTCCTCCCCTCAAGCCCTCAAACCTTCCTTGACCGTGCCTCACCCCCCCCCCCCCCCCCCCCCCCCCCCCCCCCCCCCCCCCCCTCCCCCCCCCCCCTCCCCTCACCCTGACCATTTCCCCCCTGCTCGGGTCATGACCCAACTGTGCAGCGCCTTGGGACCTCCTCCTGACGTGAAAGGCGCTTTATAAATGGAATCTTGTTGTTGTTGTTGTTGTTGTATCTGACACATGCAGAAACCCATCAAATGCTTGGGGGTATCCAACCAGACTGAAAGTTCCATGCACCCCACCTACATATGGAAATTCCCATGTTTGGAATGGAATGTGCATTCTCTCCCTTGAGGGACGCATCCTGTACACCTAATTCCGGAGATTAGGCGCAGGATGGCGAGAGCAAACGTTGGGCTCCCCAGAGTGTGCAATGGGGTAATGCTGGAGGTTAACCAGCTAAAACTGCATTGCTTGTCACTGAAAACATCGGCTAGCAAGTTTTACTGCTGCTTGTTGAGCCTGGACCACCCTACCCATTAGAAGTTTGGCTTGCAGGGCTAACAGGAGCTGAGTGGGAAGAATCCCTGCTCCCGATTTGTCCCTACAAATCAATGTAGAATGGAGCCATCCTTCCATGCAGCCTCTTCCCCTGTTTACCACAAATCCACCTCACTGCTTGATCCTGCACTCATCACAACTGAACTAGAGGAAGCCTCACCACTATATTTCCAGGAGTGAAAAGTCAGTCACTATAATGAGAGGGATTGAAAGCAATCGGGAATAGCCAGATCGGATACAAAGTGATCAAGGTCATTTATTCTCCTGAACAAAAATCCTTTCTTCTAGCTTTAAACCAACAAAAAACAATTTAGTCACTCAATTCACGACTGCTTGTGGTTGCCGTGTTTCGCTCACAAAATAGAGTCAATTCACTTTACCATATATTCAGTGAAAAGCTTTGAGACATCACGAAGACATGATAAGGCGCTATATCAAATACAAGGATTATTATTATTTATCCTGAGAGATTTGAGAGATTGGCTCAGAAGTGGCTAATGTCATTTCATTTAGATAAATGCAAATTTATGAGATTGGAAGATTTTTGGCAAAAGAAGTAACTGAAGTATATAATAAATACTGTGGAGCATTGAATATTCTTTGAAATTTGGCTGCAGGCCAGATAGCCTATGTCTTTTCAATTCAACATCCAATGTCAAATAGTAGCATTCACCTTTAGAAGCATTAGACTATAAGTGGAAATAAGTTACTCTAACCTTGTATAGATCACCGGTGCTGCTATATTTGAATACTGTGTGCCGTGTCGGCCAACTTAATTAAAAAGGAAAAGAGCTCTGCATTGGTTGTTATGTAGAAACCCATCACCATGCTGTGCTGTCATCTGGAATACTGCGGACCCACCTGTCTTAGGAACTGAGCTATCAAGACCGGTACAGAGGGTTGATTTATTCTGGCATTCCGTTGCCAAGCTTCATCTCCAAGGAAACAACCGCAACAAATTGTGTTTATATAGCATCTTTCACTTTGGGAGGACACCCCAAAGCACTGGACAGTCGAGGGCTTGCACCAGAGCTCAGGGTTGGATTCGGGAGGAGTGGTGGTTGGGGGTGGGCGTGGGGGTGGATAGGGTAATGAACATAAAGCAGCCCAGTGCCTGCCAAGTGGAGGTAACAGGCAGGTTTAAGAAGGTTGCAGAGGTAGGGTGATGTAAGACTATGCAGGGATTTAAAAGCGAGGATGAGGATCTTGAGCCCAATCCTCTGTGGTATGGGGAGCCAGTGGAACCGGGCAAGGATAGGGATGAAAAGCTCGAGGAGTCTAGTGTGGGAAAGGATACGAGCTGCAGAGTTCTGGATGGTCTGCAGCTTGTGGAGGGAAGACTTAGCAAGAAAAGAATTGGCTTAGTTTTCCTGGACCTGACAAAAGCTGGATAAGGGTCTTGACAGCCCAAGGAGAGAAGTAATGGTGGAGGCAGGCAGTGTTGCAGAGGTGTTGGAAAGTTGAATGGGTCAGCACCCAGTGAGGTTTAAAGGACAGTTAAGAGTCCAACAAGATTCTATGAGACCGTATGAGATTAGTAACATTAAATTTGCCTCCCCCCACCTCCCCCAGGAAGATAGTCATTATTGAAATACTGAGAGCTATAGATAATATGGATGTAAGCCGACTGTAGCCAAGAGCCATCTATCTGCATTGGATAGCCAGATATTCAGGCAACAACAATGCAGCTGAGATTGCAAAATACTTGTCAGTACTGCAATTCTTTCCAGCCTACGTTTTCTTTTCTCCCGGTATGGTTTTATTCTTTTTCCAACCAACCACCTCTTCACCTGTCTCTCTAGAGACAGAGAGAAAGACAGACAGAAATGAACGAGGAGAGAAAGACAAACGTTGGAACTTTGTTATGGGTAAGAAATATGTTACGGCTCTCTTCCGAAATCCCTTTACTTATCCCCTTTCGTGGCTTTCAAAACCCATCTAAAAAATATCTCTTTGTGCTTTCGGCCACTCCCTTACTCATCTTTTTCTCTCTCCCAGCTTGGCTTCCTGCAGTTCTCAGACTTTGTAAAGTGCTATGATATGTGTGTTCCCCCTATGTTTAAGGCACTACATGAGTGCAAATTGTTGTTTTTGTTCTTAACCACGCTTCTGCAGAGCAGACACGACTGCACTAGTGTTTACTTTCCTAGAGTAGCCTGCCCCATGTCCTCACTGCTCAAAATTGCTGATTTAATGCCAAATTGATAGCAGATTTTACTAAGGTCTGGTTTCTGACAGCCCAAAACTATAATGAACCTCAACATATAGTCACAAGATAAGACTTTATTCTCATTTTTCCATCGTGGATTTGAACACATCAGTGAAAAGTCACTATATTTTTTAACCTGTAGTTTTTTCCATTTAGTTTCCGATTCATAGATTTACTGAACTAGATTTTTAAAATTATTTTGTACATCTGGTTTATCTCAACCACTATTTCCTTTCTTTAACCCTTCTGACTTTCATTTCAGTTTAATTTTGTTTATTCTTAATCTTTCTTGGCCTCTTTTTCTTTACAACCTACGTTTTGTTTTCCCCATGATACAGTTTTATTCTTTTTCCATTCATCCACCTCTTCATCTATCTTCTCAGGCTGATCCCCTGGCCTTGTGCCAAAGCCACTTCCTCAGGCAATATCTACTTCCTGAGGCAATTTCATCCTTTTGTGAACCCTGTGCGTGGCAAACTCAAATCTTTCCAATTCACACATGGAAGCTGTTTTTATAGGATTTCTTCTGCAACTTTTTCCTGTGGCCCATTAAGGCACCTGGATTCGAGCCACTGCACCTGGAACACCATTGTTCCAGCTTCATTATTGCTTTTGTAAGGCCTTAGAGACCACTGCTCTTTAAATGTACTTCAGCTCTTTTACACATGAGTTACAAATATATCTGAAAACTTAAAGAAATATACTAATTGTCTTGAAATTGATATTGCATGGATACATATTGTTTCTTGATAGCTAACCCCCTGGCTTAGTGGTTGCACTATTGCCTCTGAGTCAAATGGTTGTGGGTTCAAGACCCAGGTCAGGGCTTGGAAATACACAATCTAAGCTACACTGCAATGCAGTGCTGAGCGTGTGTTGTATTGTTAGAAGTTCCTCCCTTTGGATGAGACATTAAAACAAGGTCTCATCTGCCTGTTCAGGTGGACGTTAAAGATCCCATGGCACTTTTTGAAGGCATTTTCTCCTGGACAACAATCTCCCAAATAAAATTCGGTCATTCACTTCATGGGTGTTTCTGGGACATTGGCTGCTGTGCTCATCCACAAATACACAGTTACTCCACTTCACAGTAAATCCTGTGAAGCGCTTTGGGACATCCTCCTGATGTGAAAGACGCTATCCCAAATGCAGGATTATTATTATTTGATGTTTGGGTGACCTTTGGTCATTTTCTGTAAGAAATTTGTTTCCAAATACAACAACAGCAGCTTGCATTTATATAACGCGCTTCACATTGCGCAATGTCTCGGAGCGTTTTACAAGGACGGGGTTGGACATCGAGGAAGAGAAGGGGAGTGGAGGGTGGGCGAGCGTTCCAATTTAAATTATGCACAATTGTCACTTGAGAGATCTAACAATGATGTAGAAATAATTTTATACGCAGCGTTTGTGAAGTATCTTTTAAAATTCACCCTGCTCCCCTGAAAAATGAGCTGTGGGATGGTTTTAAAGACTATGGATCAGCGAACCATTGGTGCTGGAGAATCTCCAACAATTTTTCATTCCTGCGAGACCAGCTCAGAATAAATTGGCCAGCATCCAGTACACCCTGTGAAATGGCCTTATTTGGGTTAGCCTGATTTTAACCTCCTTATAGCAGTCCTGTATGAGCCTCTTCTTTCAGACCTGCTCCTCACTCTGCATTGTGTTTTATATGAACCAATTTCCTTTTTGGTCTGGATATTTTTGTTCTGGTTATTTAATTCCATAATTAACAAACAAGTCAGTAGAGCTGAACAAAATATGTACTTGTTGCAACACAACCTAGAAATTGTCTTTTTTTTGCAGTTGCGTATAGATGTGTATATCTAAGAAATATATTTTGCAGTTCTACATTTATATAATTTTCTCAAATGAAAGCTAAATTTGCATCCACAGACTGTTCCATGATGCCTAGTGTGTCTATGATATGCTACTACAGTATTTGTAGGAAATCCCTGGAGCTCTTGACAATTTATCAACGTTCTTTTTCAAGTTTGATAAGATAGAATGAAGCCAGAAGAAATCCAGGATGTTTATAATCTTCAAATATCGGATGCGGCAGTATTTCCATTGTTTTTGGTAGTGGAGTTTATTTAAATGGTTGTTTTATAATCGATGGTTGGAGTTATATGTGGGGATTAGAAATTCATTATTATTCCATTTCTGTTTGCTGTTCTCAAACATGCAGAAATGTTAAAGTGAATTACCAAGAGACAGAATGATTCCTGACTGAGCAGAAATGTTTCAGAAATGTTTCAGGCACTTCTTTACTAACTGAAAGTGTCTTTTGTGAGCTGCAGTGGGACTCCCTAATTGATCAGGAGACATGTAATGATTTATAACAAAGAGATAACTATTTTGGTTCATAAAAATGTTGCTTAACATTATAATTAGCAGCAGATTCATTTGATATCCTAAGCAGCATATTTGGTCCAGAAATCAACTGCACCATGCCAATATAAATAGACACTAGAATATATTTAGCAGGCACTACCCTCAATTAAATGTCCCATTTGTGAATATGCCAAAAGAACTTAGTAAGAACATCAGCCAAGATTGAATGTGAACGATATACTGATAAAAAGAGTAAATGTATTTTCGAGTCCAGATTAAATTATTTGATATGTTGGCAGGAGATGTAACAATAAAGTATATTGAGAAGAGTGAGTTGAGATTATTAAAACAATCAATGGATCCTTATCAGAGGGGGCCAGGAAGGCTTTAGCAAATACAACCAAGAGTAGAATAATGGAGTTCAACTTGAACAGCAAAATCATTCAGAACTGAACCAGTATCCCGTGAAGGAGCAATGAAATGTCACAATCCGTTGACAGCAACATCAATGACATCCATGAACAACTTTAGCAATGACAATTATAATTATAACTAGCAGCTTCAGTAGTGAGAATGGAGACTGCAGAAAGCCTTGGGCAAACCACTGTGCTAAAATCTGGAGAGGGAGGTGAAGTGTTCTACAAATCTACAAATGCATAATCATCAAATGGTTTGATTGCAATTTTCGTCAATGTAAAAATTCTCACCAGGCTAATTATCGCATCACATTTTTCATTTCATTATGATATTATGAAACAATAATATTCTTAATTATTTCACCTAATCTTGCTTTTCCAGTTAGTAATTATTCTTTACATCAACTATAATTTCCAGACAATGCACTCTTATTTACAACACAACAAAGCGGCTTTCAATTAAGGAAGTCTAAACAAGTGCAGTCAAATAGCATTTGGAAAAGTTTAATTTAGGAACATAGCCCAGGATGCAATGAATATTATATTGGAAACAAATATTATACCGGACATGTAGAATAATGTAACAAAAGTTGTGTTGTTCAGTCATTTAAATGACCATTTGGTTAAATTTCAAGATCATTTTTGTCTCTATCTGCAGTGGTTAGAGCACTTGCTTCGCAAGTGAGAGATCTGGGATCGATTCCCGGTAGGGCAAAACCTTAGCCAGGTTTCCTTACTCAACATGCCTAATAATAATCACTCAAGAAAAATAACAATAATAAATTGGTCACTTCAATCCACGACTTTTTTGTGGGACACTGCTGTGTGCAGTTGACTGCTGCGTTTTGCCCACAAATATACAGTCAATTCACTTTACAGTATATTCTGTGAAGCGCTTTGAGACGTCTAGAAGATGTGAAAAGTACTGTATCAAATGCAAGGATTATTATTATTACATGGTACTTGTTCAGGGGAGTCTGGATTTCTATGTTCCTTTTTGCTCCAAATGGGATTCAGTCTCTTTGTCCCATAATATACTGTACAATATTGGGGTCTTGTTTGAGAAATGAGAAATTCCAAAGGATGTAGACTTCAGCTGATGCAGCAGTTAAAAAAGACCACACAAACAAGATATTAAGCACCAGTCAAAAGAAAAATCTGGTAATAAATCTGAAGGCCCTGGTCAGTCAACCTTGACAGAGAAAAGCAAAACAAACTGCTAAGCTCAAATAATATTTTGCAGTTAATGTACCAGGAACAGCATGAAATTAAAAGCCAGTGGTTCACTTTATTAATGACTTGTATCTGATAACCCTACACTAGCAAGCACTGCGTATTAACAAGACTTACATGACTTACAGGACAGTCAGTCAGTTGTGCGAAACACTTTGAGACATGCTCCTAACATAAAAGGCACCATATAAATGTAAATTGTTGCTGTCAAATCTTTCATTCAAATTGCAGATAAACCCTCGAGCTGAGAACACGAAAAAACGTTTTGTTATTTCAAACATAGTGTAAAACAATCTGTTACGATGAGGTCCCACTGTAAAGGGTTTGATGTAGCTAATGTATTTGACACTGTTAATAACTGCTAGTTTATAGCATATAAATGGAGATATAGTTTACCTGCAGATAATGGTGTACTGTTGGTGATTCACTGATGATTCGATTGTATATATAACCAGCCCTGTCTTGTTGAATCCTGGATGTGTTTTTTCCTATTGGAGGTTAGAATATCAGCTAACAGTGGTAGACTGTTCATAACAATCTGTCCGCTCCATCCGCTCAGCAGGCTGCTTCATGTCCCCTTTGGAACTTCATTCCCTTCGCCTCGACTCTTCCCTTGCCTCTTTCAAGGCATTTCTCAAGATTCTCCTCTTCGACCGTGCCTTCAGCTATATTCCACGCTCCACCCTCCCTGATCGGGTCCAAATCCCTCCTGTCCAGCGCCTTGGAACGTCCTTCCAACGTGAAAGGTGCTATACAAATGTAATTTTGTATTGTAGACTACTAACACTAGATGGCTACCACTTTTTTGATATTCAGAATCCACTAAGGCTTGATACCACACCTCAAGGAACAATTTAGCAGGAGTTAAACAAATTGAACAACAACAACTTGGATTTATATAGCGCCCTCCATGCCGGACGGCATCTCAGAGCGCTTCACAGTAACGGATCCCGGGGCCGAGCCAGGGGGAGGGGGAGGAAAGTGACCAAAGGCACGGTCGAAAAGAAAGATCTTCAGTAGGGACCTGAAAGTAGGAAGAGAGGGAGCGAGGCATCTTATGCATCTAAGATGCATCTTATTTTCCCTCAAAAAAAACAAAAAAAAATTAGTCACTTCAATCCATGACTGTTTGTGGGATACTGCTGTGCGCAATTGGCTACCACGTTTCACCCACAAATATACAGTCAATTCACTTTACAGTATGTTCTGTAAAGTGTTTTGAGACATCTACAAGACGTGAAAAGCGCTATATCAAATGCAAGGATTATATTTATTATTATATTATTAAATCACCCCGCCTAAATCTACCCGTCTCCACTTGGTGATACAGACCAGCCCTGCAATGTACTTTGAGGTGCTATCTTCCTTGAAATGCACTATAGAAATGAAAGTTATTGATGTTATAGTAGAATGTTCTGTCTGTGTATCGTTGTGTAACCGAGGCCAATAACATCTAAAATTGAGCTGTTAAATAGTACCAAAGGTTTGCATTTCAAATATTCAAATACAATTTAATTAAACTTTACATTTCGCTGTTTGATTCTAATTTTACTCAGTTGTCAAGTTGCACGTGCAAGCCAAAAAACATTCAAATTAGGGAACTATCATTACCTTAGCAACACAGAAGTCCTAATTATAATTTGCTTTAATGGCATATCTTATTAGAGAATGTTAGGAAGTCAGCTCAAACCCATAATTTTACAAACAATATACCTAAGTTCTGGCTGTGCAAAGAAAGAGATAATGCAAACATATCACACTACAACTAGAGAATTATTTCTTTCTTTCTCCTGTGCTTTTCCTATTATAAGCACAGGATGAAAGGTTCACTACATTCAGGGATCCAAACATGATAGATCCAAATGCTTCTAGGCAAGAGAGGTAGAGATAAAGACTGCATCCTACATCCATCGCTAGTGGGCAGCTCAAAAACATGTTAAAATAGACAAAGAAGCTTTTATCAACAAGGCCATTGAAGTATTGAGATGCATTTGGAGAGTTATTGACGATAAAGTCAAAGCGAGGTTATAATAGGTTTTCAATGTAAGCAAGTCCAGTGTGGCCAATGTGTAGTGTATTTACCAAATTAATCAACTATCTCCATCAACAAAAATGATAAATTAACCATCAGCGATGTATTAAAAATATAAGGCATGACAAGCAATAATAAAATTACTTTTATTTATCAAACAGGTAGCACTCCATAAGGGAAGTTTTCTATTGATAGTAAGAGGTTGACCTTAAGAGTTTTATTACTGTATTTTTAAAAGTCATATGGTGAGTAAACTTATTTGTAATAATGAATCCCCAACCTGCAAGACTAACAAAAAGCATTCAATGTATTTCATTCTTTCAGCCTATCTTAAATAGTCTTAAATAATCTAAAAATAATCACTTAATAATCATGATTTTGGAAAGCACCCAGCATTCTTGCAATTCTCGCAATAATCAATTAATAATCATGACTTTTGGAAAGTACCCAGTACTCTGGCAATATGCCATGTAAACAGCAGTTTCTGTGATTAATGTAAAATGCAATACAATATACATTTATATAACGCCTTTCAAAACACTTGACACTGCTGGTTGGGCATCTGTGCTGGGGGTGGTTCCCGAGGGAGGTGGTGAGGGGAAAGTTTACCAAAAGTTCAGTCGAAGTTTTGAGTTTTGAGGCCGGCTTTGAATGAGGGGAGGGAGGGAGTCAGAGGGACACAATTTACTTTTTTTTGTTCTGTATTGTCTTGTTCATTGTTTCTACTCGTCCTAGTCAATTTTCCTCTCTCGTCCAAATTGACCAAACATAAATTAAAATCAGTAATTTACTTCCCTATCCATTGTGGGTTCCTGCTGGCAGATTGACTGAACATGTGCCTTCTTGAAAATAGTCAGTCCATGTCAAACTAACTCATTGTGCACTTATTTTTTGCTGTAATAAAATGCTATAGCAAATTCAAGTCAGGTCTTATTAATCATGTTAGTCACAAAGAGTGATTAATGTTCCTTTAATATTGGCTGCTGTTAAAGATAACATTAAGGTGGAATATTGCCTATGGAGGTTAGATAGCAGGTACCAACATAATGCTATGGGCACTCCAAGATAAAGCTTTAGACCTGAAATTCCACTGAGTCTAATCTGCAAAACCTTAAAATTTAAGATTGTGGAAAATTCTTAACTTCATTCTTAGTTTGGAGCTAGTTCTTGTTAAGAACTGCTGAAAAATGGCTTCCAAATTAAGACTTGATTTAAGAATTTTACAGAATTCTGCACAATTTTAAACTTTCAGGTCTTACAGGCTAGACAAGGTATAATTTTAGACTGTATGTGCCTTAACAGGCATTAGTCCACACGAAAACCACCAAGCAGACATGTTTACTGGCAAGAGCCCCAAGTCAAAGGGTGTTGTGTGAGAAAGTGCACTGGTAACAGCCTGGGTTGGAAGCTGAAGAGGGAGAGGAATGTCTGCAAGCATGAGGATTCAACATTAGCCATATCAAGAATTGGCAAAGACGGCCAAACCTCATGATTAAAAGGTTTGTGGAAGCAGTAAGGGAGGGTAGGCGTTCAGAATGCTGACTACTAATAATAACAGAAGACATTGTGTAGCACAAGTTGCATTGGCACACATAACTCCCTTACAGTGACTCAGTTTCCATGGAAAGAACAAATTCCAAACAACTGTCTACTAAATGTTACAAGTTATAAAATGTCTAAGTCTGCAAGACTTTTTCATACCTACCGGGGTGTGGGCAAAAACAATACACTTTCTGCTTAGAAAGACGATGCATTATAGAACAATTTCACTGGGTAAAAACGCTAAAAAGTCCCAATAGTTTTCTTGTGTACCTGCCACTTTTAGGATGTGTAATTAATGTTGTTAAATGCTACTAGTTGAACAATAAGAACACAGTTTTATGAAGGGATCTGCACTCCTAAGACTCAAATAATTCTGCAATAATAATAAATAAATAATAATATTTTGTAAAGCTATTATAGTAAAGCAATTATAGTAAAGCTAGTTAAGATTTGGTTTCACACTACACTATAACAGTCACACAGAAATCTGAAAATATAATAGTAATGAGTCACGTGGAAAAGGGAGACAAAGGAAAGAACCTTCATTTTTATTTTGATCAGCTAGGTATCTAATACAGGCAGAAACCCATCGCCATATTTGAGTCTCAAAACCAAACTACAGTACAACCATGTCATAACACAGATTTTGTATGCAATTGTGAACCCTGACAGTTGCTTACCTAAAATCCAAAAATGTCACTGTACTTCAAATGTTGCTTGAATTGCAGTTGTTGCTTTTCAAAACTAATTACAGTACATAATGGGAGTAGAAGCACAGAGGCACGTTTTAAAGCTCAATACCACAATTTCAAGCATGATGTGTGCCAATGGAGCCAGCAGCTTTCAGCATGTAGAGTGACATCGCCGGTCATATTACGATGCGCAGTGCTGATCAGTGGCCACTCTTGATCCCACCCTGCTAAAAGATGTGTTGGAATTTTGCAAACCTGATCGGTCACCTAATAATGGGTTCTACTGTACTGAAAGTTTCATATGTGTATGGTTTCCATTTATTTGACAAGGAATGTGCACTAGCCTCCCAAAGCATTACACCATGCTTAGCTAATCCTAAAGAATTTAGGCTCAGTTTGCAAAAAAACAAGGTTTGGGGGTCTCAGAATGAGAGTTGAGGTACTGCTCATAGTATTCAGCTAAAATAGTAAAGCCTAACATTGCAAAGCACTGTCAAGCTTTCCATTGCTTGTCAGGTTAGGACTTCTGTATCCATTAAAAGGCTTCAGCAAGTAGGGTTATCAGGGGTTAAGTGGAAAGAATCACATTCCCCAGTGATTGGTCACTAGTCTGCTTCTCCAAGTCTTACTAAAGAGCCAAACTGGTCCGTCATCATGGAGTACTTTGGACCACCACCAGAGCAGATAGACTCAATTTAGATTTTCCACTGCCAGGCATTGTCACCTGGAAGCCAACTCAGCCCCAAAGAGACCCTGCTTACTTCTCCCCGCCCCAAAGGAGAATAGTCATTAGTTGGTCATTAGACATCTGACAAGTGCAGATTTAAGCCCTCAATAGGATAGAAGGTTCCAAAACTACTCACAAGCCATGTGGTGAGCAATGTCTGTCAGCAGAAAATGTATGTACATCGAGAATATAGATTATAGTAAATCATGAAATGAAAATATCTCAAAGTGCTCCACAAGTAACTGGGATACCATCACGCATAGTTACTGTTTTTGTGGGACATTTATACCAGTGAGCGTCGGCCACTGAGACAATGGCCATGAGATAAATGACCAATTTATTTGGAGGACTGATAGCCTGGACATCATGCAAACCTCTTCTCGTGTTATGTCATCATTAACAAGTAGAAGGGTGGTTTGCAGACGACAGTATATCTGATAGTGCCACACTGCCCATGTCCTTCACTGCAAACTACTAATGTGAACCTTCTCAGTGCTGAGGTAAACCAATTCCTGGAATATAATACAGACTTCACTCAATTCACAGTATAATTAAAGAACACTTTCCAATACATTTAGCATTCTTTGTGGAGTGAAAAATTCAACAACAAAAAATTGCATTTATATAGCACCTTTCACGTCGGGAGGCCATCCCAAGGATTTATGCTCAATTATTCTAAAACAGTGAACTTTTCCTGGGAAACTCTAATGCTCTGTCACCATATTTTTAAAGGAAAACAGGAAGTGCAGTGCAACATAAATGTCTTCCATGACATTGCTCCTGTGGGATGAGGTTAAAGGCTTTCTCAGATGTGTATCTTATTATTGGCAAAGCGCAGGATCAGGCTAGCAGCAGGAGACAAGCTACACAGCTAGAGTAAGCCCATTAAGTGAAAAGGTTGATGAGGGTTTATGTGATCTGTCATGAACACTGGTTGAGTTTAAAATCTTGTTTCTATTTGAAGTGAAACACTTGCTAAATTTTACAAGAGTATAATTGGAGACAGGCCAATATACATACCTATTTGAATGTCAGTGGAAGCAACAGCAGACTGCTAATCAGTAAAGGTGAAAACAAAAAACAGAACAGTGCAAAATGATTGACTTCATATTGACAAAGCTTTTGCATATTTCAATGCCACACTTGGAAAACAAACACATTCCAGCAACAGCGCCTGTGATATTCTATTTTTTAGTGTTTTTCACAGGACCAAAAAACATGGCTTTACAATTAATGCTTGTTTTCCCAAGTGTTGACACATTATTTGACTATATAGGATATCACAATTGATCCTGATTCTCTTATCTGACAAACACATACACTTTCAGGGGTCATTGACTAATGAGCAATATGGAAACCTTGACTAATCTTTCTCCTCAGTTCATGTATGGCTCAGTTTCAGCTGGGCGAAATGATTTACTGTTGGTCAGTTTCAGCCTAGGCAAAAGGCTTTATCATCCAACTTATTGTAGACTTTCCCTGTCATAAATGTCTGTAATTTCTCACAACTTGTTTAAAAAAATCACTCTGGTGCTACTGTCGTTAAGCTCTCTTGTATCAAGTCACAGGGGAGTTCGCAGAGTAATGTTCTATTTAATGTCCACTTATAATATTCGTTGAACCCAACCGGTGAGGAGAAACCGTTTGTGGAGATGAAATTGAGGCGGTGTGAGAGATACGATCTGAACCATTCAAGGAGACAACCGTGAAGGTTGAGGTGAGAGAAGAGGTGGTGGATGAGGATAGAGTGGGAAACGATGTCGAAGGCAACAAAGAGATCAAGGAGGACGAAGAGGCAGAGGGAGCCCTGGTCGCAGATGGACAGAATGTCTTGTCACTTTGACCAGGGCTTTTTCTGTGCTGTAGGCAGCACAGAAACCCGATTGGATGGTTTCGAGAAAGGGGTGGTGGGAGCAGAAGGAGCGAAGCTGGGAAGCAACGACTCATTCCAGGACCTTGGAGAGGAAAGGGAGGTTGGCGATGGGGCGATAGGTTGACAGCAGGAATGGGTCCATGGAGGGTCTTTTAAGGACAACAAAGTAGCCAAAACTCTTGTCCACGCCTTCGTCACTTCCCGGTTAGACTATTCCACTGCCCTCCTCACTGGTCTCCCCAGCTCCACCATACACGAAATCCAATTAATTCAAAACTCTGCCGCCCATATACTTTCCCGCACAAAACTCCATACCCTCATCACACCAGTCCTTGCCAGACTCCACTGGTTCTCAATTATTGAACGGATCGATTTTTCACTCATTTTCAAATCCCTTCATGCCCTCACACCTCCCTATCTTACCGATTTGCTTACTCCCCCACCCCACACTACCAAACGCTGTCTTCGCTCAGGTGGCTCCGGCTTTCTGTTGTACCTTGTCCCCTCGCCTCCACTATTGGTGGCCATGCCTTCAGCCACTGCGCCCTGAAACTCTGGAACTCTCTCCCTCAATCCCTCTGCCTTGCCCCCTTCCTCCCCAGTTCCAAATGCTGCCTAAAGACCTTCCTTTATGATCGTACCTACCCACCCCACCGTCTTCCCTTGGCTTGGGGTCAGACTGTCAAGCGCTCCGGCACACGTTATGGGTACTATATAAATGCAAGTTGTTGTTGTACAGGCATTCCTTACTTTGATAACCATAACATTGCCCTCAAGCAATTACACATCCTGAATGGTCACATGCTACAAGCTATGAATCGCCCATTGTAAAACCTCAAGCCAAAATATCCTGAGAGAAAAATATAGGGAAACATGTTACAACATGGTCGGCTGCATCCAATATTTCAATAGCCGTGTTATAAGCGAGGTGCAAAATAAGTTCAATTTCCAGGTCACTGCTGCTGTCACTTCCTGCACCCGTGCACAATGCACAAGAAGCGATGCTACCTGGCCTGACAAGCCAGATGATGGCCACTTTTAAGTGGGAGAAACCAGCCAGTCAGCGCTCGAAGCCAGGTGTAGCACATTTATGGCTAATGTGGTCGATGCTAGATTGGCATGCAAAAATCGATGCAGTGTACATTTAAGGGTAATTTACAACAACAACAAGATTGCATTTATAGAGCGCCTTTCACGTAGGGAGGATGTCCCAAGACGCTGGACAGTTGGGTTGGGACCTTATCAGTGGGGAAATGGTCAGGGTGAAGGGAGGGAGCGAGGAGGGGGTAGAGAGTCGAGAGGAGAGCTGAAGGCACGGCTGAAGAGAAAGGTCTTGAGACCGGCCTTGAAGGAGGAAAGGGAGGACGCAAAGCGAAGGCACTGGGGGATGGCGTTCCAGAGCCTAGGGGCTGAAACCTCGGCCACCGATGGTAGGGCGGTTAGGATGGGAGATGTGCAGCAGATCGGAGCCAGAGGAACGGAGGGTACGGGCAGGTAAATAGGTTTTAGTAGGTCGGAGAGGTAGGAGGGAGCAAGGCCTTGAATGGCCTTGTAGGTAAGGATGAGGATCTTGAATTCGATCCTCTGGGGGATGGGGAGCCAGTGGAGGCGAGCGAGGGTGGGAGTGATGTGGTCCTGGTGCGGGACAGTACACGAGCTGCAGAGTTCTGAATGACCTGCAGCTTGTGGAGGGAGGTGCCGGGAAGTCCGACGAGGAGAGAGGTCCCGTAGTCCAGCCTTGAGGAAAAAAACTATATATTTGTCTCCACCTCTTCACAGCAACCCTTGGTTCTATCCCTATTGCTGTTCTGACTGTCTGAAACGGTATGTTCGCATTTGTTACAAAAGGGTTAGAATATAAGAGTAGGGAAGTCTTGCTGCAACTGTATAGGGCCCTGGTGAGACTGCACTTAGAGTATTGTGTGCAGTTTCGGTCTCCTTATTTAAGAAAGGATGTACTCACCTTGGAGGGGATACAATGTAGATTTACTAGGTTGGTACCAGGGATGAGGGGGTGAGTTATGAGGATAGGTTGAGCAATTTAGGCCTTTATTCTCTAGAATATAGAAGAATATAGAAACCTATAAGATTATTAAGGTGCACGACAGAATTGATAGTGGGAGACTTTTCCATCTAGTTAGAGAAACTATAACCAGGGGTCGCAGTCTTAAAATTAGGGGTAAGCCCTTTCGCACTGAGTTGAGGAAAAACTTCTTCACTCAGAGGGTAGTGAATTTATAAATTCTCTACCCCAGGGGGCTGTAGATGCTCATTCCTTGAACATATTCAACACTAAGTTTGATAGATTTCTTGTGGATAAAGGGATTAAGGGATATTGGGATAAGGCGGGTAGGTGGAGTTAGAATAGATCATCCATGATCTTATTGAATGGTGGAGCAGGCTCGAGGGGCTGGATGACCTACTCCTGCTCTTAATTCTTATGTTCTAAGGTAGGGGGGAGCAAGGCCATGAAGGGCTTTGAAGGTGAGAACCAGGATTTTGAACTGTATTCTCTGCGTGATGGGAAGCCAGTGGAGTCGAGCGAGGATGGGCTTGATAGGGTCACGGAGCCTGGTGCGGGAGAAGGCATGGGCTGCAGCCTATGTGGAGTCCTGTAGCTCAATGGTTAGAGCACTCGCCTTGCAAGCGAGAGACCTGGGTTCGATTCCCGGAAGGGCAAAACCTTGGGTAAGTTTCGTTACTCCACACGCCTGATAACAATCCCTTAAGAAAAAAACAATAATAAAAAATTGGTCACTTCAATCCACGATTGTTTGTGGGACACTGCAGAGCGCAATTGGCTGCTGCATTTCGCTCACAAATATACATCAATTCATTTTACAGTCTATCCTGTGAAGCGCTTTGAGACGTTTAGAAGACATGAAAAGCGCTATATTAAATGCAAGGATTATTAGTATTATTATTGTTATTATGGAGGGAAGAGTTGGGGAGGCCTACAAGCAGAGTTTGCATAGTCAAGGCTGGATGTTATGATTTATCACACAAGTGGTTTATATTCAAATAAACACCACCATATACCCAATAACAATAATTCTTGCAAAATAATTATTTGCATATATTGAATTATTTATTATCAACCTTAAACGTTAACTCATTTTCCTCTCCATACGTGCTGCCTGACCTGCTGTGTGTTCCCAGCAACTTGTTTTTATTATATATAATAAACCTTGCATTTGATATAGTGCCTTATCAACAACTTGCAATTATATAGCGCCCTTCATGCAGGTTAGCATCCTAGAACGTTTGACAGTGGCAGAGCATGAGGGAAGGGGGAGATGAACGTAGGCATGGTCGAAGAGGAAGGTCTTCAGGCAAAACCTGTAGATGGGGAAGGAGTCGGCAAGGAGGGATAGAGGAAGAGTGTTCCAGTGTTTCAGGGCGTAGTGGCTGAAAACGTGGCAACCGATGGTGGAACAGAAGGCAGGAGGGAAATGCAGAAGGCTGGAGCCAGTCGAACGGAGGGAGTGGGTAGGAGGATAAGCAGGTCAAAGAGGGAAGTGCCAGGGCATGATGAGATTTGAAAACAAGCCAGGATCTTGAAATTGATCCATTCGGTGATAGGGAGCCAGTGGAGCCTGGCTTGAACTGGTGTGAGTTTCGTGCGAGTGAGCATGGGGCAGCGGAGTTTTGGATTAGCTGAAAGTTAAAATTTTGGATTAAAGCTGAAAGCATGAGACATCTCAAAGCGCTTCACAGAATATACTGTAAAGTGTATACTTTGTGGGCAAAACGCAGCAGCCAATTGCACATAGCTGTGTCCCACAAACAGTTGTGGATTGAGTGACCACATTATTATTTTTTTAAGGGATTATAACCCCCAGAAAAGTGACTAACAACTGGATTCCTGCTTACTGCGAGTTAAACAGAGGTGTGCCTTCCTTGACCTCTCTGCTGCTTTCAACACTGTCGACCACTCTATCCTCATCCACCGCCTCTCCTCTCACCTCAACCTCCACGGCGCTGTCCTTGATTGGTTCAGATCGTACCTCTCACACCGCCTGCACTTCCATCTCCTCAAACGGCTTCTCCTCTAGTCTCCGGACCATCTCATGCTGCGTTCCTCAGGGCTCTGTCCTTGGTCCCCTCCTCTTCAACATCTATATGCTCCTTCTTGGTGACATCATCCACAGACATGGGATCAACTTCCACATGTATGCGGATGACACCCAACTGTACCTCTCTGCCTCCACCCTGGACTCCAGGACCACTGCTGTCCTGACACAATGTCTGTCAGACATCAAGTCCTGGATGAGAACTAACTTTCTTCAGTTCAACATCAACAAGACCGAGGCTCTCCTGATTGGCTCCCATCAGGGCCTCCACACCTCAGGCGCTGACAGCATCACCATCCATGGTGCACACTCCACCTTACTAAGCCAGTCCGGAACCTTGGGGTCTTTTTGACCCTCAACTTTCCTTTCTACCCCACATCTGCGCCATGACCCACTCTGCCTTTCCCCACCTCTGGAACTTCACCCGGCTCCACCACTATCTCACACCGCAGGCCACCAAAACCCTCATACACGCCTTCATTATCATCAAGGCTTGACTACGCAAACTCCTTGCTTGTCGGCCTCCCCAACTCCTCCCTCCACAGGCTGCAGATCATAATAATAATAATCCTTGCCTTTGATTTAGCGCTTTTCACGTCTTCTAGACGTCCCAAAGCGCTTCACAGAATATACCGTAAAGTGAATTGACTGCATATTTGTGGGCAAACGCGGCAGCCAATTGCGCACAGCAATGTCCCACAAACAGTCGTAGATTGAAAATGACCAATTTATTATTGTTTTGTTTTTTTGGAGGGATTATTATGAGGCGTGTGGAGTAAGGAAACTTGCCCAAGGTTTCGCCCTCTGCCTGGAATTGAACTCAGGTCTCTCACTTGCAAAGCGAGTGCTCTAACCACTGAGCTACAGGACTCCACCCAGTACTCTGCAGCCCATGTCCTCTCCCGCACTAGGCCTTGCGACCCTATCACCCCCATTCTTGCCCAACTCCACTGGTTTCCCATCACACAGAGGATACAGTTCGAGATCCTGGTCCTCACCTTCAAAGCCCTCCACGGTCTTGCTCCCCTTACCTCTCCGATCTCCTAACCCCCTACCATCCTGTTCGCTTCCTCCGTTCAGCAGGATACGGCCTGCTTCACATCCCCCGCCTTGCTCGCCCCACTATCGGTGGGCGAGCCTTCCGCCACTCTGCCTCCACCCTTTGGAACTCCATCCCGCAGTCTCTCTGTCTCACCCCCTCCCTCACCACCTTCAAGACCCACCTCAAGGCCCTCCTTTTCGACCGTGCTTTCGATCTCCCTTCTTCCACCCCTGCCCTCCCCGACCCTCAGCTCGGGTCCTTAACTGTCTGTCCGTTGCCTTGGGACGTCCTCCCAACGTGAGAGGCGCTTTACAAATGTAATTTTGTTGTTGTTGTTGTGAGTGGAGTAAGGAAACCTTGCCTAACTTTTCACCCTGCCTGGGAATTGAACCCAGATACTTTCGCGTGCGAGGCGAGTGCCCTAATCAACGAGACTCCACAACGTTGCCGGGTTGGGCGGGTTCACCCCCTTTTGACTCCCAACCCCAACTTGGAAGCGCTCCGAGACCCTGTCTGGCGTGAAGAGTGCTATATATAAACACGTGGTTGGTGCAATCGCTTCACTGTCTGGCACCTCGGGACGTCCTCCCAAATTGCACGAATGCAATTAATTAAAAGATTAATTATTAGACACCCATTTACGCAATGTGTTGTTGTGTTGGTGCTGTTACTGGGCGGGAAAACATGGCTTTGGGCGGGTACCTAATTTTTAATTTTTAAAAAAATTTAAAACAGCAAAACTTGTTTTTTTTCCCCTCTCTCTTTGAAGTCCTTACGGTTTCAGAAGCACTGACAAACTCAACCCAGATCGGCCGCTGTGCTGCCCACAGGAGAGGAGGTGACGCACCATATTGGGCTACTTTTAGGCTGGTATTCGATGCCGATGCCAGTGTGAGTTTCGTGCGAGTGAGCATGGGGCAGCGGAGTTTTGGATTAGCTGAAAGTTAAAATTTTTGGATTAAAGCTGAAAGCATGAGACATCTCAAAGCGCTTCACAGAATATACTGTAAAGTGTATACTTTGTGGGCAAAACGCAGCAGCCAATTGCACATAGCTGTGTCCCACAAACAGTTGTGGATTGAGTGACCACATTATTATTTTTTTAAGGGATTATAACCCCCAGAAAAGTGACTAACAACTGGATTCCTGCTTACTGCGAGTTAAACAGAGGTGTGCCTTCCTTGACCTCTCTGCTGCTTTCAACACTGTCGACCACTCTATCCTCATCCACCGCCTCTCCTCTCACCTCAACCTCCACGGCGCTGTCCTTGATTGGTTCAGATCGTACCTCTCACACCGCCTGCACTTCCATCTCCTCAAACGGCTTCTCCTCTAGTCTCCGGACCATCTCATGCTGCGTTCCTCAGGGCTCTGTCCTTGGTCCCCTCCTCTTCAACATCTATATGCTCCTTCTTGGTGACATCATCCACAGACATGGGATCAACTTCCACATGTATGCGGATGACACCCAACTGTACCTCTCTGCCTCCACCCTGGACTCCAGGACCACTGCTGTCCTGACACAATGTCTGTCAGACATCAAGTCCTGGATGAGAACTAACTTTCTTCAGTTCAACATCAACAAGACCGAGGCTCTCCTGATTGGCTCCCATCAGGGCCTCCACACCTCAGGCGCTGACAGCATCACCATCCATGGTGCACACTCCACCTTACTAAGCCAGTCCGGAACCTTGGGGTCTTTTTGACCCTCAACTTTCCTTTCTACCCCACATCTGCGCCATGACCCACTCTGCCTTTCCCCACCTCTGGAACTTCACCCGGCTCCACCACTATCTCACACCGCAGGCCACCAAAACCCTCATACACGCCTTCATTATCATCAAGGCTTGACTACGCAAACTCCTTGCTTGTCGGCCTCCCCAACTCCTCCCTCCACAGGCTGCAGATCATAATAATAATAATCCTTGCCTTTGATTTAGCGCTTTTCACGTCTTCTAGACGTCCCAAAGCGCTTCACAGAATATACCGTAAAGTGAATTGACTGCATATTTGTGGGCAAACGCGGCAGCCAATTGCGCACAGCAATGTCCCACAAACAGTCGTAGATTGAAAATGACCAATTTATTATTGTTTTGTTTTTTTGGAGGGATTATTATGAGGCGTGTGGAGTAAGGAAACTTGCCCAAGGTTTCGCCCTCTGCCTGGAATTGAACTCAGGTCTCTCACTTGCAAAGCGAGTGCTCTAACCACTGAGCTACAGGACTCCACCCAGTACTCTGCAGCCCATGTCCTCTCCCGCACTAGGCCTTGCGACCCTATCACCCCCATTCTTGCCCAACTCCACTGGTTTCCCATCACACAGAGGATACAGTTCGAGATCCTGGTCCTCACCTTCAAAGCCCTCCACGGTCTTGCTCCCCTTACCTCTCCGATCTCCTAACCCCCTACCATCCTGTTCGCTTCCTCCGTTCAGCAGGATACGGCCTGCTTCACATCCCCCGCCTTGCTCGCCCCACTATCGGTGGGCGAGCCTTCCGCCACTCTGCCTCCACCCTTTGGAACTCCATCCCGCAGTCTCTCTGTCTCACCCCCTCCCTCACCACCTTCAAGACCCACCTCAAGGCCCTCCTTTTCGACCGTGCTTTCGATCTCCCTTCTTCCACCCCTGCCCTCCCCGACCCTCAGCTCGGGTCCTTAACTGTCTGTCCGTTGCCTTGGACGTCCTCCCAACGTGAGAGGCGCTTTACAAATGTAATTTTGTTGTTGTTGTTGTGAGTGGAGTAAGGAAACTTGCCTAACTTTTCACCCTGCCTGGGAATTGAACCCAGATACTTTCGCGTGCGAGGCGAGTGCCCTAATCAACGAGACTCCACAACGTTGCCGGGTTGGGCGGGTTCACCCCCTTTTGACTCCCAACCCCAACTTGGAAGCGCTCCGAGACCCTGTCTGGCGTGAAGAGTGCTATATATAAACACGTGGTTGGTGCAATCGCTTCACTGTCTGGCACCTCGGGACGTCCTCCCAAATTGCACGAATGCAATTAATTAAAAGATTAATTATTAGACACCCATTTACGCAATGTGTTGTTGTGTTGGTGCTGTTACTGGGCGGGAAAACATGGCTTTGGGCGGGTACCTAATTTTTAATTTTTTTAAAAATTTAAAACAGCAAAACTTGTGTTTTTTTCCCCTCTCTCTTTGAAGTCCTTACGGTTTCAGAAGCACTGACAAACTCAACCCAGATCGGCCGCTGTGCTGCCCACAGGAGAGGAGGTGACACACCATATTGGGCTACTTTTAGGCTGGTATTCGATGCCCTGTTGTGATCTCCGGCCGCTCGGGTCACACTCGCGTCACATCAACAGCGTCACTTCCGAGTTTGCGATTGTATTCGCGTCATTTCTACACTCGTAGCAATAAACACACACGTTTGAAGTCAGCACTTAAACCCCGAGAACAAACTAAACACCGCGACCGACCGACCGCCACCCACCCCGCGGGGGACCCGCGCCTGCGGCCGTTACTGACCCGGAAGCGCTGTGTCCCGAGCCCCGCACGACCCCGCCGCCGCCTCACCCCGCGCTGTAGCTGATTGGTTGGGAGGCGGGACAGCGGCCGCCGGGATGTCAATCATCTGACGTGTGACCTGCCCCGCCCCCGCCCGCTCCTTCTTCCGGTCCCGTCAACGGTCGTTCTCGGCGCGCGGTTCCCGAGGCCGAGATGGGAGTCTTCGAATGAGGTGTTTGAGGCGCTTTAAACGGTCATTTCTCAATAACACGACAGTCATTTACACCCGTGACTCTCACACTACCAGTTGTGACTGTGAGGGGGAAGGATGGGGGGGGGGTGTGAGTGCGGCCCGCGGGGAGGAGGGTTACTGCGGCTCGGGGTGGGCCCGGTCCACGCGGTGCATTTATTGCCACGTGTATTGCACGTCGCTTCCTCGCGCGGAGCGCTCTCGTGTGGGGGGCGGTTTGCCAGTTCTCAGTGTGGACGGTGTGTGGACGGACGGCAGGCGATGGCCCGGCGGGAGGGGCTGCACCTTCCCTCCTCGGCCCGGGGTGTGTGCGGCACATCACACGACAGTCGGGCCTCGGCCGTGTGGGGGCCGAGGATCAGGTGCAATCAAAGGAATTAATGCACCCAATCGTTCCGCCTGTCTGCAGGTCGGTCTCCCAGGCCACGTCTCTGGTGGTGGGTGACTGTTCATCCAAAGATGGTTACACGCACATAAGTGCAGTTCCCAATGATTGACTTCTGGAGCCATTCACGGTATGATTTCCCCCCCCCCCCCCCTCTCTCTCTCTCTCTCCGGTGGATTTTCTGTTGTTGCTGTGCAGTTGGGCCCGGCACACGGATGGTGCGGGAGCAACAATACGTTACGCGTGTAGACGGCGCCCTTCACGTTGGAGGCGCGGCCCAGGACGCTGGATAGTCGGGGGTTTTTGGTTGGGAGTTGGGGTCAGGAGGGCTGGACGGCACGGGTGAGCGGTGGGCAAAGGCGTGGTTGAAGAGGAAGGTCTTTAGACGGGACTTGAAGGGGCAAGAGAGGCGGAGGGATTCGGGATACAAATCCAGAGTGCAGGGGCAGAGATGCTGAATGCCCGACCACCAATGTTGGGGCGGGAAGCGCGGGGGACCTGAAGCAGACCGGTGTCCACCGAGCGGATGGAGCAGATAGGCTGATATGGGGTTAGGAGGTCGGAGAGGTAGCAGGAAGCAAGACCGTGGAGGGCTTTGAAGGTGAGAACAAGGTTTTGTACTCGATTCTCTGAGGGATAGGGAGGTATCGCTGAATACATGGGCCTGGTACAGGTGGTGTATCGCTGAGCACGGGTGTTCAGTACAGGCGGTGTATTGCACATGATTTCTCGCGTTGATCGCTCTTGTGTTGCCCGTTTGTCAGTTCTCAGGCGGACGCGGCGTCAAAAAGAGCGGACAGTAACTGGCATGTGATTGTCTGCTGGGAGAGGTGCACCTTCCCTCCTTAGCATATTGTGTGCTGCACATCACTAAATAGTAGGGGTTTGACCATGTTGCAGGAGAAGATCAGTTGTAATAAAAGGAATTAATATGGAAATATTCCATCTATCTGCAGTTGGGTCTCCAAGTCATCTTTCTCGTGATGGGTAACAACTATTCAAAGATGATTATTCGTTGACCTTTTTTGTAACGGATGTTGTACATACATGCAGCTCCCAGCGATTGACGTCTGTAGAATTCCAGGTACGTGTTTTTTAATGATGGATTTTATATTAAGTTACAACTTAACTAGCCTGTATTCTAGATTTACAACCTTGATCCAGATTTCCCCCATTTTTGTGCTTTGATTGCACTTTTAGGTACCTTGCGAAAGATCAGTTGAGGTTTTCAGAATTGGATTTTGATATTGGGAGGGATTATTACTAAAATGCATATCTGGGATAGGTGGGGGTCATTGTTTGACTTTTAATGTTTATTCACAATTGTATTCAGCTGCCTGCCTGCCACTGCCTCAATCCTGCACACCTTTGCCCCTATTTTTCTCTTATCCATTGCCACTCATAACCAAAATGAAACCTACCTCGCCTGCTTCCTTGATCCCCATCTTTCCCACCCAGCTGCTTTTAAGATAGAGCAGAGCAGAGGAAACTTGCTCTATCTAAGTGCTTCTAAACACTCTTTGAGATGTTACCCTACATGGAGAGTGCTATATAGATGCAAATGGTTACAGTATTTTATGATCAGCAGGGTAACTGACACCTGTAGACACGCATCAGCATGCTTAAGCATATCCAAACCAGATTGAGTTCCATATATGTGTGCTGGCTAGACATGGAAATCTTCCTGCTCAAATTGTCTGCAGGTTCTCCCTCCTCCCATCCTTAGACTTGCCTCCTTGGCGGTGTCTATTGGTCACCTTCTCCCTTGCTCGGCTTCCAACCCCACCACTGTACAGATGCTATCCTGTGTAAAGGGCATTGTATAAATCAGAGTTGCAATATTGTATTCTGTACAAGTTTCATGATTGAACTGTTAATTGAGATTGGGAGAGAAGGAGGTAAAGATATTGATCTTTTTAAATGGCAAAGCACTGGTCACTCATCCTATCAGTTTCTGAAACTGAATTACTTAAGATGTTTCATGCAGCTGCAGCCTTGAAACGCTGTTAGTCTCAGTTAATAAATTATCTAGAGATTTGAAGCCTTACAAATTCAAAACTTATTAGAGAAAATACAAGTATGTGATCTGTCCATCTGGCTGGGGTTGTGATGAACGGTTTGCCACATTGCCTTTTGTCGACGAGCTGTTGAATGTCAGTCACGGCAGTATTAATAGGGAAAGACCACTGTGTTTATGTTGCACCAGCAGTACAGTAATCATTTACTGATTTCTTGAATACCCAATTGTACTAACTTCTTGTTAGAAAGTGTGATTCCTCTTTGTGGAGTGGGACTAAGTTCATGACACTTTTTAACTTGCCTTTGTGTTGCTCATTCTTCATTTTATTGAATTATTGAAGTGTCAAAAAAGGCAGAAAGGAAATCTTTTGCATTGTATTTTTCACTCTTGTTCCCAGTACTTGAGTGTTGCCAGATGCAGAAGAGACATTGATTTAAAAAAAACTGTTTAAATGAACCTTGTGATACCCAGTGGGTTTTGAAACGCACCACTGGAATGTTCAGATTGGGTGTAGTGCCAAAGTCCAATTACAACTTCAGTTGTTGTAACTTTATGATTCAGTAATGTGAAAAGTCTGGTTGGTAATCATTTCCAGAGTAAATTAAACATTCCATGTGTCTTGGTCAGTTAAAACTCTGCAGTCTGGTAAATGCAAATGGTCTGCTGCGTGTTCCTTGTTCCTGCTTCCACGTCCTTCCACTCTTACCTTTGTGGAGTCCTGGAGCTCAGTGGTTAGAGCACTCGCTTTGCAAGTGAGAGACCTGAGTTCAATTCCAGGCAGAGGGCGAAACCTTGGGCAAGTTTCCTTACTCCACACTCCTAATAATAATCCCTCCAAAAAAACAAAAACAATAATAAATTGGTCATTTTCAATCTACGACTGTTTGTGGGACATTGCTGTGCGCAATTGGCTGCCGCGTTCGCCCACAAATATACAGTCAATTCACTTTACAGTCTATTCTGTGAAGCGCTTTGGGACGTCCTCCTGACGTGAAAAGCGCTATATCAAATGCAAGGATTATTATTATTATTATTACCTCTCCTTGAATCCCTCTGTCTCATTCCCCCTCCAGTTTTCACTCCATCTCTATAAAGATGTTATCCTATGTGAAAACTGCTATACTGTACATTCATCCGGGCAACTAATTAGAAATAGAAATCTTATTCAATATAATTCTCCTGATGTGCTTAGCTTGGTGTTATAAACTTGTTTCTCATTTACTTAAATTTCCCTTTAGAGTATGTTGGGCTTTGGGTTCAGTTTTGAAGATGTGGCATCAGAAAGTCATACAGGATGTGCACACATATAGCCAAATCTTCAGTGATAAACTAGTATTCTCAGTTTTACATCTTTTGTCTCAGCTTAGTTAGAATCATTGAAACTTAAAGCGCAGAAGGAGGCCTTTCGACTAATCGAGTTTACACCAGCTCTTGGAGCAATCAATCCCTCTGCCCTAATTCCATACCCTTCACCCACCAACTATCATAAACTGTCTACTTCCCTCTTTAACCCACAATGGACTCTGCCTGTATCATCTTACTTGGCAAGGCATTCCACATCCCAATGACTGTGCAGTTGCTGATTTCTGAAATTCTTAATTATCCTACCTGACCAAGCTGTTACTGGGCTATCCTCCCCACTTGCCCTCCTGCTGTCAGTAACTAATCTTGATCTATTTTGACATTCACAGCCTTGAAGAGGACCATGTATGTCCATCTACAACCTCACTTTGGATCACTCCAGGAAAGATATATCAACCCTGAAATAATCGAGTACCTGAAAATCATTGCAGGAACAATGGTACCCGCCCTGCCTGACTGCTGACAACATTTATGATATTGTAATGTCCAATTGTTGGCTAGCTGTGAGAAACTGCTTAATTTAGTAAACTAAAGGTAATATCCAGCTTGCGTATATCTAGAAAAATTACATCTGAAATACTTCTGGTCCTGAATATTGTGGATATGTGCTGTACCTTATGGCTATATGTGAATTAACACCTTTTTTTAATCTTATGCAGGAAGATTCATCTTGAAATCGCACTGGGGGACGTGGACATTTCCAGGACATAAGGACCAGTTGGCTGTTTGTCTTTGAGTTGAGTACCTAGTAATTGGGATGGGAACCTGTGAAACCTTGGGACTTTGATGTATATTTTAATCCACCATTTGGCTTCCTTTCATATTGCTTCTTATTTGCTGCTTGTTTCATATGTCTTCATTACAAGTCATGGGGTAAAACTTTTATTTTGCCTAATTTAATTGTTTGTACTTGCAGTTGTACATGCTTTTCTGTACAATTTCATTTGGTAAAAAAAATTACCAGCATTTAACTTCACAATAAAGATTATGAAGAAACTGTATTTGTATTGTTTCTACAAATCGATCACTTGATCTTCCAGGGTGTCTGGGAAAGTGAGGTTTCCATTGTAATTAAATAATGTGCCCATAGAATTTGTTGGCATGCATTTCCCCCAAAAAATCAGATTAGAAAGCAGATTAGAGAATGACTCAGTGTGTTGGTGCTTTAAGTGTGTAATTCATAATTGTACCTGAATTATTAGGAAAAACCCATCTAGAACCTTGTTTAATATAAATTCTGGATTTATTTTCCTCATTCTACTATGACCAAGTTGTGGGTACAATGTACACCAAGATGCACAATATTACAGCAATAGTTTTAATTTAATTCCCTGAAAGTTCTGCTAACCTAGCATTTCACACTGTGCATGTGGTTGTTCCCCTTTTGATGTTAACATTTCTAGAAAATTACAAACTGTTCTTGAGTTGCTGAAATACAATTAAACATACACCCTACACAATCAAAAATGGGATTGGCAAACAAAACTGATCACAGCTGAGACCTGCTTTGCACAGAAAATACAAACACTGATGATAACATCTCCCCCAACACCTTGCAAGGTGAAAATAAACACATTGTACTTGGTCTTAAATGGGGCCTATCTGAGTCGGGTGGGTGATGAACTTTCAATCCTCCTGGTCTGGTGACTGCTGCCTTGTGTCACCTCATTCTGTGAGGTTACAGGGTTTGCTACATTTGTGAATTTTGTAAATCTGATTTAGGTCAGCAGTCATCACCACCTACTGCTTTTCCACATCACATTTTACAGAAACCAGATTGTTGTGAAGGCCATTCGACAGCCTGTAGTTAACTCAGCAGGTAACATAAAATAACACCTCCCTGTGTGACAATTAACTATCGTCAGAGCATGAGTTTTATCACGTAACTGCAATCTGAGATGATTCACCTTCTCCCCCAATAACCATTTAACTTAATGCTTTGGGCCAAATACATACTCACCTGTATTACTAGCAGAAATTATTATCAACATTAAAAAGCTTGATTTTCAAACAGCAATTAAGTTCAATATTAAAATTCAAGCCTTACAACCCATAAGAAAGACTAACAGAACCTGAGTAATTCCTGCTGAGAGTGGCAGATAGACCCCATTATTATTACATTCACTTACCAACAGTCCAAGAAACTTCAGCAAATGTATTTTACAGTTTCATGCAATGTTTCAGTAGCATTCACAACGCAAATGATTTACAGAAGAGTTCTTTCTACACTTTCAAAAAATTGAAACAAATCCTGATCACAGGTGATGCAATAACATGTATTAACTGGCAATTTCAATACACATGAATGTAGCAAAATGGAAATGTTACTAAATTCGAAGTTAGTGCTTGCTAACCCTTAGACAACTGTCAGGCCAACCTGATTGATACTGTTTAATGCACACTCAGTGCACTCTTGGAGTTAGCCACTTTTTTCCTCACCAAACAGGTGACACTTAAAAAGCTGTGCACCTCAACAGGTGCTTCTATTTTGGTGAATTTAAAGGTCAAACAATGCCATTTTTATTTATTGATGCTACACAAGGGATGGAAAGTAAAGGATCTGAATGAGTTCTGGTAGGAACCAAACAAGTAACACTGTTAAAAGGTACATCCAGATTACTGTTAAGCTTTCCCACCAAATTTTAATTATTGCGCCCAATTGAGTATCATTTTAAAATGGTGATGCACTAATGTAGAAAGCCTTTAATACAGTAGATAAACATTCCAGTATAAAACTGAATTTCATAAGCTCTATATCTGTTCACATCATGGCAACCTGTGTTTTAAGGACAGTTTGGTACATACCGAAATACAGGAAAATCAGGTATACCTGTGTTTTAAAAAATATTAAAAAAAGATTTCTGGTCCCATAATGTGTCATGAATATGATTTTCATTACTAGTTAATGGTCATTTGCAATTGAGCCACTGATAAAGAAAATCAACATTTTAAAAAAAAGGTTTGTCATACAGCACAGCTTAGGTTTGTATGACACCAGTCTATAAAGTTGCCCATAAACATACTGTGTTACACTGACACAGAAACAATTTCAAACTCAGTTTTCGCTCAAGGCATCGTTGTTGTGGTGTGCAGAAACCTCAACAGTTTTAGATCACAGTGCGCCAATATCTTTTCCAGTCATCGGTGTAAAGATAATCAAGTCTCTGCTTTTATCCGTGGGGTTTGTATGGTTCTAGACGTTTTAATGCTATATTTTGCATTCCAGTCATCACTTGATCCTTGTGCCTTTCTTTCTGTTGCATTACCTTCAGATTTGTCTTTCTTCTGTTGGTCACAAAAATTAAAAGTATTAATAGCTAATCTTTTCATTTACCCATTTATCAAAATACAATTTCTGCATCCAGTTATTAGATACTTTGAAACAATCACAATAAGCAAGTGATTATTCAAGTCACACAAGACTAACATGATCATTTATCCAAAGGAAAATAATCACAGTGGATTAATGCACATATAAATTACTCCTACAATTACATGATTTTCTAAACTGCAGCACATCATATCATATTCCCATAGAGTTGTAATAGTTTAGATGAAACTCACTTGATGCAGTGTTGATGGTGAGGCGTGAGGACCCTGAACATCTGAGGCACGGGTCACGGGCAGTGGGGCCACTAGATCAGTCCTAGAACTAAAGGCATCAGTATGATATTCATTTTGTATTAGATTAAAATTGATACAGTCAGTGACATTTCAGAGTATTTAGCTGGATTGCAAAATCAATAAACCTGCAGTAATTATTTCCTAATTGGTAAACCTTCAATGTAAATGTCAATCGATTGACAATCATTAATTTGAAGCCATCATAACACCTGGTAATGGCAAAAATTAAATGAACCAAGTACAATATATCTGTCCAGGTTTGTACCCACAGTTTCACCAGTGCGAGAAATTTAAAAAGATTAGGTAGCACTGGGCTCTGTATAGGCCTCTGGAATTCCATAGGCACTTGAGCTTCAGATTAATTTAAAAAGGCACGCACAGCGACTGCCACAAGCTTCTTTTTATAAATGTTATATGTTAGGATGCCAGACCACCTTGAGTAGCAATTGACTTAGTTTCAGTTGCAGATCTTATTGTAACATAGTCTAAAGCAGGTGAGCAAAAGTTTCACAAGACACCAGTTGGCTCAGGGTATGTAGGAGTTTTCTGAAGTTGCCCGCAAGCTAACAGCTCATTTGCAAAGAGCTTTAATAATGCAATTAGTGAGCCACATAATAATCTTGAAGTTTTCTCTTCAAGAATCAAATATCTCGGAGTGAGTACGAGATAAAACTAGGCAAAAGCTGCAACTGTGTACAGTGGAAACTCACTTCAAAGTCACCCAACTAATGTGGTCAACTGACTAATGGGGTCAGTGTTTTGTTTCTGCATTATACAACAATTCAACTCATTTATGAGGCCACCTCGTACGTTGAGCATGTGGTTATCAATTGGCAGTTGACTCTGTGGTTTGTTTCTCAGAAAGTAGGCCAGATTGTTATTCGCAGTGCTTTTCACACCCTGAAATCCACCCAAATCACACAGAGTGAGATACCAGAATACGACCAGTACCAAAGAATCACACAAAAAAAATCAAAAAAAGTTGCCTCTTTTAAGAATGTGGGGACAACAAAGTGTGAGACGTTCTACATACAAAGGACTATACAATTGTAAATTGTGTTGTTTTCATCAGTTTCTTTAAGCAGTAATGCACAGGATATATGCACATTCTGGCAATAAACAAGTAGTGTATGTTCAGTAGTTTGTGTTTTGGATAATTTCAGTCACGGCTCATTAGCGATGTCAACCTGTTGTTGTCAGACTTCCTCAGTCCATTAGCTGACCTAATTGGTGAGATTTCACTGTAAATATTGAAAGAGTATACACAAATAAAGGTTGAGGCTGTCTACTACTGGTCATCGGACAGACAAAGACAAAACTATTCTGCTACTGGTTTCTGTGGTAGTCCTCTCCAAAGTGAAGATCAGGCAGAACGTTATTGCTGAACTTATAGATCAGAATTATTTAAAGAGAAAGGTGCTGCCAAATGTTAAACTCGCTGAACAGTAACTAAAGGTGATCGCAGTTACAGTCATTACATCCCAAAACTCTGGAACACTCTTCGTCTATCCTTCACCTTGTCCCCACTTTCCCCACTTTCAGGTCACGCATGAAGACCTTCCTCTTCGACTATGCTTACAGTAACCTGCCCCCGGCTCAGCGTTCTGTTCCGACACTGTCAACACTCTGGGATGCTTGAGTTCAACAACAACAACTTGCATTTATATAGCAGTCTCGTGCATGAGGGGCGCTATATAAATGCAAGTTGTTGTTGTTGAAGGTGGTGCAATGGGATTGCTTTGGCCACATGCTAACCTGTCTGTTGCAAATACCAGATTCATGCAGAAAATTGTATTTCCAGTTGGATAATAATCTAAAGACAAAGTATTGTGCCACAGCATCGGTACTACTTAATGGGCTGACTGATAAGCTGCAGATAAAGCGAATGGCATTCTGCTGACTGACTACCTTTGTGATTCGCATTAGCCTGTAGTCAAATGACATGCTTAAAATTTTTAAAAGCTCAAATTTTCTTCCATTATCTCTCTCTTTTCCTCCAGTTATGGGTGACCCTCAACTTCCTTCAGCTGAATGTCAACCAGAAATGACTGGCTTCATAAACCTCCCAAATGCTCACTCCAGCTCATGAGCCAGTCAATGTGCCACCCTAGCCTTTGGTTTGACTCTCAGCTCTCTTTCGAACCCTACAAACATTCTTGATTACTTTTGTCCACCTCCAGAACATCCCTCACTTTCAACAACTACAACAAATTACATTTGTATAGCCCTTTTCAAATTGAGAGGATGTCCCTTCACATCTGAAGTCACATCAGGAGTCTGCCTAGTGTATGGTACCAAAGATCCTCACAGTATATAAGTTAGCACACTACACACCGTACATGTAACAAGGATCCTCACACTTTACATCTAGTATGAGTTACTGGAAAGAGATTGGGGAACAGGAGGACTGTTTGTTTTTTTCTCCCCGTTCAGCCCAGGGAATTCCAAACCAGTGTGCAGCAAGCACACTGGCCTCTCAGTCAGCAGTGCTTTGATTACCGAGGTTTGAACCTCAGATATTGCTTGGTCTGTTTGGCTCAGGATCATACTAGTGCCACATCCTGCCAATCTATTTACTAGCTGAGGCATAGGCAAGCTGACATTCCCCTGCGGATGGGCATTCCTGCTGATTATCCAACATCAGAAAAGCCTAAAAAGCCAGCCTGGAAAACCATAAGGACTCGCTATTAATTTGTGCTGCATTTTCATTTTTATCTTATAAAAACCTGTCATATGCGATTAAGCTAATTTGAACATCTAAGATATTTTACACAACAGGGAAATGGATTGATTCTAATTTGCTCAGACATTTCAATGAGTCTTTATATAACACAACAGATTGCATGAGAAGTCTCCAATGATCCCTTTGGACAGGATTCAGATTCCCAGCCAAACTCGCTGCTCTCAGCCACACCATAGATAGCACTGTCAAAGACCAACATGTTTTCTTCTAATTTCTTCTAATCTCAGGTGCCTTAAAGTGAAATCTTTACAGAACCTATGTTTCAAATTAGTAGCAATGAAAATTAATCATTTACTACAGTTAATCCTTTCCTGAAATAATTGAAGTTACTTTTTTCCACATCAATGTAATTGAAGGGAGAACCTCTAATATACCTACTTTATTTCAGATAGTACTGATCGCTCTCCATCAGAGCACTGCGAGCGTCTGTACTGACGAAAGCTTCGAGGTGAATGTGAATGTCTGATGCGGATGGGGTCACCTTGAGTCCTGCACAAAAAATATTACAAAAAGATTAAGCAGGGAAAAGTCAGACTAATTGAATTTTTTTTGGTAAGAAAGAAATGATGGTTTTATTTTGCCTATTGCACCTCAATCAATAACCAGATATTGACTTTCATCTGATTTTGGCCAGGGTAATTAATTTGTCTAATTTCTCCCCTTTTTTCTCACAGAGAACATGAAACCCTTTGCCATGTATGGTTAATCCGACTGTCTCAACATTTGAAAGAGAATTTGACAAATATTTTAAGAGGAACAATATAAAAGATATTGTGAAGAAAACAGGAATTATTTAGTCACTCAATCCATGACTGTTTGTGGGACACTGCTGTGCTCAATTGGCTGCCTCGTTTTGCCCCCCAAATATATGGCCAATTCACTTTACAGTATATTCTGTGAAGCACTTTGAGACGTTTCAACAATGTTCTAAGGCGCTATATCAAATGCAAGACTTATTATTATTATTGATTAGGAAAATCAGCTCAGCTCCAGTGAGGAGTTGACACCATGTTTAGTTCAATGTGTCATATCATTATTTGATTATTTGATCTCTGGTATTTGATGTCGGAGGCAATCTGATAACCCAGAAATTGGCCAGAAATTGTTTAAGCATGGGAAGCTAAAATGGCCATCTTGCAAGTGTTGTTATTGTCATCAGGTTTTCGCTGGTGTCACTTCCTGCTTTGTGCAGGCACAACAAACAGAAAATGATGTCTGTGGTGACCTAATGACCTGGAGGTCAGCTATTTTAAACACAGTTGTGGAAAAACAGTGGGTCTTCGCAGATGGAACAACAACTTGCATTTATATAGCGTTCTTCACGCGGGTAGCGTCCCAGAGCACTTTGTGCACAGTGAATGGTGTCCACAGTGGAACAGTTATATTATAACCAAACTCACACTGTAATGATCAATTTATATCTCAAATCAATTTCTTTACCAAAACTTTCAAAAGGGTATTAGATAATTATCTAAAAAGGAATAAGCTTTTAGGGGTGTGGGGAAAGGGCAGGTAAATGGAACCGAAGGGATTGCTCTTTAAAGAGCCAACACAGACAGGATGGGCCAAATGGCCCTCTTCAGTGATTTAAATTTCTATGGTTTGTTGGTTGTAAAGCTACCCAGTTCCTTCATTAATTTGGCGACACAAGCTGCCTGTGGATATGTAGATCATTCCACATATTCACCACACTGTGTAAAATGGTTAAATCTAAACTCTCTGTTCTCTACCTCTGTTGAGTTTGAGCCCCTGGTCCCTTGCTGTAGGGGTTTCTGACTATGTTAAACATATTATTTGGGTTTAGCTGACCTATATCTTTTAGGATCATGAATCTTTACAAGCACATGGCAGAGTTGCTCCACACAGAGTGGTTATAATAATAATAATCCTTGCATTTGATATAGCGCTTTTCACATCAGGAGGACGTCCCAAAGCGCTTCACAGAACACACTGTAAAGTGAATTGACTGTATATTTGTGGGCGAACGCGGCAGCCAATTGCGCACAGCAATGTCCCACAAACAGTCGTAGATTGAAAATGACCAATTTAATTATTGTTTGGGGTTTTTTGGAGGGATTATTATGAGGCGTGTGTTACAGAGAAAGTATAATTGGAACCACCAGGATCACAACGATAGGCTTTGGAACACTAAAGCGAACATCCAGTTATTATCGAGATTCCTTTTTAAATCACATTTATTCATGTTTTAACTGACAACAAAGCTGTGACTAACAGTAACCCAACTGTCTGAGACTTTGCTAATCACTTCAATCGGGTGAGGCTTGGCTAAACAGTTTACAATCCCCTTGATGGACGTTTTCCTTTTGAGCTTTCTAATGCTGTTAAGAATTCCTAAGTATTTGGCATTACACTGATGGAAAGTCACTTAACCTGATTCATGGACCAATGAAGAGTGTTAACCATCAGCTTCAGGGCTGTTAGCTGAACATTCTTTTCATTAAAGGATGCATTGTGGGAACACATATTTAACATTATCTTTATTGAATAAATGAACAGATATTTACTTTCAGTAAGTGACTGATTATTATAGTTAGGTCTATCTCTGCTGATGTCAGTCCCTCACGGAAACCTGGATCACCCCAGGTGACACCTTCCCCCTAACTGAGGCCACACCACCCGGCTATACCTACCACCATGCCCCACCCCCCAACCGCCGTGGCGGTGTTGTGTCCCTCATCTCTAGGGCGTCACTTGTCCTATCCCCCTACTCTGCTGGCTCATTCCCCTCTTTTGAACACATTGCTCATCTCTCACTAAAAATTCTCCTAATTTATCGCCCCCCCGAAATCCTCCCTTACCTTCATCGCTGACATCGCCACCCTTCTAGCTTCCCTCTGCCTCTGCTCCGACCGCCTCATCATCCTAGGCGACTTCTACCTCCACTTCATCCCCTCTTGCTCCACCTCCTCAGACTTCTCTCTCAACCTCTCCCTCCACATCCACTCTGCTACCCAAGTTCACGGCCACCTGCTCGACCTGGTGATCACGCCTCTCCCATCACCAACAAGGCCATCTCTAACCATCATTTCATCTCCCTCAATTCCTATATCCCTCTCCCCACTGCCTTCAAACCTACCACCATCTTCTACTGTCCATGGAAGAAGATCTCCTTGCAAACCCTCTCCTCTGCCCTGGAGTCCTCTGAACTCCTCCCTCTCTGGCCCACCTCCCGCACCAACCCAGCCTCTACTTTTACTCTCCTCCACAGCACACTCCGTTCAGCGGGCCTGTTCCATGTCTCCCGCCCGACCCACCCTACCATCGGTGGCCGGGCTTTCAGCCTCTCTGCCCCCACACTCTGGAACTCCATCCCACAGTCCTCGCTTCCTCCCTTGCCTCCTTCAAGGCCGGTCTCAAGACTCTTCTCTTCGATCGTGTCTTCAGTCGCCCTCCCACCTCTCTGCCTTCCCTCACCCCTACCCCACCCCTCCCGCATGCTCGGGTCCTGACCCCTGACTGTCCAGCGCATTGGGACATCCTCCTGACGTGAAAGGAACTCTATAAATGTAATTTTGTTGTTGTTGCCACTGTCTCCATTTTTCTGAGGTTTCCTTTTGGCATTATTGTCTGAGACTTAGTTGTTGTTTAAAGGTCAATTCTGAACTGCTGGCGATAACCAGGAAAACATTTACTTCCCACCTACCCTCCCTCTCAGTTTCACTGCATACAAATAAGAATACAATTCAAATGAAGAGCTTGTTCAATAATATTTAAATGTAAAATTCCGCGATTCAACTTCTACACCAAGCAATATGTGGTGTTGTTTAAAAAAACACTGGAGTCCAGCATTTCTCATGTTCATTGTCTTAAAAAGAGTCCTGTCTTTCAGTGGTTAGAGCACTCGCTTTGCAAGCGAGACACCTGGGTTCAATTCCAGGCAGGGCAAAACCTTGGGCAAGTTTCCTTACTCCTCACGCCTAATAATAATCCCTCCAAGACAATAATAAATTGGTCATTTTTCAATCCATGACTGTTTGTGGGACATTGCTGTGCGCAATTGGCTGCCGCGTTTCGCCCACAAATATACAGTCAATTCACTTTACAGTCTATTCTGTGAAGCGCTTTGAGATGTCGAGAAGATGTGAAAAAGCGCTATATCAAATGCAAGGATTATTATTATTAAATTAAGATCATGTAGAATTTCTAATAGTCTTAAATCCAGTCTTGATTTTAGAAGACAATTTACTATTAATAATTCACTGCACTGTAAAACTAACTGAAGACCAAATTTAAGGCTGTTTCCAAAATTCCACACAATCTTAAATTTTAAAACATGAAATTTTAGTCGTATTTTTAGAAATCATAAGATATCTTTTAGTGTATGTGGCTCCAACACACAGCTAACATGTAGATCATATATTGAACTGAAGGAACTCACGCTACTTTGGTGTATGGAATCTCTTTCAGCTGCGCATCTGTTAAGCCAGTTGGATCCACCAGTTCCTTTCTAGAAAATGAAAGCCAAGACAAGAAATGAGAAATGACAAAATAGCAATTTATGTGCAAGCATTAAAGTAACAAAAATTAAAGTCTGTTTTCTCCAGTATGGCTTCTCAATGAATCTGTACAAGCAGATGAGGCCCAATTAAAGTTGACCCGTGCTCAAAGGAAGGACAAGTTGAAAGCAAATATCCTCCACAGTACAAATTTACATTTATATAGTCAGGAAGACGTCCCAATGTGCTTGTGATGTGCTATTCAACTTCTGTGAAGCCAAACGTTAACTTGAGACAAGAGATGGATGGCATATCTTCTGGGTTACAAAAGATATAAAGTTAAATTCTAGTACTTTGATACAGTCATCAGTCAAAGAAAGACAAGGTAATAAGATGACTGGCATCAATTGGCTGATAAATCAGCAACTATAATTCATGGAATTGAGGTCTCAAATCAGGATTTATTTGGGCCAATTTGTTTCACTTTTCTTTTCATGAGCACTACTGACATCAACTCAAGTGGTAACGCAAGCTGTGAGTGCCAGTGTACTAGTCGAACACTGAGAACATCACAGCTGAAGATCACAGCTGTCTTAACTTCCCACACACAACTACACTCTTTACAGCTGAGTCACTGGCTGATGATTAAAGTAGGAACCCTGGCTAATCTTTCTCCTCTGTAGCTTTACACATATTGAGGCCAATTGTAGCTTGAGATCAGCTAACAGTGCAGCCAGGGAATCCAACTGTGAAACTGTGACCTTTCTTGTGCTACACTGAACGATGCATTTACTCACTGAGCTACTGGAGGAGCCACAACTAGGTATTTTTAACAGCTCAGTCTGTTTTACCTAACAGGGGCATTTAAGGATCTAAGACGGAGTTTATCCAATGGTGTCCTGACTAACAATCCCCCAAATAAAATTGGTCATTCACGCCATGGCTGTTTGTGAGAGACTGTGATGTTCTACCATGTTCGCCTACAACAACAAAATTACATTTGTATATCGCCTTTCACGTCAAGAGGACATCCCAAGGCGCTGAACAATCAGTGTTTCGGACCCAAGGTGGGGGTTGGGATTGGGGAGGGTGGAGGGCAGGGGGGGAAGGAGGGTGATCAAAAGAACGATCAAAGAGGAGGTTCTTGAGATGGGTCTTGAAGGAGGCAAGCGAGGGGGCGAGGTGGAGGGACTGTGGAATGGAGTTCCAGAGGGTGGGGGCAGAGTAGCAGAAGGCCCGCCTGTCAATGGTGGGGCGGGTAGGTGGGGGACATGAAGCAGGCTGGAGCCCGCTGAGCAGAGGGAGCGGGCAGAATGGTAGGGGGTTAGGAGGTCGCAGAGGTAGGGGGGAGCAAGGCCGTGGAGGGCTTTGATTGTGAGGACCAGGATCTTGAAGTGTATCCTCTGTGTGATGGGAAGCCAGTGGAGTTGGCGAGGATGGGGGTGATAGGGTCATGGAGCCTAGTGCGGGAGAGGAAGTGCGGGAAGCTGCATGTTCTGTGGTTAGGTAAACAGTGTCCATCTCTCTGAGCACTGCATTCCAGACAAATGACCCCAATCATATATGAAACTCTCAGTAGTTTGGTCTGGATACTCTTAAGCAAGGTTTACATGTGTCTGGCATCTGGCTGACCAAAGGAAATTTCCCCTCAGCTTTTGGATTTGCTCTTCATCCCACCCTTCATCTATTATTCATGCTCTGCTTTATGTCAAATCCGCCTCATAATTTTCTCTCTCCTGTCTCAGTGTCCAAAACTACATACCTCATCTCCAACCGAACTTTCACACTCTTTCCCTCTCTCTCACTTCCAGACTTCAGTCTTCCAGAAAATATTGCTTCAGCAAATAAATGTCTGCTTCTCATGCTGAGTAAAATACACTAGTTTGCAGCCTGGCACTGACTTAGTGCACAGGATTAACTAACAGGATTAATTGTCCTGCAAACTCCAAATTACTGAGGCGTACTTTCAACCTGCTCGCTGATGGATTGCAAGACTGGCAACCCCTTTTCTGGAGTTAAGGTAGAAGGAGAAGTAATACACATTATATAATATATGTGACTTGTTGCAATGAATAAGTCACATATACAAGTCCTGTCCCCCCACCCCCGTACCCGTCCCCCGTGTACAAAAGTAAACTCTGCATTATAGCGTAATAAATTGTGCAAACCACCCCTACCACAGCACAAAAACAGACACAATGGAGTAGAATAATGGTATTTCTGAACACATTACATAGAATGGGACACTGCGGAAACAGGCCATTCAGCCCAACTAGTTATTATCCCTAATTATCTCGGAGAGAATTAAAGAATACTTTACTCACTAGAAACTGTCCTTAATGAGAGCTTTAGAACAGTGTTTAACATTAGGATGATGGTTTCTCCCTCCAGACATTGAAACCCCCTGTTTGGGTGAAAAAAAAATCCCCCTTTATCTAAATAAAGCACAAAACGGTTTAATTACTCACTGAATGTGCTTCCATAGTTCTTCCTTTGCCTGCACGTCTGGACTTCTTCTGCAGAAAAACAGAAATTATGTTCATGGAACATATGAGTTGGTGACCACACAGTTCCTGGGTGAGGGTGAGTTTAAACCGAGGACATCAATCCGCAGCGCTAAAACTACACAATTTGGCAGAAGTTGACAGTCCTCCTTTCCTCAGTCTTCACTCACTCATACATTCTACACACTTTTAAAACCCAAGTTTAGTTGTACCTCACCACTTTTTGACTGATCCATTTTTCTCTGCCATGATGACATACTGTATCATGATCTCCAGTAGACTGACCAGGCAGCCTGGATTAACAGATTTAATCAGCAGGCATTGGGAGAGTAGATCAGTCTCTAGGTCAATGATTCCTCCCACTCGGCATCTGTTAACCCCAACCCAATGGGTAGGATGGTCCTAGCTGAACAAGCAGTGGGATGCTTGCCAGACAGTGTTTGCAATGACCCTCCACTAGATTTCCCAATAAATAAATGAATCGAGGGAGGGAGGGAGAGTGGAGACAAAACACGTACGATCGTGATCTATGCTTTGAACGTCTGTGGTTGGGGTCAGCCAGTGACCGTTCCTTTTGCCTCCTCAGCACTTGTTCCCACTGAGGGGCAGAGTCCACCATCTCATTCTCCTGGCGTGACCTGTGCAATGAAATAAAAAAGAAACACTGGTTACACCAGAATTTTAAAACAACACTAAAATATGAGGAAACTGCAGGCATAGGCCTTGAAGACATGAGGCAGCTGAAACTATTGAAAATTTACAAAATCCACTGAGGGATATCCTGGTTAGAGCAAGACTCCTTATGTAAGGTTCTAGGTGCTAAAACTGGAGCCTTTTTTTTTTACGAGTGATGTGTAGTATTGAATCATTAAAAACTCCAAGGAACTGTTAAAATAATTCTCCAGCACTTTATACCAATTTTTACATTTAGTATCACGCCTTTCATTTCATGAGGAAATGAAAGGCATTATACCGTAGACTGGATAGACTGTAAAGTGTAGTGACTGTGTGTTTTGTGGGCAAATGCCCACAGTAGTTCTCAGTATTTTCTTTAAAAAATTCAAAATATCAGGTTCTTTTCTATTCAGTAGATTGTGTAGATTTCACAGATTACACACTAATTTTGCAGATGGATCCTCCTTGGGGTTTGGGAAAGCGGGATGCCCTTGGAGTTGAACTTGCTCCAAGGTAACATGCCTCGCAACGTGATGTCGGAATCTAGCCAGCCATCTGTGGCGGTCTTGACAGTCCAGTCCCTGAGCCAGGTGGGTTTGCAGTATTCCAAGATACTGCTGATGACAGCACAGCCAGTCTGGCTCATCGGCACGACCTGGAAGGGCAGACCATTCACTGGAGGCAAGGAATCATCCCACTCAGCTCCTGTGGTCCTAACAGTGGTCCTGGCTGGATAAGCAACGGGAAAGCTGGCGGACAGCAATATCAATGGCAAGCTATGCGGTTTTAGCTGGTTAGACTCCAGCAGTACCCCAACGCACACTCTGGGGTCCCCAAGACTTGGCTCTTGCCAACCTGTGCCTAAAACTTTCCGGAATTAAGTAAACAGGATGTGTCCCTCCAGTGAGAGACAGTCTAGCTCCGGAATTCCTATGTGTAGGTGGGATACATGTAAATCTTAGCTTGGTTTCGATACTCTTAAGCATACTTTTTCCGCATGTGTCAGACACCCGGCTGACCAAAAAAAAAAATTGTGCAACCTTGTGCTCTAATATTTCTCTTATCTGTTTTTGAAAAATCGAAATTATGAATGGTTAAAAAATTAGCAATGTCACTGTGAAAATCACTCCCAATAAAAGCAAATGGACAGCTCTGTGGGACATAGATAATGTCAAACATTCTCTCAGACATGTGTTACCCAAATGCTTGCTGCTCTGATGATATCTGATCGAGGTGTGCCCCCTTCTGGACATCTTAAGGTATTACACAGAAGAGGGAACAGAGTGGGGAAGAGGGAACAAAAAGAACAAAGGAGCACATTTTCAGGCTGTTAGTAATTTTAGCACTTACTTTAGTGCCAGTTGGAAAAATAGCATTTGAATTAGAATAGCTATTGACTGAAGGATGTGGATTGTTACTGTAGTAAAATATGAGGAACCTAAATCACCAATTTAGCGAATTGTTATGGCATTAACTATTTTCTATTTTCTGTCAATTTGTTTATATCCTTCACAGCACCTTTACTATATACTTTATCCATATTTTATTGCTTCCTACAGCCATACACTGCTTTTTAAACGAAATGTTGACAAAATCTTGCAATACTAAATAAAATAAGAGGTTAAACCTCAATGACATATTATGGATCATTATAAAGAAATAACAAGTATGTTTTTTCACATTGCCTTGTTATCCAATATATGTAATGAATGGTGAGTGCATGGTACATGGTATGTAAATTACCATGTAAATTTGGTATGTAAATTAATGGACTAGGACTAATTTCCATCGCTACTCCAACCTTGTAACTTGCTTGATTAATCCACTGAAAGGATAGATTTTGATATTCAACACGTGACTAGACTGTGTCGATCTCAATAAAATACAGTAATAATAATCCTTGTGTTTCATACAGTGCTTTTTGCATTGGAAAACATCTCAATGAGCTTCAAACGTTTATTTTGAAATGTAGTGATTGTGTATTTTGTAAGCGAGTCCGGCAGCCAATTTGTGCACAGCAATGTCCCACAAACAGCTATGAAATGAACCAATGCAATTTGACAGATAAGGAAGTAATTGCGATTAAGACTTTGCTGGCACCAAAAGTATTTACTTATTTTTGGTGCAAATTTTGACCGTGTCAAACTGCAAGATGTTAGTGTGAAAGAGCAAACTGGGGGCGGGGGNAGGAAGTAAGCAGGGTCTCCTTGGAGCTGAACTGGTGGTTCGGTAGTCCATGTGCTGAGCCAGGTGGATCCGCAATACTTCAGGGCACTGCTGATGACTGGTCTTCCCTTCCAATTCCTATCGAGCAGCTGTGCCATTATCAGTAGTGCCCAGGAATACTGTGGATCCGCCTGGCTCAGGAAATACCAAAAAAATGCAAAATTATATTTGTATAGTGTCTTTCATGTGGGAGGACGTCCCAAGGCATTGTCTTCAGAATTGGTACTATCTGAAGACCTCACAGCCAGCCTGGCTTGTCGGCACGACATGGAAGAGCAGATCAGTCACCGGGGGCATGGAATCATCCCACTTAGATCCTGATAATCCTGCAAGCCAAAACCCTAACTGGTAGGGTGGTCCTAGCTGGACAAACAGCGGGAAAGCTTGCAATAACAAAGGCAAGCTATTTGGTTTTAGCTGGTTAGCCTCCAGCAGTGCCCCAATGCACACTCTGAGGTCCCTAAACCTTGGTTCTTGCCAAACTGTGCCTAATACTTTCTGAAATTAGGTAAGCAAGATGCGTCTCTCCAAGGAGAAAGTGTGCATTCCATTCCAACAGGCTGTCTCTGGAATTTCCATGTGTAGGTGGGAGGTATGGAAATCTCAGCTTGGTTTGGATACTCTTAAGCACGGTGATGGGCTTCTGCATGTGTCAGACACCCAACTGACCAATTAAAAATCATTCACTGGAACTAACAACATCTTTGAGGTTAGAGCACTCGCTTTGCAAGTGAGAGACCTGAGTTCAATTCCAGGCAGAGCGAAACCTTGGGCAAGTTTCCTTACTCCACACAGAGCCTAATAATAATCCCTCCAAAACCAAAAACAATAATAAATTGGTCATTTTCAATCTACGACTGTTTGTGGGATATTGCTGTGTGCAATTGGCTGCCGCATTCGCCCACAAATATACAGTCAATTCACTTTACAGTGTGTTTTGTGAAGCGCTTTGGACGTCCTCCCACCGTGAAAAGCGCTATATCAAATGCAAGGATTATTATTATTATTATTTGTCTACCCTTTCCCTGTATCCATATATATATGTGTGTATATGTATATTCTTTCTAATGCCTGTGTACCTGTTTCTTCTTTTACGCTCTCTACTGGAATTTTCAGACTCACTCCCGCTGCCACTGGTGTTCCCACGGGATCGAGACCTGAGGAAAAAGCACATAAGACGTGAAATACTAGGTTTAAGAGAAGGATAAGACCAGTACACAGGGATGGATTCTGCTTTCATTGGCGGATGTGAGTCTGGATGAACTTTGAACCTTAGAACCTCCTGTCTCCCTGGGACAAGCAGTTCTGTGTGTTATTAGCACTGTAAACAATCCTAATGCTGATCCCAAGATATCCACCAGTCACCTCATTCCACACTGTCGCAGCTTAATGTATAATAATATTCCTGGCTTCCTCTGATTCAGACAGTTTTCAATCCACTTTGGAAACTTTCCTCCTATTATGTGTCTTCCGCCCTTGTGAACTAATCTCCTGTGTGGCAGTGTGTCAAAAGCTTTGCTAACCCCTAATTTCCTGAGTTTCTCTTATCCATCAAGAGGCCCAAACATATTTATGGGCTCAGCCTTAAAATCATTGCCTTGAAAGTTAAGAAAAATCTTAAATTCTACTTTAAAAGTCGTTTTTTGTGTAATTATTAAAAAGGTTTTCAAATAAAGTGGATTTCAGCATTTTCAAAAACTGCATGACCTTAAGGCTAAATAATAATAAAATAATAATCTTTACTTTTAATGTAGCGCCTTTCATGTCAGGAGAATATCTCAAAGTACTTCATGGGTTATTGTAAACTCTATAAGTTCATGAGAAATATTGGGCCAGCAGGCTTCTTGACAATTAAATAGTATTATATCAACCAGTCTGCTCCCTCCGCTCAACAGCCTGCTCCACATCCCCCACCCTACCAGGCCTTCAGCCTCTATATCCCTCTCTCCATCCCACAATCACTTTGTCTTGCTCCCTCCCTTGCCTCTTTCAAGGCACACCTCAAGACCCTCTCCTTCGACCTCACCTTCAGTCACATTCCTAACCCTACCCTCCCTGGTCTCCACCCCTCCCAATCCAACCCTCTGTTCGGGTCCAAATCCCTGACTGTCCAGTGCCTTGGGACGTCCTACCGACCGACGTGAAAGGTGCTGTACAAATGTAATTTGTTGTCGTTGTTATTACTGGTGGAGGCTAAAGTGTTAAAAAGAGACTTTGTAAGAGACCTAAAGACTTTATAAGAGTTCAAATGTATTTTTGAAATTAATAGACTTTATTTGTAAATCATGTTTTAAATAGATTTAGCTTCCCTTAGAAAATGTAAACAGATTTGAACAACTGTGAGCAAATTAGTTAAGCCTTTGCTTTGCTCTGCACACATTTCCGCACATTTTGTGCACTCGAAGACCATTCTTTAAATAACATACCTTCTCCTCTGTTGCTTTGGATCAGTATCCTCACCATTGTGTTGGCTTTTCCTGTTTAGGTTACAAAAGTTAACATCAGATGGCATCTGTTTTTATTATTTCGACATCAAATAACTGCAGTAGTTAATGACCTAGGCAGTTGCACTTCTGCCTCCCAGAACAAACCTTTGCTTCATACAAGGCTTACATGGGTTTATGTCTAAGCATAGCTTGTTCAGCAAGAGAGGTCACAAACACCACCCTTTGAAATTACAGTCCAGAGTTCTTCACTTACACCTACTCTCCCACACTGCTTCCTCTAATCAACAGTTCTCAGTTCTGATCGACACTTGGTCCACGGTGGGGATGGTAGGATTTAATCTGCAATGCTTGAAACAAGTATTTGTAAGAAGCTAATTCTGTACCCAAATATGTTGTTTACCCATTCTACTCACAGTGTACCTCTGGTACCTTGTGAACTGTGTAACTCTAATAGTGTACACTATAGTCACAGTTACACTATAGTGTAATGCCGGAAACATGGAATAATAGTCAATTATTTTCTGTCCGTAGTGGCAATGGTCCCAAATAGTGCAGATAGTAGGCTCTATAATGCATTGCTCACTTAGTTATAATGTTCACTTAGAATGACTCACGAAGCATCAGACCTCTAGCATCAGAGTACAACCAATCGCTTCTAATTATTGATCATTGAAATAAATGCTAAACCAGGTTTGACTGATCATTTTACCGTCGTCTCCCAGGCTGTCCTGATTCATTGTCACTTCCGCCAGAAGGAGTCCGCCGCCTGGGGTGAGGGAATTTTGGTGATTTGTTACGTTCATTTGGAGAAATGTACATCCCACTGAAAGAAAATAATACTGTTGTGAATGAAAAGTAGGTAAGAAAGGTTTGCGTAAAACCTGTGGCAGGAACTTTTAGAATTTTGAAGCCAAACATGTCTCGGGTACAGAGTGAGTTGCACAAGGCGCTGTGGGAATGTAGGCATGATATGCAGGCTCACATATCCGCATTTAATGACTGGGTGACTGAAAGTGAATGCAGGCACGAGGAAAGTTTAAAGAAAAGTAAGCAAGGGAATGCTTCTCAGCATCTGGAGAAATTTGGGGGGACTGCCGAGAAGTTACTTTTGCAAATGCAACATAAAGAAAGTAAATAAGGTAAAGAAAGTAAAGCAGAGGAAAAGAAAAGACAGATGGAGGATGAAGAGAAAAGAAAGGATGATGAGGAGGCTTGCCAAACAATAGGATATCTTTGTCAATATCCCTCAATTGTTGTTAATCCCACAGCGCTACCACAACATTTTGAGCTGTGGCTTTGTGTCAAGATCTGACCTGAATCCAGATCTCAGACCTGATTTGTCCCGTTGATTGCAAAACAATGTTTTGTGGTTGACCAGGATCGGGCCCAGACAACTGTGCAATTTAATGTGTTTCAAGAGCTTTGGGATTAAACCAGCTAAACTATTTCAGTAAAACAACAACAACTTGCACTTATATAGCGTCCTCCAAGCAGGGTAGCGTCTCAGAGAGCTTAACAGTGGCGGAACCTGACTCCAAGCCAGGGGGAGGGGGAAGGTGGCCATAAGCACGGTCGAACAGGAAAGTTTTCAGGCGGGACTTGAAAGAGGGGAGAGAGGGCAGTAACAAGTCAGGTGAGCAATGAAGAAGCATTGTCCATACAATACACTGACAAATGCTCCAGTTTTAATCACTACCTGTCAATCAATCATAAAGAACTGGGTTCAAATCCAACCCTGGTGTAATCCAACTTACCTGGCCCTGACAGCTGAATGAGTTTGACATCCCCTAGCACAGAACTCTCTGATCCCCAAAGGTAATTCAATTAAAACTCCCAAATATGGATCCATCCCTACCTCTTCACCCCTCCCTCCAACAGCCCAGAAATCATTGCGTCCTGTGCAGTATTTGTTCATATGACTCTGTTATTTTTCAATACTGTTTATTTGGAGGAGTTAATTGACAAAATACCAACTGCTGTTTCTTGAAAGTCTGTTCCACATACTGTATCCCACTGCTCTAAACATCCTTGTTTGAGACTTGTTAATGTTAAATGTATTTCCTTTAGTGTGCTAGAGCAGTCTAAGTCAAACAGCCTGCTTTACGTCTGTATCAGCTGTGCCTCTCACATTATAAGGTGCTGGACCACATCCTCCCTCGCTTGTCTTTTCTCCAATCAGATCACATTCACATCTATAAGCCTCACCTCATAAATCAGAGCTCTAAACCCTTGGATCATCCTCACTTGTCTTTCAACTCTCTTCAACACATTCATGCCCTTTTGAAGGTGCGGTGGGCAAACAAGTATCTTGGTTGGTCAAACGTGGCTGAAATGTGGGTGCTGGGCAGCTCTTTCTGGGTCAAATTTGGTGCCCAGGAGCTGCACTTATAGAAGAAAAAACTGTAGCGATGCCAGGAAAGGGGAGAAACATTATTGTAATAGTTAAAGCTTGTAGTACGATTCTGCTGACTCATTGAAATTAGTGGTTAAGAAACCAACGAGTAATTTAATTGATGGCTGGACTAAGCAGATGAAGGTTTGCTCCACGGAGGGTTAACATACTGGAAAGTGTTAATGAAAGCTTTTCCTACCTTTGGGGACCGTTTTCTTCCCACGGAGCGTTGCTTCTCTGTTGTCGTGCCTCTGGACTACATTCCGGTTTTGTTACCTTAGAGCTAAGTAGAGATGGAAGGAACTTGTAAATCAGCTTGCTTAACCTCTTGACCTGTGGCAACAGATCTACTGTGCTCAGTTATGTAGAGCCCAAGAGAAGGGCTCAGAGTCAAGTGGAGTACAATGAGAAAGTGTATTTACAAGGAGCAGAGAGGAAAGGGACAGGTCAGTCGATTGAAGGATCACTTTTCCGGGGATAATAATCCCTTCAATAAATAAATAAATAATAATTTGGTCACTTAATTCACGACTGCTTGTGGGACACTGTTGTGGGCAATTGCCGTTTCGCCCACAAAATATACAGTCAATTCATTTTACAGTAAATTTAGAGAAGGACTTGATGTCTCGAAGACATGATAAGGCGCGATATCAAATGCAAGGATTTTTATTATTATTTGGGAGAATATGCAAATGGAGCTGCCCCAGCTGTTCCATCCCTTCAGAAAACACTGACCTGCTTCACGTTCCCTGTTCGATCGACTCCTTCATCGGTGGTTGAGTTTTCAGACATTCTGCCTCTGTTCCCTGGACATCCATCCATCCATCATTACATCCCTCTCTCCCTCCAAACCTGCCTCAAGACCTATCTTTTTGACCAAACTTTTGGCCACCTTGCGCCCCTCCCCAGCTCCCCCCTCACTCACAGCCCCCAGTCAGTGATGTGAAACCCTTTTGAGACGTCCTCCTGACATGAAAGGCGCTATTTAAATGTAAATAAATGTTGTTCATAATTAGTTATTACAGTTATTGCTAATCAAGCAACAGGAAGAGATTCTGTGGTTCAGGGCAAAAAGAGAAATGCAAATAGAATAAAATTGTCAATTAGGGATGAGTAGCTACTGCATGACAAAATTAAGTCATTTTGCACAAATCTGAAAAGTCTAGAAATAATAGTGCAGATACTGAATTCAAATACTGATGTTGAGGTTTTGAATGCAATACAGTATTTGCAAACTGGTTTTGATGCTTTAATTGTGAATCTCTTTTGCAAATATTGACTTCTAAAATTTGCAGAATAGTGATTGGTGAACCTCAACAACAACAAGATTCCATTTATAGAGCGCCTTTCATGTCGGGAGGACGTCCCAAAGCGCTGGAGAGTTAGGTCAGGACCCGAGCTTTGGGGGGGGAGAATGGGAGGGAGCGAGGAGAGGGGAAATGGTCAGGGTGAGGGGAGGGAAGGGAGGGGGCGAGGAGGGGGTAGAGAGTCGAGAGGGGAGCTGAAGGCACAGTCAAAGAGAAAGGTCTTGAGACCGGCCTTGAAGGAGGAAAGGGAGGAGGCGGCGAAGGCACTGGGGGATGGAGTTCCAGAGCCCAGGGCTGAGAGGCTGAAGGCCCGACCACCGATGGTAGGGCGGTTGGGGCGGGGATGTGGAGCAGACCGGAGCCAGAGGAATGGAGGGTACAGGCAGGTAGATAGGGGGATAGTAGGTTGGAGAGGTAGAAGGGAGCAAGGCCGTGAATGGCCTTGTAGGTGAGGATGAGGATCTTGAATTCGATCCTCTGAGGGATGGGGAGCCAGTGGAGGCGAGCGAGGGTGGGAGTGATGTGGTCGCGAAGCCTGGTGCGGGACGTACACGAGCTGCAGAGTTCTGAATGACCTGCAGCTTGTGGAGGGAGGTGCCGGGAAGGCCGGCGAGGAGAGAGTTCCCATAGTCCAGCCTTGAGGTGATAAAGGCGTGGACCAGAGTTTCAGCAGTAAACCTCAGGCCAGTAAAGAGTAAAACAAAGTGCGCAAAACAGCAGAAATAAAACATTGCAGCAGAAATAAAATTATATGCTGATAAAGGCAACAAAGCACCAACTGGGAACTGCTATCAACCACCTGCTGACAGTAATCGGATAGACTAAGTGCTGCTTCAGCAATTAAACGAACAATCATGATAAATATGGGGTGTGCACACCAGGAGTGACCTGAAATGTTTTTTTCAGTCAGCTGAAATTTTTTTTTAGTTTCCACATGTCTGACACGTGCAGAAACTCACCATGCTTAAGAGTATCCAAACCAAACTGAGAATTCCATGCAACCCAATGCCCTGAAAGGAGGGGTAAAGTATAAACTGTTTCAGAATTCATCAGTGATTGTTTCTCAACACAATGTGTGAAGCAGAGATCTAGGGCAGATACTAGATAAGATTTCATGTACAGCAGCCTAACTGAACGACTCTGTCTCCCTGTTTGGGAATAACTTTGTTTTCAGAGCGTTCATTTATTCGCTGGAAACTGGGTGTAATCCGCTGGTTTTGTAACCAGTAAGAGGTCTAGGCTCCCAGGTCATCCAGATTCATCCCTGACACAAAACCTGCCTCAAGCCAGAGAGTGCTGCTGAGGAGTAAACTCATTGGCAACTTGTGAGCTAACAGAGCCTGGGTGAATAAAACAATCTTGAAGGGGTAACATTTTCCCAAGGAATACACAAAGGAAACCAGTAAAATCTGTATAAGAAAATATGTGGCTAAAATGGTGGTGGCTGAATAAAGAAAGCAAAATAAATTAATATTTTAAAAACTTAAAAAAAGGATAACTAAAACGAATAGAATTGGTGAGAGGGCAAAATAAGAAACAAAATGCAAAATACTGCAGATGCTGGAAATCTGAAACAAAAACAGAAGTCGCTGAGAACACTCAGCAGGTAAAGCAGCATCTATGGAGAGAGGAAAGTGAGTCAATGTTTCGGGTCCACAACCCTTTGTCAGCAATGGGGCATGTTGGGAGGGAGAGGCTTTCAAGGACGAACAGAGAGGGGGGAGGCAGGACAAGGAAGACAAAGGAGAAAATGGTGTAAAGGAGAGGGGATAATGGGTGAAAGAGGTGTTAATGATGCAAAACAAAGTGGGGGGAAATTACTTGTAGTGGGTTGATGTTTATTTTACAGTTACGTGTGAAATAAGTGGGGTATTGAAGACATGACCAGTTCTGGGAGGAGTTGGAAATCGTAGATGTGTTAAACTAATTCTTTATAAATGAAGACTAGACAAATTCGACATCCAATCAAACTGGCTCATGCAGAGGTAAGTAAAGTGTGTTCTGAAACATGGTGTACTATATACCATTTGTGTTTTGCAAATATAAAGACTAACGCAAATATTAAGGTTATCCTTCAGCTGATCAGCATTGTTAACCTATTTTGTGTAAGAAGGTGAGATGCAAATGTCTCAGTGGTGGCCTGAGTGACATGCAATGGCTGCATTGTCAATGGGGAGTTGTCTATTCACTCCATCAAAAAGATTTAACGGGAGGCTAGGGAGGGATTAGGATGTATGGAGGCTCGTACGGGGGACAGAGACAGGCATATTGTAACTGAGCTGAATGTCCTGTAAATTTATGTAATTGTTATACAGTAATGTGGTTTACTTGCAGCTCTTCATTTCTGTTTTGCTGTCGTTGATTCTGGTGCCATAAACTCCATTCAGCGCCTTGGACCATCCTCCCGATGTAAATGTAAATTTGTGTTGCATTGTATTCCTTTCTCCCTCATGTATGCAACAGCATATTATTAAAATCACTTATTCAACAGGTCTAGACACAGCGATGTACTATGTGACAGTAGAAATATGGTAATTTAGTGTTTATGTTTTTATCACAATAATGAATGTATGAAAGAAATATAGATGGTCAGTGAGTCTAATGTTCATCGAATTCTTGGTTAATAATAATGAATGCGAATAATGTTAATAATAAATGCCTCTCAAAGCCCGAAATATGATTTACAATTAAATTATTGTTAGAAATGGACCGCCTGGAAAGCCTACATATTGTACAATCACATTCAAGTGCTAAAATATGTTTCATTTTTGATTTTTAAAAAATAACAATACAGGGGAAGGCCATTATGAACTGGAGGCTGCAATAATTTATAGACACTGCTAGAGGGAGTCTTTGCACCATCAGCATTTTAAACAAAACAATATTACCCCCAAAGTGTTTCATTGATTTTAGTAATAGATGCAGTGACATTAATTCTGCATACTGATGCACTATTGCCAATATTAATTTACAAATGAGCTTTAGCAAGTCAATGAACAATGTGTTGTCATATTGATCCACAAACAGCAAGAAAGGTCCCAGGTTTGGCCTTCAGTTTGAGCCATGTCGCCTGATCAGGGCAGAAGGGGAAAAGTTAACCTGGATTCCTTTCCTCTCTCCTGAGACTGAAAGGAATCCAGGTTAACTTTTCCCCTCCTCTGCCTTGCTTCCTCCTTCTCCTTTTTCAATCATGCCTGAAGACTTTCAACCGCTGCTCATGGTCACGTCCTCCCTCCTCCCGGTTCATCATCAGGCTCCACCACTTTTAAACGCTCCGAGACTCAACCCTGCGTGAAGAGCGCTATATAAATGCAAATTGTTTTCCAAGAGATACCGGGTATGACTATCTTGGAGACTCCCAATATTTCCATTGCAGCAATGGGAGGCAGGGTTCCTGAGAGACGCTCTGATTCTAAGCTCGAGCTCTCTAAGTGCTCTTAGACTCTATACTGCGTAGAGGGTGCTACGTAAGTGCAAGTTGTTGTTGTTGTTGTTCATTCAGTCTATGGTCTGTGGAAGTGGTGCTCACATCCTCAGGAGCAGACTGCTGGGTAGAGAACTGGTGCTGAAAGTTCTCATCATGTGATGAATAGCACTGCATAATCCAAGTGATCTAATGCTGTGTTGTGTGAGATGAGCTGGGGTTAATGGTGTTAGCAGAGGTTTTCTGCTTGGCAATAATTTAAAACTTACATCTAATTGCAGTATCCCAGTACTTGTGATTGTACTGACATTGATGTCTGCCCTTTACATCATGCAGCAGCTTTGATAAACTATCATTTTTTTACAACCGTTTAGAAGTATATCTTTCACTTTTTGTACAAAATCTTTATTTTTCTGTGTAATATGTTAAGATTCGTTTCTGTTCCATAGCTACTCAAGTGCTTCGCACTCATATCATTAAATGTGCTGCATGAATTCTGAATTTTATTAATTATTTTAGATTTAGAAATAATCTCAGCATTTTAATGGGAAGCCTCATACATACATAAAACGTAGTAGCTAAAGCTGCCTGACATTTTTGGGAGTTGCCCTGGAGCACTGTGTGAGAAGTACTTCAAGCCTGGGTTGACTGCTGATAGGTCTGTAGTTGCTTGGGTTACAGTTAGAATCCACGCGCCAAGAAAATACGCAGTCCACAAGTCACATTGAGAAGATACTTCACCTTTGAAGACTTTGCCAACAGTTTGCACTTCTTCAGGATATCAATATGCTTACCCCTGCTTTTTCTTCCTATGTTCTTTTCCTATCCATCACACTGCTGAAGGCAGTGCCTTGTGTTGCGGTCTGGTCAGAGGCACCAGCAACCTCCACTCCCTCGCCCAAGTGGCTGTTCTTGATGTGAGTCTAGAGACAATTATTTGACCACGAGCTATCTAAAAATGTTCCTGTGCTACGCCCTAATTCAAGGATGATCCTGTCCACACAGCCACACATTTTCCATCAGTGATTAGTGGATAGACGTGAGAACCCTGGCTGGATCCCTGGACCACACTGTCTAGGGATTCTGGGGTTAACTGTGGCACACGTTAATAATAATAATAATCCTTGCATTTGATATAGCGCCTTATGACGTTTTTGAGACGTCTCAAAATGCTTCACAGGATATACTTTAAAGTGAATTAATTGTATATTTTGTGAGCAAAACGTCCCGAGTTAAATGCAAGGATTAGAAGCAATTTTTTTAAAACACAAGGATAAGAAGCTGTTTTTGTTTTAGAATTACTTTTAGCCTGGCATTAAACCACACTGCAGTGAGCAAAGTCAAGCAAAGAATGGAATTGGATGTTTGAAGTGTCTTGGAGTCATGGACCTGGCATAAACCAGGACCATTTTATTTGTTGTGATAGTGGAGAGAAAAAAAACACTCAGTGGAAACAAGCTGTGGATTTATGGTGTTTCTAAGTGCACCTGCATGACATCAATCAATATTTGGATGCAAATACTTCAGTTAAAAGTGCCAACATTACTGGTGTGCAATAAAAGTAGCCGAACTGCCTGCCATCAGACTCTCATTCATCAGAGTGCAGAGCACTACCTCCCTCTGAGCATCCTTAGTGATATATAACACAATCACCAAAATTGTAGGCTGCATTCATTGTTCTCACTTGCAAAGATACACTTAGCATATCATTCATTATACAGGGGGACCTTATAATAAGATCCTCTGGGTCCAATAGCTCAGAGCACATATTATAAGTGAAGCGTTACAAAATGGCCATCTACTGATTCACGATGTTGCTGCTGATGTTACTTTCAGCAAGTTGTGCACCTGCAGGAAATGGTATTACCAGTACTTCCTGCAAACAGGCAGGTGCCAGTCTGGCTCAGTTAGTAGCATTCTTGACTCAGAATCAGAAGGGTGTCCTGATCAATAATCCTTCAGATAAAATCCCCTATTCACTTCCTGTTTGTTGCTAAACATTGCTGTGCCTATTTATATGAGGACCGTACATGAAACTGCAAAAGGAGAGGAAAAAAGAAACTTGCAGGAAAAAATATGAGCAACCTTGGGAATTTAAGAGAGATTTTTCCACCAAAAATAATAATCATAATCCTTGCATTTGATACAGCGCCTTAAAACATTGTTGAGATGTTGCAAAGTGCTTCACAGAATATATATTGTTAAGTGGATTGGCTATTTTGTAGGCAAAATGCAGCAGCCAGTTGCACACAGCAGTGTCCCACAAACACTCGTGGATTCACTGATCAAAATAAATATTTACCTTTTCACTGGTGAGGGAGCGATAATCTTGGTGGTACCATCACATTCCACCTGCTCTGCTTTTATGTTACTGTGGCCGACACTGTTTGGACCTGTGGTAAGAATCAGATCCATAGATCAACATTACACATCTGTTAATTGAGAAACGTACATAATGCCCCAATGTTTTAGTTGGTAAAATGTCTGCTTAGAGTCAAACTAAACCATAGTAACCAGGCCTCAGGTTTGACTCCAACTCTGAGGCAGCACTTGGAACGTTACATTTGACCTCAGTGACCCTGGACCAGGGAGTGAAAAAAAACTCAAAATTCCCATTGCCATCTGCCGGAAATTTAGGCTTAAAATTCGAAACTGTATAAATTTTGGAAAATTCTTCAATTCCATCTTAATTTGTAAACCGGATTCTAAATAAGAGCAAGTTTAAGGAGGCAACCCCAACGGTAAAATGGATAGAACTGCAGCTTATAGACCTGGAGCTCGCTGTGCTGTGCTCAGTTTGCCAATCTCAGGTCAGGCTGCTTGAGAAGGTTATATCTGCTCTGGCTTTCAACAACAACAACAAGATTCCATTTATTGAGCGCCTTTCACGTCGGGAGGACGTCCCAAGGCGCTGTACAGTTGGGTCAGGACCCGAGCAAGGGGGAAATGGTCAGGGTGAGGGGAGGGAAGGGAGGGAGCGAGGAGGGGGTAGAGAGTTGAGAGGGGAGCTGAAGACACGGTCGAAGAGAAAGGTCTTGAGACCGGCCTTAAAGGAGGAAAGGGAGGAGGCGGCAAAGGCACTGGGGGATGGAGTTCCAGAGCCTGGGGGCTGAGAGGCTGAAGGCTCGACCACCGATGGTAGGGCGGTTGGGGCGGGGGATGTGGAGCAGACCGGAGCCAGAGGAACGGAGGGTACGGGCAGGTAGAGGGGGATTGTAGGTCAGAGAGGTAGGAGGGAGCAAGGCCGTGAATTGCCTTGTAGGTGAGGATGAAGGGTTAGGGAGGGGAAAGCTAACCAGGATTCCTGCCCCTCGACTCTCTTTGGCATCCTCTTCTGATAGTGTGCCTCCTCCTACAGTAACCATCAAATACATCCAAACAATTCACCATTAATGAGAATCGGGCATCATAAACCAAAACTCATATAATCTGCCAGCAGTGACTGACTTGTGCACAGTCCTAGGCTGGATGGTCAAATCTCATTTTCAGCTAAAGAGCCAAAGAGCCTGCTTCGAGAGAGTCCATTTTCCCGTCTGATTTACTTTCCTCCCAACCAAAAAAAACATTAAGATATTCATAACATTGGTGAAATGTACTCGGAGTACTCATTTACATTTACAACACTAAATAAATGAACAGGAAAAGGAAATGAGAAGCAAGTGAAATTTACCACCAAGCAAGCTCCACACGCCTACACACCCACCCACACCCATCGACCCAGACCAGAGGGAATCAGTGGCAGCTGCTGTCAGACTCGTGTCCATCACCGCTGGCCTTTAATAGGGAGGCAAGCTCACTTTGCCCTGAAAGTACACCCTGGAGAAGATTCGAATAAAAACGTAACCCTTTTAATATTACCTGTAAATTGCTTAGGAATGTAGACATAACTTTTGTAAAGAATTTCAGGAACTTATCTCAAAAGGAGGAAGCAGGAAAATTGAAGGAGAAAAATTAGCAGGTTTATTTTTAAAAAAATGTAATTTATAAGGTTACAATGAAATAGATGAAAGGGTATCTGTCTCCTTGAGATACTCTCACTAACCTCAGGCTTACCCTCCTTGTTACACTGCTCCTAACCGTACAATCTTAGCATCCATCCACAACAACAACAAAATTACATTTATAGAGCGCCTTTCACGTCCCAAAGCGCTGAAACAGGGCTAAAGAAATGGCATAAGGACTGCATCACTGTACTTAAATGCTTTGGACTCGTCATAAAACATCAAAATGAAAATATACGTTTAAGTCATAAAAGCTAGTAGAGCAGTACCCAGCAATACCTGCAATAAAGGCCTGGTTATTAAAGTGTCTTAACTCCCACTAGCTGTAATTATTAAAACTGTAACTGTAGATTTGAATAAAAATATCATCATTAATGCTTAGCACAAACCTTGGAATGGCTGATGGAGCAAATTGGTCCCAGAAGTTTTACTTAATTCTGATTAAGTAAAACAGCCATGAATTTATGCACATAAGGCATTCCACCCAATTATTACAGACTATAACAACCCTCTGTTCAGCACAACAGTTCTTTGGGGACAGTAGAGAATGGAATGATCGCAAAGTGTGTCAAATTACCCACACATGGCACTACCACACCAGACTCCTGCCTTGGAAGTGATGTCCAGGTTTCAGGAGACAGACATAACTGCATTCTGTCAACCAGTAGAAGCATTACATTCAGGATCACCAAAGAGGTTCAGATGTGGAAGGCCCTTCAGCTCATTTGTACTCCTCAGAATTCCAGAATATCCACCCTATCACTTTCCCAAACAACTCCAAATTATGGAACATTTGGTTATTTTGTGACAAGAAGTTAAGAAAATGATAGCAATCTCAGAATGCAGCTAGGATCATCCGATTCACTGTCCATTGGATCCATGTATAGAACTCACTCAAGAAGGTTTCCATCTCCCTGTTTGCTTGACACTGAACTTCTACCCATTTTGCTCCTGTTAAGCCTCCTGCAATTCAAAGTCCTAGTAGGTTGAGTGATCCTAGCTGAAGATGCAGTGGGAAGCTTTCCAGACAGTGGTCTCAATGGCAAGCTACACAGTTTTAGCTGGTTAACCTCCAGCAGTATCCCAACGCACACTCTGGGGTCCCTAAGCCTTGATTCTTGTTAACTTGTCAGACCACTGTCTGACCCAAAAAAAATTATCCTCTTTGTTTTGTTGTAAGGGTGGGACAGAGAACAGTTTGAGCCTTCTTTCTTTCAATCTACATTATTTAATTTCTTGCCCACACAACAAGTGTAGCTGAAAACCCTGATCCCAAGTGTCAAAGCTACTCTGAACTAGCTACCATCAGAATAATTTCCTTTACCCAACTATATCTCTCTGCCTCCACCCACGACTCCAGGACCACTGCTGTCCTGACAGAACGTCTGTCAGACATCGAGTCCTGGATGAGAGCTAACTTTCTACAGTTCAACGTCAACAAGGCTCTCCTGATTGGCTCCAGTCAGTGCCTCCACACCTCAGGCGCTGACAGTATCACCATCCAGAGATGAACACTCCACCTTACAAAGCCAGTCCAGAACTTTGGCATCTTGTTTGACTTTCAATTACCCTTTCTACCCCCCATCTGTGCTATGATCCCCTCTGCCTTCCCCAACCTCCGCAACATTGCTCAGCTCCGCTTCCTCACCCCTCAGGCCGTCGAAACCCTCAACCACGTATTCATCAAGTCTATGCTCGACTCTGCCAACTCCCTGCTTGTCGCCTTCTCAACTCCTCCCTCCACAAGTTGCAGATCATCCAGAGCTCTGCAGCTCGTGTCCTCTCCCGCACCAGGCTCTGTGACCCCATCGCACCCACCCTCAGCCGGCTCCACTGGCTCCCCATCCGCCAGAGGATAGAATTCAAAATTCTCGTCCATCCCTACAAGGCCCTCCATGGCCTTGCTCCCTCCTACCTCTGTGACCTGCTAACCCCATGTCAACCTGTCCGCTTCCTCCACTTAGCAGACTCTGGCCTGCTCCACATCCCCAGCCCGGGCCACCCTACTATCGGTGGCCGACCCTTTAGCCTTTCTGCCCCCACTCTTTGGGCACTCTATCCCACATTCTCTTCATCTCGCTCCTCCCTTGCCATCTTCAAGGTGCGTCTCAAAACCCTCCTCTTCGACCGAGCCATCGGCTACCCTCCTACGCTCCCTGCCCTCCACCCTCCCCAATCCTGACCCCTAGCTCGGCTCCAAATCTCTGACTGTCCAGCACCTTGGGATGTCCTCTTGACATGAAAGGTGCTGTACCATTTTAATTTTGTATTGTATTGTATTTGTGCCCAGTGTGATACAGCTAATCAGGAGCCCACCAATGTAATGAGTAAGTGTCTGATGTTACATGTTATCAGCTCAATACTACATGAGAAATTGCTCAATGCTTCATAATAGGCATTTATCATCACTCCGCTTGACACTCTCTTCAACAGTGAAACTAATTCTGATACGTATATCAGTTTGAGGCTTATAATTATGTCCCCTTGTTTTCTTCTCTTGATTCCACATAATAAAGTGGTCCAAATGCACCTTACTAACTGATTTCCTCCATCATCTTAAAAGCTTCTTTCTCTCCTTAGTTTTCTTTTTCCCCAGGCAACAAAAACAGATTTAGCCCAATGAGCAGCTCTGCAGATTTAACATCAGTGTTACCCTTCTTGGAAGCATTTCCAAACCATCTCTTTCTGCAAAGCAAAGTAACCAAAGCAAAGTGTAATATTCACCATTGCTTCAAACAATCTCTCCAAGACTTCACTTCGGGTCCACTCTAAAATATAACAATTACTGTCGCACAATACAACAATTTTAGCGTTTAATCAAACATTTTCTTTAACAAAGCCCCCTTTAAATATACTGTATGTGTATTTGTTATTTTGGAATCAACATGGTTAAGATGGATTTTCTCAGTATAAGGTACAACTGCCAAACCACTGAGCATCTTCAGATCTCTTTGAAAACAAGCCTCGTCCCACACCTGCTGGATGCTATTCTTAGAAATGCTTTGTTGAAGTCATTAACTTGTAACAGCAGAGATGCCAGAATGAATCCCTTGAGACTCCACCAGTTAAACCTGCTCAATTCAAACCACTGATTTCTAACCTCTCTTTCCTATTAGAGAGCCAATTAATACCTAATTTTGAACTGTAACTGCACAATGTAACTGTTCGAGACCACTCTTCCCTTTAAGACCACGCTAAAGAGAACTGTGGCTGGTTTACATTTATGAATCCACAACATTTAAAAGAACAATGAGCTGGTGCTACTTTGGCATGTCACAGCAATGCAGCACCTTGAGGATGGAGGCAAGATAATAATAATCCTTGCATTTGGTATACAGTGCCTTTCACGTCAAAGGCTTCACAGGACTGTAAAGTGTAGTGACTGTGAATTTGTAGGTGAATGCAGTAGCAATGTTCCACAAACAGCCACAAAATGAACGTCTAATTTTTATTTGGGGGTGATTGTTGGCCAGGACAGTGGGCCAAGATGATAATAATAAAGTTAATAATAATCCTTGCATTTAATATAGCGCCTTATCACATCGTTGAGACTTCTCAAAGAGCTTCACAAAATATACTGTAAGGTTAATTGACTGTATATGATCTGTACCATAGAGCAATATAATGCACATTGACACACTGGGATGGATGCCAGTTTCAACTACTTTGAGCTAAAGTATCTGAAGCGGGCCAGATATAAAATGATGCAGAGAACAGGTTGTCTTTATTCATAGGTGGAGAGTGGCACAAATCCATTGCAAAACTACTACTCTTCTTGAGATTTGCAATATTCTTACTATTTTTAAAAGGTATTTTTTGAAGTGACTAAAACCAAAGGGAGAGAGAGAATCCCAGTGAGGAAACTCAATGAGACCTACAATTTAAATTTACTGAAAGAAAACACCAGGGGGTGCAGAGGCTATTCAAGGTTAGACTACAAGAGCTCAGCAGCATTTAGGACCTTGTCTGTTAATAAATAGTATGATAGGCAACTTTTACTGTTCATTATATTTGTAGAACAGCTGAAAATTGAATGTACAATATATTGCAACCATTTTAGAATCACAAGCAAGAGAATCAACGTTTTTGAAACATCTCTATTCAGTCACAACTCCACGTGAGATGTGACAAGTAGGGGTATTTTGCCAGGTTGGTATTATCCGAAGTATAAGTTACTCACAGCAATTATAAACCAATAAGAAAAGCTTTGCAAATGCATTGAAGAGTCTCAAATCAGATGCCAGATTCTACCTCTACCAGTGAAAAGGCACAAGAAAAACGCCCCCGAAGGCATGCTCACACCAGCAAAAAGGTTTAATAACTTGAAAAAGAAATTGATATTCTGGTAATGGAAGTTTTTAACGTGAGAACATAATGATAAACACATATCACATCTTGAAATACACATATCAATTGGGAACTGTATACACACCAATACATACCAACCTCACACACCAACATTCTCACATACCTTTCACAGCACACATCCCTTCCATATCACTACCACACATCCCTTTACACACCTACCACACAACATCAACAACAACAAGATTTCATTTATAGAGCGCCTTTCATGTCGGGAGGACGTGCCAAGGTGCTGGACAGTTGGATCGGGACCCGAGCAGGGGGGAAATGGTTAGGGTGAGGGGAGGGAAGGGAGGGAGCGAGGAGGGGGTAGAGAGTCGAGAGGGGAGCTGAAGGCACGGTCAAAGAGAAAGGTCTTGAGACCGGCCTTGAAGGAGGAAAGGGAGGAGGCGGCGAAGGCACTGGGGGATGGAGTTCCAGAGCCTCGGGGCTGAGAGGCTGAAGGCCCGGCCACCGATGGTAGGGCGGTTGGGGCGGGGGATGTGGAGCAGACCGGAGCCAGAGGAACGGAGGGTATGGGCAGGTAGGTAGAGGGATAGTAGGTCGGAGAGGTAGGAGGGAGCAAGGCCGTGAATGGCCTTGTAGGTGAGGATGAGGATCTTGAATTCAACTTGAATTGAACACATCCCTTTACACATCCCTTTACATACTTACCACACATCCCTTTACGCACCTACCACACATCCCTTTACACATCTACCACATCCCTTTACACACCTACCACACATAACCTTTACAGACCGCCACACATCCCTTTACACACCGCCACACATAACCTTTACAGACCGCCACACATCCCTTTACACACCGCCACACATCCCTTTACACACTGCCACACAACCCTTTACACACTGCCACACATCCCTTTATACACTACCACACAACCCTTTACACACCGCCACACAACCCTTTACACACTGCCACACATCCCTTTACACACTACCACACATCCCTTTACACACCGCCACACATTCCTTTATATACCATCATTGCATATCACTTTATATCCAGCACTGCACTTTACAGACTTTACAGACTTGATTCTGTAACTATCTCAATAACATCTGTGATATTTTACAATTGCTCCTTTGATAATTCTTTTTGATTGGAAAAAGGAAATGCCTCAAATATCTCCTCAAACATTCCAACAATTCTTTTTCAACCAGGAGAGGCACCACATTTGTCCCATTTTGTCTTAAGCAGTCTGATTCTGTGATCACATTTTGGGGATACCACTAATATATTTCTTAAATCACACTTGGATTAAATAGTAGAATTAAACAAAACATATTTTTAAAATAACTGGGCTACTGTTAACTAGACATGAAATGGGACTGTTTCTCTAATCAACAATAATAAATAATCCTTGCAATGAATGTAGCGCATTATCACTCTGTCGAGAGGACTCAAAGCTCTTTCCAGGATTTCCTGTAAAGATTATATTTACACACAGCAATGTCCCACAAACTGTCATGAAGTGATGTGAATGTGAAAGTGCAGCGAAGCTGAACTGAATGACCAATTTTATTTAGAGGATTGTTGGTCAGGTCACCACACTGTGCATCTTACCTGATTGCTGAGACGGATGTGTCCGCTTGGGGTATGTCTTACTACGTGTTCTCTGTACATTCTGGTCAGGCCGCGGAAGCTCGACGGACTGGTCTCGGTTCACTTGAAACGCAGTCCTGCCACTGTTCAGACATGATGTGAGATATGGAAGTATTCATTTCATAATGTGAAAGAAAAATAACGTTCTAATTCTTCCCGGCATCTTCACACCCACACTTTCTCAGCTCCTACAGTGAGGCACGCTGGTAATCTGGCAATATCACTGTCTTGAATGGAATAGATTTGCAAAGGGCCATGTATGTATTTTGGGGGAGAGGGCTGGAAAAGTACATGATTGCTTTTAGTTAGTTAGACCGCAGTTAGAACACTGCATTCAGTTTTGGTCATGCCAATTAAAAAGATGCCAAGGATTTGCTAGGTTTATACCAGGGATGAGGGTTTGACCCATGATCAGAGACTACAGAGAAGGTTGAGGGGAGACGTAATGCAGGCCTTTAAAATTATTAAAATTGATAGAGTAGATAGAAATTGGTCAGTGAGTCAGTGCCCAGAGGGCATCAATTTAAGAAAGTTAACGAAGGAGGAAAGGGGGAAGATTAGGTGGAATTTGTTTTACATCAAGAAATGTTAGGATGTGGAATGCCCTGCCAGATCTTCAAGACAAGATAATAGAGAAAGGGAACTGGGTACATAGCTAAAATAAATAATTTATAGGTGTATGGCAGGTAAATAGGACTGAAAAGATTACTCTTTGAAAGAGCCAGCACAGACACGATGGGTTGACCTTCTTCTGTGCTGTATATTTCTATAGTTCTATAGCCCTTGTTTTACAACATTAAACAATATAATTTACAAAAAATACCTAGCTTTTCCACTTCTAAAACAGCCCATGTACAAATGTGCTTTAAAATCAAATCGAACTTTGTTCCTCATTTATTTGTCACTGCAAAACTAGGTCTACCAGGTCCAGAAGGGAAATGTTCCGAGGTCCTTTCAAAAACCACAGTGGCATGTGTTTGAGTTTTGTCAGCGGCTGCAGCCCTAAGGGATTGATCTTTTCAATACCCATCCAGCTCTAAGAGATACATTATTGAATTTAGCCTGAATAATCAAAGATTATCGGAGGCAGAAGAACAGGAAGTTTATTAGACAGTGCGTGATTAAAAGGCAGCTACAGAATATTATTACTAGATTTAGTATACATTAAAAGGGATTGAACTGATCCATTATAAATGAGAGAGAATTATTCCAGCAGCAGTGATATGCTATTTTTAATGTCTCGCAAGCTTGAGCAATAAAACCCAAGCAGTAGGCAATTATTATAAATCAAAACCACCGCAAGATTCAGAGTGTGCATTTACTAACGCCTCTGCCAGTCTCTCCCTTTTAATGTACCAAGACAGGCAATTAATTCAGCTGAGGAATTTCCCTCAACATAATGTTTTTACCCTGAGCAAAGCATTTATTCAGTGAGATTCGATTACCTGTACCGATGTTTGTAACCAAGAGACCCCAGCTTGCTCAGTTTCCGTGACATAGGATTGGAATACTCATCAGCTTCGGGCAGCCTGATTGAACATAATGAAAAAGGGGAAGTACTTAAAGAACATAGCAAAGAAACATTTTGCAGTATTCCCAAACTATGAGCAGCAGTATTCCATCATATGCAGTTTAAGTTAAGGATCAAGTGGGGACAAGGATGAATTTCAGCTGTGGATGCATCTATAGTCAAACAGACACTCATTGTGATGCTCAATCCTTTCACGTGATAAAAGACAAGTTGGACAAGGTTCACAGGGAGCAATTCTGCAGGTGAAATCACACTCCAACATGAGTCATTGTGTTCAGAAGAGGGGTAAAGGAGAGAAAGAAAGAGAAGAATAAACGAATGACCATTCCAGGCAATACTTATACCAGTGGACACAACTGCAGTTTGATCATTTACAACAAAAAAAACTTTATATTAAAAAAATTGCTGATTTAAAACAAAGTGGTAGATAAATAAAAGTTAACCAAGTATGAGAGAGTTAGAATTCCTCCACTGAATCATTCCACCTCTCCTGATTTTCCAGGTTAGGAACAGATCCCTGTGAAAATCCTTCAGGAGACACAAGTCTAGACTAGCATTGCATTGTAGCTTAATTTAGCTCTGGATTGCTAAGAATGGGTATGACACACCTGTCTGCAGTGTTTCAAGCAGATAGTGCAGGCTCCAAGGTTTGTGAATGTTAAAACTATATTAAAATTGATTATTATGCATGAAATGATGGGATGTGCAACTGTGTCACAATGATGAATAGAAGACAGACACTGGAATATGATGCACAGGAATACAATTAGCATCAGTATTGCAATTATAAAATTGTATCCCGGCAGCATGTTACTTAATGTGATGTCCTGAAGGAGCCTGTTCTTTTTATTGAAAAAAGACAGTGCAGCAAAACAACCCTAAAGCCTCTGCAAAAATGGTAATCTCCAAGGAGTCCATTCAGCAGTGATTTAATCAGAGTGAGAAAGGCAAATAAATTGATGTTACACTTCCCATAACCTCGCTCATTACATTGGTAAATGACTTTGCTGAAATAAAAATGATGAAGGTTGGATCTGAAAACGTGGTCTCTGGGTGGAGCTCAGCTGCCACAGGACTATATTTCTTTTTTATGTTGTATATAAAATGTTACAATCAGAGAGTTTTACACTATGCAAATGCAGACGCTTCCAGCAATTCAAATTCAGGGCTGTGTTGTGTTGCCCATTTTTATACCATTTTTGAAGCCTACAATTTGGTATAAATGAGCACCTACCTATTGTCATCTGGTGTTCAAGGATTCCCACAGGAAACAAGGTCCCCTTTAGTGTTCTTTAATCCTGAGAGTAACACAATATTGTGGCACGTACCTGAAAAATGTGTGGTATTCCACACAGCACCTCCATAAATGTTTGCAGGCTGCTTTGTTGGGCAGCTCAAAGAAGTAGGATGTTTCAGTACACTACAAATTCAAAGGCAAAAGAAAAAATAAATATCAAGGCAGAATTCAATTTCACCTGTTTCATTTTCGCTGTACAATTTCCTGAAGAAATGGGGAGGGGCAATCTTCAGAAAATAAGGCACATTCAAATTGTATTAATAAATAATTAAAGTAGCAATTGGATTATCAGTTGACTGGCTGTTAATCTCAGATATTCACATTTTCTAAACAGTTAACATGGATATTCATGACTTCTACGGTACACATGTTTTCTTACAAGGTTCTATGCACTAAGGACTAGAACACTGATACTCCTCCAGAACATGGCTTCTCAAACCAATTAACGCATGGAGTGAGAAAAGGCATTTGGAACAACCAAGAAATCCTTTCTTTCATTAGACGGCACACAAATACCCCATAGACGGCAAAGCGATCCTCACACCCACCTACCCACCCACCATTTCCTGTAAAGAGATTATCTTGTGAGAAGTTTTTTCCTGAGAAGGGAATTTTCTCTGGTGTCCTGGGCAATGAATCTTCCAGATAAAATTGGTTATTCACTTCAGGGCTGTTTGTGGGATATTGCTGCATTCAAATTGGCTGCCGTGTTCGCCCATAAATACACAGTCACTGTACACTTTGTAGTAAATCCTTCAAAGTGCTTTGAGATGTTTCGATAGTAATAATAAGGCTCATATTAAATCCAAAGGGTTATAATTATAAAAATGGGGGCAGTTTTGAAAGAAATGGAAAAACATAAATCATGTCTAATCTAAAAAAAAATGAAACCCTGGGATATTCTTGTTGCAAACTGTCATCAACATGGCTAGGGTGTGCGTGCAGAAAGCTGTCTGACTCCCCCTCTCCAAAAATGTCTGACTTCCAGATCATCGTCAACATCACTTGCCGAACTTGCCATATTTTAGTGCTTGGAAAGTCTGTGTGTACTCTGACCTCAACCTTTATACTACAATGGAATCCCGGTGGCATTACATATAAATGATGCAATGATTGATTATAATGATAATAATAATCCTTGCATTTGATACAGCATCTTGTTAGGTCATCAAGAAATCTCAAAGCACTTCACAGGACGTAAAGTGAAGTGACTGTATATTTTGTTAGTGAAACGTTGACACAATTCAGATTGTCTCGACGAGCACTTGCAAACTGATTCGGATTAAAGGTTTGGCCACACATTCATAAAAATGATGGATCTGCCATGAAACAATTGAGCTGTGATTTTTCTGGTGGCTCCTCTTGTTTCCTGACGCATAAAAAAGGAAACACCTTAACTAAAACAAATAGCTGATCTTTGTTTGTTCAACACCATCTAATGTTGGCTGTGTAATCAGAGAGGTTCAGTTTTCCTCCTATGGGGTTCATCTTTGGAAATTCTTCTCATAGTGGCTTTGTAACAATTAAATAGACCAGGATAACCCGTGAGAGTCAACTGACCTATGGAAATGTCTTTGTTTGGGCAAAAGTAGGAAATGTGACCAAAGGAAAGGCAGACCTTGCTTCACTGAAATGTAATTGCTTGTTTTACTGAAGCAATATCTGGAATGGAAGGAAGCTTTTTTTGGAAACAATACTACGTTGAAGGCCATCAAAAGACCTGGGTAATGAACTTGAACAAAGTCTTTTTTTCTGCAAACTCCTTTCACCAAATGCAACATTGGCCTCTCCGTCCCCCCAAAAACCCTCTAATATGCAGTGGTTTATAATGGGATTCCCCAATAAGGAAAGCAAATATACAGTGGAATGCTGTTATAATCCAGTAGTTGGGCTCCATAAATTCCCACCCAGTGCTATAACTTGCTATAACAGGACACGATCGCTGGTCAGCTCCCACAACATCACTGATCACATGATTGGCGGCTTTTCCAAGCACTAAAAAATGGCATGCTTAGCGAGTGGGAAGCCAGCAGTCCACAGGGCCAAGCCGACAGTAGGTACATAATGCAAACGTACAAGCAAAGCAGCAAACAACTTATAATCAGGTTCTACTGCATACATCAGCAATCCATGCAAATTCCCCTTTGATGTAATCTTAGTTCAGATCAAAATTCCTGCAGGTTGACATGATACAGGCTGTGAGGTGATAATGGTCGGGATGGGACACAGAGATGTGACGGAGGTCGTGATGTGACGCAGATCATGATGCTTGACGTAGATTGTGATGTGACATGGGCCGTGATGTTTGACATTAGTCTTGAGGTGAAGGATAAGATCAGATGAGCCAAATGGCGTTTTTAATCAGAACCAGGCTTGTGAGCTTGTGAAGTTTCTGGTAGAAAACAGCAAATTTAAGTCCAGCATCTTGCCTTTATTTTGGGTGCTGTTTCCTGCGAGTTGGCAGGTTTATTTTTGGTTAAGTATTTAAACTAAAGTGTCTTATACTGCTAAGCAGTATAGTTCTCCTTCTATTTGATCTAGGAAAATATACCTTTAATCCTCCCAGACAATACAACGTGTGCTTATGTCTGGAGGATAGTGTCTGCAGCCTGCTCCCAAATCAAAGCCAAAGCTGTGTTTGATTGATTGCCAAGAGGCATACGAAAGCAACTCACTGCCCCCCAGTAGGGAATTACCCAGTGTCACTAGACACCTGCCTACAATGGGATGGGCAGGTTGAGTTCAAGGAATTATAATTTGTGCATCTGATGTAGCACCTCATCTTGTCAAAGTGCTTCTGTAAATTGTAGTGTCTCAGTATTTTATAGGCAAACATGGCAGCTAATTTGTGCACAACATTGTCCCACAAAGATTCGTGAAGTGAATGACCATGTTTATCTGAGGGATTGTTGGCCAAGACACCGGAAGAAGCCCCCTTCTCTTATCGAAAAGAAAGAGATGAGATGGGGAGAGATTAAGGTCGAATTACTATAGAGTGAGAGATGACAGGATGGGTTAATAATAGAACAAAATATACCTTTGTAGTGTACTGGCAATCACAAGTAATGGGAGGCTTGCGGTTAGTGAATCAAAGGAGATTTACCTTTCCAGCAAATACTTTTCTCCCCTCCCTTCAGTTCTCTCCTTATCACACTTCATTTTCCCATTAAAAAGTAACCTGTTGTGGATTTCTGACAATGCATTTTGGCAGATATAACTGAAAGAATGTTCAAATTGTCCCTTATTTCCCTCTGAAGTAAAACCTTGACTTGCTCACAATCCTCTCAGAGTACATGGGTGGGAAAGAAAGGAAGAGTTTACATTTGCTTTGCCTTGCCATATTGAAACATCTCAAACTGCTTCAAAAAGCAATTACTGCCAAGTACTGTATTGTCACTGTTTTTGTGACTGCTATTGAAATCAGCAACATCCTGCAAACAGCCACAGGTGAGTGACTCATTAAACTGAGCACTGTTGACCCAATCAGTAAATTAAAATACGTGACACTATAAGTTTTATATCAACCTTCGGTTCCACTCTTACTTTTCACGAAAAGCTTTAAACTATCACTTCTTCTTGAGATTCAAATTCATAATATGAATAACTTTTGGGTCAAGGGGTTGGAAATACTACTAAAATTCAGCACCAATTAACAAGCAATTGTTGCCCAATACTGGATATGAAGAGAACTGGATATGAAAGAGTGCAGAGTAGATAAAATGTTTTACTTATTATAGCAATTAAACAATAATTATTGATATTATGTCGATCCACTGTTGGACACCATTGTGATCTGATGTTAAAGTAGTTATTGAGTTGAGAATGCAGAGCTAATCATATAAATAAAGATTTTTTAAATGTGATAGAACGTCTTATCACATTGTTGAAATGCTCCACAGGATTTTACCTGACATGAAAGGCACTATATAAATGCAATTTGTTGTTGATTACTGTGAAGTTTAGTGACTGTGGTGATGAGCACAACAGTTAATTTGCACACAGCAATGTCCTGTAAAATGCCATGAGGTGATTAACCAATTTTTTNCTGGGAAATTGGCCAGGAAACAGGAAGAAATTACCTTCTTTTTTCGAATAGTGCCATGGAATCTTTAACGTCCAACTGAACTAAGTGGATGGGACCTCGGTTTAATGTGCTAATGACATCGCCCCTGACATTGCAGAGCTCCTCAGCCTAGCATCAAAATGTCAGCCTAGATTATGAACTCAAAGTCCTGATGTGGGTTTTGAACTCGTACCTCTGACTCAAAGGCGAGGGAGTTACCAACTGAACCAGGTTGACACCTAAGCAACATGAAACTATATTGATAACAGTCCACCAAATCATTAACATATTACGTCAAAAATGTAATTAACATTTCCGAAACACAATCTATACTTATGACAATACGGTATATTTGAAGTGATGACTTCAGATTTTTTTCAATAGCTGTAAAATAACATTTTAGTTATCTTTCTGTTTAAAAAAGAGCAGAAGATAGAGGAGAGGGATTGTAATCAAATTTCTGTTTTCTCCCCGATGTCTCAACTCTCGCAGCCAGGACCAGGTGCACTCACAAAGGTAAGCGAGTCTGCTCCCCTCTTTAAACCACAATTTTTTCTGACCACTATAAGGCGCAAGAGAGCAGCTTGATATTCATTTACAATCCTTATAATTCTTGCATTTGATATTGTGCTTTTCACGTCTTTGAAAGCGCTTCACAGAATATACTGTAAAGTGAATTGACTGCATATTGGTGGACGAAATGTCCACAACATACAGCCAATTGCGCACAGCAGTGTCCCACAAACAGTCGTGGATTGAGTGACCAAATTATTATTGTGTTTTTTTTCTTAGAACATAAGAACATAAGAATTAGGAGCAGGAGTAGGCCATTCGGCCCCTCGAGCCTGCCCTGCCATTCGATAAGATCATGGCTGATCTTCAGACCTAACTCTAATTACCTGCCCGATCCCCATATCCCCTAATGCCTCTGTTTTTAAAGGGATTATTATCAGGCCAGTGCAGTAAGGAAACTTGTCCAAGGTTTTGCCCTGCCGGGAATCGAACCCAGGTCTCTCACCTGGAAGGCAAGTGCAATAATCACTGAGCTACAGGACTCCTTTTTTACAAAGTACTCAATTGATAAATCACCATAGCAGCTGAATGATCTAGGGAACTCAACAATACAGGGAATCAAGCTCACCCCCAACCCCGTCCTACCTCACCACTTCCATAGCTCATTGTATTGCTATTTTCAAATGTTATTTTTTTGGTCAACTGGGCGTCTAGCACATGCGGAAACCCATCACCATGTTTAAGTGCAAAGGATCCAAACCAGACAGAGTTCCACATATGTATTGCCACCTACACGTGGAAATTTCCCTGTGTCTGGAATGGAATGTGTACTCCTTTCTTGGAGGGAAGTTAAAACCGCATGGTTAAATTCCAGGAGTAGCCCAAAGCACGCTCTGGGGTCCCCTAGTTCACTTACTATTACTTCCATCACTACACCATGCCTCAATCTCAATTATATATTTACTGTAACAATTAACACAACATGGCAGTGTCGCATAAAGTCTGGATAGTTTTGTTAAATTTGCCACGTTTTGCTACTGTCAAGGTTATATTTCTATTTGTCTTGCGCCTTTGGTCACCTTCCTCCCCTCCCCCCGCTCGGCCCCGGGATCCGTTACTGTGAAGCGCTCTGAGATGCTGTCCGGCGTGGAGGGAGCTATATAAATCCAAGTTGTTGTTGTATATTTCTATTTGTCTAATGAGACAAAAAAATTATGATTTTACAATGCAAGCAAGCCTACAATAGTTTTTTGTTAAAAAGGAAATACTTAGGCCTTTCATTCATTAGCACAATAGAAAGTCTAAATTGTTTGGAATATCGGAAATTCCAGCCTGGGGATGGGAGTTCTCCTCCCAGATAACGCAGTGAAGTGTTACTGCACAACACTGATGTGCGAGGGAGATTGTTGTACTTTGCTGATTTTGAATAAAGGGGAGTTTGGGGTATTCAAGGTTTTGCCACAGTGGCTGCTCCCAAAACAAAGCCGTTGCTGGGTGATGTCTTGCACTCATTGAAAAATGCAATGGTTCAGTGTGCTGGATTGAAAGGTATCCTGAAAAAGCACAGCCACACTGTGTAACATTTCATGTGGTAAGTGGGGTGTATCAGACATACAGTTCCCACATACATAAAATATTACTTTTAGGCTTCTCGTACTTTTTAAGCTTTAAATTTTCGCTCGTGTACCACAATTATTTTACCGTTATCCACCTCCCCCAGGCATATACGCTGTGAAATAACCTCTATTTAATAATAAAATAATAATCGTTTACATTGGTAGGACATCTCAAAGCGCCTTATACAATTTAAATTACAGTAACTGTATGTTTTATAGGCCAAATCTTCCTTTAGATACTTTGGACCAATGCTTGTGAATCGCAAAATGCAATGATCATAAACCCAAGAAACCAATGATTAAGTAAAATTGATGTTTAAGTATTTGGCTTCAGGTCTTTCCAAAATTAGCGAGTGCAGAAGTCAAGCACCAAAGTTCACTGTAACCTTACCTCAAAATTGTAACCTAGTAATGCAGTATTCTGTAGGGTTTTGTCCATTGACAGCATGGTGACTGATCACCCAGACACACTGGCCTCTCAGAGACTTTATCTTCCTGGTCAGGTTTTGTAAACTTCAAGGGGAAAATGAATTAAAGTCTGCACTGCTGTATTTATCTTCCCAATCAAATTGTTGCTTTAATTATCGCAAGTCGAAGAACAATGCCGAAAGCCAGAGGCCTAGAACAAGCCCAGACTCTGCACTGTAAATCAATGTACAAAATGAGCATTCTTGTCTGACAGCAACGAAACCTTCTGTCATGTCAAATCTCTGCTTGTTGTCAAAAACGACTTTTCTTTTTCTCATGTATTTACAAAAGCCTTAATGTTAACTGTTTTTGACCACCTTATTTCTGGGGTTAATAATGGTCATTCCCCTCCTCTCCTCCCTCCCCTCATCACTCAAATGTACAGGGTATAAATGTTACAATGTCTCCCTGTTACAATGCTGTGGTTTATGTGTTCCTAGGTAGCAGTGTTTGAACTCTTCAAAATAAATAATGGTGAAGTATAACAGGGCCGAATAACTCATGAAATAACACTTGGAAAATATTCGGGCTATGCTCATAGAAATATTTTGTTTCTTATTCAAAACATTGCAGGGATCACGAGTAAATAGCAAAAAGTCTAGGAGATGAACCCCTAACTGACTGTGCCAATAGAAACCCCTGCACAAAGGAATTCACATAGGTCACCGTGAAGCTCATCAGACCGAGAAATTCGACTGAGAGATTGTGGATCCATAGGTATTTTGAGCTGGTGTTTAATCCCAGTGTCTGCAGTTTGTTTGCCATATATGTAATGATTAATGAGCTATGCTACAAATCAGATATTTGAAGACAACTTCCTACATTACATTCAACCCTTTGCACGTAAACTCAAACAGAAATGCCCTGATGCAAATAGAACTTAATGACTAAAGGTGGCACAACTGTTTTGAAGCAAAAGGAAAGAAATGTCTGACTCAGTTCCGAAAGAGCTGCTGCATCATACAAATGTCCAGAGTATCAATCTAATGGTTTACGTATTGTTTTACAGGCCATCCAAAGTGATATAACTACCTACAGAAAGTAGACAGTCACCCTGAACTGTAGAAGGATGAAGGACTCACACTATTGATAGATAAATGGCAGCAGATTTTATAATTCACAGGAATTGATAGCCAAAAATATGGGTAGGGTGATCAGGAAAGCTGGTGATCCAATATAATAATAATCCTTATATTTGGATTAGCACTTTCATGTTGGAAGGACCTCTCAAAACGCTTCACAGGCTATACAAGGAGTCCTGTAGCTCAGTAACCTCGGAAACGAGGGTTTGATTCCCGGGGGGGAGTAACTTTGGGCAAGTTTACTTACTCCACACACTGGATAATAAGCCTTCAAGAAAAAAAACAATAATAATTTGGTCACTCAATCCATGACTGTTTGTGGGCCACTGCTGTGTGAAATTGGCTGCCGCGTTTCTTTCGTCTGTAGGAATGAACATGCAGGCTTCATTTGCAATATTTACAAACCATATCTGTTATATTAATTGCAACCTCCAGTTTTAAGACATTTCCCCTGAACCATTGGCAAATCATGTCTTGTTTGTCATCTGTTTTGGGACTTTGTCGACTTGGATTTTGCGATTCACTGGATATATCAGAAACCAAAAGCTGAAATTAACACAATGAATCCAGTTTGCAAATATTCCACATTAGTTCTGCATTTCTGGCACATTTACAGTACCATAAACAGAGATTTTCTAATCTGCAGCAGCTGCAGGTGAAGCACTTGTTGTGATGTACAGCTTGAAAGATAGCCCAAGAGCAGATTGAAGTGAGTGAAGTGTTGTAATATGGTTTATACAGTCTGCAACCTTGGAAATTCTTGTAAATGGTGCTGAGTCAGGAAGTTGTGTCATTGCTGTGGTGTGTTTTGCAGCTATACTGGAAAAACATGTCTCCCGACGTCTGCCCTCTCGAATACAACATATTCCAGAATGCCAGTTGTTTTTGTTGTTGTAGTCCGACCTTCCCCACCCCCACCCCTAGGCTTAGCATTTGAAACAAATGTCTAAAGTAATGCTAAATTGCATGAGCAGTGAATCATGCAAAAGACATTATCATCTATATATCATCATACAGCCCCTTCCCCTCATTCCCCCTCTATTTACAAGTAGGCATGTCTTTCTTTCAAGATGTCAATTCATTCTCTACAGACAACTTACACTAAACAATCAGCAGACGCAAATTACACTCTGCAAAAGTATTAGTTGAAAATAAAATAAGAGCCCCAATCCTGAATAGTTGGCTAGTTATCCTGTCAAATCTGCTCTGCTATTTCATTAATTTATGGGAGCTATTTGTAGATTTTATGTAATTTTCCTGTTTCCCTCAATATCCTTGAATACCCTTTTCTTCTGAAGCATCTATCTATCCCCCTTTTAAACAAATCAATCAATTCTATATTAATTTCACAATTAATTTCATCTGTGTATCTTCCTTGTAAACACAGCAGTCGATTTTGCATTTGCGGCTTTCTGGAGCAGTACATCCACATTCTCACAACTTTTTGTGAAGAAGTACTTATAATAATGAGAAGAATCCTTGCATTTGAATATCGCGCCTTATCACATTGTTGAGATTTCTGATCCTGTTACAAATGTTGCCTGAAAATCATTTCCTTCCCTTCCTTAATTCCACGTAATTCAAATAACATTATACGTTACACGGAGCGTCCTCCCAATGTGAAAGGCGCTGTCCAAATGTAATTTTGTTGTTGTTGTTGTACACAAAACTGAGCTACAGAGGAACTGCACCAAAGAGTTCCAGAGTTCTTGATTAACTAAAGAAGCAAACAGACTATTTGGTTTGTTTGAATTGTTCAGCCTTTACTGACGACTGGATCACAACTGTTTGTTTGATGCTCAAATCAGTCATCTCTTTTTTTAGAAAAAGCACAGGAACATTTCAAATCACAACAGCACTAATACCAAGAAAGCAGCAGGGAACAGTGTCTCTTCACACCTCACAGACCACATGCAGGAAAAATGGTGCAGTGACGGGGTGGCAGGAGGAGGAAGATTGCTACTGAATTAGGAGTTGAATGAACTAACCCTAAACAGCTGAAAGAAATGTGATTTTTCATAGGTGCATAATGTAAGACCAGGAACGTTGTGTGGTTTGCATCTGTTGAATTATTGATGGGATTAAAGCAAAAGGAGTGTTTGAAACAGGGTATGTATGTGTGCACCAAATAGGCAAGCAGACTTTCTTCTCAATGGAGAACTGTATCATTTGACTGACAGGGGTGAGCAGCCTACATCCAGGGATTGAAAGAGAATTGTAGGCTTTGAGAAATAAGTTGTTTGCAGTTCATAAAGTACAGATAAAAGTACACAGTGGAGAGTGACCACATTGGGATGGTCCCAGCGGAATGTTACTGGTGGTGTATTAGCTTGAGCGGAGCTAGGAGAGATTACATGCAGGAATGTGAATGAACCCTTCAAAGAGATCAAAGAAAAGGAGAATATTGCATTCCTCTGCGCACTGCTACGGAAACAATTAATAAGCTACAATTGCATTTGCATGAATTGGTTTAAACAGCAGCATTTGTAAACATACTTTAGGAGCAAAATTAACAATGAATTCACACAATTAACTAAAAAGGATTATAAGTATCAAATAAAAAGTGTTAACTCATGTTTTTATGAGCCTCCACCCCTTCTATTCCCCTTTGCTATGTTCCCCCATTCCCTTCTTGCTTATGTATGCATCAAGTTGTCTCTTAAATACAATGATGCTTTTTGCTTCAACTACAGATTCCGGCAATGAGTTCCACATTCTCCCCACACTCAGGGTGAAGAATTTCCTCCTAAAACCCCTAGTAGCCCAACAATTCCCACAACCAGCCCTGAATTGTGACTAATGTATCTGGATTGTTGGCCAGGACAAGAGAGAAATTCTCTTCTCATTTTGAATTATACCAGGGATCTTTAATGTCCTGTGTGGCAGATGGGACCTAAGTTTAACATCTTATCTGAATGATGGCACCTGTGATAATGCAGCACTCCCTCAGCACTGTACTAGAATATCAGCTTGAACTTAAGATCCCACGACGTTCTGCCCCTGAAGTGAGAGTACTAACTGAGCAAGCTGATGCCTCCAGGGGTATGATAGGGATTATAGGGATATTAATAGAAAAAGAAGCTGCATAAATTGATGGACAGAATGCTGGAAGGCTGCCAGCCTGTGGCAGAGGAGCAGGTGTGGAGGATAATGTGAAGCTTTTCATGGTTGACCAGAAGTTTCAGGTTCAAGGAGCTTCAAGCAGCAATGAATGAAAGGAAATGGTGAAGAGGTCATGAAGGAATGGTTGTGTTAGACTGAAAGGGTCAAGTTAGATGGATCAAAAGGCTGTATCTAGTTCCATCTAGCAGGTTGTGGGCTTCATCGGGTGATGGTGTGGGAAAGGGACGGAAATTAGTGTAGACGGGGGGCTGAGGTAGGATCTGTGGTAGGAGGAGAGGGGGGAGGAGCAGGCAACCAGGCAGATGGTACCTATAGTTCAGGACCTCTTTGTACTTGGCAACGGAGGTGAGGATCAAGGGTGCTTGAGAGGGGACTGGAAGAGGTGGTGGGTTGTGGAGAACAGGATTTTGAGGTTGTTTTTGGCCTCGAGAATGACCTGCAAATAGAAGATGGTTTTGGATTGAGAGGGAACGCCGGTAGGTACGGAGATGTTCAAGTCACAGTTGGCGGTGAACACTGAGGCCAATTTTATGCCATCTGTGTTCGAGCAACTGGGTTTAGTATTTGAGGGAGCAGAGGTGATTGTTATTCCAGCGGGAGCAGGTAGGCTTGGAGACAGACGTGTTTTTCAGGGGGACGAGGGAATTGAAAGTTGAGGAGAGGTGATTGTTCAGCAGCTTGACAGCTGCGTCTGGATCACTGTGGGTGGAAGGTCAGAGGGAGAGAAGGTCCGAGGATGAGAGAGCGTTTGTGAGGGACTGGGGTGGGGGGAGCTTTTTCCATAGGCGGTAAAAGATGGTGGAGGGAGAGGAGCGGGAGATGAGGAAGTGGTCTGAGATGCCCTTGGTTGTGATGGTCAGATCAGAGATGTCAAGGCCATGGGTGATGACGAGATCGAAGGGGTGGCCACAGTTGTAGATTGGGGAGTCTACATTGACGGTGAGGTTTAGGATGGAGAGGAGGGCAGCAAAGTCAGAGGAGATGGAGTGTGGGAATTGAGATGAAGGTTGAAATCGCCCATTATGAACAGGTGTTCAGGGCAGAGGGACAGGGATGAGAGGCAGAGGAGATATCAGTGAGGAAGGAGCCATGAGGTTTGCGGGGGCAGTAAACTAGGAGGATTTTGTAGGAGAGAGAGGAGGGCTGGTGGAGATTGAGATGCTTAAAAAAGCAGAAGTAGCCAGAGCAGTAAGGGGATAGACCAAGGAAGGTTTGGGAGATGAGGGCCACCTGTTGCCGCATTGGTGAGGGCGGATGGTGAGAAGTAACCAGGCGGGAAGGCGTCAATGAGTGGGACTGGGGAGAGCCAGGTTTACGTGAGCCTGAGGATGTCCAGGTTGAGGTCGTGGACTGTAAGAGGGGGAGCGGACATTTTGGAGGCCAATGTGAGCGGGGGCGTTGGTGGGGAGGGTTTGGGGGCATTTGTAGACTTGATTCATGGTCCAGATACTGAAATAAAGTGCAAATACCTCCTTTTGTCCTTTCCCGCAGTGTTGACATTGAGCAGTCATCTCACTGCAATTCAACAGATTGACATGAAAGGTTTGGACAATGAAGGCCTTTCGGCCAATGTGATCTCATCATTCCAGAATAAAGACTCTATCTATTCCTACTGCAGGGGAATGCCTAATAACAGTAGTGCACCAGAAAATGAGTACCAAGCTCCAATAGGTCCTAAGCCTGGCACAACGGCATTTAATACGCCATAACCTTAGATTTACTAATGCAATGTTTCTGCAACTGAGAGTTTTCTAAAAAAAAAGTCTGCTGTTTTTGATCCAGGTAAATGACCTGTACTTGGGTATAGGGAGTACAATTTCCAAGTTTGCAGATGATATTAAGCTAGGAAAAGTAGTAAATAGTGAGGAGGATAGTAGCAGACTACAAATGGACATAGACAGATTGATAAAATGGGTAGACATGTGGCAAATTAAGTTTAATGTGGAGAAATGCGAAGTGATGTATTTTGGGAGGAAGAATGAGGAGAGGCACTATAAGCTGATGGTACAATCTTAAAGGGGGTGAAGGAACAGAGAGACCTGGGGTTCATATAAGCAAATTTTTGAAGGTGGCCGGACAGGTAGATAAAGCTGTTAAAAAGCATCCGGGATACTAGGCTTTATAAATAGGGCCACAGAATATAAAAGTCAGGAAGTTATGATGAACACTATACCTAAGTACAGGTCATTTACCTGGATCAAAAACAGCAGACTTTTTTTTAGAAAACTCTCAGTTGCAGAAACATCGCATTAGTAAATCTAAGGTTATAAAACACTGGTTAGGCCTCAGCTATTGTGTTCAGTTCTGGGCACCACACTTCAGGAAGGATGTCAAGGCATTGGAGGGGGTGCAAAGGAGATTTACCAGGATGTTCCCAGGAATGAGGGACTTCAGTTATCAAGAGAGGCTAGAGAAGCTAGGATTATTCTCCTTTGAGCAGAGAAGGTTAAGAGGAGACATAATAGATGTTTTCAAAATTCTGAGGGGATTCGAAAGGGTGAACAAGGAGCAACTATTTCCACTGGTGGGTGGGTCGGTAACCCGAAGACACTGATTTAAAATAGTTGTTAAAAGAAACAGAGGGGAGAGGAGAAATTTTTTCACACAGTGAGTTGTTCAGATCTGGAATGAATTGCCTGAAAGGATGGTGGAAGCTGATTCGATGACACCTTTTAAGAGAAGCAGATAATTATTTGGGGAGGACAAATGTGCAGGGCTATGGGGAGAGAGCAGGGGAGTGGGATTGATTTGGATAACTCAGACACGATGAGCTGAATGGCTCCTTATTTGCTGTATCTCAGGCATCTCAGGCATCTATGATTCTATGAATCCTCCAGATAAAATTGGTCATTCACTTCATGGCTGTTTGTGGCAGTGTGCAATTTGGCTACCATGTTCGACTTTAAAATACATAATCACTACACTTTGCAGTAGAATCCTGTGAAGTGATTTGAGAAATGCTCTTCTGACATGAAAAGAGCAACATGAAATGCAAAGGTGACGACTATCAATATTTATTTTGTAAACATTTACTCCATAGCCTGCATGTTGTTTCAGTCATTGAAATAATGGCTTGATGGGAGTATGAGAGTGCAGCAATAAACCTGGTAAAACTTTAAGTTTCAATACCCACAGGGTATTTCACCATCACAGGGGATAAGTTTTAGTATTACTTTGCTTGCAACATAGCAAAACTAATTCTGACAGGCAAAAAGGAGCTCTTGGCTGACATGGGAATATTGAAGCCGAAGGATAGTTATGTCTTGCTACAGGCATTTCTTTCAGAAGCCGTGCTGAGAGAGCAAGCTGCAGTCTGAAACAATCTGGATAGGCATCTCAATGGCCGGTATCTTGCAGCTAAATGATGCAGTAATGTGTAGCCTGACTGCTCTTGAAACAATGACATGAACCTACCTAGAAAAATAAAATGTAAATGTGCTGAAAGCATTTGATAGATAAATTTAAGCATCAAAGCACAGGCCAAAATACAGAGATGGATAATGCAAATTTCAAATGCAATGCATTTTCTTTCAATTTATAACCCATTAAACAGTAATAACTCATTGACTTTTAAAACCCAAGTTTCTCTTTGTTCAGAAAGAAACCTGCATGCATTGAGACATTCCCAAGCGGTTTGCAAAGGCAGGGCTCTTTAAACAAGACTGGGAGTTTGCCAAAAAGTCCTTCCCTGTGAATTGTTTTGCAACATTGAAATATTTCCTGTGCTTTTTCCTGTGCACTGTCACGAACCAAAACACACCCAAGGAGTATTGTACATTGACAGTGTTGTGCTATTTTGTTGTATTGTAAAGGTTTCTTATGACAAGTGCAAATATTTTGCATTGGTGTTGTATGTGCCTTCAGCTCCCCTCTCGACTCTCTTCCTCCTCCTCGCTCCCTCCCTTCCCTCCCCTCACCCTGACCATTTCCCCCCTCCTCTCTCCCTCCCTTCCCTCCCCTCACCCTGACCATTTCCCCCCTGCTCGGGTCATGACCCAACTGTGCAGCGCCTTGGGACGTCCTCCTGACGTGAAAGGCGCTCTATAAATGGAATCTTGTTGTTGTTGTTGTTGTTGTATGTAAAATTGGACTTGTTTCAATCTAACACCTGCCTGAGTTTATAATTGTCAAAAACAGCTCTGCTATCAAGATCAAAAACTTAACTGAGCAGCCTTGTTTGCTTTGACTCGTCTGCACAGTGTGACTCAACACATTCAAGTCACCTGGATTAAGACCAATGCCCACCAGGGAGTGAGAACATTGCATTACACTGATGATGTAATGCCTCATACTCCTGCTCGCTAAGTTCTACAGCCCGTACAGAACTGAGCCTGAGACACAATGAAGGTATGGGAGCACAGAGGCTGACAACCAGACACCGCTTTTGTCCTTTATTCCACTTCAGGCTCATTCCTTACGGGCACCAAGGAATCACATTGCTATACACAGGTGATATAATAATAATCCTTGCATTTTGATATAGTGCTTTTCACGTCTTCTAGACATCTCAAAGCGCTTCACAAAATAGACTCTAAAGTGAATTGACTGTATATTTGTGGGCGAAACGCACACAGTGCCAATTGCAAACAGCAGTGTCCCACAAACAGTTGTGGATTGAAGCGACCGATTTTTATTATTGTTTTTTCTCTTGAGGGATTATTATCAGGTGTGTGGAGTAAAGAAACTTGCTCAAGGTTTAACCTTGCCGGGAATCGAACCCAGGTCTCTCGCTTACGAGGCGAGTGCTCTAACCACTGAGCTACAGGACTCCTACAAGGACTCCTGCAATGAGAGCCCCACATCTATGGAGACATCACATATGAAACATGATGAGATCAAAACCAGCACAAAATAGAGACTTGTTGGAAACCAAGTATCCAATAACACAAGTGATGTGAGGGTAACGTCAGTGCTTCAACTGGGGGCTTGTGTTTCTTGCTGCTGTCTGAACAGCTTATATTGGGCATTATTCTCTGGTAAGGCTGTGCCACCACATCACTCAGAAAGAGATCTTCCCAGGGGTGAGATGAGCTTTGTGTATCAGAAGAATGCAGGTTCCTGCTCCAAAGGCAGCCAGTGTTTCTGTGGCGAATGATTATGTTAATTAAAGTGGTTATTTTGGGGGGGAAATAAAGAAAACAGGCATACACTGACTTGTGAACAGTTTTCCTTGAGGTTATGAAATTAATGAGTCAATACCTATTGGAGCTTTTACCAAGTAAAGAGTTAGAAAAACCTACTCACAATGCACACATCATCTGCCATCTTTACAACAAGCTGTAGTAACATTAAAAACTTTTTTTTTAAATGTGATTCGAGTTGATTGTTTGAAGTGAGCTGGGAACAATATAGGGCCTGGTCTAGATTGCTGGACAAAGCTCTTTAATTACGTCTTCTGCTACTTTAATAGCTCCCTGAAGGGGATTCATTGATTCTGTGACAATCGTCTTTCCTTCTGCTTCTGTCTGAGAGACTGAGAACACTCCTTGTTATACTATCCGGGCTGGTGTGATCCAGGCAACGGGAAGCATATTGAACAGCAGTAAGTAAAATGGGTCTAAAAACATCACATTTACTGCTTTGAACTATCTTTCTTCCCAAATTTTTATTTAAAAAAAAGTTTTTTTGAGAATGTGGTTACAAATATTGAAACGAACCTGAACAATGAGAGAAAGAGTCAGACTAAACCATGCAATTCTCTCACTTATGTGGAATGAAATCCATATACTGTATGCAGATCAAATTACAGTGAATCTAACCACAGAAAGAGATGCCAGATTCTGCTTATCAGGGTGACATGAATGTAGAACATTTGTCAACTTGACAACTATGAAGTACATACAGGACATATATACATAACATACAGCTCAAGGCTACATACATGTAAAACATACTGGACAAATGTATCTAACAAAAGGAGGTACTTGTACAATAGATAGGACAATGTGATAAACATTCAGGACATTAACTTACAAGTCAAGGGGACACATGTGCAAGAATTAAACTTGACTTGTTAAATTGTTAAATAAAATTAGAGTTGTAAGAATTAAATCCAGCCTGGCTAATTTGGGAGCTTGGATAAGAATACCAGCACAAGATCACAAGATTACAAGAGAGAGGTTCAGATGAAGAAGGCCTTTTGGCCCATCTGATTTTATCCTTCCAGAATATCTGCACTATTGTCTTTCCATCACAGCATCAAGGTTTGTTCAGTAACCTGGCCTCAGTCATCATTCTTGTCAATCTGTTCCAATCGTTAATTATCCTCTCATTTAAAAAAATGGCTTCCTGGTCTGTCTTGAAATTGCCCTTTTCAACCCCAACACACCACACACATAATCAAAGGATTGGTACTGAGGGATAGCAATTTGCAAGTTCGGCTCTTGTTAACCCTACAAGCCAAATCTTTTAATAGGTAAGATGGTCCTGGCTTGACAAGCAACAACAACAACTTTGATTTATATAGCGCCCTCCACGCCGGATGGCGTCTCAGAGTGCTTAAAGCAACAGGAAGCTTACCAGCACTCTGCAATGGTAAGCTCTGTGGTTTTAGCTGGTTAAATTACAATAGAGATGCACCAAGGGGATAAGGACAGGGAGCAACTTCGGAAATTTTCATTAGTAGAGAATTGGTGCTAGGGAAACTGTTAGCACTGAAAAGTGACAAATCCCCTGGTCTGGATGGCTTGCATCCCAGGGTTTTAAAAGATGTAGCTTATGAGATAGTGGAGGCCTTGTGTTTGATCTTCCAAAATTCCTTGGATTCTGGAACAGTCCCGATGGATTGGAAGATCGCAAATGTCACACCACTATTTAAAAAAGGTGGAAAGGAAAAGATGGGGAACTATAGGCCAGTTAGTCTCACATCAGTGATAGGAAACATTTTAGAATCATTGATTAAGGATGTGGTAGTGCAGTATTTAGGGGAGCACAATATAATTAGGCCAAGTCAACATGGCTTTACAAAAGGGAAGTCATGTTTGACAAATCTCATAGAGTTTTTTGAGGATATTTCCAGTAAACTAGATAAGGGTGAATCAGTGGATGTGGTCTATTTGGACTTCCAGAAGGCATTCGATAAGGTGCCGCATAAAAGGTTAGTCCAAAAGATAAGGGCCCATGGAATTGGGGGGAGCATATTAACGTGGATTGGGGAATGGTTAACGGGTAGGAAACAAAGAGTAGGGATAAACGGGTCCTTTTCAGATTGGCGGGATGTGACTAGTGGAGTGCCACAAGGATCAGTCCTTGGGCCTCAGCTATTTACCATCTACATCAACGATCTAGATGAGGACATCGAAGTTAATATATCTAAATTTGCGGATGACACAAAACTAGGAGGAAGTGTCAACACAGAGGACGACATTAAAAAAATGCAGCGAGACATAGATAGGTTAGGTGATTGGGTAGGGAGGTGGCAGATGAAGTATAATGTAGGGAAGTGTGAAGTCATCCACCTCGGTAGCAAAAACAGTAGAGCGGGTTTTTTTTTAAGAAGGGGAGAGATTAGAATGTGTTAGCGTCCAGAGGGACTTGGGTGTCCTTGTACACCAATCACAGAAGGTTAGTCTGCAGGGGCAGCAGCAATTAGGAAGGTGAATGGTGTGTTAGCATTCATTATGAAAGGATTAGAGTATAAGAGTAGGGAAGTCTTGCTGCAACTCTATAGAGCCCTAGTGAGACCACACCTGGAATACTGTGTCCAGTTTTGGTCTCATTTAAGGAAGGACGTACTTGCCTTGGAGGGGGTGCAGCGTAGATTTACTAAGTTAGTACCAGGGATGAAGGGGATGAGTTGCGAGGATAGGCTGACCAATTTGGGCATATATTCTCTAGAATATAGAAGAATATAGAAACCTATAAGATCATCAAAAGGCATGATAGAGTAGATAGTGGGCGATTGTTTCCCTTGGTTGGAGAAACAACCTTAAAATCAGAGGCCAGCCCTTTCGCACTGAGTTGAGGAAGAACTTCTTCACTCAAAGGGTGGTGAATGTATGGAACTCACTACCCCAAAGGGCTGTTGATGCTCAGTCCTTGAACATATTCAAGACTGAGATAGATAGATTTCTTATTGCAAAAGGGATTAAGGGATATGGGGATAAGGCAGGGTTAGGTTATTAGCTGGAGTTAGATTAGAAGATCAGCCATGATTGAATGGTGGGGTAGGCTCGAAGGGCCGAATGGCCTACTCCTGCTCCTACATGTTGTTATGTTAAATAAAGCAGTACCCCAATGTATAACTGGAGTCCTCAAACTTTGGCTCTTGCCAACCTGTTCCTGAACTCCCCAGGATAAATCTGTATCCCACTAAGATAAGAATGTGCACTTCATATCAGATAAATGGAAATTTCTGTACATTTGGGACTCTCAGTGGTTTGGTCTGGTACTCTTAAGCATGGTGTCGAGCTTCCACGTGCATCAGGCACCCAATTGACCCCTCAAAAAATGATAGGCAGAGGGACTGAATGTTAATGAAATATCGCCCCATAATGATTAATTCTCACCTTTGTAATTTTATCTTAAATCATGGAACTGATCTGCACTTCTTTCTCTCTCTCTCTCTCTCTCACACACACACAGAGTTCCAACACAGAGTTTGATCCACTGGGGCCCAGGTTTGTTTACTCACAGCAATGAGAGCTCATCAAGGGATGTTATCCTCAATCTGTCTTGGATGTTTAGCATTCTGCCAATTACATGGTGTAGTTTCCTGGACGTCTTTGACTTAATAAATAATTCTGGTTTAACATGAAAGCTGTGTGTGCATTGGGACTGGGCGGTGCACTGGGTTAAGGCATAATTGTTTCAACCCTTGGGATTGGAGAGGGAGGAGGGTTTTGAAACTGGTCAGAGCAGTTGGGATGAAGCGCTACTCTTTCTCTTGGGGTTTGGAATGAAGTTTCTTTTAGAAATTTCACCCACCGGTTCGCATTCAACAGCACAGAAATTGCTCATAATTTGCAACTAACCATGCAATCCCAACATAGAAGGACAATTGGGTCTAATTTGCAGCTTGTGTAAACAAATGTGTACAGAGGGAATTATAGGTAGATATCCTTGATTATGTAACATCAAATGCAAAGGATTATAGATTTTTGGTATTAATTAAAGAATTCCTCTTTACACACTATTGCCCACAGTGAGCACAACCTAAATATTAAACCCACTTAAGAATAGCTGGTGAAGGGAAAAAAGCCACATTACTACAATACTTTTAGCCACAATGCCCATGTTCTCTAAAACCCTCCACCAAAATCCCTGTGCCTCACACCCTTCCGCTCCACTTTCAATCCATTCTATAATCTTACCTCTTTGACTGCATGATGGTCCACTCCCTCCTATCCCCTTCCTCCACTTCTCATATTGTTTGGATTTCCTCCACATCTCTGTAAAGTGCTTTGAGACTTAACAATACATTACAGGTGCTATATGACTGCAAGATGTTGTTGTACTTACATCCTTGCCCAGCACTCTTAGCTCAAACTGTGTTTCTCTGAAATTCACCTTGGTGATTCTTGGCCTGCAATGAAGCAGTCAGTGTCCTGTCATTATCAAGTGAAAACAAACAAAAATAAAAACACCAAAATAAGGTACAGTTATTTACAATTACAGCTGGACTCACGTACCAGAAATACTTTCCAACCTGGACTTTGTTCTTGTAGACAACAACTCCAATTGGTGTTAATCCTAAAAAATACTCAGTCTGGTTTTCACCCTGGAATTTAATGAGAGGCTTTATTCACATAAGGCTTGGAGTTCAGGTGTTAAAATACTTCTCAATTGTTTCATATTTATAACCTTCAATAATATCTATTATTTCTACAGAAAGAACAGTTTTCTGAACTGATTCCCGACAAATACACAGTTAATACACTTTGCAGTAAAGGGATTTTTTTTGTCATCCAGGTGTCTGACACATGTCGAAACCCATCACCATGCTAAAGAGTATCCCAACCAAACTGAAAATTCCATGCATCCCAACTACACATGGAAATTCCAGAGATATTTATTGGACTGGAATGCACACTCATTCCCTGGAGGGATGCATCCTGCTTACCTAATTCCAGAAAGTATTGGGTGCAGGCTGGCAAGAGCCGAGATTTGGGGACTCCAGAGTGTGTGTTGGGATACTGCTGGAGTCTGACCAGCTAAAACCACATAATAAAGCAATACATCACCGGTGGTGTTATGGTGTTAGTCAGTCAACTTACCCCTTTCGTGCCGCCCAGATTCTGCACCTTGAAAGACTGACTTACAATACGCAAGAATATAACGTTATATTTATATAGCATCGTTCAAGTTGGGAGGACATCCCAAAGCGCTTAACAATCCTGGCTTTGCATCCAAACTGAGGGTAAGAATTTTTAAAAGCATGTGATCACTAATCCATGACTGGCAATTGGCTGCCATGTTTCACCCAAAAATATACAGTCAATTCACTTTACAGTATATTCTATGAAGCGCTTTGAGACGACTCAAAGACGTGATAAGGCCCTATATCAAATGCAAGGATTATTATTATAAGGCGTTGGGGAGGGGCAAGATGACCAAACATGCAATCAAAGAGATAAGTCTTGAGATTGATCTTGAATAAACTGAGGGTGGAAGAGAGTTGGAGGAATCCAGGATGGAATAGATGTGGATGGAAAGTGGGGCAGATAGGCTAAAAGCACGGTGGCTGATGGTTGAGTGGGTAGGGATGGGGAATGAAGCAGGCTTCTGGATCATTAGGTCGCAGCTGATGTTTTCCTATGAACTGTGCATGTACAAAGCAGGAAGTGACATTAGCAGTGACCTAATAACTCAGACGATGGCCATTTTTAGTTCGCAAGAAGATAAAATGGCTGCCTTCTAGGTCATCGGATCTCTGCTGATGTCACTTCCTGTGCAGTGAGCAGCTGGCAATGACTACACACAGTACATAGGCTCTTGCAATTGTGCTATAATCAAATCCATGCTATGAAGAACTGCATTATTCTGGGGGTGTATTGTGTTTCGTTTTAGCCAAGGTTTTCCTTTTCACTGGCTAGGACCACTTGTCATGAAATAAATTAAACGGGATTAAAATAAAACAGAAAAAAGAGGCTTATGATAAATGTCAGGTCCAAAATATAGAAGATAATCCAATAGAATATAGAAAGTACAGAGGAGAACACAAAAAGGAAATAAGGGAGGCAAAGAGATTGTATGAGAAAAGATTAATGGGTAACATAAAAAGGAACCCTAAGGTATTTTATAAGCATATAAAGAATAAATAGTTAGACACAGGGTGGGTCCAATTAGGGACCAAAGGGGAAATCTTCTTGTGGAGGCAGAGGGCATGGCTGACATCCTGAATGAGTACTTTGCATCTGTCTTCACAAAAGAAGAGGATGCAGCCAACGCCACAGTATTGTAGGAGAGGGTAGAGAAATTGGATAAGATAAGAATAAACGGAGAGGAGGTACTAAAAAGGTTGTCGATGCTCAAGGTAGATAAGGCACCTGGTCTAGGTTACTGAGGGAAATAAGGGTGGAAGTAACGGAGGCTCTGGCCACGATCTTTCAATCTTCCTTGGACACCGGGGTGCTGCCAGAGGACTGGAGGGTTGCAAATGTTACTCCACTATACAAAAAGGGGCAGAAGGATAAACCTGAGAGCTACAGGCCAATCAGCCTAATGTCAGTAGTGCCACATAAGAGACTTGTCAGCAAAATAGAAGCCCATGGTATTAAATGGATACAGACTGGCTGAGAGACAGAAAGCAGAGAGTGGTGGTGAACGGGGTGGAAGAATGAGGAGCGGCAATATAAGCTGATGGTACAATCTTAAAGAGGGTGAAGGAACAGAGATACCTGGGGTTCATATAAGCAAATCTTTGAAGGTGGCAGGACAGGTAGGTAAAGCTGTTAAAAAAACATACAGAATACTAGACTTTATAAATAGGGGCATAGAATACAAAAGTCAGGAAGTTATGATAAATCTTTATAAAACACTGGTTAGGCCTCAGCTAGAGTATTGTGTTCAGTTCTGGCCACACTTTAGGAAAGATGTCAAGACATTGGAAAGGGTACAAAGGAGATTTACCAGGATGGTACCAGGAATGAGGGACTTCAGTTATCAAGAGAGACTAGAGAAGCTAGGATTATTCTCCTTGGAACAGAGAAGGTTAAGAGGAGACTTAATAGAAGTTTTCAAAATTGTGAGGGAATTCGATAGGGTGAACAAGGAGAAACTATTTCCACTGGTGGATCGGTCGGTAACCCGAGAGCATCGATTTAAAATAGTTGTTAAAAGGAAACAGAGGGGAGAGGAGGCAAAATGTTTTCACACAGTGAGTTGTTCGCAATTGGAATGCATTGCCTGAAAGGGTGGTGGAAGTCGATTCGATAACAGCTTTTTAGAGAGAAGTAGATAATTATTTGGGGAGGACAAGTTTGCAGGGCTATGCTGAGAGAGCAGGAGAGTGGGATTGAATTGGATAGCTCTTTTCAAAGATCCGGCACAATGTGCCAAATGGCCTCCTCCTGTGCTGCATGATTCTATGATTCTATGAAATTACCAAATTATAGTAGGGATTATAGTAGGCCTTGAAATAACTGGAGTGCAAAGAGTAAGTGTGACAAAATCAGAGTTGGACTCTGTATTTTGTAGGTGTTCACTGAAAAAATAGTCACTATTCTTTACAATAAATCATGTGAAGAGCTTTGAGATGTCCCCCAGCGTGAAAGGCGCTATGTCAAATGCAAGGATTATTATTATCATGACATGCCTGAAGATGACTAGTTTGCTGACATTTATAGGCTCACGCATAAAGATGGAAACTTGGGTAAAAAGTCAGAGGATTTACAGCATCCAAGGTATCACACCATACACTGTGAGTTAGCACTTTGAGGAGAGGAGAAAATTGTATATATTTTTAATGGAATAGCATCTACTTTACCCTCATTTGTGAATGCCATACTTACAAAAACAGGATGGAGATCAACTCCATACATCTCTAATAATTTGGCAACTTGTAAGTAATTCAGTTCTGCCTCAGCAGGAACTTGACCCCTGGGAGAAAGCAAAGGAGAAATGTTACCCTAGCAAGTCTAAGCTGCTCGAACAAACTCACATCAGAACTAATACTAATGTCAGAGTGTAACCACAGAAACGCACATTGCTTAATTAATAAGGTGCCTGACTAATGTCTGATCAGATATTCATCAAAGAAACAAAGCTGGGAAGGCAAAAGAGAGAAAAAAAATGTCTTATTATTCGCTTCAATTTCAGACACGTTATATTCAAATGATTATGAAAATAAATTCTCCAGAGTTGCAGATGTGTGGAACAGACTGCCGAAAGTACAGTTAATGCTGCATTAATTTACTCCTTCAAACGAAAAAAAGAGCTGGATAAATAACTGCTTGAGATGTACAATGAAGCTTCCAGGTGCCAGAGTGAGATGAGCAAATTCTTCACTGGAAACAATGGCCAGTGAGCTGCTGGAGATGGGTGGCAGTGGGCAATGGGTGAGGAGGGTTATGTTGTGGAGACAAGGAGGCCAAGGCTGAATGGTGGAGATGTGCGGATAAATCAATATTTTGCTGAAGTCAGGGGAAATGGATTCATACCAGCTCTTCGGAATAGATTGCAAATTCAGGTGCTTCTAAATAATTTGTTTTTGGCAGCCAGGTGTCTGACAAGTGTGGAAACCCATTACCATACTTAAGAGTATCTAAACCAAACTGATTGGATGTAATAATTATGGGTGAAAACATTACATTCAATCTGCTACGAAAATTGCAATTTTCACGCCTTCATAGCAACCCTTTCCACCCACTTCAATTGTAATATTTTTTAAAACTTATGCTTCAAAAAATTGCATTGAAGTATTGTATAAACTGGGAATCAACTGAAAATGGGACACTGTATTTCAGTGTTTTGAATGGAAATTATGTTTAATAGTAATTGCAACTAGGTAATCTCCTTAATGACTTTACCACTCTGCTCACTCTGCTCATTAGGACTACTTTTCCCTTAAAATGGGATTCAAAAAACATATCCTTTATGTACCCGTGGAAATCAACCTGGCCATATTATACTAACATATTGTGGATGATAAGAAGGGGGCTGAATTGATACCTTGAATTCACAACGTGTCAACACAACCAGCATAATGAAGTAAATGTGTTGCCATTATATTGAATTTCCAAAACACAAGTGATTGAGGGCTGGAGTTCCACTCAGCTGTAAACATCAACTTCAGCCTCAACACATGTCCTCCAGCCAAAGGCACGGTAATGGTAGTTTACACTTTGAAATAATGGGAAGCTTCGACTGTCATTTGAACTTGCCGGCCCTCGCTGGGAATACTTTCAATTGTTAAATAAAGCATTGTGTAACCGACATTTTCAGCTTTGGAGCAGAGCACGACTGACCCCTCCTCCCACCTGGCTCCTCAATCACAGATGGCAACACAGCCCAGTCTCCGCCAGTTGAAGGGAATAGGACAACCACAGACGGGGCAAAAACCCATAGACAGCGATAGACATTGAAAGAGTTTCTAACAATAAAAGTAAAGTTTTAAACCTCTTTAAGAACTGTATAAAAAATAACTGTATTGTAATGCACTGCAAGTCAACGCAGCAAGTTTCTATGACATCATAAGAGCATTCAAATGTCACGGAAGTTGCCCCATTCGTATATGAGAAGTTTTTCCTGTTGAGATAAGTGCATAGACCGATGTTGATGCCTTATAATTCTCAAGGCTGTACATTGGGAAATTGTGAAGGAATCTAAATCTCACAGTCAAAGATCCCTAAATCCCTAAATACCCCAGAAATTGAGGTAAGATTTGGATTCTCCTGATACCCAATATTTCATCTAGTTTTAGATGCAGGACCATTTTGCCTTAAAATTTAAGAATAAGCAAATTGATCAAACATCCTTCAATTCAGTTTTAATGTGGAAGCTGGTTCTTTTTCGTTTCAGAACTGCAGAAAACTGGCTTCCAAACTAAAATTGAACTTAAGAATTTTCTACAATTTTGCACGTTGATAAATTTTAGGACAAAAATACTTGGTTTTACAGGCTAAGACTAGATGACAATTTTGGCCTCTGACGTTTTTAAGCTCAGAGAGCTGCGAGAATAGGTTTAATAGGCAACAAAGAAAATGGAGCATTAACTTCAGCGCTGTACATGGCAGTGCGCACAATTCACATAGATTTTAACAACACAATATTAAAGGGAATAATGTGGAAAAACAAGTTAGGTCATTCAACTGAGCAAATGCAGGTGAAGCTGCGTACAGCCTGAACTATTTCCTTTGTCCCTAATCTATCCTGCCTAGAACAAAGTACTGTTCAATGTATTAAATATCAGTACTGTACTCTTGTTATGCAAACTTAAAATATATTGCCGGTAGAAAGCTTTTATTGATGTGTAGAACAAAGCCCTGCAATTAACCCTGTATATTCTATTTCCAAGGAATCCATCTGTCAACATAATGTTGATTTAAGGCAAGATCTCATTTACCTGCCAAGTTAGTCCATGAAATATGTGAGAACATGATCACATTTCAGGAATTGTGGCATATAATAATACTGGTGCTGTGCTTTACACATCTCAAAGTACAATAAAGCATTTTAAATATTCAGTAGAAAGGGCTATAGATCATTAAGTAATGTGCAAAAGCAAAGGGCGCAATGAAGATTTCTCAACATAATTCACTTTTAGCTGAGGATAATATAGGAGTTTAAACATGTTAGTGTTTAATAATTCACTTCACTTTTGTACAGTATGTCTCTGCAAGTTGTAATTTGAAACATATATCCTGGTGGTTAGCTGGTGGTATTTTTTGCAATGACACGCATTTCAAAGTAACTGACTGATTCAAGAAATAACAAATAGAGAAACTTATAGAAATTCATTGGTGGAGGACATTCAGCCCACCGAGCCTTTAATTCTTGTATTTTTTATATCATGCCTTTCAAGTCAGGAAGACTTCTCAAAGCTTTACTATTAAGTGAATAGTGGCTCCAATAAGGGATATGGGGCAAGGGCGAGTAACTGGCCATAATCTTATAAAATGGTGGAACAGGCTTGAGGGGCTGAATAGCCTTATCCTGTTTCTATGTCTGTGTATCTATGAATCTTTCACAGTGTATTTTGTAGGTGAACATGGCAGACAATTTCTACATAACCATGGGTCATTTTATGATTTTACCTGGGGGATTATTGGACACTGTGAGAGACCCACTTCTCTTGCCCACTTTAACATCTCATCTGAAAGATGGCACCTCCAACAATGCAGTTTTCTCCCACTACTTAACTGAAGTGCCATCCTAGATTGACTTTCAATTCCTGAGGTGGGGCCTGTATGCACAACCTTCTTGCTCAACAGCGAATGTGCTACCAACTGAGCCAAGCTGAAATGCTGTTGGGTACTCATATATCAATAGTCACAGTGAAAAGGACAGGTTACTGTTACAGAAATATTCATTCATATAATTTCTTTATTAGTAACAAGACACAAAGAAGATGTGCATATGCATATCAGATTGCAGTGAGCTACTGTATTTGTGAATAATTCATTCAACAAATCTAAACATCGACTAGCACTACTAAATAACTTCAGGTTTGAATAACCAACTTACTGACTACCATACGCAAATGGCTAGAGTTGGAGTACTGCATGCAGTTCTGGATGTCCCACGAGGAAAGGGACATCAAAGCTACTGAAAAAGGTACAATGCTCACTTCATGGCTGTTTTAGGATGTTGCTGTGCACAAATTGGATGCTGTGTTTTGCCTACAAAATGCACAGTCACTGGACTTTATTGTTAATTCTGTGAAGTGCTTTGAAATAAAACATGAAAGGTGCTATGTCAAATGCGAGGATTATTGTCTCCCCTGGCTCCATCCATGCCAGAGGGCTGACCATGCCCGTCTGATCCTTCATTACTCTCACTCGCTTCTTCTCTCCTACCACTCTCCCCACATGAAGACTTACTCTTTGACTGTGCTTTCAGTCATCTTTCCTCTCCCCACCTCGCTGGGCTACTGTCCCCAGCACAGGTGCCGAGCCAGTAGTGTAAAGCGCTTTGAGACATTCTCCTGACAGGAAAGCCGCTATATAAATAATAATAATAATAATCCTTGCATTTGATATAGCGCTTTTCACGTCGGGAGGACGTCCCAAAGCGCTTCACAGAACACACTGTAAAGGGAATTGACTGTATATTTGTGGGCGAACACGGCAGCCAATTGCGCACAGCAATGTCCCACAAACAGTCGTAGATTGAAAATGACCAATTTATTATTGTTTTTGGTTTTTGGAGGGATTATTATTAGGCGTGTGGAGTAAGGAAACTTGCCCAAGGTTTCACCCTGCCTGTTATTGATCTCAGGTCTCTCGCTTGCAAAGCGAGTGCTCTAACCACTGAGCTACAGGACTCCACAAAATGTATTGTATTATTAAGATAGGTTCACAGCAATATAAGCAGAGATGAGGAGTTATATTTCTTAAGATTGGTTTGAAAAACAAATATTGTTTTGACTGGAATGGAGAAGGATAAGAAAGGAACTAACAGAGGTATTTAAAGTGCTGAGAGGTTTTGAAAGGTTAGACAGTGAAAAATTATTCCCGCTAGTTGGGTAATAAATCAGTAACATGGGGCCGTAAGATCAGGATTGTAACTGAGGGAGTCAAGGGGGAGATAAGAGGATATGTTTCACCCACAAACTGTCAGAACTTGGAATGCTTTCCCTTAACTCTTCAATGAGGCTGAGACCACAGCAATAGTGCAAAAGGGTTTAGGTATATATTTGAAACACAGAATATAAAATGGTATGGAGGAAGTGCAGGGAATTGGCATTAGAGAAATTAGATTAAATGGAGGAGGAGGTAGTACAGAATAAACTGGATGGGAAGAATGGCCCCCTTCTGTTCTGCAATTTCACTTAAGGAATATGGAATTGCATTACGAATTACAATACCAAAGTACTCCAGGTGTAAGCAACCTATATTACTGTAAACGTGGACAATCTAATCACTGACTGACATAACAGTGTCACTGACTGACATTAGTGTCACTGACTGACATTACTGCGTCACTCACTATTCTTTCAAGTAAAAATTCCATAATCCTGAATGAAATTCACAACGCCCTGAGTGCTAAGAGTAAATCATCTATTGTTAGCAAATGAGCAAATAGGCAGGTGAGGAGTACTTTTTCACTGAGAGTAGTTAGGTTATGGAATACCCTGCCAGGAGTGGTGATTGAGGCAGAAGCCATAGTTTCAAAAAATCCATATTAGTCGGTTCTACACTCTTAATTTGTATCTCCACCATATGGCTCAATACCCCCTCACAGTTTATTGGGTGGCCTCTGTAATCGATTGTCACTAATGTATTGCAAGAGCTTATCTCTAAGTATTTCTTGCTAATTGAATTTGTTTCACAGCAATAAGTACTCCCAGATTGATCTTTAATTGATGCAAACTGGGAACCTTCAGTCAATCAGAGGCTTATTTTCGAATACCTCTGTGACTTAGGCTGAACTTGTTTGTGCTACTTCCTCTTATATTGAAAATTAACAGAAAGCTTGAATGGGACACGGTTAAGAAAACTCTCAATGATATTTTCATTATGGTTTGTTCAGAATCCCAAACTCCTAGGAAATAGTTCTCAAGTGATTTTGACAAATAACAATGAATTACAACCATAAATTACACAAATAATTAATCAACTGTAACAAATACTATCTATCAGCCTGTTAAATATCAAGTTAACGTATACTCCACCTCACTGGGCCAGTCCAGATTCTTGGCATCTTGTTTGACCCTCAACTATCCTTTCCTCCCCACGTCCATACCATGACCTGCTCTACCTTCCCCACCATTGCAACATAGCCTGGCTCCGTCACTGTCTCACTCCGCAGGTCACCAAGACCCTTACATTTGATATAGTGCCTTATCACGTCTTTGAGACATCTCAAAGCGCTTCACAGAATACACTATAAAGTGTATATCTTGTGGGTGAAACGCAGCACAGGAGTGTCGCCCAAACAGTCATGGATTGAAGTGACCAATTTATTATTTTTTAAAGGAATTATTACCCCTGGAAAAACAATACACCAATCGACTAATAACCGAGTTCCTACTTACTGCTAGGTAAACAGAGGCGTGTGGAGTAAATTTGCCCAACATTTCGCCTTGCCAGGAATCGAACCCAGGTCACTTGCTTGCGAGGAGAGTGCTCTACTATTGTACTGTTCGAGGCTGGCTTTTGCCTGTTAGGACAGACTAGGTAAATAACCAAAGCAAGAAGGAATTCAAAGTGTAAACCAAGGTCAGTGGTTCTTTCATACCAAAACTGATACTAACTCTTTGTAATAGCTGAATCCAACATCTGAGAGGCTTAATTTGGAACTGATCAATGCTAATCAGCCAACTCCATGTTTACCAATATTAATAGGACAACTGATTTCAACCACCAGCACTGTGAGTAAAGTCAGATACTGTCCCATGCATTTTATTATAACTTTTCATACTTAGAATTACCTAGCACAGCAAAAAGATTGTTCAACAAAAATAACCTGACGGAGCAGGTGGAATGTGTATATAACTTTTTTTGCAAGAAATGGACAAATCTGAAAGAATTAATTTAGTGCATTACATTTTCAGCGAGTATTACACTTCAGTCCCTGAAGCAAAGCCATTGATGTTTCATCTATCACAACGAACATGTCTGACAACGTGTGATACAGGAATCATGTTACTGGTAATTATAGTTGCAAAACCCTGTTCAGTCAAAATTCCAAGGTGATTTCAGAGTTTAGGGTCAGGAAGCATTATGCTGATCCAGCAGTATTTTCAAGCAATTCAAACTGTTTTGTAATATAAGCTGCACCAGAGCATCGGACTTCATAAATACTGCAGAAGATATCTCAGAGTATGATATGATAGCAACCTAATGACTGTCTTTGACCGCAGATGAGTGGCAAAACCATGTGTATGTTGTTTAGCTGAGAAGACACGAAATAGTACAACAACAAAATTACATTTGCATAGTGCCTTTCACATCGGGAGGACGTCCCAAGGCGCTGGACAGTCAGTGTTTTGGACCCAATCGTGGAGGGTGGAGAGCAAGGGAAGAATGAGGGTGATTAAAGGCACAGTCGAAGAGGAGGATCTTGAGATGGGTCTTGAAGGAAGGAAGGGAGGGGGCAAGGCGGAGGAACTGCGGGATGGAGTTCCAGAGGGTGAGCACAGAGTGGGCTGAAGGCTCGCCTGCCAATGGTGGGGTGGGTGAGGCAGGGGACGTGAAGCAGGTTGGGAGCGGGCAGGATGGTAGGGGGTTAGGTGGTCATAGAGATAGGGGGGGGCAAGGCCATGGAGGGCTTTGAAGGTGAGGACCAGGATCTTGAACTGTATCCAAGCCAGTGGAGTCGAGTGAACCTGGTGGTGAGAGGGTCACTGAGCCTGGTGAGGGAGAGGACATGGGCTGCAGAGCTCTGGATGATCTGCAACCTACGGAGGGAGTAGTTGGGGAGGCCGACAAGCAGCGAATTTGCTTCGTGAGGGCTGGATGTAATGAAAGCGTGTATGAGAGTTTCGGCTGCCTGCGGAGTGAGACAGTGGCGGAGCCTGAAGATGTTGAGGAGGTGGGGGAAGGCAGAGCGGGTCATGGCGCAGACGGAGGGGAAGAAAGGAAAGTTGAGGGTCAAACAAGACCCCAAGGTTCCGGACTGGCTTAGTAAGGTGGAGTGTGCAACCATCGATGGTGATGCTGTCAGCGCCTGAGGTGAGGAGGCGCTGATGGGAGCCAATCAGGAGAGCCTCGGTCTTGTTGACGTGCAACTGAAGGCTTTCATCCAGGACTTGATGTCTGACCGACATTCTGTCAGGACCGAAGTGGTCCTGGAGTCAAGGGTGGAGGCAGAGAGATACAGTTGGGTGTCATCCGCATACATGTGGAAGTTGATCCCATGTCTGCAGATGATGTCACCAAAAATGAGCATATTGAAGAGGAGGGGATCAAGGACAGAGCCCTGAGGAATGCCACACGGAAGTGGTGCAGGAGCTAGAAGAGAAACCGTTTTGTGGAGATGAAGTGGAGACCGTGTGAGAGGTAGGATTTGAATCATTCAAGGACAGAACCATGAAGGTTGAGGTGAGGGTAGTGGTGGAGGAGGATAGAGTGGTCAATGGTATCAAAGGCAGCAGAGAGGTCAAGAAGGATGAGGAGCCCTGTTCGCAGATGGCGAGAATGTCATTTGTCACTTTGACCTAAACTGTTTCTGTGCTGTGGGCGGCACGGAAACCTGATGGCAGGGGTTTGTGAAGGGAGTGGCAGGAGAGGAACAAGCTAAGCTGGGAAGCAACGATTCCTTCCAGGACTTTGGAAAGGAAAGGGAGGTTAGAGATGGGGCGGTAGTTTGAGAGCAGGGATGGGTCTAGGGATGTTTTTTTAAGGATAGGAGTGATGACGGCCATTTGTAAAGGGGTGGGAATGGTGCCAGAGGACAGGGAGAAGTTTATGATGTCTGTGAATAGAGAGACAAGGAGGTGGAACTGGGAGGTAAGGAGAGGCAGGGATGGGGTTGAGGTAGGAGGTGGTTGGTTTCATGCGGGTTATAGTGATGGTGAGAGAGGAGTGGGAGACAGGTTCGAAGGTGTGGAGGGAGGGATGGGTAGGGGCCAGGGTGTGAGAGGGAGATGGGGAGGGGTAGTAGACGGAAAGGGAAAGGAAGCTGAGCGGATCTCCTTGACTTTGGTTTCAAGGAAGTCTAGCAGCACTTCGCAGTTGGCACTGGAGAGGATTGGAGATTGGGCAGTAGAAAGAGAAAAGGCTATTCGGCCATCAAACCAATCCCTTCCAAAACACACTCTATTGTGGAATCCAAGCTACCTACTCTAACTCCTGGGAAATGTGCTGCACGGATTGTTTCTAATCCTCAAAATCAATTAAGCAAAGTCTCCAGAATATTCACTCCCCACATCTCCACTATTCAATCCTTGCTCCCTTCCCCTCCACTCCCTCCATCCCAGCAGTGCAATAACCACTATGTCTATTTTGGAGTACACTAAAATGGATTGAGAAAAGCTATTTTCTCCTTATTGAGTAGAGATTCCTCTTTATTAAAAAAAATGTTTCTCTCCTCCCTTTATTAGGTTTCAGCACATCTTGTTCCTTCTCCAATCTAGAGGTCAGGTGGATGCCTATTCCCAGCTCTTTGCCAATAGTACTCTGAAAGCGCACATTGAGAGGACAACCTTCTTTCTGCAGCGTCCTATCACATTAATATTATGCTTGTATTCAAAGATACAATCAAAACATGCACACTCATGGCTGTGAAAAGGCAAAGGTGCTTTTTGTTGAGAAGAATTATTGTTTTTTGCAGCTGGTTGGTGAATATATACTGATACAAGTTCAAGCCTGCAAATTGAGCTTGATGCAAACCCAGTAAAGATTTATTTATATGAACAACAGATGCAGCTATACAAATACCATTTTTAAAAGGAGTCACTGATGAGAAATCCTGGGCTCTGAATCAATTTTGATTCAAACTCTTTCTGCTGGAAGGCTTTTGTTACTGAGAAAACATGTCCATGGGTAGTCCATGGGCTACAGATACCCTGGACTACCTACCATCAAAACAAAACATATCGCATTGAAACGCAGTTTATTTCCCTATGTTCGCATTTTATGATCTCAGTTTACAGTTGCAGATAAAGGTGAGGCACAGGATGGGGTGTGTCTGTACAGCTATGTAACATTGTAGGAATATCTTATAACAAATAATAAACCACAATGGAATATTTGCTTAACCATACATTTCCTGTTGGTGAGAGTTAGACGTGTTTCCAGACACAGGTAATCTCTTCAAGAAACGTGCTTTCTGTACACAAAAATTGCTGGTCCCACTTGCAGCCGAAAAGAATCTGTGTCTATTCTTTGTAAAACGTTAGTAAACAGAAATGTCATGCTGCTCTTTTAAATAGACAAGAGGGTTGAAAAAGCTTCCCCCAGGATACTGGACAGTATTACTAGCAACTCACTGCCTGGGGAAGGAGTATTTCACAGCCTAAACTGCATCTCGAGGAAGGTACTCCATTAACATCATACTTTGCTCTGACCTAAGAAGGACTAAGGTCACAACAGTCAGCATGACTAAATGGGGCTCCTGCTGCAGACACAGTTTATGACACACTTTCTGCCGATGAGGCACCAGTTACACTATCACTTTCTGGAGGAGGTTTTTTTTACCCAACCCCATCAGTTTAGGACATGTTTAGACAGCAAATTGCTTGGAAAGCAACATGAATGAGACACAGATGTTTGAGTGCATGACACAGCTCCAATGTGGATTCATTTTGCCCAGAAAACATACAGTATATTCTGGGAATCGCTTTGAAATGTCTCAGTACATAATCATATTCATGCTGTAAATATGGTCGCATAATGACATTTCACTGGCATTCAGGGTAAATAGCTGGTGACGTCAAGCTGCAGTTCATTTTCTATTTAAGAGAAATAACATTTTTCACGAGGTAAAAATATGTACATAAGCACAGAATATAGCTGTGCTGACCGTTATTTTATAATTATCACGTTATTAATATAACATGATAAAACGTTATATTAAATGCAAAGATTATTATTATAAACATGAAGGCAATGCATTGCACTTGTATGTAGAGCTAAGTAATAGCCGAGATGCTTGTGACTTGGTGTGGGAGCAGTGTGCTGTGCAAGTGAGCTGGATTGCTGAGGGTAGTTTACTTTATAGTTCATCTAGCAGCAACAATTTCCTATCACCAGCAGAACTCAGCCTCAGCGGGAGGGAAGCACAAAGCTATCACACAAAACAACAGGGAACTCTGAGAGAATAGTTTTCTACGTCAAACTACTTCCTGTGACAGAGACCTGTGAAATTCAATAAGCTGCAAGATTTTAAATGGCATTTAACTACAGATCATTCAGCTGTTTTTTATCCGCAAAAATGAAACCTTGGTTTTGTTGTTTTCCCAGGGTCTATTTTTTCTGTCGAAAAGGGAAAATTAGGGAGGCAGTGCAGGGTGGGGGGGGNGAGAAGATATTGACACCCAACCCCCCCACCTAGATAAATTCAGCAAAAATCAGCCAGTGAAATGTCATTATGTGAACATATTTACAGCGTGAATATGATTATTTACTGAACCAGCACCAAAGCGCATCATTAATTTCCCTACTATACAACAGAGCTGTCCCCAAGATCATGGAAAAGGTGTGTCGGGAAAGACAAGCAGTCAAGGAACTGCAGCATTGGTCTTTGATTAGCGACAGACTTTGCAGAATATTTGCTCAGGAGATCAAATGCATATGACAGGATGAATGGCACTTTCAGAAGAACTAGAAGGAACAGGCTTGATGGATCAAATGTTTTTTTCTCATTCCAACGCTGCATGCCTACCACACACAAAGCAACAGGCAACATACTTAACACACTAAAATCTCTTTCCAGCACTAATTATACTGTAGTGTAAAATGCGATCAGCTGCCTGTCTGTCTGCAACTCCAAATACCCGACTGTCCAGTACCTTGGGACGTGCTCCCGACGTAAAAGGCACATTACAAATGTAATTTTGTGTTGCTGTTGTTGCAGTAGTGGTGGTAAGAACAACAGCACAGCACGAGCTGCTCGTGAATGTGGGCTTTACCCTTATAATCTGAAACATTGGAGTGCTGCAATTCATAGCAGCATAGATTTTCAGCCAGAGAAAGAGACTTCGAGCTTGTCATATTGTAAGTTTTTAGGCAATTAATATAATCAACCCCACTTAATAAGATTGACATAGCATTTACTTCCAGGCAGATTTACAGAGACATCCTGTAAGCATTATAAAATTAGCTAATACTTCCTGTAGTCTACATTGTTTCCTGAGAGAAGCAAAGAGCTCTTACGTTAATGCTTTATGATTTTGTTCAATTGCCTTTTCAAGGTCCTCCTTCTGATCAGGAACAAAGCGATATTCAGATACATAACCTGCCATGTGCTTATAAGGATCGTAGTCGCCAATCTCAGCTAAATAGGAAGAAAAAAAATCAATTAGCAAATGTTTCGCTTCCACATGTTCAATTAATTCAATCAATAATTTTTCACTTTACTGCCCAATGCATTTGGGAGTTCACATTGCTTTAACAATATGAAAACATTTAGCTCCACAAATCATGGTGGCGGCTAATGCTATTTATTGGTACTTCATGTTGAACATAATTCTTCCAGTTTTTATATGAAGGGCAGTGTTATATACAAAAATAGGACCAGAAAAATATGTCTGGTACTCCTACAAGGATCCAAAGTTCAAAGAATACCATACGATACTCTAACTATCACACCCTTCAAATCACATCTTTTGCCAAAAAAAAATTTAATCTTATTAAATTTACATACACTATCTCCCTCCACTATTCCCTTCCATTATGTCCTTGAGCAATCTGTTCCATACATTCAGCACTCTCAGTGTAAAGTAATTGAATCTAAACTGTTGATCAGCTTAATCTTCAAGGAAATATTTGCTTATATCAAACATATTATAACAGTTTATCTATGCTCTTAGAAGCTTAATAAGATCTTTCCCTTCTCTAAGTTAACCATGTCAGTATCTGCAGTCTTTGTAATGTGTTGTGTTCTCCAGAGTTGTCTGGAGAATTTGACAATTCATCGTGAGCCTATCACTATCATCCGTGATCATCCACTCATTCCTGTGCAATTATTTCCTTTATAAAAAAGCAATTTGCTGTTTGAGTATCACTTAGTAAATAGTCCCTTTGACAATAGGACATACAACAGAATCCTGGCCACTGAAACACAATAACAATCCCCAGCAAGTGAGGTTTGATTTAGTTAAGATATTCTCATTTTGTCACCCATTTTCAAAATGTCCTGCCCAGAAACAAAGCTCAAAAATGTTATTCAGCAAACCAACGAATGGGTACAAGCCATCCTCTAACACTCTTTGGCCGCTGAAGGTCCATAGCCTCTTAAAAGCATAATCATCTCAAATCAATGATGTTGTGCATAGTCACGTCTTGCTGCAGCTACACTTTCTAGCAGTTCCTGGAATACTGCACTTATGGGGATTGCAACCCTTTGATGTGGAGTTGCATATGAGCACAAAGGAGGAAAAGATGCAAATGACCAACTGTTTTATTAAAAAGGGACAAGTCATACATATCTCAGTTATTTCAACAGGCCTTAAGTTCAGACTTAATATAAAACAATTTAATTGACATCTTATCCGTTCACCATCATGTGCTAGAAAGCCAACACTGCCTAGCTGTAATAAATTTAATTTCTCATATTACATCCATGCATGTGTTGCTGGATTAGCTATTTTACAGTCTTTGTTCATGTATCATATAATTGAAAAAGCTCATTAGCCATATGCAATATCACAACATGTACTTACACTGAATAGCGTATGCACCCAACTGTGCAGCAATGTTGATTGGGCACGGCAGACGGCCTTGGAGGACATCCTGTTTGACCTGTAGGTAAAACTGGTATCTAAACAGAGAAAAGTTTGTACAAAGTTATTACATTTGCTTTATTTGACTTGCAGAGTACACTAGCTATGGTTTTTCAATAGACTGTGATTTGAAGAGTACCAAGTTAAGACCAAGGCACCGATAAGGACTCAGTTTACAAAAACATGCATTGTTTTCTACATACTTCAATCAGCTATTCAATTTCAACACAAGAAATGCATTCAGTCAAAAGTCTAGGCATGTTTTTAACAACAACAACAACAACAAGATTCCATTTATTGAGCGCCTTTCACGTCGGGAGGACGTCCCAAGGCGCTGTACAGTTGGGTCAGGACCCAAGCAAGGGGGAAATGGTCAGGGTGAGGGGAGGGAAGGGAGGGAGCGAGGAGAGGGTAGAGAGTCGAGAGGGGAGCTGAAGGCACGGTCAAAGAGAAAGGTCTTGAGACCGGCCTTGAAGGAGGAAAGGGAGGAGGCAAGGCAAAGGCACTGGGGGATAGAGTTCCAGAGCCTGGGGGCTGAGAGGCTGAAGACCCGGCCACCGATGGTAGGGCGGTTGGGGCGGGGGATGTGGAGCAGACCGGAGCCAGAGGAACGGCACTGGAGGAATAAATATACAGTACTGAATCGTACTGGCTGTGTTGTATGTTCCCTCCTATTCATGGGGTTAATTAAAGAAAGACTCCATCATACCAACCTAATTCAACCCATAATAGTAGAAATCTCATGCAATAGCAGCAGCAGAACCAATGTATAATAGAGATTTCTAAATGACTGAGCAGTTATTGACTGCAACACAACTGAAGTGGAGCACAATTCCCTGTATGTATTTTTACACTTTACATTTTTTAAATTAAATTGAAACCACCTGAAAAGAATCAGATAGTTTGTGAATTGAATGCAATGCAGTCTATTGTACCAGTTATGTAAACTATGTATAAATGTTTTATTAGTTGTTAATTATGTAATTACGGGCACCTGTAATTTTCCCTGAACACATGGTTTACCCAACTTGCATAACATACCCCAATGTGCCGTTTTACACTATTAGAAACCATAGAGAACATGGAACAAGAAAAGACTATTGAGCTTATGAAGCCCATTCTTTTCACAGATAATATACAATCGACACCATGGATTGTATCCAACTCATTCAGTCTGTCAAAGAAAAGCCCTGCAAACTTGTTCTCTTCCTCGTCAAGGCAAAAATGCCTCATTTCCCTTTCACTGTCATTCAACAGCCAAAACGTTGAGTGTGACTTTTTTTGGAATGTAAATAGTTAAGGAAGGAATCTCAGTCTTTGGAATTGTCTGAAGCTGTAGTCAAATTGGGATTCTGAGTGCCTGAAGCAGCTTTTAAAAAAATCATTGCATGAAAATCTCTCAGTGGCTACAAAATGGCTGCCACATTGTATAGGTGGATATTTAAGGCTTCATATATTTCAGAATTTTAGAAAAGACAGCACAGAATGAGGCTATTCAGCCCATTGAGCTTATGTTAGCACTAGCTCCCCAAATGAAGCTACACACTCAAATCCATAATAACTTTCTCTTTCATAAAAGAAACCATCTGGTAGACTGGCCAATGCATATGTCACATGCACAAGAAAAAGAAGAGGAAAAAAGGGCAGAAATAGATTTATTGCAAGTGACAGCTCCCTTCCTCACACTCAGAAGGAAACACACATTTGTTATTTTCTCTATATCTTTTAAGTTTGTAACATGCTGCTCTACAGATTTATACAGAAGGAACGTTCTCATTCTCTTACACCCACTCAATTGAAAATATTGTGCTTGCAAGGAAAATGCAACACAAACTCTTGTCTAGTCAAAGCTAGAAAACGCCATAATACTGGTTAAGCATTGGAATCTGCTGTTATTTGACAGTACTTTCTTGAGACTTTGACATAATAGGCATTAAATCAAAAGCAAGGTTTAGAATATTTTATTATTATCTGAGCAATGAATATTTGATAGTTAGAAATCTCTAAAATTTAAACCAGTTTGTAAGATAAAGCCAACAATATATTTCACTTATAGGCACAGTCCAAAAATTTTTTTTTGTTTCATTACCTTGTTATCTCTTCTTTAAGTTTACAAGGATCTTCTGTATAGAACTTTACACCAAAATATAATGTGTAGGGTGGGCCAGCTGCAAGGAAATAGACTGTCATGTGAGATGCAATGAAAAGACTAAAATAACTTGCTTCACAGTTAAGCAGTTTGAAAATCTATGCATTAAATGAACAATTACCTAAACATTAAATGAAATTATTTCTAATATCTGCAGATCACTACACTACGAATATCTCCATAATTCAAAAAGGTAGCTTCTCCTCCAGATATAATTGGTCATTCACCTCATGGCTGTTTATGGGGCACTGCTGTGTGCAAATGTTCCCATCAATATGCAAGTCACAACATTTTGCAAATTACACCATCTATAGTTAAATGCAAGTATTATTATTCATGTTGTAGATACATTTGCTAGTGGCCATGCAGGGATAATGCTGCAAGAGCATTTTTAGACTCCTGCTGTAGGGTGAGTTTCGTGCATCTGTGATGTATTTTTCTCTTAAAACATCCCTCGGTAATGTATGATCCTTTTCCTTTCTCCTCAGTCATGCAAAGGCTAACAGCAAACACATATCTCACTGTGTGAAACAATCAAATATTAGAGTTTAGCTCTTCCACCCCATTTATCGTTCTTCTAGATACCCTGACAATCTTCCTCATTCAAAGGATATCTTATTTCTAATATCTCTATTAGAAACAACAACTCCTGGATGAAGAGTAGAGTGATTGCCTTTCAATTTTCCCTCCCCAAGTCTAGAAAATATCAGCTTTCAATATAGCCTCTGCCCTGTGCTCATCACTGGGTCACACCTCTTTATATTGTCCTGGACGTCACGAATCAGGGCCGAGGCATTCTGTAGTTAGCCTTACAAGGCAGCAGGCTGATGTGCAAAAGGGCCAGCAGAGACTTTACTTACTGTTTATGAGGTCCTTGTGTTCGGCAAGGGTTTTGGTGCCATCCAGCCAGTACTGTTCAAAATAAACAAAGTCAGTAATAGTAGAAACTTTGTCCTTTCATTTCAGGTTGATTTTTACAGCAGTGTAAATAACAAATTCTGAATCATATTTTGTGAGCACGGGCTGATTTTTGTCAATTGCAAAAATGGTATATCATGTCCTTTGATTCACCTGCATCTTAAATTAAGATTATATTTTCCTATTAAATTAAATTCCTTTTTTTGGTGGTCCTTTTTNCATTTTTTTNAAGGTAAAATGCTAATTTAATCTCTTTTTCTAGTCTTGAAGCCCCAAAATCTCTCACAGACTCAGATGTAAGGCCGCTGTCTTAAATTTCTCCTCCTGACCTTGTTTGACACCTTTCTCTTTCTACTGGCTTCCGGTGTTCTCCAGTACTTCAGCCAACACATGTGTGTTCCTTGGTAGCAAGTGCTTTCATAACATACAACTACGGATGATATCACAACCGAATCCCATTCATAGAATCATACAGCACAGAAGGAGGCCATTCAGCCCATCGTGTCTGTGCCACCTCTTTGAAAAGAGCTATCCAAATCAATCCCATTCCATCGCTCTCTCCCCATAGCCCTGTAAACTTGTCCTCCCCAAATTATTATCTACTTCTCTCTTAAAAGCTGTTATCGAATTGGCTTCCACCACTTTTCAGGCAATGCATTCCAGATCCAAACAACTTGCTGTGTGAAAGAATTTCTCCTCACCTCCCCTCTATTTCTTTTAACAACTATTTTAAATCTATGTCCTCAGGTCACCGAACCCACCCACCAGTGGAAATAGTTTTCCTTGTCCACCCTATTGAATTTTGAAATTTCTATTAAGTCTCCTCTTAACCTTATCTGCTCCAAAGAGAATAATCCTAGCTTCTCTAGCCTCTCCTGATAACTGAAGTCCCTTATTCCTGGTACCATCCTGGTAAATCTCCTCTGTACCCTCTCCAATGCCTTGACGTCCTTCCTAACGTGTGGTGCCAGAACTGAACACAGTACTCCAGCTGAGGCCTAACTAGTGTTTTATGACGGTTCATCATAACTTCCTGACTTTTGTATGCTATGACCCTATTTATAAAGCCTAGTATCCCGTATGCTTTTTTAACAGCTTTATCTACCTGTCCTGCCACCTTCAAAGATTGCTTATATGAAACATCGGGTCTCTCTGTTCCTTCACCCTCTTTCAGGTTGTACCATTGAGCTTATATTGCCTCTCCTCATTCTTCCACCCGTTCACGACCACTCTCTGCTTTCTGTCTCTCAGCCAGTCTGTATCCATTTAATACCGTGGGCTTCTATTTTGCTGACAAGTCTCTTATGTGGCACTTTATCAAATGTCTTTTGAAAATCCATATAAACTGCATCAACTGCACTACCTTCATCCACCCTCTCTGTTACTTCATCAAAAACCTCTATCAGGTTTGTTAGACATGATTTGCCTTTAACAAATCCGTGTTGGCTGTTCTTTATTAATCCATATTTTTCTAAGTGAAAATTTATTTTGTCCCGGATTATAGTCTCAAGAAGTTTCCCCATTACTGATGTTAGGCTGACTGGCCTGTAGTTCCCGGGTTTATCCTTCTGCCTCTTGTTGTACAGGGGAGTAACATTTGAACCCTCCAGTCCTCTGCTATTGTTCTCTCCTATTGTTTCCAAATGCACTCTTTCCAGCAAGTATCACTGGATACGAATCAGGAACGTGCCCCCTGGCCGATTCCTTCCCCACCCCAACCCCCTCCCACCAAAACGTAGGACACAGAACCCACTTGAAGTTCCCCTTCTAATGTGGCGGCTGAGATTAGCTAACTCAACACAGAGCAAATCCTGAACCTTTCTGTTGTGTATGAAGCTTTCACACTGTGGCATGTATGAGAGTTTGCATATGTAATTGTTTCACTGTTGCTATACAGTAGGGACACACTGTGTTGGAAATACATTGAAACAATTTGAATTTTGCTTCAGTCTTTGAACTTGACTTTGTGCCTCAGCATTTGAAGAAATATGTCTTTCTCATTCAGTCTGCCTCAAACAGACAGGTGGACTGATGGAAATGCTTCTATGCACCTGCAATTCCATCCTGAGCTTCGCCCACCAATGTCCGCATCAGTGCTAGAGCACTCACTAGCCCAGCACTGCCCCCACCAGTGCTAGAGAATTGCCCCACCAGTTTCCATCAGAAATGCACCCTGTGGAGTTGGGTGTGAATAATCATTCAACCATTCTATCGCCCCAGGGTGTTGCGTAATTGATCACTCCCTCTCCTGGAGGACACACATTCATGTTCAATCCTGTTTTGAGTTTTTCCATTTTCTTTGTCGGTTTCTTGCCAGCACATATTGCCTGCAGCCAGAAAAGTCTGACATACGTCTCCCCCGCCCCATACCCCTCCCTCTCCATCCCGTTCCAAGATCAGCCACAGGAAACAGAATGGAAAGGAGATGGGAGTGTCAGGATTTTCCTGCTTTGATGCCCATCCCTGTCTCTTTATGCCAGGACCTGCTCTGCTGAGATCAGTCAATTTGCAGGTATGAACAGGAGAGAACAATAATAATCCTTGCATTTGCGATAGGGCCTTCAGAGTCCCACAAACAGTCATGAATTGAGTGACCAAATTATTATTTTTTTTTGTTGAGGGATTATTACCCCCAGAAAGCGATCCACCAATCGACTAACAACCGGTTTCCTACTTACTGCTAAGATAAACAGAGGTGTATGGAGTAAGGAAACTTGCCCAACATTTTGCCCTGCCGGCAGTAGAACCCAGGTCTCTTGCTTGCGAGGTGAGTGCTCTAACCACTGAGCTGCAGGACTCTACTAGACAAGGGTAAGATTCACATCCCACTCACACTTCACTGCAGGGCAATCATTATCCTACTTGCTGAATAATGAAAAATTATTCATTGGAACAGATCTTAATTCAGCACACAAAATAATGCAATCTTCTTATTAAAGAAAATATTAAAATACAATATCGGATTTTTTTCAAACATGGTATCTAACTTTCAACAGTTGAAGATAAGTCAAGGATTTTCACCAGATGATAAAAAGGGAAGGATTCATTTATTTTTGCATGGAGTATATAAGATGGAATGACAAACCACAAATGGCAATTGAAACTGAATCAACAACAGCATTTAAAAGGTAATTGGATAAATATTGAGGGGAAAATAATATTAAAGAGTGGAGAAAATATAACAATGGTATTAGAATAGATAGAGGAGCACATAAATAATTGGCTGAATGGTCTTTTCTCTGCTGCAAAATTTCTAGAATTTGATACTTGCTGTTTGTGAACAAATCCATCAACATTTTTATATTTAGTTCAGACATATAGCTCTCTTTCGACTGAACAACTCCACCCCTTCTGTAGTTTTGCTCACCGTTTGATGACTCCTGTCACAATAACGCAAGCCAAAGTAATCTGTCTCCATCAAGTTTACATGTCTGAATACATATTCCAGGACAACAGATCCCTTGGTAGACTTCTGTAGGAAAGAATCATAGGAAAAGGTTTAGCAAAAGTATTAAAGTGTTGCATATCAGTGCAGTTTACTTCACACTGCTTATAAAGAGATTAATGTTTTATTTAATCTGGACAAAGACTCCTTTTTACATTTAAATCTTCTGTAATAATAATAATCCTTGCAATTCATATAGCCCTTATTACTTCTTTGAGACTTTTCAAAGTGCTTCATAGAATATACTGTAAAGCGAATTGACTGTATATTTGTTGGCGAAATGCAGCAGCCAATTGCGCACAGCAGAGTCTGACAAACAGTCGTGGAACGAGTGACCAAATTATTTTTTTTTCTTGAAGGGATTATTACCCCCGGAAAAGCGATTCACCAATCGACTAACAACCGGGTTCCTACTTACTGTTAGGTGAACAGAGGAGTGTAAGGAAACTTGCTGAAGGTTTTGTTCTGCCCGGGAATCAAACCCAGGTCCTCTCACTTGCGAGGCAAGTGCTCTAAACACTAAACTATAGTAGGCCACGATCTGATATAGTGCCTTATCACATTGTTTAGATGTCTGAAAGCGCTTCACATGATGTACTGTAAAGTGGGTTAACTGTGTAATTATGGGCAAAATGCAGCAGCCAGTTGCACACAGCAATGTCCCACAAACAGCCATGGAGTGAGTGACCAATTTTATTTGGGGGCTTTATTGGCTAGGACACTGGGAGAAGCTCCCTTCTCTTTTCAAGTAATGTCATGGGATCCTTAACATCCACCTGAACAGACAGCTGAAATGGATGTCAATTTTGTTAGTGTCTCTCTTGCTGATAGTTACAGCAGATGGTTAATGCTACTGAGTTACCATTAACCCAGCAGGAATATTCAAATTATGACAATGAAAATGTCAAACTGTTTTCTCCTAATAACCAGCCGTCATATATATGGGGCTTAACAAATATGAAGATCTTTATGGAAGTGTTAAGATCACAATAGGCAGAAAATAATATACCAGCAAAATGAAAGAATGAGATTTTAAAGATCCAGCAAACATGATATCACTATCCTTTCTCCATGCTGCTGTAACTTAGAGCAGAAACTCATTGTGTGAAGATTATTTTCCTTGGAGGCATCTATCCAAGGTAATGAGAAAACACTTCATTAAAATGGCAACCATCCACAGAGATGCCAATAGTTATTATCGACGGTGAGGATCATCCTCTTTCTTTTCCTCTGACCTTTCCAGCTTTTGTTCTGATATCCACTCTAGCTCCCCAGATTTAGAGCCAACAAGGGTCTGGATTGAAATCCAAAAGAGTCCATTCAATTGTTCACCATTTGAGGTGAATATGATGAGTATCATGTGTAATAATAATCATGTTTGTGAGAGAGGAGGGAATGAGTGGGGTCTCCATGGGGCAGAAACAGCCCCAAGAATCATACTATACGGTAATCCAATGCACTGTTGATGGTTACTCAGCCAGTTCCGATCAAAGAGATTTGGATGCTAACACATCTTCAACCCTGGCAGCCAAAGCCCTAATAGGCTTTCTAAGCACAGCACTGCATAGATACGTTCTTCAGTATCTTTATTCTCCCCATCAACAGATCAAAAATAAATTATCCATCCTCTAACTGCCGGGATTCAACAGGTAATATCCTAGTACAGCCTGCACTACTAGCCCTTAATAATAATAATAATAATCCTTGCATTTGATATAGCGCTTTTCATGTCGGGAGGACGTCCCAAAGCGCTTCACAGAACACACTGTAAAGTGAATTGACTGTATATTTGTGGGCGAACGCGGCAGCCAATTGCGCACAGCAATGTCCCACAAACAGTCGTAGATTGAAAATGACCAATTTATTATTGTTTTTGGTTTTGGAGGGATTATTATTAGGCTCTGTGTGGAGTAAAGAAACTTGCCCAAGGTTTCGCCCTCTGCCTGGAATTGAACTCAGGTCTCTTGCTTGCAAAGCGAGTGCTCTAACCACTGAGCTACAGGACTCTCTTATCCACTCCAAACACAATGTTGGGTTCTTGCTAGCATATATTCTTTGGAGTTACATGAGGGTAAGAGAGCACACATTGACATGAGAAGGATCCCAGGATTTGCTTCTCCTCTCATGTGTGAGCTATCAGTTTGCTCTTACCTGCTCCTTAAATCCCATGTGGGCAAAATGCATTATGGTATTTGAACTCGTGAACTGTGATAATGTCTCATACTCGCAACAGACTCACTAGCTTATTTTTTACCTCTGTACTCTGTTCTTTATTTTTTCTTCACAGTAATCCCTGCAATATTGCATCGAGAACTGATTCAATCTAGTTGCGTATTTAAATTAATAGAATCTGTGGCCTCTTGCACTGCAGTAACTACAAAAAATACCATGATTCTCAGTTTGTCTGCTATGCAGTTACCTGTGTTCCAAGCTGATGATTCTTGCCTGATTGCTCTATTCCACAATTAGAGTTTCAAAGGCTGCACTGTCTTTGGGGTGAAGTGTTTTTAGAAGGGTTTTGAAACGGGTATTGGAGGGTGCAGGGGGAGGGATTAATAGACAGAGCCGGGGCAAAGAGGTGGAAAGGAGCAGGAGCCAGGTGGTGGTGTGGATGTGTTTAATCTTCCCAGCACTTTTACAGGAACCTAGTGTTTCTTTAATGTCAATGTGCACTCTCTTACACTCATGTAACACCTGAACTGATGGTTTATCTACAATAATTCTCCTTGCCAATAAATGGACCAATTTTAACAATCTGCTTTTTTTCCAGATTAGCTTACTGCTGTGCCATTTAATACATACTCTTTTTTTCTGATTACTTAATTCTTTATTTGTAATTTTACACTAGCTACCCTGAAATGCCACTGCCGACCAATGGCCCAGCTGTCCAAAGAATCCAAATCAGTCTGAATCTGGTTTCAAAGGAATTGCTGGATGAAAAAAGATCAAGGTCCATCTAGTTCACCTTCTACCATCCTGTTGGTCGCATGCTACAATAATACTAATAATAAATAATAGAGATGTTGACTAAACGTTGGCATTCAATCTCTATCGATTAGTCTATAATAGACTCAGGCATGAGGGGAGAAAAACCTGCCAGAGATGGAAAGGTTTGGCAACCTTAGGTCCAAAGTTGCTGTTTGTTATACTGATCTTCATTATTTGATCTACCCACTGGTCCAAGATTATCTGCAGACTTTCTCACAATTTCCTGCTTCAAGTCATTGATATCCATTAAAATACCAAATGTCCCATGGAGAGCCACGCTTATAAGCATGTTCCAGCTTTGGAAATTCCTTTTTGTGGGTAATTTTCTACCCATCTCCAATCTTCATCACCCATCTATGATTCCTTATCTTATCTATTTAGTGTCCATATAGAAATGTGTCAAAAGCTTTTTGAAACATCAAGCACAAAACACTTGTTTATCTATTTGTCAAACTCATTACCTCTGTTTATCACTTCAGTAATACCTTTGAAAATCTCTAACAGGTTAGATATGCATGATCTCCACTTCCCAATCCTCACTGGATTTTGATGAGTTTTCAACCACTGACTTAACTCAAAATTATTTCAATTACTTTTCCTACAATATTAACAGGTCGATAATCTGGGAATCCTGATAGTCTTTATAGTTTCTGCAGTGTAAGATGCAAGTTCCCGGGTTTGCCCTGGTCAAAAAATATTCTGCACTTTAGGAATCTCTCTTAAATTTACAAAACAAATGAAAAATCAATTGAACCTCATTCATTTCAATTCCATCTTGATTTCATCAACACATTTAAATGGAAAACTTGTATACATGAAGGAGAAGAGAATGCAGGGGTATAGGTGAGGGGATTAGGAGTGGTACAGACTCGGGGGCAGACTATTTGGACCAAATCACCTGTCCTGTCCTGCAGCATTCCATGTCATTCTATGTGAATTTCTTTGAAGGTTAAGAATCCTGGCGTGAGCAGTATTGTGTGTGTACTTTATTATGAAGGAACACTTTATTATTCTGGGGTTTCAGCCTGGCTCTGAGTCAGAAGGTTGTGGTTTGACGACCCAAGTTAAACCTTTGAACTCACTGACCAGGCAACGCTGACATTGTAGCGATAAAGGTGCAGCTTACTACTGGGAATCGCTGGTTTGAATCTCATTCCAAGCTGAGTTTGCTGGTCTCAACTGGGCTGTATGGCAAGGTTAAGATGGTTCTGGTTGATGGTAGGTTAAGCTGGTTTTGGTCTTCCCTGGTTAAAGAGAGTAAAAACAGCCAGGATTTCTGCTCTGCTCTCTTTAACACCACACAGTATTGTGTGGCCACCGGGTGAGGACAGTCAGGCTCAGCTGACTCTACAGTTGAGTGGCTTGTTGACACTCACTGCCAAGGCTCACTGGCTACTTGGAAAAGCTACGGAATGAAACCAGTATCCGTGGAACCACACAGGACCGAGGATGAGGAGTCTTGGGACCCGGGGCCTGGGGTATTCTCTTACACATATAACAAAGCATATATAATTCCGTGACTCATAGAATTGTGAATCTGTTCATTCCTTTTTTCAATGTTTCAATCAAGTTCACATTCGCTGCCTCAGGCAACAATCTATGGTTAATTAAAAAAACACTAGTTTCCTGTAAAAGTGCTGGGAAGATTTAACACAGCCACACCACCACCTGGCTCCTGCTCCTTTCCACCTCTTTGCCCCAGCTCCATCCATTAATCCCTCCCTCTTGCAACCTCCAATACTGCTTTCAAAACCCTTCTAAAAACACTTCACCCCAAAGACAGTGCAGCCTTTGAAACTCACTAATTGTGGAATAGAGCAATCATACCTCAATTTTCTTCTGGTTTACTAGTTCCTCAGCTATAAGCACAGGTCAGAGTTCTCTTGCACCAGTTCACCATATCCACTGAATGCCTTTGCTATTTAAAAACATGCATTTCATTAATTTTGTTTTAAGCAGTGGTAACAAATTGCAGTTCAAGCTTTTTCCAATCTCTATATTATTGTACAGTGATCAGGACTCAACACAATTAATACAGAAGTCCCCAGTGCTATGATTTATCAAGTATCAATAATACCAAATGAAAGATGAAATATTATTATTATACTTTCTTAGATTTGTTCTCGATTCATCTTATGTTCTTTTAAATAAAATCCGAAGCATAAATAAAAAAACTCATCAAAAAATATAGAGACTGAGCAGATTGAATATTGATTCCAGTAAATAATGGGTTACTCCACCCCCCCACCTCTCCCCGCAGATAATAATGTGATAAATAGACAGAATCTGACGTTGGGAAATTAAGTGAGAAAGCTCCTCCTTGAAGATAAGAGTCAACTCCCAGACAGAACACAATGGTTCAGAGCCCTGACTGGTAAACACCAGTCTTATGTGCACTGAGAGCCATGCTGACGAGATTTATGAGTTGTCTGCTAGAGAACAGTAAGCTGTAGCAGCACATCTCATTGTTCAATGAAACTCATAGGTTTCACTGTGTGATCTGTTGCTGTTGGTTTTAATCTTAATTCATACTCCGCTATCTATCTCAATATTAAATGTTATTTGCCATCCATCTCCCTGGTGCTCGGTGTCTGTGGATCTTTCAATGCTCCTCAGAACATTGTTTTCTCACACAACTCATGCGGCTCTATAAGATTACATATAAGACTGACAAGACCTCTGTTGGGGTGATCAATAAATGTCACAAACAGCCAGAGTCCCACAGAGCTATTTGTCCCAGATTTCAGTGGTCACTGGTACCCAATTATGATTACCTACAATGCTATCCCCACTTGACCCTCCCACAACCTCCCTCTGTTCCAGCCTGGGAATCCTCCGCCGGGCTCACCGCGGCACTCGGCGTTGGCTGTCCAGCAGCAGCCACACCGACTGCCCCATTCCCCACCACTCTCGCCAGCCACCCCGGACACAGACCCGGGGAGTCAACCTCTCCTCCCTCATCCCCATTCCCCCACCCCTGCCTCACAACCTGGACCCCCCTCCCCTCCCACACACCCTTCTGTCAACCGCTCCCTCCACATCGGACTGCAAAATGTCCGCTCCCTCTGCAACAAGGCCCTGGTCATCAACGATCTCATCCTTGATGAGAACGTTGATATCATGGCCTTGACAGAAACGTGGCTCACCCCAGGCGACACCTTCCCCCTCACGGAGGCCACGCCACCCGGCTACACCTCCCACCACATCCCCCGCCCCAACCGCCGTGGCGGTGGTGTTGCCCTTATCTCAAGGACACCACTTGCCCTATCCCCCTACTCCTCTGGCTCTTTCCCCTCCTTCGAGCACCTCACCCTCTCCCACCCCTCATTCCTCTCCCTTAAAATCCTCCTCCTCTACCGGCCCCCTAAAACCTCTCCCACCTTCATCTCTGACATTTCAACACTCCTCACATCTCTTTGCCTCTCCTCTGATCGCCTCATCATCCTGGGCGACTTTAACCTACACTTCACCCCCTCCTGCTCCATCTCCACAGACTTCTCTTCCCTGCTCTCCTCACTCAACCTTTCCCTACACATAAACTCCCCCACTCACAGTCACGGCCACCCACTCGATTTGGTGATCACCCGGGGCCTCAGTGTCTCGGATGTCACTATTACCGACAAGGCCATCTCCGACCACTACTTCATCTCCTTCACCACCTCCACCCCCCTCCCCACCTCCACCAGACCCACCACCATCTTCTACCGCCCTTGGAAGAAGTTACCCCCACAATCCCTAACCGATGCCTTGGAGTCCTCTGAACTCCTCTCCCTCTGGCCTTCAACCCTCACCGACCCCTCTTCTCCTCTCTCCCTCCTCCACAATATCCTCTCCTCCACACTCGATACTCTTGCCCCCATCACTTCCCGCACTGTCTCCTACTCCCGCTCCTCCCCCTGGTACACCACCCACCTCCGCTCACTGAAATGCCAGGTGCGGGCTGCTGAGCGCACCTTTGTCAAATCCGGCTTAACGGTCCACCGACAAATCTGGCTGGACCTCCTCAAAATTTACCGCTCCACTCTAGCCTCGGCCAAGTCGTCCTTCTACTCCAGGATAATCCTGGAGGCGAAGAACAACCCCAGGCTACTGTTTTCCACCACATCCCGACTCCTCCGTCCCCCCCGCCACCCCGCGCAGGTCATCTCCTCCAACCTTCACTGCGAGGAGATGCTGGATTTCCTTGAATCCAAGATCAAGGGAATCCGCTCCGCGGTCACTTCCCCTCCAACTTCCACCCACCACCCACCCCTTCCCTCCCACACTCCGACTCCTACCCATCCTCCCCTACACACCTTCGTACCCGTTTCCCCACCCTCTGTCACTGAACTCATCCTATCCCTAAAACCAACCACCTGCTCCCTTGACCCCATCCCCACTCCACTCCTTATCTCCCAGCTCCATTTTCTTGCCCCACACATCACTGACATCATAAACCTGTCCCTCTCCTCTGGCTCTGTCCCCATTCCATTAAAAACTGCCATCATCACGCCCACCCTGAAAAAACCCTCCCTTGATGCGTCGCAGCTATCAAGCTACCGGCCCATCTCCAACCTCCCCTTTCTCTCCAAGGTCTTGGAAAGAGTTGTCGCCTCCCAACTGCGCTCTTTCCTCTCCACCCATTCTCTTTTTGAACCCCTTCAGTCAGGTTTCCGTGCTGCTCATAGCACAGAAACTGCCCTGGTCAAGGTCACCAATGATATCCTGACTATCTGTGACCAGGGCTCCCTCTGTCTCCTCGTCCTCCTCGACCTATCGGCAGCATTCGATACGGTCGACCACGCTATCCTACTCCACCGCTTGTCCTCCCACCTCAACCTTCAAGGCACTGTCCTTGAATGGTTTAGCTCTTACCTTTCCCACCGTCTTCACTTCGTCTCAACGAATGGCTTCTCCTCCACCCCCCGTACTGTCTCATGTGGTGTCCCTCAGGGCTCTGTCCTCGGTCCCCTCCTCTTCACCCTCTATATGCTCCCCCTCGGTGACATCATCCGCAAACATGGGGTTAACTTCCACATGTATGCGGATGACACCCAACTCTACCTTTCCTCCTCTACTCTCAACTCCACGACCACCGATGTCCTGACAGCCTGCCTGTCCGACATCGAGTCCTGGACGAGAGACAACTTTCTTCAGCTCAACGTGCGAAAAACCGAGGCCCTCCTGATTGGCTCACGTCAGCGCCTCCGCACCTCAGGCGCTGACACCATCAGCATCCAAGGCTGCACTCTCCACCTCTCAAAGCCAGTCAGGAACCTCGGCGTTTTGTTCGACCCTGAGCTGTCCTTTCTCCCTCACATCCGCACCACAACTGGCACCGCCTTCCATCACCTCCGGAATATCGCCAGATTACGGCACTACCTCACCCCTCACGCTGCTGAAACCCTGGTTCACGCCTTTGTCACCTCAAGGCTGGACTATGGGAACTCTCTCCTCGCCGGCCTTCCCGCCACCTCCCTCCACAAGCTGCAGGTCATTCAGAACTCTGCAGCTCGTGTACTGTCCCGCACCAGGCTTCGGGACCACATCACTCCTACCCTCGCTCGCCTCCACTGGCTCCCCATCCCCCAGAGGATTGATTTCAAGATCCTCATCCTCACCTACAAGGCCATTCACGGCCTTGCTCCCTCCTACCTCTCCAACCTACTATCCCCCTACCTACCTGCCCGTACCCTCCGTTCCTCTGGCTCCGGTCTGCTCCACGTCCCCCGCCCCAACCGCCCTACTATCGGTGGTCGGGCCTTCAGCCTCTCAGCCCCGAGGCTCTGGAACTCCATCCCCCAGTGCCTTCGCCTTGCTTCCTCCCTTTCCTCCTTCAAGGCCGGTCTCAAAACCTTTCTCTTTGACCGTGCCTTCAGCTCCCCTCTCGACTCTCTTCCTCCTCCTCGCTCCCTCCCTTCCCTCCCCTCACCCTGACCATTTCCCCCTCCTCTCTCCCTCCCTTCCCTCCCCTCACCCTGACCATTTCCCCCCTGCTCGGGTCATGACCCAACTGTGCAGCGCCTTGGGACGTCCTCCTGACGTGAAAGGCGCTCTATAAATGGAATCTTGTTGTTGTTGTTGTTGTTGTTGTAGCCATTTAACTACCCAATTCATAAGCCATTGTACAAGTCATATTGGACACATGAGCTGTCACCTTATCTCTGTATACAGTAGTACTCTATCTCTTTTGAGGGATTTACCAAATGCTTTCTTAAAATCAGGCTGTTTAAAGTTCACTACTTTACACTCATTCATTAGCTCCACCGCATCCTCAAAGAATCCCAATAACCTTGCTAGGCTTGACCTACTTTTCAAAAACCCACAATAAGGTTGAAAATACTCTCTTCTTAAAAACAGTAACTTTGCTCCCTTAAGAGTTTAGTCACAGGTTAGTCATCAAAGGTTTGAACTCTTGCTGGATGAATAACTGGTAACCTGAAACTGTTCTTGAGCATTACAGACAGCAACTTAGTTGCAGCAACACCACCACCAAATTGTATTTAAATAGCGTCTTTCACATCAGGAAGATGTCCCAAGGAGCTGAACAGTCGAAGATTTGCATTCAAGCTGGGGGTTGGATTTGGGACAGTGGGGGAAGATGACCGAAGGCATGGTCAAAAAGCAAGGTCTTGAGACAGACTTTAAAGGAGATGAGGGAAGGGACTCCAGAAACAGAGATGGGGCAGAAAGGGTGAAAGCCCAACTGCTAATTGTGGGGCAAGCAGACAAGGCAGGGCGAGTGAAACAGACAGTGCCTACCAGAGGGAGCCTGTGGGTTTTAGAAGGTCACGGAGGAAGGGCGGGACAAGACAGTAACGTGAAGGAATTTAAAAGAGAAGACGATTTTGAACTCTATCTTCTGGGGAATGGGGAGCCAGTGGAACCGGACGCGGATGGAGGATAATAGCCTTGCAGACCTTAGTGCAGAGGAGGACATGAGCTGCAGAATTCTGGATGGTCTGAAGCTTGTGGAGGGAAGAGTTGCGAAGTCCCACATAACTTTACATAAAGTGCAAATATATTGCCATCATCCTCCAGAGCACAGCCAGGACACATTCTGAAGTATGCCACAAATGAAGGTGCAAAGCTTCACCAATAATTGCTTAACTCTGTGTCCCAGAACAATCACCAAATCCCGGATATAAGAGCACATATAGTATTCACAAACCTGCAAGCCACATAATGTTTTTAAGCAGCTGTTTTCCTTAGCCTCAAAGTTTCCTTAAGTCTTTTGACAAATTATCTTATCTTCAACAGGCTGATAAGAACTTTGCAGGACAGCTTATAGCTTGTGAAGTCCTGTAGCTCAGTGGTTAGAGCACTCGCTTTGCAAGTGAGAGACCTGAGTTCAATTCCAGGCAGAGGGCGAAACCTTGGGCAAGTTTCCTTACTCCACACAGAGCCTAATAATAATCCCTCCAAAAGCAAAAACAATAATAAATTGGTCATTTTCAATCTACCACTGTTTGTGGGACATTGCTGTGCGCAATTGGCTGCCGCATTTGCCCACAAATATACAGTCAATTCACTTTACAGTGTGTTCTGTGAAGCGCTTTGGGACGTCCTCCCGACGTGAAAAGCACTATATCAAATGCAAGGATTATTATTATTATTATAACATGCACCTTGAAGTAATGGACGACCAAAGTCAATGCTGACTGCCTGGTTTGCTGGAACTAACTGATTAATCCAGGTGCCTGCCTAAGGGCCTTTGGGAAAGATGTGAGGTGGCCTTGAGGATGACTATATCTCCAGGGTGTGGAGTATCAGTTCAGTAATAGGTTGGGGTAAAGCCTCACTGAAGCTTTTTTTTGTTTTTACCTAAAATCCACCTTACAGCTTAATAATAATAATAATAATAATAATCCTTGCATTTGATATAGCGCTTTCACGTTGGGAGGACGTCCCAAAGCGCTTCACAGAACACACTGTAAAGTGAATTGACTGTGTATTTGTGGGCGAACGTGGCAGCCAATTGCGCACAGCAATGTCCCACAAACAGTCGTAGATTGAAAATGACCAATTTGTTATTGTTTTGATTTTTTGGAGGGATTATTATTAGGCTCTGTGTGGAGTAAGGAAACTTACCCAAGGTTTCGCCCTCTGCCTGGAATTGAACTCAGGTCTCTCGCTTGCAAAGCGAGTGCTCTAACCACTGAGCTACAGGACTCCACAAGCTTGGTCTTAGATCATGCACATTGGCTGCAGGAAACCTTGCTGCTGCATACCCATGGGCTCCAAGCTGATCCGTAAAGGAGAAATATTCGGACACACATCTTATGCACCTCAAGCTTAACCTGCCTAATTGGATCATGAATGTGATCGTGCTGATGTACTGTAAGGACATGATCAGATCAAACGAACACTGAAAATCTTTTTTTTACCTGGTTAGCAACTATTTTGTTTATGTTCTGAACATAAAACTGGTCTGCTCTGAAAAAATGTAAAGAAAACATTTCTCATCATCCTCAAAATTGCTGTTTTAATTTGTTGCCTTTGAAAAACTAACAGAACAATTTCTGTCTCTAGCTCTTCCTCGATTCCCTTAGGGTTATAAATTCTTTGGCCTCTCTGAAGTCTCTGCTGTCACATACAATAGGTATTACATTTCAAACCATCTGCAGCTCCATAGCTTCCGTTCAGTTTTGAAAGAGGCAGCACATTTCTGATACAGGAACAACATTAAGATAGTTTGAAAGATTGTAGGGAAAGTGCACTATGGAATTTTTTACTGATAAAATCAGACAAATGCAGAAAATTTTCATTCCACTGAGTACCCCCAAGTTAAATGTTCTTTTGTGTTTCACAGCTGCTGGCAAAGTGGCTTTTCTGAATGTTGAACCAAAATGGGATGAAATCTTGGAACAGGCTTGTAAAGTTAGATCAGAGTCCTGTTGTCTTGTTAAGTCTCATTAAGGAGTGCATGGCCTCATAAATCAAGGTTTAAGACAACATATTCAATGCATTTTTAAGCCAACATGATCAAGTTTTTTTTAAAACAAATTTTGATAGTAATAGAGTAAAACTCACATAAGTCCTATTTAGTCAGGATAATAATATTTTATATAACTTGTGGGAGTAATGGCGGGTAGGAGAGTGTCATTACGAGTTAGGAGGTGATTAATACAAGTAGCGCAAAAACATCTAAGTGGATTTGATACGAAACAAAATGGGACTCAGGTGAATGTACAACTTAGGCGGTGGAGTCCTGTAGCTCAATAGTTAGAGCACTCGCTTTGCATGCGAGAGACCTGGGTTCAGTTCCCAGCAGGGTGAAACCTTGGGCAAGTTTCCTTACTCCACACGCCTGAAATAATCCCTCAAGAAAAAAAAACACAATAATAAATTGGTCACTTCAAACCATGGCTGTTTGTGGGACCCTGCTGTGCGCAATTGGCTGCCACATTTCGCCCACAAAAAATACAGTCAATTCACTTTATCTGTGAAGTGCTTTGAGATGTCTAGAAGACGTGAAAAGCTCTAATTCAAATGCAAGTATTATTATTATTATAAGGCGATCATACAAATTATAAAGACGTACATGAGTTTTACTGTATTTGAAATTCAGTGGACATCTTATATGACTGAAGAAAAAGCATCCTTTTTTTTATAGGCCTCCAATATACAGGGAAACCTTGTTGGCTGCATCCAATGTCTAAGCAGCCACGTTAAAAACAAAGTGCAGAAAAATGGCTAACATCAGGTCACCACCAACACCGCTATCTTTGGGCAAATATGTATTATGTGCAGGAAGCAATGCTAATATCACTTCCTGCTACATGCATCATGCACAACACTTTCTGTGCATAGCACGCAGTAGGTGATGTCAGTGACAACCCAACCATTTTTAAGCATGGGAAGCTAGACATCACCAGAAGCCATGTCCACTGTGTTTCTGGTTAACCTGAGTCCACAGTTTATCCTATAAGTAACCAGTAACCAGTGTAACCATTAAAGGGCACTAAAAAAAGGATTCCCCTGTACAAGCCACATTGTTAAACCTAAAACTTAAAAGCTGTGCAATATTTTCCATTATTTCCAGCCTTGGTTAAACAACATGAATCACAGCATGTACCAATTTGGCCAGTTCTCCTTTCAAATTTCTAAATATTATTTTTTTTAATATTATGCATCCTTTTTTTGTTCTTTGGACAGATGTAAAAAAAAATCCAGCATTGGATGCAAACACCTTCCATCCGGGAACAAAAAAATCACCAGATCTCTCATGTAATTAGTGAGGACCTACCTGAAACCTCTCAGTCACTGTTTCTGTGAGTGTTTGGTGTTTCCAATTTTGAACATTACTTTGAGGGAAAAAAATGGTAACAGATCCCCATTGACCAGGGTTCCTTCCTTATAGACAAGACAGCCAGTTATAAAGCAAACAGATAAGATATTATTCAAGATTTCCTAACTAGGAACAAATTGGTCCAGCTGCTTGCGCTATCCAGACATGAGAAATGGCTATTCAGGGCTCACGACGTGTTGACACTCCTTCAGTCTGTCTTGCACGTTCCTTCCCGAATTATCACTCCTATTGTCTAAGAGTGTAGAGGTGATGGGAGGCAAATATTTTGAAATATATACCATAAATTTTTTTTAATATATCTTTCATAACAAAACACCATTTCTTCTTAAAACATGCAAAAAAAAGTGAACCTAAGTCTGATTCTTATTACCATGGATCCTTGTTTACTGCGAAACTGTCAATGTCATCACTGAGTTTCGGTTTGAAGTTCTGTATGATTCCAGCAAATACTCTTCCACAATTCTGATATCAAGTGTAATGGAGCAATGTTTCCTGATGGTTCTATAGGATAATGAAATGAAGTGAGTGTGCTCTTCCCCCTGTAACTGGCAACCCTGCACACCTACAAGAAAGGGTTGTCTGTCAAATTGACTCAGATTACAGTGCTCTCACCTCTGGATCAGATGATTGTGGGTTCAAGTCCCGATTATGGATGAGGTGATAAACCAATGTCCTATCTGCCTAATTAGATGATTGTTAAAGGACCTATGTTGCTGCTTGAAAAGAGAATGAAGTCTCTCCCTATGTCCTGGCCAACAATCCTCCAGATAAATTGTTCATTCATTTAATAATAATAATCCTTGCATTTGATATGCACCTTATCACTTTGTTGAGACGTCTCAAAACACTTCATGGAATATACTGTAAAAGTAATTGACGTGTTGACACTCCTTCAGCCTGATTGCACCCAGCAATGTTCCACAAACAGTCGTGGATTGAATGACCAAATTATTATTATTTTTGTAAAGGGATTATTACCTCCGGAAAAGTGATCCGCCAATTGACTAACAACTGGGATCCTACAAAACAAAGGAGTATGTTTTAATGTTTTTTTAACTTCATGGTTAATTGTGTGATCATGTTGTACTTAAATTGGCCACCACCTTTGCTTATAAATACACCAGTCCCTATACATTTCAGCTATCAGGTTGGAAGTGCATTGAGATGTTTCGACACTATAGGCACGATATTAGTGGCAATTGAACTTGCGCAACCTCCTATTAGTGGAGTACGGGCTGGAGTTCTTTCTGCCAACGATAGAACCCCAGGCTGGACTGAGAGACAACACTTATTGTATTGTTTACAGAAAGGAGATGACTACATGAATGGATGAATGAATGGGCTAGACAGCCGGGTCGGTATGAAGGTATTTCCACCCAAGCAACGGCTGGAATAAGTAATTAGCAACATTACAAATCTAATTCCTTGTTCAGTGTCAGTGGTGGAAAACTACCATTAAAGCTGGATCCAAAGGCAGGGTCATGGCTATATCAGGATGGGTGCCAGTGTTAAATGCATTTCGCCATTGCTATTATTTGCAGACTGTGTGAATCAGACTAACAAATATAGCTGCACATTTCTGAATCTTTGATTGGTGGCAGCTTGGATCAGTTGGTATCACTCTCGCCTCTGAGTCAGAAGATTGGGGGTTCAAAACCACACCTTGTGACTTTGAGCTCTTAGTATATGTTAGCACTCCAGTGCAGTGCTGGGGGGCGCAGCAATGTTGGAGGTGGTGACCTTCAAAGGAGACTATAACCCGAGATTCCGTCTGCCTATGCAGATAGGCGTTTAAGATCCCAAGGGGCTATTTGAAAAGAAAAGGCAGTTTATCACAGTGTCCTGACCAACAACCCTCCAGATAAAATTTACAGCTCATTTACTGTGAACTATTTGGTTCTTTGAGGAGCATTGCAGCGTGCAAACTGGCTGCAGTGTTTGCCTACAAAATACACCGTCACTAAACCTCACACTGAATCCCCTGAAGCACTGCGAGATGTCCTCTAACGTAATATCGAATGTAAGGATTATTACTGAGAGTAAAAGAAAAATTGTTTTACAGGTAGAGCCAAAAATTAAGAGTGCTCTGAACAGTACAATTACACCGTACAAGTAAAAATGTATCTTTTATTTTGCAGTTTTAAAAATGAAGATATTGCATGGAACCACCTTGGGTTTTAATGTGCAAGCAGACACCATGTGTTGCAGGCCTCACTGCCCAGGGAGGCAGCAATTAAAAGGTAAATGATCTGTTCAAATGAGAATGCCTAATGTCAGGGCTGAGGAGGGGGTTTAATGGTTTCAGGACATTTTATTCAAGTGCTCTTTGACTGTAAATACACCAGTGTCAACAAGAAAAGGGGGAATGTCATGCTTGGTCCAGAGAAGGAACACACTAAACGCTAGTTTACAGAAAAGTAACAGATAGCACTGAAATACTGAACTCTGGAAAAGTGTAATTTAGCTCCCCTCTCACTCCTCCAATTTTATTGTTTCCTCTCCTGAAGGCATGAGTCATACACACCTCACAAAGTAGCAAACAAGGGCAGAGCATTCAGTTCATCAAACTCATTCCTTCCACATTTGCAATCTCCTGTAATATGCACCCCACCTCTGTCTATTGATGTCTCCTTTTCCTTGAGAGTTTGCCAGTGAAGGCAGGTCCAGAGCCTTTACAATAGCTCTTTTTCACAGATCACCACTAGCTGAATAACAGTGGAACAGTCGAGAAAACCAAAGTCACCTGATATTCAGGCCTGTTTTATGGCCTCTGTCATCATTAGTTTGTTATTGATCAATACTCCCTTCCCAAAGGATATGACAACATACATAATAATAATCCTTGTATTTGACATAGCGCCTTATCATGTCTTCGAGTTGTTGCAAAGCGTTTCACAGGCTTTACCGTAAAGTGAATTGATTGTATATTTTATGGGCTAAACATTGCTACATGTTTGCAAAATGAAAATTCAACCCCCACCCCTCGGATTCACAACTGTAAAAGCTGCACAAATACTCAAATACCCAGTGCCTGTGCTTCAGCTCGCTCCAGCACCATAATGTAAAAGAAGAACATCAGAATATACTTGTTAACATAAGAAATAGGAGCAGGAGTAGGCCATTCAGCCCTTCAAGCCTGCCCTGCCATTTAATAAGATCATGGCTGATCTACTAACCTAATTCCATTGCCCCGCCCTATCCGCATAGCCCTTCAGTTTTTAAAAATCTATCGATCTCAGCTGAACACACAATTGGATAGGATCTGTTGTTACCTATCCAATTCCAGACCCCTATTATTCAACCCAAGCCAGTCAACATCCACAGAGAACATTCACATCCCCCTCCCCTGAACCCATGTCCATCCTATGGACTCCAAAATTGTCTGTACCTATACTTTATCTAAAGTTTTACAGGTGCTGAAGTCCTTCCTACACTTCACCCAGGTGATTTTTAATCAGACATGAGAACGACAAAGAGGGTCAGTAGGCTATTCAATCATGAGAGGGCAGGAGATAGATCACAATCAAATCCAATGGTGCCTTCGCTCAATCTTTACACATTTCCCCTGAGAAGGCATCAGGAGCAGGAACTTTCATTGTTTTATCCCAACAGCACCAATGCCAATTACAAACACCCATCACCATCCCAGCAAATATTTGCTTTCTCAGCACAATTAATTTTGAACCTGGGACCTTCATCAATTGCACACCAGGTGGTACGTTTTGCAACTAAACCACTCCTTCTTCTCCTTCCCTCCTCCCCTGGTGTTTCAGACTAATAGTTGCCAATCTGTGGCCTGTAGGGCTGTCAGGAAGTACCTCCCTCCCGCCTCTTGAACATTCGTACGAATTTAGGTCAGTCTGTGTTCAATCACTAATGTGTGTTCAGCTCCTTCTTGATCGAATATTTCTTGATTTATGGCATAAATTTTTGGGATTGAGTGGGGATGTGAATTTATGGCCTGAATCAAGAAATATTCAATCAAAAAAATGTATTCTGTTGGCCCACCATAAAGGTTAGCGTTGCCATCACCGGGTGGAAGAGAATATTTTAGCAGTAAATATATGATCAAAGGAACACAAGGAGGATGGTCATCATGTTGAGTCAAGCCTGTTCCACTGTTTTACAAGATCATAGCAAATCATTTAATCCCGCCTCTCCGTTTTTACTCCATACTCCTTATAATACCCTTATTTTCCACAATCTATCCATCTCCATTTTAAATATCTTGTTCCATTCTGAAGCTATGATCTTGAGGCAGTGCATTCCACAGTCTCACAGCTCATTGTGTGAAGATATGCTTTCTGAAACCACAGCCTAGAGACAGCAAACCATTCACACCAGCTGTGCAGCCACCTGCAAAATCCGAAGAGCTCTTTAAAAATCTCCTTAAAGCACCTCTGGAAAAAGTACCAGAGCAATGATCTGACCCTATTACTAGTCTCCAATTCCCGTCTTACCATGAGAATAGATTTAAAGGTACACTGGCTTCAAAAAATGTTTTGTATTCACAAGCACTCCAAGAAGCTGCTCTGCATGAAGAGTGCTATATAAATGCAAGTTGTTGCTGTTGTTGAAATTCCACCTAGGTCTAGATTTACTTTATCAACATAATATTTTAGAGCGTGCAAAATTTGTCAAATTGCTAAAATAGTTTTTAATTTTGAAGCTGTTTTTCTGTGTTAATTGAAAATAGACTTACAGTTTAAACTGAATTGAATAATTTGCAAAATTCTGCATGCTCTGAAATGTTACGTCCTCATGTCGTCGAGACATCTCAAAGCATTTCCAGGATATGCAGTAAAGTAGATTGTATGTGTATTTCGTGGGCGAAACACGGTAGCCAGTTACAGCACAGCCATGGAGATGAATGACCAATATTACTTGGGGGGTTGTTGGCCAGGACACCGGGAGAAACTCCATTCTCTTTTCGAATAGTGCCGTAGGATCTCTAATGTCCACTCGAACAAGCAGACAGGACCTCAGTTTAAACTCTCATCTGAAGGATGGCACCTCCGGCAATACAACACCCTCAGCACTACATTGGTGTGTCAGCTTAGTCTGTGTGATTTAAAGCAAATCTAGGCCCATGCAGAATTTATAATTTTTTTTAGATTTGTAAAGAGAGAGGAAAGAAGAACAACAACTTGCATTGATATAGCCTCCCTCATGCAGGATAACATCCCAAAGTGCCAAGAACAGTTGCAATAATTGTCCTATTTATATCACAACGATATAACAAGTGAAGATGCATCTTGGCCAGATCTTGTTATTGTAAACAAGTGAAGAAAAATTACCAGACATGTTTTCACCAAGACAACATCAGCCATTAATATCAGCCTGTCTTGCAGAGAGCCAGTGTGAGTGCCTGGATGTTCTACAGCAGACACAGACAGTGAGGAGACACCTACTCGAGTTAAAAGGCAAATACTGGTTGAAAGTACATCCAAGCATTCCATGGTGCATAATGCAAGGTGGCTGTTTAAACTTGACAAGACTAAGTATGCAAAAGGTAATGCTTATCTTAACAAGTAAATCAACCCTAGCTGTAAAATGAAAATCTTTAATTCCAGAGAGCTCTTAGTTTTCTCTTTCTTTTCTGACCAGCGTTGCTTCGGTCACATTAAAGATTTTTAACTTTCACACAAACCTCTGGAATTTGCAATACAATATGTGGCGCTCAACATAAAGCCATTTTGTTGAAGAGACATAATGGTTTTCTCTTTTTGGCTCTGAGAAGGTTATCCTTTCATAAAGGAAGCAACCATTTACTGCAGTTCAACAGCTCTGCTCTTCCTGTGGCAGCTTTTACATTTAACATATAATTCAAGCAGAAACTCCTCACCTAATTGCTGAGGGATTGCCATTCTGATTGCAGCTATAACAAGTCTCATATCTTGCATTCTTGCATCTCACCGCCGATATAGTACCTCAGTTCCTAAAGTAAAAGCTACACTTCTCTCGTATTCCCATCAAATTGAATTTTTTGCCAAATAGCTACTGAATTCCCTCTTGAATGTGTTGAGATTTTTCTCTTCTGCCTTGCTGACGACCAGGTGGATAAAGAGACAATATAAAAAGGGGAAAATGTAACTGTCTGCAACAATAAATATAAAACAAAATGCAAATCTTCACATGCACTCCTCAGAGGCTGATATATGGACAGGATTACACACTGTTCATTGATAGTCATGAGAAATCCTCCTTTATAATAGATTTGGGGCAAAACATTCAAATGGTGTGAAAAATGTCAGTGAGAGAATCTTACTGAAAGGTTTGTACCATTGAAGGTTATTACATTGCCAATCGCTTACTGCTATATAAATCTTCCTTTTTTTGTAACCCTAATACCTTATTTTGAAATTTTCCTTAGTACTTTCCTTTAAACATAAAAGTGCTGCTTTCTAATGGCAAGCAGATATCAAGGCTTTAGATTTCGACACCATCTTCAAACAAATGAAATACTGCAACCCGATTGGCTTGAGAGAATAGAGTTAAAAATTGGATTCAGTTTGCTTTAGATTATATTTTATTAGTAACTGCTGCAGTGATTGCAGTCAGGATCCCAGTACCTAGTTATAAATCCCAACATGCTGCCTGCTCTTCGTTTATAGGGATAATAATAATTCTTCCATTTGGTATGACATCTTTCACATCAGAAGGACGTTTCAAAGAGTTTTACAGGATTTACTACGAAGTGTGTATTTATCTATATTTACAACAACATCAAATTACACTTGTATAGAGTCCTTCACATTGGAAAGCCGTCCCAGGGTGTTGGCCACTCAGGATTTTTGGATCCGAGCTAGGAGTTGGGATCAGGAGAGTTGGAGGGCAAGGGTGAGGTGGGCTGGGGGTGGAGGATGGAGGGAACGGACAGGCTGATATGGGGTTAGGAGGTATTTGATCACATTCACAGATGAATGTGGCAGGAAACAGCCATTTCCAATTTTTGCTTGGTGATTGTTTCCTCGGACACCAGGAGAAACTCCCTTCTCTTTTTGAGTAGTACCATAGGATCTTTAACTTCCACCTGAAAAGGCAGATCACAGTTTAACATCTCCTCCGAAGGACTGTACCTCTGACGATGCAACTGCATTGGAGTGACAACCTGGACTACAAATTCCAAGTGGGGAAGTGTGGCTTGAATCCATACCCTTCTTATGCCAACTGAGACAGCTGACGCTCTTATGCCACTTTACAAAAGAACTTTGTTATCTGCTTGTGAGATATGTTTTTCATTTACTGGTGGACCTCAAAGCATGCACAAAGGAATACTCAAATATTACCAGATTAATACTTTTCAGAAGACATCAAACCTGTCCGAGACTGACTCATTGATAGGCAGCTGCATTCCCAGACATTTCTGAACATATATTTTTGGATGTTTGCCAAAAATAAATTACAGACAGAATCCTAACAACCAAAAGAGATGAGTTTTTTTTCTAAATACCTTTTTAAACTTAAAAGCACTTAAATATGGGTAGACGACACTCCAGACAAATACTTTTAGATTTTTGTCACACAGCAAAGTTTGTAATACTTTCCTTAAGATCACAGTTTATCTTATATCTTTGATATTTGAAAGAAGAACTTTATTTTTATAGTGCCTATAACGTTCAAACAACTTAAAGCACTTTCATCGTAACTGTTGTCAGATGTAGTGACTGTTTTAGTAGACAAATATGGCAGCCAATGTGTACACTCCAAGGTCCATAAACAGCCGTGAGGTGAATGAGATCCCATCTACCGGGATCATTAGATGCGAAAGATCCAATGACTCGAAAAGAGAAAGGAGTCTCTTCCAGTGACCTGGCCAACAATCTTCCAGATAAACTGATCATACATCTCAAGCCTGTTTGAAGACTTTGGTAACACAAACGACTGCACTCACCTACAAAGAACAGTCACTACATGACAGTAATTACTTGTGAAGTGCTTTGTGATGTTCCACTGTAACCGCCCTGGTCAAGGTCACTAATGACATCTTGACCATCTGCGACCAGGGCTCCATCTGCCTCCTCGTCCTCCTCGACCTATCGGCCGCATTCGATACGATCGACCACGCTATTCTCCTCCACCACTTGTCCTCCCACCTCAACCTTCAAGGCCCTGTCCTTGAGTGGTTTAGGTCATACCTCTCCCACCGTCTTCATTTTGTTTCCACAAACGTTTTTTCCTCCAGAACCCACACTGTCTCGTGTGGTGTCCCTCAGGGCTCTGTCCTCGGTCCCCTCCTCTTCACCCTCTACATGCTCCCCCTGGGGACATCATCCGCAGACATGGGGTTAACTTCCACATGTATGCGGATGACACCCAACTCTACCTTTTCTCTTCTACCCTCAACTCCACGACCACCGATGTCCTGACAGCTGCCTGTCCGACATCGAGTCCTGGACGAGAGACAACTTTCTTCAGCTCAACGTGCGCAAAACTGAGGCCCTCCTGATTGGCTCACGTCAGCGCCTCCGCACCTCAGGCGCTGACAGCATCAGCATCCAAGGCTGCACTCTCCACCTCTCAAAGCCGGTCAGGAACCTCGGGGTTCTGTTCGACCCTGAGCTGTGCTTTCTTCCTCACATCCACAGCACAACTGGCACCGCCTTCCATCACCTCCGAAACATCGCCAGATTACAGAACTACCTCACCCCTCACGCTGCTGAAACACTGGTCTACGCCTTTATCACCTCAAGGCTGGACTACGGGAACTCTCTCCTCGCCGGCCTTCCCGGCACCTCCCTCCACAAGCTGCAGGTCATTCAGAACTCTGCAGCTCGTGTACTGTCCCGCACCAGGCTTCGCGACCACATCACTCCCACCCTCGCTCGCCTCCACTGGCTCACCATCCCCCAGAGGATCGAATTCAAGATCCTCATCCTCACCTACAAGGCCATTCACGGCCTTGCTCCCTCCTACCTCTCCGACCTACTATCCCCCTTTCTACCTGCCCGTACCCTCCGTTCCTCTGGCTCCGGTCTGCTCCACATCCCCCGCTCTAACCGCCCTACCAACGGTGGCCGAGCCTTCAGCCTCTCAGCCCCATAGCTCTGGAACTCTATCCCCCAGTACCTTCGCCGCCTCCTCCCTTTCCTCCTTCAAGGCCGGTCTCAAGACCTTTCTCTTCGACCGTGCCTTCAGCTCCCCTCTCGACTCTCTACCCCCTCCTCCCTCCTTCCCTTCCCTCACCCTGACCATTTCCCCCCTGTGCGGGTCCCGACCCAACTGTCCAGCGCCTTGGGACGTCCTCCCGACGTGAAAGGCGCTCTATAAATGAAATCTAGTTGTTGTTGTTGCAATGAGTTTTAGTTAAAATTCTAATTAATTCTTGCCAATGTTGGTATCGTTACATTATTTGAATTAAGTTCTCCACAAGGGGTGGGCAGTTACTTTAAGCAATAATAATAATAATAATAATAATAATCCTTGCATTTGATATAGCGCTTTTCACCTCAGGAGGACGTCCCAAAGCGCTTCACAGAACACACTGTAAAGTGAATTGACTGTATATTTGTGGGCGAACGCGGCAGCCAATTGCGCACAGCAATGTCCCACAAACAGTCGTAGATTGAAAATGACCAATTTAATTATTGTTTTTGGTTTTTTGGAGGGATTATTATTAGGCGTGTGGAGTAAGGAAACTTGCCCAAGGTTTCGCCCTGCCTGGAATTGAACTCAGGTCTCTCACTTGCAAAGCGAGTGCTCTAACCACTGAGCTACAGGACTCCACAGAGCAAGCACGTTCCACAGGAAGAGGAGGGAAACACAGAGTGGAAGGTTATCAAATATCCTCCCATTTAATAGTGCTCCATCTTATGCAACGTTTGATCACACAGCTTAAATTTTCACTCTGTGGAGAATTTTAGAAATTGGTCCAATTATTTCTCTATCATTGTCACTCTTATTATTTTACCTGAATTGTCATTAAACAACAACTACAAAATTACTTTTGTATAGCGCCCTTCACATCAGGAGGACATCCCAAGGCGCTGGCCAGACTTAGTTACGGGCCCGAGCTGAGGGTTGGGTGGTGGGGGAGAGTGGAGAGCAGCGGGGAGGCAGGGAGATCGAAAGCACAGTCGAATAAGAGAGTCTTGGGGTGGGTCTTGAAGATGGCGAGGGAGGGGGCGAGATGGAGGTACTGCGGGATGGAATTCCAGAAGGTGGGTGCAGAATGGAGGAAGGCTCGCCCGCCGACAGTGGGACGAGCGAGACGGGGCGGGGGTCGTGAAGCAGGCCAGAGCCCGCTGAGCGGAGGGAACGAAGGAGGTCGGAGAAGTAGGGGGGAGAAAGACAGTGGAGAGCTTTGAAGGTGAGGATCAGGATCTTGAACTGTATCCTCTGTGTGATGGGAAGCCAGTGGAGTCGGGCGAAGATGGGGGTGATAGGGTCGTGGAGCCTGGTGCGGGAGAGAACATGGGCTGCAGAGTTCTGGATGGTCTGCAGCCTGTGGAGGGAGGAGCTGGGGAGGCCGAAAAGCAGTGAGTTTGCAGAGTCGAGCCTCGATATAATGAAGGAGTGCATGAGGGTTTTGGCGGCCTGTGGTGTGAGACAGTGTCGGAGCCGGGTGATGTTGCGGAGGTGGGGGAAGACAGAGTGTGTCATGGTGCAGATGTGGGGTAGAAAGGATAGCTGAGGGTCAAACAAGACCCCAAGGTTCCGGACTGGATTAGTAAGGTGGAGTGTGCACCATGGATGGTGATACTGTCAGCGCCTGAGGTGTGGAGGCGCTGACGGGAGCCAATCAGGAGAGTCTCGGTCTTGTTGACGTTCGACTGTAGAAAGTTAGCTCTCATCCAGGACTTAATGTCTGACAGACATTCTGTCAGGACAGCAGTGGTCCTGGAGTCAAGGATGGAGGCAGAGAGATAGAGTTGGGTGTCATCCGCATATATTAAAGCCTAAGATTCACAGTTTTAAATGCTTATGGTACCTGAATGATGGCAGCAGGAAACCACCTCTGGAGCAATACCCTGTCACTCTCTTCTGTTTCAATATGAATGATGGGTCTGGTTCACATTTCCAATTACATCTGAGTTTGGCTCCACACCCAATTTACTCCAGTCCTACAAACAGGACTCAAAAGCTTTGCATGCTAATGTCAATCCAGAGAATCATTAATGATTAACAGGGAAATTAGATGTCTCAATCAATCGTGTATGCTACTACAGCAACAAAAGATCTTCCTTCAGGCACTAGAAATTTATAGCCTGAAAGATGTATAATTTTATGATTCTCTATGTTTGCAGGGCTATAGGAAGAGATCGGGGGAGTGGGATTGATTTGGGTAGTGCGTTTCAAAGAGCCGACACAGACACGATGGGCCGAATGGCCTTCTGTGCTGTATAACTCTATGATTCTATTCTATGTGCACTGTTTGAAATTCTGCAATAACTTGTCTTTATGAGTTAGCATTCTCAAATATTATCTTCAGCACAGAGTCTAATCTGGTTTGTAGCCCACATGAGAGCAACAATGTTCTTGTTGCTCATTTCAAATGGAAGTGATTTAATTAACATTTACTGTGGAAAGAAAATTATCACAGTCAGTCTTGGCTGATATTGTCATAACTTGCTCACTCTGGGTGTGATTTAGGTGTGCGTAGGCTATCTGAATTCCAGCTATTTCAAGCCTTGTTTAGAATGGGGATGTGATGCTATGAAGAGCAGCACCCAAGTGTTAATGGCATGTTGCTCCAGGTACAGTTACACAATTTACTTTTACAATTATCGTTCCCAATCTGGTTTTCCTCTCACACAATCAGAATGTTTCACAAGTATCTGCCCACTGCTGGAGCCCACATGAAAATGAACTTGTAGCAAAATAAAGTTACTGGAGGCCAACGATAGTGCCCGAAGTCAGGAAGATTCAACCTGGGACATTTTTCCTTTTACTTTAATTCATGCAGATTACTCTTTAGCATTTAGTGAACTGGCCGGGTATGTGTGTGTGTGTGTGTGTGTGGGGGGGGGGGGGGGGGGGTGAGGGGAGGGGGGGGGAGGGGGAGTAGAGGAAGACCACAGGATGCTCTCACATCAACTGTGCAATGGCTAGACTGAAAGTGATGACAAAACTGTTTAGGTGTCATCATCATTCACTTACAGACCAGGGGTTGCCTCTTAACAGCTATCATCAACTGCGACCATGCAGCACTTCCAGATTAAGTACAAAACAACAAACTGGTATATTTAGGTACGTGAAACTCCATTTATAGTGAAAAAATACCAGCATTGTGATTCATTTAATAGCCTTGTTCCGCAAACTGCCAATGAGATGAATGACTAACATTCTGCTTATAGTGAAAGTCTCAGTACTTTAATCATTTATCCATCAGGAAACACTGGAATATAAGAGATCAGTGGAAACTGGAAGTTGGTAGGGCGCGTATTTTTGAAGAATGAGATCAAATTGGCCAAAGGATCTTCTTCATATGAACCATGATACTTTCAGTGCCTTGGGATGTTCTCCTAACCTGAAAAGCAATATATAAATATATAATTGTTGTTGTACTTTTTGTGGAGATAATTAAATTCTCTAAGTTATGGAAGATTAAGTGATGAGGCTGGATTTTCTGGAGAATTCTACCCACTGCTAAGCACATGACAAACATTGAATCATGTGCCAGTGGAAAAGATTTCTGTCAGCAAGAAAATAAGATATACATTCATCTAAATTCAAATACCTACTCCTGGGAAGCGAGCCACTTGACCTATTGACCTCAGTGCAGACACATGATGGAAATTAAGCTCTCAACTCTAATACCCAAAAGTACTCGTGCACAATTTATAAAAGGTAGATTTATTACTTGTCAGAAGAAAGCTAAACCCCTACAGCCATGGTTGGTGCATTGTCACGTTGTTTATTCTTTCCCATTTCTTCTTTGAGACACACCTGTGCCACAACTTGGCAGTGCAATGGGACGTTTGGTAGTTGAAAAGCTTGTGGAATTATCTGCCCCAGGTGATTCCCTTTTATCTTGTGGGTCCTCTATTCATTAACATAGCAATGAGGCATGTGGTTTACATTATACCATTTCAAAAATACGCATTCACTATTCACAAAAAGAATAAATTCCCAGAGATGCTCTTTCCAGGTCAGATAATGATGCAATTGTACTAACAGTTAATTGTAGTCTTTGGCAATGCATGTAAAAGTCATTGATTTACTGCTGTAACCATTTATAATGGACAAAAACATTGTATTATGAGTGTACTGTTCTACTTCTGAGAACAAGTATTCTTTTCCCTTTTACCTTGCAAGGGCTTATTTTGCCCATCCTAATTCCAGGATGTTTAAATTCTGGGGTAGATCCAGTCAACACAAACCTGTCTTCAAACACACTGTTTCTCTAGTTAGCTCCACTATCTAATAATTGTTAATATGTAGATTTCATGACTTTGCAGCGACATTTCTTGATCAGATATTATGAATAAATACATGAATGGGATTGTCAGAAATTCAACTAAATTTCAAATTTCAACCCCAAAATGGCATCTTCCACTCCTAGCAAACAGACAAATTAATGTGCTGCCACCTGAACATTTCCTCCTTAACCTCTGCCCACAGGTTCAATCTTGAAATTCTCTGTTAACAGTTTTCCTTCCAGTTCAGCTGCAAGGAACAATCACAGGATAATAACGCTTCCTGCACAGTATGCGGTCAGCTTCAGATCATGCCGACACCAAACTGAGAACATGCTACATTCCCAGAATTAGAAGCTCTCTGAATTAATGTTAAAACTGTAGTCATTATTGTAGCTGAACTTGCAGTGTTTCAATCTCCATTTCAATGAGTCAATCAATCTGTCAACCTCAGTTTCAGGTCATACACTCACATCTCTGAGATTGATCTATTTTGTGGTTGATCTCCAATGTTAGAGGGATTTGCTGTGAGGAACGATTAGATAAGCTAAGGCCATTCAGACTTGAAAAGAGGCACCTCAGAAGAGATCTTATAGAGTTACAAAAGGTTCTAAATAGGATAGAGGAAGTGAACCTAAATCAATCGATACACCAAGGCAGCAAGCCGGGTAAGACATCACAGCTTCATGGTTGTGAAAGCCAATTTTAGGAAAAACACTAGGAAGCATTTCTTTTCACAGTGGATTCTTTTCGCACACCATCCCCCATCCTCGCCTGGCTTTACAGGCTCCCCATCCCCCAGAGGATACAGTTCTAAATCCGCGTCCTTGCCGTCAAAGTCCTGCACGGCCTTGCTCCTTTCTAATCTATGACCTGCTAATTCCATATAGACCTGACCGCTCCCTCCGCTTAGCGGGCTCCACATCCCCCACCCAGCCCGCCCCACCATTGGCGATTGAGCCTTCAGCCTTTCTCTCCCCATCCTTTGGAACTTCATCCTACAATCCCTTCACCTTACCCACTCCCTTGTCTCCTTCAAGGCCCATCTCAAGACCCTCCTTTTCTGCGGTCACCCTCCTACCCCTACCCTCCTTAGCCTCCACCCTTTCTGATCCCAACCCCAGCTCAGGTCTAAATTCCTGACTGTCCTCCCAACATGAAATACAAATGTGAAATTTAATTTGCTGCTGTTGTTATGGATAATCAACAGGATGGAGTGGGTTAGCAGGAAGGGTGATTGTGGGCAGAACACTGGTCTTGGTATTGGGGAAGGACAAGATGAAACGTGCTGAAGGATCCTCTTATCCACACCTGTTTTAATCGTGTAAAATGTTCCTTTTAATTAATGAGCATATTCCTGGACACCAATTCTCCACACAGAAAATATGAAAGAAAGAACTTATATTTTTATTGAGTCTTATATCAAAATGTCTTAAAACACTTCCCAATAATTACTGTCAAGTGTAGTGACTGTTTTGTAAGACAACACAGCAGCCAATTTTCATTTACCTAATGATCAGACAGACAGGATTTTGGTTTAATGTACCATTCGAAGGACAGTACCTCTAACAATGCAGAACTCGTCTCTACTAGTATGGCAATGGTGTGTCAGTTTTCACTATTGTGGTCCCAAGGTGTATTTTCTCATTTCCTATAACCTCCAATCCTGCTCTCAAACTCATCCAACTAATTTAACACATCGCAAACACTTTTTGATTGGAAGATTGTTCGTCACGTGGAGACCTGTAGCTCAGTGGTTAGAACACTCGCTTGTAAGCGAGAAACCTGGGTTTGATTCCCAGCAGGGCGAAATGTTGGGCAAGTATATTATTCCACACATTTCTCTTTACCTAACAGTAAGTAGCTACCTGGTTGTCAGTCGATTGGCAGATTGCTTATCCAGGGGTAATAAATCCTTCAAAAAATAAATAATAAGAAGAATAATTTGGTCACTTCAATCCACAATTGTTTGTGGGACACTGCTGTACACAATTGGCTGCTGTGTTTCGCCCACAAAATATAGTCAATTCATTTTACATTATATTTTGTGAAGCACTTTGAAACGTCTCAAAGACGTGATAAGGCACTATATCAAATGCAAGGATTATTTTTATATCCACTACTAAGTTGTAGAGGCAAAAATTCTAATCTCTATTCTTACTTAGTTTTTAACCTCTCTGGTTAAATGCTCATAGTCTAATACAGATCACCTGCTTACATATACAGCACATAATCTATGCCTCTGTCTTGTGAAAGGTTCTCCAGTTTGCAGGTGAGACTATAGAATTCCTGCAAAGGATTTCCCTCTCATGGTGGCTTGGTTTTTAGGCGTTTACAAATCCATTTAAGAATTACATGCATCATTGCATCTCAGAAAGCTCTTTGTCTCACATAGCCTGTAATTTGGCTTGTGTCCAGTATTACCAGAGTATGAAATTAATTTGAATTACCTTAGTTCCAACTTCATATAACACAAATGAAGCACACTCTTCCAAGTTCATCAAGTACTTGGTGCCAATTTTATTTTCTCCCCAAGCTCTTTAATTCTGAATAGGTTTAACTGCTTTAACTGCCACTGGTAACTTAATGATGATTTGGATGACACAATGATCCAAATGATTTTCAGGCCTGCACTTTGTGAGCTGTGTCTATTAATAATCTTTACATTTTATATAGCACCTTATCATCTTATTGAGATGTCACAAAGGCTCTTCATAGGATTTTACTGTAAAGTTTAGTGATTGTTTATTTTATTGACAAACACAGCAGCCAATTTGCACATATTAATGTCGACAAGCAGCCATGAAGAGAACTGCCAATTGTGTTTGGAGGATTGTTGACCAGGACACCAGGAGAAACTCCCTCTCTTTTTGAGTAGTTCCATAGGATCTCTAACGTCCAGTTGAACAAGCGGACCGGACCTCGGTTTAACATTCAAGGGACTGCACCTCTAATCACTCCCCAGCACTGCATAGAACTTTCAACCAACACTATATGTTCAACGTCCCATTGTCAGGCTCGAATCTACAACCTTCTGACATTGGCCAGGCAGAATGGCTGAGTTGGTGGCCTACGTTTTCAGGACTGAAATAAAGTCCTGTTCTGTTAACATTAAAGCATTGAATACTCCACAGGACACAATGGGATGAAGATTTAATTGACTGATAAACGTGCTGGCTAGTGGAACCGGAACGACAGCTGGAAGATGGGGAGAAAAGAATATAGTTGGAAGAAGTCAGGGCAAGGCCTGGGGAATGAGAAAAGGCTGAAACAGAGCTTTGAAGTTAACATTTGTACCTTTTGAACTACAGCAATCAAAGCTTTTAAAGCTCCAGGTCTTCTTTACAGCCCTAACATTTTCCTTGAACTTGCTAAAAAGAAATCAATCCTCCATCTTCAAATATGTATCCTTTTAAAGCAAATTGTCTGGCTCTGACTTGTTTTCAAAAATAAGATTCTCTAACAGGACCAAGATTGGTGTGCAGTAAACAGTGTGAATTCAGGCAGTTAGAAGTTTATTAACTTTTATAAAATCATCTCTAGAATAATACCTGATCTTCAAATATAAAAAAATTCCCCTTATTCTGGGAGCCCTTTATTTCTGCTCAATCAAGTCAGCTTGGAATGAAAGACGAGACAATGTTTTTTAAACCAAAAGACCCATTCTCTTTTCTGAAACAGTAATTTTTATTTCATTATCCAGCCTAATAATAACCATTTAAAAGTCCTTGATACCATTTACGAAATCCAATTGGAACAGCAGGGCCTGGATACAAAGGAGACAAGTTACTGTTGTGATCACACTTTCTCCTTCACTTCATGCAACTCAAGGATCATCTCAAAAGGGTCTTATTAAACCAGGTTGAATTTTTCTAGGGGTGATAGTCCCTTCCAAAAATAATAATAATAATTTGGGCATCCATGACTGTTTGTGGGATACTGCTGTGCACTGTGTTTTATCCACAAAAAGATACAGTCTGTTCACTTTACAGTATTTTGTGTGAAGCGCATTGAGATGCCTCGAAGACTTGGTAAGTCGCTTTATCAAATGCAAGGATTATTATTATTATTAATTGCACACAATTTGAAGACTGGTTACACTAGAATTTCTCAGGGTGAGAACTGATGGCTATTACTCAAATATGTGACTGCTACTCCAAAGTTAGTTTAACCTAACCTCATGCAGAATATCCCGCAACACATTTCCGAAAAAGTAAATTAGCCACATAATAAAGACAAGAAAGTGAGATAACAAAACAGCAAAAGCAGCAATACCTTACAAAGGAAATCCATTAACCACAAAATAAATTAATCTCTGGAAAATCTTCTATTTTATACAATTCAATTGCAGAGATCATGCGATAAGTTACATTTAAGGGTTATTTCCAACGAGTACTTTTTTGAGTTTCTCCACTGCTCCCTAGGAGGAGGATATTATTTTTATAACATTTATTTAACATATAATCGGAACATAAAATAATTCTGATCTGCCTGCTAATCTTTCTTTGCCCCCTTCCTCCCCACTTTCAAATCCCAACTAAAGACCTTCATTTTTGATCATGCTTATGGTTACCTCCCCACTCCCTCTCCCCCTGGCTCGGGGTCAGACTCTGCCACTGTCAAGCGCTCCGGGACTCTAACCAGCGTTGTTGTTCCTTTGAGTCCATATACCCTTGTCTAGATTATTTTTGGCCATGTTAAGCAAACTATTAAAGTTCCATTTATTGTCATCCTATAGAATCTAGAATATTTCAATTAAGTTCTCTTTGGAGTCTTTGCTTATTTTGTGTGAAGGTGCATTCCCAGTTTATGAAATCTCTCCTCATAACCCAGGTTCTTATTTCCAACTTTCAAGCTAATTGCCCTTCATTGTAATGCATCCAATGACAAGATAATACAGCAGCCAAAATTGTACCCAGTGCTCAGGTGAAGTAAGATCAGTGCTCTGTGCAATTTCTTGTACTACAATATCACTTCTTGAAAATTATGCTCCATTGTTTAGCTACAAATCTTAAGATTGCATTCACTTTCTTAACTGCTGCCCCAAGATGAGCTGATAGTTTCAGCAGCATATCCACTGGTACCCCAATCCTTCTCCTGCAAACGAACATTGTTTACTTTATATTTCCTCTGTTTATTCTGCCTCCTCAATCTTATCATTGTGCATTCGTCCACACAGATGCTATTTGCTACAGTATTTGTCAGCCAAGCTATTTGGTCAGCCTGTTCCCTGCTATTGCAATTACCTCACTTTGACAAACTTAGGTAACTTACTTTTTTTCTCCACTTCCAAATTTTGCATGTTCAATGCAAATATGTATGTTCCTGGCTCTGACCTCTGAGGCACTCTATGAGGTACAAGAAAAACACCAACTATGTCAAGAGGATCCTACTCCACAGGAACCTGCAATCCACATTGACTGCCACTTAACATACACTTTTACAAGTGCTCATCTATTCAATCTTAAAATCATTTAGAAGATTGTTGCAGTTACAGGAATTTTTCTTGACCCTTAAAATTAGAAAGTTATATCTTTCTAATCCTCTGTCTCTCCTGAATTTAATGAATTTTCAAAAAAAGGGTAAAGCTTCGATCATTTTGGTGTCTTTTTATAGAACCTCATCAGTCAAATTTCTCTTCTTCCATTCCTGAAAATAGGATCTCTGACTCAGGCAGCTCTCTCCTTTTACCTCAGTAAACATGAATGTGAAGTAACTGTTTATTAATTGCAATTTCTGTGTCTTCAAATAATCATAAAATCCTTGCACTTGATATAGCACCTAATCACATTATTGAGATGTCTCAAAGCACTTCACAAGATATAATGTAAATGGTGTGACTGTGTGTATTTTGTGGGCAAACAAGGCAGGCAATTTATGCAAAGCAATGTCTCACAAATAGCCATGAGGCAAATTACCAATTCTATCTGGGGGATTGTTGGCAAGGACACCAGGAGAAACCTCCATCTCTTTTTGAACAGCACCATCTTTATCGTCCATCTGAACAGGCAGATGGGATCTCAGTTTAATGTCTCATTCTGAAGGACAGCACCTCCGACAATAAAGCATTCTCCTGTCATGGTTCCAAGTCCTGATGTGGGGCTTGAACCCACAATCTTCTAATTTATGGGTGAGAATGCTACCAACTGAGCCAGACTGACACCTAATTCCAGCCTCTCACTTTTTCCAATGGACCAATGCTTCCCTTTCATCTTTTATTATCTGCACACCTATTTGAAAAGCCCTTGATTGTTATTTGCAGTGATCTAAATCAAAATCCTGGCCTGCTTCAAACCTTCAAGATGTCTGAAAAGATAATACCACTAAAAGATAACAGCAAATGTGTAGTTAATGCACCCTTCTGAGAAGTCATGAAATACTTTGTATCTTTATGCTTCATTTAATGCCAGAATTTTAATTCAGCAAAAAGCCTGCCATGCAGACATTACCTTGTAGGTATACTGCTAAACACCCTTTTAATCATTAGATTCAAATGGGATTATTCTAAACTTTGAAATGCCTATGTCACTAATCTCTCATTATACCCCTACAATCCTGCTGATGTGTGACTAGTGCCACTGTATCTCTGCAGTTATTGCACAGTTTGTGCAGGAAATTGCTTTCAGAGAGCACTTTAGAAATTACAGCTGTCAGCAAAATTGCACCATTTGCAGTTAAATCCATTCTATTCCTTTTAAAGATATAAAGCAATAACAAATCGCCTTTTTACTTTAAAAAAATTGGCTTCATGAGTAAACATATTAGCAAAATTTGTTTTAAAAAAAGATTCCTCACTGGCTCAGTACACTGGCTGATTTGTATCGACCATCCCTAAACTGAAAGGATCGATCCCACAGTTAATGGGCCATTCACCCATTTCGTCCACAAAATCTATACCATCAATTCACTTTACAGTATATTCTGTGAAGCGCTTTGAGGCGTCTCAACGACGTAATAAGGCACTGTATCAAATGCAAGGATTATTATTATTATTCACCTCATGACTGCTTGTGGCACGTCGCTGTGTGCAGAATGGATGCTGTGTTTTCATGCTAAATTACAATCCGTCACTACAATGGAGCACTTTGAGAGTTTGGTGTATACAGGATGTACAAATTTAACTTCTTCCTTTTTTAATAAATTCACTGATCTCAACCAGGGCAACTGTGGGAGCATTAAAATTAGCTTCATTTCCCCCAGACTAAGGAGGGGGGAAAAATATCTTGTTGACAATTTCTAGCAAAAATTGGTGACTGGCTGGAAGCAAAGAGGCAGAAGTGTTGGAGTGGGGAAAGCTGGTGGTATGCCAGAAGGAGTCTTAAAAAGTAATGTGAAACACACTAGGGAGCTCTATCTGTAGCAGAGTTCTACATAATTACAACACACCCTTCTCCCAGGATGGATGAAAACAGGCCTCGTATCTCTCAAACTCATTTCCCTTGCCCAGTAAGTACTTCTGCTACAGCTTGTGGCTGGGTACCCATCACTCTCTGGTCTGGCAGCCAACAACATGTTAGAATCCTGCTGACTCGTCTAATTGTGCAAATAAAAAGGCTTCGCAAGCGACCTGTGAGAACCAATCTGATTTTACAATCAGCCTCACTTGACACTGCAGCATCAGCGACTAAGCACAAAGCCTGGGGAGAGAGGAATGTGTTTGCTGAGGATCTGGGAAGGCGAAGGGAGAGAGAGAGAGACTGCTCTCGCTCTGGAGTGTTCTGAGAGCAGGTGCACCAGAGCACTTTACCACGCCTCCAGCTAGTCCCATTCGCCTAATGCTCGCTTAATGAAGCCTGTCTGCCTCCTGGGCTGAGGGAGGGGGCGGGGAGACAACAGGACATAGTGTGAAATGTGAATTGAATGAGCCTCAGATAGATGCAGTTCCTGGTTTCCCACAGATGAAGGGCAATGGCAGTTTTTTTAAAAAAGCTCTGAGGTTGTGAACTTGCTTTGAGCGCAGATTTTTATTCATTTTGTTATCAGATAATGAAGTGCTTCAGGTTGTTTTTCTGTGTTTCACACTTTGATACTGGGATATAGTCTGTTACTGTTAGACAACTTGATATTAGGGCACAGCGAGGAGTGGGGCTAATGGATTGAGTGGGAGGAACAGACACAGTGGAGGGGAGGCAATTGACAACAAGAAATTGCATTTATATTGGAACCTGTCACGTCGGGAGTACACTCCAAAGCACTAACCAGCCAAGGGTTTACACCCGAGCTGGAGGTTGGGTTCGGGAAGGGAGAGGATGGGACCGGGGGGTGGGGAGACAAGAAGAGGGGGGTGACTGTGATGCAGGGGGTGAAGATGACTGAAGATAGGGTCAAAGAGGAAGATCTGTGAGACGGACTTTGAAGGAGACGAGGGAAGGGGCAAGGAAAAGAGATGGAGTTCCAGAGAGGGGTAGAAAGGCTGACAGAGTGGGGTGGGAGGATGACTGGCAGAATTGGGAGTGATGGGAGGCGCCGATGAAATGGCATCATGTTGATGCGTGAGCCTAGCCATTGCATGGAGAGGCTGCTCGACCATCAGGGAAATTCCTCTTTTCACCAGACATCCAAACCTTTTCCTGTAGGTTTCACTGGATAGCTATGAGGAGCAGGAATGGTTTACAGGAATTAAGTTGTAGCTTCCAAATTTCTGCCCTTTAGGATAAGAGAATTCAGCACAGAACAATCTACTGCTATTTATAACTGATTGGGCAGTGACATATGTATTTGCCTACTCGATCTTTGAGAGAGTTCACAAGCAGGTGGGTGAGTAGTTTCTATTCAAAAAACTCCCATAGACATTAGTAAAAAAAAGTATTACAATTATTGTACGTGTAGTGAGGACCCAGGGACCGCCTCTTCAGCTATCAGGATACTGCAAGCATCTCAAAGTGTCCTGAAAAGGAACTGGATGTATCCCAGAGTGGCTCTGTTTAACTTAAAGAAAGTGTTGGTGCTTGGTAACTGATCCCCCCCGAATGAGCACACACCCTGGCAAGAGCTAAATCTGCTGAGCATTGCTGTATTTTCCTTGTGATGGGTTTCCCAGAGTCGGACAGCTGTACATCAGCTCCTGCCCTGATCCAAGCCGGTGAACCAAATGATGCCTCTCGCTCAGATATATGCCTGACTGCTCCCTGGAACATAGATCACCCGAGCCAACCAGGCTGCCCAGGGATTCCTCACCTCAGCTAAAAATAAACTCCAAACATATTTTTTCTTCTTCTATTACTAAGGACAGGTCATTGAATAGAAAGTTCACCCTCTCGAATTCCCATTCCCTTTCACTCTCGGGAAAGCAAATTGCAAAACACTTTCTGATAATTCTCGGAGACACACTGGGATCTGAAATATACCGTATCGTTGCCATGGACCTGGGCATCTGCCTTTTGTACTTGCTGAGTATTAAAAGGAGCACTGCCTCTGTGGTAGCTCTGAATACCTACACCTTCTTTTTCCACATTTGTTTTCACTTAAGTTTTCCTCACTCCTCCTTTCCTGAAGGCGTTTGAATCTTTTTCCCCTAAATTCTGGGGTATGATTCCACGGATACCAAGTTCCTTCTCGCAAAATGGCTCACATTTTGTATCTCGCTGCAATAGATGATAGATTTCAGATTGCCTGGAGTAGCACAGCCATTACCTCTTATACATACTGCTGATTCCAACAACTGAACGCTAGAGCCTCTTTCTTTCCTTTCACCCTTTCTTCTCAGTCTCATAGCTGTAGTCTCTTGCATATCTCTTGTCCTCTCTCCTAATGTTTTCAACCTTGGTGCTGTCCTGCCTCAACCCTTCACCATTTGTTTTAAAAAAAGTCTCTGTGAACTACCAAGTTTAGAGCAGGCCAGAAAGACGTTGAGGACAAACAGGAACATCAAGGCCTTCTCTTGTGATGATAATGTGCTGCAGGTTTTGTTACACAGTAATCTCCTGTCTATTCTGATCTATATTCAGAAAGGATTCTCCTTTCCAAAGGGACAATGCAATCCCACTGGGGCAGGTCCAGGACTGAGTAATTGTTATAGTTACTCAAGAGAAGCTACCCAGTGACCAGCAACAATGCAACTGCTCAGCAGTAACCAAGGGGATGACAGGTGCTGTGCTGAGAGCCTGACACGAGCTATCTATTGGTTACTGAGGAGCCTGCAAGCAAAAATAAATAGTGCTCTTACATTTTATAATTATTGATTTCTACCATTTCCTATTACACTTGCACTTCCCAGCGTTGGTCTCCCTGAACAGTGGGCCACTAAAACAGCAGACAGCTAATCTGATCCCAGGATAAACACAACGGCCTTAAACTGGCCTCTGGTATGTGGAGAGAATGGATTAGAATGATCCGGCTGCTGACCTGACGTTCTGCTTTGTGGGAAAGAACCTGGTTTCCGGGCTCTTGACAGTCTCTAGCAGAGATGGTGAAACACGAGTTGAAAACCATGTCCTATCATTGTCTCCTACAGCAAAGCACAGCACAAATGAACTCCACTGCACTACCCTCTATAATCTTGTAACTCTACTCAAGGATCAGGCTAGCTGTCTGGAAATTGTCCATAGTGCAGGAAGATGAATGCTCCGGTACAATTTTTCAGTGTCTTTAATGCTAGCCCATTGAGGGACCTAAGATCAAGCATAATCAGTCACCTTCGATTTTGCTGAGCAGGTTATGAGCAACAATAAATACAGTGAATGTTAGTATTGGGTAACATAAGCCTTAGCTTCTGATTGTGTTAAGCGGACGTTCTGTGAACTGGCACTGAAATGCCAAGCTTCGTGGGCAGCAACAACAGTGAAGGCCACTCGTGGCTTCAGCAACAGCAGTGACGAGTGTTTGGACCAGAATTTAAATACAACCACTGTGCTGAATTCAGGTGGTGCAGGGAGGAGAAACATATCCACAGTCAATCTACAGTTATCAACTGGAAATTGGTGTTATTTATCAAACTCTATGCATAACACATTGAATATGTTCAGAAATATCGCAGTTATTGTCCCATTCATAAGAATTTGGGGCAGGAGTAGACCATCAGTCTAACCTTTCCATCCAATTTCTCACAAATTCCTTCGATACAATCGATCTTCAAATCTAATAATCCTGAATCTTTTCTTTTGATAAGAAGTAGAGTTCTGGTGGATGAGCATTTCCTAACTACAGTGCCTGTCTTTTATCAGCGTTGACAAAATCTGGGACCTGGTCATCCACACATCCACTGTATTGCAGACTGTATGTGACATGGCCAAGGAAAGAGGGTGGGGAAGGCTTTATCCTATATAAAAAAAACTAGCAACAACAGTATTCATGTACATTCCTGTATGAGGCAGTTAAAGTTCAATAAATGTTGTATTTGTCCTATTGGCTTGCTCTGTATGTTTCTTTTCGTTAACCACTGGAAGGTCTCAAAGGCAAGACAATGTGAGAAATAACTAAAATTCTCGATCAGCACTAGAAATGCTAATCGGGCAGCCATGGCTTGTAAAGTGCATTGTCCCTGAAGTCTCTCAACTTGAGAGGCAAGCTAGAATTTCAGGAGCTTTTTGCACACATGCAGCCAGCAGAAACTCAATGAAAGAAAGAGCAAGGTAATGGAAGGAGAATTGAATGGCTTCTGTCATTGGCACATTATATTGTTAAAAGCCACGGCTGTGAAACAGCCAGTTAAATCAATAAGGCTGGAGATACCCATCTGTTGAACGAGGCACCAATACAACTCTTGCTTTCAACACATTTCCCTTTCAAACTACAAACAGCAGAAAGCTCCAAATTAACTGTACTAAATATGCAGTACACTGCAGTTATTACAATATGTCAGTAAACTGAGGTGAAAGCTTGAATCCCTGATCTCATAGCATCAAGGGGAAGCTGGAATATTTGAACCGCACAGTGAAGAGAGCTTAGCTTTGTGCTGAAAGACTCCTCCATTCAATGCTCTGAATTAATTTATTCACATATTTAAATGCTGTCTTGTGTAATATTGATTTTCTTTGTGGATGCTCTTAGTTGTTTGGTTATTGACCTGCACAGTTTTGCACGGGCAAGGCTTTAAAGTCCCAGACAGATAAACACTGTACCAGGCATCCAATCAATCACCCTAATAAACATGAACACTTTCCTTTCTGCTCTAAACAAAGCAGCAGATGGAACAGCAGCCGCCACTACTATTAATGGCCAAGTTTGTCACTTATGGGTTTTATTGCCCAGTTTGACTATACACAAGGATCTAACGTATTCTCATTGCTAAAAAATTGTGATAGTTTCCATTAAATCTTTATAATAGGAAATCCAGTTGTAAAGACTTGGCAAAAATGATTGTTACTTTTATTAATCACAGTAAGTTTGACCTCATATTCACAGCTCCAATTGTTGACAACAGAATTTATCCCACAAGCAAAGCAGATCCAATAACCCTGTGAGATAATCATTGTATTCTGCTTCCCCAGTGACTGAGTGGTAACATCGCTGCCTTCACCAGCGATCCAAGATGCTACCCTGAGTGAAGGGCGCTATATAAATGCAAGTTGTTGTTGTTGCCCATTGTGCAATTGACTCATTCAGACCAGGATAATAAAGATCAACAACATTCTTCTCCTTTGCCTACAGATTCCCTTTCTGTTGCAGCAACACTGTCCTGATATGACACAATGACCTAACCAGAACACTGTACAGCTTCAGCAATCATTTTGAGAATCTGAACTCAATTGATTGGCAATGTATCTCAGCATTTGTTTTGCCTTGTTTATTGCTGTTTCACATTGCTTAGGATGTGGTGAGCATTAAGCAAGATAACACCCCAGGGTTTCTTTTAACTTCCTCCTCGACAAGTTGTATCCTATCCTTGAAATGGATGTGTCTCCTATTTTTACTTCCTTTTTGCAGTGACCTGCATTTATCTGCATTGAATTTCATTTGCTAGTGAATCTCATTTGGCAGGCCATTTGTATGATCGTGGCTGTCTCCTCTTATTCTACAGATTTCTGCTAGCTCAGTGTAATATGAAAATGTAATTACTTTGCACTGATTTGATAAATCTGGGTCATTAATGTTCACTGGGAACAGGAAAGGTCCCAATATAAGCCCCTGGGGCACCCCATTCAATACCTCCCCACATCCAGCAAGTGGTACAATACACCATGCAACAATTGAAGTATAGAGAGTCGTAAAACAGCAATAGACAATATGCAATAACAAACCCAGTGAAAACCTGCTACATATACTTTGTGTGAAATGTCACTTAAAAATACTAGATCAATAATTTAAATCAGAACAAAATATTAATACGTAGCATAAACCTAGTCAGTGTAACAACAAGAAAGAATTTGTATATTAGTACCTTTTCCTGGACTTTAAAAATTGGCTAGTCAACATCCGTCCAATGCATTCTCAGGAGCTCGGAACCATAATGGAAAACTGTTTAGACAAGGAGGTGAGGACTGAGGTAGATTTGTGGGAAACACAGGAAGCAGCTGCAGGGAGGGAGGGCTCAGACCTACGCTGACTTGTCGCTAAGCACCATCGAGGCGGAGGCAGCTTCAGAACAGGCCTGTCTATTTGCCAAGATCCCTCACACGAGGACTTGGATTGAGCACCTGGTGCTGAGGAAGCTGGTACACGGCAGTGGACTTGGACCTTGAGAACATTCAGGTGGCTGGCATGTTGCAAGCTGTCCTATAAAGGTCCTCCCACCACAGGCTTGGGACCACAGCTATTAGAAAGTGTTACTGGGAGTCCGGGTTTGTGAATACACATTCCTATATCCAGAGCTTGGAATCCACTTTAATCATTACACAGATTTAAGAAGATGCTGCTCAAGCCCCACACCTTCAATTGGAACCATCACTGAATGGGAAGGGATGTGTGTTTGAGCTGTGGTCAGAATGATAGTAGCAATGCTCTCATTTATTTACCATCCATGGTTGCACACTCCATCTTGCTAAGCCAGTCCAGAACCTTGGGGTCTTGTTTGACCCTCAACTATCCTTTCTGCGCCATGACCCGCTCTGCCTTCCCCCACCTCCGCAATATCGTCCGGCTCCGCCTCTGTCTCACACTGCAGGCTGCTGAAACCCTCATACACAATTTCATTACATCCAGGCTTGACTACGCAAACTCCTTGCTTGTCTGCCTTCCCAACTCCTCCCTCCATAGGCTGCAGATCATCCAGAACTCTGCAGCTCCTGCCCTCTCCCGCTCTAAGCTCCGCGGCCCTATCACCCCCGTCCTCGCCCGACTCCACTGGCTTCCCATCACACAGAGGATACAGTTCAAGATCCTGGTCCTCACCTTCAAAGCCCTCCACCGTCTTGCTCCCCCTCTACGTCTGTGACTTCCTAACCTCCTACCATCCTGTTCACTCCCTTCGCTCAGCGGGCTCCGGCCTGCTTCACATCTCCTGCTTCACTCGCCCCACCATTGGCGGGCGGACCTTCCGCCACTTTGCCCCCACCGTCTGGAACTCCATCCCTCCGTCTTGTCCCCTCCCTTGCCACTTTCAAGACCCGTCTCAAGAGTCTTCGATCATGCTTTCAATCTGTTTGCTTCCCCCCTTGACCTCCACAGTCCCCCACCCCGACTGCAGCTCGGGTCCATAACTCCGTCTGTCCGACGTCCTCCTGACATGAAAGGCTCTTTACAAATGTAATTTTCTTGTTGTTGTTATTTAATGCTGAGCTGTGGTTTCCACTAGGAAGCTTGCAGGGTGTTCCGGTTTCTGTCCTCGCTAACCACGTAGTGAGGGCTTAAACCTGTGCTTGTCAGATGTCAAATAATCAACTAGGGACTATCTTCTTGGGGAAGGGAGGTAAGGAGGATCTCCTGGGAGCTGAACTGGTTCCAGTGACATATTTGGCTACAGAATGTCAGAAAAATCAAGTAAATCCTCTCAGTAAAAAATAATAATCCTTACATTTGGTATCACGCCTTTCGTGTCAAGAGAATAGCTTCACAGGATATACTGTAAAGGACAGTGACTGTGTTATGAGTAAATGAGGCAGCCAATTTGCTGAGACAGGCTAACATTCAGTAGCCCAATTCCTGAGCTACAGTATTCCAGGGCACTGCTGATGACAGACCAGCCAACCTAAGGCAGGGATTCTTCCCACTCAGCTGTTACCCCTGTAAGATAGTCATCCAAAGTAATAAGAAGGGAGTCCTACATAACACAATGTTGTTATCTTATCTTTTACCAAGTTGGGATTGCTGCTGTTAGAACAATTAATTAATCAGAAAGACAAACACTCACCGATCAATTATGACAGTAGTCATGCAAAGCAGAGTCAGTCAGCCCCAGCCAGACACTTAATCGAAAATGTATCCACATTAACCTAAATGATCAACAAACCCTACTTCAGCTAATGTGAGTAATTTCCACCAGCCCTGCTTGAATTTTGAAAGCAGGGGGTACATTACAACGTGAAAAGGTAACGCCTTTAACTGTTTTTGTAGTATGAAATTTGGCCACATTTTCCAACCTGTTTAAAGAAATGTTATCTCCTCAACATGTCGTAATTAATTAAATAGCTTGCGTACACTGAATTTATTTTGTTTTTGGAAGACAAATTTAAATAAAATTGTCAAGTGTTCAATATAGCATTTTTACCCATTAAATTTTTTAATTTCCTCCCCTGAAGACACCAATACACTCTGAGGTTGACAACCTTGTGGTACCTTCACTCACATGGTAGGTATCAGACTGGCTTAACACTCTCACCTCTGAGTTAGAAGGTTGTGGGGAACTTTCAAACTCACAGTAGAGCCTGACATGCAATTTCAGTGTTGGGGGGAGCTGGATTGTCAGAGCTGTTGCCTTTCAGATAAGACATTAAACTAAGATCCTGCCTCTGCCTGTGTAGATGGACGTTTAACATCCCACAGCACTATTTGGAAAGATTCCTGGCCAACTATCCCCAAACAAAATTGGTAATTCACCAAAATTTATGGTAATTGTTTGTGGAACATTGCTGGGCACAAACTGCCTGCCACAGTTGCCCTCAAATACACAGTCAATACACTTCACAATAATTCTCGTGAAACACTTCAACAACGGGATAATAATAATACTTGCATGTGATATAGGGCCTTACGACGTCATTAAGACATCTCAAAGCGCTTCACAGAATATATTCTAAAGTGGATTGACTGTGTATTTTGTGGGCGAAATGCGGCAGCTAATTGCCTACAGCAGTATCCCACAGTCATGGATTGAGTGACCACATTTTTGAGTGATTATTACCCCGCAAAGCAATCTGCCAATTGAATAACACCTGGGTTCTTACTTACTGCTGGGTAAATAGAGGCTTGTGGAGTAAGGAAATTTGCCTAAGGTATTGCCCTGTCCAAGAATCGAACCTGGGTTCTCTCACATGCAGGGCAAGTGCTTTAATCAATACACACAGGACTATAGGAAAAGGCGCTGCATCAAATTCAAAGATTATTTTAATTAAATCTTGATCTATGGCACCGTGTAACAAATATCGGGAAGCTACTTCTTTGGAGAGGCCAAACTCGACCCTTTTCTCACCTGTGTACATCCCAGCATGAGTCGCTAGATAGCAATCAGTAGCAAGAATCCTGCCTGATTTTCCCCTCTTCCTCGCCCCAAATCCAAATGATGAAACTCTAATCTCAGTAATTTCAAGATCAACTATTTCATCATGGACCAAGGATTAAACCTGCGTGGGCCTCTATGGTTCCGTTTTTTTTACTTTACCAATTGTGACGCGCGGGGGGAAAGATATTTCAAAAAAATCCACAGCCTCTTGTCTCTGGCGTCTGAAATAAACCAGCCACCTACCATTTGCCACTGTCCATTCCTTTCTCATCTGTTAGCTTGTACGCAATAGACAGACAGTGCACACAATGCTGGCAGCTATAGCCACTGGCACTAAAAGTGCTATTTTATTAGCTGTGCCAGTGTAATCTCCAGGCTGACAGAACAGAGATTACCCCAACATCTAAAGTGGTCTTTTACTTTATGTTTATTACAAGATAAAGAAAATGAGCAAATTACACATGACTAGCACTGGTCCATGGAGGTTTATCCCCTCCCCCACCCTACCTCCCATCAACTAAGAGAACAGATCAGCCAGCACACTTTGCAGGTAATCTTCTCTTATGGATAAATCATTCATGTAAGTAACAAATGTTACATATCTGATCTTGAACGCTGCTCTGATTGGTTGCAGGCCCAGTGAATACAGATTGAATTCTGGCTAATCGCTGAACAGCTAAAACTTTTATAAAGGGGACTTTGTATGCACACTTTGAACACATTCTTTGTTGCAAAACTGCTGTGACCTGCCCTGAACTCTTCCTATTGAAAGAGAGTTTACTCTTTTTTTCCTTTCTAATAAAACCAGTTTCCACCACAGCCGGTATGTAGATGATCACCGTTAAGTACAACAACACACACGTTCTTCCAAAAACAAAGAACTTCGAAGTAAAACAAAAAGAGGCCAAAATTGCTTACCAACATTTTTCACACAATACGTTCTCTATAAACCTGAAAAAAAATCAGTTTAAAAAGCACTTATACTAAAATATCCCCAGGGTTATACTGATCCTTGTTTTAGTTACAGTGGAGATTTACGCAGCTTGTGGTATCTCCTCTTGTCAATGACCATTTTTCGGAAACTGAGACATTTCCGATGAGCTTTATACAAACTGCACAGAAGAATGGGATCAGTTGATAAAAGCATTCTATCTCTGTTTTCTTTGGGAATTGGAATACCCAATGTTAACCAATTTGCAGAGTTATTGTAAATATATATTTTTAAAAACAGTAAAACCATAAGTCTGACCTGTTTAAATCGTATAATCGCCTAAATTATACATCTGCCCGGTCAAGAGTTTATATTCTCTGCAAGTTTGGCATAACTCATACTTTACATAAGTCATATTGAACGTATGTCCCCAACTAATACAACTAATGTGAGGTTTACTGTAATCATGCCAATTGCGTATAATTATGTTTCACTTTATGACCATTCGTGGAACATTGCTGAGTGCAAATTAGCTGCTGCATTTGCCTCTGATTAGTATCATTATAACAGTCTATTAATTATCTTGTCCCTTCCATTGTTCATCATACACCATTTTGTGTTTACTTCCAAACTTACACATTATTCCTCATCTCATGAGATGGTTAACTGATCCAGAGTTTGGTTTCACAAGAGCACAGGATTGGTTTGGATGAAGAAGGCCATTCGGTTCATCTGATCTCATCCCTCCAGAACCCTGCCCCACCCCACCCTATCACAGCATCAAGCTACTTTTTAAATGAGTCCAGTGACCTGGCCTCAAACACCCTTCCTGGCAACTTTCACCAGTCATTAATTAGTCTCTTAGTAAACAAAAGCATCTGATATCTGTCCTGACATTGCCTTTTATAACTCTAAACTGATATCCTCTTTTTCTACTATGGTTCGTGCATCTCAAAGTACAACCTCTGACAGTGACTGCTCACCAGTACACCATTTGCCCATTCTTCGTACTTGAGCCTACACACTGAGAGTTAGAAATCTGTTAAGCCATCATAATAATAATCCTTGCATTTGATATAGTGCCTTATCACATCTTCGAGATGTCTCAAAGCACTTCTGAGTCAGAAAAGTACAAGAATAAAGGCAGAACACAGAAAAAGCAACGGAAAGGCAAAACAGTATGACAGGACAGAGTATGCACAACAGCGACAACAAAATGACATTTGTATAGCGCCTTTCATGTTGGGAGGACGTCCCAAGGCGCTGGACAGTCAGTGTTTCAGACCCGAGTTGGGGTTTGGGATTGGGGAGGGTAGAGGGCAGGAGGGGAAGCAGGGTGATCGAAAGCATGGTAGAAGAGGAAGGTCTTAAGATGGGTCTTGAAGAAGGCAAGGGAGGGGGCGAGGTGGAGGCACTGCAAGATGGAGTTCCAGAGGTTTGGGGAAGAGTGGCAGAAGGCCCGCCCGCCAATGGTGGGGCAGGCGAGGCGGGAGACGTGAAGCGGGCTGGAGCCTGCTGAGCAGAGGGAGCGGGCAGGACGGTAGGGGCTTAGGAGGTCACAGAAGTAGGGGGACCAAGAACATAGAGGACTTTGAAGGTGAGGACCAGGATCTTGAACTGTATCCTCTGTGTGATGGGAAGCCTTTAGAGTCGGGCGAGGATGGGGAGGTGATAGGGTCATGGTGCCTGGTGCGGGAGAGGACATGGGCTGCAGAGTTCTGGATGATCTGCAGCCTCTGGAGGGAGCAGTTGGGGAGGCCAGCAATCAAGGAGTTAGCTAGTCAAGCCTTGAATGCGTGTGTGAGGGTTTCGGCGACCTTCGGTGTGAGACAGTGTAGGAGCCGAGCGATGTTGGGGAGGCGGGGGAAGACAGAGTGGGTCATGGCGCAGATGTGGGGTAGAAAGGATAGTTGAAGGTCAAACAAGACCCCAAGGTTCCGGACTGGATTAGTAAGGTGGAGTGTGCAACCATGGATGGTGATGTTGTCAGCGCCTGAGGTATGGAGGCGCTGACAGTAGCCAATCAGGAGAGCCTCGGTCTTGTTGACGTTCAACTGAAAAAAGTTAGCTCTCTTCCAGGATTTGATGTCTGACAGACATTCTGTCAGGACAGCAGTAGTCCTGAGTCAAGGGTGGAGGCAGAGAGGTAGAGTTGGGTGTCATCCGCACACATTTGGAAGTTGACCCCATGTCTGCAGATGATGTCACCAAGAGGGAGCATATAGATGTTGAAGAGGAGGGGACCAAGGACAGAGCCCTGAGGAACGAGAGGGTTGGGGGCTAGAGGAGAAACCATTTGTGGAGATGAAGTGGAGGCGGTGTGAGAGGTACGATCTGAACCAGTCAAGGACAGAACCGTGAAGGTTGATTTGAGAGGAGAGGCGGTGGATGAGGATAGAATGGTCAACTGTGTCGAAAGCAGCAGAGAGGTCAAGGAAGACGAGGAGGCAGAGGGAGCCTGGTCGCAGATGGACAGAATATTATTTGTCACGTTGACCAGGGATATTTCTGTTGTGTGGGCGGCACAGGAACCTCATTGGAGGGGTTCGTGAAGGGAGTGGCGGGAGAGGAAGGAGCAACAACTCGTTCCAGGATCTTGGAGAGGAAAGGGAGGTTGGAGATAGGGCGGTAGTTTGAGAGCAGTGATGGTTCTAGGGAGGGTTTTTTAAGGATAGGGTTTTTTAAGGATGCACAAGGACATAAACAAAGAATATGCATTGGTTTTGACTGATAAAATGAGAGGTATGATTTAATTCACTTTGATCTTCAAATTCAACCCGCCCACTCCCCCCCCCCCCCCTCCCCACACACACAAGCACAGATGTTTTTCAATTCAAAACAGATCCTGGCTCAAGAAAGAATAAGAAATGCCATCACTTTGAAAAGTGCCACACCATAGTAAACTATTAACAAGGGGTCAGGAAAAGCATGCAAGGTATGCTAACCCAGCTCTGATGTGAGGAAGAGTTCATTTATTCTGCACATTCCCAAATCCTGGTGTAGATCAGTGCTGTGTGGAAATAAATGGTCCACTGTCAAAAAGGCCTTTTACTGTTTAAGTGTTGACTGGAGAAACCTTTAGTCTTTTAGACTTGAAGCCAATGAGCCTAATTAGGAGAAAGGAATGTTTCTCCATAAACCTTACTGTATTGCAGTGCTTCTCCATACACTTTACTCCATAGGAGTTTTCCTCAATGCAGCTTTCAATAATTATTATTATTATGTAATATTATTATTTTATAGGTGGTAAAATTCCACAGTTGCATACTATCTCAGTTAGCTGGAATAAAGAGCTTGATAGAGTTAGAGCCAGAGTCAGAGGAAAGAAGGCGCTGGTGTGAGAAATAGCTTCAGTTCTGTTGACATTCCCTTGAAAGAAGTTAAGACTCATTCCGAACAGACAGGCAGTTGGTTAAAGTAGCAATAATTCTGGAATCAAGGATGGAAGCAGAGAGGTAGTGCTGGCTAACGTCAGCGTGCATATCGTGTATACATATTCCACATATATTGGAATGTTACTGCATCCTTCCCGCCTCCCTGGCCACTGCTGTTTTGTGATAAGGGTAAACGATTGTGAGTTTGACTTACTTGGGTGATTTATAATTAGTAATTTAATTCAACTGTAAATTGCAGATTGGAAGTAATTCAGCTGCCTGAATTCATGTCCAAGGAATGTACAGGTGCTTACCTTCAAGGAGGAGGAAAATAAATAAAAATGAGAACTTTTACCATAAATCAATCCATACTAATTTGAATGTTTTGGAATTCAAAAGGTTTATCACAATGTACAGTACTATACTGTGTTGATCAACTCCTTCTTATTACGAATTTATTGTGAAATTCCTGTGTTTCTGTGTGCAGCTAAAAACCGAGCATGATTTACTTTGAGGGAGTTATTCCCACTGCTATACAGATTCAAGCATTATGCAGGATTAGCTTTTCTCTGCCAAAGGAAACTGGACAATTCTTAGGCAATTCACATAGAAGAGGGTGCATTTTAAATGTGTATGATATATCTGATCTCATCACTACAGGACATCTATTCCACTATGTTCCCAGAACAGCATCAAACTGCTTTTTAAATGTGTCCTGGACTCAACCACCATTCCTAGCAACCTATTCCACTCGTTAATTACCCTCTGTGTAAAGAAAAACTTCCTGGTATTTGTCCTGAAATTGTCCATTGCAATTCTAAACCCATGTCCTTTTTCTGCTATTTTTNAATGCGTGCTAAAGAATTGTTCTGGGTGTATTTTTTCAATCCCATTTAAAATGTTGTAATAAACACTGCTGAATATCTTCTCTCAAGACTGAAGAGGCATAGCTTGTCTAATCATTGTTCAAAGAACAATAATTTTCTAAATCATGCATCATCTTGAATTTTTTGGACAGTATGACCATGAGGATTTTGGGCTCAGGTGTCCTGGTGCAAGTCTGCTATTGCTGTTGCTTTACACGAGTATTCAGTTCATACTTTGCTACCCAGCTAGTCGGGCTCCTACAGTATAATGTTTTATTGAAAGCTGCCACTGATTACTTTAATGTTATTTACTCAATGGAATCGAGTCCAACCTCTCAGTGCAAATTAATCCCAATGGGAATAGTCCTATTCCCACTCTTTCTGGCTAAACAAAGCAGCTGGGAAACACAGTAGATAATCAGTCAAGAAGACTTAAAGGTCTGAGATTTAGAGTAATGAAGAATAAGGCCTGAGAAGAGCCAACAGTTGGAGCTGAGAGGAACCAGAAGCTGGGCCTGAGAAGGGAACAAACGTACTTTAATTTAATTTAATTTGGCCAACAATCCCCACTAAATGTTGGTCAGTCACTCCATGGCTGATTGTGGGACTTTGCTGTGCGCAACTGCGCACATTCAATCCATTTTACAGTATATCCTGCGAAGCACTTTGAAACGTCATGACAATGTTATAAGTCACTATATGAAGTGCAAGCATTATTATTATTACCATTCTGTTTGATTTGAATGAAATTTACTTTTCACACACATGCTTGTGAGCTCAGGTTCCCAAATATATTCATTACTGTGAAGTGTAGCGGCTGCATATTATAAGCAAATGAAATTATAATTTGTATGTTACTATTGATGAATGGTACAGCCAATTTGCACTCAGCAATGTCCCACAACCAGCTAGGAAGTGAATGAGCAATTTATCTGCAGGATGTTGACCAGGTTACCAGGAGAAATTCCCTTTTCTTAATAGTTCATGGGTTCTTTAACATCCACCCGAACAAACACAGATCTCGGTTTAATATATTATCTAAAAGACAGCACCTCCATCAATGCAACGGACCCCCAACTAAACCCCCACTGCACTGGAGTGACTGCCTAGACTGTGGGTTCAAAGTCCCAATGTGTGTGGACAACCTTCTAACTCTGAGACGTGAGTGTTACCAACTGACCCAGGCTAACACAGGCAGGGTACTAAGTGTAATTGTTTAGATGATGTGTGCTTATAATGACTTAAATATATCTATAAATTCAACTCAGTTTAATTTAATTCAGAAAAATGTAAAGCAAATGCCTTGGAAAGAAAATATATGTGATACGAATATACTAAAACATGACTATTTCAAAGAGGATTTCTCAGTAAGACCATAAATAGATTACATTGGATTAAAGATCCCAAAAGACTACGTGATGTACAATCAAACCTGTTAAAGCAATCACCTCTATTCAGCAACCTATCTGCTGCCACCAACCACCCTGGAACAGTCCCAACTGATTTTCCACAATAAACTACCTCTATTCAGCAACCACCTGTCTAACAAACCAGTGGCCACTCATTTCTATCCCTGTTGGTGTACAGATACCTTTTTCAGTGGCCAATTCTAAGTGAATTTAATATACTTTCTGGTCATGAATTACCAATTTCTGTGATCCGATGAGTAAATTCCTGCTAGATTCCTAGTGCAGTTGCCTTATAATAATAATAATAATAATAATCCTTGCATATGATATAGCGCTTTTCACGTCCGGAGGACGTCCCAAAGCGCTTCACAGAACACACTGTAAAGTGAATTGACTGTATATTTGTGGCCTTCATCACATCCAGGCTCGACTATGTAAAGCCCCTGCTTGTCGGCCTTCCCAACTCCTCCTTCCACAGGCTGTAGATAATCCAGAACTCTGCAGCCCGTGTCCTCTCTCGCACCAAACTCCTCATCTCCCCCACTCTCGCCCGACTCCATTGACTCCCTATCCTTCAGAGGATCCAGTTCAAGATCCTGGTCCTCACATACAATGCCCTCCACAGCCTCCCCCCACCCTACCTCTGCGACCTCCTAACCCCCTATTCACCCGCCCACTCCCTCCTCTCAGCCGGCTCTGGCCTGCTCCACGTCCCCCGACCCACCCGCCCCACCATTGGCGGGAGAGCCTTCAGCCACTCCGCCCCCAACCTCTGGAACTCCATCCCCCAATCACTCTGCCTCGCCCCCTCCTTAGCTTCCTTCAAGTCCCGCCTCAAGACCTTCCTCTTCGACCATGCCATCGGCTACCTGCCTTCCCCTCCCTTCTCCCCCCCATATCCCATATCTGAAATGCTGTACACTGTACACTGTCCAGGCCTTGGGATGTCCTCCCGAAAGGCGCTATACAAATGTAATCTTGTTGTTGCTGCAGTTACCAATGAGCAACCCGTGTGATGCCCACAGCTTCCCCTCTCACTGATAACCGAGCGTTGGTCAATGCGCTATTCTGGCAGGAATCTATACACAGGACCACAGAAATGTTTGGCCTGCGGAACTTATTTTTTCAAAATTCATGCCCAGGCAAGGAGTCAACCAACCCTTTCTCAGAGGCCAACCCTTACATAAAGGTCACTTTGGCCCAGTCCCCTGACTGACTGCTGAAAACAGATTTCACTGTAATTCCTGTTACTGGAATTTGGATTTGGATACCATTGGATTGGAATCTTTATTAAGCAATCTCATTTAAAATCACTGCATGAATCCCTTAGAGGAGGACCTGGGAGTTATACCAGATGCATCATTTTCAATGTCCATATAATGCAGTGAAACAATTTGTTATTATCATGCCAGGAATTATAGCCAGAAGAGTATAATACAAGTCTCATTATATTCAGGATTTAGGATGCACTGATCAGCCCACACACAGGCTACAGTTTAGTCACCATACCACAAAAATATGCATCAGCACCAGGAAACATATAGAAGGGGGCTGCAGCGCTGAATCCAAATATCAAAGGGATGAGCTGTGAAAAAAGATTAGAGAAATCTATTTTTTTACAGTGCCAAAAGTAAAGGAGGTCAATTTGTATAAAGTAGTAAATGATGCAGATTGTAGCCTGTATGTGGTCTGATCAGTGCATACTTAAGCCTGACTTGTACCATGCTGTTCTGGCTATATTTCCCTCATTGAGCTCCGCGAGCCTATCATCCCATCCTCACCCAGCTCCATCCCTCAGTAGATCAAGTTTCCTCATTCTAACCTTTAAATCCCTCCATGGTCTTGCCCCACCCTACCTTTGCGACATCCTAAACCCTATCAACCCAGTCCCTCTCTCCACTCAGCAGGCCTGCTTCTCGTCCACCAACCCATCCGCCCCACCACCAGTGGTTTCAGGAGTTCGATCCCCAATCTCTGGAACTCCATCCTGGAGTCCTTTCCACTTGTGCCTTCCTTCACCTCCTTCAAGGTCCATCTGAAGACCTTTCTTCACTGCATTTGTGGCCATCTTACTCCGTCGGCCCCCAATCCCAGCTCGGATGCAAACCTTAGACTATCCAGGATCTTGATATGTATCTACATATCATATAAATATAATAATCCATCTCAACAATCAAATAACGTTTGGCCAAATAATAACTTATTTGTGTTTTAACAAGAACTTCCGATCCACCTTACCTACCTGCTTTCTCTAATGCCAGCAGCTCCACTCAATCATTATATATTATGGCACCAAGTACCGCCATGAACACTACTGTTTCTTTGCATTGCATATAAAAAACAGTCAATACATAATTTACTGTAAAGCGTTTTAAGATGATCTGACATACAAGGGACTATAACATCGAAATGTCTCAAGTCCCTTCAGAAGGTGATTCCCATCAAGTGTCTTTATGCCCTGCCACCTCCCTACCTCTCTGACCTGCTCATATTCCATTCCTCTATCCGTTCCCTTCACTCAGCCAGGCCTTCTGGATGTCCCTTGACTCCACCATCAGTGGCTGTGCCTTTAGTCACTATGCCCAGACCCTCTGGAAACTCTCTGTGTCAAACCCTCCGCCTTGCCCTTTCTTTGCCCTTTAAGTCATACCTGAAGACTTCATGCATTCATTTTCCCCTTTCTCCCCGGCTTGACGTCAAACTACGCCACTGTTAAGTCCTCCAAGACACTATCCTGTGTGAAGGTACTATATAAATACAAGTTGTTGATATAAAAATGCAAGTTCCTTCCTCTTCCTGTCTGTGATGTCCATTGCTTTGAAATACTGCTCCAAATCAGTTTCAAAATTCACCCTGGTCTCCACATACAGAACAATTCTCAGTCGCCTGAATATTGTCTACTTCCCTCAACCCTCCAACTCCCCGCCCACCCCCTCCACCCTTTGGTGTATAAACCTATATATATATACCTCTATATATCACTTCTCCATTAAGTCTCCAGAGGATCCTAGATTTCATTCTCTTTGCACACATGTGACCTAAATTCCAATGTAACCTATTCAGTTTAAAAGCCATTTAAAGTACAATTTCACAACCAAACATTGCTCCTGTGTTTTTTTAAAGACACTAAAGAAAATAATACTATAATGAGAGAATGGCAGGATTCTGCTTTAGCTACTAGCTAACTATAGTCTGTTCAGACAGCTCTGCATTGATCTGTATATTCACCTGGTTAATTTCTTCAGAATCTGCCACTCATTCATTTGCTTTATGCATGTGCACACAGGAAACATTCAAAATGTTAAGATGTATTGATTCCCAGTTAACACCATAAATTGTTTTGGTTTCCAACAAATAGCATACTGTAGACTCTATGCCCTTCAAAATTCAGCAGCTTAAGACATTCAAAAGAAGAATCTTGTCTCTCTGTCCCTCAGGTTATTCTCCGCATTTAATTAAGGCAACACAGGAAAATTATCCTAACCAGCATTTGCCTCAACGTATGATATTATAGAACCAGATTACTTTGTGTTTTCTAAAATTTGAACATATCCATACCTACAATATGAATTCATCCAATTTGTCTGGAAAACAGAATCTGCAGAATAATTAAAGAAAATCACAAACAAATATTCAGTAAAATAATGTAACATTCTCATTGGAAATCATAGATAGCCAGCAAACATATCTCTGTTGAGCCCAGAGTAAACAACAATTTACATTCATGTATCATCTTTAACATTGGGAGGACATCTCAAAAGGCTTCACTTAAGATGGGGGTTTTGGGGGGAGAAGACGACCAAAAGCATGGTCAAAGAGATAGGTGCTAACGTGGGGTTTAAAGGTGGGGAGGGAGAGGTCAAGGTGGAGGGAGTTCCAAGTGACTGAGGGCAGAAAAGTTGAAACCCTGCGTACCAATGGTGGGACTCATGAAGCAGAACAATCTTAAAAAGCTCAATTAATTTAAATAATAAACAATCAAGTACCTACAAATCGGATAAAAGTACAGCAACAAGAACAACAAATTACATTTGTATAGCACCTTTCACATCGGGAGAAAGTCCCAAGACACTGAACAGTTAAAGATTGCAGCTATGTATCATCTTTGCTTCCTCCCGAGGTGAAAGGTGATACATAATTGAAAATTGTTGTTTACTGTAGTCTTAACAGAGATATGTTCGCTGGCTATCTGTGAATTCCTAAGCAGATGTAATAGGGCACTGAATCAATTATTGATCCTCTCTTTTTACTTGTTGACTGTTATAGAATATTTTGCAGCTCGGCAGACAAAGACCAGGGTGTCGTGCAAAAGGCACAAATCCCACCTACACCCTCAAGAGAAAACAAACATTTTATATGGAAAATACAGCAATTCAATATGCCCTGTAAACCACAACAACAACGTGTATCTGTCAGGCAGCAACATCTCAAATTATTTCTCATCATTAATGCTTTGTTCAGGTTCAATCTTTATTTTGACGCCATTTTCCATCAGTTCTTTATAAAAATTAATGCTGAATTTAAGAACAGAAGGAGCTATAGAAACGAAACCCATGGCCTTATATATTAAGATAGTGGTCTTAAAGCTAAGACCATGGAAATGTTAGGCCTTCAATTGGCTCAAGCACAAGAGACATACGTAAGAGACGTGTTTTTATCTGGGGTTAGTTTGATTGGCCAGGTGTCTGATATATTCAGACCAGTATCCAAACCAGGCTGAAAATTCCACATGTGTGCCACCTACACATGGACATTTCTCTGTGTCTTGAATAGAATATGCACTCTCCCCCTCGAGGGACACATCCTGCTTATCTAATTCCGGAGAGTATTAGCTTGACAAGAGCCAAGGTTTGGGAACCCATGACTGTGTGTTGGAGTACTGTTGGAATTTAACCACTAAAACCGGATAGCTTACAATGAGGATCACTAACTGGGAATCCTACCCATTAGGGCTTTGACTTGCAGGGTTAGCAGGAGCTGAGTGGGAAGATCCCCAGCTCCCCATGACTTGTTTGTCCATCCAGGTCTTGCTGATGAGTCAGGCTTGGTTTATAAAACCATTCTTTTGTAACATTTAATGCAAACTAATTATTTTCCTTATCCATTCCAACTGAGTTCATTCTATTGGGTTCTTATGTCTTTGCCTTCCCTGCAAACTGCAAAGTGTTCATTTGAATGCCACCTGCTATGTGACCATATTTCAGTGCAAACACTGCAAATGGAAAGTATAATGCAGGAAAAAAGTTTTCTGTTTGACAAAAAAAATCAAAGAGAATAACCAAGAAGGCATAAGAATGGACAGAATAGATAAAACAACAGCAATGGTTTTGGTCCTCGGCTGCCACACATTGATCAGGAAGAAGATTCACAACCATTGTTGTTGAAGTGCCTGCTTCCATGAATCAAAAAAATAAAAAAAACATTTTTGAAATAATAAATTGGTCGCTTAATCCACGACTGTTTGTGAGACACTGCTGTGCGCAATCGGCTGCCGCGTTTCACCCACAAAATATACCATCAATTCACTTTATAGTATATTCTGTGAAGCGCTTTGAGACATCTTGAAGACGTGATAAAGCGATATATTAAATGCAAGGATTATTATTATATACAGTATAACCTCGTTCCTCTGTTGGCTGCAACCATAAATGCATCAGTTTATGGAATGATTGGGCTAAATTTATTACATTCAAATCTAGGTTTAGATCAGTTACATTACACACTCAATAAAGGGAGAATAGGAGAAGGGAATAGGGTAGTTAGGGGCTCATATAGAGTACAAACACCGGCACGGACTAGTTGGGCCAAATGGCCTGTTTCCTAACAATGGTCAGCAAACATACATTAACCTAGTATTCTCAGCTTAAGGGAATTCCCACTAATAAACATCTGTATTCAGAAATGATTCATTAGCCAATAATCATGACACCACTTTGGTTCTGTTGCTAAACGAAAATTCAAAATATTGTTTAAATAATGATTTCAGAGCATCAATGAAATAATTACCTTTATGGAAAAGTATACAGTTCTGTTCCCTGTTATCCCTGTAATTTTAACAAATTAGTTTTGCTGTCAAAACATAGCTTAGAAAGATGTTTGCGTTTTACATCTGCATATAAAACAGGAACTGTTACAGCAAGAGAAAGTAAACAGCTTATTCAAATTGATAGAAATACAGTGGTGAAATGTGATAGATACCACCAGCAATTTAGCAAAATACAAACAACTTTTCAAATGGATTTGGATTTCAGGAATTATTGAAATAGAACAGGTTCCTACAGACCACATGAGCAAGTTGATAAGTGAGTCCTGAAGAGAGTGCAAACTCCCATAAAGATCATATGTATTGATTCTTATGGTCTTAGCCAGGGTCAAAAAACCAACATTGCAGAGGAAGAGTTTAACACATGGTTGAAATGTTATAATCAGCAAAGTTTTGCATTTATAAAAGCTGCCGTGCCGCAGTATATGCCTTCAGAAACCAGGTAAATGCAAGATGCAAAGAAGTAATATTTCTCATGGTCTCAGCCTTAAGATCATTATCTTAAAATTTAAGATGATTCAAAATATCAGAGAATTCTTAATTCGAGTCTTCATTCTGAAGCCAGTTTCTTGCACTTCTTCCAAATTATGACTGAATTTAAGAATTTTCAAAAATTCCTTCAAAAAAGTAAATTTTATGACAAAGGTTTTATGGTGAAGTCCATGAGAAATGGAAATCTGGGAATCCCTACAAAATCTACTATAAAATACAAAGTCATTACACTTATAGTATATCCTGTTAAGCGCTTTGAGACATCTTCTTGACATGAAATGCGCTTTATCAAGTGTAAGGATTATTATATCCTTATTTTTATTCTATTGTGATTAGCTTTGTTGTTAACAGCTTCATATTTATTGGAAACCTTCAGTGAATTATTAGAAACCAGATTCAAAATCTATTCTTTCTCCAATTCTGCTATTGAGATATGCCAAGCAGAGGAAAGGACTTTCTCCTAAAAGAGGAAAAACTGACACAGTGCTCACGGTGCTTTTCATAACAGACAATCTGAAGAAGCAAAGCAGAGCTACACATCAAGCCAAAAAACATCTGAAAGTATGGAAAGAATCTGAAAGGATATATGTTACAAATAATTCTAAAAAAACGATTAGTGTTGTTTTGGGACTACGGACAGATCAACACTTCCCGCATGCAATATGTAGAGCACGGTTATTTTTCTACTTTGGCTATAAGTGCCGCCAGAGAGGCCTCTCTGTTCACATTGATAACTTCTCCACCCATTAAAAAACAATAGAGTGCAAGTTCACAACCAAACACATTTTTACCATGCACACTGTATCCTTCCTGCTGTGCTTCCATTGTTCTGTTCACAGGAGCACGTACAGGGATGCATTATATTAATATTTTGTAACATATACATAGCCAGAATGGGTTTGCTCTTTATTCTCATTCCATGTTACAAATATTTCATGCAATCCATTCACCTCTATTGAAAGCAATGGTCAAATCCCTTTCAACAACCAGGCAAACACAGCAGCATCTCTTGTGGGCTGAGCACACGCATTAATACAGTAGTAATTTATTCTGCCATTAACTTTTCTGTCTTAAAACAATTTTCACAACATTTCAAGGCTTGACTTCCTTTTATCCATTGGTTTCTTTTTAACCATCTTGCAACAACAACAAGATTACATTTGTATAGCACCTTTCATTTTGGGAGGACGTCCCAAGGCACTGGACAGTGACAGCATTTCAGACCCGAGCTGGGGTCGGGAGGGGGGGAAGAAGGGAGGGTAGGTGAGGGGGGGTGGCCGATGGCATAGTCGAAGAGGAGGGTTTTGAGGCAGGACTTGAAGGAGGCTAAGGAGGGGGCGAGGCAGAGTGACTGGGGGATGGAATTACAGAGGTTGGGGGCAGAGTGGCTGAAGGCTCTCCCGCCAATGGTGGGGCGGGTGGGTCGGGGGATGTGGAGCAGGCCGGAGCCGGATGAGCAGAGGGAGCGGGCGGGTTGGTAGGGGGTTAGGAGGTCACAGAGGTAGGGTGGGGCGAGGCTATGGAGGGCTTTGTACGTGAGGACCAGGATCTTGAACTGGATCCTCTGAAGGATAGGGAGCCAATGGAGTCAGGCGAAGTGGGGGAGATGGGGGAGATGCAAGTGTCCTGGGTACAATTAGTGCCGTGTCAGTTTAAATCTGTAGCTGAAGGTTGAATTGAACAAAAAGCAGAACATGTAGGCTTTAAAGCCAAAACAAAGATCAAGCTATTTACTATAGTACACGCAAACAATTAAAATCAAATGAAGGTCCCATACGTGCACACTGCAGGGGAAAACGGAAGACATCCCTTCTCTTCAGTAAGAAATAAACATGAAAAACAGACAATGAACAACACTTTATGGCATCAATTTGATAAAATATGGCAGTGTTCCTGTAGCGAGAAGGCACTAGAAACACCCATCTGCTCCCATTATCATTAAAAATAAAAAAAGAATGAGCAACCTGATCTTCTGACAGTCTTTTGTACTACGAGCAGCGCTGCCAGAGATTAATGACACAAGGGAACATGTTCAATCCAACAGCACCACTGCACGCAGAAGATGGGGGTTGGGGGGATCATAAATGTTTGGAGAGAAAAAAGGCCACAATGACTGCTGGAAAACAGAGGACAGAGAAGGGTTGTTTTCTGACTGGCACAAAACCAAGATACTCTAGGATTTTTTAAAAACAAGTCCTGAACATTGTGTGCGTCAGGAGGAAAGGTAAATAGCCAACCAACAATATACCATCTACAAACTCTTTTATTCCTACAACAATGCAGAGGGGGGATATCCTTCCCCCACACTATGTAGTGCATACATTGTACATTGTGTTTTACCAGCAGTCACTGTCGGTCCCTCAAGTTAGAGGTGGCTACCTCTTTCTCTCCTCAGTTGCAGTGATGCAAACAGAGAACCTCTAGTGTAGTAGTACAAACATGTAACAAGTAAATATTTCTGCAATATGAAACCACTATGCCAATATGTTGTAACAGTGGGGCTTTGTTTTGTGTTTTGGATTGTCAAGGCTAGAATACACTGACTTACTGGGTCCTTGCAGAATTCATTATATTCTCATCCCCAAGGCATACTTAATTATTCATGCACAAGGGAGGTTCTATAACACTCATTGGTTTCATTCAGAGATTAATGAATTCCAGCCCCAGTACTGGTTACTTTTCCATCACAGAATTAACACTATTGTCAGAGTAGGAGGCGTCAGCAATCCAATGCTCCCTGTTTCAAGCTACATATACCGATTGTACAGACTCACAAGAAGACTAACTCAGCTAAAGAGAGGCACTATACAATTCTACAATGACACTTTTGTTCTTTACAAAACTGACTCAGCATGAAAGACTATCCCAGAGATCTTTCAAACTGCAGCACTTTCTCTGGTCAGCCAAGAATAACACAGACATGTTATTACCAGATGACTTCCATTAAAGCTATAGCATGATCATATTAATTGTCCACATTACTCCAACAACAGGTATAATAATAATAATAATAATAATAATAATAATAATCCTTGCATTTGATATAGTGCTTTTCATGTCTTCTAGACGTCTCAAAGTGCTTCACAGAATATACTGGAAAGTGAATTGACTGTATATTTGTGGATGAAACAAGGTATGAACTAGATTTAAATGTTGTATTCCGTGTTCATTATTAAGCAAGCCATCTTTAGCACCGTGCCAGTGGCATATCCTAATAAGTTTTATTTTGAGCTATTTTCATGTAAATACTGGAGTCTAAATGGGATCTAAATTCTGCGAATTTATAACAGGAGTCATTTACTCTGAGTCATAAGTTATATCTGTTTGGTAGCCAATTGCTCCACTCCAGGGTTAGATCACATTGGTGCCGAGCAGATATCATGTGGGCTGTTGAGACATATATCGGTTCACAACAACAACAAGATTCCATTTATAGAGCGCCTTTCACGTCAGGAGGATGTCCCAAGGCGCTGGTTAACAAAAGACTTTGGCAACAACATTATTATTAAACCTCCTATCACACACCAGATCCATCAAGGCATTATACTAACACAAACCTTTGCAGCTCATTCAGGGGAAAAAATGTTTGCGGTTAGCCAGGTTTCTGGCACATAAGGAAACCTCATCACCATGCTTAAGAGTACTTGAATCTGACTAAGAATTCTACATATTCACGCTAGGAAGCATGATAGATAAAGGAAAATTGAAAATAAAACAGATCCCTGGAGACTTTAATCAAATAAAAGATTAGAGAAGTCAAGAAAATGCAAATACCAAATGCAAGGATGAGAAATCAATTTGAGTGTTAGGAAAATTCTGATACGTTTTTGCTAAATAATGTGATGGTTTCATATGGAATGTGTGACTAAGCTTGGAAGCACTACAAGATGCTCTGACAAACTTGTTCTGATCTTTAACATTATAGAGATGTTAAAATTTTGGTATCTGACCTAGAACCTTGTGGAATGCTCATTCAATCAATGTCATGCCCATAATTAAGGTCACTCATTTATTATATGATTAAAAACATCCACAATCTTAAAATCGTGGGCTAACTGAGCAAAAGCATTTCAGGGCTAGCTGTACTCAGTCTTTATAATAATAATAATCCTTGCATTTGATATAGCGCTTTTGATGTCTTCTAGATGTCCCAAAGCGCTTCACAGAATATACTGTAAAGTGAATTGACTATATATTTGTGGGCGAACGCGGCAGCCAATTGCACACAGCAGTGTCCCACAAACAGTCGTGGATTAAAAATGACCAATTTATTATTGTTTTGTTTTTTGTAGGGATTATTATTAGGCGTGTGGAGTAAGCAAGTAAGGAAACTTGCCCAAGGTTTCGCCCTGCCTGCCTTTTATGTACATGTAAATGAATTATGAGCGTTCTGCACAGCTGTCAAAATTTATGACGGTCAAACATCCTAGATTCACACTTCATACTTTTTACATTTGAATTGTTGTTATTTTTAATCAATGCTAAACACAAGACAGAATCTACCTCTGCAGAATTGGTCTCAGTTGCAGCTCCATTTCTTGCCCACTTCTCCATTAATTCTCATCCATACCTAACCTGCCTCTTTCAAGACATCAATGAATGAATAATATGATTTTTTTAGTAATAGTGAAAATTCTTACATTGGATATAATGTCTTTTTACATTGGGACAATGTCTCAAAGTGCTTCACAGGGTATATCATCATGGGTAGTGACAGTGTATTTTTGTAGGTTGATGTGTTTGCCAATTTGCACACAGCAATGTCCCACAATCAGCCATGAATCGAGAAACCAAATTAATAACATTTCAAAATGCAGTCAATAATGTAGCAAATTAATTAAATGTAAAAGATGAGAATGTTCCTAGAAACATATAATCATATTCTGTGCTTTGTGCAATAAGACATAGATCCACATTGAATGGTTTACAACATTTACACATTTGTATTTCACTACATGCTACTAACATCAAGGCAAGTGATGGTGTGAGATTATAAATGGGAAATGAGAATCCTCCCTAGTTTTAACTCAGGATCAAAGTATCAACCCACGTTCCCTGCTTTTTGATAGTGTCACGATTCTTTAAATCCATCTGACAATATTTTCAAACTTAAGAATGTAGAACTTGAGACAAGCTCATATTTACTGGGGATGTTGGTGCTCATTCTGTATTGTAGAATGGAAGATTATTTATTAGGACATTGGGCTATATATAGTCAATTAACTTTACAGTATATTCTCTGAAATACTTTGAGACGCCCTGAAGACATGATAAGGTGCTACATCAAATGCAAGGATTATTATTATTATGATTATTATTATCATCATAAAATGCGTGGGACAAAGCCTCACTCTAATGGTCCAGTGGGTAAAGCACTGAAACATACAGACTGGCATCTATGATACCATTATTCCTGTACGAAAACAAAGTCAAAGGCTTGCAGAAGGGGAAGAACTTGGCGGAAAGAGAAAAGAACAAATGGGCATACTTGAATTATTTCATGCTCGAGCACCAATGTGGAATAATCAATCTGTTTACAAAATCCAGCCCAAACATTCGGACTGAGAATGGGCCTAAATAAAATATTTCTAAAGTTTTGTCGCTGTATCACATTTACAGTCAATAACCACAAAAAATGGGTCTCTCAGGCTCTCATGGAGAGACATTTCTGCAGGTCATGTCCTGAGATTATTGTTCAAGACTCCAATTGAACAGAAGATATGTTACGGTCAGTGGGTTATGGTCAGATTGTAAGTGGAAACAACACAACACAAACTAAATTCTAACTAAATTCTTTAAAATTTCAAAGTAAAAAATGACTAACCGTGTGACATAAAGTATTTACACCCAACATGAAGGATACTTTTACATCATGTCATGTCCGTTCTGCTGCCTCTCCGGACAAGTCTCTGCCTGGCATCCTGAAAGCTCTCTAATGGCAACTAATATTACATTCATATAAATATCTCAATCTCAGCCACAATATGATTCACCAGTAAGCCTTACAGTGAATAATAGATAGGAATATTTAGCTATAACAAAGAAATACACAATTGGCCACTATACTGAAATAAATGCCATTCTTACAGTTTTAGTACCACAATGTGCATTATTACTGCCAGGAAGCATAGAATAGAATAGATTTACAACAGCAGTAGCACACTTAAGAGTTTGTTTGACAAGGGGAAAGTTGTAGCCCTGGGAATTACTTTTTTACAGTAAATTCAGCCGTCAGCACAGTATTTGTTTTGTATGTGTATTTTCATATCAGCTACAAGCCACTTAGTTACAAGTTTATATTAGCTCCATCAGTCATTGCTGGAACAAGCTATGGGGCGGAGACATCCCATTCTCCAATACTATTAAAAGTTATCAGACTTTGGGCGCGATGCCTGAGAAACGAACAGGAAAGTTGTCCCAGTACTGCCACTAAAATATAGTGGCATTTCCACAGTTCTCACATCACTCGTTCAGTTCTCTAATAATTCAGGTCTTAATCCTCCACGAGCAGCTCCACTTCCTCTCCTTTTCTCCCCTCCCCTTCCAGACACCAATGCCAACATTCTCCATGAACTGAGCAACTGAGCAACAGAACAATTCCACTTGAGTACCTAATGCTGTAACCACGTGAATAAAATTGCTTTCACATTCAGGGAATATGGAACTTGTTCTATGCTCTATGTTCATCAAGTAACAGGTTTACTGGAACCAATTGATTTGGTCTCTAAAAGTGTAAAAGATTGCCGTTGCTTCATGTCTGCAACATTCCTGGACTAAAGGCACTAAAATCACAAAATGATGGTTAAAAAGAGTTTTTTTTAAATAATTGTGTATTTGTATCGCACCACCAAACTACAGCATCAAACTGGCTCTGCACCTCTCAGTGAAAGCTCCAATAGTCATCTTGATTTAGCACTGGATTGTCAAGATGTCACCAGCCACTTACCAGTGAGAGAACAGTCAGAGGGTCAGGAAGGGAAGAGTTACTGAAGAGTTCCCAAATTTGTAGCAATAAAATTAACTTTAAAAAGAAACACAAAGCTAGAGAATGTCAGTGTCGAGAGGTAAAATGGTCACATAAAGAATGGAAAGAAAGGAACAGGTTAAATACAAGCTATTGATAGACCGTATCAGAGAACCACGCAGGATTATTAATTTAACTAGTGAAGTTACATTGATTTAGTATTTAGTAATCCAATTCCTAGGGAAATTGAACTCTTGAGTTCTAGTTATCATTGTAAAGTCCATTTTTATACAGTATTGTAATATCAAAAGTAACAATGGGCTTGTGCAAGGATTCAGAAGAACATGTGTTGGTGTCACGAGAGAGTTCCAGGGAGAATAATGTGGGAAGTGGAATTAAAATAAAAAACAGGGGGAAAAAATGCTTTTAAGAGCATTTGCGATGCACTGGAAAGGATATAAATTTCTGTGAGAAATAAAGAAAAATAGAGTAAGCTTGAGAACACAGCGGTTGAATAAAAAAGGTCAAAATAAATCTATAGGCCAAACAGAAATACTTTAAAAGATACAAGGAAACACAATGTAGTGAGAATAGCTAAATGAGTATTACAAGAGATGGGATGGCAATAGATAGGAGCTTTAGAGATTCAAAGTTATTTGTAAACCATGGACAAAAATCCTCAAAGGGATAAATGGAGTAGAAACATTATAGATGATCAGCAGATGGCAGAGGTGTTAAATAATTTTTCAGATTACACCACTCAAGGAAAAGAAGACTATAGATAAATTCTCAATCCAGTTATTTTAACTTAGGAATCTATAACACATGCACAAATCAGGGCAGCATGTAAACAAGAAACCCTCGAATATCTGAAGTACGCTGACAGCATAAAATCCTCAAGGAAATGAGACCGGAACTAGCCATGGGTGTGGCAATTATTTTTAGGAATTTTGTAAATAAAGGAACTGCAACTGCAACCAAATATTGATGAAAGACATAAAAGGTGGTGACAAGGTTCCAGAGCTTTTTACGAATACTACTGGTGTCCATCTAAAGAACTCTGAGGCATCAATAATCAGTGTGATTGAGAAGCAATAAGTCATGCCTCACTAGTCCACTCGAATTCTATCCAGAGGAAACTAAACAGTAGACCAGAGCGATCCAGTTAGGTTTTCAAAATACATCTGATATTTTTTCACAATGTGAGTCTTAAGAGGAATGCTCAGGAATTAACCAATTAACTAATTAACAATAGAAAGAAGAAGGTGCCAACAAATAGAACATATCCAGTTTGGGGTGGCGAGTTCAACAGGGATCCTTTTTGGCTCTCTCACTGCTCATGCTATTTATAAATAACACAGAGAAGAGTACTTATTGCAATATTATGACATTTGCTGATGATACCATGTTGCTGTGTTGTGAGGTGGTATGCATAAGAGAGATTGATAGGATTCAACATTCAGGCCTCCAAATACACAATCACTTTACAGTAAATCTTATGAAGGTCTTTGAGACATCCTCCTTAGGTCAAAGGCATTATGTCAAATGCAAGAGTCATTAGTATCTTCTCAATACATGTAACACACTCCAGATCATTTGTCATCCTAATTACTGTCCAAAACACTGACTCCCTAGCGCCTTGGGACGTCCTCCTCCCGACGTGAAAGATGCTACACAAATGTAATGTTGTTGTTGTTTTCTAATCGTCCAGCAGGACTGTGCTGTAAAGATGAGTTCAAGCTGTAAAGAAACCACTCTTACTAAATATTGAAATTAGAAAAGATTTATTGTCCTAAAGTCATAAGATAGTGGTAGATCTCTAAAAGAGATTGCCTTAACATGAATAGTAATAGCTTTACAATAACTGCTAGGATGGTTGTTTCAGATCAAGACCATTTGAACAGCTCACATCTCAGTATTAGGAAGACATCAAAGTCATGTATTTTTTATATAAGGAATCAAATATGTTTCTCAGGGCAGGATTATTTTCTTAACTAAAATAAATTTGAGACTATGGATCTAATCAAACAGAAATAAGTTTGTGTTTTAAGTTTTTTTTAATTTGCTAGTGTAATTTTACTCGTCACTATTTATTGATACTGTTAAAAATAATGTGGGCTATCAACTAAATTTATCTTTAATGTATATAGGGTACAAAATGCTGTTCCTACTATTGTGCTGGAGCACAGTAGAATTTTGGTTTGTTGACTCCCCAAAAGTTCCTAACCTCAGTCATGCATTCAAATGAAGATGGTGAACACAGACTGGACCTTCTTCAGGATTTCGTTTTGGTCAACCAGTTGTCTGGAAACCCATTACCATGCTTAAGAGTATCCGAGATACATTGAGAGTTACACAGATCTATGCCACCGAGACATAGAGATTTCCTTATGTCTTGAATGGAATGCACAATCGTTCCCTGAAAGGATGCATCTACCTTACCTAACTCTGGGATATTAGTTTGGCAAGAGTCACATCTTAAGGATCCCACAGTGGGCGTTGGGGCACTGCTAGAGTGTAACCAACTAAAACTGCATAGTTTGCCATTGATATCATTATCTGGCAAGCTTTCCTGCTGCTTGTTCAGCTAGGACCACCCTACCTCGTAAGCCATTATCTTGCAGTGGAGTCCTGTAGCTCAGTGGTTAGAGCACTCGCTTTGCAAGCGAGAGAACTGAGTTCAATTCCAGGCAGGGCGAAACCTTGGACAAGTTTCCTTACTCCACACAGAGCCTAATAATAATCCCTCCATAAAAAAAAACAATAATAAATTGGTCATTTTCAATCTACGACTGTTTGTGGGACATTGCTGTGCACAATTGGCTGCCGCGTTCGCCCACAAATATAGTCAATTCACTTTACAGTGTGTTCTGTGAAGCGCTTTGGGACGTCCTCCCGACGTGAAAAGCGCTATATCAAATGCAAGGATTATTATTATTATTATTAGGGTTAATAGCAGCTGAGTGGGCAAAATCTCTGCTTCCATTAACAAGTCTTCCCCTCCGGGCTGAACTGGTCTGTTAACAGCAGCATTTGGAACACTGCACACCCACCTGGTTCAGGAGTTGGACTGCCGAGATTAGTACCGAGGGTTGGCTCGATTAGGACATTCTATTGCCAAGCATGTTACCTTGGAGCCAGTTCAGCTACAGGGAGAGCCCACTTACCTCCCTTCAAGAAGGATAGTCACTTCTTTAAGAGAGAGAAAGAAAGACTATTTGGAAAGTCACCCAGATTTTGTGTCGTTATTCGTTAACCTTGTGACTGATTTATCTAGATAGGGAACATTAATTCCCTGTCCATGTAAGTGGGGGGATGTTCTGTAATGATATAATGCATGGATATTGCCCACAGCTATCCAGGCGGGGCACTGTAGCTTTAAATCAATAAACAATCTTTTGCAATTTCTTGCATCTCTAACACTGATGGGCATTTTCTAATTTACAGAGTAAATCTGAAACAATTTAATCTAGAATCTAAATTGTGCCTCCAGAATCTGATTAAACTGTATTATCCATTGCATTAAAATGCTGCATTGTGCCAACAGTATTGTTTTCACTGAGTGTGAGGACCCCAAGATTACAATTGTGCGGCACTTGGCAAGTACACAACTGCCTGTTCACACTCACTCACCGGATGGCTTGTGAGATCGCTTTTCCGGAGGTAATAATCCTTTTAAAAAAAATTAAAATTATAAAAATGTGGTCACTCAATCCACGACTGTTTGTGGGACATTGCTGTGTGCAATTGGCTGCCACATTCCATTCACAAAATATACAGTCGATTCACTTTACAGTATATTCTGTGAAGCACTTTGAAATGCCTCGAAGATATCATAAGGCACTATATCAAATGCAAGGATTATTATTATATTATGATTCCTAACATTCATGAATAGCAACACCACAATAGTGGTACTAACCAGTAACATATTACCATCACCATGCTTAACGACTCTAATCCGCTCACTCTGGTTTTGGTTTGGGTTTGCGCTTTACACAACTGCGGATCTTTGAAATCTAATAGCAGAGAAATGGAGTGCAGACCCATCACCATGGTGACTTCAGGTCACCACACTGGTATCTTGTGCTAACAAGAAATCAACAAGCTTAATCCAGTATCAGACCAGGCACCCAGTTACTCTGCATTCATACTAGTTCTGATCCTGACATATCTGCATGTAGCCCATTGCCAGGGAAACCAGTTGTGTGTGTGTGTGTGTGACTATTAATGGCATTGGAGTTCAGAGGAGGGAAGTCTTACAGTGTGTGTGTTCCCCAACATGAGTCCACTGCAAACAGACCTATGGTGATATAATTATAATCCAATAATGTTCTTGTGGAAATATTGATCGTCAGAAAATGAAGCGATTGAGATGTATTCAGTGCTGTCAGGATGTACACTGCACATCCATCCAATAAAACAGCAGATGGGGGAGGGGGGGATGGTAGGTGAAAAGAGATGAATAAAATGAATAAATCAACCCAATAGTCATGGAGCACTGGGCAATGCTGGTTGCTGACGAAATCGAGAGAAAAAAAGACTGTAAGTGGTGAACTTTAGATGTAAACTCTTGTGTCTTTAACAAAAAAATAAACGTTTCAATCGAAATCCATATTTTCCAATGATCACATCAAGAAAAAAACTGAAAGCAGTGCTGACTCCTACTTCATGATATCTATTACAGTACAAACAGGATTTAAATGTTGTCCCTTTCAGCAATGCTGCCTTAATATTACATTCAAACTCATCTCAAACATACACGTTGGATATATATATATATATAGGCATGAATAAAATTAAACGAATTCATATGGCAAACCAAAATGATTACAAAGATGAACTCAGCATGTTATAAATAAGCAAACTGGGATGCATTAGTGTGTCAGAGTATACCGACAAGTGCTGAGATGGTTTGAGTAGCACGGTATTGACTCACTTTTATCCCTTGCTGCTGGGTGGTCAGTGTCAGCTTGGTCTCATCCAAAAGCAAAACTTCGCAATAAAATTCTTCCTGTGCAGCGCAGAAGCAACCCATCACTGCATCCAGGCGAGGAGAGGAGAGGAGAGGCCAGGTCAGCTCAGCTCAGCTCAGCTCAGGTCCAGATTCAATCAGATCACATCAAACGTGGGGACTGGCCAGGCAGAGAGCCTGGGGGACCAGGCTTGACTCACTCTCCAGCCACTCTCTCACACACTCACTCACTCTCTCACACACTCACTCTCTCACACACTCACTCTCTCTCTCTCTCTCACACACTCACTCTCTCACTCTCTCCTCCTCTCTCAGAGCTGGGGGGCCATGGCACAGTCAGTGCCTCTTCCACATGCCCTGATCAGCCCAAACCTTCCACCCCTGGCAACGTGCAGCATCACCTCCTGAAGCCCATGCCTTTGCCGAGGAGACAGGTGCAAGGCTGACACTCTGAAGCATATCCCCCTCAAGTCAAATGCGTTAGGAACTAATCCCTGGGACCAGACAAGTTCAGGGAGTTGGGCTTTTTTTCCCCCCTCAGGAATCTGTGAAACAGGAACAATAGCGCCCTTTAATACCACATCTCACTGTGTGTGTGTGTGTGTGTGTGTATCATATGCTCTCAGACACTTGACAATATTTTATACCATTGAATCAATGATCTTGCAAATGATTTATGTGTTTTTTTAAAATATATATGTATATATACTTACACTGCGTTGATGGTTTGTCTGAAAATTGTGCCAATGGTTTACATTCATAACTGAGCCACAATATACCACAAACACCACAACCACAGACAGCTAAATCCACAATAGCGAGGCAAGGCTTTCTATATATATAATATATATATATTTAACAGCATTATTATATATTATTATATCAGTCTCTGGTTGTTTGACCTGCCCCCGGGGTCCAGACCAGCCATTTAGTGTCAATCCAGTCCCTGTGCAATAATGCAGTTCAGATTGTGTAGATTATTAAACACAGAGAGACAGAGAGGGACAGAGAGAGAGAGAGAGAGAGAAAGAGATGGTATTCAGTTTGTTGATGTGCAACAACCACAGAAAGTTACGTGGAAACAATCCCAGCCTTACCCCAGCGCTCCCCACTCCGGACTGTGCGATGTTTCAACGCGTGAAATCTTTCGCAATCGTCTCCTGGGTTTGGAAAGACGGCGACACCACCACCACCGACACCACCAGCGACAGCACCGACACCACCACCGACACCACCAGCGACAGCACCGACACCACCGACACCACCAGCGACAGCACCGACACCACCGGCAACAGCACCGACACCACCGACACCACCGACACCACCAGCGACAGCACCGACACCACCGACACCACCAGCGACAGCACCGACACCACCAGCGACAGCACCGACACCACCAGCGACACCACCACCGACACTACCAGCACCAGCACCGACACCACCAGCACCAGCACCGACACCACCAGCACCGACACCACCGACACTACCAGCAACAGCAACACCACCAGCACCGACACCACCGACACCACCACCACCAGCACAGACACCACCAGCACCGACACCACCGACACCACCAGCACAGACACCACCAGCACCGACACCGACACCACCAGCACCGACACCGACACCACCAGCACCAGCACCGACACCACCGACACCACCAGCGACAGCACCGACACCACCAGCACCGACACCACCGGCACTACCAGCACCAGCACCGATACCACCGACACCACCGCAACACCACCAGCACCAGCACCGACACCACCGACACCACCAGCACCAGCACCGACACCACCACCGACACCACCGCACACCAGCACCAGCACCGACACCGACACCACCAGCACCGACACCACCAGCACCACCACCAGCAGCAGCAGCAGCAGCAGCACCAGCCCCCACAGTGAGTGCAGCTCAGCTCAGCTCAGCAAGTTGGTGATTTGGCAGTGAGGAGCGAGTGACAGACAGACAGACAGTGAGTGAGTGTCTATCACTCTCTCTCTCACACACACATGTCCTCCTCTCTCTGTCTCTCCACCGCAACCACCTCTGCTCTGGTCCCCCCCCGACTCGTGGCCCTTTTGCAGAGCTCTTTGCCCTCTCTCTCTCTCTCTCTCTCCCCCTCTCCTGCTGTGTTGCTCCGCTGTCGGCTGCTCCGGTAACCGCGGAGACACCACCAGCAGCAGCACCAGCAGCACCAGCAGCTCCCAGTCCCTGCCCTGCGCCCCGGGGGGGTGGGGGGGCTCCCAGTCCCTGCTCTGTGCCCCGGGGGGGGGGTGGGGGGGCTCCCAGTCCCTGCTCTGTGCCCCGGGGGGTGGGGGGTGGGGGGGCTCCCAGTCCCTGCTCTGTGCCCCGGGGGGGGGGGGGGGGGGGGGGCTCCCAGTCCCTGCTCTGTGCCCCGGGGGGGGGGGGTGGGGGTGGGGGGGGCTCCCAGTCCCTGCTCTGTGCCCCGGGGGGTGGGGGTGGGGGGGCTCCCAGTCCCTGCTCTGCGCCCGGGGGGGGGGGGGTGGGGGGGGGGCTCCCAGTCCCTGCTCTGTGCCCCGGGGGGGGGGGGGGTGGGGTGGGGGGGCTCCCAGTCCCTGCTCTGTGCCCCGGGGTGGGGGTGGGGGGGGCTCCCAGTCCCTGCTCTGTGCCCCGGGGGTGGGGGGGGTGGGGGTGGGGGGGCTCCCAGTCCCTGCTCTGTGCCCCGGGGGGTGGGGTGGGGGGCTCCCAGTCCCTGCTCTGTGCCCCGGGGGGTGGGGTGGGGGGGTGGGGGGGGCTCCCAGTCCCTGCTCTGTGCCCCGGGGGGGTGGGGGGGTGGGGGGCTCCCAGTCCCTGCTCTGTGCCCCGGGGGGTGGGGGGGGTGGGGGTGGGGGGGGCTCCCAGTCCCTGCTCTGTGCCCCGGGGGGGGGGGGGGGGGGGGGTGGGGGGGCTCCCAGTCCCTGCTCTGTGCCCCGGGGGGTGGGGGGGCTCCCAGTCCCTGCTCTGCTCCCCGGGGGTGGGGGGGTGGGGGGTGGGGGGGGCTCCCAGTCCCTGCTCTGCTCCCGGGGGGTGGGGGGGGGGGGTGGGGGTGGGGGGCTCCCAGTCCCTGCTCTGCTCCCCGGGGGGTGGGGTGGGGGTGGGGGTGGGGGTGGGGGGTGGGGGGGGGTGGGGGTGGGGGGCTCCCAGTCCCTGCTCTGCTCCCCGGGGGGTGGGGGTGGGGGGTGGGGTGGGGTGGGGTGGGGTGGGGGTGGGGGGGGCTCCCAGTCCCTGCTCTGCTCCCCGGGGGGTGGAGGCTGTTCGGTAGCAGTGCACATCGACTCGGAACAAACTCGGGCAAATTCCGGTATTTTCTTGTGATTGCATTTGTCCCTCATCCGCCACATCACCAGGTGTGACAGTCTGGAGGTTATATGTGCGCACTCACACTCACACACACTCACAACAACAACAACAAGATTCCATTTATAGAGCGCCTTTCACGTCAGGAGACGTCCCAGGCGCTGCACAGTTGGGTCATGACCCGAGCAGGGGGAAATGTCAGGTGAGGGGAGGGGGGGGGAGAGGGGGGGAAATGGTGAGGGGGGGGGGGGGGGGAGGAAGAGTCGAGAGGGGAGCTGAAGGCACGGTCAAAGAGAAAGGTCTTGAGACACACATACACACTCACTCACTCACATACACACACACACTCACTCACATACACACACTCACTCACTCACACACTCACTCACACACAAACATCCACTCACACACTCACACTCACTCACACACTCACTCACACACACACTCACTCACACACTCACTCACACACAAACATCCACTCACTCACACACTCACACTCACTCACACACTCACTCACTCACTCACTCACTCACATACACACACTCACACACAAACACACACTCACTCACTCACACACTCACACTCACTCACACACTCACACACTCACTCACTCACATACACACACTCACACACAAACATACACTCACTCACATACACACTCACTCACTCACTCATATACACACACTCACACACACACACTCACTCACACACACACACACACACTCACTCGCACACACTCACTCACACACATACACAAACATCCACTCACACACACACTCACTCACACACACTCACTCACACACACCACACACACACACACACTCACTCACACACATACACAAACATCCACTCACTCACACACACACACACTCACACACATACACACACACTCACTCACATACACAAACATACACTCACATACTCTCACACACTCACTCACACACACTCACACATACACACACTCACTCACACACATACACACACACACTCACACACACACTCACATACACACTCACACACACTCACACACACACACATTCACTCACATACACAAACACATATACTCTCACACACACACTCATTCACACACACTCACATACACACTCACTCACACACACTCACTCACATACACAAACATACACTCACTCACATACTCTCACACACTCACTCACACACACTCACACACTCACACTCACTCACACACACTCACATACACACACACTCACACACACACATTCACTCACATACACAAACACATATACTCTCACACACACACACTCACTCACACACACTCACATACACACTCACTCACACACACTCACACATACACACATTCACTCACATACACAAACACATACACTGTCACACACACACACACTCACACTCACTCACACACACACTCACTCACACTCACATACACACTCACACACACACACTTACATACACTCACACACACACACACACACTCACACACACACTCACACACTCTCACACACACACTCACTCACACACACTCACACACATACACAGACATCCACTCACTCACTCACACACTCACACACACACTCACATACACAAACACTCACACACACACTCACTCACACACACACTCACATACACTCACACTCACTCACACACACACTCACTCACACACTCACTCACACACTCACACACACTCACTCACTCACACACATACACAAACATCCAATCACTCACACACTCACTCACACACTCACCACACACTCACTCACACACTCACATACACACACACTCATATATACTCACACACACTCACACACACACACGCACTCACTCACACACATACACAAACATCCACTCACTCACACACACACTCACATACACAAACACTCACTCACACTCACACTCACTCACACACACACACTCACACACTCACTCACACACATACACAAACATCCACTCACTCACTCACACACTCACACACATACTCACATACACAAACACTCACACACACACACTCACATACACTCACACTCACTCACACACTCACACACACTCACTCACTCACATACACAAGCACATATTCACACACACTCACTCACATACACAAGCACATACTCTCACAAACACACTCACACACACACACACTCACATACACAAGCACATACTCACACACAAACATACACACACAAACACATACACACTCACACGCATGCACTCATACAGATACACTCACACTGACACACACTCACATACACAATCATACTCTCACACACACACACAAACACATACTCTCACACACACAAACACATACTCTCTCACACATACACAAACACATACTCACACACTCACACGCATGCACTCATACAGATACACTCACTCACATACACTCACACTCACTCACACACATGCACTCATACACATACACACACATACATACACATATACACACACTCACACATACACACAAATACAAACACATTCACACACACAAAAAAAATATTCAGGGCAAAATGTAGGAAACTTTCTGAAAGAGGAGAGTGGAGTGTCTTCTCTATTTCTTTCCGCTGACCCTGTTATTCTCAGTATTACTTTAATTACAGAAAATCGTTTCTATTCTGTAATCATATAGAATTATACAATCTTACAGTGTAGAAGGAGGCCATTTAGCCCAATGGCCATCTTTCTACCTCTACCATCTGGTTGAAAGAGCTATCCAACTTAATACTACTCCCCCCCTTACTCCAAACCACTGCAAATCGTAAATGTAAAACCTTTCAAATAATTGAACTCAGGTGTCTCACTCGCAAAGCGAAAAAATCTCTTCTCAAGTCTCTCTTCGTATCTGAAACCTCTCATTCCTGCTAACAACCTAATAAATCTACACTGGAGTCCTGTAGCTCAGTGGTTAGAGCACTCGCTTTGCAAGCGAGAGACCTGGGTTCAATTCCAGGCAGAGGGCGAAACCTTGGGCAAGTTTCCTTACTCCACACACCTAATAATAATCCCTCCAAAACCAAAAACAATAAGAAATTGATCATTTTCAATCTACGACTGTTTGTGGGACATTGCTGTGTGCAATTGACTGCCGCGTTCGCCCACAAATACAGTCAATTCACTTTACAGTGTGTTCTGTGAAGCGCTTTGGGACGTCCTCCCGACCTGAAAAGCGTTATATCAAATGCAAGGATTATTATTAAGGATTATTATAAAGCAAGTGCTCTAACCACTGAGCTACAGGACTCCACAGAATTACATTTGCTTTCCTTTGGAGATGGGTCTTGAGTTAGGATATGAATCATATGATCCAGGTCTTTAAATGATGAGAGGAATAAATAAGGTAGATAACGTAAACAGGCTATTTAACTCAAATATTGTTGGAGGCCGCCAGTAACCACTTGTATGTTCAAGTAAGTATTCAGTAATACCAAAAGTATTATTATTATTCATGGCTGTTTGTGGGTCATTGCTCTGTTTGTGCAAACTTTGCTACCATGTTCACCTACAAATACACACAGTCCCTAAACTTTACACTATATATCATTATATACTATATCTGATTTCCATATCCATTTGGAAACATGGCTTCTCTCCAGAATCAATCCTCTGATATCTCAATAGATGACTGGATATATTGAACCGCCTGTTACACATCTTGCATTCAAACGATTCTCCCCGTGATCATGCATCAAACAACACAGATTTTAAATTTTTAATATATATATCCACTAAGTAATGTACACTTGAGATAAACCTCCATCAAAAGTCACTAATGCATGTCAATTATCTGCTTTGGAAGGAGCTGGATGCAGAATGTAGAGTCATAGTTGGTCAAGTATTCAGTGGAAAACCATGATTACAGCACTGTCAGGATCAGGGGAATGTCATCTGTGGAATGTGTCTGGTCAGGGTTGAACACTGTAGATTATACTGTTAGACTGATGTCCTGGAATTGTTGCTCAAATTACCCTCTAGGAGAAAATGTATGGTGTTTCTCAACCTTTAGGTGTCAGTCTGGCTTAGTTGGTAGAACTCTCATTTCTGAGGCACAAGGTTGCGGATTCAAGCTCTAACTTGGGGATTTTGAACTCACATAGTCTAAGCAGACTCTGCAGTGCAGTAATTGAGGGAAACACTGCAGCTTTGGAGGTGAAGTCCTTCAGATGAGATGATAAACCAATGCCCTGTCTGCCTGTTCAGGTGGACATTAAATATCCCATGGCACTATTCGAAAAGAGAAGGGAATTTCTCCCAGTGTCCTGGTCAACAATCCCCCAAATAAAATTGGTTTCACTTCATGGCTGTTTGTGGGTCATTGCTCTGTTTGTGCAAACGTTGAAGCCATGTTCACCTACAAATACATACAGTCACTATACTTCACTGTAAATTCTGTAAAGTTCAGGCATTTTGATAATGTGATAAGGCACTATATCCAATGCAAGAATTTTTATTATTTATTATAAATTCTGGCTGATTAGCACCATCAGAAGGCTGAGTAAATTTAGAATTCATGACAGTAGAAACTATACATGGTCTCCAAGAAAAAAAGGCTTGATGGATAAAATGGTATTTCCTTATTCAACAGATCCTGATATCATGAGACATTTCATTATGGCATAAAATGCATATGTGAAGCAAGTAATGATACTTAAAGAGACATAATCTTTAACAAAGGTGTTTGTCCAATTTTTTTCTACACATACCAAGTGATATGGCATACAGACACAATTAAAGGGAAAAACCAAGGAGTGTATTTTCTGTTCAAAATACTCTCCTAGTATGATTCTTGCAAAATGATTTTTACAAGATTATCTTTACCTTTGGCCAGGATTCCTTGCTATTAATTGTAGACCTGGGACACACTTCTTCAGCTTTTAATCCATTCCAGCAATATATTTTACAAGAATGCTCAGTCTAAAGCTCAACACCCAGATAGAGATAAACTTGCTCCTGGATGCTCCCAGTACAGTTGGTCTAGCAGCTGAGAAGAGGTCCCAGAATTGTGTTAAAGTTAGGATTCTGTCCTACAAGTAAAATATACATTAATGATTATATATTTCTTCTTCTAAATCTAGGAGGAGTACTTAATAATATGTATGTAAAGTACACAGACTGTGTATTTTGTAGGTGAACCTAGCAATCAATTTAGACACAGCAATGTCCCACCAATAACCAAGAAGTGAGACTTAGGACAAAAACTTTCCATCCCTTTCAATGTGAAAATGGTCCATGGTGTTTCAAAAATGTTGAGCCACTTCCGCATGTGGAGTCCTGTAGCTCAGTGGTTAGAGCACTCACTTTGCAAGCGAGAGACCTGGGTTCAATTCCAGGCAGGGCGAAACCTTGGGCAAGTTTCCTTACTCCACATGCCTAATAATAATCCCTCCAAAAACAATAATAAATTGGTCATTTTTAATCTACGACTGTTTGTGGGACATTGCTGTGCGCAATTGGCTGCCGCGTTCGCCCACAAATATAGTCAATTCACTTTACAGTGTGTTCTGTGAAGCGCTTTGGGACGTCCTCCTGACGTGAAAAGCACTATATCAAATGCAAGGATTATTATTATTATTATTATAACATCAGTGTGAAAATACAGTTAATGTGTATTCTCTTTTCTCTTCCACACCATCACAAGGTAATACTTTAAACAAGACTGGTATAATAATGCTAACAAAAAGGAGAAATCAATCAGCCAATGCAGTTTGCCCCCTAAAAGCCCTTGCTGTTAGAGCTTTAGCTTGCAAGTTAATGGGAGCTGAGTGGGATGACTCCCTGCCCCCAGGGTTTGCCCTTCCAGGTCCTGCTGTGCTGTCATCAGCAGTGGCCTGGAATACTGTGGACCCACCTGGCTCAGGAACTGAACTTCTGAGAGCACCACAGAGGGCTGGCTAGATTCTGACATTCCATTGCCAAACATATCATCTTGGAGCCAATTCAGGTCCAAAGAGACCCAACTTCCTCCACACTAAGGACGATAGTCACTAATTAGTAATTTGACGTCTGACAAGCACAGCTTTGAGCCCTCATTAAGTGCATGCAAGTACCAGGAACTCCCTGCGAGCTTCCTGGTTGGCAATACAGCTCAACATGAAATGTGGGAGATTATTTCCACACATCTTCCTGGCACAGCTCAGGCACACAGCAATGCCATTGAGCGATGCTTCCACCATTTGAAGGTGTGGAGCTTGAGCAGCATCTGCTTACATTTCTGAAAGCCAATTAAGACGGATTCCAAACTTTGGGAATACAAATTTGTGTTAAATGAACTAGGACTCCAGGTAATGCCTTCCAGCAGCTTCTGACTCAAGCCACAGTGATCCAGAATGTTTATTCCATCTCCAAGATCTTCGTAAGGGTCAACAATAGATTCACTGACCCCATGTCTCTTAAAAGAGGGGTAAGGTAAGGCTGTCTTTTATCACCCAGCCTAGCCGATGTATTCATCAATGATATTTTGGATGGTATCAAGGGGAATGGACTTTGTGTTTCTATTCCAGGCCTTTCTGGCAGGATTGTACTGCTTTTGTTTGCGGACAATATTGTGCTGGAGGTGGACTTATCTGGGGACCTATTGCACTGCACCTGCCATCTTGAGCACTGGGCCAACTGGTGGGAATAATGGTAGGGGACCCCAAGTGCGGAATCATGGTTTTGCATAGCGCAAGAGAGGGCATCGAGGACTAGAAGATACAAGGGGCTCAGTCCCAATTTTGATCTTTATCGGGACTTCGGGGTTGGACAACTTCAGTCTGGAAACTGTCCTGAGGAATGGGAAAAAGGGCACTCTGTCCATACTCATCCCTCTATAAGGACAGCGAGGTTCCAATACAGTCAAGCTTGTGACCTACCAGACCTATGTGCAAACAATCCTCCTTTATGGATCTGAGCTCCTGGGGATGCAGTGGAGAGGATTCCTCTGACCCATCTGCAAAGTGCAGGATCAAGCAGTGAGGTGGATTTGCGGCAAACACAGGAAGTAGCTAAAGGGAGGGAGGGAGAGAGAGGATATTGACCTGTCGCTAAACACCCTTGAGGCAGAATTGGCTTCCCAGCCGGCACTATTTGCCAAGGCTCCTCACATGAGGAGCTGGATTAAATATCTGGTACTGAGCAAACCTGGGACATTTTTAATATGCAGGTTAACAAATACCGAATGTTATTGATTGGATATTATACCTCAGCTATAAGTACAGAGATGTGAAAAATAGGATAATTATCGGCCAACTAAGCCATGCCAATAGCAATTCAAAGAAAGATGAAATTCTGCCCATCTGAATAAATCTTACCAGCATATCTGATACATGTTCTGGTGGATCTGGCTGCTCTATAGTTTAAGATATGGAGATCTAACGATACACAAAAGTTGCTTTGCTGCTTGTGATCTAATGCTGATGTGATGATAGGACCCTGGGCAGCGATGATGGTCATGGTGGTTTGGGGATAAAGAAGGCATACTAATTCATCCGGGGAGACTTTTTAATGTGAAGTGAAATGCACATTAAAGACACATTCAGAATATGTTGTGTAAATTCCTCTTTGATGTCTGTATCAACCTTACAAACAGCAGCCACGTTCAAATAGGGGTCAAGATATGAGACAATACATCATTCACCATATGCAATGCACGCAGTTTATCCATCAACATCGTAACACACACAGGTTTTGTGCATTACACTAGTCTGATCTCTCTCCCATGTACTGCACTACTAATATCAATGAACATTCAAAATAGTATGAATAAAACTCTTTTTATAGCTCGCATCAAAAAAGGAAGTAGTAATAGTGATTTCCCTGAAAAAAAACTAAAGGTGCACAATGTGTACATAACATTTTAACATTTGGTGAAATAAATTCCAATATCACAGCAGCTAATTGAATCCTAAGGAGATCAGTTTCTATCACATTGTTACACAAACCCTTCAGTTCAAATCAGACAATTCAAATGAGGAAGCTTGTTGTGTGCCACTATATACATGCATACATACACACGTACTCTATTGCCAGTAAAAATAACATGTTGAAAACAAAATAGGTCTTCTTCACAAACTTCACCTGTATATATTATAGAACAAAATAGGCTGGAGTGGGTTTGCAAATCACCAATATTTTCTGGATTGAGATGATACTGATAAAAATCAAGAGTGACATCTGAATTCCTTAGTGTGTTACCTCCCTTGATCATTACTCTGTGATGATATCTATGAGTTAATACTTCAATAGGCTGTCTTTGGAGCTGGTAATCATAATTAATTTGTTTGCATAACTGAGATTATAGTAGAGGTACTCTTGCCAGCAAATACATTAAGGGATCTTCATATACTTGACAGCAAAATACCTGCCTTTAATGTAATTTATTGTTGAGCTGATTCTATAGTCCTTTTCAAATTGCATTTTTCTTCGGAAAGTGACCATCTGAAACATTCTCTGATTTATTGGAGATTTATTTTACTCAGCACAGTACCTCACCCGCCTGATATTAATGTGTGCTACTGCTCCAAATGTTGACCCTGTGCCCTGATACACATGGGCAATCATTGACATCAGTGACTTGTGCAGGATGCTGGTATCCCCTGAGGAGTCTTCACTAGTGCTTTCTATCAGACACAGAGCAATATCCTGTTGACCGATTGGAAGAATAATAATAAATGTGATGTGTTAATACCCTAATATCAAGGTGAACTGAACTGAATACTATTTTGCAACTTTATGTTCATTTCTACTACAACCCAGCTCAAACCAGGCTTCGTGCTTTATCTCAAATAGAGACGTGAGTATGGACTGGGATCAGACATTTTATACCAGTTGGATGCTAATCACATTGTTTCATAGCTGGCTTTCCACCTCCGTCCAATTTATTTGCAGATTAGCTGTAAATTCAGGCCCAAATTTGCAGCTGTAATTTGAACAGGGTATCAGTGAGTGTCGTTTATCCATATAACAGTGTACGAGAAGGATCATTAATACATTAAGCTGTGCATGGCCATACCTTTTCTTTTGTGACTCAGTAAATGTGATAAAAAGAATTGCTTTTGTAAGAAGTGCAGGAGAATTCTTTTTAATTATACTCCATAGAAAACAATCAATTTTGAATGATGGATGATGGAACTTATAGACTTCTAATAAAATCCAGTATTGAACTTTTATTATGCAGCACTTTATGGTTACATTGACCTTTTACGTGGCGCACAATGCAAGCTCTGGTTTTCTCCATCCCAACCTTAATCTGGTATCTTCTCCCTGTTCTCTGAAATGAATTCTTGAACCTTTAATAATAATAATCCTTGCATTTGATATAGTATCTAATCACATCATCAAAATGTCTTACAGTACTTTAAAGGATTTACTGCAAAGTGCAGTGACTGTGTATTTTTTAGGTGAATGTGTATTTTTTAGGTGAATGTGGCAGCAATGTCCCAAAACCATCCATGAAGTGAATGATGAATTTGAACTAGGGGATTGTTGTCCAGGATTGAATTTTATTAGAAGTCTATAATTTCCATCAAAATTGATCGTTTTCTACGGAGTATAATTCAGAATTTTTCTCCTGCACTTCTTACAAAAGCAATTCTTTTTACCACATTTACTGAGTCACAAAAGAAAAATTATGACCATGCACCAAGAGAAACTCCTTACTCTTTTCAAATGGTGCCATAGATCTTTAACATTCACCTGAACAAGCAAAAGGATGCACCTCTGACAATGTAGCAACTTTCGGTGTATTGTCTGGGCCTGTTTCATCAAAGGAACCTTCCCCTGAAAAGTTATTTATTTTGTAAATGCTCATTGAATTTAGACATGAAATCCTATATTAAAATTATAACCTAATATCATATCATGTTGTTTTGTTCTACTAAAAAGAAAGTGGTGGTCTTGCTTTTGCTGTTGCATATCAGGTGTTCATTGTAACATTAAACCTTGGCAACCGTCTGAAAACATTTCTCTCATTCAATACACTAGTGACTTAATTGACTAGCTCAGCAACACAAAACATTCCAGAGATACAATCATTGCCAATATGCACTCCAATGAATAATTTCAACTTTGTGCTGCTTTGAAATACAATTGTCTATCCATGTCCGAATATTAAATCATTTGATTTTAAAATTGAAAAAGCAGTCAACACAATCGCTTTTTTCTGTATCTGGCTTGGAATCTTAATCTTATGCAGATTGATAAAATTTATAGTTTAAAAATATTGCAGCAAAGTACGTAACTTCTCACCAGTTGCAACAGCAATGCATAGACGTTATTACTTGGCACTTTCTTGTAGGAGTTAGGGTAAATGTTCAATGAAAAATGATGTATGTAAATACCTCTGGGTCAGAATATTGTTTCGCCCACAAAATATACAGTCAATTCCAATTCTCTTTACAGTATATTCTGTAAAGCGCTTTGAGACTTCTCGAAGAAGTGATAAGGCAAGGATTATTATTATTATTGTGGGTCTGTTTCTCAATTTGAGCTGACAGCTCAGACACCCACTCTAGTGCAATACTGGAGGGGCTCCAGATTCTTGGTGATGCTATTCTTCGAATGAAACATTAAACCTAGGCCCTCTATGTCTGTTCACAAGATCACAAGATTGGTTTGGATGAGGTGGCTGTGAAAAATCCCTTAATTTTATTTCAAAATAGAAAGCAATTTTTCCTGGTGCCTGATCAGCAATCCATCAGATAAATTAATCATTCACTTCATGACTGTTGGTGGAACTTTGCAAAAGATAAATTGGTTCTTATGTCAATACACTGGATAGTAATTACCTGTGAACCACTTTGAGATTTTTCTCAGTGTTATAGTGCGACATCAAATGCAATGATTATTATTTTTATTTCCTGTATAGTAGTGAATTGATGGGTCACTTCATCCTGTTCATTGATACATTGATGTATTCTCTGTAGTGATATCAATCAAAAACTGCAAGTGCCCTGTGAAGTTTTCTGAATTATGAACTTGTTCTTCTAAAAAACATTCTGCTATTTTCCCCTCCTCTCCTTCCTTGAAAGCATTTGTGTCTCTTTTTCCTCCTACGGACACTGGGATTCCTCTGGTATCTTGCCCAAGTACTACTGCCCATTATTGTCCATTATTCATGTGTAAGGCTTGATGGTGAGTGTACTTATGCTATTTAAATATGGTGGAATCAGAGCTGACCATAAACCTGTCCTTTCAATATCCACACACCTTCTAACAGGGGCCTTTACAGCAATCAAAAGCAGGAACCACAGCTAATTTTCTTCTCTAGCTCAGAGGCATTGAGGCCAACAGACATTCTTAAACTTAGCAATGACTAGATTGCAAACCTGCAATCTTTCAACCTCTATGTATTCCTCTTAAGGTACAGAAGGTCTTTTTCCCACTAGGCCAACAGAGGAGCATTTTTCACTTCTGCGCAGAATAGCCTTGCTCCTCTGGTTTCTTTGTTAGGTTTTACATAATTAACATCTCCTTGATGGGAAAACAATAAAAAGCCTCTACATTTTATAGTAGCTCTGGGAAATAAGATGAGACAATGACAGTATGTTTGACAATAAATATTGAGATGAACATGGAATCCACAGTAACATGTGTTGTCCTTTATTTAAAATTTCTCAGGAGTAATCTGGAAAGGGTTGACCACACGGCAACTGACCGAATTGTCCCCAGGCTTGTGGAAGGAAAAATCAACCAGCATTCCTGTTTACTGATCACTGTCCAATGACCCCTGTGTGAACTCTGTGTGTGTAAATGTGTGTGTGTATGGTGATTATGGGGAAGAACAGGTTCAGGCGGGCTGTTATTCCTTTAATGATCAAATAACCAGCCAATGTTCACTGACTAAGCACATAGATGTCTAATGGCTATTTGAGCAAGATGTGTGTGTGTGTTTGTTTGTGTTTGTGTGTGCATTTGTGTGGGTGTGGGTGAGGGGGGGAACTGCTGCTGCTGCCAGTGAAGCTATTCCACAGCATAAACCATCAGCTCCAGGGAGGAAGAAGTAGGGAGGAACATTGGTAAAGCAAATTAAATGAAACGTTACACTATTCAGTAGCACTGGAGCACATTCCCAGTGGATATTCTTTAAATAATCTCCCTATACCGTATGTAGCCCTTACCCAAAAGACTTAAAACCGCACAAGTTCATCTATGATTTGTTATTTTGCTGAAAATGCTATTTATAATATATATATTCACTCATGATATATCTTCAGTCAGAAGCTATGGAACAAGAGCAAGTACTGATGCTCTTGTCTGTTTAATACCTTTGTTTTTCGCAATTAGACCATGTCTGTTTTCTGGGAATAATAATTGCATTTTTTGATTAACATCTGAACCTCAGATGATCTAAAATTGATCAAATTGATACAGTTTATATTCTATTAAAATAAAGAAGAGCGGAACTTTTTCAAAACTAGCAAATTAATATTGGCAGCAGACATATTAAAGAAGTACACTGATCACAAAATACCTTTTTTAAAGTCTGTGTGCTTCTATTAGCACATCATCTATTTAATCATTTATGCTTATTATATGCTCATTATTTACTATCATCTGACTCACTCTTCAACACAAAGTGTAGGATGCAATCAAGTGTTCATATAACAGCATTAGGCACGCAATAGTTATTAATGTGGTACGTTTGAGTGGCAGGAGAAGAGTACCCATATTCAGTAGCTAGCAAATATTGTCATGTATGGTATCCTATCAAACTGTGATCTAAAGGAAACTTAGGTGGATGGGTGCATTAGTGCTTTCCAATACTGCAATATGGAGCAGTTATGAAGTGCATTTGTAATTCATATCAAGTTATGTATCTTTTATGCTGTTGGGTAGCAAGTAGATGGGATTTTTCCCCTGAAAGAGCAACCAAAATACAAGACTGAGCCACTCCAGATTGTTCCAGTTGGTTCTTGCCATCTGTCTTGAAACAGTTTTTCAGCTCTCCAAAACACTACCCCAAAACAGTTTTGTTGAAACAGTCCATATCCACTCAACCAAGCAATGGAATGTGGTGTAAGGAAAATCAAAAAGTTAGAACAAAAGGAAGTTTAAGAGAGTCTTAAAATGTTTTATTTACTCAATACTAACAGAAGTATTCATTGGATGTGTATAAAAGCTCAACTATATTAAATAGTAAATCAAATGGGAGTTTTGTTAATTGATGATAATGTTGAACAAAATGCAGTGGTAAACTGATAAAAGGGTGATACACTGGTCTTTAATCAAATATCACAGAGGCCATTAAAATGAAGTCAGCATTAAGTCTTTTGTTTGTTCAATCGCAGGTTCAGACACAGTGCACCAGCTTTACAGATGTGAAACCCATACATTGTATTGGAAATGTTATTCATGGAGAGAATCAAACAGAATACAAATTGCCATCACAATCCAGTGCTACTTTGTTATGAGTAGTAAATGTGGGTGATGTTGAAATGCGATAAAAAGAAAAATTACGAATGCTGTAGATTTGAAGTTAAAAACAGAAAGCGCTGGAAATGGACAGGAGTTTGATCAGCATCTCAAAGAAGATAAAGTATGTTTCAAATAAGAGATTGTATCAAACAAGTCTGTTCTGATGATGCCTCCAACCTGAAACATCAACCTATCTTTTTCTTTTGACCCCTTTGATTGAGTTCCTTCGATAGTTCAGTGAGGAAAGATACTGCCTTGGTGCAGAACAGACATTGTACCTTGTACAGACCAGAAGGACATAGGTTCAAATAATGTTCTATGCTGAGCTAGCTGATCTCAATAAACATTTTACTAGCACAAACACAGCAAGATGAATGGTCTTCTGCAGTGCTGTATTCTATGATTCTATGATCAATATCTTATTCGATATCTAAAGGGTTCAAACAGCATCTACAATTTCACACATAATGATTTCCCAATCTTAGGTAAGTTGGCAGGAAGAGGGAAGAGAGCTGGATGTGGGCCCATACAGTTCCTCACAGTTAAGGGGAAGAGGAAAGTGAGTCACTCTGAGATGTTCTCTCTTGTGCACCTCCTCATGGCCAATTGCAGAGCAGCGTGGGAAGAGCGGTCTGAGTCAGGGCTGAATGAAGAAAAATGCAATTTAAAATAAAAAGCCCCCAAACAATTTGTTGTTGGGAGAAATTCCGACACGGGATTTTAATTCCTCTCCTTTGACTGGTCATATTTACAAGTTTTATTTATACAGAAACGAGACCCTTTTATTTATTTTTAAAAGATCCACTCGCTTAAGAAGAACCAGTCAGAAGGTTTCGATGTGTTTAAAGAACACTGTATTTGCAATCTTTGATTCAGACCTGCAGAAGCACTTCAGAAAGCCTTAGTTTGGATCACAGCTTCTGATTGTGCAGCAAACAGCAGCTCCACCTAGTGAGCAAAGCATGAACGTGACCATAGGCCAAAAACAATCCCCCTATCTATTATCATGATCCTTGCATATAATGCAGCACCTGTAGAGATTAAACATCACACAGCACTTCACAGGTAATTCCTACCAAATGTACTGAGTGTGCATTTGTACGCAAATGCTTCACGGACTCAGCCTTAAGACCATTAATACATTTATTTTATTAATTAATAAACTTTGAGCTAACATGCCATTCAAAATAAAGCACAATTTAAGCATTTTCTAAAATTCTGTAGTGCAGGAGATGGCGGGGAAGGGGGCAGCTGTGCCTTTGGTGTTATTTTTGTGGCTGACACTCCCTTTTTCCATGAAAGTCCTGAGCTCTTTCAGGGTGCCAGTCTGCCAAAGCATTTTAGGATAATGGTTTTAAAGCTATGAAAAATGAGAAACATGTAATAGGATTTTTGGGCCTCTTCACTCTTTCTCTCTAAAATTGTACAGTTTTAATAGAAATATTGGAATAGAAATATTTTATCTTAAAAACAATGTGAGAGTGAGTTGGAAAGGCTGTACAAAGAGCAATTATAAAATAATAGTTGCAGATCCTTTCACTCCACATTTTTTTCTTTAGTAAAGCCCATTAACCAGCAGGGGAAAATGCACCTTAACTTTACTGATATCAGCATTGAAAGCAGTGTCTAGGATTCTGCTGCAGCACATCCAAGTGTTTCCAATTCAATATGGAAGGAATTTCTACATTTAAATCACATGTTAAGAGGCCATTGTTTCCAGAAGAAGCATGAATAATATCAGATTTATATGTCATGCATGTTTGCAGCACCAAGTGTGAATTATGCATTCTAATTTTCATATTAAATAATGGTACCAGAAAATGAATGCAGCACTGAAATCTGCGCAAAGAGCCCTTCACAAAATCTTTCTGTACTGCTACTTAATGAAAATCCTATCTCTGTATTCACTGGTAATTGTAGGTGAGAACATTTCGAATAAGCAATCGAGTAACATGCAGAATGTCACCCGTTACTAGACTGAGAAATTAATGTACAACAAAAATGTTACACCAGGATCAGAAACAACTTGTCATAATTAAATTGTAAAGCAAAATATTTTATATTGGATATATTTTGCTACACTATGATTATCTTTTAGTAAATTGCTTTTTGGTAACACAAATGTGCAGATATGAAAAGTATAGTAAATAAATAGTAGTGTAAACAGTAGCTTGAAATCTTTCTCTACTATTTGTTACATTAATTGATTTATCTTTTTAATACGTGGGAAAATGTGACATGCGATATTATAAATGACAATATGACATTGACGAAAAAACGCAATCAAAGTTAACAATGAATACTTTATAACAACAACAAAATTACATTTGCAAAGCGCCTTTCACGTCAGGAGGATGTCGCAAGGTGCTGGACAATCAGTGTTTTGGGCCCGACCTGGGGGTCAGGATTGGGGAGGGTGCAGATCAGGGGGCAAGGAGGTTTACTGAAGGCACAGTCAAAGAGGAGGGTCTTGAGATGGGTCTTGAAAGAGGTACGGGAGGGGGCGAGGTGGAAGGACTGCGGGATAGAGTTCCAGAGGATGGGGGCAGAGTGCCAATGGGGTGGCTGAGGTGGGGGATGTGAAGCAGGCTGGAGGCCACTAAGGAAGATCATGGAGGGCTTTGAAGGTGAGGACCAGGATCTTGAACTGTATCCTCTGTGTGATGGGAAGCCAGTGGAGTCGGGCAATGATGGGGGTGATAGAGTCGCGGAGCATGGTGCGGGAGAGGACACGGGCTGCAGAGTTCTGGATGATCTGCAGCCTATGGAGGCACAGAATTGGGGTAGAAAGGATAGTTGAGGATCAAACAAGACTCCAAGGTTCTGGACTGGCTTAGTAAGGTGGAGTGTGCAACCATGGATGGTGATGCTGTCAGTGCCTGAGGTGTGGAGGTGCTGACGGGAGCCAATCAGGAGGGCCTCGGTCTTGTTGACATTCAACTGTAGAAAGTTAGCTTTCATCCAGGACTTGATGTCTGACAGTGGTCCTGGAGTCGAGGATGGAGAAAGAGAATAGAGTTTGGTGTCATCCGTGGAAGTTGACCCCATGTCTGTGGATAATGTCACCAAGAGGGAGCATATAGATATTGAAAAGGAGGGGACAGAGCCCTGAGCAAATACGCATGAGACAGTACGGGGGCTATAGAAGAAGATGTTTGTGGAAATGAAGTGGAGATGGTGTGAGAGACACAATCTGAACCATTCATGGACAGAACCATGAAGGTTGAGGTGAGAGGAGAGGTGGTGGAGGAGGATGGAGTGGTCAATGGTATCAAAAGCAGCAGAGAAGTCAAGGAGGATGAGGAGGCAGAGGGAGCCCTGGTCACAGATGGACAAAATGTTATTTGTCACTTTGACCAAAGCTGTTTCTGTGCTGTCGGTGGCACGGAAACCCGATTGGAGCTGTTTGTGAAGGGAGTGGCGGGACAGAAAGGAGCGAAACTGAGAAGCAACGACTCGTTCCAGGCCCTTGGAAGGGAAAGGAAAGTTAGAGATGGGGCGGTAATTTGAGAGCAGGGATGGATCCAGGGAGGCTGTTTTAAGGATAAAAGTGATGACGGACGGTTTTAGAGGGGTGGGAACAGTGCCAATGGACAGAGAGGTTTATCATGTCTGTGAATAGGGGGCAAGGAGCTGGAGGTGGGAGGTAAGGAGAGGGGTAGGGATGGGGTCGAGGGAGCAGGTGGTTGGTTTCATGTGAGTTATGGTGGCGATAAGAGTGGAGGGGACACAGGTTCAAAGGTGTGGAGGGAGGGATGGTTAGGGGCCGGGTGGGAGGGGGAGATGGGGATGGGGTATTGGTCGGAAGGGCAGAGGCAGTTGGGCGGATCCCCTTGACTTTGGTTTCGAGGAAATCCAGCATTAGCTCGCTGTTGGTGTTGGAGTAGAAGATGGGTGAGACATGAGAGGGTGGGCGGATGAGCCAGTAGGTGAAGGAGAAGAGGAACCTGGGGTTGTCCTTGGCCTCCAAGATTGTCTTGGAGTAGAGCAACCATTTAGCGGAGGTGAAGGCAGAACAGTAAGATTTGATAATATCCAGCCAGATCTGCAGACAGACTGTTAAATTGGATTTAAACCAGAAGTGTTCAGTGGCATGCATCTGAGCCTTAAGGGAGTGGAGGTGGATGGTGTCGTATGGTGACTTCCGTGAGTAGGAGATGGTTTGGGAAGTGAGGGGGCAAGGGCATCGAGAATGGTGGAGACGGAGTTGTGGAAGAGAGTGACCAAAGAGGATAGGTCATTGAGGGAAGAAGCCCAGAGGGGAACGAGTTCAGATGACTCTAAGGCAGCGGAGTGGGGGGAATACTTTAATTCTTACATTTGATATAGCGCCTTTCACATCAGTAGGACGTCCCAAAGTGCTTCACAGGATATATTGTAAAGAGCAGTAACTATGTGTTTTGTGGATGATCGTGTAACCACGGGGTGGGGGGAACCACAGCAATGTTACACAGTGAACAAAGCTACAAGCTTGCTTCTTGGTGCAGTCACTGAATAGTGAATAGTGGTGGTGGTGGGGTGGGGGAGGATTGGAGTGGGGTTGGGGTGGCGGGGGCTGTCCACTTCCAGCAAATCTGGGAAATAGTCAATATGTTAATTATCAAAAGGTCAGGAAATTCATTCATGTTTTAATTAACACCATACATGTTAATTAATGCAATTTTCACCCATAGTCACTTATCATTCAGTGATATAAAACCACTGGCTTACTCAGTTTCTCATGTTTAATCACAGTGGAATAAGAAAGCAATAGACTTCTGACTGATTTGCTAGTTTGTTCCATTGGATATAATTCTGATTATTGTTTTTTATTTCAGTCAGAACTTTGTTTTATTTTGCTTTAGTTAGAGTTCATTGAAGTATTAACTTGTTTACCCTAACTATATAAGGTATTAGTTTGGGTGTCCATCTAGCAATATGTAGCACTAAAATACCTGTATCGTAACAGCCTCTTCTCATTGGAACATTTGCCTTCTATCAACCCTCCCACACGCCCATTGGACCATCTGCCTGTTTCTTCATTCTGGATTTCAAGTACTGGAGCAATGCTCTAGCAACACGACAGCCTGGGAATAACATAACTGTGTTAAATAAATTTTGTTAATCAGGACCTCATATTTGCATAATATTAGTCAAATTATAACATTATACGGCTATAACAATATACAAACTCACACATATACAAAACATACCAGGCACCTATAACAATAGGCAACTTAACATTATGCAAACTATACTGTAGTTTACGTTTTTATTCTTTCAGCTAGTATTGTAATTTCATTTTCTGCCAGCAGGTGCTGAGATTTTTTAAAAAACAATTTACTAGAATTTTGCCATTATTTTTTAATGAGTTTTCAATTGAATGACTTTTCCTCTGTGCTCATTCATATTTTATTGGTCCATTTTTTTCCTGAAAATGTATGATCACGTGTCCAATGCGGTGCAAAACTGGGCAATGATGAAACTAAGTGTTGAGTTACTATGTGATGAGTTACTTATCTTTGCCATCTTATTTCTTAGAAACTTCCATTAATCATTTTGTTTTTATGTTGTTGAGATATTTTGATGCACAAACAGCTGAGGTTTGCTCCAGGCCAAGAAGTCCCACTAACAGTTCATTTGATTGGATGACATTTTCCAACTATGATGTAAGTTACAAAACTAAATGTTTTTGAGGATCATTCACTGGAATTACAGTAAAAATTAGATGAATTATAAAACCAAAAATCCTGTAATCTGATTTTAAACAGGAAGTTAAACTTGTGAGTTAGCCCTGAATTCCCCATTTATTAACATTCATCTAAGTGCATATGAACCAATCATTGAACATGGATTGGGTGGACCATTGGCAAGTAGCCGACTATCCCAGTAGAGGGTCAGGGGTGGGAACCTAAAGAAATGTACCTTAGTAACCAAAGTAAAATCATATTTATAACATGATTAGTTTCTTTACATTTGCAGATCTCAAATCATTTCAGAGCTTCCTTCTATAAACGCTGTCACTGCAATAATTTTCATGCTTGCTGAAGAAATAGCCCTGTCAAGTACTTTGAGACATCCTCTCGATGTAAAAGGCATGATATAAATGTAAATTGTATTATTGCAAATATAGAAATATATTCTACTAAATTGCTTATAGTCCCTCAACGGTCTAAAGTAGATATCTGTGCAATAATGAGTATCTCATTAACCTTGGGCACAGATCTGGGGTCCTTATTCAGTAGTAGCATCCTAGTGTGCAGAAGATATACAGCTAAATTGATACAGGAGTAGATATTTGAGTTGCTATATAAGAAGCTGGGGATTTTTATATTGAAGAGACCATTTGAGGAATGATCTTATTGAAGTCTTCTGAAACCCAGAGGGCACAGACAAACTAGACTCCATTACCTTATTCAACATATTGAAGAGTGTTTCACCAAGGGGTAATGGTTTCAAACTAAGAAGGGTGAGATTCAATAAGCACTTTACTCTTTGCAGAGGATGTTAACATGTGGAATGTTTCTATTGGCTCTAACGCATGGCTCCAAACCCCTTTTGAAGCTTGCCTCCAATGTTCTCTTTCTCTCCGTCTCTGAGATAAGTGAAAGGGTTGAGATTCTGTCACAATAGCTGATAGAAACACAGACTCTTTTCATTGCCTGTTGCCAGGAATCTCAACCCTTTATGAGGGTCGTCTCAAAAGGATTTGGGACATTGAACAAGATTTTTTTGTTTACCCTTCCCACCTTCGGGAAGGTTAGCCAACTGAATGAAGCTGACAATCTGTAAACAGAAATTTAAATGCAGAAAAAATATTACTTAACAACAACTTGGATTTATATAACGCCTTCCACTCCAGACGGCGTCTCAGAGCGCTTTACAGTAACGGATCCCGGGGCCGAGCCAGGGGAGGGGGAGGAAGGTGACCAAAGGCGCGGTTGAAAAGAAAGGTCTTCAGCAGAGACCTGAAAATGGGAAGGGAGGGAGCGAGGTGAAAGGAGTGAGGAAGGCAGTTCCAGAACCTCGGGGCATAGTGGCTGAAGGCACGGCCGCCGAGGGTCGAGTGGAGGACTCGGGGGACGAGGATGAGGCCAGACCCGGAGGAACGAAGGCAACCAAGGTCGCTGGAACATTATATGGTTCTATGAAAACTCTGCACACCAGTACAATTTTTTGACATTTTTCAGTGCTGCAACCAATGATCTAGGTCAAATTTATGAGGCATTTTCTTGACAGAGTTGATAGGCAAAAAACAATATATTGTATTCCAGTTTCATTTCTAATTATAGAAAATGAAAAGCTTCAGCTGACTTTGAAAAGCCATCTGAACAAGCACTTAGACTTTTCCCATTACAGGATTCCTGGTTACTGGTGACATTTCCCTTTAACTCATGAAGATTTAAATTACTATATTTTCTTCCATCACCCCACATGACAGAAAATGTTTGTTGAATCAAAATGTTGATGGTTTTCAATCAACAAATCGATTACAGAAACAACTTAACCCTCTCAGAGAGATTAGCTAAGGCATGTTAAGAAGATGAGTTTGTTGCATTACATTTTACAAAAGTGCTAAGAAATTATAGCTTTGCAAAGGATGTCTTATAAATGTCAATCAAGTGTGTACTAAAATGTTTACTGTATGAGGTGTTTATGCTGTATATTGAAGTAGGGACACTAATACCTTCCTGAAATTCCATTAAAATCATTAAACAATATACTATATCTTGTAATTCTGCAGCTTTTCATATGCAACATCAGAAACATGCAATATCGTAATATGTCTTCTAATGATTTGGAAATATTAGAATTTTTTGTAATGTCAGTGTATGAGAGCTCAGTGTGCGTGTTATGTCAATGTATGAAAGCTCAGTGTGTGTGTAATGTCAGTGTATGAAAGCTCAGTGTGTGTGTAATGTCAGTATATGAGAGCTCAGTGTGTGTGTAATGTCAGTGTATGAGAGCTCAGTGTGTGTAATGTCAGTGTAGCAGACTCTGTGTGTGTGTGTGTGTATGTATTGTATCAGAGCTCAGAAACAGCCCTGGTCAAAGTGACAAATGACATTCTGTCCATCTGCGACCAGGGCTCCCTCTGCTTCCTCATCCTCCTTCACCTCTCTGCTGCCTTCGACACCGTCGACCACTCTATGCTCATCCACCGCCTCTCCTTTCACCTTCACCATCATGGCTCTGTCCATGACTGGTTCAGATCGTACCTCTCATACCGCCTCTATTTCATCTCCACAAACGGCTTCTCCTCTAGCCCCTGTACCATCTCATGCGGCGTTCCTCAGGGCTCTGTCCGTGGTCCGCTCCTCTTCAATATCTATTTGCTTCCTCTTGGTGACATCATCCGCAGACATGGGGTCAACTTTCACATGTATGCGGATGACACCCAACTCTATCCCTCTGCCTCTACCCCTGACTCCAGGACCACTGCTGTCCTGACAGAATGTCTGTCAGACATCAAGTCCTGGATGAGAGCTCACTTTCTTCAGTTGAACGTCAACAAGACCGATTGGCTCCCGTCAGCACCTCCACCCTCAGGCGCTGACAGCTTCACCATCCATGGTTGCACACTCCACCTTACTAAGCCAGTCCAGAACCGTGGGGTCTTGTTTGACCTTCAACTATCCTTTCTACTCCACATCCGTGCCATGACCCACTCTGCCTTCCCCCACCTCCCCAACATTGCCCGGCTCCGACATTGTCTCACACCGAAGGTTGCCAAAATTCTCATACACAAATTCATTACATCAAGGCTTGACTATGCAAACTCCTTGCTTGTTGGCCACCCCAACTCCTCTCTCCAGAGCCTGCAGATCACCCAAAACTCTGCAGCCTGTGTCCTCTCTGGCACCAGGCTCCTTGACCCTATCACACCCATCCATGCCTGACTCCACTGGCTTCCCGTCACACAGAGAATACTGTTCAAGATCCTACTCCTCACCTTCAAAGCCCTCCATGGTCTTGCTCCCCCCTAACTCAGCAACCTCCTAACGCCCTACTGTCCTGTTCACTCCCTCTGCTCAATGAGCTCCGGCCTCCTTCACGTCCCCCGCCTCGTTCGCACCAATACTGGCGGGTGGGCCTTCTGTTACTCTACCCTACACTCAGGAACCCCATCCCGCAATCCCTCCGCCTTGCCCCTCACTTGCCTCCTTCAAGACCTTCCTCTTTGACCGTACTTTTGATCACCCTGCATCCTCCCGGCCGCCACACTCCCATATCCAGACAACCAGCTTGGGTCCAAAATTCGACTATCCAGCTCCTTGGAACATCCTCCCAACTTGAATGCTGCTATACAAATGCAATTTGTTGTTCTCTTGTGTGTAGTGTTTGTGTGTGGGAGCTCAGTGTGTGTGTGGTGTTGGTGTGTGGGAGCTCAGTGTGTGTGTGGTGTTGGTGTGTGAGAGCTCAGTGTGTGTGTGGTGTTGGTGTGTGAGAGCTCAGTGTGTGTGTGTTGGTGTGTGAGAGCTCAGTGTGTGTGTGTGTGTTGGTGTGTGGGAGCTCAGTGTGTGGTGTTGGTGTGTGAGAGCTCAGTGTGTGTGTGGTGTTGGTGTGTGAGAGCTCAGTGTGTGTAGTGTTGGTGTGTGGGAGCTCAGTGTGTGTGTGGTGTTGGTGTGTGAGAGCTCAGTGTGTGTGTAGTGTTTGTGTGTGGGAGCTCAGTGTGTGTGTGGTGTTGGTGTGTGGGAGCTCAGTGTGTGTGGTGTTGGTGTGTGAGAGCTCAGTGTGTGGTGTTGGTGTGTGAGAGCTCAGTGTGTGGTGTTGGTGTGTGAGAGCTCAGTGTGTGTGGTGTTGGTGTGTGGGAGCTCAGTGTGTGTGTGTTGGTGTGTGAGAGCTCAGTGTGTGGTGTGGGTGTGTGAGAGCTCAGTGTGTGTGTGGTGTTGGTGTGTGGGAGCTCAGTGTGTGTGTGTTGGTGTGTGAGAGCTCAGTGTGTGTAGTGTTGGTGTGTGGGAGCTCAGTGTGTGTGTGTGTTGGTGTGTGAGAGCTCAGTGTGTGGTGTTGGTGTGTGAGAGCTCAGTGTGTGTGTGGTGTTGGTGTGTGAGAGCTCAGTGTGTGTGGTGTTGGTGTGTGAGAGCTCAGTGTGTGTGGTGTTGGTGTGTGGGAGCTCAGTGTGTGTGGTGTTGGTGTGTGAGAGCTCAGTGTGTGTGGTGTTGGTGTGTGAGAGCTCAGTGTGTGGTGTTGGTGTGTGAGAGCTCAGTGTGTGTGGTGTTGGTGTGTGAGAGCTCAGTGTGTGTGGTGTTGGTGTGTGGGAGCTCAGTGTGTGTGTTGGTGTGTGAGAGCTCAGTGTGTCTGGTGTTGGTGTGTGAGAGCTCAGTGTGTGTGTGTGTTGGTGTGTGAGAGCTCAGTGTGTGGTGTTGGTGTGTGAGAGCTCAGTGTGTGTGTGTGTGGTGTTGGTGTGTGGTGGGAGCTCAGTGTGTGGTGTTGGTGTGTGAGAGCTCAGTGTGTGTGTGGGGTGTTGGTGTGTGAGAGCTCAGTGTGTGTGGTGTTGGTGTGTGAGAGCTCAGTGTGTGTGTGTTGGTGTGTGAGAGCTCAGTGTGTGTGTGGTGTTGGTGTGTGAGAGCTCAGTGTGTGGTGTTGGTGTGTGAGAGCTCAGTGTGTGTGTGGTGTTGGTGTGTGAGAGCTCAGTGTGTGGTGTTGGTGTGTGAGAGCTCAGTGTGTGTGGTGTTGGTGTGTGAGAGCTCAGTGTGTGTGGTGTTGGTGTGTGAGAGCTCAGTGTGTGTGGTGTTGGTGTGTGGGAGCTCAGTGTGTGTGTGGTGTTGGTGTGTGAGAGCTCAGTGTGTGTTGGTGCTCAGTGTGTGTGGTGTTGGTGTGTGAGAGCTCAGTGTGTGTGTGTGTTGGTGTGTGAGAGCTCAGTGTGTGTGTGTTGGTGTGTGAGAGCTCAGTGTGTGTGGTGTTGGTGTGTGAGAGCTCAGTGTGTGTGGTGTTGGTGTGTGAGAGCTCAGTGTGTGTGTGTGTTGGTGTGTGAGAGCTCAGTGTGTGTGTGTTGGTGTGTGAGAGCTCAGTGTGTGTGTGGTGTTGGTGTGTGAGAGCTCAGTGTGTGTTGTTGCTCAGTGTGTGTGTGGTGTTGGTGTGTGAGAGCTCAGTGTGTGGTGTTGGTGTGTGAGAGCTCAGTGTGTGGTGTTGGTGTGTGAGAGCTCAGTGTGTGTTGTTGCTCAGTGTGTGGTGTTGATGTGTGAGAGCTCAGTGTGTGTTGTTGCTCAGTGTGTGGTGTTGGTGTGTGAGAGCTCAGTGTGTGGTGTTGGTGTGTGAGAGCTCAGTGTGAGTGTGTGTTGGTGTGTGAGAGCTCAGTGTGTGTGTGGTGTTGGTGTGTGAGAGCTCAGTGTGTGTGGTGTTGGTGTGTGAGAGCTCAGTGTTGTGTGGTGTTGGTGTGTGAGAGCTCAGTGTGTGGTGTGGTTGTTTGGTGTGTGAGAGCTCAGTGTGTGGTGTGTTGGATGTGTGAGAGCTCAGTGTGTGTAGTGTGTTGGTGTGTGAGAGCTCAGTGGTGTGTTGGTGTGTGAGCTCAGTGTGTGTGGTGTTGGTGTGTGAGAGCTCAGTGTGTGTGGTGTTGGTGTGTGAGAGCTCAGTGTGTGGTGTTGGTGTGTGAGAGCTCAGTGTGTGGTGTTGGTGTGTGAGAGCTCAGTGTGTGGTGTTGGTGTGTGAGAGCTCAGTGTGTGTGTGTGGTGTTGGTGTGTGAGAGCTCAGTGTGTGTGTGGTGTTGGTGTGTGAGAGCTCAGTGTGTGTGTGTGGTGTTGGTGTGTGAGAGCTCAGTGTGTGTGTGTGTTGGTGTGTGAGAGCTCAGTGTGTGGTGTTGGTGTGTGAGAGCTCAGTGTGTGGTGTTGGTGTGTGAGAGCTCAGTGTGTGTGTGTGTTGGTGTGTGAGAGCTCAGTGTGTGTGTGGTGTTGGTGTGTGAGAGCTCAGTGTGTGGTGTTGGTGTGTGAGAGCTCAGTGTGTGTGTGGTGTTGGTGTGTGAGAGCTCAGTGTGTGGTGTTGGTGTGTGAGAGCTCAGTGTGTGTGTGGTGTTGGTGTGTGAGAGCTCAGTGTGTGGTGTTGGTGTGTGAGAGCTCAGTGTGTGTGTGTGGTGTTGGTGTGTGAGAGCTCAGTGTGTGGTGTTGGTGTGTGAGAGCTCAGTGTGTGTGTGTGTTGGTGTGTGAGAGCTCAGTGTGTGTGTGTGGTGTTGGTGTGAGAGCTCAGTGTGTGGTGTTGGTGTGTGAGAGCTCAGTGTGTGTGTGTGGTGTTGGTGTGAGAGCTCAGTGTGTGTGTGGTGTTGGTGTGTGAGAGCTCAGTGTGTGTGGTGTTGGTGTGTGAGAGCTCAGTGTGTGGTGTTGGTGTGTGAGAGCTCAGTGTGTGTGTGTGTTGGTGTGTGAGAGCTCAGTGTGTGTGGTGTTGGTGTGTGAGAGCTCAGTGTGTGGTGTTGGTGTGTGAGAGCTCAGTGTGTGTGTGGTGTTGGTGTGTGAGAGCTCAGTGTGTGGTGTTGGTGTGTGAGAGCTCAGTGTGTGTGTGTGTTGGTGTGTGAGAGCTCAGTGTGTGGTGTTGGTGTGTGAGAGCTCAGTGTGTGTGTTGGTGTGGTGTGTGGGGTGTGTGAGAGCTCAGTGTGTGGTGTTGGTGTGTGAGAGCTCAGTGTGTGTGTGGTGTTGGTGTGTGAGAGCTCAGTGTGTGTGTGGTGTTGGTGTGTGAGAGCTCAGTGTGTGGTGTTGGTGTGTGAGAGCTCAGTGTGTGTGGTGTTGGTGTGTGAGAGCTCAGTGTGTGTGGTGTTGGTGTGTGAGAGCTCAGTGTGTGTGTGGTGTTGGTGTGTGAGAGCTCAGTGTGTGTGGTGTTGGTGTGTGAGAGCTCAGTGTGTGGTGTTGGTGTGTGAGAGCTCAGTGTGTGTGGTGGTGTTGGTGTGTGAGAGCTCAGTGTGTGGTGTTGGTGTGTGAGAGCTCAGTGTGTGGTGTTGGTGTGTGAGAGCTCAGTGTGTGGTGTTGGTGTGTGAGAGCTCAGTGTGTGTGTGTTGGTGTGTGAGAGCTCAGTGTGTGGTGTTGGTGTGAGAGCTCAGTGTGTGGTGTTGGTGTGTGAGAGCTCAGTGTGTGTGTGGTGTTGGTGTGTGAGAGCTCAGTGTGTGTGTGGTGTTGGTGTGTGAGAGCTCAGTGTGTGGTGTTGGTGTGTGAGAGCTCAGTGTGTGGTGTTGGTGTGTGAGAGCTCAGTGTGTGTGTGTGTTGGTGTGTGAGAGCTCAGTGTGTGTGTGTGTTGGTGTGTGAGAGCTCAGTGTGTGTGTGGTGTTGGTGTGTGAGAGCTCAGTGTGTGGTGTTGGTGTGTGAGAGCTGTGTGTGTGGTGTTGGTGTGTGAGAGCTCAGTGTGTGGTGTTGTGTGTGAGAGCTCAGTGTGTGTGTTGGTGTGTGAGAGCTCAGTGTGTGTGGTGTTGGTGTGTGAGAGCTCAGTGTGTGTGTGTTGGTGTGTGAGAGCTCAGTGTGTGGTGTTGGTGTGTGAGAGCTCAGTGTGTGTGTGTGTTGGTGTGTGAGAGCTCAGTGTGTGTGTGTGTTGGTGTGTGAGAGCTCAGTGTGTGTGGTGTTGGTGTGTGAGAGCTCAGTGTGTGTGGTGTTGGTGTGTGAGAGCTCAGTGTGTGGTGTTGGTGTGTGAGAGCTCAGTGTGTGTGGTGTTGGTGTGTGAGAGCTCAGTGTGTGGTGTTGGTGTGTGAGAGCTCAGTGTGTGGTGTTGGTGTGTGAGAGCTCAGTGTGTGGTGTGGGTGTGTGAGAGCTCAGTGTGTGTGTGTGGTGTTGGTGTGTGAGAGCTCAGTGTGTGTTGTTGCTCAGTGTGTGTGTGGTGTCAGTATGTGGACCACGTGCCGCCGCACAGTCGGCAGTTGGGATGCGCGAGAGCGAGAGAGAGAGGTCGCGCGAGGGAGGGGGGGGGGGGGAGGAGCCGCGCGGTGACGCTCGTGTCCCAGGGTTCCGGGTGCTGTCCGGCTCTCTGGCGCAGGCGCGGCGCGCGCGCCCCCTGGCGGCCCGGCGGAGCGAAGGGTTCAAAGCAACATGGCGGGGGATGGCAGTTTGTGAGAGAGCGAGAGAGAAAGAAAGGAGAGAGCAGTTGGGCAGGAGAAGGAGGACGGCCGACACCGGGTCCCGCTGACCGTCTGGGCATGGGAGCCGCTCCCCGAGGGGCTTGTGAGCGGGTTGGAGTGTGAGCGCGGCGGCCTCGGGGTGTGCCCGGGCTCCACGCTGCCTGTTGCTGGGTGAGTGCGGCTCCGCTCCTCTTTGCCGGCTGCTGGCTGTGTGGTGTGCGGTGCGGTGCGGTGCGGGGAGGACCACCCTCGGGTCAGGGGGGAGGAGGGAGGGAGGGAGGGCGAGGAGCTGAATCTGAGGACCAGGGAATGAGGAATGGGGCGATCAGGCACCGGGAGCCGCAGCAAACCTCCCCACACCCCCTCCCCGCCACCCCACATACACAGCAATACACATAGCTGAAGTGTACCAGACTCAGCCCCTGGAGTTTCAGGTAAGGAAAGGGCGGATAAACTTGCATTTCATTCAGATTCATGGCTTTTTTTTTTGTCGCCGTTTAAATCCAACTGGATCCCGTTCAATCCCCTTAATACCCCGCATTTCTTCCCCCCCCCCCTCCCCTCTTTTTGTAATTCAGATGACAAAGATACCCCCTGCATACTTGTGCTGTGAAAATTCAATCACTCCCACCCCCTCCCCACCACCACACACACACACTACTTGTTTTTTTTTTAAAAGATAGCTTTCTCTTCCCTCCTTATGCTTTTTTTTACGTACGCCTTTCAACTGGTATTTAATGAGGAGGTGTAAGTTTGTCGATCAGGTTAATTTGTAACCCAATGTTATCTTCTTTTGATACTCCCTTGCAAACACGTTGAAAGAGCAAATTCAGTATGTTGAAGGCAGTGAAAATGGTTGAAGTGCAACACTTTTAACCGGGGTTAAAAGAACACAGCAAACTCGTTTGTAAGTTGGCCAGTCATGAAACACTACGTTTACGATTTTTATTTTTTTTAAAATGGAAAATAGATGTTAAATAATGTGAGTGGTGGTGTAGAGATTTTTGTGTTTAAATATCAAATGGCATAACAGCCAAAGTTTTAAGGCAGATGTCTCCAGAAATTTATGCCAGTGATTAGGGTAATAAAGGATGGAGAGCTTTTGTGAGGTCTAATAGGTAACCAATTTTCCATGTGATTACAACTTCAGCAACCTTGGTTCAGAAGTGAGAGCTTAACTCCTGTTTAAGTGTTCTGCACAGAGGGCAGTGTTACAGGAAGATGGCATTGTTTGGGAGAGTTTTGCACAAGTGAGACTCTGAAGCTTTAATGCTAATGTACAGTGTGGACATTTTTGAACTGATGCAAAATGTTAATGAGCGGCTTTTACTCTTGTAGGATAAACTTGGAGGTCTGCTGTAAACACGAGCAGGTTTGGGGGTGTTTCTTCAGCTATAATAAAATAGACTGCTGGCCTATCTTAGAGGGTGTTTTTTGGCATAGAATACATCTCCTTATCAAGTGCATCAGCCTGTATGGTTTTTGTTTTGGACTGTACTAAATTTTATTCCAGCAACCCAAACAACAACGTGGGGACGTGGAGCAGACCGGAGCCTGCTGAGCAGAGGGAGCGGCAGGTTGGTATGGGGTTAGCAGATTACAAAGGTAGGAAAGAGCAAGGCTGTGGAGGGCCTTGAAGGCGAGGATGAGGATATTGAGGCTCCCATCTATCCTCCGGGGGACGGGAACCAGTGGAGCCAGGCAAGGGTTGGGATGATAGGTCACTACAGCTTATGTGGAACAAGTTGTAATTTGTAGACTCAAGGTTTTATGACAAGTTCCATTCAGTTTTCTTCACCTTCCAATACATGTTTTCCTTAGATTCTAGATCGGATAGATTGGGAAGTATCAAGACAGGGAACTGAATGTCTGTGTCTGAAGAGAATTTACAATCCCTGTAGATGTTGGTGGCCATTATGTGTTTTGGTTTACAAGGTTGTATTTCTAGTACTTAATAGGGTATATAATGTAAAAGAAAAGCTTGATGGATTTATGTATGGTTAAATTACACATTTAAGGCTGTAATTTAGCTGTCACTTTTTGAGTATGTAGCTTTTTAAAGTTTTTCAATTATTTAGTGTAATGATGAGATGTATATGATACGGATGAAATGCAGTGGCCAGGGGGACCATTTTGCCAATAAGGTGTGAACGCTTCCTGGGGGAGGGCTGGAGGAGGGAGAAAGATGGAGAGACTAATTTACTCTACTGGATATCTTTTTACATTCATTGTATATTAATCCACATTAACCGAGTAACATTTTTGTGAAGTTTACGTAAACAACCATGTGTGCTGCACAGGTGACTTGAGGCAATCGTCTATGATGTGATCTGTTATTTCTACAGTTTACAAAACTACACCATAACATTTTAGAAGAACATTTTTTATTCTCAATATGGTATAACATTTTTAAAAAATCAGTATTCCTCGCCTTCCAATACATGCTTCGCTTAGATTCTAATAGGACAGATTGGGAAATACCAATCCTTTTCAGGGATTGTAAATGCCCTTCCCCACCTCTGCAACCTATTAAAGCATTACCAATCTGTCTGCTTGGCGGGCACTGGCCTGCACCATGTCTGCTGCGCTTGTCCCACGATCAGTGGCCAGGCCTTCAGCTTTTCTGCCCCCATCCTCTGGAGCCCCTATCCATCCTGGAGCCGCTCCGCTTTAACCCCTCCTTTGCCTCCTTCACGGCCCATCTTAAGCCTACCTCTTTGATTGTACCTCGATCATATTTCCACTTCTGCTTGCCCTCCATCCCTCTTGAGTCCACCCCCCAGCTCGGGTGCAAACCCTTCACTGTTTAACACCTTGAGATGTTCTTCCGACGTAAATGGCACTGTATGTATATAAATGCAATTTGTTGTTCTTTAAAAGCATACAAGAAATTCTGGCATTGAATTTGTGTGAGAAGGGTATGTTACTAATAAGTGTAAACTTTTTGCATGGCATGTTGATGTTCATGTAACAGGAATTGCTTATTTGGTTTCAGAGACCATACTCAAGGACATATGATGTTGAGTGAAATAGTAGTTAGATAAATAAATACTAGCTCTGTATGGCTGATGTGAGTTTTATTGTTTTCTCTGATTCTTGCTCGGGTGGTTCATTTTTGCAGCTCTTCTAGTAAAGTAATGTGTTACTCGTATTTGGATAATCGAAATTGCTACCTGTTTGGTTAAATTCAGTCTTCTATAGCAAATATAGTATTCTTTGTAGATCTAAAATAATGTGTAATACCAATTAGCTAGGATGGTGTAGCTCAGTGGTTAGAGCACTTGCTTTGGAAGCGAGAGACCTGAGTTCAATTCCAGGCAGAGGGCGAAACCTTGGGGAAGTTTCCTTACTCCACACAGAGCCTAATAATAATCCCTCCAAAACAAAACAATAATAAATTGGTCATTTTCAATCTACGACTGTTTGTGGGACACTGCTGTGCGTAATTGGCTGCCGCGTTCGCCTACAAATATACAGTCAATTTACTTTACAGTACATATATATATATATGAAAATGAACTAACTATTTTCAAAACCAGCTTATTAATTGAGTGGTTCACATGCTCAATCTTGGCTTCCATTTGAGCTACACAGCTACTTGGTGAGTAATCAAATGATCTCCTTCCTGCCCTTCCTAGCTTTAACCTCTGCAAATTCCGTTTCACCCAGAACTCTGCAGCTTATATCCTCTCCCACCACCCTTCCTTGCCAGGTTAAATGGCTCCATTTCCCCCAGCAAATTAACTTGAAAATCCTTGTTTTGATTATCAAATCCCACCATGGCTTTGCCTAGCCCTACCTCTGCGATCATCTATAGAGTCCTGTATTTTAGTGGTTGGAGCACTTGCCTCGCAGGTGAGAGACCTGGGTTTGATTCCCGGCAGGGCAAAACATTTGGCAAGTTTCCTTACTCCCCACGCCTCTGTTTACCTAGCAGTAAGTAGGAACAACGGTTGTTAGTCGATTGGTGGATCACTTTTCTGGGGGTAATAATTTCTTTTGTAATTTTTTTTTAAAAAATTGGTCACTCAATCCACAACTGTTTGTGGGAAATTGGCTGCTGTGTTCTGCCCACAAAATATACAGTCAATTCACTTTACAGTATATTCTGTGAAGTGCTTTGAGACGTCTCAAAGACACGATAAGGTGCCTTATCAAATGCAAGATATTATCATCACCAACACTACTCTCCTGCCACCTTTTCTACTCCACAAAATCTTCACTCTGGAAACTGAACTTTCAATCTACACCTTGCCTTCCTGTCTTGGTGGTCCGGTTCCTGAGCCAGACAGTTCTGCTGTACTCCAGGGCTCTACTGATGACAGCACAGCCACCTTGGCTCATCGGGAGCACTTGGAAGGGCAGACCGGTCTCTGGGGGGCAGGGAATCCTCCACTCAGCTCCTGTTAAAAAAGCCTGTTATTGGACAAGCAACAGGAAAGCTTGAAAGTCAGTGCTGTCAATGGTTTTAGCTGGGTAGACTCCAGCACACTCTGGGGTCGATTGGCAGATTGCTTTTTGGGGGTAATAATCCCTTAAAAAAAATAATTTGGTCTCTCAATCCACAACGGTTTGTGGAAAACTGCTGTGTGCAATTAGCTGCTGCATTTCACCCATAAAATATATCGTCAATTCACTTTACAGTATATTCCGTGAAGCGCTTTGAGACTTGATAAGGTGCTATATCAAATGCAAGGATTATTATTATTCCTTTTAAATGGCTTTATATAAGTGGTTCTTGGTCACAACTTCGTGAAACTGAAGACTATGTTGGCAGGATTGGTGGTAGGCAGTGTTATGAACCAACCTCAGACTTAGTATTTTGCAAAAGCTGATTGAAGTGATATGTGTCATGGTTTTATTTTTATAGGAGTGATAAGGATGAAAAATGTTGAAACCTATGTAAATTTAAACCTATTTATTCAGACTAAATATAGATGCTGACTTTTGTTCAATATTAGAAATTACACCTGGATCACAACATTTTAAAGGGAGTAGCAGAGCACAGGACATTGGTTTACAGATGCGCAAATCATTGACGGTAAATGTCCAAGTAGGTTTGGACATAAAATGCTAAAACAAATCCTGTTTTTTATGTAGCAGCATTGGATAGAAAAGCAAGAAGATAATCTTGAGCTTGTATCAAGACTTTGGTTAGTCCACAGTTGGATTATTGTATACGTTTTTGGCACCCCATTATAGGAAAGGTATAAAAAACAATGAAAGGATGTAATAATATAATAATAATCCTTGCATTTGATATAGCGCTTTTCACGTCGGAAGGACGTCCCAAAGTGCTTCACAGAATATACTGTAAAGTGAATTGACTGTTTATTTGTGGGTGAACGCGGCAGCCAATTGCGCACAGCAATGTCCCACAACAGTCATGGATTGAAAATGACCAATTTATTATTGTTTTTCTCCGGGAGATTATTATTAGGCTCTGTATGGAGTAAGGAAACTTGCCCAAGGTTTCGCCCTCTGCCTGTAATTGAACTCGGGTCTCTCACTTGCAAAGCGAGTGCTCTAACCACTGAGCTACAGGACTCCAGTGTAGATTTACTAGGTTGTTAGCAGGAATGAGAGGTTTCAGATACGAAGAGAGACTTGAGAAGAGATTTTTTTCACTAGGGCTAAGAAAATTAAGGGAGTAACCAATGGAGGCATCTATATCAAATGCAAGGAATATTATTATCTAAAGCTATGAAGGGTGGATGCTATGATAGGATACATACTTATAAATCATTTCTGCTGGTCAATGAGCTAGTTATGAGAGAACACACATTTAAGATGATCACAGAAAAATTAAATTGGAACCTAGAAAATAATTTTTTAAAGAGAGGGTATTTGGAATGTGTAACTCTCTAGCACAAACTATGGTGAACCAAAACCGTTAACTTGTTTTAAAACAGAATTGGATATTTGGAAAACAAGAATATTAGGATGTGGGGAGCGAGCAGGACAGTGGGATTACATTTGGTGGCTTCTGTAGAGAAAAAAAACAGACGTATTGTAACATTCTATGATACTATGAGTGTGAATGCATAAATATTTATCTAGTAGCTAATGTGCTGATGTACGTATTTTAACCGCAATATAAGCCAATTGATCTAGCAGCGAAACTTGCAATGCTTTCATTAGAGTGCTAAGGACACATTTTTATTTTGAGATTTGCTGTATTGTAATAACATTTGGATTGTACATTTTAATCACTGAAAAATTCTTAATGGCATTCATTTTACAGTACCTAGTACTAATGGCTATATTACATATTAATTTACAATTTGTGCACTCTGAACCTTTTTTGGGAGGGAAAAAAACTATCTGAGGCAATTGGAACATAGTCATTGAAACAAGGTTTCTAGTATGTGATTTCCTTTGAACTCATTGTGTGATACTCTTTCCCCCTCCATACCACGTATGGAGTCCTGTAGCTCAGTGGTTAGAGCACTCACTTTGCAAGTGAGAAACCTGGGTTCAATTCCTGGCAGGGTGAAACCTTGGGCAATAATCCCTCAAAAAAAAATAATAAATTGGTCAGTTCAATCCGCAATGGTTTGTGGGACATTGCTGTGCGCAATTGGCTGCTGCATTTCACCCACTTCTATTCTGTGAAGCGCTTTAAGACATGTAGAAGATGTGGAAAGCGCTATATCCAATGCAAGGATTATTATTATTATGGACATATTTATGGATTAAATGAGGTTTAGATTTTGTTTGACATTGATTTCATCTCATTTCTTTCACATTAATTTTAAGTATAGGCATTGTACTTAAATGCCACACCCATCTATGAAGTGTGGCTCGTTCAGAATAAAATTTTATTACATTTGATTACGTTGCAAAGATCTTTGTGTAAGGTGTTGGTGCTTCAAGGGACATAATAAATTGGCCTTGTTGTGCTATTTTGTGCTCTATGTAGACATTCTTCCACCCGATTGAAACTCATTGGCTTGAGTTTTCTTTAGCTTTTGTTCAATGCGTTGAACACAGGATGTCTGTTTGGGTTTTAATCATTCTGTTTTATTCATGAGTCTCTCAATATTAGCATTCCTATGTGGTGAAGGGTGCATGTCTGATGAGCAACCTCCAAATCCAATTTCATAATGGGTGTTTTGTGGCATCGTGCTATAAATCGGAGCTGAATCCAAGACCTCGTTTCACAAACACATGGAACATCTGCCAGTCAGAAAGTGTGATGCAGAAGCTGTGCTTAGAGTTCGCCAAGTATTGGGAAGTCTGTGACTCTTTCTGCAGGAGCACTCCATTTGTTTTCTCAATTCTCTTCCACCACCTGTTCCCCCCACCCCTGTATGTTTCCCCCCAATCAACCTCTTTGCTCCTTCCTCACTGTTTTCACAACCCCCCAAAAAGGGAGCACAGAATGCCCAAATCCAGTGCTTCATACTTCTCTCTTTCCTACCTTTCTCTCCCTATTTAAGACCACTTGTTGTATCTTGGGAACTGATCGTTGTTTTGAGGCTGTTTGTTGGAGTGACTTCTTTCTTCTGAGAGAAGGCCCTTGTCTTTTCATTGTGTTGATTTTTATTTCTGTTTTTGGAGGGAGTCCTGATTGCAGCAGAAGTGTAGTGTGTATTAGACTGGTGCTTTGGTTGACTGTAAGACTTGCATTGTTTTTCTTCAGCTTCAAATGTTTTTTGACATGTAGATGGATTATTCTGTAATGCATTGTACAGTTCTATTATGCGCATCATTACATTAAGGGAACAATCTGGAATCTAAACATTTGTAGTTATAAGGAAAATTAACAAGGCATGTTGGTTCTGGTTTACTACTGTATACAAATGTTTTAGAATTATTATACTGTACATTATGCCCAAACAGTACCCAAATTTGGAATGATTCTGTTCTATGGTGTATGTAACTGATCCATAAGATCTTTTATGTGGGCTTCCCATGGAGTGTTATTGAAGTTCAGGTTTGTTCTTTGTTCATCTGCTGGTGGTCAGCATGATGTGACATTGTTTAACCATTTTCTGTTCTGGGTGCCCGAGCTGCTTTGATATGATTTGATTTCTCCTGTAGTTGAGGCACTTCCCATACTTTTAAGTTGCCAATTAATAATTAAGTTACTGTAGATTTTTTTAACTAATGGAGACTGCTGCACAGTTTATGAACTGCTTGTGAGAAAAAGCTTAATCTGAAAGCTCTGTATGAAAAATTAATCTCACAAAGACAAGTTGAACTCGCCTGGTACAATAAGATCAGTAGAGTATTCAACTGCATATTTAGTTTAACCTTGCAAACTAGTCAAAAAGACGAAGGATACTAATTGAAGAACTTGTTCCATGGCTTTCAGCAATGGGTGAAAAATGACTGCATTGGAGATAGATTCTAGCAAAAATGTTACAGATTTCTGATCGAGCTAAGCAAAAAAATAAACAAATTTCAAAAAGTTAGAGATGTGCAAGACCTATCTCTTTCCTTTTGTGCACCCCTCTTATCCATCCTAGATGGAACAGCAATTCACATTTATATAGGGTCTTTCAAGTTGGTAGAACATCTCAAAGTGCTTCAGACTCTTGGGTCTCTAGGATGGAGTTCAAGAGAGTGGTCCATAGATGGTGGGGCAAAGTGACCTGAGAATGTGAAGTAAGCTGAATGGAGGAATGGGCAGGGTTGCAAGAGATTGCAGAAGTAGTCACAGGAGTAGGCCATTCAGCTCCTTGAGCCTGTTCTGCCATGGCTGATCTGTACCTCAACTCCAATTACCCGCTCTTGCCCCATATCCCTTCATATCCTCACCTAACAAATATCTATCCACTTCAGTATGGATTCAGTATCCACCGCCTTTCGTTTCTGGTATTTTTTAAAGGGTGGAGTGAAGCAATGCAGCCATTTGTAAGTGAGGCCGAGAATTCTGAATTTGATCTCCTGGAGGATCAGCGGAGCCGAGAGAGGATGGTGGTGAAGAGCTTGTGGACCGTTGTGCAGGAGAGTACACTGACTGCAAAGTTCTGGATGGTCTGCAGCTTGTGTAGGGAAGGCCTAGCGAATTCTATGAGAAGGGCATTGGAATAGTTGACCTGCAGGTGTTGAATTGTAAGAAGGGGGAAGACGAAACAAAGGAAAGAGACGTGAAAACTCTTAAGAATCTTAAGAAAATATGCAAGTAGCGACTGATTTACAGTATATCTACTTACCCAGATGCTGCAATGATGTGCCCTGGCAGGGACAAATAAATAACCACATACATACTAATCCTTGCATTTGATATAGCGCCTTATCATGTCATTGCGATGTCTCAAATTGCTTCACAGAATATACCATAGAGTGTATATTGTATACTTTGTGGGTGAAATGTGTGAACCAATTGCGCACAGCAATATCCCACAAACCGTTGTGGTTTGAGTGACAATTATTATTATTTTGTTAGTTTGAAGGGATTGTTACCCCTGGAAAAGTGATCAACCAATTAACTAACAACCAGGTTCTTACTTATTGCTAGTAAAACAAAGGTATGTGGAGTAAGCAAACTTGTCTACGGTTTCGCCTCACCTGGGAATCGAACCCCTCTCTTGCGAAGCGAGTGCTCTAACCAATATGCTACACAAATATACAGTCAATTCACTTTACAGTGTGTTCTGTGAAGCGCTTTGGGACGTCCTCCCGACGTGAAAAGCGCTATATCAAATGCAAGGATTATTATTATTATTATTATTACACAACACAATGGATCTTTGCATTTGATGTAATGCCTTTCACGTCGGAAGGATGCCTCAAAGTGCTACACAGGATTTTACTGTAAACTGTAGAGATTATATATTTTATAGGTGAATAAAAACTGACAGAAATTGGAATAGATAAAGAAAAGTCTGCTCCCTTTCTCTGTTCTCATCATTGAATGTAAATGTGAAGCAAATTCCGTCCAGAAAAGACCAACACTGAGTGGCCCAATAATTTTTTTGAGTCGGCCAGGTGTTGACACATACTGAAACCCATGCTTACCAAACCAAACAGTTCCATCAATCCCACCAACCTACACATGGAAATTCCTATGTATTGGAACAAATGCGCAATCTCCCTGAGAGATTCTTCCCGCTTGCTTAATTCCGGAGAGAATTAGACGCAAGCTGGCAAGAGCCAGACTGTGGGGGGTTTTGCTGAAGTCTAACCAGCTAAAATCACATAGCTTGTCACTGAAAGCATTTTGGAAAGCTTGCCTGCTGCTTGTTCAGTGACTGGTCTGTCCCTTTGAAGACTCGCCTGGCTGGGCTGTCATCAGCTGTGCCGTGGAGTATAGCGACTCGCCTGGCTTGCGAACTGGACTACCGGGACCGCCACAGAGGTTTGGCTCGAATCTGAAATTCTGTTTGCTAAGCATGGAGTCAGCCCCACCCACCCCTCCGGAAGATAGTCGTTAGTTAGTTATTTGAAATCCTACAGTAACGAAATGAGGTCCAATAACTAAAATTAAGTTGGCTTCCTTTTCTACCCACTGCTACAAAAGCGTCAATTTTAATGAACGGAAGCCTTGCTGTTTCATCTTAATTTTAAAAAAAGAAGATATCCAGAAAGCTGGAGCAAGATATAGACCTGGAGAATTTGAAACGATCAAACAAGACTAGGGGTAACACTGTTTCAGAATTAAGAAGCCCATAGAAGTGAAGACGGTTGGGGCAAACCATTGGTTCACTTGGCTCTTCTTGTCATAATGGATGTTTTTTAAAGAAAAATGATGAATTGTTTATTGAGATTTTCACTACAACTGATAGAAAATTTGACATAATCTGCTTCCCTAGATATCTAAAACTTGTACTGAAAAGATGGAATCTGAAAGCTGAAATAATGCAGTACAGTACCAACTTCAAATAGTCGATCTTCTGACCAGGCAGTTGATTGAACTTCTATGTACACACCATGAGAAAGGGATAGTTGGGTTCTTAAGATGTAAAGAAATATGTCAACTGAGCACAGTGAGATATAGCACTTAGAATAAGATTTTTACTTCAGAGAAAACATTTTAAACACTCGGAACATATATTTAATCATAATGCACTGTAAATACAATACAAACTCTTAATTTTATGTATTGCAAGAGAAATATTGAAACCTTAGGGTATATTAATCTTCAACAAATGTTGGGAGGGAAGATAAAATAAGCTGATAATGAGAATTAATTTTCTGTGATGAGATGTATTTTCTTTTGAAGTGTGTTTTGTTTGTGAATTTCCATGTAGCTGGTGCCCCACAGGCATTTTCTGTGAAGCAGTTCATTTTTTAATCTGCAAGCAACTCTCTCTTACTGTTCATCAAAAGGTTTAAAGATTCCATGGCAAAGGCAGCAGCTCCCTGGCCTTGGAAAATAAATACTAAAGATGAAAAACCTACTGTTTCTGAGTAACGTATAGCACCCAGGGTAGTTTTTTAAATGTATATTAATCATGTTAGATTATGCATTAGATGAGTATCAATCATTCTATCCTAGATGGGTGTTGTCATTTGTTTGTTTTAAGGATTGTCACTTGACTGCTGGTGGGGTGGGGGAGGGAAGAGAAGTCTGATTTAATATTGTCTATCAATGAGTATTAATTTGCCTCCTCAATGTGCCATCCCACCAATATATCTGCATATATTGGCTTTTTGATGTTAAAATCCTGGGTGAGTTTGTAGCACATGTTAGTCAAGTTTACAAGATACTAAAATTCAGACATGGATCATTGAAATTCATTGAACTATGTCCCGTGATATAATGGTATTTTTGAATGATGCGTCCAAATGGTCTTGCTGTACTGTATGCTTGGCATCTGGATGGAAGTCAGCATGTTGTGCTGATTTCCTTTTTCTGTTCTTGCCCAGCTTATGATAAAACTTTGGCTACGTTGCACATTAGGGAAATTATTTGGAGGTATCCCACTTTAAATTGCAATTTAACTAAGATATTTAAGTAATTACTATTCTGTATAGCAAGTACCTTTAGATATTTAAAAGAAAGTTCTCTCCCCCTTCCCAGACCATAGATTTTGAAATAGAGTTGTGCTGCATATCATTCGCTTTTGAAAATAAGTACAGTATTCCAAAGTAGAGGGTAGGACAGCATATAAAGCTATATCTTGGAATTTGTTAACCAGAAATGGCTGATTTTGCCATAGTGTAAACGTTGTAGAAACATGCTCTGGTGAGCTTTCAATCATTTTCGTTGAACTGTAAATGTTTGCTTTTCCCCCCAATCTTTATTCCCCCTCTTCTGGTAGCAATGACTCACGTTGAAAGTTGTGGTTCCATGGTCAGCAGTGACAATCTTCTTGTACTTTGCTTTACTTGCCACTATTCTCAACATCGATGCATAAGCACAGATGTTACAGGCCCAATTTTTTTTTACATTTGTATAGCTAATGAAGGAATTTGGAGTAAAATAGTGCAGCCTATTTTAAATCTTAGCAGAATTCTCCAAGCGTTTCTTTCTGGTGTGAAAATATCCATGTTATGATTGTTAAAAACACTAATAGGCTCCTATGGTTGAGGTTCAGAGCACTGTTGATTTACACTTTAAATTCCATCATTTTTGACTGTTTCAGAACATAAGAATTAGGAGCTGGAGTAGGCCATTCGGCCCCTCGAGTCTGCCCCGCCATTCAATAAGATCATGGCTGATCTATTCTAACTCCACGTACCCACCTTATCCCCATATCCGTTTATCCACAAGAAATCTATCAATCTCAGTCTTGAATATGTTCAAGGACTGAGCATCTACAGCCCTTTCATGTAGAGAATTCGATAAATTCGCTACCCTCTGAGTGAAGAAGTTTTTCCTCAACTCAATGCAAAAGGGCTTACCCCTAATTTTAAGACTGTGACCCCTGGTTATAGTTTCTCCAACCAGGAGAAAAAGTCTCCCACTATCTATTCTGTCGTGCCCCTTAATAATCTTGTAGGTTTCTATAAGATCACCTCTCATTTTTCTATATTCTGGAGAATATATACCTAAATTGCTCAACCTATCCTCATAACTCATCCCCCTCATTCCTGGTACCAACCTAGTGAACCTACGTTGTACCCCCTCCAAGGCGAGTACATCCTTTCTTAAATAAGGTGACCAAAACTGCACACAGTACTCTAGGTGTGGTCTCACCAGGGCCCTATACAGTTGCAGCAAGACTTCCCTACTCTTATATTCTAATCCTTTTGTAACAAATGCCAATATACCGTTAGCCTTCCTAATTGCTTGCTGTACCTGCAAACTAACTTTTTGTGACTGGTGTACAAGGACACCCAAGTCCCTATGAACGCTAACACTATCTAGTCTCTCCCCTTCTAAAAAATAATCTGCCCTACTGTGGTGCAGGTGGATGACTTCACACTTCCCTATATTATACTTCATCTGCCACCTATTTGCCCACTCACCTCGCCTATCTATATCTCGTTGCATTTTTTTTCATGTCACTATCGGTGTTTACTCTCCCTCCTAGTTTAGTGTCAACCGTGAATTAATAACAACAACAACAAGATTCCATTTATAAAGCGCCTTTCACGTCAGGAGGACGTCCCAAGGCGCTGCACAGTTGGGTCATGACCCGAGCAGAGGGGAAATGGTCAGGGTGAGGGAAGGGAAGGGAGGGAGCGAGGAGGGGGGAAATGGTCAGGGTGAGGGAGGGAAGGGAGGGAGCGAGGAGGTGGGGAAATGGTCAGGGTGAGGGGAGGGAAGGGAGGGAGCGAGGAGGGGGGAAATGGTCTGGGTGAGGGGAGGGAAGGGAGGGAGCGAGGAGGGGGGAAATGGTCAGGGTGAGGGGAGGGAAGGGAGGGAGCGAGGAGGGGGAAGAGAGTCGAGAGGGGAGCTGAAGGCTCGGTCAAAGAGAAAGGTTTTGAGACCGGCCTTGAAGGAGGAAAGGGAGGAAGCGGCGAAGGCACTGGGGGATAGAGTTCCAGAGCCTGGGGGCTGAGAGGCTGAAGGCCCGGCCACCGATGGTAGGGCGGTTGGGGCGGGGGATGTGGAGCAGACCAGAGCCGGAGGAACGGAGGGTACGGGCAGGTAGGTAGGGGGATAGTAGGTTGGAGAGGTAGGAGGGAGCAAGGCCGTGAATGGCCTTGTAGGTGAGGATGAGGATCTTGAAATCAAGATTGAAATTAAGACCTCTGCTGATGATATACGTTGGCATAAACACCCTGCAAGTTATTGTAAAAAGGACCAACATGGCGGATTACACAGAAGGAAAGATGGGGAATGTTCTTTTAAGTAAAACATTCTTTAGTTTTTGCAATTTCCGCCTTCAGTCGTAAATGTATGACACAAAGATCATTTTTGTGTTCAAGTGGTACAGCATCTCTTATCAGATCATCCTCTGTCTAAACATCCTACATTTACTTTATGGCTGGTGGACCAAATAATTTCCTTATTAGGAACACCTTATAGGCCAGGCTACTATTGATGAGGAAGTTATTGGTTTCAATAAGTTAGAATTTATTGCATTAAAAACTGATTCCGATTTCCTAGAGCTTGAAAATGTAGGTGATTCTTGAAAAACACAGCTTCCTTAAGAAGCCGTTTGTTAGAAGACTTACTTTAAGACCAGACCAGCTTGTCTTTTAGCTTTCAGACAAAACCAACTTGTCTACTTTGACACAAAAGCATCTCTTAAAAATGAACAACAAACCTCACTTATTTTTCACTGTGGTGTCCTTATTTATTAGAACTGTTAGAATATTTCAGTCTCGTGCTTCAAACGTTGCCTCATGGAAATGTTTCTTGAAAATGTTTGAAGTCATTTGCGACTAATGGCCATTGTGATACTTGCCACCGTTTCCTGTTTTACCATGTGTTTGCACCTATGGAACAGTTTGAATGTATCCATCGTGCTTGACTGATAAACATTCGAATTGAGATGTCAACTTTCCTTGAAGGAACCCACTTCACTTTTGGTGATCCTGCAACCCCCATCCTTTTTAGTTCGTCTGTTAGACCTATGGTGCCTGACAATGTTGCCTTCCTCTGAACTACTGTGGCAATACTTTGGGCCCAAAGCAACATCACTGTTCCCAACTACCAGGGCTTTTAGCACTGGTGATCAAAATGGGCAACTTTGTCAGATTGGCAGTGGAGCAGCAGATTGCAAGTGGAATGCCTCCAGGCAGCATCAAGGAAGCTATAATGTACATCACAGCCTTTTTAGCAGAGGCAAAAGAAACTAATGTTCCATATAATCTGTGTACTGAAACCTGAAATGTAACCAAGATTATAAACTACTCAGTGACCCCCTCCCACTAATCATGGCTCCTGAGTCATCTATTTGAATTACAACCACCTTCGCAGTTCAACAACTTCAGGCTTCAGAAACACTTGGGTGTTGCTTTGATGTGCAAACTTGTGGAAAGTTTGCAGCCCTTAAAATCTTCTGTCAGCATTTCGTACAGAAGAGGTAGGTACACCTTCAAAGAAATGTGGCAGTTTAACATTTTTCTTTTAGACTCGGTGACATCAAATAATAATAAGCTGTAAGCCTATCATTATTTCAATTCTTAAAGTACTTGTGGTTATTAATGAGCAATGTTTATATCTGTATGTGTATTTGTTTACCATCTACCCAGTTGGTTATGCATTTAGGCGTGAGGTATAATAGTTTTAATGACATTGTTTATTTTCCAGCATTTACACTTTTGTAATAATATTTCAGGTTGAATGCTCATTTTAAACAAAAATAGACTTGATGTATACAGTAAATTAGGTTTATGCTTACAAGTTTTAAGTGTTAATATTTTTCATTTAGTATTTCTCAATGGAATTGGGTGAAACAGTTTGCCTTCAAGAGATCCCATTCTGTAGTTCTACACGTAATAAAAGTATATTGACCCCAAATTGTAATTTTTCTTAAAGTATCATCTACCGCTCAGACCTCTGACACCATCAGTGGCTGAATTTTCAGCAGCTATGCTCCTAACCTATAGAGCTCTCTCCCCTGGTCCATCTGCTCTTTAATACCATCAAAACTGTGCCTCTTTAACTGAGCCTGCTGTTAACCACCGACCCCCCCCACCTCCTCTCTTGCGTGGTGTCCAACCCAATTTCTGTGAAACATTCTAAGACTTATCCTATGTGAAAGGGTGCTGTATAAATGTAAGTTGTTGCACAGCCTTGTTTAGCTCCCTCATTATCCTGCAAGTGGGTCCCGTGCATGACTGGCTGTTAAGCTTCGCTGCTTCCCACTTGCTGAATGATTCTAGGGAAGATGTAAATCTCTCCGGAATATTTAGCGTAACTAAAGCAGTGTAAAATAAATGCACTCTTTCAATGTTTCTCTTCTGGAATATTGAGTGCTATATTTTGCTGAGTTGCTTGACCACAGGTGTGTAATAAGATCTCATACGCTATTAGAAATGACAGTCCTCCAGATATATTGGTCAGGCATTTCATGGTTGTTTGGGGGACATTGGCTGCTGCATTTACTTATAAGTGGTCACTTCACTTGAAACTCCCATGGGAGCACTCACCCACGTGAGCAGACAGACATTTCATCCACAAGGTGGCACCCCCACCAATGCAGCACATCTCTAGCACTGCATTGCAGTGCCAGCTTAAACCATACAAGTTCCGAGTCCTGAAGTGGGGCTTGTACCCGTGTCCTTCTGACTCGGTGGCAAGACTGCTACCACCTGAGCCAGACTGGCACACAAGAGTAACCCAAACAAGCTATTGACGATTGAGACATATGGATGCTTTGAGACATTTTGACATTGTAGGCAGGATATCAAATGCGAGGATTATTATTTTTATATGAGTAAACTGTGCAGACCAGGATTTATCCCCAAGACCTTCCTGCTCTGTATAACTGTGCCTTGCCCTTGAATTTTGTTCCATGTTAACTGTCAGCACATTAGGACTCTTGGCAGCTGCATCACATAATGTTCCAGCAAGTTTCAGCTTGCTCGCATCAATTTAAAATTCTCATGTGAATGCTGTTTGAAAATATTCACCCTACTTTTTCCCCCCCTGAAGGCTGTGACTTGCTAGGGTACAGTTCCACCACTAACTGATAAAATGTTTTGTTGTTAGTAATCTCTTAAGTGCCCAATATAGATTTTGGGACATTCCTGTGTGCAAATTGACTACCATGTTTGTCCACAAAATACACAGTCACTCCACTTTGACAGTACTGTATATCCGGTGAAACACTTTAAGCCTTCCTCCCAAATAGCACTAAAATAAATGTAAGGATTATTATTAAGATTTGGTAGCACCTCTTCCAACTGGCATCTTACGGTATGAATTTGGACAGTGAGTGTTGGCAGGCGAAGCAATCATGCAGAGAATCAAAGCCAAGTTCAATCCTGCAATCTTTTCATTATCCAGGTTCAACAGAAATAACTCCTTTGAGAACTCCTTTGAATACTGTACCTTGTAACATGCTGCATGGGAATAATGTTCCAAACTTTGGTGTTTGGATCAACTTTTTCCACATAGTTTTGGCTTTATAATTTCATCAGTTTGTTATACTGTATTGTGGATAGAGTAGGTATTCAATTGGAAGCATTCCTTGGTAGCTAGTCACATCATCGATTGGAATCATTAACTTGTATTTAATTTTGCTGGGTGCAAAAGGTTGACAAATACCCATGGAATTGGCACAAATGAGGATGGAGCATACAAAGTACTACTGCATTGCAAATCAGCAAAGGTGGTAGAAAATGACTATGAAACAAGTTTTAATTGTTTACATTTGGTATACAGTATATGGTAAGCCTTGCATTTGATATAACATATCACATTGTCGAGTCTTCTCAACGTGCCTCAGATGATTTACTGTTGAATATATACTTTATTGGTGAGGGCCTATATTGGTAATATGATTAAAACATGGAATTTGGCCCATTGATTCTCCTCATTTCAACATACCAAATAATATTTGCATGGCAAGTATTTTGACAAGTTACCTGGCATGCTGCCAAGCAAAATGTTTTGAATTTCCTACCCTGGCTGTCTGGTTTTGAATAATAGTGTGTTTTGCATGAGGGGCAGTAGTACAATGCGCTGGGACCCATAGAGGGAGCTCTTGAGCTCTTTACTGATAAACTAACAACCTTGGATACGCTCTAATATTAGTAAAATACATTCTTTATGTCTAAAACTTCACTATTTAGTAATTGGTTTTAAATTTCTACATTAAACATCCTGAAAGTGTATTTTTGAGAAACATTTTCAGTGAGGGGGTACTCATATTCTTGATTTATATGGCAATTAAAAACTGACTTTGCAATTGCATCAAGGACAACTTGCATTTATATAACACCCTTCATGCGGGGTAGCATCCTGGAGCGCTTCACAGTGTCTGACAACAAGCCAGGGGGAGAGGGAGTAAGCATGATCAAAAAGGAAGGTCTTTTGGCAGGATTTGAAGGTAGTGAGGGGGCAAGGCGGAGTGATTGAAGGAGAGAGTTCCAGAGTTTCGGGGCATAGTGAAGGCACGGTCACCGATGGTGGAATAGAGGGCACGAGGGACAATTAGGAGGCTGGAGGCAGCGGGTTGTGGAGGGCAAGCAGGTCGGATAGGTAGGGAGGTGCGAAGATATGAAGGGATTTGAAAATAATCTTGAAGTCGATCCGTTTGGTGATTGGGAGCCAGCGGAGCCCGGCTAGGCCTGGTATGATCGGGGTACGGAGTTTCATGCAGGTGAGTATCAGGGCGGCGGAGTTTTTAATTGGATTTTGTGTATGGTGGAGCTGGGGATACCAGCGAGGACAGCATTGGCATATTCCAGCTGGGAAGTGACAAAGGCGTGGACGAGGGTTTCAGCTGCGTCATTTGTGAGGTACGGGTAGAGGCGGGCACTGTGGCGGAGGTGGAAATTAAGTTTATTTTCCTCCAGAATGTTATGCTCTGTGGCATAGTTTCGAGATAATGGTCTTAGTTTAAACAGAGCTACCTGGTCTGTGGTATTTTTATCAGCTGTGCTTCCACCTGAAGGTGAAGTTTCTTCATGAAATAATTTTACGTTCTATTCATTGAGTACCCTGAAGCAAGGTGATTTAACATCATCAGTCACAAACACTGTTGGCTCTGTAATGCAGTCAGAAAATAACTAGTAACATTTAGTTCCAGCAAATACTTTTCTTTACCTTGAACTTGTTAAATAAACTGCCTGAGAATGCCAGTGATTGGTTTGTTTAAACTTTGTTGCAATTTTGATAATTTACCAACCCCAAACCTGGACATTGTAACAATGTTAAATATACAACCACACAAAACAAAATAAGCAGGAATATAGAAACTGAAAACAAATTCCAAAGAGTATGCTGTCTGCAAAAATGAATTGCAAGATTCGTTGTTCCCAAAGGAATCTTATTTACTAAAGTCTCTGCTGGGGAGCAGATAGGAATGCGGTCCCTCCTTCCAAAAATAGGACCTTCTAAGAAAAAGTCGAATTTTGTGCTGAAATTAAAATTCATGTTAGATATTGCAAATACACAAGCACATTTTTGCAATTGTGTTATGTTCTGCTGAGAAGTAATGAAATGGTTTATCATTTGAACTATTTCATGCTCTGTCCTACTTGGAACAATACAGCATAACAACAACTTGCATTTATATAGCTCCCCCCACTCATTTTAAGAGCATTTTAATTGCTAAGAACTTGGCAAAGCGGGCTGGTGCTTTTTACCTGACATCAGTTGATGTTGAGATCAGAAATGTGCAGTTATGTGTGTTTTAGCCAGAACGTGAAGTCATGATTTTAGCAGCACGTAAATACATTCGCAGGAATGTTGTATGGGATTGCGAGTGAGGAATCTATAGTCCCTGTTCCTTGAACTAACACATTTATACTGCTTTGCCATCTTGGTTATAATGGCCAATCTACATTTTTAGCTTCAGGTGCTTAATTTTTATTTGTGCACCTCAAAGTTTAATACCTTTAAAATTAGTCATTTTCCTCCAGTTGCTATTTCAGGACAGGTTTACCTAGTTTTCCTTAATAGGTTGTTTATTGTTTCTGCATTTCTCATGCCAAACAACAACAAGATTACATTTGTGTAGTGCCTTTCACGTCGGGAGGACATCCCATGGTGCTGGAACCATCATTACTAACAAAAATTGCTGCAATGGCAAGTTAGTTGTATGCCCCTTCAGAAGTTTTCCACATGCTATTCATAAATATTGTCTGACAGAAACTCGGCCCCTTGGAAATGCATTTAACAAAGATGTTTTTATTTTAATAGTTTCATGTTTTTTAAAAAAATACTCACAAAGGCATCCTTTTTCCAGGTACTGCCTCTTGACTAATTCTCACCACATTTCCAGTGCCATTACTAACCTCACAGAATTACATTGCGTTTCACACAGGTAAATTCCTGCTGTCTTTAGTGTCTTTAAATTTAGCGCATCTTGTCTATTGAACCATCAAATCAATCTTTATACTTCTGGAATTTGGTTGAAGAAACTATTCCCGAAGTCAGTTCAGCCAATCACAGGCCAGATATGCCACTTTTATTCTATTCCACCTGGAAAATGATAGGGATACCGTTAAAGTATTTATGGACAATGTTACAATAGGATTTTAGTGCATTTAATTAGTGAAATTCAAGAGAGAATGGGAAGAAAATGGAAAACTGTTAGCTGAAGTGGGGTGTAAGTTAGCCCTATCTGCCTGTCCCAGTGGACATAAAGATCCCATAGCACTATTCAAAAATAGAACAATTTCTTCAGGTGCCCTGTCCAATAATCCCCCAAATAAAATTGGTCATTCACTTCATGGCTGTTTGTTTGGGGCGTCCTCCTGACGTGAAAAGCGCTATATCAAATGCAAGGATTATTATTATTATTTGTGGAACAATTCAGTGCAAATTGAAATCTTGTGATTTTAAGTGTGTGAGTGAGCACTGTGGGACACTACCCTGTTTGAAGGGTGCAATATAAATTCAAGTTGTTGTTGTGAAGCGCTTTGAGATGTTTTGCCAATGTCCTAAGACACAATTTCAAATGCAAGAATCATTATATCTCCCTAAACGAGTGCCCAAACTTGACATCTGATACTATGTGCTCCTTTCTTCATTACAGGGTCTCTGATCAAATCCGGTTTGCTTCAGCTCTGCCACATGGCCTGCCTTCCCCCCCCCCCCCCCCCATCCCGCACCAAAAACTGCCATAATGTTTTTGCTTAGACTTTTCAATACACTTCGTACTGGTGTTTCTAATTTTTAATTGTGGAAATCTTCAGTGAAGCATTAGATCCTAGGTTTTTTTTATATTCTGAATATTTTCTGTAAATATTTTCCTTTCTGGAGTAGTGTCTTCATTCCCAGTCTTGGCTCAAAGCCACTTCTCCCCTAGTATTTCATATTCTGCACATAGGTTTTGTGCCATCAGAGTCGGCATCATTTTTTTAAAAAAAGAGTATTTGGAGGATGTTTAGGTTAGATTTTATTAATGGGCATTGCAGTTCCAATAGTGAGGCTTCTGGGATCTCTTCTCTTCCTGAATCTCTTTCATTTGTCTCCATTTATTTTTTGCCTTCATAAAAGCATGCTGGTAAACTCCCTGTAGATCAAGAAATTGATGAATTTCATGTCAGTCTTGCCATAAAGTTGATCAATAGGCTGGCTCAGAGCGTTTTTTCATGTTGCACCTAATTTTTCCAGTGTGTACTGCATAAGTCTACTGAGGTCCTTTCAGTGGTTTTATATTTAAATGACCTGCACTGTACGGCAAACCATCATTAATTTCAAGCTTTGCTGTAAATTTAAAAGTAGATTTGCCAGAGTATATAATTGACTTAAGTGTTTAAAAATTCTTTGTTTGTGCAGTTGCAAATTATATCTTCTGTTTCATAGTGTTGTTCTCCATATTATTGTCATTGTTCTTTGTTAAGGGTTTACAGATGTTATTCTGTTTGAACAGATGAGAGGGGCGGTTCAGTATGGATGAAATTACTTTCCCAAATGACTGTCAGAATTCTCACATTCCATTTTTACAGGAAATCCAAATTTCAGTACAAGTTGAGGCCCTTATCCATTTGTAATTTTATTCGAGTTTTGTCCCTGGCATTTTAGCTTTTGGGTATTACATTTTTTCTATTAAACATTGCATGAATATTTTTTGAAGGATACCTTTTTCCATCTGTACTTGCTTGTACTTTTCCTGACCATATCACAAGATCATAAGAGTTTGGGTGAAGATAGCCCTTTGGCCCATTTGATCTCATCCTTTCAGAATACCTATCCTACATATTGTTAATAAGAATCCATTTTGCATTGGAGTGTAAACGCTATCATTAGCAAATTGGCTCCAAAAATGAAGTATAAATCATTTGGGGCACATGATTCCAAAGCAATTTGCCCTGAAGCTTGTTTACCACAACCAGCTTGACGAGATTATTTTTCCCAGGAAATCAATTTGTATTGCTGCAGTATCAGTACAGGCAGAGCAAATCGATTTAGCTTCCATTTAAAAATGGTTTCTTAAGACCATTTAGTGTGTATTGAAGGGTTGATCACGCTACTGACTCTTCAATAACTTTTTTTTAAAAATGGCATTTGGCACTCACCAATACAATACAATCTTTGGTCTCCTGCTCTGGATTGCTTTCCTGCTGAAAGTTAATTGAAATCTGTACGTTCCCTGTGTTCCTAAGCATTTGCCTTCCCAATGACAAGTATTCTTATTTTAAGTTATTTTTGAGAATCTACATTTCAGTCAGCTACACTTGGAGGATTCCATTAAATAGTAGTAATAATGGTAATCCTTGCATTTGATATAGTGTCTTTTCATGTCTTCAAGACGTCTCAAAGCGCTTCAGAGTATACTGTGAAATGACTGTATATTTTGTGGATGAAACATGGCAGACAATTGCACACAGCAGTGTTCCACAAACAGTCGTGAATTGAGTCACCAATTTATTATTGTTTTTTTTAAGGAATTATTACCCCCGGAAAAGTGATCTGCCAATCAACTGACAACTGGGTTCCTACTTAACGCTAGGTAATAATAGTAATAATAATGCTTTCATTTGATATAGCGTCTTTTCATGTCTTCGAGACGTCCAAAGCGCTTCACAGAATATACTGTAAAGTGAATTGACTGTATATTTTGTGGGTGAAACACAGCAGCCAATTGTGCACAGCAGTGTCCCACAAGCAGTTGTAGAATGGAGTGACCAATTTTTTTTGAAGGAATTATTACCTGGAAAAGCGATCCGGTTATTGTGGAAGATTCTTATTTGACGTGTGGCCATTTTGAAGCTAGAGTGAAATATATCTCTTGGATGCCATCGTTCCATCTTGTTTGAACATTTCCCCAGCAAATTAAAGTCAAATTATTGATGGGACATATTGTGCTATTGGCTGCAAACTGAGTTTGATGTCTTCCCAAGCTTCAGCAATAAGGTTTATTATCCCAACAGTTTTGACACTGCTGCGGGCTTGGAATATGTGTGGTCATGTTTGACGTAGACTTCCTGCATTTTATTTGGGTTGTAGAAATGATATTCAGAAAAGATGTTCTCTCCAATTTCATCCCCCCGTCCCCTTCATCTGGCCCACCCGCTCCATCCATAACCCAAAAACGTTATGTTGCTGGAAGGGAAACATAAAAATATTGCTAATGTGGCCCGTGGATGTTTCCATAGGGGATCTGTCCCTCAGCAGTCAAAAGGTTGGACCATTACACCACCCTAGGGGATTGCAATTATATTGAGACAAAAGGTTCATTTACTTCTTTCATTGCTCTTACCTAGATACAGATGGGACTCCAACATAATTCTGTTATTTTAATTAGATCAATAGACACGGATGTTGCTGAGATTTTTACTGGGTAAATTATCTTCTTAGCTTGCCATTTGGAACTGTAATTTTAGGGCATTAATGTTCACTGTAATGTTTATCCCTTTTACTCTGCTGTTTAGCTACTGTTTGTGTTAAGATTTTTGGAAAATCACTGCATATTAAAAGTAATTTATAGATTTAGTACTAGAGAAATAGATCAGGAGTGCAGAGAAGATTGGGTGAGAAATAAAATGCAACCTTGAAATTTGTGAAACATTTGTTTTAAATACAAACAGCCATTTAAGTTGAAGTTCACAACTTCCTGAAAAACGCAGTGGAATATTTACTGAATTACTTGTTAGAAAATGCAAAGAGAATCATGGTTGTAATTGAAGGTGTAATTACTAAGCTGTAACTAATATTGTTTTCATTCACTGCAAAGTGAATTGTGTGTGTGCTTAATGAGTCCCACCCTGATATATACATTACTCACTCCAAAGTTCAAAAAGGACTTTGGAGCAAGCAACAGCATCAGCTTTCACAGGCCAACCACACTTTCACATTTTCACAGTTCACATATGCCCATGATGTGTGATCTGGATCAAATAGCTCCTTGATCCTGCATTGCTGCAATTGGAAACTCTGGTGTATCATGTGCGTGGCTGATTATTGGTAGAAATTTTATCTTTTAGCTTGTGTTGTTTAGATTATAAAGTAGATTAAATAGGGAATGCTTTTTTTATAAATAATTATAAGATTCCTTTCTTGCCTCTTTGCAGTTATGTTGGACATGTTTCTATTTTGTGGTCGACTAAATCTTGGATAATTGGAGGAAGCAGCATCAGTTTGTTGCATCAAGTGTGACAACCTTGCTTTCTTGGTAAGTGTTTTTCAGACATTTATTTAAGAAGTTGTTTAATATTCGGGGCATGATTTGATATTTTTCTGTGCAGACATTTTCATTAATAAAAGACTATTATTTGATTGATAGACTTGATTGTAACAAGTGAGTACAAAATGGTTTTTGATTAAGAAATGTTAAATGTATCCTTGAAAATCCTTATGTGGGGGCTCAGTTGTAGTGTTTTATCTGGTATCTGCTTCAAAGAACAATGTTTGATCATTCTTGCTCTGATAGGATTCTACTGTCGTTTCAGAAATTATGCCATTCTGACTCAGATTTTGTTGTCTCCAGTGATTTATTCTAACATTAGTTTGAAAAGGTTTTTATTCAGTATTAGGAAACTGTACTTGGAGGAAAATATGAAGATAATATGTGAGAAAATTGAATAGGAAGGAACGAGGGTTAAAGGTTTAACAATACAGATGTTTTGAAAAATTGACTTTATTAAACTTAGAAGGCCATTTTACATGGAATGCATCTTCTGGCTATGAATATTACAGTTGATGTGTTATTTTTAAAAAATGGTCCTTGGGATTATAAACGATGCTATAACAGAGCCTTCTTCATTACATAACTACTCACTTAGAACAAGTGCTAAACATTGCCTGCAGCTGTCCAGCTTCTGTTTGGAAAATCGGTTTTACAATTCTGAGATCAACTCATTAAAAAGAGATGTAGTTTTACATGCACTACAGATATGGTAATTTTGGACAAAGAAAACCAATGCCGGAAGTCTCTGCTGGAATAATGGAACAAATTGTTTAATACTTTGATATAGTTAACAGAGGAATTTTCTACTTTGAATTATTGGAAATCGGTTCAGAGATTTTAAGTTCAATGAACTTCAGTGACATATTTGGGAGAAGGGTGAAGTCACTGAATTGCAGTTCACACAGCGTGTCCACTATCTTTTTGCTCTTTTTGTCTGCACTTTAGTCTTTTAATTGGAAACTTTTTTTACTGTTATTTTGTGATTGGAGAGAAGTTGTAGGGCTCGCCATCTTTCACTCCAGTTACCTTTAGATTGAGGTTGACAATAGCATACACTTTTCAAAAAGATATATCTTGTGGATATTAAACTTAAGTGGAAACGTGCAAATCTGAAAGATTTTCTTCTTCTGCTTAATTTTTTCATTCAACCCTTACCCCGCAATCTCTTCTGCTACTTTACGGGACATGGTAATTGTTTTTTAAGATTGGCTAACCAGAATCCTTTTCTTGCCAGGTGTAAATTTGGTTTAATCTAAAAATGTTCTGAATTTGACCACTAGATTTGCTGCTGCTTCCCTTGTGCTTTGGTGCCCTCTGTAGGAATTCAGTGCATTGATATTTAGATTTAATTCTAGCTATTTGTGTACTCAAATTCCTTTCCCCAATTTTTTTCTACTTTTCAAGTAATTGTTTCAAAATAAGTCATTTTAAATTGCAATTACTTTTAGGATAAGATTTTATTGCCTACCCCATACTTGAAGATTCCAATTTGTCCCTCCCTGGGTTCATTTTCCCTTTTGTTTGACATTAAGGAGATGCATAGCATAGTGGTTTAGAGTATTCGCCTTGCAAGCGAGAGGACTCTGGTTCAATTCTCAAGCAGGCGAAACCTAAGGCAAGTTTTCCTTACCCCGCACACTTCTGTTTACCTATCAGTACGTAGGACCCTGGTTGTTGTCGATTGGTCGATTGCTTTTCCAGGGGTAATAATAATAATTTGGTCACTCAATCCACAACTGTTTGTGGGACGCTGCTGTGCACAATTGGCTGCCGAGTTTTGCGCACAAAATACGCCATCAATCCACTTTACAGTATATTCTGTGAAGCGCTTTGAGACGTCTCAACGATGTGATAAGGCACCTTATCAAAAGCAAGGATTACTACAAACTCTCTGGGACTCTATACAAATGCAAGTTGTTGTTGTTGTTAGCAGAATGTTTTCTGTAGCTTGTCAAGCGTCTCCTTTGACCTAGTGCACAGTTAACTTGCTTTAAGAGAAACATTTTAAAAGTAGTGCAGCAAAAATGCAATGAAAAAAATGAATAAAGCTTCCACAATGAATGGGATGAGAATGGATTACCATTCTAGATTAAAAGTATCCCATTCCAAAGATGAGCAATGTATCTCACCTAATGAAAGGAACAATTGCCCTGCAGTATTGACATCCATGTGGTGAGCAATGAGAAATAAACCCTCGCCATAAATACACAGAGTTGCATCAGATACAAAAGAAGGTAATGGGGTGGTGGGGATGGAAGGAACAGAATTGACCATTTCAAGATCATCTCTTTGCTTGAACTGGGGTGTTAAAGTGGCACATTTCAAGTATTCAGATTCTTTAAATATTCCTTCCCTGGTTTACCACTCCGATAACGTTCCACGTGGCCAACTCCCCAAGCTTGGTGTCAGTATCATCACTTTAAGCATTCCAAAGATTCTAGGCTCCCTCCCACTAAATGATCCAGCACCAAAATAGTGTGAGGTACTGTCGCCTGGCAAATTGCCATTGACAGACAGCAGATTCTTTAATGTATATCATTATTGCAGTGTTTTTCATCCAGATAGCACTAAAAAATGGGTTGAAAAAGGAAATTCTCAGGATATTTGAAATAACCAGTTTTAAGTGTGAGTATTAAATTTAATGGTTAAGCATCTGTTGGTTAGTGTCTTTGAATGTCTTATTTTGCATAACATATTGTACACTCATGTCAGATCAAAGATCTATTTTTAAGCTCTTTTCCAGTTATTGTTTTTAGTGAAGTGCTCAGTGTTTATTGGAGATAATGGTGTGCAGAAAAGTATCCCTGATCGTTTGTAAATACCATCAAAATTACCCAAACCTTGTGTGGAGTTTTTGATGGACATAAGTAACAAAAGCTTCTGTGAAGTAAACATAGGGCTATTTGAAAGGCAGTGCTTCTTAAGAGTTTGCCAAATGTTAGGCCTCATGTTTCGTTGAGCTATTTTTGTGGGAATGTTTGTATACCCCTTTGTTAACAACTTATCTTTCAAAATGAAAGATGAACATCAGAATTTGAATAACCAGCTATGTGGGATGTACAAATGTGATATTTGCATAAACATTATATAGACCACTTAGTGGTACCTGGAGTGAGCATTGGAGTAGTGACGTGACACTGAGCCATGACATGAGGGAGAATATCTATCTACTCCCAGCTCTGTTTCTGATGTATGCCAAGTGGGGAGGTGTCCAATGGAGTCCTTGATATCCTCCTATGTGGGAAGAGGAGGGAGCGGACAGAATTTGAGAGAGGATATTCTTGATGATCTTTAATGCTTTACGGCGCCTTGTTAAGACTTCATGGTTTGGCATTCAGTATCCATTTGCCCTCGACACCTTTACACCCTGTCAACAATGAAGGTTTTATGCCAGTATGCCAATTCATCTAGTAACTAATTCAATATTTTAACACGGGTTGATAATAATCCTTGCATTTGATATAGCGCCTTATGTCGTTGATTAGTCTCAAGTGGAGTCCTGTAGCTCAGTGGTTAGAGCACTCGCTTTGCAAGTGAGAGACCTGAGTTCAATTCCAGGCAGAGGGCGAAACCTTGGGCAAGTTTCCTTACTCCACACGCCTAATAATAATCCCTCCAAAAAAACAAAACAATAATAAATTGGTCATTTTCAATCTACGACTGTTTGTGGGACATTGCTGTGCGCAATTGGCTGCCGCGTTCGCCCACAAATATACAGTCAATTCACTTTACAGTGTGTTCTGTGAAGCGCTTTGGGACGTCCTCCTGACGTGAAAAGCGCTATATCAAATGCAAGGATTATTATTATTATTATTAAATGCTTCACAGAATATATTGTAAAGTGGATTGACTATGTATATTGTGGGTGAAACATAGCCAATTGCGCAGAGCAGTGTTCTATAAAGAGTTGTGGATTGAGTGATCAAATGTATACATACATCTCAGTCAAATAAATTTCTTTGAAACCCAAGCAACCCACTAAAACACCACTGCTGAGAGAATTGTTCTCAAAATCAGAGTTGTTAATTTGAGTCCAACTTTATGTGGTAAGTACCGAGTGGAAACTAGCTACAGGGGTTCTTGTTGTACACATCCTTATAGCTGGCTCCAAATGGGAATTTTTGGAACATTTGGGAAGGCTGAAAGTATTATCCATGATGGAGACTAGTTTCTAAGTAGTAAAGGCTGGTGTAGAAAAGATTCAGGTACACTGTCTTAGGAAGTGACTGAACGTGTTGACCATTGAAAGTGTCGTTTGGGACTTGAAGAGCCAATGGAGTCGGATACCTTTCTGCATATGCGTGTACAGTGAAATAGGAAAGCACTGACTGGTGATCACGCCTTGTTGTAATTCTGCTGAAGATTTTCTGGACCTAGCTACTGTTATAATAATAGTAATAATAATAATCCTTGCATTTGATATAGCGCTTTATCATGTTTTTCAGACATCTCAAAGCGCTTATAATGGAGGTTCTGCTATATATCCATACAGATCTAAGGAAACAGTTGTTAAAGGTTGTATATGCATAAAAAGTCCAGTTATGTGGGAATTTCTGTATGGTTTACACTGACCATTTGAATGCTTCACATTTCCAAGTGGATATGAACCTCACCTTTGTATAAAAGTAGAAAATGCCAATATAATTTCCACATACTTTACTTAAGTTGTAAAATGCCCTCATTTCAGTTTACAAAGTTCTGCATTGTGGATTCTGTTTTCATTAGGGCTTGCCTTGTCCTAATTAACCCTCTACCATTGGAAAAGCACTTCAGTGTAAGTTACCTACACCATCAAGGCAATAGTAGGCAAAATCTTTAAATTGATTTGAATTTCTAAGGCCCAAAGAGAGACTCAACCTATATATGTTACAGGAATGGTTATGGAAGACTGATTGGGAAGTTCCCTGAGCGAGGAAGTTAGATTTAGCTGTGGATAGAGAAGTACACAGCTGATGCTGACTTTTTACTGGGTGGGGTGACCTCTGATCAGTCTGGATGCCAATCTCTGGGATTCCTGGACACATCCACAATTAATATTGGCATAGCTGCTTGAGACCAGAGGAAAACCAAAATAGCACATTCCTGTGTCATTGAAAGACAGTTTTGAAATTACTTCAGTACATTACAATTCTACCAAAATTAATGTTATATAAATGGGGGAAGGGGAGAACTATAACTTTATCTTGAATTATTAATTTGTGCTATTCTCTTTAAATATGGTTTGAAATTGGGCTGTAATCTACCCAGTTAAAATATTCCTTCAGGGACTTTTATTGCAGCTCAGTAGATGAATACAATGATAGCCCATGGCTATCACTACTGAGGTATGTCATATTTGCTAAACCAATTAATCTCAGACAAGGAAGGGGAGGGAGATTAAAAAAAAGCAAGATATTCTGCTCCTCGTTGCTGTCAGGGTCACAGGGTAGGAATGTTGATGAGGACAGGATTGGGCTGGATATTTGATTATAGCCCTCTGACTCTCTCTAGGTCACAGAATGAACACCCGATCTCATGGATACTCATTATCCTCGTGGAGTCCTGTAGCACAGTGGTTAAAGTACTCGCCTTGCAAGCGAGAGACTTGGATTTGATTCCCGGCTGAGTGAAACCTTGGGCAAGTTTCCTTAATCCACATGCCTGATAATAATCCCTCAAAAAAAAAACAATAAGAATTTGGTCACTCAATCCACGACTGTTCGTGGAACACTGCTGTGAGCAATTGGCTGCTTCGTTTCGCCCACAAATATACAGTCGATTCACTTTACAGTATACTCTGTGAAGCGCTTTGAGACGTCTAGAAGATGTGAAAAGCACTGTATCAAATGCAAGAATTATTATTACAGCTCACTGAAAACCTACTGAAAGAAACCCCTGCACTGCAAATTAACAAAAAATTCACTTGCATCATTATACAGTACTCTATTTAATTCCTACTGATGACACTGCACAGAATTAAGTTCATCGCAACACGAGAAGATTTATTTTAAACTTGCATAGCCAAGAAAATGGAAGGTTCCCACAGTTACGTTCCCAGTGGAAGACTGAAATGCTGTATTTACTACTTGGCAAGTTGACTGTTGCTGGGGCCATAAGAACCGGGTGTGGGAACAGAAATTCACACTGGTGCAATGAAAGATGGTGTTTCGGTTGAGAATAAGACATTTTTGTAGTAGTGTAGGAGGAGCTCTACTTTGCATCTGGTCTGGGTTGTATTCGAACCACAGAGTTATTGATGTTACTGATGAGCCACATCTTGATGGGTTCAAGAATTTCTAACTCTCCCTTGTCACACACACAGCGAAAGTAATCAATGCACTAAAAATATTAGAGGTACTTTTGTATTGTTAGGTTTAGCTGTTTAGGTGGATATTAAAGGACCCATGACACTGTTTGTAAAGACGAGAGCATTTCTCCCCATGTCTTGGCTGACAATTACCAGATGAATTGTGGTATCGTGGTTGCTTGTGGGATCTTGCGGTATACACATTGTCTACAAATACTCAATCACCACACTTGACAGCAAAGCCCAGTGAAACGTTTTGATATGTTTGAATGTAATAGGCGCATATTACATGTTATGATTTTGTTGTATTAATATACAGGTATCATTTAATTGAAATACTTTTTTTACACTGCAAAACAATGAGATTTTGGACTTTGTGTGTGAAACTCAGGAGAAGATGGATGCTTTAAATCTATGGGAAGCAGGGTCAGATTTGTGATCATGTCATGTTCTTATTTCAGTGATGTGAATAGATTGAAAGAAAAAAGTTACTAAACAAGCAGCCATTATCAAATTGCCCTATATTTTAGTGATAGGATAGTGACAGTTTAATTGTTCACTTAATTTCTGGATCACATAGCTCCTTTGTGTTTTAAAAGGTTTTCTTATGATTTAGGAATTACTTAAGTGAATAATACTGTCAGGAACTTGAATGCTGGATATATTCCACCAAGTATTTCCCACCAATATCTGATGAATGAGCTGGAGCAGAATAAGAGCTACAGTGACTGGACATGTTTCAACAAACTTTAAAGCCTCCTTTTATGTGAAAGCTGCCTTATTTGCATTAAAAAGTAGTTTTTAGCAGAGGGCTTTGGTATTCTGAACACTCATTCATTCCCAAATCCATTAAGCAAAGGAACTTTTTTGTGTTTGTAACTCAAATTTCTCCCTATAAAATGAAGCTTTGAAGCTAACCTCCTTTACCCACATTAATAAGGAATCGCTTTGAAGACCTCTTATAGAACCTGCAGATTGCCTATCATAAAATCTGAGAAATCAGCTCCAATATAACAAGTTTTAGGTAGGTGTTGTGATGTTTTTCAACAATTATTGCACAAGTTAAATAGAATTGAATTTGTGATCAGCAATCATTTCCTTTTTTTGGGTCAGCCGAATGTCTAACACAGGTAGAAACTCATCATCATGCTTAAGAGTATCCAAAACAGTCTGAGGGTTCCAAGCATCCCAACTACAGGTGGAACTTCCGGAGATATTTATTAGAATGGAATGGGCACTCTCTCCCTGGAGGACACGTCCTGCCCACCTCATTCCAGATTGTCAGGGGACCCCGAGTGTGGGTTGGTGTACTGCTGGAGTCCAATCAGCTAAAACCTTATAGCTTGTCACTGAAGCTTGGTTTGCTGGGTTAACAGGAGCTGAGCAGGGTAATCCCTGTCCTCAGCAACTGGAATGAGCCAGGCTGGCTGGGCTATCATCGACAGTGCTGGAATACTGCAGCCCCACATGGCTCGGGAACTGGATTATCAGCCTGCCACATGTGGTTGGATTAATTCTGGCATTCCTTTGCCAAAAGTGTCACCTTGGAGCCAGTTTAGCTTACTCTCCCTCTGCTCCATAGAATAGTCACGAGTTGGTCGTTTTGACGAGCATGGATTTGAGCTTCCCAAGATGGATGGCAGGAATTCCCTGTGAGCTTTTCCTTATACAGTTAATGAATTAGTTGGTTTAAGGCACCTTAGATGTTTTTCAAACTGTCTTGTTGGGACTAAAAGCTTACTGCATTCTGAAATTTCTAACTGTGATGTGTATAGAAAATGCAGAATGATGAAAACGGTTGTATGAGATTGGTACAGCTGATAGCGCACTTGTCTGTAGGTCAGAAGGTTGTGATCTAGGTCTGAGCTCATAATTTACAATCCATGGTCATTGGGTACGAAGGAAACAGCTGGACATGGATTCACAATCAGCTCACATTAAGGACTCAAAGGGTCTTTGTTAGGAGAGTTCGTCATAATGGAGGAGGTATACTTGAGGTGCCTCAAGTGTCTGTACTGGGACCCCTCCCATTCCTCGTATATATTAATGACCTAGTTTGCAGACCCAGTATAAGACGCTTACAATTGCAGATGACCCCAAGTTGAGGGGAATTGTGGAATCAAATGAGGCACCAAAGGTCTCCTGATAGGCTGTACACATGGGCTGAGAACTGGTAAATGAAGTTTAATGCAGATACATGGTGGTGTAGGCTGAGACTGCAGACTGGTACTGGATAGGCGGTACATTATTGGTGGTGGCGTCTCTTGGGTGAGATGTTGACCTGAGGTCCAGTCTGTTTGGGCAGGATATTAAATGTCCCATGTCACCATTTGAGAAGTGAAAGGCATTTCTTCCAGTTTCCTGGCTAATAATGCTGCAGATTAATTTGTTTTCCCTTTCTGGTACAGTTTTAGCAATTTTGCTTAGATTGGTTAAATCTGCCTTCCAGTCAGGATTTTTCGCACTCCCGTAATCACAAGGGACTTTTTCAAATGTGCAATTTGTTATGCTAAATTGGACTCTTTCTGAAACCAGTTTCAGAACTGGGTGGCATGGTGGCCAGATTTTGGTACTTTGCCACAGTCGAGAGAAGGCTGCTTACAGCTGACTTGAGCTAGCACACATACTGTGATTTTGTTTTCGTAAATTTCTGCCACTTCCGAGCCTTGGTGACAGCTGGCGTGACCTTCTAGCTGCCTGGATCTATTGGCTTTGCTCCAGTCATCTGCTACAGTGAGCGGCCTCTACCACTGGTACGGACAGGGATTTAATTGACTATGGGAAGCAGCTGTGTAATCTTCTGGATGAAGGCCAGCAAATATCCTCCAGTACTGGAGGAGATTGTCTGCAACCTGATTGGGTGATTAACAGGACATGTGAGTGGAATGGCTGAATTCACTTGTGTTTTAACACAGGGAAGGGTGAAAAAATGGAGGTATACACTGCTTCAGAAATGGGGTACGTAAAAATCAAAATTTTAAATTGAATTCTTAGGTTTTTTCTTCATCAGACAATGTAAAGTTGAAAATCTGGATTGGTATTTACTGTAGAATGGATTTGGCTTTACAGTAGATTAGAGACGGCTGTATTTTGTGCGTATCAGTCTTTTTTCACGTGAAAGGGAAAGAGGGTTGGGGAAGAAGGAGACATTGTATTTTCATTGTATAAAAAGGATTGACGCTGATTATTAAAGAAAAAAACTGTCTCAGGAAAACCAGACTAGAACGTTAAAAAAAATTGTGAATCGGATCTTAAATGAAAGCTTGATCTATTCATGTCAAGAGATGCTGTTAGGAATAAAGGCGACTAAAGCAGATGGTTTGATTTGAATATAAGCTTATGATGTTAGAATACAGTTGTTCACGCTGAGTCTTGATGCCGAGACTGGTTAAATTATAATTTGTCCTGTTTAATTTTTGATCGATCCAGTGGTCAGTTAATATACTGCGGAGCAGTCTTCGCTTCCAAATACATAGAAAATTTGTATTTTAATGATGCCATGCTGTGTCTTTGTAGTAGCTGAGTGGTGCTTTTTGTGGTTGACTGCAACCTTTGCTCTCTGAATGCTGTGGCGGAGCAGGTACTGCTGCACTGCTGATTTAAAAATGATGTGGAGAATAGGCTTGCCACGACAAGATGGGAAAAAATTCTCCGTAGCCATAATTATAACCCTTGCATTTGATATAGGGATTTATCACATCGTTGAGACGCCTCAAAGCGCTTCACAGGATATACTGTGAAGTGGATTGACTATATTTTGTGGCCAAACTGACCTTTGTGTGACTGTTTAAATTGAAATTGGGTTAAACTATCCAGTGTGAATTAGAAAAGGAAATGGATTTTAAATTTACGCAAGGGAGAAAACAGCTGTTGTAATTTCTTTTGTATGAAACTGCACAATAGCGCAGCTGAAACCTACGCTTTGAACTGAACGCTCAGGGAAATCTTGTTAAATTATTTATGAAGTGTCATTAGAACAAATGGGATTTTCCTCACTGCATGTCAGCAGCAGAATATATAGAATATGAAAATCTGGTTGTTTCCTTAAATGCAAGTTTTGTGTCATAAACATTTTCAAACATTATGAGATGATAATTCTATTTTAAAATGGAGACTCCTATAAAGATCTATAACTGCAGTTCCTAAACATTTTTTTTGCAGACCTTATGTTTATCGTACAATTGAATGGTAAAACACTGTAGTTCAGTTTTATGAATTTCCTCCTTTAGATTACCCTGCTAATTTGAAAGTCGGGCATCAACTAAAATGAATCTGCTTTGCGGTTTTGTTGTTCGCTACTAATTTCAATCCCAGATCGATTTTGAAGAGTGAATTCGGAGCTACTGTTGAATGAACCAAAACAAACCAGGCATTTCTGCACAGTTGTTTTATGTTTAATAAACATCAGTTATATACATTCAAGCAACCAAGAATCTGCTCCATTGGCAATGCATAGATATTATGTTGGTCTTCTTGGCAAGTGCCGTCCTGTATCAATTCAGACATGAAGTGAAGTCGTCTGGATTAAAACACAGAAATGTGCAAAATGCACAGCAGATCAATTTGCATCTGGAAGAGAAAATTTGTTAACATTTAAGGCTTGACTATGAAGGTTATGTCTGAAATATTAACCTTTTTTTTCTCTTTCAGCTACTGCTGACCTGATGTTGGCTGTCTATTTATTTCAGATTTCCAGCCTCTGCCCCTCTGAATTGAGTGACAATTTAATTCTCTTAAAATCTTGGGATTTAGTTGACCAAATTTAAAACAGTTTTAATAGTTTGGATTTATTTATTGTATACTAATAAGCTTTTGTGTTATTTATTTTGAATCCATTGGGAAAATATAAACCATCTTTCAACTGTTTGCAGAGTCATTGGTTTCTCACACTCATGCAATAAGAACTTTTTATTTCTTTAATTTTATCTTGGACTGAGGATATCCTCTAAGTTGTTTCAAATCACTGGAGCATCGACGTACAGTGTGTAAGTGTATAGTTATTTGTAAAGGCAAATTGATATTTTTTTTTGGTTAGTGCTGTGTAGTGTAGCCCTACTTAATTTTTTTTTGTCATTTCACATTGATAATTGGTTAAAATGGTAAAATATGAAAATGCGATTGGTTCATCTGTCCTCACTTGATTTAGCATTTTTCTTCAGAATGTGTCGCCCTCTTTGTTGGCTTTGTTCCCCTTGACCAAATGTACCGCTGTATTCAAGTGGACAAGGCAGATAGTTTGCACTGCTATTGGGTAGTCAGAAAGAGATGCAGACTGTGCTTCATTATGAAGATCACTTTCAGTGTTTGCTCCCATTTAATCTGGGATTGAGAATTAAGCACTCTGGGATGTTACCCTGCATGAGGGGTGCTATATAAATGCAAATTGTTGTTGTTGGGATCTGAGTGAAGCAGGATTTCAAACCTATGTCTCTACAGTGTCGTAGGCAAAGATGATAAATAGAAAATAGTTTAGGCTTGCTTTAAAAGAAACCCTAAACTGTTCAGTCCACAGCCATCACAAAACATAGTCAATTCACTTTACAGTATATTTTGTGAAGCGCTTTGAGACGTATGGAAGACATGATAATGCGCTACATCAAATACAAGGATGATTATTATTATGGTGTATGCCTTATGTCATCTGTGTCACCCACAGAAACAGCTTTGGTCAAAGTGTCAAATTACATTTTGACCACCAGGGCTCCTCCCTCTGTCTCCTCGTCCTCCTTGACCTCTCTGCTGCCTTTGACTGAGACCACTCTATCCTCCTCCACCACCTCTCCTCGCACCTCAACCTTCATGGTTCTGTCCTTGAATGGTTCAGATCCTACCTCTCACACCATCTCTACTTCATATTCACAAACGGCTTCTCCTCTAGCCCCCGCACCGTCTCAGGGTTCTGTCCTTGGTCCCCTCCTCTTCGATATCTATCTGCCCCTTTTGGTGACATCATCTGTAGACACGAGGTCAGCTTCCACTTTTATGCGGATGACACCCAACTCTATTTCTTTGCCTTAACCTGGACTTCAGGACCACTGCTGTCCTGACAGAATGTCTGTCAGACATCAAGTCCTGGATGAGAACTAACTTTCTACAGTTGAAAGTCAACCAGCCCGAGGCTCTCCTGATTGGCTCCCGTCAGCGCCTCCACACCTCAGGCGCTGACAGCATTACCATCCATGGTGCACACTCCACCTCACTGAGCCAGTCAGGAACTTTGGCATCTTGTTTGACCTTCAACTCTCCTTTCTACCCCACCATTGGCTGGCGGCCTTCAGCTACTCTGCCCCCATATTCTGGATCTCCATTCTGCATTCCCTCTGCCTCACCTTCTTCAAAACCCTCCTCTTAAACCGTGCCTTCGATCATCCTCCTTCCCAGCCCCTGCCCTCCCCGATCCCGAGTTAGGGTCTAAAATACTGATCGTCCAGCTCCTTGGGGCGTCCTCCCGATGTGAAAGGTGCTGTACAAATGTAATTTTGCTGTTGTCATGGATGTCAGTTGAATCTGTCATGTATTGTAGGCAGTCCTTTTCTTGTTTGACTTGATTGAGTAAATGCATCAGGCTCGGTGCTGAAAAGTTGTCCCCCCCCCTCCCTCCAAAATGGTGGAGCCAAGAAGAAGAAGAAAAACAGTTAAGAACCATTTCAAAGCTGCAAAGGGTTTGAAAAGATAAAATATATAAATGAATAATGTAAAAGTTGGATTTTTTTTGAGAATGAAAGTGAAAAGGAGACCCCTGTTTGAGTAGAATTGAAGCATTTTAGCAATTCTTATTTCATTAATGTTGTTTATTTGGGCAGTATATGGTTATCACAATAAAGCCAATGTTGACATTTGGTTAATTTTATTACTATGCTGTTTGTTAAAGCGTCACGGTGTGGAAAAAGTTTTTTTTTAAAAAAAAAGTACGCCCAGGGAGAATGGAAGTTTGCTGTGCCTGTCCACAGTCTTAAGGATTAACATGGTACAGTACTGCTACTCTTATTACTATTGAAGTACTTTTGCTGCTGGTAGAATCGTGCTAATTTTTTTCTTCAAGAAAGATTACTTTTCTATCGATGTATATCCATGAGCTTGTCAGAACAAGCTTTTTCCTCCCCACATTGGCAGTCCTTTATGATTGCATATAATTTATAGTGAGGTTTGAGGGGAACTATTGGGAAGGTTTCCTGTAAGAAATGTTGTGCCAAATAACCAGTTGCCTGTTTCAATTGTGATTAATGGTGTGGTATCTGTATTGTCAACTGATGACTGATGGATTGAATCTTCATTTAATTTTTCATCTGAATAATGGTATCTCTTTAACACTGAAATGTCAATTCTGGGTTGGAGCTCAAATGGCCCATCTGGAGCTCAAACCCATAATGTTCTCATCAAGAAGTAAGAGTAATACAGCTGCCATTTAAGAACTTAGGAACAGTCACTTCATTGCATTCCCCGCAAATCTGTCAAACCTTAGTCTCTATAATTGAGTCCCATGGTGTTCGCAATGTGTCCCCTCTGGTGATCTGCAGCTCAGTCCCTGAAATTTGGAATGAATTTCAGATTCTTATTTGTATTTTAGTTGATCTTTGTTCTGACCTAATGATGATCAACCTTATTTCCCCTTATGAACTGGAATAATGTCTAAAATAATCTAATACTGCATAAAGAGAATTCAGAAAAGTAGGGGCTGTAATTTCTGATAATTTAGATTGGTTATAGCAAGACATATTGCAAAGCTGGATGACCTACATCGAAGGACCATTAGAGGCTTTTAATCTACAAATGAAGAACCTGGGTATTTTAGTGGGTCTATTTTTATGATTAAAAGCCAGTGGTAGGGGAATTTGATACAAAAAAGGTAAGTTTGGTGAAAATCAAGATTTATCTGCCACATCAAAAACTGAAGAAAACTAGCCAGATATTAACAAAATGGCTGCTTTATTGTTGAAAGTGATTGCTGATACAACAGATGATTATCCACTCTCAGAAGTTATACTCCCACTGTTGTATTATACTTTACCAGCCCTTTTCTGACCATGCGCCTCTCTTTCTGTCCCTGAGTCTAACTTTCTATAATGCTTTCTCTTATTCTATACTGTATAGAATTTAGTATTGAAGAATAAACAGCAAACAAATTAAATTATACAAGAGATTACCATGGGCATATGGTGTGTGTACAGATTGATTCATAATGTAGTGCATGTATGTCCTGGAATTGATGCGCATGCACCATTCGAGGCACTTGAATAGATAATTGAATCAATTTTTAAAAAATTAAATTTAGGGAAACATTTTTTACCAATTGACTTTCACTGGAAAAAACACAGATATTGAAAAATTACTTTAATGGTCCTTATCTACATATTATGTTGAGGTGTGTTTAATATGTTTATGTGAGGAACACAAAATGTAGCCTTAACCAATTTTTTTCTCTCATGATTAGTGTAACCTATTGTGTTCATATGAGTTGATCAGTTTGAAGACGTGTCCCAGTGGTACCATTAAAATTGGAATCTCGGAAACCAGTTTGGATATTTTAATTCTGTTTGCTATAGAGATGTTAACCTTCAACTTAAAAATCCAAATCAATATTTCTGGATTTTAAATTGAACTTTGTCCACTGTTTTTACTGGCATGATGGTCACCAGCTTGTTTTGTAACTTGTTTTCCAGTTGAACAGTAGCTTTAAATGACTCATAGTAGGATTTTTGAGTGATATTTGGGGTGATTCATTGTGTTACTCATGAAATAATTTTACAAAAACCTTTTCAAAAGCACTAACAATTTAAACCATTAAAAGGACCTTTCATTTCATACATTAATGATCTAAGGATCCTCAGTGACTAATGTCTTATTGATCTTTCTTCCTATTTTTACTGACCATAATGTGATGCAGTCGACATTGCAGCAATTAGTGGGTTGCTATTTTGGGACGACCATAATTGATTGAATGCCAGAAGAATTTCCTATCAAATTATTACATTCGAAATATTGGATGTATTTAAGGTTGTTTTGGATGAAAGAATTCCTTTGAGGTCACAGAAATTGTAGAAATAGCGATTGCCATGTGGTGGAACGGCATACGGAATGAACTGCTTAGTGGAACATTAAACGCAAGAGTTAACACAATTTAAAGTTGTAGCTCCTCTGATTTCTTAGTGTGTGAAAGCACTACGGATCAAAACGCATACAGACCAGAAGGTTGCAAGTTGAATCCTGGTTAGTGAAGATCTTAGTCTGGGCTGCATTTGGGGTGCAGGAATTGTCCTTTAATAATAATAATCAAGATCCGTCTAAAGACCCTGTTGTTTGACTGTGCCTTCTGTCACCCTCTCTACTCTTACCCTCCCCGCCCTCCACCTCTCCTGATCCCAACCACCATCTCGGGTGCGAATCCTTGACTATCCAGTGCCTTGGGACGTCCTTCTGACATGAAAGGCGCTATACAAATGTAATTTGTTGTTGCTTATGCACAAATTATCTCTCCGTACATTGGGATCAGACCATTTCACTATGTGCTGAGAATACATCTCCCTCCAACCCATTTTCTCAGGCAATGAATGTCGAGTGGTGTTAGAGAAACAAAAAAAAGCACAAATTCTTACTGCTTGTTCTCCATTGTTTTCAGTATGGATCTTGTCTTACTATCTTTTTTTGTGATAATTGGTCACAGTATCCAAATTGAACCACCAGAATTTGTATTTGAGCTATACAGGAAAGGCGTTTCCTTTAGTTTCCCAGTGTTTTCCTTTAGGTGTCCTTGTGCTTTCCTGATAAGACAAATAAAACTCTTCAAGAGAGATCTAAAGTGCAATTCTTAGCTGACAACTAAATTTAGAATGTAAGACAATTTAAGATGCTCCAGAAGAGTGCTGAAATATTTGCATTGATTTCCCACATTTTCTCATAGAACAATGGCTTACTAAATTATTTAGTATTGAAGTAGACAGATATTGGTGGATTCAACCCATTTAGATTTCATTTACTGGTGATAAATGAGTAGTTACTATTCCCCCTCCTCCCATACAGATACTCAGTTATTCACATAAATTCTTGTTTTAGGTTCCCTTCATATGTTGAAAACTAGTTGAGAAAATAGGCAAGTAACATTCTTTGTTACATTCCATGGAGGTATATTAGATTATAGCAGAGAGGCACATGCATTTGCGGGATGTGTTTGAGAAAGTAATCTGTGTCACGCAAGCAAAGCACTCTTTCCCTTAAAGACACAACTCAGTTGTTCTACTAATTTAGTCTACAGGCAGATTATCAATAATATATGTGATTTTAAAGATATGCTATTTAAATTTTATGAATATGTAAATGAAGTACAGTGTATTCGATTAAAATCACTCAAATTAGAAATCCCATTAATAGAAAAAGGGAATAAAATTAATGATTAGTAATAATTTGGGGGATAAAAATGTAAATGGCAATATTCCAGGTATTCGTTTACTTAAAATTATTGGAGAATTTGGTCCTTTTATCTTTAAGGCCAACACAGAAGGATTCCACTCACTGATTTAATTAATAGGCACCCAACACTTGATAGTTAACCTGGAATGTTGAACTGTCTGAACGCATTTCACGAGTAATGTAGTTAGTGTGTATTTGTGATTGCCGTATTCAGTTTGGTTGAAAATGGCAAATAAAGTGAAGGAACAAGTTCAGTTTTTCTTTGTTAGATGCAATTTTTTAAAAAAATGACATTCCTCCCCACTTGAATTTTTTAAGAGGTCTTGATAGTGCTGTTCAAGATAGTGAAGAGTTATGATAGGGTATAAAGCAAGAGTTTTTTATCTTGTGACAAGGAGAAACAGATTTAAGATGATCAAAAATAATTAAAGGGCATGTTAGAAAAATAATCTTTGTACAGAGGGTCTTTGGAAGGTTGAATTCTCTGCCACAATCAGTCTTGAAATAAGAGTTCACAATTTTTTAAAAGGGATTTGGAATAGATGATTGAAAAATATTTGTACAGGGAGCAAGCAGAAGAGTGAAATTGTATTAGATGCCTCATATGGGAATAAATGTGGAAGGAGGGGGGAGACATCAGCTATTAGCCTAATATATACGTACCCAAGAAAAATCCAAAATGCGGATACTGGTTCCATCAGCACTTCAAATAATCAACCCAGCTAATGTTTTATAATTGGGGCCCACAGTAATTATGTTGAAAGCCCTAAAAACTGAGGCTGTATATACTGGCTTACAGGTTAAGGAGGATCTGATGCACATGTTCAAAATTATGAAAAGTTTTGAGAAGGAAAATAGTGAAATATTTCCATTGTTGATCATTCAGCAACAAGGGTATATAGATGTTACCAAAGGTGCCTATTGAAATCCAGTCATTTACCGAATTTAAAAGGGAATTAGATAGACTGTTGAAGAATGAAGTAAATGGAGAAAGAACAGGAATAGGGGATTAATTTATTGGTCAGTGTGACAGATACAACGGTACTAGCATAGCGAGCCAAATAGCTGTCTGTGATGAAATTTCTGTGATCGTTCACTTAAATTTATTCCATAGTTTTACATATCACGGAGTCAGAGTAAATTGAGGAAATAACGAAAATATAATTGTTCCTGTATAAATATGGTTAAATAGGTGGTTGAACTACATGTAATAAAAAAGGGCAAAGATAATCTGTTTCTAGTCAGATGGGGTCTTAGAAACATAATTCTCTGCTGCAAAGTACATTTAGGATGGAGGTGGATTAAAGAGTAAAATCTATTTGGACAGTAATCTTTTATGACTATGACACACTGTTATGATGGGGATTACTGTAGTTTTACACAATTTGAAAAACTTGCTTATTATAAAGGATGTGATTTTAGTCATTTGTTTTCTTTCACTATAGCTATGTATTTTAACAAATGCCACTGGAAGTTCTACTTTGCCACCTTATTCTTAAAGGAAGAATCTGTGCCCCAAACAACTTTAGTATACAAATCACAACTCAATACTAGTTCCAACTGATTGATTTTTAAGTATTACTTTTCTACATTGGTTAGCAGGTTAGCCTCTTAACTATAATCTTCCATTGCTTGGTATTGCTGGTTAAATAAATAAGGGAAAGTAGAAGTATTAATTGCCAACAATCTTTCAGATAAAATTGATATAATTCACTTCATGATCGTTTGTGGTATGTTGCTTTGCTAAATTATAATAATAATAATCCTTGCATTGATATAGCGCCTTATATCTTTGAGATGTCTCAAAGCGCTTCACAGAATATACTGTAAAGTGAATTGACTGTATATTTTGCGGGTGAAATGTGGCAGCCAATTGTGCACAGCAGTGTTCCACAGACAGTCGTGGATTGAAGTAACCAATTTTTTTTTGATGGAATTATTACCCCCGGAAAAGCGATCTGCCAATCGACCAACAACATCAGAGTGGCTGCGACTGTTGTGTTGACTAATTTACTGCTAGGTAAACAGGTGTGTGGCGTAAAGAAACTTGCCCAACATTTCACCCTGTTGGGGATGGAACCCAGTTTCTCGCTTGCGAGGAGAGTGCTCTAACCACTGAGCTACAGGACATGCAGTGTTCGCTGTACACTCACTACCCTTTACAATAAAATCATCCAAAGCGTTTGAGATGTTTAGACTACAAAAGCACAATATCAAATGCAAGGATTACTAGTAATTTCTATATCTATATAATGTTGATAGAGACCACACCCACTTTTCAGATTTCTCTCTTTTTGATGGCAAAGGTTGGGTCAAAATTTGTAAATTAAGGACGTAGAATGTTTTCCAATTTGTCTATCATGGAAATTTTGAAAGAAATTCTGAAAGACCTCCTGTCAACCCTCCATTCTCACTCTTCCACTCAGTTCCAAAGACAACCATTGCAGATTTCCACTGAGATCATTGATAGAACTCTGAAAGTCTGAGAGACTTTCATTTCTAGTCTTAACCATGATAATTAAACAACAAATAAAATAAGCAATAATACAACATTCAATTTATTAAACACATGAAAATAAAATAACAAACTCACCAACTCTGATGGACCTAAAAACTATCCATAGCTCTCCCTCCACTTCCTGCACATCTCATGCATGAAGTTGGAGGTGTATGTCGAGAGGTAAAGTTCCTGATCCTCTTCACAGGGCAGTCATTTGACATCACTTCCTGCAAATGCATTCCGTGGGCAGAAGCAACAAGAAGAGTGACCATCTTGCCATAGCGTTCTCTCACAAAATAGCTTCTGATTTGTGAGATAGCCCTATGGCAAGATGGTCGCCCTTCTTGTTGCTTCTGCTCATGGTGCACATTTGTAGGAAGTGATGTCAAATGACTGCGCTGTAAAGAGGTACATAGTTAGGAGCCATATTTACATCACTTCCTGCTTGTATGCATCACATAGGACATGCTTTTAAGACTATCTTTACTTTTTAACATTCTAGTCTGCAACTTTCAAACTATACCTCCTGGCATGTCCTCGAATTCCTGCACATGTGGCTGCCACCACAGTCACACTCTGAAGTTGCTTCTGTAAGTGCACAAACTCCACATTTGGATATGAAATGGATCTGATGGGCAGAAGAGAGACAAAGAGAACAAAGATCATGAGAGCAAAGTGACTAGTGAATGTGAGACAGGTGAGAGTGTAAGTGGGAATAAGATAATGGGAAGATAAAATAAGAGTGAAAGAGTGAGGGTAAAGATAGACAGAGATTAAGTGTTTGTGATGTGGGGTACTGTAGAGGGGGACAGTGGAGTGAGAATGTGAATGAATGACTATGAGATATAAGAAAGAAAATTGTGAGAGGAAGAGTGAATCAAATACAGCATCAGATAAAGGAGAGATGGAAGAGAAGAGTGATTCAGTAAGAGGTGGGGGAAGCAAGTGAGTAAGGGTGACTCTGCTCTCCCACCCTCCCTGTTCATTATGTGGTATTGTCTCTATGAAACCAGTTACTCAAATCTCAAAACCTCAAAGAAGTTGTACAAATCCAAGTTGCTCTTCAGAACAGGAAGTGTGGCAGACAGTGTTAAAAAGATACAGAGATGGAAAGGCACAAACATAATTGACAAGGGAGACAGATGGAGTGACTCACACAAAATCTGAATCTCTCTCGCATACAGGATGTGGTGAGGTGGGATAGAGATAGAGAAGGAGATAGAAATGGGAAACGAGGAGAAGTACAGGCACATGGAGACAAACAGAAGACACTCATTCACAAAATATATATGACCAGTCGCTAATTTTCCAGACCGTCGATCCCAGATAAGTCCTCTTTGCTATTGCCTTTCCTGGATCAGGCCACTTAACAAATTGTGCTACAAATTAAACAAGTATTTTTCTGCACATTCATGGCCATCCTGTTCTCCATAGAAAATGAGGGAACTAAACAGATGGTGCACCAGTCAGGTTCATTGGTGCTCTTATACTCTTACTGTGGTTCTCACCCCTAGTGTAAACCCGCGAAATGTCTCCTGCGTATGAACTAGGTGGCATCTGTATTAGATCCTCCACTGTGTGCACAAGTCCCTAATCTAAGATGAAACTTCACTAATGAGTCAACACGACAGGTTATACCAAGGCTTTATGTAAATAGCAGAGGGAAGCTTCCGTCAGAGTCCTGCACATTAAAGACAAGCTTGCAATAGCTCACAGGCTTACTGCAGCCTTCAACCAATACAAAACATGTAAAAGGCACAACATTATAAAGGAAAGCAGGTTAATGAACACAAATAATAAGGCATCTGTGACACTCTCCATCACATAGTGGACCATCTGAGCCTTCTTATTTTTCAAGCTCAACAAGAAGCACCAATCAGGTGGCATCTCTAGAGAAAGTGGAAAGGCTATTTGCATTATCTTGTGGGAAATTTTGAGTTTTAACTGATTCTCTTCCCCCTCTCTTTAGATTTTATAATAATCCTTAAATTTTCTTATAGCACTTTTTACATTGGGAGGCTGTCTCAATGTAATTAAATGATGTGCTGTAAAGTGTAGTGACTAGTTTGCAGGCAAAAGCAACAGCTAATTTGTGCACAGCCGTGCCCCACAAACAGTCATGAAGTGAATGACCAATTTTATTTGGGGGATTATTGCCCAGGATACTTGGAGATACTTCTTTCTCTTTTCAAATAGTGACATGGGATCTTTAACATTCACTCTAACCATCAGATGGAACCTCAGTTTAACATTTCATCCAAAGGGTGTTTGTGCTTGACTGTGCTTGTGGTCATCATTCCCCTCCACACCCCACTTGACTCTCACCCTCAACTCAGATGCCAGACCAGTATTAAGTGCTTCGCATCCACCAATGTGAAAAAAAGTGTAGATGCAAATTTGTATTGTTGAATTGAAAGGCACTATATCAGATGCAAGGGTTATTATTATTATTAGTAGTAGTATCTTACTATCTTCTCTTTTGGCTTTATCCCACAATGTTGTCATGGGGGAGAGTTCTACTTTTGATTTTGAGCTCTGCAACTTCCTGCTACCTGAACATTTTATTTATTTCAACATGTAGAGATTTCCTTTTTTTGCTGTACTGATATACATTTCATTTTTGGCTTTAGTTGGCTGCTATTAGATGCTGACATGATAAGTCTCAGAACTGAGCCTCTGTTCTACTGTTTTGGTATATGTATACTTCTGTATTTTGAAAAGTTCTTTAAAAAAATTATAATCCTACAAGAATGTTAAATCTCTAAAGTGCGTTATGTGGAATGAAATTAGATGTTCAAAGACTTTCTGAACATGTAACCACTTCAGCACAAGAAATTAATACCAAAGAACTCTGGGATTGTGGTGGTCTCCATTAACAAGCTCTTGTTTTGATAAAATAACATATTTGCTTGATTCTACAGTGTGCTTGTACCTGTATAACTGAGTATTACTTTTGAGTTACCTCTGTCAGAGGTTTTCCCATTTTAACCTAGATTTTGCGCATGGGAGGGCTATCAACAAACAGTAAAATGCAATACATTTTTGGCAAAGTAGGTTTCTTGGGTTATTGAGAATCACTTGCTATCTGTGCATTCATGACTCCTTCCTGTTTGCCATCTGTTTGATGATTGTTATGGGCATCAGCTTTGTTTTGTTGGGAGCAGTTTAGCCTCCGAATCAGAAAGTCATGGGTTCAAGCCTCATGTTGGGACTTTGAGCTTAAAGTCTTGTCATTTTAGTGCAGTATTGGAGAGCACTGTATTGTCAAAGTGCTATCCTTTCGATGAGATATGAAACCAACGTCCCATTTTTCTGTTCAATTGAACATTAAAGATCCTAAGATTCTATTTGAAAAGAGAAGGGAGTTTCAATTCATGCTATTTGTGAGACATTAATGTGCCCAAATTGGCTGCTACATTTTCCTACAAAATACATAGTCACTGCACTTTACTCTGAATCCTGTGAAGTCTTTACATGTCCTCCGAGTGTGAATGGTGCTATACCTAACACAAGATTATTATTTATATGCATATTTACTTTGTATCTTCTCACTGTTGAAATTGAGACTTCGTGCACTGTCTTCTACTGACAAAAAATTAGTAATTATTACTGCATGCATTGATGGTGCATTTACTTTATTTGCCCTCTGGATAGGTACATTGTAAGGCATCATCAATATTCCCTACTCATCCTTACTTCAGAAAATTGTGATTCCCGTAAATTATCCAGCACTTACCTCATACTGCTTCTCTAAAAATTAAGAATACTTAGTTTATGTACAAAGTATTAGTTTTCTATTTAGGTAGAATAAGGGTTTTGTCAATAAAAACAAAAATATTTTAAAATCTATCTTGCTGAGCAAATGTTGACAAATTTGGTATTGGTTTCAGAGCTCATTTGTTCTTGCTGTAGGGTCAGAATGTGGATTCTCCAGAGCTTGTTTGATAGTGAAGTGCTTGAAGACTTTCGAAACCTTCACTAAGTAATATTGTTTACCTGGCAGCTCAGGTTGGCAGCTTTTTTGGCACTAGGGTGTTCTACAGTTTTTGAGTGTCTGAATTTGTCAAATTGTGTTGAACACGAGTTCCTTGAGTCTGTTTTTTGCACTCTTTCTGACCTGCTGTGGCTTTCACTTGTCTATTGCTGTACATGTTTCAGTACTTGCATTGCTTCATCAGGGTTCGCTTATGTCTCCTCTAACGAAATAAAGAGGTGGTGATTTAGGTCTCCTGACCCGTGCAATTTTTTAAAAGGACTATGGACCGTACTTCCTAAGTGATTTCTCCATGAGATGATGAAACTTTCTATTTGCATGATCTTTAATCAGACAATAAGGAACACCTTAGAAAATGGTAGATTACCTGCTGTAACTATGTTCCTCAGAATGTTTCTTTTCTGTTTGCCAATACGTATGAGTTAACCTCTATCTTCGTTATATGAAATACAAATTGGGTACCATCCCATGTTTCAACCTCAAAGTTCAACTTTTAGTTTTTTTAAATTTATGAATAACAGAATAGAATGAACTAATCAATTGGAATCTCATTCAAGCTTCATATATACATATGTTTTGCACGCTGATTAAAAAGATATGAAGTACTTTAGTAGACTGCAACCCCATCATTAGCATTAGACATTAGCATTGTTTTTTTTTAAAAAACTAGTAGACTAGGTTATAAATGAACAAATCATATCTGAATTTATTAGCATTCAATTTCATTTGTGTTGCTGATGGATTATTTTAGGATTGGATGTCTGCCTCTGATGTAATTGGATGGGGAAGATGCCATTTTATTCTTGGTATTTTGCACTACTAGAATGTTTGTTTTAAATCATTTGTGAATTTGAGAAACAGGAACTTGGAAAAATCAAGGCAATTACTTCATTCAACATTGTCTGTCTCCAAAGCTCTTTACCCTTCACTTTCAAGATACTTATTTACATGTTGCCTTTGCTGTCACTATACCAGTAAAAGATGGCCACCTTTTCACCCTAGTCCCAAAGTATTTATGAGATGCCAATCGGTTGTGAAAATGTACCTGCATTTCCGCATTAATCTATGCAGATCCCACATTTAGGAAATCTCTCCAGGAACTAGTCACGGAAACTGTTCTCCATATAGACTAAGTTTAGGCAGCTGACTCTATTACTAAATCTGTGGCCAAATTCTAGTCTGCCCTAAAATACTTTTCCATTCCAAATCATTTGCAGAGTGTGCTGAACCACATGATGATATTCATTCCTTATGGCACCTTTTCTTTCTGATTAGATCTTTACTTGAAGAACCAGATGCAAGTTTGGTCTAATATCTCATCTGAAGGGAAATGTAACGTACCCCTATCATTGTACTGCAGTGTCAACCTAGCATCTGAAAGGTTTTGGGTGTGGCTCCATCAGAATTTGAGTCCAAATTACTAGCACTTAGTTAATTATTTAACCTTTTAAGAAAATAAAAAGGATGGAGTATTTCTACCAGACACTGTATAACCTAACATGTCTCAATTTTAAAATAAATGGGGGGAGAAAAAAGCTTTGTTCTGGCTATTAATGCTGTCTTATTGCATTTCAGATAATAATACTTGTGGTTGAATGCAGATCTCTCATCAATTACTCCCCTTGTTGGGTGACTTTTTTGCTTTATTGTAGGTTTTAGTATTTTATATTTGGTGTGAAATGTGTGGGGAAGACGTAAAAGGAAAAAGAACATTTGATTCATGAGATAAAGAAATGTCAGTTTGGTTTCACTCTCATTTGTTGGTCGGACGATTTGTGGGTTCAAACTTTACATTGGAGTTTGAGCTCATAGCCTGGGCTGACACTGCAGTGCAGTAATAGGGGTAGGTTATATTTCCTTTCAGATGAGACAATAGAACAAACTTGCATCTGGTTGTTCAAGTAAATATTAAAGATCTAATCTGAAAGAAAAGGTGCCATAAGCAATAATCTTCCAAATTAATTGATCATTGTTGCTCATTCGTATCCTCCAAATACCACTATGGTAAATTAATTTGATAACTGAGATTTAGTGCAGCAGGATCCAATAGGAGCTCGATGTACAAAGCCTGGAGAACTGCTATGAAGCAGAATGGACCATTTTGTCTCACAAACTGACCAAAGTTTCATCTCATTAAGTCACTCAAACTTTGTTAAAATACTGTTTAAAATTATAGTAAATATTTCTCCATACAACTGCCAATGGCTCAAGGTAGGAGAAAAATTAGAAGCCACACCCAAAACCTTTCAAGATTTAATTACAAATTGAAACCAATTCTTCCTTTGCCCATTTGAAATATTTGTTGTAGGAGACAGAACTTGTATTTTATAGTCCTTATTGCATGAAAAGATTTAATTACAAAAGGTCATCCCAGACATTTCACACGTTAGGCTTGGTGTGGAGGATGTCCATATTAAAAGAATGAGGAAGACCATATAAATGTAGGTAATCTTTCTCACCTAATGGCTGTTTTGGGACCTTGCTGATCTGCCACATTTTGCCTTTAAAAACAGTGTTTGGCAACTTTTTAATCCGATAAGAGTTATAAAATGCAAGTTCTTTCTCCTACAACAAATATTTCAAATGGGGAAATGAAGAATTAATTGGTTTCTCATTATAAACCATTCTTTTGAAGTTCAGCGAAAGTCTGATCCTGGTCTCTGCTATGATAGCTAATTTATTTAGGAGGGTGATGATGATGATGAGGAACATGGTGACAGGAAGAAAAAATGAGAAATTCTACCTACATTAGACAAGAAATTTCTACATTAGACACTAGTTTATCTGTTCCCACTATCTATAACTCCAGTGTTTTCCACAGCAGTCCAACTATTCCCATAACTCCTAGCTTTGATTGTTAATAATTTGAAAAAGCATATCTTTGTTCTAAAGAAGTCGAAACGTACATCTCTGACGATCTGATTATTATATTATATCAGTGCAACACTATCCTGCGTGAAGGGCCCTACATAAATGCAAGTTGCTGTTAATCCCACATACACCTCACCATTAGCTCATCTCCTCCTTATTCATCCATTCCTTGATATCTACCCCTCGATGTTATCCAGCACCTGGAACTTATTTGATATTTCAATTCCCTGCATTACTACACTGATCTCCCAACCTCTCGTACAGCTTCTGCCTATCCTATTGTTTCCCAATTACTGCACTTCTACTTACCTCTTCCTCTGTTGTTTCCTCAGCATGCTCGTTCTCCAACCCCACCCCCACACACACAAACACACATTCATTCTGTCCCATTATACAGAATAGAACATTAGCAACATATTGCCAAATTATATGTGCTCACTTACTGGTTTCCTTGAGCACATCAAACGATTTCTCCAACACTATTATCCTTCTCTGAGAACTTTAATTAGTAGGCAGCGCTAACACCAAATCCCCTGACTGACCTCTGCACCTCTGACTACAGTAACTATACCAAAGCACACAGACCAGGGGACTCATTTCACGCTTCATCTCCTATGCATGTTTATAGTACAAGACTGCTTCAGACAGAGGAACTTTGCAATGGGCTAGGCTGCTGCCTGTATGAAATTCACCCCAGTTAAACTGTTTGACTGATTCTATGCAACAAGCAAACCACCATGAGCATGCAAACTTAATTAGTCACATTTTTAATTTTCTGTTCTAGCTCCCGCCTTCATTGATTAAGGGAAGGTATTTTCACAACGCACAACCCCAATGGTACAGTGGAGAGAATTGCAGCTTACAGATAGGGAAGCTCACTGTTCAAATCCCAGCTTAAATGAGTTTGCTGGTTTCAGCTGGAGTTGCATGAGAAGACTAAATTGGTCTCAGCTTTCCCAGGCTTAGGGACGGGAAACCCAGCCAGAATTTCTGCTCCTCTACTGATAGTGTGCATGTGTATCATCGGATACTCGCTGTCAAAGCTCTCACACAAATGATGTCAGCTCCCAGAGAAGAGCTGGAGCACCCCAGCATGAAGAGCCTAGGGACCAGAAACGGAGGCTGATAGGGAGACAAATTGAACACACATTAGCAACATTACTGTCATCAATGTGGATGGCTTGTATAAGTGGGCAAAGCATTCTGGGGTGCAGTAATGGGGAACACTGCATTGTTGTAAGTGCCATCTTTCACTTGGTGGTGATCATGTCTGCTTGTTCAGTCAACATTAAAAATCTCAAGTCATTATTTGAAAATGGAAGGAAATATCTCTTGGTGTCTTGGCCAGTGATCCTTCATGTTAGTCATTCACCTCGTGGCTGTTTGTGGGATTTTGTTCATGCAAAATGCCTTGTTTGTCTCAAATGTAGGAACTGGACTTGACAGTAATTGTTGGTGAAACACATTGAGATATTTCAATGTAATAATGTGCTACGAAAATGCAAGTTCTTGATTTTATGGTAAATAAACAGAAGAGTTTGAATTACAATGATTATTGCACTGTTTCTGATGTGCTCTGACGTTTTTAGGTCACTACACCCATAGAAGATAAATTGTATCCCACAACTCGTCATGTATCCTCTACATTTTAAACTCAGCTATCTGCCATAAGAAAAAAAACTATGGGTAACTGAAATTCATAAATAGAGATCTATTGCACATTCAAATTAATGGTGATTGATTTCCATGAATAGTAATTCATATTATTTTGAAATAAACTTTACTTTAAATTGGTTGCTAGTGCTTCTTGCAGAAACCGAGATGGCTATTTATTTGTTATTTGTTCTAGTTTTCATTTTAGGTTTTCACTGTTACCTGGCCAGCCAAGTTGGAAACACTTCTCCAAACTATTCATATTGTGTATGCATGTTAGACCTGTCACTGCACTGCAATTCAGACACTTGATGCATCCTAATTGCTTCACCTCAAACACTCAACTGACAAGTAGCTTTCTTCAAACGTCTTCAATGTGTAATACTCACCAGAATAATGAAAACTGCATGATAGTAATGAACCTAGTATTTGCAACCAAACTGTATTTTACACTATTCACAGGATGTGCACACCACATCCACTTACCTTTCCTACTCTGCTTCCACACCATTTCACTCCCAAATTCAGCTGTCTACGCCAGGAAGCTGAGCTCAAAGAGGCAACTGAAATGGGTCTGAGGTTGGGAAGGAGAGCATTGAAATTCAGACACCAAGCAGAGCAAGAACTAGGGGCAAGAGAGCAACGCAAATGAAGAGTCAATGTGTGTGTATAGATATATTACATATGTATGTGTGTATATATTCTTCAGATATATACTCAACAAAGGTAACTTCCTTAGTTCAATTGTGCATTTTTTTAAAAAAATTATGTAAAACAATGCTGGCTTTGTTCACAATACTTGGTTGCTTTAAAATAAAATTGCCTTGATCATTTTTTGGAAAAGGGCAATTAATCTTTGAGGTTGATGCAGGCAGCCTTTGCAGTGGTCTGATTAACTTTCTATGCCACTCTATGTAACATAGACCCCTTAACTGCTTTTGAAATACTTTTGTATAGATTACTGAGAAAACTTTATCCTGTTTAGTTAAAGAAAAATGCAGGGACTTTTTATTTAAAAAAGCTATTTTCAATTAGTTTTATAAACTGCTGAAATCATTCCTGACTTGTAGATACTTTCTACTGTACTAGGATTGCCTGACAAATATACCCCTAGTATCTGTAGAGAAGTCTCAAGTATAGGCCTTTCAACAAAGTTAACCAGTTTGACTAAAGAATGGCAGATATATTTTAATTTGGAAAATAGGAATGTTGTTATGCATCTTGGAACAATCTTACTGACGAATCCCTGACTGTCCAGGGCCTTGGAACGTCCACCTGACATAAAAGGCACTTTACAAATGTAATTTTGCATTGTACTGTACTTCAAACTCTGCTGAAACTCATTCATGCTTCCTTCACCTCAATTCGGATCTTCTGCACATTCTTGTCACCTGTTTCATCATTGGTGGCGGTGTTTTCAGATGCTATATCTAAAATCTCTGGAACTCACTCCATCTTGCCCCCCTCTTTACCCATCTTCAAATCACACCTGGAGACTTTCCTCTTCGACCATCGCCTCAGTTGCCTCCCCTCTCTTTTTAGCTCAGTGTTGAACCACAGTTAATTATTCCAATGGTACCCACGTGAAGGACACAAACTTGCATTTGCGAGTTGTTGTTTTTAGAACAAATAATGTATATAGGTTCTCATTAACAAAAAAAGATGATTTGGAAGGGATTATTCCTCTATTTAAGACCTGTTGTCAGTGTAAAGCTTGAGTGCATTTGATTGTGTAAATATTACTCTAGCCTTGTGTACCGCATAGGTCAATTACATTTGGAAGAATGGATCCAATTTCAAGGGAGTTGGAAAGTACTCAGAAAAGGGCAGCAAGGATGAATCCAAGATAATTAATCCCAAGATAATGGTCTCCAAGCTGTAAGGAGACTAACTCAAAAGGAACTCAACTTTCTCGATGAAAAGCACATTGGGGTTGGGGAACATGCACCAAAGTGTACATGTAGTACTGTATAATCAGTACGATCTTGAACTCGTGTCCATTTTTGTATGAACCATCATTCCAAGGGTGAAAGCGTAGGTGACGTATTTATGTTTTTAAACAGGTCTTGGTCTAGTTCAGGATGGCTGCATCATCAGCTTCATATGATCAGCTCCTGAAGCAAGTAGAGGCCCTTAAAATGGAGAATTCAAATCTGCGGCAGGAGTTGGAGGACAACTCAAATCATCTGACACAACTAGAGACCGAAGCATCCAGCATGAAGGTATAGTTCAATTTTACTGTAACACTGTTTAAGATGTATCATCTTGGACAGTTCTTCCCCATAATACATTTGTGGTTACCCCTCCCCGCTTCTAATATTGTCCCTCCTCTTTCTTCTGGAGATGTATGGTGTTGAGAATGGTTCCATATGTTCTTGACACTGCAGTATCCTGACCCCCAACAGGGGTCACATTAATATAAAGGAGCAGGAGCTTAAGTTGATTTTTTTCTTTCACTTTCCTAATGATAATTGCTGCACATGTACCATCATGTATTTATCAGCGCAGGTTGGAGCTTCCTGGTCTGGCTTCTGCACTGGGCATTGCTTTTACCAAATGAGCTATAGTTAAATATTCAGAAAAGGATACAGGATGTCTTCGTTATAAAGTTGCAGATCGGGCTCATAGACTCAGACCCTAGTGTAATAATGTACCACTGAAATAGTAGCCTTCTTAGGTTGTCATGCAGGAAGCATCACTTCACAAGAAATGTTGTTTTTGTCGCTTATGATCATAGTACGCAGGAAGTAGCGATGCTCTCAACTGAAAGGCCGCCATTCTTTAATGCCGCAAACCAAGTTTGCCATACCTTTGGTAAAACACGTGCGGGTCTACAGGACACCCAAGTTTTAAGTAAATTTTCATTCTAGCGAGGCACTTTATAACTGAGTCTCCCTGTACATCTTTTATTTGGTTGAATTTGATTCTGCAGTTCAGTGGTTCCGCTGCTAAGAACAAAGCTCACTTCAATAAACCCTTTTGTTACGGAATCCATTTTTGCCTACTCTCCAACTCCTGTCTGAACCTCTTAAAGTTGCTGGAGGAACCCAAACCTTATTAAGATGAGACCATGATAAAATAGTAATTTCACGGTATTGCAATATTTTAATATGCATTGCCATGGTGTAGGTAGAATATGGGATTGCACTTTCGCTCACAACACTCATGTAATGATTACAGGAGAACCTGAGCAATAGTCAGATGCTTCCCTGCTGAGAGGAGGGAGAGTCAACACTAGACCACTTGTGCATCAGGTCAGCTGACTAAGCTGACTCATGAATAAATACTCATAAAGTCTACATGAGTCATAAGTTATGAAATATCAATACTGAAAACACTTATAACCTCTTATCTTGTGGAAAATTGCACACTATATGCATACTATTGGAATGATACATAATGTATTTGTGCTGTATAATTATGTGATTCTTGGGTGGCAAAAATTACTCAATTTGTGAATTCAAAGGGTCCTGTGTGCAGTCTCAACCGAGCTGCAAAGAACTAAATTGAGTCTTTTACAAGGTCCTTGATATTAAGAAATAGAGATTCTCACACTACTGCAGTCAGAGTTGTTTGTCTGAGATTTGAGATGAGGCACAATATGGTAGCAGAGAAGAATGAGCTTTAATGGTTCTCTGTTATGTTTGATGCTGACACTGGTCGCCCAAAATGCAAGAAGAGAAGTTCCAATATTAGCACTACTCACCTGGATAAGTACAGACATGTTACTCCTTCCATAAACAAGAAAACATAAGGTTCTAAATACACAAAATATTCCTCCACTGTCCTTTTTTAGCCCAAATTCATATTTAGCATTTCATCTGCTAGATGAAAATGAGCTTTCAACGTTGATGTGTTCCTCACATCAAAGAATAGTTTAACCACTTAAGGGACATCATTAAAATCACCTGCAAGTACCTGTCGCTGGCTTGAAAGTAATGAATTGGGAACCGTGTGCTTTTAAATTTTTATTCATTTGAAATCGTGGGTAATAACGCGCCGAGATGCTACCCCTTATGAAAGCTTCTTATAAATGCAAGTTGTTGTTGTAATAAAGTATCAAAACCTTGTTTCATTTGGCATGAAAACATGTTAATGTAAAATCTTCCAACAAAAAAAAGCCCTTTGTGCAATCATCTGGTAGAAAGCTCATAAATGATCTCTCCAGAGCAACAACAATTTACATTTGGATGATGCTTTTCATATCGGAAGAAATCATTCACCCAGGTCACTGGAAGCCTGTGCTGTGGGGAAAGGGGTGTGGGATTAGGGCCTGAGAGGGAGGGTGGGGGACGATGACAACAACAACTTTCAATTATATAGCGCCCTCCATGCAGGGTAGTATCTCAGAGCGCTTAAAATCCTACCAATGGGAAAGTGGCCAGAAGTGGAGTCCGAAGGGTTTGAAAGCAGGCAGTGGAAGAGACAAGGCAGAGATTTGAGGGTTGACTTGAAGTTGTGCACCATAAATTGGCATCTGTGGTAATGCATCTAATACTGTATTTCTATCATTAAGTGCCAGTGAAATGTGTAATTTTCTTTTTTATAAACAGACTATTCTTCTTGCTACCCACCAAGGTGACAGCGGGTGCAAGTAGGTGTTGGAAAGACTTGCTGTGTATTCCCACTCTTCCACAATCTGGCCCAGTTTCATAGAAATTGATTTTGCACCTGTCACTGCAGCTGATTCAGATAGGAGGAGGTTGTCATGTCAGACTGCGTTAGAAAATTGATTCCCAGTGGAGGGAGGGATCTAAAATAGTACTATGGTGAGCAATAATAATGTTTGAGTTTTAGCATTGAATATGTGTCTTTTTTAAATATATTAAAATATCCTACAATATGCAGTTTTGAGGGTGAGAAATGTTGCTGATCAAACAAACCACCAGCTTTCTCTGACCTTTCCTGATGCTTTGATTCTTACATTTACTGGATGTCTTCAATTCTTGACTTGGAAAAAGATGTGAGCATTTAAATATTTTTTTAAAAAGCTTAACTAATGTAGTGATTATACAGATCAAACCTACCCATTTCTGTAATTCTATAGCCGGGAAATTGCCGAAATGCATCTTAAATCCTTGCAGATGAATGGGCTTAATGTGTAAAATTTTAGGGTAACCCTTAAGTCTCCTTTTAAAATCCATTTGATTCCTGATGCAGGAGCATCTTTGATGCAGATGTGGGAGGAAACTCTGTTTTTCCTCTGCCTGTGAGCACTAAGCACCTAACTAATCTTGTTTACAAATGCTCATTATGAACATAGTACAACATGGGCTATCCACTTGCTTGCATTGAGAATTCCTGAGTGCACAAACATTTGATATCAGATCCTTTGAAGTGAGTAATCAATTTATCTGAAGGATTACTGCTCAGGATACTACAGGGAGTTCCTGATAATTTCCATCGACCAAGTCAGGGCTCAAACTTGCACCTATCGGATGTCACATGACCAAGAAGTGACTATTCTCTGTGGGGAGGAGGATAAGCATGGCAATGGAATGTCAGAATAGAGTCAACCCTCTGATGGTCTCAGTAGTCCGCTTCCTGAGCCGTGCAGGTCTGCAGTACACCAGGCACTGCTGACAGCCTAGCCAGCCTTGCTCATTGGTAGGATTTTGAGGTTTCAGACCAGGAATTCTTCACACTCTGTACTGTTAATCCTGCAAACCAATGGCTAGGCTGGTTCTAACTGAACAAGCAGTGGAAAAGCTTACCAGACATTGCTTTCAATGGCAAGCTATGCAGTTTTAGTTGGTTAGACTCCAGCAGTACCCCAATGCACACTTTGGGGTCTAAACCTTGGCTCTTGCCAGCCCGTGCCAAACACTCTCTTGGAATTAGGTAACCAGGATGTGTCCCTCCAGGGAGAGAGTTCACATCATTTTCCAATAGGTGGGAATTTCCATCTGTACATGGGATGCATGGAACTCTGTTTGGTTTGGATACTCTTAGCCATGGTGTGGGATTTTGCATGTGTCAAGCACCTAGATGACCAAAAAAGATATATATTTTGAATAGTGTCATGGAATCTTAAACATTTACCTGAACAGGCAGATAGGACCTTGATTTCATATCTCATGTAGAAGACAGCACGACACCTCTTGCAAATGGAACATTCTTTCATTACTGCACTGGGATGAAAATGTAATTTAATGATCAATAAATTCTTTGCTGTAAAGTCAAGCTAATTGGAAATGATTTCCTGTCTGAAGTATTTTAGGAAGCATTTCATCAAATAGATTTACTGGTGCACTATGTATTTTTAAAGTACCTTAGCCTTATCAACTGGCTAAAATTTAATTTAAAATCTAATTTTTAAAAAGTTGTAGATTTTTATGTGGTTATAACTGGTCTGAATGCAGTGTTCAGAACATGCAACCAGTAAGTTCATTGTGCTCCGAAGTTTTTGTTTCACAATAGGATTAATTGAGATGTAATTGTTTTGCAGATCATACATAGTATAATTGTTGCAAGAAGTGAACATTTCACAAGATTGATACACTGATTAACATTAATTGATAGCTTTTCAATGTTTGCTCCAGTTTGTTTTTCTCGTCTTGTTTTCACTCCAATATGGACTGTGTACTTTCATAGTTTAATATACCGGAGCATAAATTCAGGATGGTGAGGCCCCCTGAAAGTTAATTCAATAGTTTTAAGTAAGTGGTTGATTATCCTGTGGAGCAGTAAGTAAGGAAGGTTATTTTTTGCAGGCCAGTTCTATTTATACAATTAACCAGGTTGTTTATGTTCCCTCCTCAATGGAGCCTCCATTAATAAGTGTATGCAATGAGGTGAGAAATGCCCTTTTTATTAAACATGGGAATTGAGAAGAGCAAAATTTAAGGCTTGGTTTCTCCATTTATAATAGTGAATCCAGTCCAGTGTCAGTGTTTTGATCTACAAAAACTATTTTTGTACTTATGATCTCTACATGTTTGAAAATAAATTCTGGCAGTATAATTTTAAAATATTGGTGAGGTTTTCAATAAGAAGTTGATTAATTTTCTGCCATTCACCTTGGCCAATATTACAACACATTGGTCCACCAATGCACTGTACCTTACAAGATCATGGGTACTGCATATCAGCCACTCATGTAGAGAGCTGACAAACATTGGAAAGTCTATTCCAGGATTTAGTTCAGATTGGTAAAAGCCAGATCATCTTTTGATTTGGGAAAGAAAAAATGATTTATAAAGATGAGTGTGTGGTGGTTGGGGGGGTTAGTATGCCAGACACAAAATTTGCTAATTATTGATCCATTCACCAGCGTCAACTCTTACTTTGTGATCTGAGCTTTTGAGAATACCACAAATGCAGTAATGCAATTTTAATGTATCCAAGTAATTTTATCTTATTATTTGTTAAAGCCACGTTTATTGTAATGCAGAAGTAATGCTTATATTATAAAGTAACTGCTGCAGTGTGTTGTCTTGATGATGGGTAACTTTGTTTCCAGTATATATGTACGGTAATAGATCACGTAATGTATTGTAAATAGAGTGGCATTCTTGTTCAAATGCATTTAATCAATGCCTTTTTAAAAATTATATATGCTTAGGGAGATTTATGATTAGAGTATTCTCTGAAGAGCTTGTGTCGCAGTAATAAAAAGAAGATTTAATAAAGCTATTCATAATTATTCTATCAGGACTTTAACATGTTGGAACAATATTTTCTTCAGTGGCAGAAATCAACATTTCTTAAATGTTTTTAATTTCTTAAACATGACTGTTTATGGGACACTGCTGTACGCAATTGGCTGCTGCGTTTCACCCACAAAATATACAGTCAATTCACTCTACAGCATATTCTGTGAAGTGCTTTGAGACAACAACAACAACAAGATTCCATTTATAGAGCGCCTTTCATGTCGGAAGGACGTCCCAAAGCGCTGGACAGTTGGGTCAGGACCCGAGCAGAGGGGAAATGGTCAGGGTGAGGGGAGGGAGGGAGCGAGGAGGGGGGAAATGGTCAGGGTGAGGGGGGGGGAGGGAGCGAGGAGGGGGAAATGGTCAGGGTGAGGGGAGGGAAGGGAGGGAGCGAGGAGGGGGTAGAGAGTCGAGAGGGGAGCTGAAGGCTCGGTCAAAGAGAAAGGTCTTGAGACCGGCCTTGAAAGAGGAAAGGGAGGAGGCGGCGAAGGCACTGGGGGATGGAGTTCCAGAGCCTGGGGGCTGAGAGGCTGAAGGCCCGACCACCGATGGTAGGGCGGTTGGGGCGGGGGATGTGGAGCAGACCGGAGCCAGAGGAACGGAGGGTACGGGCAGGTAAGTAGGGGGATAGTAGGTCGGAGAGGTAGGAGGGAGCAAGGCCGTGAATGGCCTTGTAGGTGCGGATGAGGATCTTGAATTCGATCCTCTGGGGGATGGGGAGCCAGTGGAGGCGAGTGAGGGTGGGAGTGATGTGGTCCCGAAGCCTGGTGCGGGACAGTACACGAGCTGCACAGTTCTGAATGACCTGCAGTGTGGAGGGAGGTGCCGGGAAGGCCGGCGAGGAGAGAGTTCCCATAGTCCAGCCTTGAGGTGATAAAGGCGTGGACCAGAGTTTCAGCAGCGTGAGGGGTGAGGTAGTGCCGTAGTTTGGCGATATTCCGGAGGTGATGGAAGGCGGTGCCAGTTGTGGTGCGGATATGAGGGAGAAAGGACAGCTCAGGGTCGAACAGAACCCCGATGTTCCTGACCGGCTTTGAGAGGGGGAGAGTGCAGCCTTGGATGCTGATGGTGTCAGCGCCTGAGGTGCGGAGGCGCTGACGTGAGCCAATCAGGAGGGCCTCAGTTTTGCGCACGTTGAGCTGAAGAAAGTTGTCTCTCGTCCAGGACTCGATGTCGGACAGGCAGCTGTCAGGACATCGGTGGTCGTGGAGTTGAGAGTAGAGGAGGAAAGGTAGAGTTCGGTGTCATCCACATACATGTGGAAGTTAACCCCATGTCTGCGGATGATGACGTCGCGAAGTGATAAGGCGCTATACCAAATGCAAGGATTATTATTATATTATGCAAGGATTATTATTATTAGAACATGCTAACTAACATCTAGCGCTAGATAATCCATGTATAAGAAATGTTTTGTAAGCTATTACTTTTCCGATTTTTTTATTGACATGGTCAAATGCCTATTGCATTTATGTAAAGCCATTTTTTCTGTAGATATTCCATTGCCACAGAAGGGTGCAAACCATAATAAAACATAAGGACAACTTGTTTAGTAGGCATAATATGTCAACAACAACTTGCATTTATATAGCTCCCTTCAAGTGGGGCAGCGTCATAGAGCACTTAACAGTGTTAGTGCCTGATTCCAAGCTGAGGGGAGGGAGGAAATGACGGTAAGCACATCGAAGAGGAAGATCTTCAGTTGCGATCTAAAATGTCTAAGAGGATGTGTTGGGTACAGTAGTTATGTGCTTTAGGTTTTACTTTCACAATTTTTAACTATCTGAAGTAAAGAGATTTATTTAATAGAATAGTTGTTATATTTTGAATTTTGATTAAGCCACTTGTGCATGCTTGTGGACACTTTAATTAAATAGGATAACCCCATTGAGTTGAATAAGGAATATTTTCTAGGAAATGGTCTACATTATATATTATAATATAATGTCTATGTGTATCAGATATGTACAAGCATGTCTGCCATTGCTTTTGTCACATCAGTTACTTAATGAAATATACTTTTATGAAACTTAAATTATGGTTAATTTAAGCTGCAGACAAGTTGCCATTGTTTCCGTATCTGTTTTAATGAACAGGAGTGTTGGCTACTCGTTTAATTTTTGAAAAATTGGTGAAATTGGATTAAGAATTGCAGGATTTGGAGGTTTTATACAGGTTGGCGAGTCTTTATTTTTAATTGAACCTCACCTTGGAAAATGCAAGTGGTTGTTAAGTGATAAATAAGGGCAACAAAAATGAACACAAGGGGCAGGAGAAATAATTTTAATAAAAGGGTGAAAGACATGTAGAAAAAACTAGCACATATGTGATGAGATTATAAAGGGTTTTCAGAAAAGCCCTGCTCCAGGAATTTAAAAAACATTCAAGGTTATCAGGTGATGAAATAGTGAGGTTGAAGGAAACTTTTGGTAAGTGGAATTCAAAACAGTCTACTCATGCCAAAAACTATTACCATGTACTTAAGTGTCTCTTAGGTACTAGCAGGTAAAAGGACTTGAGAATAAAGGAATTTGATGCATGTTACATTAACTGTAGCAACGTACAAATCTTCTGAAATATTTTTACGTGTTTTTTTCCAAGGTTAATATGATAATAATAATAATCCTTGCCTGTGATATAGCGCTTTCACATCTTCTAGACGCCTTAAAGCGCTTAAAATGTAAATTAAATTAAAGTGTAGGCGTTATTTTAATGTAAGTAAATTTATGTATACAGTAAACTCCTGATAACTCAACCTTTGCTTCACTTGTCGCTACCACATAAGTCATCATTATCCTGGCGGCATTTATTTATGTACATGTGCCTAACTCGCTGTTCTGGATAACTTGCCACTGTGCCCTTTTCTCTTGGAATGATGAGTTAACAGGAGTTTACAGTATTAATTAAGAAGGTGTTTAGACCCTTCTGAAAGCCATAGAATTAATTAATTGCCTTCTGAGTTTTGTACATCCCAGACCTAGTGGTGACATTTGGGGTGCAATGTTTTAATTTACAGTGTATCAAATATAATGATTGCAGTTTTGGTCCTTGGTTGTTCTCATAGCAACAGCAAATTATTAGAGCGACTCACTTTCTCCTCAGCTATGTTTAATGGTTTCTATCCTAGGCTTAGGCCAGTAATTGGACTCCCAGCAATTGTAGCAAACATTGTTACAACAAAAGATACCATTGAGTCATTTTTCATTTTCATTTCAACAGGATTTGTTTGAACATTTTATGAACTGATAGAATATGTTTATGGAAATCATTTTTTTAAAGAAGTATTGTTGCGCAAGCAAAGTAACTTGTGTGTTTATTATATTGTGAGTTGTACTCTCGAACCACAAAAGAGTCAAATCTATGTTAGAAGAAAATATTTTTATTGTGATGTTGCAATTGATGTTCCATTAATATAAATTCTCAAAAAATACAGTGGCTCAATGCTGCTCTAGGTTTATTATACTACACTTTATTACCGTATAATCCACGATGGCAATTCTCCAGTACATTTTCTCTTGTCAATTTTTCTTCAGTTTTCTCCCCTCTCCTAAAGGCATTTCTCGCCTTTGTTTTACTGCCATAGGGTTGATTTCAGATACCTCATTCAAGTGGTCATTATTCATGTATGAGCCTTAACAGTGAGTTTTGGTGAATCATTCAACCTCAGGCAGTATCTCAGCCAAGCCCAATCGTGTCCTCACCCAACATTCGCCATTAGAGGTCTATAGATAGTAATCGGGTTAGGAACCTTGGATATTTTTTCCCTAACTAGCCAGAAGTGCTGAGACCAATTAAAACACCCCACTGCTGCTCTTGCTGAGATCAGCTAACTCCACTCAATTATGGATTCAGACCTGAACATTTCTGATATATATGGTCTGGCGATGCATTACGTAGTGCCTAATTCATCAGGGGAAAGTAATTTTTCAGTTGCTTGTATGAATGAGAGAATCATACATGCTAATAATCCTTGCATTAACTACAGTGCCTTAATTATGTAATCAAAATATTTCAGTACTTCACAGGAGTTACTGTTAAAACAACAATCCTTGAATTTGATGTAACATATTATCATGTCATTGAGCTGTCTCAAAGCCCTTCCCACGATATACTATAAAATGGATTAATATTTTATGGGCGAAACGCGGCGGACAGTTGCGGACAGCAGTGTCCCACAAACAACCATGGAGTGAGTAATCAATTTTATTTGGCGGGGATGGTTGACCAGTAGACCGGAAGAAACTCACTTCTCTTTTCAAATTGTGCCATGGAATCTTTAACATCCATTTGATCTGACAGATGGGACCTCGTTTAACGTCTCATCCAAAGGTTGTAGTGTGACTATATTATGAAGGCGAATTGAATTCAGGAAGGCTGCACTTTTTTTTACTTGCTTTATTGGAATACAAGTGGCTAGATCAATCTATCTTACAAAAGAAAATAGTTCTGTTTAATCTAAATGAGTATTTCCCTAACTGCATTTAACTGCATCTCATAACTCACAGCTCATTAATATTCTATGAGCATATCCGCCAGTAAAGAAGGCTATAAGCACGCGATGGAGCAGCCTGTTAATGTCACATCACCTTCACTTCACTCACAAGGTGCTGTGTTCACTTGCCTGCTTGTTTATTTCAACATCATTGAGCATCAGTATCAAATCCTATTATGTCATCTAATAAACTAGATAAAAAAATAAAAAAGGTTAAGCATTCATGTAAAACACAAAAATAAGCAAGCTTAATATAATAAGAAAGTAGGAGGAAGTTAATTAATTCAGGCATTGTAAAACCCACATCACCAAACGTTTTCAGAATCTAGGAATTGATTTTTAAAGTCTGATAAACTTGGTGTTGAAATATATGATCAGCGTGATCACTCAATTGCTAAAAATCTAATTAACAGCTTGTTTATTTCAGGTTTAACTAAAAACAAGGTATTAAAATACTAATTTTATTAAAAGTGGTTTTGAAATTTTTAAACAAAACATTAAGATTTTTAAACAGGTTATTTGGGGGATTTTTCAAGAAAAACGCAAGCAAAGATGAAAATAAAATAATCCAGAAAATCACAGTCAACATCATACTTTTCATAGAAGAATTGAAATATTGCAACAATAACAAATTTATTTGCAACGAACACCTGCCTGGTTCAATTAATAGTCACATAGAAACTTTATATAAGTTAGGACTAGGGTATTCTCATCTTGATGAAGACGACGCTGAGAAAGACCCCAAGATCTCGTCAGGCTCTTTATTTGACAAGGAGAACAAATTTCTACCAGAGTCTTAAACTTAATTATCAGGGCTTCAAAGGATTAGTCCGATATGGATATTTGGGACAGACAAATGGCTATTACGCTGTGAGCATAAAATGAGAGAAAGATAATATTATGAGACTGGAAGGATCAGGAGCAGGCTTCTGAATACTTTAACGTTGAGAGTGGGGGAAGGAGAAAGAATTGCAAAGAAATTTGTAGGGTTTTGTCGATACTGATTGTGGTTTAAGGGAGGTTCCTTTGATGACTGCTATCCTGGTAACTCAGGCTTTTATGTTTAGATCCATTTATTGGGATGTTATATACATTTATATGGATATAAAATGCTAGAGCACATAATGTATCTAATGACTCATTCATTAACTTCTTATTTTTTATTATACATAAATGTGGTCCCAATTAATTGAGACTCTTGAATAAAAATTATATTTTAGAATGCAATTAAATGTAAATCAAGTACACAGTATTGCAAAAAGTACAGGAGTTCTCTCACTGCAAAGAAAACTGTCTAATTTTGCAACTCTGCAGCTTTTCAGAATTCCAGCACATAATGTAAGTGTCCCTTTTAATTTAGTTTCCTAGTAGTATGCTAGCAATGTGGGCAAAAACTGTTTGCACCAACCCATTTTCTGTATTTGGCTTGCTTGTATGCATTGAAACTTAAGCACTTGTTTTGCAGAAGCTTTTATTATTAGTTTACTGTATTCAACTTAAGATATTCTGCTCCATTCTAGCTCTCTCCACACTGTGATGAAAAGCATACCTAGTACAATTACAGCTGGTACCCCGCAACAGCATGTATCTGAATTAGTTCTAGTCATTGTCACAGTAAGTGCCATGCTGCTAGTCCCAATTTTAATAGAACAAAAGATCATTACGACTTTTGTTTTAATAAACTTGTTGGATACATCAAGAAATGCAGCAGATTTGGGAAGCATGAAAATGGTGTATGACTTTAAAGCTACAAGCTCTGAACACGTTAATTCATTACCATGGGGACAAGATCAACGCAATTATTTAACAGTATACTTTGAGAGTTAATCCGCAATGGATTGAGATCAGTGATATTTAGCAGTCAGACTGCTAAAATTATAACGGCTATAAAATATAAAAGTTAATTTTTGGTCCATATAGTCTCCAGGAATAATTTGTTAAAGAAATGGTCCATTGAAGAATAAAATTAATCCACTATTAATGGGCTATTGTTTTTGTTTCTTTTCTACTTTTATTCAGATTTTAAAAATGGCACTTTTTAAGTGGTATAAAATAATGTTTTATTGATCTGAGTCTCCAAAAAAAAAGTTGTAAATGCACATTGATTTTTAAATTTTATTTCATTCTTTATACACACATACACACACTTTTATTAAGATACCTCAGAGTTAATTTAAAGTAGATTCAGGAATTATATAAAAAGATTAAAAACTACTTTATTTAATGGGTAACAGTTTTTGACAGGTCTTGCAATACCTAAGTGGTAGCTTATTGTTCTCTAGGCTAAAGCATTGAGGCAGAAGAAAGCTTCTCAATGGGTTTCCCAGCTATCTTTGCTATTTGTGTCACCAATTTACTGGCAGTTGTGAAAAGGCCAAATAAAAGGACTGAAAGATGCATCTACAAATGGTTTCCTTCTGCAGTTGCCCTTGGTTTCCAGATCAGTAACTGTACTACGATGGAGCTAATTTATTTTAACAGCACATTTTCTTAAGATCTTTAACTTTTTATATGCTGTTTTCTATTAAACACCTTTTATTTTTCATTCTTTAGGGTGCCTTTTTGTGCACATCCTTTAGTTTTCAGCTGTATGATTAAAAGGTGTGATTATCTGAATGTCAGTGTGTAATAGCCATTCGTAAAAACATTAACAGAATACCTGTAAATCTCCATGTGGAAGCAGGATATTCATTTATTCTTCATGCTTCTATTTTCCTGTTAATTCCATTGACCATGCTTGCTTTGTCTCTTTAGGAGATTTTCTCAAATGTGTGCAAGCAGCACACTTGGAAGAAACAGTTACATATAATTTCTTTCTTCAAAATGTCCAGTTTCATTCTCAATTTAAAACCACATGGAGAATTAAAATCCAGTTTTTCTGTGATTATTGCTAATTATTTTGTATTGCTTATCTATAAACTTTTTTTACTATTACTGTAATATCATGGTGGTAATTTTGCTATAACAACCATTTTCATGCTTGGCATATGTAGCGCAATGTAATGCATTATTCATTGTGTCTTGTCCTGTCCCACAAGTTTTTTTTATTCATGTTCTCTGTAGTCTGAATGAAACTCCAATGGTCACCGTCCTCTTGAACAATTAACTGAATTAAACACATTTTCTTTTCTTAATCTGAAATGCTTTATTAAAATAATATAAAAGCTTCATTTTAGATAAGCAATCGTAGAAGTAATTTTACACTGGTGTTGAAGAAAATAGTATTTGTCTGGAGGTTAATCTTGGTTATAGTTGGATTTCTTGAATGATACCAGCAGCAACTTAATTTTATGTAGCGCCCTTCACGTAAAAGAAACACCTCAAAGTGCTTTACAGAATGAAATTAACTGAAGAGAAACTGAATGTTATGAAGGCAAATGCAGCAGCTTAAGGGGTCACATCTCGTATCCATCTGAATCACGAGATTGACGGGGCCTAAATTATTGATTTAATCAAAAAGGGAATGATGGTATTGAATATTTGCATTTAATATAGCACATTGTGTAGGCAAAGTCTTAACGTCTTCTTACTGTTCGAAAAATTATCAGAAAGGCACAGCAAAACCAAGTCAAATTGTTCAAGCTCCATTTATTAAACAGACTTTTAATCTTAATGAAACACTAACATGTTGCAAGACACAGAGAGAGGGTTTTTGTTAGTACTTTGCTTTATAGTCAGAGAATGGTGTACCATGTGATTAATTTCTAATGTAACTAATTTCTCTTTTTTCCATCAAAGTACTGACAAATTTAAATTTAACACAATGATACCATTCCACTGTTTGTTTTTATTATTCTGATCTTCTGGGTAGCAACAGATGGCTTTCCATTATTATTAAACGATTCTCTTAGCTAATGTTTTTCATATACAGTATTGCTTGCAGTGTATAGGGAGGATTGAACTGCTTGAAATGCTGTTTTTGACAAAGCTTATCTTGAAATCCAAAAAACAATCACCTAATGCATGTGTCGACCTATGTGTGATGAGCAGATGCTTGCTGATTATTGCCATTATGGAGTCCGTCCGGTAGCTCAGTGGTTAGAGGTCTCACCTCGCAAGCGAGAGACCTGGGTTCTATTCCCAGCAGGGCGAAATGTTGGGCAAGTTTCCTTACGCCACACACCTCTGTTTACCTAGCAGTAAGTAGTAACCCTGTTGTTAGTCGATTGGTGGATCGCTTTTCCAGGGACCTGTGAAGCACTTTGAGACGTCTAGAAGACGTGAAAAGTTCTATATCAAATTCAAGGATAATTATTATTATTTGGCTGGACTGTTTTGATACACGCTGTTACACGCTGTTTCCCATTGGTCAGTTGTAAATGTGAATTTGAAAGTTAGTCGGATCACAGTGCATCAAAATCTCTTTGGAAGATATCTTATTTTTATTACGGGCTGGTGCGTGTTATTCTCATGCCACTAATTGGAGAAATTCGCCCACTCAAAAACTTTCACATAGCGTTGTCATTTACATTACAGGTAGTGATCATCCTGTCAGCAGAGATGGTTAGAGTGAAGTAATTAACGGTTATTGCACAGGCCGTATAATTTAGCATTTTAAGTATCGTATATTTCATTATAGCTAGAACAATTTGGAGATTTTGAATTAAGAGTGAATTTCTATTTTATAAAAGGTCTATAATACTCACTTCAACATGTAAGAATTATTTTGTTTGAATATGAAGAGCATGTTTACCACTCTGAAGCAATGTTTGATGCCACAATCACTGTATTGTTTGCTTTCATTGCATCAGCTGGAGACGCATTGAGAAGCAAATTCTAATATTATTTTGAAAGATCCTAAATTATAATCTAAGATTGTACCACTTTTTTTATAATTGTTTTAAGGCACAAATGCATTTTGAATGCTTTAAAACAACAAAGTGGAGCAGGTTTTCCACTAAGATGTGTACAATACAGAATGCGGACCGCTTCAATAATCCGAAAATATAATTCAGCCCTTCACCCATATAATAGCAGAATCCCGTTCACAGGTCAGTTTCTACAATTATACTATAATAATAAATAATCCTTACATTTGATATAGTGTATTTCACACCAGGAGAACATCTCAAGGAGCTTCACATGATATGCTGTAAGGTTTAATGTCTGCATATTTTGTAAGCAAACACTGATAAAAACAATATTCACATTACACTGAAATTCTACTGCAGGAAATATATTTTTTTCGTCCAGGTATACTAGAGAGGTTATAAGGATATGTGACATTATTTGTCCTCCATTTTGCATTGCCTTCTGTTTTAGAATTTGAAAATATTTGTGTGATGTCTTCATGAATGAGCAACAAAAAAAGGTTTTGATGGAAATCGTGTTCCAGTACAGAAGAGATTATATAGAAACTGTGCAGATTTTCTTTTTGTGCTATAAATTAGGTCATGAGATTTAATGTTAAAATTGATTTTTGTATGGTAGACTTTGGTATTTTTAGAAAGATTTGGAGTGATGTGATAAAGCTCTGTATCAATTGCAAGGATTATTATTATAAGCTTGGTGAAAACATTTATAAAACTATTTAATTGGTACAGTGCTGCCATTGCAAGCTCAGATTTTATCTCTATGCAATGTTTCTTTAATATTTGTATTGGATATAACCCCTAATTATGTTGAAACATGATAGTGCTTCACTTGTTTCTGTAAAGTGGGGTGACTATTTTTGGTAATAATTTAGTCTAGTTTTGAAACACAATGTTCCCAGCTTTTCCTGTCATTTCATCCTACTGGGAATGCATTTTCATCCTAATGTATTTTGAAGTTAAAAAAAAGTCACTGGTGCAGTTTCAACTAGAAATAACTTAATGTAATCTAAATATATATTTTCCCTGTCGTAAGCAACAACAACAAAATTACGTTTTGTATAGTGCCTTTCATGTTGGGAGGACATTGCAAGATGCTGGAGAATCAGTGTTTCGGGCCTGAGCTGCACGGTTCGGGATCGGGGAGGGTGGAGGGCAAGGAAGGAAGAAGGGTGATCGAAGGCATGGGTGAAGAGGAGGGTCTCGAAGGAGGCAAGGGAAGGGGCGAGGCGGGATGGTGTTCCAGAGGGTGGGGGCAGAGTGGCTGAAGGCTGGGCTACCAATGGTGGCGGGGGGGAGGCGGGGACATGAAGCAGGCCGGAGCCCCCTGAGCAGAGGGAGCGGGTAGGTTGGTAGGGGGATAGGAGATTGCAGAGGTAGAGGGGGAGAAAGGCCATGGAGGGCTTTGAAGGTGAGGACCAGGATGTGGAACTGTATCCTCAGGGTGATGGGAAGCCAGTGGAATTGGGCGAGGATGGGGGGTGATAGGGTCACAGAGCCTGGTGCGGAAAGGACACAGGCTGCAGAGTTCTGGATGAGCTGCAGCCTATGGAGGGAGGAGGTGGGGAGGCCGACAAGCAGGGAGTTTGTGTAGTCGACCCAGGATGTTATGAATGTGTGTATGAGGGTTTCGGTGGCCTGTGGTGTGAGACAGTGGCAAAGCCGGGTGATGTGCGGAGGTGGGGGAAGACAGAGCGGGTCATGGCGCAGATGTGGGATAGAAAGGATAGTTGAGGATCAAACAAGACCCCAAGGTCCCGGACTGGCTCAGTAGGTGGAGTGTGCACCATGGATGGTGATGCTGTCAGCGCCTGAGGAGTGGAGGCGCTGACGGGAGCCAATCAGGAGAGCCTCGGTCTTGTTGACGTTCAACTGAGAAAGTTAGCTCTCATCCAGGACTTGATGTCTGACACATTCTGTCAGGACAGCAGTGGTCCTGGAGTCAAGGCTGGAGGCAGAGAGATAGAGTTGGGTGTCATCTGCATACATGTGGAAGTCGACCCCATGTCTGCAGATGATGTCACCAAGAGGGAGCAAATAGATATTGAAGAGGAACCAAAGTATATTTTAACAGTTTGCTGTTGAATAGATTTTACATTTTACATTTTTGTTTTTAATTTTACATGACCATCAGTCTATTTTCCTTAGTTTTGCCTCTGCTGCAAATACTGTAGGGGAAAAAGGAACAAAAGCCTGTCTTTTCCAACTGCGAGGGTGGGATAGCAGGACTGCAGAACTCTTTGATTGCCATCAGTGCAGCTCTATTGTTGGACAGCAGGAGGCTGGGTTCAAGCAGCGCTCATTGGAAAATGTTAGCTTTTGTCTCTCCCACCCTCTCCCTGCCAAAGGCAGAGCATCGCACTTCTCTTCTGCGAATGGATAGAATTCTAATTGAATTGAGTGATTGACAGTCCTAGGCTTCCAGTTGTGAGTGAAATCCTCAGTAACCCTCTGTGCCACGCATGAAAGGATTGAAACTGAAAGCATTTTCAATGGTCTTAATACACTATGATTAAAGACTTTTAGGTTTTGCTGAAAATACCTTGTAATCCTCACTAATACAGCATTTGCAGCATTTCTAAATCTTGCCGAGCTGCAGAAAATTGGACCTTGTTTTTCTACAAAAATGTAGAATGCTTCAGTGACATTTTTGTAGGTCTGAAGAATTGAGTTGAAACCACCTACTGTTATGGAAAGCTACGATGGGTCAGTGTAAAATGGCTTAAACATTTTTGCCAGTTCAACAGGCAATGGAACCTGCTGTATGATTTCATCATTCAATGGCGGGGAATGAATAGACTTATTTTTCAGAACAGGTGATTCAGTGTAAGGTAGCATTTGTGTTCTGTTATTGTTGAACAAATGATTGTTTACAATTTATAGTGACTTATGGGCACTGGGAGGGTGGGTGAGATAGCAATAGTATATCAGCTACTTGCGATACTGATTCCTAATTTTGTAGCTTTTGCATTTTTTTTCTGAATTTGGATTAATTAGGCTGAGTATATTTTGCCTTGAAAGTAAATTTTTGTGTTCTACCATTTTGCTACACTTTTAATAAAAATTGTGTTGATTGTTTTTAGTTATTGTCTACTTGTCGTATACCATCGATAGACCTGATGATGTAGTAGATAGAGCTGCAGGATACAGACCAGCAACTTGTTGGTTCAAACCCTGGTCCATGTTCACTCCACCTTATTGTATATCCTGTGAAGTGCTTTGAGACATCCTCCTGATGTGAAAAGCGCTATATCAAATATAAGATTTTTTTGTATTTGGAGGTTTGAAGGGGCATGGGGGTGGGCCAGGGCAGTGGGAATGAATGAACGCCTTGCTCTGATAGCTGGTGTAGATTCGGTAATATGAATAGTCTCCTGTGCTGTAAATCTCTGCTTTTATGTATTACTTTGTCTCTTTCAAGGCTCATCTCAAGACCCTCCTCTTTGACAGCACCTTCAGTCACCCTCTTATCCTTACTCGCCCTGCCCTCCCCCTCTACTGAGTCCTGTAGCTCAGTAGTTAGAGCACTCGCCTTGCAAGCAAGAGACCTGGGTTCTATTCCCAGCAGGGCAAAATGTTGGGCAAGTTTCCTTACTCCACGTGTCTCTGTTTAACTAACAGTAAGAAGGAACCCGGTTGTTACTCGATTGGCGGATCACTTTTCCTGGGGTAATAATTACTTCTAAAAAAATTGACGACTATTTATGGGACACTGCTGTGCGCAATTGGCTGCTGCGTTTCACCCACAAAATATACAGTCAATTCACTTTAGAGTATATATTCTGGGAAGGGCTTTGAGGTGTCTTGAAGACGCTGTATCAAATGCAAGATTTATTATTATTTAATTATCCCAACCCCCAGCCCAGGTCCAAATCCCTGACTCTCCAGCGCCTTGGGATGTCCTCCTGAAGTGAAAGAGGCTATACAAATGTAATTTATTTTTGTTGTTCCCTGTTTGAGGTTCTCCCCCCATCACTCCCCCTCCATTCCAACATGGCAGGAAATAGACAGGCATATTGCAAATTCCACTTCTGCAACATTAGTGTTCTGTAACTGGACATGAGTGTTTCAGCTTTTAGTGTTTAATTTTAAATTAAGTTTAGTTTTTTTTCTTTGCTTTTCTATGTGGAAACAGCTACATTTTTGCTCAGTGTTTCTCAAATTGCTTCTGCTCTATGGCTCTCTCCCCACTCCTCCTGCTCCAGTTTTTGGTGGCTGAGCCTTCAACTACCGTGTTATCCCTGGAATTCTCTTTCAGATATTTCTCTTGCTTCGTTCTCTGCCTTCAAAATCATCTTAATGTTTCTCAGTTTGATTATGTTGTGCATTACAGCACTGCCCTGCTGCATCAACACATAGTACAAATTAAGTTTTGTTATCTGTTGCTCTCAATTATCCATGTTCCTGCTCTGAGAATTAAAATGGGCCTTAAAGTTTGATCAGCATCCTAACATCCTTTTGTTCCTGCTTGCTCAGTACTTTTTTTCTGTCAATCACTTTGACACATTCGCTCTGCAGGAAAGGCGCCCTACAATTGCAAATGGTTTCTTGACAGAGAACAAAACCTCATCCAGTTGAGAGCTGCAAACATATGCCTAAGCATAACATCCTCCGCCTAAGCAGAGGTTAGTAAAATGTGGAACTCACTACCAGAAGCTATGGTCGAGGCAGAAAGCATTGAGGTATACAAGAGAGAACTCTATTTATACCTGAGGGAGAAGGGAACACATGGGATTATGAGGAGTGGAGGCTCCTGTAGAGTCTGAAAACTGGCACAACTGGTCTGTTTTCATGCTGTACCTTCTGTGTAATTCTGTATTAAAGATTAAAGTGGTTTGTGGCAAGATTTTTTAAAAAAATATTGTGACATTATCAGCACAACAGAGCTACTGTTGTCTCATTTTGTCAAACTGTTTCTGGTGTCATGTGAGTGCATATAAAATGAGTGTTGTGATGTTTTGAGTAGTTGTAACAAGTAAATACATTGTATCCTGCAGCAGCACTGGTGGGATGTGATCTATGATGTGACTTTATGATTGATTTCCTTTCTACCTCATGACTTTTTCAAGAGTGCTTTTATTTGAGGAGGCTAACCCAGCACGTGGTGCATCAGTTGTTTTACGGATTGATGAATGCGGCTTAAAGTGGTTATATTTTTACAATTTCAGCAAGTTGAATCAATGGCTTTATTTTTAAAATGTTATGCATAAGATTCGCCGAGCTGATTTGTGGTATGTGACAAAGTGGTAAGTGCCATTTGGGGAGTTTGAGGTCTGTCTTGGTGCAGAAACAGAAAGCCATTTTCAGGAGAAAATAAAGGGAGTGGAATTTCCCGGATGGAACACTTGATCAAATCGGATGTTAACTATAATTTGATGTTATTCCCACACATTAATAATATTTTGGACATGTTTTGGAATTAGAATTTTTTGGGAAAAGAACAAATTTGTACATTTTGGTGTGAACCAGAACAGGTATTTCCCACAGCTTGTCAATGCACAATGTCAAGGTTCACACATTTATGTAGCACTAGAGGCACCCTTCGAACTGCAGGTGAGTCAGTGCCTTCAAGAGAGGAGGGGAAGAATATTTTGGGGAAGGGGAAGATTATTAAGCAGCATAATATAAACTTCTGCTTTTGTGTTTGGGAAGTAACGTTTATGTAATGTCAGTTTATTCCACGCTGCTGAGAAGAGGATATAATTCAATGTTTTCTGTGCTATTGCATAGCTTCCTGGTAGCTTCGCTGTTGATTTCCAAAAGATTTTCTCGTGGATTAACTGCTGAGCTGGTTGTATTATTTCACATCTATCAGTAAATTGGAAATGTGACCTAGTTTGAATCTATGGCTGGAGAAAAGTACTTTTCTTCACACTCACACCCTCCAGGCACCATGCGATTAATGTTTGCAAGTTGGTAAACTCACGAAAGGGGCTACTGCTTGTAGTTCTATTTTAACCTATAGGGTCAATAAGATCCAGACAACAATAATTCGGACTGCAGGTTTGTCACCATGGAAAAAATGCCACTGATTCTGTAATTTTCTGTTTGTCTGTGAATTTTCCATGTCTGATTTAACAAAGTGTTATTAAAAATTTATGACCTTTTTGATAGCTTGGCTGCACAGGCGGCAGGCAGCTCCTCACTGCACACTCTGATCAACCTCAGTCTGTGTGATGAGGAGCATGGAAGTGGGGGATATGACAGCTCGGGGAATGGCCGGGTTGGGGTGTATATCAGCCTGAGGAGCGGCACCAGTAGGTGCATAACACCCATGTATTTTAAGCCACGGGCATGCTGCTGCACTCCCAGCACCCCTGGTTCCTGTGCCAATGGACTAATGAGGATGTATTTATGTACTGTATGCAGTATTTTATTTAAAGAGGTGAAATTAAATTTCCATACCTGTCACTTCTCACATCTTTCCTCCAAATCCCATGAGCGTTTTGTCTGATTTACCTGCATACGACTGAACAACTTCCACTGTATATGTAAATTTGTATTTAATACTAAAGAATTTTGTAAACCCAAGGGTTTATTTCCTACAGTCTGAAAACAAGGATTGGCAAACTGGGTGATGAAATGCATTCTGCACTGTTATAGATTTAACAGGTAGTGCCCAATGATGTACTGGAGAGAGCTAACATGTTTATCAATTGAGAAGATAAGTCAGGGTGCTATTTTGAACAATCCGTAAAGTATTATTGAGAAATGTTCTGTAAGTGAATACCTCCAACAATAAATTGGAGGATAGCACAGCTCTCCAATGGAATAGGATGATGTCCCTAATTCCCTACATATGTAAAGCACTGCCATCAGATGAAAATGCATGCACTGACCAGGAGTCTACCAAATGGGAAAGTTTAATCAACTATATGCTTGCACTCTGGAACAGCTGGAAAGATTACCCGACTTTGAATGAAAATGTGTGGCGGAATAAACTTTGTGAAATTGAAGAATGTTGATTATTCAAAATAAAGAAGTCTGTCAGGCACATATCTTGTTGCTTAGCTTGTTCAATATTGTCAAGTACCATGTCATGAGCAGCGCACTAGGAGGTAGAGATCCGGGTGCTGGTGAGTTTGAAGATGTAACGCTGGCCTTAGATGTAAGGCTGGTATCCTGTTGAGAGTTCTGTACATTGCTGAGAGCTGGACTCTAATGAAGGCACAAAAGCAGCCTGGATACTTTTGGAACATGCTGTAAAGGGAGGATACTGTCAGCCGGGAAGTCTAAGCAAGCCACACTAGTGATGAGAAGCATATAACGAGACAATGGCAAAAAGGTGAGCACATTTGCCAAAGGGGTGAAGGTTGGTACACTCCAAAATAACAACATGAGACTCTAGTCTGTATGGGAGGTTAAAATGGGGTTGAAATAATGTTTGGAAAGACCTAAGTAGAACAGTAACAACATGGAAGACAGCTGTGGAAACTAGTACAGGAGAGTGCATGGCACATCTTGTTGACAATGGCGAGCTTTGATAACTGTCTAAATTCCTGAGGCTCTGTGGAAAATTTGAGGAGAAATGTTTTTCCTATAATGTAGGAGGGAAATTGACTGACTTTCTAACAGGGATGCAACAAAGATAAGGAAACCTAGCAGTGTCCAGTTTTGTTGCCACAGACCCATTCAGAAATAAAATGTACAGATGCAAAAACAAATGTCTGCTGTGCTACGTAAGCTTTTTCCAGGACTGCTGCATGGATCTCCGGTAGCACTGCTAGAACACTCTTGAATGCGTGAGCTTAAACCCTTTTCCCACTTTGGTAGCCATCCTCTGAGAATTTTCGCGATTATCTCTCTTTTTAATCTGCCTGAGGTTGTCCTTGGTTATTCCTGTCTGAATCTGTTTGCTTCTTTGTGATGTCAGTAATACTGACTTATTTGTCCTTGCAAATATTTTCCTGCTTTTTGTTTCCTTTTAATCTTGCAGTTGCCTGACATCACTCTCCCTCTCTACACACCAGCACAATGAGGGTCTAATGTTCAACATACCAGTGAGAGAGTGTGTCATGACGAGAGCTCTAAACCATTGACTTTGGGATTTTTTAAAAAAATAACTGAATGTGTAGAATAATCAATTTTGTGATGTGGCTTCAGTTGAGCTACATACATTGGTTTATTTGCCTGCAACATCATAATCACTACACTTAACAAAATCCCTGTGAATTTCTTTGAGACGTTTTGAAGTTCTTGGTGCTTTGTCAAATGCATTATTTTTATTTTCAATTCACTGCATCCCAGGTTTAATGGTTTTTCCTCTCGTTCCCGCCCGGTTACCTGCAGGGTACACAAAGGCTCCTTGTCACCCTTTCCATATCAAATGCAAGAATTATTATTATCTACATGTTCCCTCTCAGTGATGTCATCTACAGTTATGGGCTTTTCACGTCTTCTAGATGTCTCAAAGCGCTTCACAGAATATACTGTAAAGTGAATTGATTGTATATTTGTGGGCAAAACGCGGCAGCCAATTGCGCACAGCAGTGTCCCACAAACAGTCGTCGATTAAAGTAACCAATTTATCGTTTTTTTGAGGGATTATTATCAGGCATGTGGAGTAAGGAAACTTGCCCAAGGATTTGCCCTCCCAGGAATCAAACCCAGGTCTCTTGCTTGCGAGGCGAGTGCACTAACCATTGAGCTACAGGATTCCAAACAATTTATTATTGTTTCTTTTCTTGAGGGATTTTTATTAGGCATGTGGAGTAAGAAAACTTGCCCAAGGTTTCACCCTGCCAGTAATCGAACCCAGGTCTCTCGCTTGTGAGGCGAGTGCTCTAACCACTGAACTACAGGATTTCAAGGTCCTCTCACTCGTTTTCAAATCCCTTCATGCCCTTGCACCTCCCTACCTATCTGATCTGCTTACCCCCAACTCCACCAACCACTGCCTTGCTCCACCATTGGCGGCTTCAGCCACTACGCCCCGAAATTCTGAAACTCTCTCCCTCAATCCCTCCGCCTTGCCCCTTCCCTCCTCACCTTCAAATCCCGCCGAGAGACCTTTTTTGATCGTGCTTGAGGTCAACTCCCCCCTCCCTACCCCTGGTTCGGCGTTAGACTCCGCCACTGTCGGGTACCCTGAGTTGCTACCCCGCGTGAAGGGCACTATATAATTGCAAGTTATTGTTGCTTTAATAGATTTCTATAATATATTAGCAAGAAAAAAGTAAATATTTTGATGTTTTTAGATGTGCAAATCAATATGCAGAAATTATTGATAATCGTAGTTATTTTCCGATTTTCATCTTATTTTAAGTTACTGAAAAATGCATGCAGCATATTCAGAATTTCCCAAATCCATTCAGTTTGCAGGATACCTGCTGCCCTCTGCTGGAACTCCAGTGAAAGCATGACCTTCATTGGATTTATTTTTCGAAGTTAAAGCAACGTTTCAGCAGAAAGCAGAAAACTCCTAGTTCTGTCTATCTCAGTGGTTACTCAATCTTTAACAGCTCATGAGCGCTCTAGATTTCCTCTCGATAACTTCGTGTACTGCCCACTCAGACCAAGAAACTGCAACAACATGCAATATAGCATCTTTCAAGTAGAATAATGCAGCATTGAGTTCGCATTTTAAAAACTCCTTCAGCAGATTGTGTAAATGTCGTAGCATTGCTACTAAGATTACCAATCAAGCAGCATCTCTTTTTTGTGTAGAGATGTATAACATTCTCATATTCCTCCTATGATTAAGAACATGACTCAACGTATTACAAGCCTGTTGAGACTATAATGATTTAAATTTTGAAGCCACTACGTGCCAAGAGAATAAGCTTAATCTGCTACTTCAATTTCATGATGAAGCTTCAAAAATATAGATGTGCAATCTGAGAAAATTTCCAAAGCTTCCTCCCTAGGGTTAAAGAAATAAGTGTGTGGGGAGAAATCTAAAGAATAGTTACAGCAGAATGCTAATAACTGTCCTTTTATTGGCCCAAGTTGGAAGATGGTCTTAGTTTAGCAGCAAGATAAGGGCTTTAAAGGTGAGGACAAGGGATCTTGAACTCAATCATCTGTGGGGATGGGGAGCCAATGAAGTCAGGTGAGGAATGTGGGTGATCAGGTTATAGAGTTTAGTATGGGAGAGGACACGAGCTGCAGAATTCTGAATAATCTGCAGCTTGTTGAGGGAAGAATTGGGAAGTCCAGCAATCAGGGAGTCACAATAATAATTGCTTGGCCGTAATGAAGGCATGGATGAGGGTCTCAGCAGCCTCCGGGGAGGGATGTTGGCCGAAGCGGGCAATATCAAGGAGGTGGGGGAAGGCAGAACAGCTCTTGGTACAGATGTGGTGTTCAAGACAGTTGAGGGTCAAACAAGACACCAAGATTCTGTACTGGCTTGGTGAGGTGCATCCGTGATGCTGTCAGTACTGACTAGAGCTAAGCAGGAAGGCCTTGGTCTTGTTGACAGAGATAGAGTTGGGTATCAATCATGTACATGTGGAAGTTAACCCAATGCCTGCGGTAATGAGATTCCCAAGCGGGAGAATTAGATATCCCAGAACGAGGGCAGGGATGATGACAGCTGTTTTTAAAGGGGTGATAACGCTACTATTGGACAGAGGAGTTCACAATGTCTTGGTAGGGGGACAAGGAGGTGGAGCTGTTAGAGGTGAGACAAGAAGGGTAGACCACTCAAACATTTGGAGGGAGGGATAGGTGGGGCTCTGAGGGGGAGGTGGGGAAAGGTGTTGGAGGAGAGGATGGGCGAGATATAGGAAGGTAGATGGAGGAGCTGGTTTGTGGTGCAGAAGAGCCTGGGGTGGTCCTTGCCCTCCAGGATGACCTTGGAATATGACAATTTAGCTGAGGCAAGAGTGGAGCGGTAGATTGTGACACTGTCCAGCCATTTTAGTCTCTGCGGTACATTATTGCCAGTGCAACTATAATATACATTTATATAGTATCTTTCAAGTCAGGAGGTCATCTCGGAGCGCTCTACACAGCCAATTGGTCGACCGAGCCGTGGGGGCGCGTGGAGAGGGAATAGCCAAAAACAAAGTTGAAGAGATGGTCTTAAAGCGGGGGGAGGAAGGGATAGGGGGTGAGTTGTTGGGTCGCTGGGATGGAGTTGCAGAGAGCTAGGGCAGAATAGCTGAAAGCTTGCCCACTGATGGTGAGGTGGAGTATGTGCTTCGCTGCTGCTCTTTTGACCTTCGAGAACCCACACTAGTTGAACCACAACAGCCGTCTTTTTATTTCTTCCATGTGGTTCCATCCTATTGTTCTGATTTAAAAAGAGCTGACTTATCCTCACAAAATACAGCAGCATTATAGGCGTTTGTTAAACCTATTCCATGCCTGTTCGTGCATCTGTGCAGAGTTCAATGAACCGCTTCCTGTCCTCTAAATGGCTGCCGGAGAATGCAGTTTAACTGAAGGTTCTCTGCTTTCATCACTGTACAAATAATACAGGAACTGTATTGGCATAGTCAGTGTAACAAAAACATTAGTTTGATTTGTTTTCTACTTTAGTTTGTCAGCTGGTACCTTCAAGAATATTATTTATCAGGTCAAGTGGGAGTACACTTTGTTGATGCATAGGCGTCTCAATTTAACTGCTTATATGTTGGAGGCAAAGAAATACACTCTGTATTTTATTGAAGTCCTGTAGCTCAGTGGTTAGAGCACTCGCTTTGCAAGCGAGAGACCTGAGTTCAATTCCAGGCAGAGGGCGAAACCTTGGGCAAGTTTCCTTACTCCACACAGAGCCTAATAATAATCCCTCCAAAAACAAACAATAATAAATTGGTCATTTTCAATCAACGACTGTTTATGGGACATTGCTGTGCGCAATTGGCTGCCGCGTTCGCCCACAAATATACAGTCAATTCACTTTACAGTGAGTTCTGTGAAGCGCTTTGGGACGTCCTCCCGACGTGAAAAGCGCTATATCAAATGCAAGGATTATTATTATTATTAATAATCCTTCGAGAAAAAAAATAATAAATTGGTCACTTCAATCCACGACTATTTGAGGGACACTGCTGTGCGCAATTGGCTGCCGCGTTTCGCCCACAATTATACAGTCAATTCACTTTACAATATATTCTGTGAAGCATTTTGAGAAGTCTAGAAGACGTGAAAAGCGCTATGTCAAATGCAGGGATTATTATTATTATAATATTTGAAAATAGAAGAGAGTTTCGTCCAGTGTTCTGACCAAATAAAATTGATGATTTGTTTTATGGCTCTTTACAAGTGTACAAGTTGGCTACTGTGTTTGTGTGCAAAATAGTCATTACACTCTACTCTAAGTCAGAAGACTATATAAAACGGAATGATTATTGTTATTACTATGTTTGACAGATGTCCTAAAAATCTTTCCCACTCAACAGTATCCAGCATTTACATTCTCTTCAATTGGAATTCACAGCTCTTTTGTCTCAGAAAAGTAAGTCATTAATTGGCATTATTTGACTGTGACATTTAATAGATTATAAATTAATATAATGCTGAAGAGGGTGTGGTAAGAATCTGAAACCAAAAACTTTTGATATGAGAAACTAGAACGTTTTTCACCTTCTCAGTGTAGTGACTATCTGCAACAGTGTTGATTAACTCTTTCAAAAGCTGGATAAGTATTTACTTAGAAAAAAGCTGGAAATTTGAGTCCCTAGAATGCCCCACTCTTTTTCAGATAAAACTAAAACCAAATGTAAGTGTGGAAAACAACTGTTGGCATTCTTGAGATGGAATCTGGAGTTTCGCTTTATTTTCCTTAAGGAGTTGGGGGCAAATTTGGTAGAATTAGGCTTAACGTTCAATATATTATAAACGAATATAATAAATATGAAGGTTAAGTGATATAGTCCATGAAAAATTGTCTTTTCTTGTTCCATGTTTTATTATTACACTGTGACTCTGCACGTCTAGTGTCATACTGTAACGTGCTGTTACCATACAGTGACTTCAGTGTAAGGTTACCTTTTCTTATTTTTATAATATTTCTTGACTGATATCAACATTTATTTTACTCTGCCCTGACACTACCCCACATAGGGGGCACTATATATATATATATATATATATATATATGTTTTTTACTCTTTTGCGGACTCTTTGATTTTAGCTATTTTTCATAGAATCATAGAATTATACAGCACAGATGGAGGCCATTTGGCCCATCATGTCTGTGCCGGCTCTTTGATAAGAGCCGTCCAATTCAATCCCACTCCCCTGCTCTCTCCCCATACCCCTGCAAACTTATCCTCCCCAAATAATTATCTGCTTCCCTCTTAAAAGTTGTAATCGAATCAGCTTCCAATACCCTTTCAGGCAATGCAGTCCAGATTACAAAAATGGCTGACTTCTAGTTTGGAAGATTGCCACAAACGCCCTTCTTGCGCAGTAAGTGACAACTGCGGTGACCTTTTGTAGTTCAAAATTATCCTCCAAAATTGTAAAAAAAAGAGGATTATTTTTTCTTGATTTGGAGAACCTTTTAAAAACCTGTCCAATGCCGATTTTAAAATCAAAACCCAGCAAGTCTACGTCTTTTGTTCAAGCAATCCTGCATGAGAAAAATACTTTTAGAACTTGAAATGTACAAACAGTACTTTTTATAAATCAGAAATTTCAGGCTATTTTACAAGGTTTCCTTTTTTTGTCCTATTTCCAATGTTTGTGAAATCTAGGAGTGAGTTAGCACATTGTTGAGTTCCAGAACATCTTAGCCATTGGTTGTCACCCCTCCTACTGTCTCTCTTATAATAATCAAAATTTAGTAAAAATCAACCAAAACAGTTGGCCCTGCCAGCATGCCTTGCAAATAATATGTTAATTTCTGTGCTAAATTAATTGTTTTATGGAATTTCCCTAATAGGCAGTCAGTATCTGAATTATTCATTTATCAAATATTTCCTGAACTGTTTGACTAAATTGCATCCTTTTATGCTGCATGTTAGAATACATTCTGTTGCAGTACCCAGTTTCAGGCAGTGGTGACTGTGCATAGTTGGTTTGCATTTTCCCATAGAATTTTGCAACGATTTGAATCTGCTGCTACAGTAATAGGTATTCCTTACTGTGAGTGCCACCTAATGACAAAAATAAGGAAGTACAGCACTGCGGGGGGAAAAGTGCTTGCAATTTTATAATGCCTTACTATGTTAAAAACGTCTCAAATTAGTTCACAAAATAATTCACCATTGTACTTAGCACCCTGTATTCTGCTACATTTGTAAGCAACTGGGGCATTATTATTAAACCAGCACCAGAGGAGGAATTCTATGAGTGAAAAGGAATAAAAGGGCGAATTTGAAAGGAAAAGAAAAATGGGAGGAATGAAAGCAATAGATTAAAAAAAACTCCCAAACTAAAACTAATAAATTCATTGCTTCAGTTACTTGCTTGAAAACAAAAGGCTTTCCTGTACCAATTTGAAACCACTGTCTGATATAATAATTTTTGGGGGTCAGCCAAACACATGAGGAAACCCATCACCATGCTGTCTCTCTGGAGGGAGTTAATGCAGAAGATTAGGTGCAGGCTGGTGCACCCCAGAGGCTTCGTGACCCCAGAGGGTGTGTTGAGCTTGGGCTCCCATTCCATCTTTATAAAGTGCTTTCAGATGATCTCCTGTCTAAAAGATGCTATATAAGTGCAAATTGTAGTATTAACCAAAAGCAAAGGGAAAAAGTCACGGCATCCGGCATGAAGAAGCCATATAAATGCAAGTTGTTGTTGTTTATATTTTAGGAATATTTTAGGAATACCATTATAAAGGTGGTAGGGAAAACAGAAGACCAGAGTGGTTTAGAGTGTTCTAGAGGTGGTCATTTCCTTGTTAATTCTGCACTGAAGTTCAGTAGATGGGTTGAAAAACTAGGTCTCTATGCAAAAATGATTTGTCAAAACAGTAACTCATCCAGATTGCTTATGGTTTAGGAATGTTGTTTTGCTAAATGTCTTAAAAGATCCAGTGTGATCCAGTGTGAGAGACTGCAACCATAGCAAAATATTCTGCATACCCATTCAGCCCTGAAGACAATAATGTTTTTCTTCTGAACAGAGACTTGGTTGAATTATGGTTTAGTGAAAGTTATATCTATATCTTGGAGGACATTTAGCTGCAACTGGAATCCATTGGACCTATTTAGTGCAGAAATGAAAATTTATTTTCCTTTGACCAAGAGCGGTGGAAAACTTTTGAACCTTTGGATGATACGGTACACTTTGAAGCCTTTAATATCTAGAATTTTAAAGAGAATGCACCAAAACACATGATGCTCTCGTAATTAGATTTCTTTAATAGTCCCATCAGGCAGTTTCTTCACAGTAACCAAACAAGAACTTGGAAAGAAGGAATGTAGATTTAAAGGGATCCGAGCTGAGTGGGGGAAAATAACAAGAATTTCCACATCAGAAGGTGAGCATTGCACAACCAGCGTTTATTCTAAATCTGTGATCACAGAGTATCAATGCTGTTTTTAACTACCGAAGCTTTTAATGCTAAAAAAACATTCTTGGTACCAGGACCAAAGGTATTTCTTAATACCAGGACCAAATAATATACCAACAAACATTTCTGTGACATGGGAAATTGTTTTATTTCTGAATCGGTGTTTGTCATTGCTTGATCGTCCAAAAGTAGACAACAGTTGCACATGGCAATTAACCTGAAACACTCTGAGCTGGTTAGTGGGAGTCCTACCTCTCTCCTCCCCTGGGAGATTCAAAGATTCAATCTTAGTCTCTCAACTCACAGGCACATCAGAATGATAGAATGATGAATCACTGATCTCAGACAGTTGGTTAAGATAGTGCACTGCTTCAGTACCTCCTGTTAAATGAATTTACTATGGCATTGATGCTCCCTCTGCAGACAAGTCTATCTAGATATTATGGTCACAAATAATCAATTGAATAATGATGAGGGGAATGATTTTTTTGAAAAGTTTCAAAAAACAGAACAAATTTTTAAAAATGTAATCCAGCAATGGTCGATGCAGAAAACTGATTTCTGAACAGAGAAGCAGAGTTTTTCTAAAAATAAAAGGTTCCAGTTTGTGGATAATATTTCTACCAGTCAGCTGACAGCAAGTAACTCTCTTTAGCAGGATCTTCAAATGCAAAATCACTCATTCACCACCCCACCCCCCCATGTCTCTCTCCTATATTGGTTTACAAATGTTCAGCTAAATTTGCTACATTTAGGTAAATACATAATAACCTAGTTTACCTTCCAATTGTTTCTTTGAAAAATATGCAATTAAGGTAAGTTTTGCAGAGGAAACACTAATCTTTATTTTGCCTGAAGGTGAAAATATTCTTAAAACATTCATTGCTTTGATTTACCATCAAAAGATAATCTGCCTAATGTGATCATGAACTGTTATGAATGTTACTCATGTACTTGCACAAGTTCTTTCATCTTATTCTTTTTCAAGTGAGGTCCTGTTCGCTTCAAAGTTTTTGAGTTGTCATATCTCTCTGACCCTTTATTTAATATAGCATTCAGTTACAACTTTTCTTCAGGCAACGCTGCATTTAGACTGCCGGTTGCTTAGCTGCTGTGCTCCTGGCAGTATGGTGATGCGGAGTGGGAATTGAGATTTACTCCGTTCGGCGCCTGTTTCAAATAAGCTGGTCACTCCACACACTCTCTCACATTCTCTCAAAATCAGATGATTTTGTTTGTTATTAAGGAGCGGGCAAAATATGGAACTCTGGGTTAACCATCAGCAACTGGACGATATCTTTACAGGTAGTTCAAAAGGGAAGCCTTAAGACAGCTGTTTATAGCAATAGTACAATACTTTAAACAGATGTTTAATAATTGCAGCATCAGGCTCAATACAGTTTAGAATTCTATTTTCGATGTAAATCTAAGTAGATGTCAGACTATTCTGTTACTAGTTCTACATAATGATAACAATCCTTGCATTTGATTATAGGGCTTTCGCGTCTTCGAGACGTCTCAATTTGTGATGTTGGAATATTCAATTACTATAGGTTTAACAAGTATTTCTACTTTCCCATATCAAAAAATATGATGAGCCAGGATTCATCAATGAAAAATTGTATTAATGCTCATAAACTTGCATTTATAACCAACATGACCAATATGCAATGCCAGATCCAACCAGATGAGAAGGAGATATGATTCACTGGAGTGCTGAGATATGACTAGGCTGCCTACACTGTACAAGATTTTGCCTGGAATTGCAGAACAACCATTGCTAATGTTTGGCCTCGACTTTTATATTTTGATCAGCTTTCAAAACTGCTTTTAAAAGTATATTAAATAATGTGAAAATATTTTTGTAAGATTTCCAGAATGTGGAATTACTGTGAAGCAAGCCATCATTAGTTATAATGATGGACCTCCAGGAGGTCATTAAAATGGGCAGATAATCAAGCTTCCACTGTTGTATTTGAGAACTGTCAAGTATCTACTTTACACTTTATGCCTTCAGTATGAAAATGGGAACAAAAACAACAAGATTGCATTTATAGAGCGCCTTTCACGTCGGGAGGACGTCCCAAGGCACTGGACAGTTGGGTCAGGACCCGAGCAGGGGGGAAATGGTCAGGGTGAGGGGAGGGAAGGGAGGGAGCAAGGAGTGGGTAGAGAATTGAGAGGGGAGCTGAAGGCACAGTCAAAAAGAAAGGTCTTGAGACCGTCCTTGAAGGAGGAAAGGGAGGAAGCGGCGAAGGCCCTGGGGGATAGAGTTCCAGAGCCTCGGGGCTGAGAGGCTGAAGGCCCGGCCACCGATGGTAGGGCGGTTGGGGCGGGGGATGTGGAGCAGACCGGAGCCAGAGGAGCGGAGGGTACGGGCAGGTAAATAGGGGGATAGTAGGTCGGAGAGGTAGGAGGGAGCAAGGCCGTGAATGGCCTTGTAGGTGAGGATGAGGATCTTGAATTCGATCCTCTGGGGGATGGGGAGCCAGTGGAGGCGAGCGAGGGTGGGAGTGATGTGGTCCGAAGCCTGGTGCGGGACAGTACACGAGCTGCAGAGTTCTGAATGACCTGCAGCTTGTGGAGGGAGGTGGCGGGAAGGCCGACGAGGAGAGAGTTCCCATAGTCCAGCCTTGAGGTGATAAAGGCGTGGACCAGAGTTTCAGCACTGGTGAGGTAGTGAGGTAGTGCCGTAGTCTGGTGATGTTCCGGAGGTGATGGAAGGCGGTGCCAGTTGTGGAGCGGATGTGGGAAAGAAAGGACAGCTCAGGGTCGAACAGAACCCCGAGGTTCCTGACTGACTTTGAGAGGTGGAGAGTGCAGCCTTGGATGCTGATGCTGTCAGCGCCTGAGGTGCGGAGGCGCTGACGTGAGCCAATCAGGAGGGCCTCAGTTTTGCGCACGTTGAGCTGAAGAAAGTTGTCTCTCGCCCACGACTCAGTGTCAGACAGGCAGCTGTCAGGACATCGGTGGTCGTGGAGTTGAGGGTAGAGGAGGAAAGGTAGAGTGGGGTGTCATCCGCATACATGTGGAAGTTAACCCCATGTCTGCGGATGATGTCACCGAGGGGGAGCATATAGAGGGTGAAGAGGAGGGGACCGAGGACAGAGCCCTGAGGGACACCGCACGAGACAGTGCGGGGTTCTGGAGGAAAAGCCGTTAGTGGAAACAAAATGAAGACGGTGGGAGAGGTACGACTAAACCACTCAAGGACAGGGCCTTGAAGGTTGAGGTGGGAGGACAAGCGGTGGAGGATGATAGAGTGGTCGACCGTATTGAATGCGGCCGATAGGTCGAGGAGGACGAGGAGGCAGAGGGAGCCGTGGTCGCAGATGGTCAAGATGTCATTGGTGACATTGACCAGGGCGGTTTCCATGCTATGGGCAGCACAGAAACCCAACTGGAGGGGTTCAAAAAGTGAATGGGTGTAGAGGAAAGAGCGCAGCTGGGAGGCGATGACTCTTTTGAGAACCTTGGACAGGAAGGGGAGGGTGGAGATGGGCTGGTGGCTTGATATCTGCGACGCATCAAGGGAGGGTTTTTTTCAGTTTGGGAGTGATGGTGGCAGTTTTGAGGGGAATGGGAACAGAGCCAGAGGAGAGGGACAGGTTAATGGTGTCTGTGAGAAGTGGGGCAAGGAGGTGGAGCTGGGAGATAAGGAGTGGAATGGGGATGGGGTCAAGGGAGCAGGTGGTGGGTTTCAGGGACAGGATGAGGTTGGTGACAGAGGGTGGGGAAACAGGTTCGAAGGTGTGTAGGGGAGGATGGGTAGGAGTCGGAGTGTGGGAGGGAAGGGGTGGGGGTGGGTGGAAGTTGGAGGGGCAGTGACCGCGGAGCGGATTCCCTTGATTTTGGATTCAAGGAAATCCAGCATCTCCTCGCAGTGAAGGTTGGAGGAGATGACCTGCACGGGGTGGCGGGGGGAACGGAGGAGTCGGGATGTAGTAGAGAACAGAAGCCTGGGGTTGTCCTTCGTCTCCAGGATTATCCTGGAGTAGAAGGACGACTTGGCCGAGGCTAAAGTGGAGCGGTAGATTTTGAGGAGGTCCAGCCAGATTTGTCGGTGGACCGTTAGGCCAGATTTGAGGCAGGTGCGTTCAGCGGCCCGCACCTGGCTCTTCAGTGAGCGGAGGTGGGTGGTGAACTGGGGGAGGAGCAAGAGTAAGAGACAGTATGGGAGGTGATGGGGGCAAGAGTGTCAAGTGTGGAGTAGAGGGTGTTGTGGAGGAGGGTGAGAGGAGAAGAGGGGTCAGTGAGGGATGAAGGCCAGAGGGAGAGGAGTTCAGAGGACTCCAAGAGGCAGCAGTTAGGGATTGTGGGGTAACTTCTTCCAGGGGCAGTAGAAGATGGTGGTAGGTCTGGTGGAGGTGGGGAGGGGGATGGAGGTGATGAAGGAGATGAAGTGGTGAGCGGAGATGGCCTTATCGGTAATGGTGACATCCGAGACACTGAGGCCCCGAGTGATCACCAAATCGAGTGGGTGGCCATGAATGTAAGTGGTGGAGTTGATGTGGAGGGAGAGGTTGAGCGAGGAGAGGAGGGAGGAAAAGTCCGAGGAGGTGGAGCAGGAGGGGGTGAAGTGCAGGTTGAAGTCGCCCAGGATGATGTGGCGATCAGAGCAGAGGCAGAGAGATGTTAGGAGGGTAGAAATGTCAGAGATGAAGGTGGGAGAGGTTTTAGGGGGCCGGTAGAGGAGGAGGATTTTGAGTGAGAGATGGGAGGGGTGGGAGAGGGTGAGGTGCTCAAAAGAGGGGAAAAGCCAGAGGAGTAGGGGGATAGGGCAAGTGGTGTCGTTGAGATAAGGGCTACACCACCGCCACGGCGGTTGGGGCGAGGGATGTGGTGGGAGGTGTAGCCGGGTGGTGTGGCCTCCGTGAGGGGGAAGGTGTTGCTTGGGGTGAACCAGGATTCAGTTAAGGCCATGATGTCAGTAGCCATAGTTTTTACCAGCAACTGGTTTATTTTTAAAAAGTAAATGTATCAAATCCTTTTAAGAACAAATCACTTAAATGAATATAAAGATTTAATACATTTTGAAACTGCAGAAAACCTGTAGCACCATCATCATGTTGTCAGTGTACACACGACTAGATTTCAAGGAAATGGAAACATATTTAGAGACGTAGAAAAAAACAGAGGAGGAAGAGGAAAAGGAAAGAATAAACACCGGCATGACATTCAACTTCCTACCAAACATTCTTTTGTAACAATAAGTAATGTTGTATCTGGGATACATCGAGCACTCAGCTCACATTAAACTACTAATGATTGACTGGCATTACTCCAGGAGGGAAATGCTTTCAAACATGTGCATAGTAAGTTAGCAAATGACTAGTAGAAAAGCAGTGTGGTGAGTAAATTTCAATATACTTAAATTGTTGTCACTGTAAATTAGTTGGGGATATTAGCAGGGAGGAAGCTGAGATCGAATCAGGTGATGGACCAATACCTGAGTCCAGGGGCAAGTTATATAATCAGGGTTTTACAGGAAAGTAAAATTTCGATATTAAGAGAGGCTGAGAGATGTTCCATGCAAAATATTGAGCATTGAGTAGCTGAGAACACTGTCTGATTGAGTCCATTCTCAGCATATATTAAATGTGAAAAATTGTATCTCTGATTACGAAGTCCATCAAGTACTTTACTTCTTCATTTTAAAAATAGTGAGTTATTGTCCTAAAATAATTAAGAAGAAAAATCAAGGATATTCCACTTTAAAGGCTTCTCTTTAGGTCTTTTTAAATGTTATTAACAACAACAAAATGACATTTGTATAGCGCCTTTCACGTCGGGAGGGTGGAAGGAAGGAGGGTGAACGAAGGCACGGTTGAAGAGGAGGGTCTTGAGATAGGTCTTGAAAGAGACAAGGGAGGGTACAAGGGGGAGAGACTCCAGGATGGAGTTCAAGAGGGTGGGGGTAGAGTGGCTGAAGGCCTGCCTGCCAATGGTGGGCCGGGAGCGGAGGGGGACGTGAAGCAGGCTGGAGTCCGCTGAGTGGATCGAGCGGGAAGATTGGTACAGGGTTAGAAGGTTGCAGAGGTAGGGGGGAGCAAGGCCATGGAGGACTTTGAAGGTGAGGACCAGGATCTTGAACTGTATCCTCTGTGTGATGGCAAGCCATTGGAGTCAGGCGAGGATGGTGGTGATAGGGTCGTGGAGCCTGGTGCGGGATAAGGACATGGGCTGCAGAGTTCTGGATGATCTGAAACCTATGGAGGGAGGAGTTGGGGAGGCCGACAAGTAGGGAGTTTGCATAGTCGAGCCTGACCCACCTGCCCCACCATTGGCGGGAGAGCCTTCAGCCACTCTGCCCCCAACCTCTGGAATTCCATCCCCCAGTCACTCCGCCTCGCCCTCTCCTTAGCCTCCTTCAAGTCCCACCTCAAGACCTTCCTCTTCGACCATGCCATCGACCACCCCCCTTTCCCTCCCCTCCCTTCTCCCCCCCTGATCCCAGCTCGGGTCTGAAATGCTGTACACTGTCCAGTGCCTTGGGACGTCCTCCCAACGTGAAAGGCACTATACAAATGTAATCTTGTTGTTGTTTCAGTGCTTTAGTTTCTGTGATTCTAGGTAATTTATTTCTTCACATATCCCTCATTGATATTTCTTTACTTGTGGAAAGGGTTTTGAAGTGATTCTTTGCATAGTACATCATACCAACATTATATCAGTGTTGGCGTATCTCACTGACATTCGATGAGGGAAATATTCATAAAACGTGCACACTAATTGCCATGGTTGGCTGTATAGTTAGTCTACAACGTCAGTAACAAACAACAACAACAACAAGATTCCATTTATAAAGCGCCTTTCACGTCAGGAGGATGTCCCAAGGCGCTGCACAGTTGGGTCATGACCCAAGCAGGGGGGAAGAGAGTCGAGAGGGGAGCTGAAGGCTGTTTTCTTGACATCCGTACATTGTCTGATCACGTTCAATGAATGATGGACATGTTGTTTGGAAATATCTATCAACTTGTGGCTTGAAGCCTCTGGTCTTGAAGCATTTCAAAACCAAAGCCCCAAGCGCTTTCCACTGAAAATGTTATTTGGTTTCCTTGTCTCTTTTAAATGCTTTTAGTATCTTGGAGTTGCATGTTTTCCACAGGCTTCTTTAAAAATAATAACTAGCAAATAAAGAGTAATAACTAGCAAATGAAGAGGCCATAAATATAAAATAGTCACCAATAAATCAAATAGGGAAGTCAGAAGAAACTTCTTTACCCAGAGAGTGCTGGGAATGTGGAAGGAGTAGTTGAGGTGCATAGCATAGATGTATTTAAGGGGAAGCTAGGTAAGTACATGAGGGAGAAAGGAATAGAAGGGTATGCTGATAGGCCTAGTTGAGGAAGGGCAGGAGGAGACTCATGTGGAGCATAAATGCTGGCATAGACCAGTTGGGTGAATGGCTGTATATTCTATGTAAGACAGTTTTTTTTAAAGAATTGTGAAGAGTGCCTGCCCCATAAATAGTTAAAACAGCCAAGTGTATGGAGTAGGCGACTTAAGATATTCAGCACTTACAAAATGCATAATTTCTCTTCACAGTATTTTTGTGTCCATTTCCTCCAGTCTTACTGTTTTAAGATTAACAAAACATTTCCTAGTGAAAAATTATAGGTCTATTGGATTTCCAATGATACAGGCTAATGAGCATGCACTGTAGTTTCTTTCCTGTGCAGCTGGAAGAGTTACAGTTCCTTGACAGAGCAGCTGCCTTGGACTATTAAGAAAGAAAATGTTTGAGGGGTTACTTACATGAAGAAACAAGGTTGCTGCCATTTTCTGGTCTTTTACCCCGTTCTCAATTGGTAATTACAAAGCCAAACCTGCTGTTAGGAGTAAGAATGCTGAATTAGCAGAACTGAGCAATCCACAAGCACTGTTGCCTGCTTTAGCTTTAAATTTAGTGCTGTCTTTATTTCTAGCAGTGGCATAAGATGTGGCTGTTTTTTTATTTAAAAAAACACTTTAATTTGAGGTTTTCCATTTAATAAGTTTGGATCTTTGATCCATTTCGCTTGCATATGTGTATCAAAAAGAGAAGTTTACATAAGGTTTGTACTGGCAGGTCATTCCATTAAAATAAATATTCACTTAATAATCTAGTTATTTTCATTTCTGTAAACTTACTTAAAATGCAAATTGCTGAAAGTATATAGGGGTTATGGAAGATTTTGCATCATTTTAACTAGTAGACAGAGAACAACAAGATTACATTTGTATAGCTCCTTTCACGTTGGGAGGACGTCCCAAGGTGCTGGACAGTGTAGAGCATTTCAGAGTCCAAGGTGATCAAGAATCTCAAAAGAAATTTGGGACACGAATGGGAACAGCACTAGACTATACTGCAGTCTGGTCCATCAATGATCGACTTTTTTTCCAGATGTGGTTCACAAATATGATGTCAGGAATTCCTATGCTGTAACTATTTCATTAGCTTCACAAATTTCATGGTTTCTCACTCATTGTCATTCAAAAGCAATTTGAGTTCTTTCATATACTGTAGTTCTAAAATAAAGTACAGGATTGCCTGCATTGTTGTAATGAAAAGTCTTGTCATAACTACGTTATAAGCCTTGATGTTGAATTGACTAGGAATGTAAGTCAATACTGCAGGAAGCATGTTAGCACCAGCCAGTTTGTGCAGGGCGTGTTGAACAGTCAGGGGGAAGCTGAGACATTGCGCCTGTGCTCTGGATTTGTTGGCTGATGCTTTCCTGTGGGAGGAGGAACGATACCAGTATAAAGCGTTTTTGGCATTTACCAAGGTGACTCTGAAAATGTTGTATAATTGCAGCTTTATTTAACCAATGTACTGGGAAGATAATGGACCAGGACAGCTCCTCCTCTTTAGGCTTGCATGTTGTTAATCTGTGTAAATCAATGCTAATGTAGTGCCTCTGTCAGCTGGGTGTGCCTTTTGTGGAAGATCTGTTACTTGTAGGGGGCACCTTGTGGAATAGAAATGTTTTAAAATACAATTGAGCATTTCTACTGTAGAACTAAGGAGTGCTAGCCACGTAGGCACATATTAGATTTGTATGCAAAGAGCACCAGATATGTAGTGAAGGAGGACAGATCATTGTTAAAGTGCTGGGCTATTGCAGATGTGCGAATAGTTAGGCCACATCTAACTTTCTTTGCCTTTCATTTGAAATGGCGTATGAAACAGGTCAGGACCAAATATTTCTGATGCTCTCAGCGGTGTTGTTTTCAGTTATCAGCTGCTGGGTGGTGTGCAGCGTGTCTCTTGTACAACGTGTTTCAGTATGATTCTAGCCTTTCTGATTATGCTTCACTTCGTGCTGCAGGAGGTCCTGAAGCAGCTGCAGGGTAGCATTGAGGACGAGGCTCTGGCTTTGGCTTCTGCTGGACAGATTGATCTGCTGGAACGGCTGAAAGGTAAGTCTTGCAGTACCCACTTACAGTAATTAACATTACGCCCATGTCTTCTGTTCGTCAATGACTAAAGGCTGGTGTTTCAGTTTCTGACTAAATCCCTACTGATGTTTCTAGGTTTATTCTTGAAACAAATTAGCTGTGTGATTACTGAGCAATCATAAATTCTCAGTCTTACTTTCTATATCCAGACTAAATTCCCTATTGCATTTGCATAGTTTTAGTTTTTCAGTCCTGCTTTAGTCAGTACATTTGGTAGTATACTTGAATAGCAAACGTGAAGTTTTTTTGTATTGTACAGTTTTCTGTTGAAAGTTCTTTCCTTCGAATGTTCTGGGATAAACTGCACATTAATAAAACTGCAGAAGCTTGAAGTAACTTGGGGAAGAATATTGTGCAATGAAACCCTAAAGGATAGCTAGCAAACAGTGATATACGCTGCCCTGATTAAAATAAAGGCCTCTTAAATCCAAATTGCTGTTGAATTTTTTCCTATCGTAGTTATTCCTTGTGTTTGCATTTTGCACCATATTCTGTGTATTTTTAACAATGGTAGAGCTGGCTGCGAAGATCAATTTGGCACGTTGAATAACAAAATTTGTGCTGTGAGTGAAATTCTTGAAACCAGCGATGGCCAACTTTTATGGTCAGCCAACAAAATACATTTTCTTGATTGAACATTTCTTGATTTATATGATAAATCAAAATATTCAATCAAGAAAAAATTGAAAGCACACTACTGATCGAACGTGGACTTACCTAGACTCATCCAAATGTTTTGGGGGTGGGGGGCACTTCTTGACAGCCCTAAAGGACGTAGGTTGGTACCAGTGCTTTGTTTAACCTTTGTGTAACTGCAAACATGATTTTAGCTGCAAATGTAGATAACCCATGATCTCTCATTATAGGTCTTACCACTGTCTTTAAATTTAAGATGGTGTGGAATGTTTTGAACAATTTAGTCATAATTTGGATTTCCCCTCAAGAATAGAAAACTGTCTTCCAAATTAAAGCTGAATTTAAACATTTCTATAATACTGGACAATTGTAAATTTTAAAACTGCAGCAATGAGACAATTATCTGTACTGTTTGGGACTGACCTGATTGTGGATTAACAAACCGTGCGTACAATTGGTCAAATATAAACTGTCTGCAATGCTGAGTAAAACAATTCTATCAGGATTTATGGTCAGGAATAATATGTTTTTTTTAATCATTTTCTTTCTTTCTCTTTCCTCTCCAACATTGAATCTTTGTAACTTTCAACCTGTTTCTGTCTCTCTTCCTCTTTCTCTTTTTCTCTCTAATTCTCTCTCTCTCTCTAACTCTAATGATAGATTGTAGTAATACTCCTTGAATTTGGGAAAGGGGCTTTCACATCGGGAGGACAGGATTTACTGTGAAATGGAGTGACTGTGTATTTGATTGTTTTACTCCCATGCATAAAGAGATCTGCATGATTACAAGGTTACTGGGCCCATTTACTTTTGCATGCTTGCATTTTTTGCTTGAATCTCACTGTCCCATGTCTATTTCCACATTGGTTTCTACATATTCTAGATAATTATTTTGGGAGGACAAGTTTGCAGGGCTATGGGGAGGGGACGGGTGAGTGGGATTGATTTGGATAGCTCTTTTCAAAGAGCTGACACGAATGGCCTCCTTCTGTGCTGTATAATTCTATGATTCTATGTTGTCAGGGTAAAAACAACCACCATTATAATGTCTGAATAAAATGGACCAATATAGTAAGGTTCTTTGTCAAGGTTATTAGAAGAGAAACATGAGTCACAGAGATCAGCATTCTCTTTCATCTCTGTAGATGATGGACCAGTCATCCTGACTCTTTGGCAGCGTTTCTTCCACTCAGTGCCTATTCCACTCAGTGACTCCATTTTATTGTGGAGTCCTGTAGCTCAGTGGTTAGAGCACTTGCCTCGCAAGCGAGAGACCTGGGTTCCATTCCCAGCAGGGCGAAATGTTGGGCAAGTTTCTTTACTCCACACTCCTCTATTTACTTAGTAGTAAGTAGGAATCCGGTTGTTAGTCGATTGGCGGATCGCCTTTCCAGGGATAATATTCTCTAAAAAAGGTAATAGTTCGGTCACTCAGTCCACGATTGTTTGTGGGACGCTGCTGTGCGCAGTTAGCTGCCGCGTTTCTCCCACAAAATATACAGTTGATTCACTTTGCAGTACATTCTGTGAAGCACTTTGAGACGTCGGGAAGACATGAAGAGCGCTATTTCAAATACAAGGGTTATTATTATTAACCCAAAGCCCAAATTAGTTGAATGGACCTAGGTACACAAGCATTGGAAAACGTAACAGTATTTTGTAATACTGTAGCTGTTTAATCTCCTACTAATGCATACGTTGTGGTCCCCAACCTGCACCTAAACTCTTTGGAATTGGCTAACAACGCAACTTATACTTTATATAGTTCCTTTCCCATAGTTAAACAGTTCAAAGCACTTATCAGAGATAGATTTGCAGCCCCAAATAGGGTAGGAAGAAGAGAGCAGAAGAAACAGTCAGAATCAGAAAGGTTTTGAAAGTGGATGAGGAGGGTGCAAGGCAGAGGAATTTAGAGAGAGTTCCAAAGATAGGGGAGGCAAAGTGGCTGACGGCTTGCCCACTACTGGTAGGACAGAGGGTGCAGGGGGCATGGAGGCCAGCAAGAAGGCATAAGGAGGTTTGGTGGAAAAGGATGTGGCAGCCAGAGGCTTGTGCAACTGAGCATAATGGAACAGGTGCCTGTCGGAGAAGAGGGAAGCCATCGAGCTGCCCAGAAGAGATTCAGGGTGTGGACAGGAGGAACGTTGTTGAAGTAATAAGAATGGAGAGAGGACATAGTAGGTAGTTAACAGTGGGGTAGTTACAGATTTAAGAGGCAGCTTTGGAAAAAAAAGATGAGACTGAATAATTCCTATACTAGGGGGAAATAGATAGAAAAAGATAAGTATAATTCCTATGATACTGGGGAGAATAACACTGGCTGCTTCACTGGTGCAGATGGAAAGATCAGTGGACTATATCCAGCATTTCCATCCAGGAATGGCCAGCAAAGAATTTTCTAAGCCCATCCAGTCAGCTGGTTTGTAGTGCCAAATACATTCTCTCATTAACTATGTAATTAACTATGTAAAGTTTTTTTTGTAAGACTAAAATGACACAACAGTCAAAATCCAGAGATAAGTGAACACAGTTTTAGGTTTGTAAGCGGAGGTGATGAATAGTTTTTGAGATCGACTCAGTCAACATGCTGATTAAGGCTAAAGATAGGTTGATTAACTGGCTCTTCGAGATAGCAAAGGTTGTTGATTATTACGTGCCAGAGAAGTGGAGCCACTGTTCACAATGACATTTGATAGAATGTTATCTCAATTGGGAGAGGGATAGAGCAGCTGCATTTACTCACCAAAATGAAAGATTTTAAACTACAATGGTTGAAATTGGGCATTCAAGGGAGCTCAAAGATTTTGAACGTGGAATATGAATTATTGGACTTTACTTGTACATTGCCAATAACGTCAGTCAGGTGAAGCAGAAAGAATAGAGATTGATGGTTCGGAACATAGGGTCCCCTGTGGGAAGCCTAACTAAATTGTCCAATTCAGGGTCAGGGTTCGTTCTTTGTTTGGGCTTTCTGACTGCTTGTAAATTTGTTAATGGTGAGATGGGTTTCCTTTGAATTGTATGCAGTTTAGGAGGCACAATTCAATAGCTTCTGTTTGGTCATATTTATACCCAATGTTTGCAAAATGTAAGGATTATTATTAAAACGAAAATGAGAGAAAATTCATAGAGAAAAACATGGATTAAAACTGAAAATATAGTGTACAGTGTTTATTTACAAGTCATTTTGTTTGGTCAGCTGGGTACCTGATGCATATGGAAATTCGTCACGATTCTAACCAACTAAACACAGTTAATAAGCAAGGGCTAGCAAGAGCCAAGGCTTCTGGACCCCAGAGTTTGCATTGGGGTAATGCTGGAGTTTAACTAGCTAATTCCACAAAAATTGCCATTGAAAGCGCTGTCTGTAGAGGTTTCCCACCACTTGTTTAGCTGGAACTATTCTATACATTAGGGCTTTGGCCTGAAAGGTTCACCGGAGGTGAGTGGAAAAATCCCTGTCCCTATTGTGACCTTGCTATTCTTGAAGAAAGACAAGAATAGTCTTGTCATTCGCCTCTTCTCAGTGCCGTCCCGTCAGGCCAGCGCAGGGAAAAGTTGTTGTCCTCCCAACCCCAAGTTTCGATAAAAATCAAGAACTGGGGTCCTCTGTTGAGCGGGGCAGAACCGCATTTCCAATTTGGGGGCACCAATCGTGTTCCACTGTTCCACTGTTCAAGGCGACTGAGTGAGTGCAGCGCCTAAGATTTCCAGGTGAGTCCAGCAGCACAATAACGTCTGCAAACAGAAAAAGCAGATTCTGTCAGGAATATCTGGAATATAGACACCAATTCTTCCCCCCCTTGAAGCCATCTAATATATCATTGTTGAATATATTGAATAAGGTGGGTGATATTGGGCCTTGCCTTACCCCCTCCGCTTTTTCAAGATGGATAGGCTCGGGGATCTACTGTGAACCCTTACATGGATCTTGGAACTGGAATATAAATTCTCGATACAATCCAAAACTTGACGCATTTAGTCCCATAGCTTCCATTTTCTTTATGAAGGCTTTATTAGGCACTAAGTCCAAGTCCTTCAGAAATTGTTGAATGCAATGTAGGTGGGTTCCCCTGATCCTCGTGATATTTTCATACAGATTCCCAACCTTCCAAAGAGGGAAGAGGCTAGGAGAACAATTGTGAGTGAGTATACTAATTGGAAATAAGAGCTTTATGACAGAAGTGGATACAGTGAATATTTAGAGTGTGAATGACTGAGTATGAAAGAGGAAAGAATGAGTGTGAATGTAAGGAAAGATGGGAAAGACCAAGTAAAGATGAAACTGTGTGCAAGAGATTGAGAGAGAAAAGACTCAGAAGGAAAGATTAATCAGAGAGAGACCTGAAGAGTGAACCAGAAAGGCATTGTGACAGGTACCCAGAGAACAAGCCCATTAGTAACCAGGTTTGAGACAGAGGCAGGAAATGACCAAGAGAAAGACCAAAGAGACATAGAGACAAACCGGACAGGCATTCAATCACAAACATAAATTACACTTGTGCAGGCAGAACTTTGTTCCTGGCAGTAGATGGAAAACTCACATGCAGCCACATGAATGCACTTATAAAAGAATGAGGTTGCCAATATTCCTAGAAAATGATCCTCACATGAGTCTTCAGCTTTCAGAAGAAAGGATAAGGGGGAAAACCACTTGTCTCTCCTCCTCCCCCTCCCCGAACACCAAACTGCTGCTTTCATATGGTGGATGATTTTAAAAACCAGATCAAAATGCCATGGTCATGAGAATAATTTTAAAAATATCAAATATAAAATCTTGTTATTTATTCTGAGAGTTGAGACGATACCAAAAATGACAGAAAATAGAAGCTGGAGTGATTTAAGAAAGTTATCTGAAGCATGAGAGTAAATTATCCTCATTACATTTTTAAATGCATCATAGTTTTGGTAAAATGAAAGCCGTGGTCCTGAGGGCCACAGTCAGCACTGAAATTACATTGAAGACTGAGACATTGTGATGTCACCGGTACAGACTAATAACTGGTGTTTAACATGGGGTATAATACATATATTACAGTTATAATAAATAACTGGGAGCTGATATATAAGACTATGATTTTATTGAGGGGTTCATTGATGGAAACACCAAGAGTGAAGTTTCCTGAATCCCCAGGTGAAAGTCTTGAAATTGCTCCAGGACACCTATTGTTTTTGGGAATATATGCTCTGAAATTCATGAAGGTACTTTTTAATCCATTTTGGTTTTAGCCTTTGGTTGCAGATCCTGACGGTTGATGTTTATGTGGCAGTGTGATTCCAATAGAAGAGTTAACACATGTATTGATCACTACATTTATTGAGGGATAAGTAGTTGGAAAATTATAACTAATTATTTTACTATTCTGAAGCAGAATTATAAGAAAACAAATAAAGTGTCCCATCCCAAGATGGACATTAGGGAGGAGAGTTTACATTAATGGTCCATGCTACCAAGCTGTTGTCAGTGAGAGGAAGTATAATTAGGTTTGTGATTGAGTCACAAGCCTGTCTCCTGTTTGTCTCCATGTCTCTTTCTGTCTTTCTCTCAATCATTTCCTGCCTCTGTCTCCCTCTTTGTCTCAATCCTGGATACTTTGGGTTTGGTTTTTACGTGTGTGTCTGTTCTCTCTGTGTGTGTGCCTGCCTCACACTTTCCTTCTGCTTTCCTCTGATTCTCTCCTGTTAATCTTTCGTCAGTTTCTTTTTTCTCTATTTCTTGCATGCTGTTTCATGCTTACTTGCAGTTTCCTATTTTTGCCTTCATTCATACTCACTCTTTCCTCTTTCACACTCAGTAATTCACACTTTGGATGTTCCCTTTATCTACTTTGTGAGTAACACTCGTTCTCTCCTGTCCTATAATTCTTACATCCTACAATCGCATTCACTCACAATTGTTCTCTTCACAATTCCCTCTGACTTAAGACAATTTCCCTCTACTTCTTTTACCTTGTATACTGTCTAATTCACTATCATTCTTCCCTCTCACTGATTTCTCAAAAGCACTCCTCGCTGGTGTCTCGACCACCATCAAAAAAGGTCTAGCTCATTCAAAGCTCTGCTGCCTACATCCTTACCCATACCAAATTCTGCACATTGTGAGGGTGTGGAGGCATTTGAGGATTAGATCAAGGATTTTAATGTCAGTTTACAAGGGAATAGTGAGCCAGAGAAGCCTGGTAAGAATGGAGAGAGATGATGAGCTTGTGGAGCCTGGCGTGGAAAAGACATGGTCTGTGGAATTCTGGACAATCTGGAAGAATGAACTAGTAAGGCATACATACACTTTTGGAGGGTGTTGAAAAAATCAAACTTGAATGGATAAGAATTTCACACACTGAGTTCAGCCATTGGTGTGGGGCTTTCAGCCATTTTGCCCTGCTCCCTGGAACGCTAAATCTTTCCTTTCATCACTCTCTACTCTCAAAACCTTTCTAAAAACCTAGTTTTGTGCCCTTGGTCAGTTCCCACCCTACTTTGGCAGTGACTCTGAAGCATGTTGTGGCATTTTCCTGTTTGGCGAGGGCTATATAACTGAATGTTGTTGTCCGCTTGATAAAATACAGGCCTTTTATTTGAAATCATAAGTATCCTTTGAATAAGATCCCAAGTGTCCTTTGATATTGTACTAAGCACATCATGAATGTACGAAGGACAACAGAAGGACTGTTCCACTAATTGGTTGTAATCCTCTATTTTTGTAAATCAGGCTTTCGGTTTATTTAATGCCCTATTTATAGTGATATTTATCTGCAAAAGTAGAAGGGATTTATGCTTAATGTTCTTAATTTCATTGACTGGTACTCTCAATAGTTCACCCATGTCATTGCAACATATTTTTAAATCTATGTATATAATATATACATTATATTAAATATATATGTATATATATTATAAATGTATATATATTAAAATCACCTCTTTGTATTTCCTGGCTGCAGGCAGAGTTGTAGTCCAACACACAAACCAGCACTTTACCACTATACAGCTGTGGTGTAATTTCTTTACCTGTGCAAATTTTAGCTAGAGACCATTGTCATTAATATTTAAACAAGTGGTGGCCACCTTGTAGCCCATGGGGCTGTCTAGAAGCACCTCCTGAACATTCACACTAGTCTAGGTAGGTCAAGAGTGTGTTTTCGGTTTTTCCTTGATTGAATATGGCATCAATCAAGAAATATTCAATCAAGAAAAAAAATTGTTGGCCAGCCATAAAAGTCATATCCCAGCATAGTATCAACTTTTGAAACAAACATAGATTTATAAATGAAATGTGTAACATGTGACTTATAATTTGTGCGTTGTATGAAAACAGCAGCAAAAGAGTAAAATGTTGACACTGGAATGAATTTGGGTTTTCTGAATTTTTCTCTTGTCAGTAAAGCAATATGAATGCTCAAGAAGGGATATTGATTATGTAGAACAGGCTGGTCCAACCTATTGGCTGCTGAGGGCCAGATGCTGGATTTGAGAAATTCCATGGGCAGCATAAGCAATATTTTATCCTGATCAGCCACTCTTGTGCCTGAGCCCCCAGTGACCGTGTCCTGATTAGCTTGGGAACTGTATTTACTAATCGGGCAATGGAGTTGAAAACGGTTCACAATCTGAATGAAATCGTCCCCCAGGCCAGATGGCATCCGTGGGCTGCCAGTTAAACCATCTTGACTCAGAATATCTAGTGCATTTGTGCACTACTGAATGCCCCAAATATCCTAGAAATAACAAAATAGCATAGATTTATGCTATAAATCAAGAAATATTCAATCAAGAAATATTTATTTTATTGGCCATAAAGGTTAGCCAACACTGATCCAGTGCATAGGACTTAGAATATCCATATCTGCCATTTCTAGGTTTGTATATCACGATTTAGAAATTGAGTAAATGCTACCAATACTCCCTGTCCCATAAAAATATGCCTGGACACCAACCTCAGGATATAAACCTGTAGCAATGTAATATTTCCATTTTCTACATTGATGGTCTTGACATTTCATGTGTTGGCAATGTACCTGCTGAAAATAATGTGTGTGTGTGTATATATATATATATAATACAGTCAATTTGCTTTACAGTGTATTCTGTGAAGCGCTTTTAAGATGTCTCAAATTCGTGATAGGGTGCTTCTGATGTTATTTCTATCAGATTAAGTGCAGTGCAGATAACGCTCCTTGTAGTTAACGGTCTACAGTGCAGTCAATATTGCAAAAAGAAAGCTGAAGAAAGTTTCTCATTAGAGGTTGCTGTTCTCTAATGAATGAATAATGAATAATGCTGTTCATTGCATTATTTATTTTGATTCTATCATTGTCTATCTTGGCTGTATTCCTTTATTAGTTCATCTATTTAGATCATGCAGTGGGTCAGTGTACAATATTGGGAACAGAAAAATTGCATAAGGGGATTGTAACATTTAAGGAATGAGTTCAGAAGCTGAGCTTATGAAAATACGATTTTAATTAGGGACATATCTACTGTCGGAATTGTTAAGTGTTTGTTAGGAATTATTTTAATTCATTGTTTTTATAGCTAACAAGCAGGTTGTTGGAACTGTATATGGTCATTTTGGTCAACAAACTTTGTTAGTGAATTATATTCCATGTACGATATCGAGCTCCGGTTTATTGAGCTGTACTCTGTATTGTGAGAGAGCAGCTGATATTCAAAATACAGATTTAAGAGGTGCTTTTTGTTGGTTGATCTGTTGTGTGGTGATTATAATACAAGATTATTTTCCTCTTTGATGGTAAAATTATTGATAGTTATAGGTAGTTGCGTTGCAGGGTATTCAATAATGCTATGTTGTTAATAAAATAAGATTCCACCAAACTTCTTGCACTAGTGATATACTGACTCCCAAACAAATTGGTTTAATAAGGTTTTCTGGAAAGACTGCCCACTAAATTAAAAGGTGACATAGGAATTTCAGACTTGGTTTAAATTAACCTGAAGTAAAAGCCACCCTTTCTGGATTATCTGTCAGCCTTTCTATCCTTCTCCACCACCTTTCCTCTCAGCTCCACCTTCACAGTTCTGTCGTTTCCTGGTATCATTCTTACCTATCTTCATTTCTCCACTTCTCCTGCCTCCGCAACATCACGTGCAACATTCTCAGGACTCTATCCTCGGTTCTCTATTCTTTAATATCTACATGCTCCCATTTGGCGATGTTATCTGCAGGCATTGGGTTAACTTACAAATTTATGCAGATGACAACCAGCTCCATCTCTCAGCCTCCACCCACAATTCCAAGACCACTTTTGTTCTGACCAAATGCCTATCAGACATAAAGTGCTGGTTGAGAGCTAACTTTCTCCATACAGAGGCTCTTTTGCTTGATTCCCCTCAGCGCCTTCTCTATTTAGGACTATTCTCTATTTAATCTAGAGGACGCTCAGCAGGTCGGGCAGCATCTATGGAGAAAGGAAAGTGGGTCAACGTTTCGTGTCCACGACCCTTCGTCAGAACATTTTGAGCCTACGACCCGTTCTGACGAAGGGTCATGGACTCGAAACATTGACTCGCTTTCCTTTCTCCATAGAAGCTGCCTGACCTGCTGAGTGTTCCCAGCGACTTCTGTTTTTGTTTCAGATTTCCAGCATCTGCAGTATTTTGTACAGCATTAATCTACATGGGTGCGCACTCTACCTTACGGAGCAAATCCGGAACTTCAATGTCTTGTTCAACTCTCATCTGTCCTTTAAAACACGCATTTATGCTCTTTAACTATTCAGATTTTGCCATCTCCACAACGTTGCCTGCTCCTGCTACTACCTCTCTCTCAGGCCGCTGAGATCCTTATCCTTTTATAATGTCCAGGCTAGAATACGCAAACTCTCTGCTCATCAGATATCCCAACTGCTTCCTCCACGAGCTGCAGACCATACAGAACTCTACAGTTTATGTCATCTCCTGCTTCAAGCTCCGAGAGCCTATCACCCCATCCTCGCCCGGCTCCACTGGCTCCCCATTCACCAGAGGATTGTGTTCAACATCCTCATTCTCCCTCCACTCCATCTCCATCTTGCCCCTTCCCTCGCCTCCTTCAACGCCAGTCTCAAGACCTTTCTCTTTGACCTTACTTTCATTCAACTTTTCTCTATCCCACCCTCAATCCAATCCCCAGCTTGGGTGCAAATCCTCAATTTTGGGACGTCCAAAATGACTGTCCCAAAATGCAATTTGGGGATGCAATTGTAAATGCAATTTGTTGTTGTGGCTAAATCATTTCCATTATTGGGGTCAGCACTCTGAGATGCTATGCTGTGTAAAGCGCGTTATATAAATGTTGTTTTTGTTAACAGCGCTGCAGGTAAACTGTAGTGGATTGATTTACTGACATACATTATATGTGTTATATTAAAACAATCTGATATATTGTTGCTCACAACATCAGGTGACTGTTTATAAATCAAATAATAAATTCCCTCACTCACATCCAGAGATGAGAAGACGAAGAAACATAAGTATAGTGTAGTTTGTTTATCCAGAATAATTTCCTACCGGTGATGAGCAATATACAAAATGGATAGATACACTAGATTTGATTCACTGGTGCAAAACATTACTACGGCCTTGAGACTTTCTGAATTATTGTTTTTCACATTCTTTCCATAAGTCCACGTTGATGTATCATTCTTGAATTTTTTAAAAAGTATGTCATTTTACATTTTAAAAAAATGCAAATTTAATTTTACAAATGGTGACTATTAAAATATATGTTGCTTAACTTTCAGAATTGAACTTGGACAGTGCGAATTCTCCTGCAATAAAATTAAGGACTAAGATGTCACTGCACTCATATGGAAGCCGAGAGGGATCCGTGTCTGGTCGTTCAGGAGAATGTAGCCCTGTTCCAGGGAGTTCAGTTCCAAGAAGAGGTTTTGTCAATGGAGGCCGAGAAGGCACTGGCTATTTAGAAGAGCTGGAAAAAGAGAGGTAAATCTTATTTTTTACAATCCTTCTGTTATTGCAAGAAAATGTATTTGCTATTAACTCTTAGACTGCTGGCATGTCCTGGGACATGTCAATGTTTCTGGCCTGACTTGCTAAGTTTTCAGATCATTCACTACTGCAGAAATATTCATATTATAGTTGCAGAATAACTGTCAGAAATAGCTTTTTTGATGTTGTAATAAGCCCCATTTAAATGCTTAATACTTAATTTTGTTTAAGAATTGTAAACTCTGGGTACCATGTTTCAATTGCCTCCATTTACTTTGTTTATTTTATCCAAGTAATATAATCTCCTTTTTCCATGACATTAAAAATACCAGTTATTTGCCCTTCCCATGTTACATTTTAGAAGTGGAATCAACCCTGGAAAAACTAGCTTCTGGAACAAAATTGTCTGTAAATGCTGCTGTTTCAGCCAAAGTGCTACAAATGTAAAGATCAGCATGGTCACATGATAGATGTGACAAGGTTAGTTTTGACATTTTGAGGAGTCAGGCGTGTTTATGCAGGATGAATTATATTGTATAACATCAATTCTAGCACAGTATGAAATAGGGCATAAATAATTCAACTGTGCACACTTGGAAGGGTCTCCTGGTAAAAATTTCCAGTTAATTATAATAATAAACAGTTTTGAGTTTATATAGTATACTTTTAATAAATTATGCAATAATAATAATTGAATTTGATATAGCGCCTTTTCACATCTTGGAGACTTCTCAAATCACAGAATATTCTCTAAAGTGAATTGACTGTATATTTTGTGGGCAAAATGATGATTGTACTTTGCGGTATTCATTGTGGCCTAGAATGTCAGTTGTGTCATCTGTCTGCCATCCATCAAGTGAAGGCTCAAACCCACGCATGCCGGATGTCAAATGATCAACAAGTGACTATCCCTCTCTCTGGCGGTCTCGGTAGTCCAGTTCAGTTCCTGAGTAGTCTGGGTCCGTAGTATTCCAGGCCAGTGCTGACGACAGCCTAACTCATCGGCAGGACCTGGAAGGGCAGACCAGTCACTAGGGGCAGGGAATCATCCCACTCAGCTCTGATTAACCCAGCAATGGCAAACTATGTGGTTTTAGCTGGTTAGACTCCAGCAGTACCAATGCACACTCTAGGGTCCCCAAGCCTTGGCTTTTGCTAAGCTGTGCCTGATACTTTCTGAAATTAGGTAAGCAGGGAGAGAATGTGCATTCCATTCCAGCAAATCATCTCTGGAATTTCCCCGTATAGGTGGGGATGCATGGAACTCTGTTTGGTTTGGATACTCTTAAACATGGTTATGGATTTCCGCATGTGTCAGACACCCAACTGACTGAAAAAAATCAGTTGTGTCAGTTAATCAGCAGAAACTGGATTTCAACTACCAATATCTTTCAGTTGTAACGTTGCCCAGAGATGAATCTTTGATTCTTTGTCTGAACTGGATTAAATTTGCATGCAAAACCAAAGGACAGTATGATAGTGATACCAACTCTTTGTTAATATCTTTTCTCCTAACTTATCCTGTAGCTCATTGGTTAGAGCACTCGCCTCGCAAGCGAGAGACCTGGGTTTGATTCCTGGTGGGGCGAAATGTTGGGCAAGTTTCTTTACTCCACACGCCTCTGTTTACCTAGCAGTAAGTAGGAAACCTACTGTGCTACCTAGTTGTTAGTCGATTGGTGGATCGTTTTTCCGGGATAATAATTCCTTCAAAAAAAAATAATGAATTGGTCACTAAATCCATGATTGTAGGATACTGCTATGCGCAATTGGCTGCCGTGTTTTGTCCACAAAATATAGAGTCAATTCACTTTAGAGTATATTCTGTGATGCGCTTTGAGACATCCCGAAGATGTGATAAGGTGCTATATCAAATGCAAGGGTTATTATTATTTCCAGTACCATTCCTCCTTGATTTGGAGATGAACATGGTTATGGATCCTGCCTTAACCACCTCAACCATTCCACATCCAAGGAATTGTGGGAAAAAATCTTCCTATTCTCTCCCTTTGGTACCTTGCTAACTATCTTAAAATGGTGGCCTTTTGTCATTGACTGGAAGGATAGCTATGGAAAAGACTGCTGCATGAACATTCATATCCTCAGTCATCATGAGAGGCAACTGCGTAACAGAGAGAAACGTGAAACAACAGGAGAAACAAAAGTGGTTAAATGTCGATGCAAATGACGTGATCAGTGTCCTGTGGCTTGACATCACGAGCAGCCTTAATGTAGGTACTGATCAGCTATACAAGAACAAGCATCTTGATGCTCTGTGATGCAAAGATATCAATGAAGGGCTTGTTTCCGAAAGTACTGTAGCTCCTTTGATGAAATATTTCCAAAGTTAAAAGGGGCTCACATCTTGTGCTTTAAATGAATGTGATCATGTGTTTACTGTACATCACTCTAATTGGTGTTGAAACTGATCCGTTTCAGTCACGTTTGTAGATCTATTATGTCTAGAATTTCTTTCCTATTTAGTACACACACCACTTTCACATTCTCTTTTCCTTCATGTTTTGTTTCCATAATTTCACAAACGTCTTATATTGAATGTGTACAGCTCACTAACCTTAGAAGTAGACATAGTTACAGCAATGCAGTAAGATGTTTTTCTTCTGAAACATGTTTCAAAGTAAACCCAACACTGACCTGAGATTAAGAGGTTTTTCTGCCCCCCTCTTGGATGAGGGGAGTGGTGGAAAGGACTGATCAGAGAAAGTTAAATGTTTGTTCGATCTGCACAGTGAAAAGGCTTTGTTTAAGCCTTCTACATGGCTGTGATCTGAAGCACTATGCATATATTTACATCAAATTATTGCCTCATCTTGACAACTGAAGGTAGTAAAACACTTTGCTTCATATTGGCCTAAGAACCCTCAAACTAAAGTTCTTCAGTTTCACTGCCAATTCTTGTACTGCTTTGATATGTAACTAAGGAAAGGTGGTAAATTATCTACCAAGGGCAAGTCTTGCTCATTCCTTGAAAGAATTGCTGCTGCTTTACATCACTCTTAGTCTACCTATATTACCTTCCTGATGTACTATGGTTTAGAACTGCTTTATTGTTTGTCAGACACACAGGCCAAAATAATACTGGAGCTTGGGGGTCTTGATCTCTCTGGCTCCAGGGAATAGCTCATAATAAGATTTTATGTGAATGGAGTTAGGAAACATCATCTGATAACCTATATAAGAAAGTATGATTTTCTTAAAAGAACAGAGTTTTGATTAGTTCCCCCCACCCCCCAACGCGCACGCGCGCACACACGCGCACGCATACAGTCATGTAGACATCAATGCCTCAAAACTTTCTGGAAGAAGTTACTGGATATTGGAATTCAATCTCTGTAGCTCAGGGTCACTGAGGCCATTTGGAGCATTGCTTCCCTGACTGAAAGCAGCTAACTCAGCACATACCAGGAATCAAACCAGCAACTTTCTGTCAATATTAGTTTAGTGCTGCGTTGGTTGAGCTTTTAAAGAATAAGAACTACATAGCCTGAGATAGGTAATGTAACATTAGGTACTTGAGGCATTTTGTTCATTTGAAACAAATTGAATTGGGCACCATTTACTGCTTCATCTAACAAATTCAAGGTTATTTCAGCACTGATTTCTGCAAGGATTTTTGTACTGATCAGATCTTTGGCTATATCAGTGCAACACCATGCACATGGTTTGCCCCGAGCTCTGTTGAGAGGATGGTGCTGCATAAAGAATCAGCCATGTGTATAGGAAATAATTTGTTTCCACATTCCTGATTTTCAAAGGGTGCATGGCAGTATTCGTTTTCTTTTTAAAAGAAAAAATCTTTTAAACACTCACTCCATCCAGAGGCTACAGATGAAGTAAAATGTGACAGTTAAGCCGCTGAAGGACTGTCTCAGTAAGAGCTATTTTATGTTCACAGTTGTTCGCACACCATTTTGAAGTGTTGCTTCACAACACTAAGCAGCTATAATTTTTGCCATGTGTCATGGAAACATTTAATTACCAATGAAAAACAACAATTTAAAAATGTGATAAGTACTGTTCTGAAGCACAATTTTGATAGGATTTTATAATGCAGAGCATGCAGATACCAGCATTAAAAGGTTTTTTTTGTTCTCTTCTGCCTAAGTAGTAGCTCTACTTGCTTTTGCTTTTTAGGTCATTACACATGAAAGTCTCATTCCACTCAGTTCCACCCTTGCTGAGTGCTGGGATAGAGTTTGGATCAGACGCTCTGGCTAAAATTAGATTTTGTTTAAATGTGGATATTTTTCCAGCTTTCATTGGTTGCAACACTGATTTCTCATTCGTGCTTTATAAACATAATGTAATAAAAATGTCCTATGGTTAATATGTAGGACCAGAACAACAAGCTACACAAAGGCTTCAAACCCGTGAGCTTTAATTTCAGTTTCATTAGTAATATCTTGACCCAATAAATCATAGCTCTGGAAATGTAAAATTTACTGAAATACATTTGAAGGGCTATGCTTGTTTCTAAAATTTTAATTCATTTTTTGAAGGTGGTAAGTGGTAACTCCCATTGCAATGGAGATTTTTGATCCAATCCATTCCAATGAACAGTAAAACTATTTTCAAAATGTTTGCTTTACTTACCCAGACGGCCGCTAAATGTTTCCTACCTATAAATTTTGTGTATGTGTGTGTTGGGGGTGGGGAGGTGCGCAGTGGAGACGGGGGGAGAGAGAGAGTTGTGACCAGAATCCCACAGGAAGAGGGAGAACATTTGTGTTACCAAGTAAACCTGGGAGCATTTAGAGATGACTGGGAGGTTGTCTTCATTGGGGTGCAATGCTGCAATTGCGAAGAGTATTATCTACTTGTTCCCATGACATGATTAAAAAAAGATTGTTTCTCCCGGTGACTTGGCCAACAATCCTGTGTCAATCATATGATGGCTGTTCTGAGACCTTGATGGTGCAATAGCTTCTGATAGCCCATAAAAACAGTTACTGCACCTGACAAAAATTATATGTGAAGTGGCAATGTGGCAAGATGCTAGAAAATACAAGTATTGTTTTGTTTTCTCTTTCCTATCTGAGGAAAAAAACTAGCACAATAAAAAAAATTGTGGCAAATGGATTTTGGCCATTTGTACTTGAAATGTCAATGTTTCACTGCTGGTTGACATTGACTTCCAATTCTAGCACTTATAATTTCTTTGTAAGACCAGTAATTTTTAAAATAAAAATATTCTTCTTTCCGGTAAGTATCCTTAAAATACATTAATATCCTCTTAAACTTCAACAGTTTGAAAGCAGAGCAGGCACAGCTGAGACAACAGCTTTAAAGCCTAGATATTGGTTCAAAGATATGGAGATTGGATAGAGCCAAAACAGGAGCTGGGAAGAGAATAGAGATTGTACTGAGAGGAAGCAAAAAGCAGGAAGCAGGAGCCATGAGTCAGTTAATTTCATTAGGACTATTGAACCACCTTGAGAGACAAATCAGTACAGTACTGTGTTTCAATATGATTGATGTTTGAGAGTGATGCCATGAATATATTGTGTACTGCTTTCTTTGGAGATTAATGTGTAATTAGGTGTTAGCTGTTTTCGTGCTTTGTGGCAATATTACACACAATGGTTTAGCATAACCATATAAGGGAAAGGAAGCATTCTGAATTAATGGTCTCCGTTGATGTAAAAACCTTTCTTGCATGATCCATTGTAGCAGTTTCTTCCAAACCAGGCTCCCACTGGTGTTAGTATTACTAAGGCTTACTATAAAGAGTAATAAAAAAGAAAATTGGGGAACAGAATCCAAAGAGACAAATCATATTCCTTTGTAATTTTTTTAAATTGCCATTCTAATTCTGAGACAATAAGAAGCTAAATTTAATGCCCTATCTGTCTTGGTCTTGCTCTTCATACCATTTCTTAAAAAAATACAAACCAGTTTTACTGGAATCGATATTGCTTTCATTTCTGTAAAAAAAATCCCTATGAAATGGGTAATACATAACAGCCCACGTAAATTGATTAGGTTTTATCCATATGTGTAGTTTTATTCATGTGTACAATTTTAAATATTGTATTGATAGCCCTCCTCATCCACCTGTCTTGCAGAACACATGCACACATACACACAAACATTCACACACATTGGCCAGTTCATCAACAGTTCTATGCTTTGTGCCATTGCTCATGGCAATTAAACGCAAATATATGGGTACTGTATGGTTTGACAAACTTGACCTTGCTGGGTGACTAGGAACAGAAATAGACTTATAGAATGTATTCATTACTGCTTGTGGGCAAAACAGATTTTCCGAGAACCTATCAATACCCCAAGAATTGGTTCATAAAGCTATAGCGAATGTCATTTGAACAGTTACTTACAGGAGATAGAGATCTAGATAACTGTATTGTCTGGGGCGAATCAGCCAGAAGTGGTGTGTGCAGTTTTGTTGCTAGAATTGTTTGCAGTGATTAATTTGGGTGACACAACACCCCATTAAATTTGGGTGACACAACACCCCATTAGTGATTTCATGTATCTATCTTAAACTGGCCATCCATACTTTTCGTACATCCTCATCAGGAATATAGGTGTCTTAATGAAATAACTGGCTTTCAACGTAGACAATGCAAAGGGTTGTTTGTATATAATGATTCACAGCTACTTGTGGCCAACTGTCTCACTCCCTGGGAAATAACTAGCTAAATGGTTAGTGGGATGTGTTCATCACTGTTGTGCAGTATTGGCTGTATATTTACTGGTACAGAATTTTCAAAGGACTGTCTTTATTTAACTCAATGTAGGAACTCCAGCTAAACGTGCTCCTCCCATAGTATATATTACAGGAACAGCCTGAGACAAAAGGATATGGGTTTCCAGTGAAAGAAAGCAGAGAAGTAAAAGTATATTTTCATCATATTTTCTTCATTATCCAAAATAAGCTTTCAGCTGAAAAGTGCTAATGCTAACATTTGGGTCCCCTTGAACTGTATTGCCACTGAACAAACTACATTCTAATTCAGATGTATTCTTTGTCAGGTCTTTGTTACTGGCTGAGATTGAAAAGGAAGAGAAGGAAAAGGATTGGTACTATGCACAACTTCAGAATCTCACTAAGCGGATCGATAATCTCCCTCTTATAGAAAATGTAAGTTCCATTTGATTTATGCGGATATAGCATAGAGGTAATCAAACAGATGCTAGCATGTAATTTAAAAATGTCATTTCCTGAATTTCATTAACCAAGTAAGCTTGGATTTTACACTAATTATTTTATCAGATTGTTATAAAGTGTGTGTTTAACTTTTTCAGCTAATTTAAATTCAGACCAAGTACATTGGCAGAAATTTAAACATTGTTTTAGATTCCGGATAGAGTATTTCATAGAATCATAGAATCGTACAGCACAAAAAGAGGCCATTCAGCCCATCGAGTCTGTGCCGGATCTATGAAAAGAGCAATGTAATGTCAATCCCACTCCCAAGCCCTTTCCCCCCAACCCTGCAAACCCGTCCTCCTCAAATACCCATCCACCGCGTTTTTAAAAGTTGTTATCGAATCGGCCTCCACCACCCTTTCAGGCAATGCGTTCCAGATTCGAACAACCCGCTGCGTGAAAAAAATTCTTCTCACCTCTCCTCTGCTTCTTTTAGAAACTATCTTAAATCTGTGACCTCAAGTCAACAACACACCCACCAGTGGAAACAGTTTTTCCCTTTCTAACCTATCAAATCCCCTCATGATTTTGAAGACCTCTATTAGGTCTCCTCGTAACCTTCTCTGCTCCAATGACAATAATCCAAGCCTCTCTAGCCTTTCCTCATAATCAAGGTCCCTCAGTCCTGGTACCATCCTCGTAAATCTCCTCTGCACCCTTTCCAATACCTTAACATCCTTCCTACAGTGTGGTGCCCAGAACTGGGCACAGTATTCTAACTGAGGCCTAACCAGTGTTTTATATCGGTTAATCATAACCTCCTGACTTGTACTCTGTGCCCCTATTTATAAAGCCTAGAATTCCACTTGTTCTTTTTACGGCCTTATCTACCTGTCCTGCCACCTTCAAGTTTTCATTTACCTGCACCCCAGGTCTCTCTGTTCTTTTACCCCCCTTAAGATTGTATTACCAGCCTGTATTGCCTCCCCTCATTCTTTCTTTCAAAATGCATTACCTCGCATTTCTCCACATTGAAACTCATCTGCCATGTGTCTGCCCATTTTACCATTCTGTCTATGTCTTCCTGCAGTTAACTCCTATCCTTCTCACTGTTTACCACCCTACCTAATTTGGTGTCATCTGCAAACTGGGAAATGGTACTTGCTATACCCAAGTCCAGATCATTTATATATATATATTAAGAACAGTGGTCCCAATACCGATCCCTGGGGGACACCACTGTACACTTACCTCCAGTCAGAAAAGCAACCTTTCACCACAACTCTGTGCTTTCTGTCTCCCAGCCACTTCTGGATCCAAGCTGCCACTGTCCCTTTTATACCATGGGCTTCTATTTTTCTTACAAGTCTTTTATGTGGCACTTCGTCAAATTCCTTTTGAAAGTCGATATAAACTACATCGACTGCACTACCTTCATCCACCCTCTCCGTTACCTCATCGAAAAATTCTATCAGATTTGTTAGACAAGATTTGCCTTTAACAAATCTGTGCTGCCTGTCCCTAATTAACCCATATTTTTCTAAGTGAAGATTTATTCTGTTCCGGATTATAGTCTCCAGGAGTTTCCCCACTCCTGATGTTAGGCTGACTGGCCTGTAGTTCCCAGGTTTGTCCTTCTGCCCCTTTTTGTACAGGGGAGTAATCATAATCAGTTGATTATGATTGTCGGGTTCTTACCATTAAAAAATAACTATTGTGACCCAAATTCAAACATAGAATATAGAATGCTGAGGTGAACTTCCACACATGGATTTGCATTTGTATATATTTTTAAAAAAGTCTAGCTTTTTTTTAAGATACCAAAAATCCCCCCTGCTTGAAATAATATGAGTGACCTCTTTAGCAGGAAGTAAGCATTGCGTGATGCAGTTTTTCATACCAGGATGTCATCGTTTGGAATGGTTAAACATGGGCATCGGTTCTAGCAAACGATCATGATGTTGTTTGCATAAATATGTACAATTGAATACATTTAACTGAGTATTTCTCATTAATCAGTAAGTGCATTTCATAAGTTTGAGAACCTCTTCCAATGCTTCTGATGCACATGAATTGTATATTTTACTCAAATGAGAGAACAGTTGAAATGTAGCTTCCTATAACTTAGTCAACTCTTGAAATTCTAGGCTGTTGGGTGCAGGACCACAACTAGCAATATTTCACGAGTGAAAATTAAATAGCGGTATAGAAATGTAAGACTTCATTGGACTGTGCAAAAATTGCTCACTCTGATAGAATAAGATGTGATTGTAACTTAAATCATTAACCACCATGAGCTTTCTCCCATAATATTTAAATTCTAGTGTATGGGGATTAGCACTGCAGTGGGTGGAAAGTTTGAAAATGTTAGACGTCTGTGGGTATTTTGTGTTGTATCTATGTATTCCCTATACCCAGCTAAAGTATGGTTGTTTCCATTGTACCTGGCATCAAAAATGACTGGAACATGTCTACAGAGGGATTTTGCTAGCAGTAGCTTTATGGTTGTTTCGATTGAGAGCAACGTTTTTGTGGCCTTTTTTGGCTGAGTGAAGTACACTATTTCAAATAAAAATATTTGGCCATAAAAAAATATTTAAATGTAAAAAAAATGGATTCTATGTAACTAAAGTTTTTAAACTGTTTGTTTTTAAGGTTCCACACAATTCCCAAAGCTATCTCACTTGAACAACTAATGTTCTATAATTTTATTAATGGCATGGATGATTCAAGTGTTTGATATTTGAATTCTTTAATTGTATACTTTTTATTTCTGGTTGCCCAATGAATATATTTCCCCTCTAAATGTGAAGACTTTTATAAAATTGCATTTTCTTCCCTGACTTGCCTTTGCATTTTTTTTCTCTCTCTATTTAATTATTGAAATCTGGGTTCTGTATCTATTGGGATTAATATACTGTAATTGTTCGATACCTAAAGTTCCTTTGTAAGCCTCCAGAGGAGCAAACAGTAATTACATTGATTGGCCATCTTTGGACAGTTTTCTCTGCAGACAGACATGACTAGAAGACAGTTAGAGTACGAAGCACGACAGATTCGATCTGCAATGGAAGAGCAACTGGGAACCTGTCAAGACATGGAGAAACGAGCTCAGGTATCATTGCAATTGTACAAATTCTATGAACGTCGAGATGACGTCATATGGAATAATTAAAAGCTTGTACAGTGAAATCCGTTTTTTGCCAAACTATTTCTGTGGTTTTGTATCAATAAAGATAGGACGTCCAAAGATGGGAATGAGCCCTGACTATCCAACAATAACTTCCATTTATACAGCATCCTTCATTTAAACTAATGTCTTTGAGCATTTTACAGAGACTGTGCCAGAAACTGAGTGCGGTAGGGGGAGTGAGGGAGATGACATGGTCAAAGTGGTAGGTTTTTCGATAGGGTGAGAGGGAGGGAGTTCTAGAATCAGTATTGGATGCAAATTGGATTTCTGCCCTAATTGGATCTTTTCTAGGTAGTAACACATCAGTCCTATAACAGTAATAACATTTTGCATTCAGTTAAAGCATCCATGTTTGAGTCAAAACTGTATAAATTGCATTCATCCAGCATTTTAAGAACCTGGACCCCAAGTTCCATTTTACCTGACTCAAATTCATCCCACTGCAGATGAGGGTGATACGAATTCAGCAAATCGAAAAGGACATGCTTCGTTTACGACAGCACTTGCAGTCCCAGACAACGGAATCCGAGGTCAGTGCCTTTTATCCTTTGTTAGTTTGCTTTGAAATAATGTTTTTTTTGGAAGTGTGTGGCTGATTTGTTTAGTTAGACTCAGAGCATCTCACATTTCATTCCATGAATAAGAATTGATGCTGATTCATTTAGAAAATATTGATCCTGCTTCTTTTTTAAAAAAAAAACAATTCTCTCTTAAATTATTGATGATGATAAAGCAACTGAAAATTGACCAGATGAAAACTTTGTTTATGTGTAGGTACAATTTCCCTTCCTCAAGATAAAAACAGACAATGCTGTATGCAGTCAAAATACTGACTGCTGTATTTGAGAATGTGACACAAAATGTACAATGTGATTTTTATGAAGCGCATCCAAAAAAACAATGTAAATCTGCTTTGAACCACAAAATTGCACTAAAGCACTTTTGGATCATTAACTTCTTTTTCCAGATTGAACCCTCCAAATTGTGGATGAGTTCACTGATCCAGCACTGTCTGATTACAAGGAATGTTGATTATATTTATTGGTAGCTCTTTCAGATGATTTGGGGCTTTGAAGTGGCTGTGAATAAAAACGTCATTGTGAAATAAATCTGTGTAACATAATGAATTCACAAATTCATAATACTGTGCTCAGCTATGCAGGGCAGAAGATAGACTGGCATGATCAATGCCTCCTGTATAAACACAATTAAATTTTTTGCTTCCAATTATATATCGGAATAACTTGTTCAGTGACTTTGGTGGAACAACTATTTTTACATTTTGATGGTGGCAATAGAAATTCTGGAGTTTCTGCATGTTTAACTATTTGATATTTAATACTGCAGTGGGGGGAGTGCATTTTTTGATAATGGGTCGTATCAACAAAATAGTTGCATAGTTCATCTGTAGAGCAATCAGAGTTATAGAGTTGTGGTTTCAAATATCCATCACAAATCCAGAATAATTAAACACCATAGAATCTTTAAAGAAACATTTGATCTTCCCTTTGGTTACTATTTTGAGTACATTTGTAATGATGGGTGTACTCTTGATTTGTGAAGGACTGGTAATGTGCGCGTTCTAATCTGAAGGTTAAATCTATTTTTGCTAGGCTTTGATCATAAACTGCTTGGTGAGCACTATAACATTCTAAACTCGGCCTTTTGAAATGGAGACGAGATAAGTATTAAGCCCTCATGCTTAATTGTTTAGTGTGGAGTTTTAGGATGATCTAATATTGAAAATGACCATTCAAGGCATGTTCTGTGGAAATGGATGTTCTCTGTTCAGTCCTAAGATTTGATTACATTCTCAAACTGGACAGGTAATGAGGGGAGCTACTTTCTGCCCATTTTTTGGCAGATGTATTCATGCCCCTACTTGGTAATGGAGCTGGAGCCCAATTTGGCATTGTTGTCCATTATTTCGTCCATAAAATATACAAACAATTCACTTTACAGTGTATTCTGTGACGCGCTTTGAGACTTGATAAAGCGCTATATCAAATATAAGGATCATTATTATTTGAAGCTAGGTTTCTGGACATTCATCACGTCGGGTGCATATATTTAAAAGATGAACCAGATGAGAGAGAGTCTCGGTGTTGAATAAGGATAGACTGGCAGCTTGCGTGGTAACTGCATTTATGCTGCGAGCCTGGTTTCTATAACAACAACAAGATTACATTTGTTTAGCGCTTTCACATTGGGAGGACGTCCCAAGGCGCTGGACAGAGAACAACATTTCAGAGCCAAGCTGGGATTGAGTGGGGAAGGGAGGGGAGGGGAAGGGGGGTGGCCGCTGTCATGGTAGAAGCGGAGGGTCTTGAGGCGGGACTTGAAGGAGGCTAAGGAGGGGTCGAGGCGGAGTGATTGGGGGATAGAATTCCAGAGGTTGGGGGCAGAGTGGCTGAAGGCTCTCCCGCCAATGGTGGAGTGGGTGAGTCGGGGGACGTGGAGCAGCCGGAGCCGGCTGAGAGGAGGGAACGGGTGGGTTGGTATAAAACCATTTTTGACACTTTGAGCCTGCAAATGACAAAACCCTGCATTTGTTTTGTGCTGTAGTTGACTAAATCTGACATCAAGTAAATTTCTATTGGCTTTGTGCAGTAATATGGAATAAAAGGAACAAGTAGGTAACTACTATATTTTGGTAACTGTTTCAATAATAATATTTATTTATTAATAATAATCTATAATAGCTTATATTGTGCTTTTCATGCAAAGTTTCCAAAATGCTTGACAAATCTAATAGTGAGCATTGACCAGGGAAAGGGAATTTTAAACCATGTTGACCAAAGGCAAGGTCAAAGAGATTTTTTTTAAGCTTTATTTTAGAATAGTGTGACTACCTCTGGGAATGTCAGATTCCAGCACATTTCTAAAATCAATTTGCAAATGCAATTTTTCTGCTAGCCCATAAGCGACTGGTTTTCATTTTTCCCTTTTATCAAATGTTCTCCATATTTCTATAAATATAACTAGTTTGATGTATTCAGAGGGCTTCACGCCTGCTGCAGCTGCAAAATGACAAAAAAAATCCTTGGAGTTTCACCGAATTCTTGTATCTGTTACCTGAATAGGTTTGTTGACCTAGAGGTAGCTTGCTGCTTAAATTTGCAGAATTTCAGTTCCAGTGGGTAATTAATGCTTTTAATTTAGATATTCAAGACTGCTGGGCTTTTATTATACAGTTTTTTTTTGCTTTTAGGCAAGAGTGGTGCTTCTGATAACCCAACTATTCGCAGAAAAGACTTTTTAGGAATACACATTTTTAATGGCAGTGCTGTTCTAAATGTATGTGCTAAAAAGGATGACTGCTTCTGTCTACCCCGAGGCCATTTCGTTTTTATTTTATTACGAGCCATTCAGCGTGTAGTAGCTTATTGGCCCGAGATTCTCAGGATGTTTGTCATGTGACTGAATGCTCTCAGAGCTGCTTCATGCATTCTGCATCCATCCCTCAGACAGTTTTTTTTTCCTTCCTGTCATTTTAACTGCACAGCCAGGAAAGCATGGTGTCCTGTGATTTTATTGTTTTAAAAAATGCTGGAAATGTTAAATAAAAAAGACAGAAAGCTCTGGAAATGCACAGCAGAGTCAGCAAAACTGAAGGAGAAAACTAGGTTAATGTTCTATGTGTAACCTTCATTAGAAGATTCATCAGAAGGACGAGGTCTGTAGCTTTTTTGAACATATCCTTTGTCTCCGCAACGTGTAATGGACTGCTATATCTCAGTGGACATGCTGCACTTTCAGCATGTCATTGAGGGGATGTGCTTGCTGCTAATTATTGAGGCCAGAGGTTAAGGAGTAACAGCATCAAGCATAATTTCACTGCAGAGCCACAGCATGGAGGCACAGAGAGCTTCATCTAATCCCCATGTTTCTCCTTTTCTATGTTCTTAATTTAATGCCGAGGCTTTTCTTTAAACAGAAGGCATCGCAAAATAAGCATGAACAGCCGGTGCCACGTGATGCAGAAGGGCCGAGTGACTGTCAGGAAACAACAGAAGCCAGCATGGGTACCACAGGGAGTGGCCAGGTAAGCCACGGTATTTTAATCCTTTTCTTATGAATTACAAGGTTGCTGGCAGGGGTGGATTTGGTGCATTTCTTGTTTCTGGGTTTGCATCCTAAGTAACTGAAGTATAGTGAGTATTTTTATAAATGTACTCTTCGAAATATCGTTTAGGTTAATCCTCTGCAGCTCAAAGTACTCAATTGTTCTGATAAATATATTTTCCTGAACTTGATTCCATGAAAATTTTATTAAATATTCTAAAATATGATGAAAATAATACTGGATATGTTTGGAATTTGTTGTTTGTTGGTGTTGTTGGTATGCGCATTTATAGTTCATGCTAACAATACAGTTTTTAGACTGATGTGCAAAGAGAGTACCACAAAGGGTTAAGAAGGGTGATGGCCGGATGTAAATTGTAGGCTTGCTGTTTTGATTATAATGTTCAGATTAGCTGAATTTAAACTTTGTTTTACGTTGAACCCTATTATCGACCCTTTGAGGCACATATTTATATATTCAGTAAAATATCAGTATTCAGCAAAAGACCCTTATATGACCATGAAAACAAAATTGAAAAAAAATCCAATCAAGGCTAGTAATAATGGTTTCCTTGGCTTTGCAATCCATTAGAGCAGAGCAGAGAACAGATGCTTTGTAGGGTGGATCTGATTACGCAATCCATCTAAAAGCTCACTCATTATGTGCTGATCTTCAGTGATTGCTGTGTTATCTGATGCTTAGCTTGTGTCTCTGACACTCATCAAACACGCCGTCCCTCTCCCAGTGGCCGCTGCATTCAATTTGTACCTGTACCCCGTTGTGTGAAGGATTTTCATTGCTTAAGGTAGCAGCAGCAGCAAATGTTTAGCTGGGGGGCAGAAGCAGCACTGCCACAAGCAGCAAAAACTGAACTGGGTTTATTTTACATCAAATTCAGCGAGTGGCAAAATGGTGAGCTAAACATCACATTAACGAGGATTAAAGGATTGGTTGTATCAGATTGATGACTTCCTGTTTATTTCCTTGCTGATCAGTGTTGATAATGCATCCTGAAGTGTCTTTTTAGGAATAATCATTCAATGTTTAGATCAGAACAGGAAGCACTAAATTACAGCATTAAAGGGTGTGTGCTGCCATTGTTGGTTTGATAGCAGGGTACATTCTGCAGTGGGTAAATCTCAGTTTCTGTAGGTCTGTGCTCCAAGATATTGCAAATCTCTTTAAAGTACTGTGCTACAAATATTCATTTATAATTTATATGTAACTCAAGCTCCAGTATTGTTGGAAGTAAAATTGATCTGACAGTTTCAAATGTTGGATCACAGATATTACAGTATTTTTATTTTTATTCCTGCTCTTTATCAATCTTCTTTTGTAGCTTAATGCTGTAAATGGTTCATAATTCACATCCTGGTTACAAATGGAATATGGCATTTTATCTGTTCTATCTTCATTATCCTAAACTCTGCCCTTATTTACATCATGAGGAGACTGCCCAACCTATCTTTGATACTGTTAGTGCCATGTCTTGGTTAACACACTAGCTGACCCACCCTGGACTGGAAGATGCATCCCTTGGAAAATCTTCTCACAAGATCTCTTCGGTTGAAGAAGGCTCTTTTGCCCATCTGATCTCATCCCTCCAGAATAACCACCCTATCAGCCTCCCACCACAGCATCAAGCTGCTTTTTAAATGAGTCTCAGGTTCTGGCCTCAACCACCCTTCTTGGTCATCTGTTTCAATCGTAAATTACACTCGTGTTGAATGCATCACAATTTCGATCTTCTACATTAGCTTTGCAACTGTTGAGCCACCCCTAAGGAGAATATATTAAATCGTGTGCAATAATTTTTATACTGTAAAAATAATTCTACCCCATTTTGAGTGTTATGTAGAATTTGGATACAATTATTTTCAAGTTGGATTTTATAATAAGAATTGATTTGCATTTGCAGTATCTAAAAAGATTTACACAGGCTAATGAGTAGGTGATATGCTTATATCTCAAACAGATGAAATGTTAAAAGATTCATGTGTGTATCTTTCCAGATAAATCTTTCTACAGTTTTGCAAGTGAATTGCCCGGCATTTTTGCCAAGGTTGAATGACCTGTCATCACATACAGCTGCAGTTAAATTATTAAATCTGTATAAATGTTGAGTTTTTTTGTTTTGTTCTACCTGCATTGTATTTTATCAGTTAGTATTGAAGAAGCATTTTGTGCCCGTGTTTTTCTAGTTCCAGAACATGGGAAAATAATGCTCTTGTTCTGTATTGACCACAACCAAGTTCCCTCTTCTTCTTGTAATCTATATCCTCCTATAATAATAATCCTTGCATTTGATATAGCGCATTATCATGTCTTCTAGACGTCTCAAAGCGCTTCACAGAATATACTTTAAAGTGTAGTGACTGTATATTTTGTGGGAAAAATGCGGCAGCCAATTGTGCACAACAGTGTCCCACAGTCGTCGATTCAGTGACCACATTATTATTTTTGGTTTTTTTTGAAGGGATTATTACCCCCGGAAAAGCGATCCGCCAATTGACTAACAACTGGGTTCCTACTTACTGCTAGGTAAAAAAGTGTGTGGAGTAAGGAACCTTGCCTAAGGCTTCGCCCTGCCCTGGACCCATCACTGCTCTCAAACTACTGCCCCATCTCCAACCTCCCTTTCCTTTTCAAGGTCCTGGAATGAGTCGTTGTTTCACAGCTTCGCTCCTTCCTCTCCCTTCAGGAACCCCTCCAATCGGGCTTCCATGCCATCCACAGCACAGAAACAGCTCTGGTCAAAATGACGAACGACATTCTGTCTATCTGCAACACGGCTCCTTCTGCCTCCTCGTTCTCCTTGATTCTCTGCTGCCTTTGATACCGTTGATAGATTTTTGGTAGGTCAGGGATATGCGGAGAAAATGGTAAATTAGAATTGAAAGGATTAGTTGAGGTATAGATCAGCCGTGATCTAATTAAATGGGCAACAAACTCGAAGGGCCGAATGGCCTACTCCTGTTCCTATGTTGACCTCTCAATCCTCCTCCACCGCCTCTCTTCTCACCTCAACCTTCATGGTTTTGTCCTTGAATGGTTCAGATCGTACCACTCACTCTGTCTCCACTTCATCTCCACAAATAACTTTTCCTCTAGCTCCCGCACCATCTAGTGCAGAGTTCTTCAGGGCTCTGTCCTTGGTCCCCTCCTTTTCAATATCAATATGCTTCCTCTTGGTGACATCATCAGCAGACGTGGAGTCAATATGTATGCGGATGACACCCAACTCTATCTCTCTGCCTCCACCCTCAACTCCAGGAACACTACTGTCCTGACAGAATGTCTGTCAGACATCAAGTCCTGGATGAGAGCTAACTTTCTTCAGTTGAACGTCAACGTGGAGTCCTGTATTTCAGTGGTTAAAGCACTCGCTTCATAAGTGAGAGACCAGTATTTGATACCCGGCAGGGCGAAACCCTGGCCGAGTTTCCTTACTCCACACACCTGATAATAATCCCTCAAGAAAAAAAACAATAATAAATTGGTCACTTCAATCCACGACTGTTTGTGGGTACACTGCTGTGTGCAGTTGGCTGCCGCGTTTCGCTCCCAAAAAAAATAATTCACTTTCAGTATCTTCTATGAAGCGCTTTGAGACGTCTAGAAGACATGAAGAGTGCTGTGTCAAATGCATGGATTATTTTTATTATTAACAAGACTAAGGCCCTCCTGCTTGGCTCCCGTCAGCACATCCACACCTCAGGCACTGACAGCATCACCATCCAAGGATGCTCATTCCACCTTACTAAGCCAGTCCAGAACCATGACACCTTGTTTGACCCTCAACTATCCTTTCTATCCCACATCTGTGCCATGACCCGCTCTGCCTTCCCCCACCTCTGCTACATTGCCCAGCTCCCACCACTGTCTCACACTGCAGGCCGTCAAGACCCTCATACCCGCATTCATAACATCCAGGCTTGACGATGCAAACTCCCTGTTTGTCGACCTCCCGAACTCCTCCCTCCACAGGCTGCAGATCATCCAGAACTCTGCAGCCCGTGTCCCTCCTGCACCAGGCTCCGAGACCCCATCAGCCCCATCCTCGCCCGTCTCCACTGGCTCCCCTGATACAGAGCATATAATTCAATATTGTGGTCCTCATCTTCAAAGCCCTCCATGGCTTTGCTCCCCCTACCTCTCTGACCTCCTAACCCTACCAACCTGCCTGCTCCCTCCGCTCAGCAGGCTCCAGCCTGCTTTACGTCCCCGTCTCGCCTGCCCCACCATTGGCAGGTAGGCCTTCATCCACTCTGCCCCCACCTCTGGAACTCCATCCCACAGTTGCTCTGCCTCACCCCCACCCCCCCCCGTCTCAAGATTCTTGTCTTCGACCGTGCCTTCAGTCACCCTCCTTCCCCACCCCGCCCTCCCTCCACCCTCCCCGATCCCCAACTTGGGTCCGAAACATCGATTGTCCAGCGCCTTGGGACATTCTCCCGACGTGAAAGGCGTATGCAAATGTAAAGTTGATGTTGTTGTTGTTGCCCGGGAATGGAACCCATGTCCTCTCGCTTGCAAGGAGAGTGCTCTAACCACTGTGCCACAGTAGTTTTAATGAAGTGGGCACCGTGAATCATTTTCACAATTTCATGCAAGATTACATTTCCAGAAATATTGTATTATTGATGAGGTGGTTTAACGCTTCTAATCCTTTTTTGTATGTTTTAGGGTTCAGGGGCACGGGTTGAGCAAGACGCTGCTAGTGTGATGAGCTGTAGTAGTTCTTACTCAGTTCCTCGAAGACTGACAAGTCACCTGGGTACCAAGGTAACCGAAGATTCCAGACTACAGGTCGCTACACTGCATTTTTTCTAATACATCAATTTTAACAGTGCTTTGGCTGCTTTATCAGTATGTTTTGCTGTTATTAACAAATGCATGTAATGTTCCTTACTGTGTCCTTTTGAGTATTTTTAAAATGGTGCTTTATGTAATGATTGACAATCATTGAATATGTCGACAGAAGTTAAAGATCACAGTAAGGACTATACAGTATTTTAATCTAATTGTGTCAGAAATCTGAAAGAATTCTAGCAAAAGTTAAGGGCCCCAATTTGCTGATCTCGCAGCAGAATAATTTTCCTGAACGCATAAAAGTATTTAATAATTCATTCTTACATGATGAAAATTCAAAATGCAAAATACTATTTTGAATAACGAAGGGAAAGGTGAGCAATTCTCAAGAGTTCTGACGATGATCCAGATGTTATAATTTATTTCTTCATGTTACTACTAATTCTAATCTCATCTACAAAAGTAGCTTTGCTTGCTTTGCTGTAGCTAGTTTTCTGCTCTTTGAACATGGATTTGTTTGCTAAAGCTATGATTCTAATGTGACTTTATTTTAAATTTGAACTCGGTCGTGCTGCTGAATGGGTAATAAATTAGCAACGGGATCAGTAAATAGGATTAAATAACTGAATAGACAAGTGACGATATCCATGTATGCTTGTTAAACTTTAAAATTGGCTTTCTGTAATGATTTGCAGTGAATTTTTAGCTGTTGCACACAATTCTTACCAGAGTGATCTAGTAATATACCACCGTCACTCTGCAATGCTGAGAAGCACAGGCTCAGCAGTCAACGAAGATTGATTCCTCATAGTCAGCATTGCTCTGCTGTCTTGTCAGGGGGCACAATAGATTGGAGCACCCTGTGGTGCTGGAACGCTTCATCTCGAGGGAGAGGAACAACTAGTGGGGCCAAGCCCACCACACTGAAGCATACCTCCCTGTCAGCTTGTCATGAAAGCATATCAGTGGAGGTCTGTGATGAAATCTGTGGCTCAAATTATCTTACCGAGACTGAAGGAAGAGGCAGTGATTGTGGAAAATCCAGTTTCTAAACCTTGGTTTTCTTTTTGACAAAAAAGTAAAATACACTATTAGATTTTGTTATTTAATCCATTTGCTGGGTTACAGGATTTGCTGATAATTTTGATTTTTGAAGTGTATAAAAGTCTGAATTAAATTGCATTTCTAAAATATGTGTCACTGGTAGAGCCAGTCACTGAATTGTGAATAGAAAACCAGATTATTGCCTCTATGGCTGGGGTTATGCTATACAAAATATAAGCATTCTACGTTACCCTAACCTGCTGATTCCCAAGTAAGTTACTTTTGAATTCTTGCTTGATTTTACTGACAAGCAACATACTGTTTAGATCCTACCTGTCCACTCCCTCCGCTCAGCGGGCTCCAGTTTACTCCACATCCCCCATCTGGCCCGCTCCACCATCGGTGGCCAGGCCTTCAGCCTTTCTGCCCCCACCCTATGGAACTCCATCCCACATTCCCTTCGCCTCGCTCTCTCCCTTGCCTCTTTCAAGGCTCATCTCAAAACCTCCTCTTCGACCAAGCCTTAGTCCACCCTCCATCCTCCCCGAACCCGACCCCCAGCTCGGGTCAAAATCCCTGACTGTCCAGCGCCTTGGGACATCCTCCCATTGTGAAAGTCGCTATACAAATGTAATTTTGTATTGTATCTGTTAATAACAAAATGGATTAATTGTATTATCTCAAATTTGTGAGTCATTTGGCTCATACATCATATTGTGTAATCTAAGTGATCATAGCCAGAGAAATAGTTGTGCAGTACTTTATAGTATTTCCTAATGAAGCAGAGAAAGCTCTTGACAAAAATCAATGAATTGATCCCATTTGAGTGGATATGAACCTTTTGATCGTGTCTAATTGCATTGTCGTCCTTCTATTGGAGTATTGAGTGTACGGATAAATGTAATACTATTGATCAAAGCCAGTTGAACTAGTGGGAATTGTTGTATCCAATGTCCTGCTGCGTGCAGGTGGTAAGTATCATTGCCAACACAAATTATTACCAGAAAATGTTCATAAATTCAATGCAGCTCAAAAGATTTGAAACAAAAACTCTTGTGTTATGTTCTTTACATGAAATGCTCAGTAGTTTGATTTAATTTCAGCCTGTGCTATTGTTAACCTTGTTTCTTAGACAGAATTTAACCTGTTTGGTTCACTTGGGCCATAGGTGGAAATGGTATACTCGCTGCTATCGATGCTTGGTACACACGACAAGGATGATATGTCACGAACTTTGCTAGCAATGTCTAGTTCTCAGGACAGCTGTATAGCTATGCGTCAGTCTGGTTGTCTTCCGCTGCTCATACAGCTTTTGCACGGCAATGATAAAGACTCTGTGCTGCTGGGCAATTCACGTGGTAGCAAGGAGGCCCGTGCAAGGGCCAGTGCTGCACTACACAATATCATCCATTCGCAGCCAGACGACAAGCGCGGCAGACGGGAGACCCGTGTTCTTCACCTATTAGAACAAATCCGTGCTTATTGTGAGACGTGTTGGGAATGGCAGGAGGCACACGAACGTGGTGTGGACCAAGACAAAAATCCAAGTACGACTTTTTTGGGGGTATCATTGCATTTTTGTATTTAAAATAAACTATTTTAAAAGAATGAACTATAGGCTTGTCTAACAGCTCGGTGAGCTGAATTCAGTGATCAGTTGAGCCTTTCAGACCAAAATGGTCAAGTTCATTTCCAGTCAGTGCTGTGAGGTGATTTAAACCAGATTGGTTTGGATATGGGTGATTCAATTGGCTTGAAAGCCCTGTGCTTGTGAAGGCAAAATCAGCCAGGGTTTCTGATTGCAATGATCATGCATCAACCCTGGCTGGAGAGTCTTTCTCTCTTCCTCTCTGTAAGTCAGTCTGTGTTCATGTGTGTGTCTGTATGTAGGTAGGTAGGGTAATCGTTGCAAAGCAATTTTACAGCAGGCTCCATCCTCTTCATTGTCATGAGATGAGGAAATAGGGAAAAGACCAGATTAGTGAAATCTCACAAGATCACAGTTTGCTTGGATGAAGAAGGTCCTTTGGCCATCTGATCTCATCCATCCAGAATAGCCACCCTATCGTCCTCCCATCATAGCACCAAACTGCTTTCATAATTAATCCAGTGTCCTGGCCTCAACTACTCTTCCAGTCAACCTGTTCCAGTTGTAATTACCCGTGAGGGAAAGAAAACTTACTGGTATCTGTCCTGAAATTGGCCTTTGCAACTCTAAACTAAACTCTAAACCTAGGTGTACTGTCTTGGTGCTTCCTCAAATTCTGTTCTGGGTCAACTCCTTAGCTTGTCTAATCTTTGCTCATTCCTCTGACTGGAGATCATCCTTGTTACGCTGCACTATCTCGAAAGCCTGCGCAGCCCTGTTATGTCGTAGTAAAGAGAACTGTATGTAGTTCTCTAGGTGTGGTCTGACCAGATCGCGACGAGCAATGAGGCAGAAAACGTAGATGTGACTATAATATAATAAGCTTTTGTTAAGTTTGGTAAGAGTAATGATACAAGTTACTTTTATTATTGCCAAGTAGTGCATTCATTTGATTAATATTTATTAGCCAGAGTGAAGTTGATCTATTTTAGAGTTCAGTAAAATGTGTGTGTTTAGGGGTGGGAATATAATACTGAAAAAAAAATTTGTATAAACCTAGACCTTAGTTGACAGAATCCATGGTAGCACAAGTACACAATCTGAATTGAATCCTGTTTATTTATATGTGCATTATATTGATATAGTGCCATCTCCAGTAGAACACCAGATATGTCCTGCAGTGTGTGTACTTATGAAGCTTTCCTTCGAAGAAGAACACAGGCATGCAATGAATGAACTAGGTAAGATAATGTCAACATTTGTTTCCCTCGTTTCATGTAATCAAAAACAACCTGCACCAAATATTAAAATTCCTGATGTTTTGTTTCAGAGTTTGGGAGAAAAGAGATTTGTAGCCTCCTGTCGGACTCCTATTTAAGGGACATCAATTTAATTTCTTGTCTTAATTGATTTTGAAATCGCATACAGCCCTATTGAATGAATTTTGCCAGGTTGTTCAATAGAGACGACAACAACAACAAAATTACATTTATAGAGCACCTTTCATGTCGGGAGGACGTCCCAAAGCGCTGAACAGTCAGGTGTCGGGACCCGAGCATGGGGGAGTGGTGGTGTAGGGGTGAGGGAAGGCAGAGAGGTGGGAGGGCGACCGAAGGCATGATTGAAAAGAAGGGTCTTGAGACCGACCTTGAGGGAGGCAAGGGAGGAAGCGAGGAGAAGGGACCGTGGGATGGAGTTCCAGAGGGTGGGGGCAGAGAGGCTGAAAGCCCGACCACTGATGGTAGGGCGGGTTGGGTAGGAGACATGGAGCAGACCAGAGTCGGCTGAATGGAGGGAGCAGGCAGGTTGGTAGGGAGTCAGCAGGTCAGAGAAGTAGGAGGGGGCAAGGTCATGGATGGCCTTGAAAGTGAGGACGAGGATCTTGAACTCGATCCTCTGGGGAATGGGGAGCCGGTTGAGTCGGGCGAGGGTGGGAGTGATGGGGTCGCGGAGCCTGGTGTGTGAGAGTACATGAGCTGCAGAGTTTTGGATGATCTGCAGCTTGTGAAGGGAAGAGTTTTGAAGGCCGATGAGGAGGGAGTTCCAGTAATCGAGCCTTGAGCTGACAAATGCGTGGGTGAGGGTTTTGGCAGCCTGAGAGGTGAGGCAGTGGCAGAGTCTGGCAATCATTCAGTGGCAGACTGCTGCAGTGACTTAAGAGAAAAGTGTGAAAAATGATCAGTCCTGCTCCACCAGAATGCATCAACGACAACAACAACTTGCACTTATATATCGCCCTCCACATAGGGCAGCGTCTCCGAGTGCTTAACAATGGCAGAGCCTGACTCAGAATGGGGGGGTGGTGGTAGGTGACCTTAAGCACAGTCGAAGAGGAAGGTTTTCAGCAGGACTTGAAAAGGGGGAGAGAGGGGGCAAGGCAGGGGGTTTGAGGGAAAGTGTTCCAGAGTTTCGGGGCACAGTGGCTGAAAGCGCGTCCTCCGATGGCAGGCCGGAGGGTGTGAGGGACGAGCAGAAGGCCGGTGCCAGTCAGCGGAGGCGGTGGATTGGGGAGTGAGGAGGTCGGAGAGGTAGGGAGGTGCCAGAGAGTGAATGGATTTGAACACGAGTGTGGGGATCTTGAAGTCGATCCCTTTGGTGATGGGGAGCCAGTGGAGCCTGGCCAGAACTGGTGAGATGTGGGTACGGAGTTTGGTCCCAGTCAGTATGCAGGCAGTAGCGTTCTGAATGAGCTGGAGTTTTTGAATAGTGGCACTGGGGAGACCTGCGAGGTGTGCTTTGTGTAACCCAGGTGAGCGGTACAGGGACTGGATGTGGGGAAGGAAGGATAGCTGTGGGTCGAACCGAATGCACCTTATGTTAGCTGTTTTATGTTGTGTAAACAAGACTGATAGAGGCAGCTGTGTCCTCGATCGACTGTGACTCAAAGTTGCAGCTGTAGAGAACATTAATGGTTGAACCATTAATTGGGGAATGGGGGAATAAAATAATGTAAGCAATAAGAGTGGAGTGGGCAGTATTTGTCTGATTTGGAAATCTATAGTCATCAGTTGTTTGGTATATTATAATAAAGCTGTAGCTCACCTTGTTCTCTTGCTGTTTGCTTATATATTTCTTCCAGGAAAGAGAGTAGAGTAAAAAGTTTAATTTGTAATGCCTATTATCTAAATTTGATATAAATCTATTGTGGTTTCTAAGACGGAAGGCCATGATCTTGTCTTGCAGAGCATTTTATCCGATCAGGTTGCACCAGCTGAGCCCAGCACAGAAAATCTACTGCAATTACTAATTCTGACCTCCTTTGTCCTTGGTACTGCCAACATGTTAGAAGGGGAAACATCAATAAGCTTTTAGATGCAATTAAATAAATTGTTTCTAAAATATGAGAAAATAGTTTTAAACTTGAAATGTAAAGTATAGATAGAATCTGTTGTCCTTCACAATATGTTATTAAAGTTATTTGGTCAGACTCTCAGGATGATTGATATATAGATGTATATTATATCAAATCACTCTGGCCCTCTATGCCCATATCCTTTAGCTTTCCTTCGAAATATTGTTTGTCACTGCAATATCTGCACTGCAGTCCTCATATGTACTGAAAATGATTTGTTGTAAATCTATTGTTTAATCAGGTTTGTGATTTGAACATTATACAGCAATGGTCTTAAATAAATACAAAATTAGGGGATTAATGTTTCAAACCAAAGCTAAATTTTAAAATATCTTTCATGTTATTTCTGATATTTCTAATTGGAAATAGCTTTATGAAAACTCTGTTTTAACCATAGACATTCTCATTCCCAGGTGGTTTACAGGCTATAGCTGAATTGTTGCAAGTGGATTGTGAAATGTATGGACTCACCAGTGACCACTACAGTGTCACATTGCGCCGCTATGCAGGAATGGCACTTACAAATTTAACCTTTGGGGATGTTGCAAATAAGGTGGGTCAATTTATCACAATGTAATTTCAAATTATCATGATTGATACACTCAGGTTGAGAACGTGTTTTTTTAAAAAAAACTATCACAGAAGTTGTAGTTAAATCAAACTCATTCATGTGGAATGGCATGCTAGTATAGTAATGTAAGGTGGGTTGAATTTGTGGCCATTATTGGTCAATTGCAGGGAAATTATTTAGTTATCTTGTTTTGACAATTTCACATTAATCAAAGTAAAGTTCAACAAAGTGCCAGAATTGCTTATGTAATGTTTTTTTCTTGACAGGCTACACTCTGTTCTATGAAGGGCTGCATGAGAGCAATGGTAGCTCAACTTAAATCGGAAAGTGAAGATCTACAACAGGTAAAAAGATGTATAAACACTTTAGTATTTTAGTTTAATCATTGGCAGGTCACTTTATTTCTCTAAACTGTGTACAGTTCCTATCTTCGGCATGTGCAATTCTGAAAATCAACTGTTCCATTAATTTCTCTGAAAATAAGCATGATAAACTTAAAAGCATTTGAAGTCGTCTATCTTTTCTAAGTACATGAAGCAACCAAACATTATTTGATGAATATATCTTTCTGAAAAATAGGCTTTTTAAAAAAAACTAAATGGCATAAATAAAGGTTGAGAGCATTAGCAATATAACCTGCCTCTTATTTATAAGACAAGATATAGAACTTCCATTTAATGTGATTCAGTATGAACTATTGAATTGGAGACAGACATTTATTTTAGCATGGGAAGACAGTGGTACAAGCAGATTTATTGAAGTTTATTCTCGCATTTTGGACTGTTGTTTGATTGACCAGCCTGTGTGACATCAAGTCCTGGGTGAGCCATAACTGAATTGTAGCTGAACTTTTAACAACGCTGAGGTGAACCTGGTGGTTTCTCCTTGTCATCTGCTTGTTTCTATTCTATTTCCTTCAACCTCTCTGCTCGCTCAAGCTGGACCAGATGTGCTGCTTAACCCTGAGATGGGTTTTAAACATCTGGTTCTTTGCCAAGACCTACACTTGTAGTTTGCTTACCCACTTACTACCCCACCACTCCAATGCACACCTTCATTCATACCTTAATTCATACCTGTGAAGTCCTGTAGCTCAGTGATTAGAGCACTCGCTTTGCAAGCGAGAGAACTGAGTTCAATTCCAGGCAGAGGGCGAAACCTTGGGCAAGTTTCCTTACTCCACACGCCTAATAATAATCCCTCCAAATAAAAACCAAAAACAATAATTAAATTGGTCATTTTCAATCTACGACTGTTTGTGGGACATTGCTGTGCGTAATTGGCTGCCGCGTTCGCCCACAAATATACAGTCAATTCACTTTACAGTGTTCTGTGAAGCGCTTTGGGACGTCCTCCCGACGTGAAAAGTGCTATATCAAATGCAAGTATTATTATTATTATTATTATTAAGGATCAATTTTTTTTCGAATATTTTTCTCACTGGCTTCCCTATTAAACTCTCCAGGAGCTTCGACTGATCAAGAGCTTGAGAGCCTGAGTTCTCTCCTGCACACTCATTATCCCCACTCTCATCAAGCTCCATTCGCTACCAGAAACTCATTGGGTTTAAGATTATTGTCCAATCCATGTAATGGCCCTCAATTCCTTCCAGTCCTGGCCCGTTCAAGGCTTTTCCTTCTGACTCTGGTGATAATTCGCTTCACTATTAGTAGCCAAGCCTTCAGCAATTATGCCCCTGTCATCTAGAAATCTGTTCCAAAATCACATCCATCTCCTTCTAAAACCTAGGTATGATTAACATCTTTAAATTCTTCATTTCATTGTTATTGTTATTATTATGCAGTGAAGAACCAAGGTTTAGGCATAAGCCCATTTTCTTGCAAACCAGTTCATTGCACAATTAGCGTAAATAACGCAAATTTCTGCGACCGAGAACTATTGCTTTCGGAGGAGGAAATGATAATGCATCGTTGGTGTCCAGGGCTTCATAGTGGCAAACTATGCAGTTTTAACTGGTTGACCTCCAGCGGTCCAGCAAATGTGCATTTTAGGGTCCAAATGTTGGCTATTATTGACCACCTTCCTTGAGTCTCAGAGCATCTTATGTAGCGCTGAAATCCCTTTGGATTGATCAGAAAATCCTCAGCTCATCATCTTATACAATCCATGTGCCAGACCAGAACCTTTACAATAGTGAGTTTGCATAATCACTTGTATGCTACAACTGCGAGAAAGAGTTAATCTATAAAGACTAATTTATAAGATAAATGGAAAATAAGTTAAACTTGTCAGGGAAAGCACTGGAGTGCTGCCTATTTACTGAATTATTGATCTGTTCCAGGTCATTGCCAGTGTATTGAGAAACTTATCATGGCGAGCAGATGTGAACAGTAAAAAGATCTTGCGTGAAGTTGGAAGTGTGAGCGCCTTAATGGAATGTGCACTCGATGTGAAAAAGGTAGGGAACAATCTCCCTTCACTGACAGTGAAAATTACAGCTCTACTCAGTCAAGCATATTTATAAAATGTGTTCTGGAAACATTTTGACTTTTTCCTGCCATATGCTATTTTATCCTCTTGAAGTTTAAATTGGGTTTGATATTAAAAAAATCTGAAGAATAATTATTTCCTCGTGTTTGTAATGTTTCAGAGGGATAATTGTCTGTCAATAGAATTGTTTTACTCATTTTGTACCCATGTGACATGCCACTCAAAATTATTAACACGTATGAGAAAGAATTGTATGTTTATTCACTGTTTTTAATTAAGACTTCTTTTGAGCTGTATAGATACAGTATTTATCAAATGTAAATTTTATAAAATTTCTAAAATATATTTTAAAAATTCTTTGAGAGAAAATAAGGAAAGTTCAATTTAAAAATCTCATATTAACCAAATGTTCATAATTTGGAAGCTATTCTGAAATATTTCCAATACAATTTATAGTAACAATTTCTAGTGTAGAACATTAATTTTTGTCCCCCTCAATTCTATTGAAGGAATCAACTCTAAAGAGTGTTCTAAGTGCTCTGTGGAATTTATCTGCACATTGTACTGAAAATAAGGCTGACATTTGTGCTGTCGATGGTGCCCTTGCCTTCTTAGTAGGCACTTTAACTTACAGAAGCCAAACCAATACACTGGCCATCATTGAAAGTGGAGGTGGTATTCTACGCAATGTTTCCAGTCTGATTGCTACAAATGAAGATCACAGGTACGTGCAATAGTTTGATTTGAAAAAAATACTATTACTTTGTGAAAATAGTTCTGCTCAAGTTGCATTCCTTTGAATTTTGGAAAGAAATGCCTTTTCTGAAATCTTAAATATATCCCGCAGTGGAATAGGTCGTTTACCTCTGCTACACCAATGGCACCTACCAATTTTAACATATGGACTTGCTTACAATACCCTAGTCATTCATTCTTAGAAACAAATTGTTCTTGAATGTACCTTTCTTCCAATGCTATCAGGGTATGGAGATAATAATAATAATCCTTGCATTTGATATAGCACCTTATTACGTCATTGAGACATCTCAAAAGCGCTTCACAGAGTATATTGTAAAGTGGATTGATTGTGTATTTTGTGTAAAATGCTTGCATTCTTGAATTAAGACCGTACTACGATCATATTTTTAGTCGGGAAAATTGTCTGTTAATTTAAAATAGCTCAAAAATTTTAACACTGGTAAATTATCATCCACCCCTACTCTTCCCAAAGTGGCACCTTGAAGGTCAAATGCCAACGTGTTAAATTTGAGTCCTTACTTTGCTGTTGTTAATACTGAACAGTGAGCTAAAAAAAATCTTAAAATCCAATGCCTTTTGGGACTGATGGGTTAAGTGAGATGACTGTTCTCTACTGAGGATTCCACCTTGGTTATTTAATACACTGCTATTTACCCTCTAATGCTTCCAATATTGTTATTTATAGCAAAACATTTTCATCTAGCCAAATGCCTTTGTTCCTTTTTCCATGGAGTCACAAAGATCAAGCCCAGATAATCGGACAGAACTAGTCGTATACTTTACTGCTGTTCTCTTTCATTGACAGTTCTTAATATATTAAGAATTGCACTTAGATTAAATGTTATTAATCATCTATTTGTGAACCCTTTTTTAACAATTGTATGAATAAGATTTGTTTAAAAAAAACCATTTCATATCTTTAAGTCCCCCCCAAAAACAACTTGGATCATGTATTTAAACTGAAACACCTATTACCTAACCATGGCATATAAATATATGAATAAACATTGTGGTTTCCTCATTGTGACCAATGATAATGTTCGTGTAATTGGGGAGAATATGAACAGTAATAAATTACTTCGAAATATTGGTTAACTGAATTTGGCAAATGTAATCCATGTATGCATGCAAGCGTAATCCATATAAAGTTGCCGTATTTTTAACGATTTGATTTGAAAATTTTTTTCTAAATGGCTGCCTTTCTCCTGCAGGCAAATCTTGCGTGAAAATAACTGCTTACAGACATTGCTACAGCACTTAAAGTCCCATAGCCTGACTATTGTCAGTAATGCATGTGGAACCCTTTGGAATCTCTCTGCTAGAAATGCCAAGGACCAGGAGGCTTTGTGGGACATGGGAGCAGTTAGTATGCTCAAAAATCTAATTCATTCTAAACATAAAATGATTGCAATGGGAAGTGCTGCAGCTTTGAGAAACCTAATGGCCAACAGACCTGCTAAGTATAAAGATGCCAACATCATGTCTCCAGGATCGAGCCTACCATCTCTACATGTTAGGAAACAGAAAGCACTGGAAGCAGAATTGGATGCTCAACAGCTATCGGAGACTTTTGATAATATTGATAATTTGAGCCCCAAAACATCACATCGCAGTAAACCAAGACACAAACCAGGCCGGTTCAGTGAGTATGTTTTGGATTCTGGAAGGCACAATGATGATGGGGTATGCAGGTCTGAGAGCTTCAACACTGGAAATGTGACTGTGTTGTCGCCATATATGACTTCGTCCTCAAGAGATGGCAGGGGCAGTGTAGAAGGCTTCAGAGCAGAAAAAGACCGAAGTGCTGAAAGAGATCGAAGAGGAACTGATACCTTTCATTCATCTGATATTGTGTCCGATCCTTCTAAAAGAATTGGAAGACAGATGACTACCAGTGTAGCTCAAATAGCCAAGGTCATAGAAGAGGTATCAAATATGCATTTATCCTCTGAGGATAGAAGCTCCGGATCTGCTTCCGACCTGCACTGTGTGTCAGAGGACAGGACCGGTCTAAGGCGAGCGTCGTCCTCTCACCCCCATTCTAATATTTTTAATTATAATAAACCTGAAAACCCCAACAGAACCTGCTCCATGCCTTATGGAAAAAACGAGTACAAGCGGTCATCAAATGATAGTTTGAATAGCGTTAGCAGCAGTGATGGGTATGGTAAGAGGGGGCAGATGAAACCATCGATTGAATCTTATTCAGAGGATGATGAAAGTAAGTTCTGCAATTATGGAAAATATCCAGCAGATCTCGCCCACAAAATTCACAATGCGAATCATCTGGATGACAACGATGCTGAGCTAGACACGCCAATTAACTACAGTCTCAAATACTCAGATGAACAACTAAATTCCGGCCGGCAGAGCCCATCACAGAATGAACAATGGGCACGACCAAAGCATATTGTAGAGGAAGAGATGAAAAGGAATGAACACAAACAGTCGAGGAAACCGAGCTCCGGCTATTCCATGTTTTGTGAAAGTGGCTGCAGTGCAGAGGAATCTCGCATCAAATTCCAGCCTCGGTTTAGCCAGTCAGACTGCTCCTCTTATAGCGCCAGGGTGCACAACAACTCCGAGCCGATCCGGGTGGATTCTGAGCACAGAATGAACCAGTCTATTTGCCAGGTGGATGATTATGAAGATGAGAAGCCAACCAATTACAGCGAGCGTTACTCTGAAGAAGAGCAGGCTGATGAGGACAGGCCCACAAACTACAGTATGAAGTTTACAGAAGAGGAGCACCATGTTGAACAGCCCATCGACTACAGTTTGAAGTACTCCTCAGAAATTCCTCCCTCTTCACAGAACCAGGCTTTCATGTATTCGAAAGGCTCTTCAGCTCAAAGCACAACAAAGGATCACACAGGATCCAGTTGTGCCAGCACACCAAGCTCCAAAATCAGCAAATCTAGTCAGCAAAACTGCCTGCACCCCAGTTCTGCACATTCTAGAGCTGCCCCTAACCCCGCGGGACAGAAATCGTCGGCTTGTAAGACTCCTTTAATTAACCAAGAAACTATGCAGACCTATTGTGTAGAGGACACACCTATTTGCTTTTCAAGATGTAGTTCACTATCTTCACTGTCTTCAGAGGATGAAATGGAAGGTCGTGGTCAAGCTAAGCGTGTATCAGATGATGGAACCACTCTGCAGATCATTGACCTTAAGGAAAATCGTGCGGCATTACCCAATGAAACAGGTATAAGTGAGACATCCTCTGCCTCCCATCACCAACGAATGAAACAAAATCGGCTGCATGCCACCAATGTGTCTCAGCCTGACATGTCCAGGCAGAAAGCTGTCGAGTTCTCTTCAGGTGCCAAATCACCATCTAAAAGTGGAGCTCAGACTCCGAAGAGCCCACCAGATCACTATGTGCAAGAAACTCCTCTGGTCTTCAGTAGATGCAGTTCAGTCAGTTCACTGGGCAGTTTTGAGAGCCAGTCAATTGCCAGTTCTATTCAGAGTGAACCCTGCAGTGAAATGGTTAGCGGTGTCATAAGTCCAAGTGATCTTCCAGACAGCCCAGGCCAACGATGCCTCCGAGCAGAAGTAAAACCCCACCACCCCAACCGACTCAGCTAAAAAGAGAAGTGCATAAAAGCAAGGAACAGAGTAACGTTAAAAGCAGAGAGACGGGTCACAGGCAAGAGGCTGTGAATGCAGCTGTTCAAAGAGTCCAGCTTCCTCAGGACAGTGATATATTGATGCATTTTGCCACAGAAAACACGCCAGATGGTGTTTCTTGTGCATCCAGCTTGAGTGCTCTTAGTCTTGATGAGCCGTTTATTCAGAAAGATCTTGAACTCCGAGTTATGCCTCCTGTATATGAAGACGAACAAAGAAACGATGAACCTGATAAGGAGGAAGATACAAGTGAGAAAATTAAATGCAAAGTAGAAAAAGCTGGTGAACCTGAGAAGGACATGTTGGAAGATGACGATGACGATGATGATATTGAAATCTTGGAACAGTGTATTATTTCAGCCATGCCAACAAAATCTTCAAGTAAAGCAAAGAAATCTGCTGGCAATGCACCACGGTTACCCCCTCCTGTGGCAAGGAAACCGAGTCAGTTGCCTGTGTACAAACTTCTCTCCAATCAAAATAGAATCCATTCTCAAAAGCACGTCAGCTTCAACCATGATCTATTTCGGGAAGATATGCCCCGAGTGTATTGTGTTGAAGGAACTCCCATAAACTTTTCGACAGCTACGTCACTAAGTGATCTCACGATCGAGTCACCCCCAAATGAATTGGCAAATTCAGAAGGAACTCGTTCTGCAATAATGGAAAAGAGAGATACCATCCCAACTGAGGGGAGGAGCATGGACGATGCTGAGGCAGCAAAAGGATATGCTGGTCCTCAGTCAGGGCAAGATGATGATAAAACTGAGGAAGGTGACATTCTAGCTGAATGTATAAACTCTGCTATGCCAAAAGGAAAGAGCCATAAACCCTACAGAGTTAAGAAAATAATGAATCAGGTGCAGCTGCCGTCAGCGTCTCCTGTCAATCATGCAAGTCAGCAAGAGGCGGAGAAAAGGAAACCGACCTCTCCAGTGAAACCAATGCCCAAGAACAGTGAGTATAAGACCAGGTCAATGGAACAAAGTGTGTCTGATCTTCCAAGTAGTTTTTCTGCAGAAGGCAGCAACTCAGAAAAGAAGAAAGATATGGAAAAGTGTAGCAAACTGCAACCCACAAAAGGTTCTCGTGGGGATTTTCATGATAAACCACAGAGTAACGATAACCGTGTACGTGGTGGGTTTGTGTTCGACTCCCCACATCATTATACTCCAATTGAGGGAACTCCATATTGTTTTTCACGAAATGATTCCCTGAGCTCACTCGACTTTGATGATGATGACACGGATCTCACAAAAGAGAAAGCCGAGCTGAAGAAAGAGAAAGACAGAAAAGATAAGTATGCCGCTGGTGATGTAAAGAATTGTCACAATGAACAGCGCCCCAATAGTCAGCTCCCCGCTGGAAGGCAACAACCAGGTCACAAGTCCTTGCTGGCCCGAGGACCGTCAAAGTTACAAAAACAGGCGGTTTTCTCTCAAACGGCAAAAGATATGAGTGTCAGAGATACTGTTACAGACGAGAAAATGCAAAATTTTGCGATTGAAGACACACCTGTCTGCTTTTCCCGCAATTCCTCGCTTAGCTCTCTCAGTGATATTGACCAGGAGAACAATAATAAAAAATCACCGGCTCAGCCTGAACAGGGAGAACCAGTGCCTGTAAATAGAGCCCAGGGTTCCGGTTATGCTCCCAAATCATTTCACGTGGAAGACACACCAGTGTGCTTTTCTCGAAACAGCTCCCTCAGCTCTCTCAGCATCGACTCTGAGGATGATCTTCTACAGGAGTGTATCACTTCAGCCATGCCCAAAAAGAAAAAACTCTTTGCAAAAGGTAAGAGTAAACGTGAAAATGCAGCTAATAGTGGCAGTTTGGGTGGTGAGGACACCGATGAGGGGATGAGTATGAGAGAACAAGGGCATAGCCCTATTCCAGAACAGGCTTTCTCTCCGGATTCCGAAAGCTTTGACTGGAAAGCCATTCAAGAGGGCGCTAACTCTATAGTTAGTAGTTTGCACCAGGCTGCTGCTTGCCTGTCAAGACAAGGTTCTTCTGATTCTGATTCCATCCTGTCTCTTAAATCTGGTATCTCCCTAGGATCGCCCTTTCACCTTACACCTGACCAGGAGGAAAAGCCCTTCACTTCTAATAAGGGCCCTAAAATTGTAAAACCGGGAGAGAAAAACACAAGTGACAACAGAAAGAATGAAGAAGAAAATGTAAAAGCTATTCGAGGAGGTAAAAAAGTATATAAAAGTTTGATTACTGGGAAAGCCCGTTCCAATGTTGAGTCTTCTAGTCTGGCTAAACACCACCAACAGACAAACATGCCCATGATCTCACGTGGAAGGACCATGATTCACATACCAGGTGTAAGGAACAGCTCACCCAGCACCAGCCCTATTCCAAAGAAGACTCCACCCAAAAATGCAGCCTCTAAAAGTCCAAGCCCAGGACAGAATTCAAGTAATTCACCAAGAGGGATCAAAGGCCCAATCAAACCTGACCCAAGTCCTACAGCCAAGCACACAGGGACTCCGGGAGCATCAAGCAGTAAAGGATCTTCAAGATCAGGATCCAGAGATTCCACACCTTCTAGACCATCCCCACAGTCTTTGTCTAGACCGTTGCAGTCTCCTGGTAGAAGTTCCATCTCTCCAGGAAGAAATGGGATCAGCCCCACTAACAAGATATCACAGCTGCCACGGACGACTTCTCCAGGTTCTGCCTCAGCTAAACCTGGAGGATCAGGTAGAATGACTTACACATCTCCAGGGAGATCGCTGAGCCAGCAGGCCCCATCAAGGCAAACTAATCTAGGAAAGAACACAGCTTCTATCACAAGAAGTGAATCAAGCCCTAAGGGATTCAACCAGGGTGCCAATAACACTGTACCACCTAAGAGAGTGGAACTATCAAGAATGTCTTCAACAAAGTCGAGTGGCAGTGAGTCTGACAGGTCGGAGAGACCCACTTTAATGCGTCAGTCAACTTTTATAAAAGAAGCCCCGAGTCCAACGTTGAGGAGGAAATTAGAGGAATCAACTTCTTTTGAATCTTTATCGCCGCCCTCCAGACCTGCCTCGCCAACCAGACCACAAACCCAGACTCCAGTTTTAAGTCCATCTCAGCATCAAGATATGATGCTAAGTCATTTATCCAACCAAACCAGCAGTTGGAGGAAAGTACCTCCAAATCAGAACCTCACTGCAGAATATTTAGATGGGAGGGCAATGAGGAGGCCTGACATAGCTCGTTCTCATTCTGAAAGTCCTTCGAGGCTTCCTGTGAACAGATCAGGAACATGGAAACGTGAACATAGCAAACATTCCTCATCCCTTCCTCGAGTAAGCACATGGCGAAGAACAGGGAGCTCCTCATCAATTCTGTCAGCTTCTTCAGAATCGAGTGAAAAGGCCAAAAGTGAAGATGAGAAGCCGCATCTCGGAAGTTTTACCCACGGCAATAAACAACCCAAGGAAAGTGCAGTGCCCTTGAGGGGAACCTGGAGAAAAATAAAAGATAATGAAATTCTACAAATGAGCAGCCACCCTCAGAGTTCAGCTGCAAATAGTAATGAATCCAAAAGTTTAGTTTACCAGATGGCTCCTCCTGTGTCAAAGACTGAGGATGTGTGGGTGAGAATTGAAGACTGTCCAATAAACAACCCTCGGCCAGGAAAATCCCCATCAACTAATACACCCCCAGTTATCGATGATTTGCCCGAAATGTCTCCAGATGATGAGGGTTCAGGTGATTCACAGAATAGACAAATGCCAGGACGTGGAACCCCTCCTCGAGCTCCACGAATGGAGCACCGCTTGAATTCATTTCTTCAGACGGATAGTCCCGAGAAGGCAACAGAATTGAAGTCTGCTGTGAACAGTTCTGCTACTTCACCGGAGATCGAGAACAATATCGTCACCGAGCGTACGCCTTTTAGTTCAAACAGCTCAAGCAAGCACAGCTCACCTAGCGGTACCGTAGCTGCCAGAGTTACCCCATTCAACTATATCCCCAGTCCTCGTAAAAGCAGCACCGACAGCAGCGCCTCCAGACCATCACAGATTCCAACCCCTGTAACCAGCACCAAGAAAAAGGAGAACTCTAAACCTGAAAGCACCGAATCAAGTGGAAATCAAAGCCCAAAACGTCATTCTGGATCCTATTTAGTGACTTCTGTTTGAGAGAACTTTGTGATTGTAGGAAACTGATTATTATGTAGGATTTTGGTACAAATGTCTGATATTTGAGATGACTGCTGGTTTTACAATAATTACCTATCAACTTGGATATGTTCTGTAAATATCTCTTACTGTTTTTTTTCTCTCTCTGCAAAAGGGTCTTTGTTCAGGAAGCCATATTTGTTAGAAAACTGTTAATGCTGGTGGAGATGCATTTGGTTATGAGGTTTGAGGTCATTGCAGCTGTCAAAGAAAACCCATTGTACAGTCCGTTTTACATGTATTCTGTATTAAGAGTTCCTGCCATGATCCTTTATGTATTGCTTGGCTTATAACTAAAAAAAACATACTTGGAAATGATTTAGGCAAATCCATTAAAATGTATAATGCTGTACCAATCATGTTTAACAATTTAATAGCAAAAAAAATGGCAGGGAGTTTTAAACTAGATATCTAATTACATCCATGCAAAAAGGTGAATGAAATGAGTATTATTAATATTCCACATTTGTAATTGTGAAGTACCCTAACCTTGTGAAGAATCATGCAGCTGTGAAATTCAGAAATTCACAGACATGATTTCTGCCACAACAGCCTTCCCCAGCCTGCTCTTCTGCATGATCAGATTGGATGGTATGTTGTCCAAAGCAATGACTCAATTCTGTGGTCATATGATGTGCATAGATAGCTACGGTGTATTCATGTACACTGCTGTGTGTGTGTGCGCGCGCTGCAAAGAGAGATTGTCTGTAACCTTGCAGCCTTGGACTGGAGTATTTTCTTTTCTGATCTAGATTTCATCAGAAAGTAGATAGACCCATTGCTATGCTGTAACTTGTTGTATATTGTTATTTGAGGTGAGATGGCTGCTCTTTTATGAATGAGACGGAAATCGTCTCAAAAGAACTAAATGAACATTTCAGAATAAATTATTACTGTATGTATTTTTCTTTGCGTCAGTTGAATGTTTACAAAGTTAATCTCACATGGAAGAAAACTTGTTTTTGGGCTTGTTCATTAAGTTGTCAAATCTGCAGAATTGTGAAGCTCTCACCGGTTTCTGATGCGCAAATTTCCAGACTCTTGTCTTATGAACCTCATTCTCACAAATTCAAAAAACTATGCACATGTGCAACTGACACTGTCAATATCATTCTAGATCTCAGACTACATCTACCCTGGACTTCCAGATCTTTCAAAATGTCCATCGAAGAAATTTATTACAAAAAGCACCAGACTCCTAATCAACCTGATCTGCACTTTTTTTGCTATTTGATCAGACCCAATGGTTTCTTGCAGAATGACAACACCAGAGTGCATTTACCTATACCTAAAATAATTGAGATTAATGATCCTGTTAGTAGCTATTTTAAAGAGGTCAATTTCATCAAATAATGTCCTAAAAATCCCCCACACAATGAGACCATACAGTCCACGGGCTACTGTTCTCATACCCAGTCTCCTGTGGGTGGGGGGTGAAGGTTTGCAGGGTTTCCTTAAGATGCCAACAATGGACTGTTTGAATTCAGACGGCCCACTGTGGTGGTCTCAATAGTCCAGTTCCAAACCATGTGGGTCTGGTTTATTTTCTCAATCCCATTTTAAAATCTTATATGCCTCCATAACTGTCCATTGCAGGAAAAATGCCTGTATTTGAGGGAACTAAAAGGAGAAAAATCACTTTTAGATCATATCTATTTAAAATATACCCAAAGAATATGGCTCAAATCTTTGTAGATATATAATTGTCGGTGAGGACAACCTGTCCATCCAGGCTCTGTAAAGGGTTCTAAAATCTACAGAACTCAGAATATGCTGATGTTAACACGTATTTTATCACTACAGCCTTCTAAGGACGTTGAGGGTGAGTAGGTGCAATACACATGGTTGCATTGAAGTCTTTAGTTCCTCTTCAGTTGCAGTGTTAATTGATCCATTTTCTTGTAGGTAAAATGACCGGTTTCTTCTCTGAGCCTCAATTTTCCAACCTTTCCTGTAAATTGCTCTTGCCATTTGTGAACACCTGCACACCACACCTTGGATGAGATCACAAATACCACATCAGAGTTGAAACCCCTCCTCACCAGCAGTGTACTGAAGACTGGAGTTGAAATTCTTGACATGGGGCTTGAACCCACAACCTTCTCAGGCGAGAATGCTACCAACTGAGCCAAGCTCACACCTAAAGTTCAAAATAATCCAAATGAATAAATATCTCAAAAAATTAGCTTGTTTTCATAAAAGAATATTTGAGAATCCAATCCAGATGATTTCAAGTTAGTTACCCTATTTTAAGACACTGCCCTCTTGTGGTAGATGGATGTCTGAGTTAGCAATAGGTTTACAGTAAATTCACTCACTGTAAATAAGACTCAAGAAAGAAACAAAAAACAATACACTATTAATATAGGGTTCTGTGCTTTATGCTGCATTAAAACTGCTTTTGAATTTTGAATTTTTTTTTACCTATTGTCTGCATTCATTCATAATGGTTTGCTTATATAATACGCAAACATTTGCAGATATTTGACGAGCTGGAAGTCCAAAGCCCAGTTTCATGGATGTTACTATTTGAGAACAGCGTCAGGGAGGTTAACCTATCAAACATGTGATGTGATAATATCAAATGCAATTTAACTCCAGTGTGGTTGAAAGTCTATATTTTTGCACTTCAGGACATGACACAACAAAGCCTATTTATGATAATCTCACTACTAATAAGAGTTTGAACCAGATTCATGTGATCTTGCTTCACTGGGACAACTTCAATTCTTTGTGTCATGCTATAAAAATCAAAAGCAAATGAATCTCCACTGGGTGAGACATTACACTGTGAAAACTATATCACAACTTTTATAAAGGAAGCTCACCAATTATAAAATGAAAGTTTCAGTTTTTGTGCATTCAAATGTTATGCAAATTTTATGGCTAACGGGGCTAATAATGGGTCACATTGTTAAATCACATTTGATTAGATAATAACAAAATAGCCTTCATTATCAATATTAACATACTTTAACCATTCGAAGATGAATATGTATTTTTGGGAAATCCACAGTGGCAAAACTTAAGGAGAAAAAAGGATTAACTGAATCTCCTCGGGCACATATTCCACTTGGTGCTTCCGTAAAAAAAATAATAATCTTCAAACCTGATGGTGGCAGACAGAGGAGGTGACTACTGCAGAGCAGTCAACATTGGGAAATCCTGAGTGTGAGAGTTTGGGTTATGAGCCACAGGGTTTGTCTTGTAGCAGAAGCAGAAACTCGTCACAGGGAAAGTTCATTTTTGTTTTCATCAGAGCTTATTTGGGCTCAGTTGGCTCCAAGGTGACATGCCTGGCGATGGAGCGTCAAAATCGAAAGTCCGCTGTGGTGGTCTCTGTAGACCGGTTCCTGAGCCAAGCGGGTCCACAGTATTCCAGAGCACTGCTGGTGACAGCACAGCCAGTCTGGCTCATCAGCAGGACCTGGAAGGGCAGTCCAGTCACTGGGGCAGGGAGTCATCGCACTCAACTCCTGTTAACCCTATAGCCCAAAGCTCTAAAGGGTAGGGTAGTCCTAGCGGGACAAGCAGCGGGAAAGCTTGCCAGACAGCAAAATCAATGGCAAGCTATGCGGCTTTAGCTGGTTAGACTCCAGGAGTACCCCAACACACTCTCTGAGGTCACCACAAAGGTGTGTGTAAAACTCTGCTGATTCAGGTGAGCGGGTGGTGCTCTTCGGGCAGAGACCGTACATTCCATTCCAACCCACTGGGATTCCCGGATGGAGGTGGGACACAGGAAAAGCTCAGCTCGGTTTGGATGCGGTTAAACATGGTGACGTGTCAGACACCCGGCTGAGGGGGTGGGAACTAAACGCTGACACCACTCGTTCCTCTGGGGACGGTATTGCGGGCGACACACGAGTGAAGCGGCGGAGAGACCGGAAGGTGTCGTGGCGTTTCCAGAACGGAAGTTGCGTTCAACAAAGGTGTCTCGGGGATGGTCGGTATCGACCAATCAGGTGCGGGTTAGAGGCGGGACATCCTGTCCCGGTGGCTGTGCGGGAGGGGGCGGGGCCGGGCGGGCGGGCGGGCGGGCGGGGCAGCGCGAGACAACATGGTTTATTTGGACAAAACTCACGCGGATAAAGAGAGGTAAAGATCAGCATTTACCCTCAGCCTCAACCCCCCTCACACCCCCTACACCCCTCACCCCCCTACACCCCCCTCACCCTCACACCCCCTACACACCCCCTCAACCCCCTACACCCCCCCCTCACACCCCCTACACACCCCCTCAACCCCCCCTCACACCATCACCACCCCCCCCTCACCCCCATCACACCCCCTACACCCCCCTCAGCCTCACTCACCCTCACCCTCCCTCACCCCCCCTCACCATCACCACACCCCCCCCATCACCCCCCCTCACCCCCCCCACACACACACACCCTCACACACACACCAGCACGCCCCCCCCCCATCACCTCCCCCTCATACACACCAGCACCCCCCCCCACACCAGCACCCCGTCCCACACCAGCACCCCCCATCACCTCCCACCCCACACACACCAGCACCCCCCCCACACCAGCACCACCCCCCACACACCAGCACCAGCCCCCACACCAGCACCCCCCCCACACCAGCACCCCCCCATCACCAGCACCCCCCATCACCTCCCACCCCACACACACCGGCACCCCCCACACACACCAGCACCCCCCATCACCTCCCACCCCCCCCACACCAGCACCCCCCATCACCTCCCACCCCACACACACCGGCACCCCCCCCCACACCAGCACCCCCCATCCCCCCACTTTTCTCTTTGACCGTGCCTTCAGCTCCCCTCTCGACTCTCTTCCCCCTCCTCGCTCCCTCCCTTCCCTCCCCTCACCCTGACCATTTCCCCCCTCCTCGCTCCCTCCCTTCCCTCCCCTCACCCTGACCATTTCCCCCCTGCTCGGGTCATGACCCAACTGTGCAGCGCCTTGGGACGTCCTCCTGACGTGAAAGGCGCTTTATAAATGGAATCTTGTTGTTGTTGTTGTTGTTTCTCACTCACTGTCTCCTTCCCTCACTGTCTCCCTCCCTCACTAACTGACTATGTCACTTACTGTCTCCCTCACTCACGATTTCACTCACTCAATGTCTCCCTCCCTCACTATCTCACCCACTGTCTCATACATGGTACTGTCTCACACACTGTCTCACTCACTCACTGTCTCACTCACTCACAGGTGCAAACAGTCTTATTTGCTCTCCCCTTCATAAATTTAAAGGCCTCATGTCAGTATCACTCATCTGCACTGGAATAAAAGCCCTATCCTGTCCAGACTCTCCTGATGGTTCTATCCTCTCTTCCCTTGTGACATCCAAATAAATCTAAACTGAACTCTCTCCCTTCCTGTAATACAATAATAATTTTTTTGTTTTTGGTAAAGCACCTTTCACCTCTTGACGTCCCAAAGCGCTTTACAGGATTTACTGTAAGGTGAACTGACCGGGCGAATGTGGCAGCTGAGCTGTGCACATGGCAATGTCCCACAAACAGCCATAAGTGAAATGGATAAGTTACTGACCAAAACACCAGGAGTAACTCTTTTTGAACAGCCCTATGGGATCTTTGATCCTTCTGACATGAAAGGCACTATATAAATGCAATTTGTTTTTGTTAACATCTGCCTGAACAAGTAGATGGTCCTCGGCCGAAGGGCAACATCTCACAGTGCAGCACATCCCCAGCATTGCATCGGAGTGTAAGCATAGTTCTAAGTCCTGATGTGAGGCTTGAACCGCAATCTTATGACTCAGAGGCAAGTTAGCTATCTGCTGAGTCATACTCAACAGTCAATGGCCCTCATTATCCTACTGTGACCACAACTGTACCCGGTATTCAAAATGTGGTCTAACTACAGTTGAGCTGTTTCATTTTATGGCCTTATCTGGGCACGAACTGCCAACTTCCTCTTACCAAAGTAAATCACTTCACATGTTTCTATATTGAACATCATCTGCCCATTCTGCAAGTCTGTTTGCCCTCCTGCGTCTTTTGGCATACATTATTTCCCATACCAGTTCAGTGCCCTCGGTGAATTTTGACATACCTCTTGTGTTTGATTCCTAATCATTTCTGTGCCTGGTGAACAGCAGTGAACCTTTGCAGACCAGCATTTTCCAATTCTTACTCACTGTCCTTTACTCCTCTGTTTACCACCCTCTTTCAATCCATTCTACTATGTCTTCCATGATTCCACACGTCCTGGTTCTAGCCACGAGCACCTTATCAAAGGCCTTTTGAAAATCCATATGCATCACATCCTCTGCATTTATCTACTTTATCAGAACTACTTCAAAAATAATTGGGGGTGGACTGATGATGGCTTATCTGTATGATTATGATTTTAGGTGGGTTCAAAATCTAAATGGACTTTCTTGTCTTTCCGTTTTGCAGGTTTATTTGTATATATCCAGCATATATAAACAACAAGAAGACCCTCTCAGATGGCAGGAGAATACCAGTAGAAAAGGTGAAGATTGATACTGTGTTTTCTAGATCATAAAATCATAGAATGGAGGCCATTAGGCCTATTGAGTCTGCATCGGAGCTCAGAGCAAGTTGTGCTTTCAATCCCACTGCCCGGCCCTATACACAGGCCCCATCTCAAGCCTTAATTTTTCATATATTTAATTACTTCTCTCTGGAAACTCACAATCGACTCTGTCTCTACCACCCGCTTGACAGGACATTTCCATCCCAATAACTATTAAAAAATCTCCTAAATTCTGACTCTTATGACTATGTTATATCTATGTCTTCTTGTTACTGATTCCCTAATCAGTGGACGTAGCTTCTCACTATTTACCCAGTCAAATCCCCTCGTTTTGTATTCCATTTCTATTGCAAAATCTGTTGGTCTTTTGTGATGCTTTTTTGTTGTGTGCAGGCTGTTGAAAACCCAACATTTGGAGAGATTCGAGATGTTTGCACAGCAGCAGGACTAAATGTGGTTGTCGAGGTATGCTTCATTTTAAATTAATATTTGTGCTATTTCTGAAGGATCTTCAAAAAAGAATCAAATAAATGGTCTATACTTACACATCTTTTAAACTCTTTTCAGAATAAACTATACCCACGAGAATGGAACAGAGATGTTCAGTTCAGAGGCAGAATACGTATTCAACTAAAAAATGAAGATGGAACCTTATGTTTTGAACAGTTTCCTACACGTAAGTTTATGTTTTATCACTCGGGTTGTGCTAGTCATGGTATTCTATTTATATTGCAAACTTACGGCTCATCCTCATCCTCACCTACAAGGCCATTCACGGCCTCGCTCCCTCCTACCTCTCCGACCTACTATCCCCCTACCTACCTGCCCGTACCCTCCGTTCCTCTGGCTCCGGTCTGCTCCACATCCCCCGCCCCAACTGCCCTACCATCGGTGGCCGGGACTTCAGCCTCTCAGCCCCCAGGCTCTGGAACTCCATCCCCCAGTGCCTTCGCCGCCTCCTCCCTTTCCTCCTTCAAGGCCGGTCTCAAGACCTTTCTCTTTGACTGTGCCTTCAGCTCTCCTCTCAACTCTCTACCCCCTCCTCGCTCCTTCCCTTCCCTCCCCTCACCCTGACCATTTCCCCCTTCCTCGCTCCCTCCCTTCCCTCACCCTGACCATTTCCCCCTTGCTCGGGTCCTGACCCAACTGTACAGCGCCTTGGGACGTCCTTCCGACGTGAAAGGCGCTCAATAAATGGAATCTTGTTGTTGTTGTTGTTATGAGTTTTGGAGGCCAAATATTGTGTTTCTGAGTTGATTATTTTGCACTGGAGAGGCAAGTTGATTCTGCTGGCAGAGGTTTGGATGGTTAAGATTTTGTTTCTTGGTTGTCACTGAACTTAGTTTGAAATATTTCCTCGATCTTTAAAAGAAATTGTTTGAACCTTAAATTCCCTATCTCCAGGCGACGGTGACTATCATAGCCACAGGCACTTTTCTGGTACCTCATCCAATCATCTGGAAGCCCAAATCATAAGAGGTGTTCCACGCAAACGTGTATCAGGAGCCCATCCTGATTCTGTGCTCGCCGTAATTCATTATGATACATATTGAAAGTTTACTAAATTGGCCCGTATCTACTTATTCTAGTTCCTTTCATCTCCATTTTATAAGCAGGAGCAACTTTCAAACAAATTGAGTTTTGATTGGTCTCAAAGTCTGGGAAACATGATAATGTTTTTATTTGCATTCCAACCTTTTTCTAATAATTCAATAAAGTTAATCTGCTGACAAACAGATTATTATGGCTTCAATCTGCCACCTTTCTGTTCTACAGCCTAGGTTGATTTGGACTGACTATATGTTCTGCAAAATTCTGTTGTATATGTTTGAAAAGACAATAATTCAGATGGCAATTAGCATTTCTTTAAGTTGCCATGTTTAATTTTAGGGAAACTTAAAATGATCAATCTTGGTATTGATGTCATGTTCAAAACTATTGCATAGTTCTAGCTTTGAAGTTTATAGTGCTCCGAGTGTTGGAGAACCACTCTACTATCTGAAATGTTTATTGGCACTGAAGATGTGTTGGAAACTTTTGAATCCCCTCAGGTAAGGCAGTGATGTTGTACGTAGCAGAGATGATTCCCAAGCTGAAGACCAGGACCCAGAAATCTGGAGGAGGGGATCAGAACACACAACCAGGAGAAGGTGGCAAAAAGAGCAAGAAGAAGAAGAAATAATTCTGTGGGTAATGTTGCTGATGTCAAACTATTTATTCTGATAAAAGCACTGTTGGCAATGTTGGTTTTATAATTGTATTCCTTCAACTAAATAGCTTGGGGAGAATTTGTAACAGTGCAATTGGTTTAAATCAGTTCAGGAAATCAGTTTACTTGTCTTGGCACGGTCACCATTTCAGTCATGTTCTTGTAATTACACAAGTTTTTGAGTTGGTGTCATTTAACAAATACCTGATTACTGTTCACATTCTGTATCTGGTATTGGCTGAAATAAAACAGTTTCTGTGGGAAGACTGTGAAGACTAATATGGTATTTCTTGATGGGGTTCCTTATCCGAATTTTGCAACTTCTTTTCAGGAAAAGGAGTAAGTCAAACCAACCCTTTCACAGTTTGCTGGGAATTCTAATGGAATCCAAATTTGACCTTTTACTTTAACTGAATGTAACAGTTAAAATATGAATAATTGCAGACAATATTAAAGCTATAAGGTGATAGAATATCGGATGTAAATAAAGTCTTAAGCATTCTAAATCGGCGTGGTGGTTTGATTCAAAAGAAATTTGATTGATCACTTGAATGCATCAAAGGTAGGACAGTTTTGTTTCAAAGATTTACTCTTCAAAAATCTATCCTCGATCTCTAATGTTATAAACTACCGTCTCATCTCTAACTTGTCCTTGCCAAAGTTCGGGAATGTGTTATTGCTAATCAACTTCGGTCAAACCTCTCCTCTGCTCCCCACATGAGCCCCTCATGTCTAGTTTCCACCCTCACAAGGCCCAGTAACAGCGCTCGGCAAAGTCACAAATGATGTCCTTTCTTTGTGACCAGGGCTCCCTCCGCCTCCTTGTCCCCTGCACCTCTCCACTGCATTTGACAACAGTCGATCACCCCATCCTCCTCCACTGCATCACCTTCATCCATCTCAGTGGGACCACACCCTCCTGGTTTGAGTCCTACTTAACCTCCTGCCATCACTTCATCTCTAACGATTTTTCCTCCAGATCCGCTGGGTGATCTGCAGCGTACCTCAAGGCTACCATCCTTGGCCCCATTCTTTTCCTAAATTTACACACTCACTTGTGGCAACTTCTCCAGTTGTGACTCGAGGTCCACTGATATTCTGTCAGTTTGCTTGCTCCATCAGGGGCTGGATGAGCGCAAACTTATTGCAATTGAATGTTGACAAGACGGAAGCCATACCCCTTAGCTCCTATTAATACTCTTCTTTCCTGCGTCCCTGACCTCCCCAACCGCCGCGGTCTTTTCCTCAGACTTACTGAACCTATGAATAACCTGGGCGTCAGTTAACCCACAAATGTCCTTTATATCCCACATCCAGTCCCTGACTAACAGCTGTTTACTAATATCCACCATCTGTTTACTAATATTCCACACTAATATTCAATATCACAATCACATTTCCTTGCCAGGCTCCACTGACTCCATCACAGAATAGATTAACTTCAAGATCCTCACACTCATCTACAAATCGCTTCATGCCTTGGCACTCCCCTTGCTCTCTAACCTGCCTACTCCCCACTCCGCCGACCTGGATTGTTGGCCAAGACCGTAGGAGAATCTCCTATTTTTGAATAGTGCTTTGGGATCTTTGTCATCCACTTGGGACCTTGGTTTAATGTCACATCTGAAGAATGGCACGTCCCTCAATGCAAGATATTCCCAGCACTGCATTGAAGCATCAACCCACAATCATCTGACATAGAAGCAAGAGTGGTCTCGGAACAACAACAACAACATCAAGATTCCATTTATAGAGCGCCTTTCACGTCGGGAGCACGTCCCAAGGCGCTGTACAGTTGGGTCAGGACCCGAGCATTGGGGGGAAATGGTCAGGGTGAGGGGAGGGAAGGGAGGGAGTGAGGAGGGGGTAGAGAGTCGAGAGGGGAGCTGAAGGCTCGGTCAAAGAGAAAGGTCTTGAGACCGGCCTTGAAGGAGGAAAGGGAGGAGGCAGCGAAGGCACTGGGGGATGGAGTTCCAGAGCCTCGGGGCTGAGAGGCTGAAGGCCCGGCCACCGATGGTAGGGCGGTTGGGGCGGGGGATGTGGAGCAGACCGGAGCCAGAGGAACGGAGGGTACGGGCAGGTAGATAGGGGGATAGTAGGTCGGAGAGGTAGGAGGGAGCAAGGCCGTGAATGGCCTTGTAGGTGAGGATGAGGATCTTGAATTCTGGGGGATGGGGAGCCAGTGGAGGCGAGCGAGGGTGGGAGTGATGTGGTCCTGGTGCGGGACAGTACATGAACTGCAGAGTTCTGAATGACCTGCAGCTTGTGGAGGGAGGTGCCGGGAAGGCCGACGAGGAGAGAGTTCCCATAGTCCAGCCTTGAGGTGATAAAGGTGTGGACCAGAGTTTCAGCAGCGTGAGGGGTGAGGTAGTGCTGTAGTCTGGCGACATTCCAGAGGTGATGGAAGGTGGTGCCAGTTGTGGCGCGGATTTGAGGGAGAAAGGACAGCTCAGGGTCGAACAGAACCCCGAGGTTCCTGACTGTCTTTGAGAGGTGGAGAGTGCAGCCTTGGATGCTGATGGTGTCAGCGCCTGAGGTGCGGAGGCGCTGACACGAACCAATCAGGAGGGCCTCAGTTTTGCGCACGTTGAGCTGAAGAAAGTTGTCTCTCGTCCAGGACTCGATGTCAGACAGGAAGGCTGTCAGGACATCGGTGGTCGTGGAGTTGAGGGTAGAGGAGGAAAGGTAGAGTTGGGTGTCATCCGCATACATGTGGAAGTTAACCCCATGTCTGCGGATGATGTCACCAAGGGGGAGCATATAGAGGGTGAAGAGGAGGGGACCGAGGACAGAGCCCTGAGGGACACCGCACGAGACAGTGCGGGGGGTGGAGGAAAAGCCTTTCGTGGAAACATAGTGAAGACGGTGGGAGAGGTACAACCTAAACGACTCAAGGACAGGGCCTTGAAGGTTGAGGTGGGAGGACAAGCGGTGGAGGAGGATAGTGTGGTCGACCGTATTGAATGCTGCCGATAGGTCGAGGAGGACGAGGAGGCAGAGGGAGCCCTGGTCGCAGATGGTCAGGATGTCATTGGTGACCTTGACCAGGGCAGTTTCTGTGCTATGGGCAGCACGGAAACCCGACTGAAGGTGTTCGAATAATGAATGGGTGGAGAGGAAAGAGCGCAGCTGGGAGGCGACAACTCTTTCAAGGACCTTGGACAGGAAGGGGAGGTTGGAGATGGGCCGGTAGCTTGATAGCTGCGACGCATCAAGGGAGGGTTTTTTCAAGGTGGGAGTGATGGTGGCAGTTTTTAAGGGAATGGGAACAGAGCCACAGGAGAGGGACAGGTTGATGATGTCTGTGATATGTGGGGCAAGGAGGTGGTGCTGGGAGATAAGGAGTGGAGTGGGGATGGGGTCAAGGGAGCAGGTGGTGGGTTTCAGGGACAGGATGAGGTTGGTGACAGAGGGTGGGGAAATGGGTTCGAAGGTGTGCAGGGGAGGATGGGTAGGAGTCGGAGTGTGGGAGGGAGGGGGTGGGGGTGGGTGGAGGTTGGAGGGGAAGTGACCGCGGAGCGGATTCCCTTGATTTTGGATTCAAGGAAATCCAGCATCTCCTCACAGTGAAGGTTGGAGGACTTGACCTGTGCGGGGTGGCAGGGGGGACGGAGGAGTCGGGATGTGAGAGAAATTGAGTTTTAGGTCTCGAGTCTTCATTATTTTTTATATGGGATACTTGCTGTGATGTGTACATGGGAAAGGTGTATTTGTGTGTATTTATTCCCTATAGGCTCTCCTTAAAAACTACTGAACTATGTACACCCATGGTTTAGAATTAGAATATTAATATGAGCTAAATATCTGGGAATTTTGCAGCAACACTTAAAGGAAGGCTGAGAGCTTTGCTCATTAAAGCAGCATGCCCAGCTTTCATGACAAGAACCATTTATATACCAGGTTTTCACGGAGGAGAACAACTCGAAAGCATTCAATGGAAATTGAATGGGAGCCTGAACAAGGTGGGGCATCAGTTTTGAAAGGTGGCTGAATTGTCTTTGAATATAACTTTTGCTGACCGTTTGTACAGAACTCTTCTAAATTTTGCAGCAGGACTTAAATGGAGTCCGTGAGCTGATATCATTATTCACTTTGTTTGAAGGTTTGGTGTGCTAATGTGTGCAATGTAAAGGTATAATAAAACAATAATAAATTGGTCATTTTCAATCAAAGACTGTTTGTGGGACACTGCTGTGCACAATTGGCTGCCGCGTTTGCCCACAAATATACAGTCAATTTACTTTACAGTATATTCTGTGAAGCGCTTTGAGATGTCTCGAAAACGTGAAAAGCGTTATATCAAATGCAAGGATTATTATTATGTAGTAGAAAACAGAAGCCCGGGGTTGTTCTTCGCCTCCAGGATTATCCTGGAGTCGAAGGACGACATGGCCGAGACTAGAGTGGAGTGGTAGATTTTGAGGAAGGGGTGGTCACTGAGCTAAACTGACACACACATTTATGAAGCACCCTATATGTGAAGGAATTAAGGCAGGGAGTTCCAGAGTTTTGGGGCACACTGACTGGAGTGGAAGGGATGAAGGATGACAAGCTAAAGATATATGGTAGTTAAAAAAAGACGGTGACAACAGCAGAAGGGACTTTATAAGTTTATTGGGCACATATCAGACCATAGAGGACACTTACAGGCCAGCAAACAATCAATTACAGGACTAAAACCTGTACAAAGGTGAGAGAACATGACCATTTGTAACAAGCGATTAAACACTGATTGTAATATTACATTGCGGTTTGAGTACCATACACATTTCTCACTTTTATGGATTCTTGGTAAAATCAGCACAGGGGTTACAAGTGTAACAAAGACACATTCAAAGTGTGCATTAAAAAAAACTTTCCAAAGGCAATATCCCGTGTTCTTCTGCATCCTGAAGAAGTGAGGATAGAGGAGACAAGCTTTCTCACGCAATCTTTAAGTGCTTTTCTTTTCTTCCAAAAGTATATTTGCTGTTGCTTTCTTGGCTGGAAAGACACAAAACGCAACAAATGTACAATACAATGTGGGTTTTAAAAAGTAATCTTTACAGACTGCAATGTTTTAAATACGTATTTATAAGGTAGCCCAATATCACATCAAAATGAAATATAAAAGTAAACTGGATCATTGGCGATCAGCCTCTCAGCCTCCAACCTCTGGACCTCCATCCCACAGCCCCTTCACTTGCATAAAAATATTGCAATTGAACGCTGACAAGACGGAAGCCATACCCCTTAGCTCCTATTAATACTCTTCTTTCCTGCGTACCTGACCTTCCCAACTGCCCCGGTCTTTTCCTCAGACTTACTGAATTTACTGAACCTGTGAGTAACCTGGGCGTCAGTTCAACCCACAACTGTCCTTTGTATCCCACAACCAGTCCCTGACCAACAGCTATTTACTAATATCCACCACCTGTTTACTAATATTCCACACTAATATTCAATACCACTATCACACATTTCCTTGCCAGGCTCCACTGGCTCCATTACAGATTAACTTCAAAATCCTCAAACCCATCTACAAATCGCTTCATGCCTTTACGAAATTCATAAAGCTTCAAAGCCTATCTCAAGACCCTCCTCTTCAACCTCACCTTTGGTCACCCTTTTATCCCTACCTTCCGCGCCCTACACCCCTCTTGATCCCAATCCCCTGCTCAGGTCAAAATCCCTGATTGTCGAGTGCCTTGGTACATCCTCCAGCTTGAGACATCCTCTATACAAATGTAATTTGTTGTTGTTGGATAAGATATTTTTGTAATTTCTGAGTGCATCAGTTCTATCTGGGTTTGAGCAGCTCCTCACACAAGTGACCATTCATCATGCATGAGCCTGACAAGGATGGGTCGATGGGACGAGGGATTTGTTTTAAAAAGAGGGGGTAGGTGATGACAGCTGTGCCGGTGAACAAAGAGAGATTTATAACACAGGGGCAAGGAGGGAGAGATGGGAGGTCAGGAGAAGGGTGTGTATGGGGTTGAGGGATCATGTGATGGATGTTATATGAGATGAGGGAGTGACATCTCATATGGGATGTTTCTGTGCTGTACAATCTATGTAAATCTATACACATTTACATTTTGAAACACCTACATTACAACCATCATTAACATACCAACACTTGAAATGCTGTCTGCAGCCTCAGAGGCCTTGTTGGTCAAATCCTTCGCAAAACGATCCACTTTATCCCCATGCTTGATAAAGAAGGGGCGGATAAAGCGCTTGTAGATCAGTTGAGAACCATTAGAAGAGGTGGGAGCCATGCACCAAACCAGGAACACACACTGTAACAGAGGAAGAGACAATTGTGGTTTTAAGATAACTGGCTGTCATTGGATACAAATCATTCAATGTCTTAAACATCAATATGTAGGAGTTTAAACATTGACGATATGGTCAATCACATGTTTGACTACTGATAGTTTAAAATTCCAATTTGATTGCTTTATTTCCACTAGTATTTTATTTTTATTGCCATTGGTTGTCATTGGAGACAGCCCTTTAATTCATATAAACATCTCCCACTGTCTACCTTGCCTGAAGCAGGAGCACGACCGGGAAATTGCAGTTCAAGTTTATATAGCCAAAGATATATGGTTGGCTTTCTCCATTTTTTTTGCATGCAAGAGTACTGGAAAAGTGCTATTGATTGAACCGCCCTGGTCTGCGTTTGATGTCTCAGCGCGGAGCCTACTGTCTGAGCATTGTATGAGATGGAGGGATGTGTGGGAGGCAGGATAGGGAGATCAGTCAGGCCATTATAGGTCAAGAGGAGCAACAAAACATGTTAAGGAAGAAAATGGAAACCTGAGCATTATCAATAAATGGCCTAAGGGAAACAAACCTACAAAGAGGCTTGAGGGTTAGAAAAAGTCTAGCGACATACAGGTTCATAACAACGCAGGTCAGATAATTAAACTGTCAGAAGGTATGTACGTATTAATGTTGGGTGAGGACAGGGTCAGCCAAGACTCACTCACAGTTAATAATCAACTAATATTCTCAGAGAAAGCTTACACACGAATACTGGACATTTGAGCAAGGTACTGAAGTGCACTCGTAACCATAGAACTGTATCCCAGTAGAAGGGAAATGCCTTAAGTAAGAGGATGGATGACAATTAGAAGAGAAATAGTGACTGGCGAGAAAAGTCATGAACGATTAAAACCACGTCAGCCATACTGTCAACAGAGATGAGTGATGAGGGTACAGCTGGAAGGTGAAACGAATAGAACAAATTCAAGGTCTTGAGGTAATGGAAATTGGGCAATGCAATTTGATCTTTTTTTCAATAATTTCTACACCCCTCCCCCCCAAAAAAAATTGGTCTTTGGACAAAATGGTTCATCCATTCTCCCCCCACCCCAGGTTTACTCCATTTAATGCTCCCTTTTTCTATTGCTAAAGTTTTCACTGACACATGATGTGAAAAGCTGTTTTAACCAGGTTTAATTGGATGTGATTTCATACACTTTGAAGTGCTCAGGAACACAAGTACAAGGCAGAATCAGCTCTAACCACATCCTGTTCTAGCAACATATCAGCACATTTGGCCATTTAAAAATATATAAAACCCAATGCCACATCCTTCTTCTTTGAACTGAATCAGAAAATGTAGTTCTGTATGAAGAAGCTATTTATTAATTTAACTGGTTAATTCCTGAATCCCCAGTCCAAAATATCTTCCTGCATGAAATTAATTAGCTCCTATCAATGACTGGAATAGGGTGCCAGGAAGGGTGGTTGAGGCTTGATGCTGTGATGGGTAGACAATAGAGTGGGTATCATGGAAGGATGAGATCAAATTGGCTGAAGGGCTTTCTTCATCCGAACCAATCTTGGGATTTTGTGATTATTTTAAAAACTTGGATCCTGTTGCTCCATTTTGTTTTTTCCAGTGAGATTTTTCTTTGCCCATCTTCATAGCACAGTCACAGTGGTCCAGCAGCCATATTGCTCAACCTACATCTTTCTCCCAAGTACTGTGGCCACGACTGATCAGTATTATTAGAACCTCAGACTCTTCATCATCATTATTAATTAGTGCCTTGGGACATCCTCTCAATGTGAACTTCGCTAAAATGAATGTTAATTTTAGTATTGATGATGCTCAGGTTCACACTAGCTAATGGAATTACTAAGTGAGCCAACCAGACACTGTTTGCATTCTGTGTTGTAAGAAAGCACAAACCAAATTAAAATGAAGGATGAATTTAACATCTACTGTGCGCAATTGGCACCCGTGTTTCGCCCACAGAATACACAATCAATCCACTTTACAACATATTCCGTAAAGTGTTTTGAGACGTCTCAACAATGTAATATGACTCTATATCAAATGTAAGGATTATTATTAAAATATAGACTTAATCCTAAATTACGGTACTTTGTATCATTGAAAATACACTGCCTGAATGTGAAAACACATTTCTGATGTAAGATTCTAGAACATGTCAAAATGATAAGGTATAAATGATGTAAATACAGTAGAACCTTGTTGTTATAAAGTGCTTCATTACAATGTATTTTCACTTTTTTTTAAAAAAGTGTGGGCATAGGCCCCCACATTTATTTATCCATAAAATCCCAAATACAGAGGCCAGCTGCATCACCACTTGAAAATACCAGCTGGCATGAGGGGGAAACAGCCAAAATGTCTGACCCCCAGGTTATCAGGTCACTACTGAAGTCACTTCCTATCAGCTGCACATGGACAACAGGCAGAAAGTGACATTGATGGTGAGCTGATGCCCCAGAAGTTGGCCATTTTTTCTTCTAGCATTTTATCTTTCTGCAGATACACACAGTGAATTCAGATGTATTGAATGCAATCATGTCCTGTTTTAGGAATTGTTGGGATTTTATAGTTCCTGACAATCAAATTATAATGGAGCTCCACTGCATAAAGGGTTTATCTGACATGAAAGCAGAGCTTGTGGCCATTAGTTTAAAATGAACACGCTTCAGTGCTAGAGATTAGATTACAAATGCAATTCTCACACGGTAGTGGATATGTGGAACAGATTCCAAACAGAAGCAGCTGATGTTGTTCAATTAACTCCTTCAGAAAGAGAAGCTGATAAATATTTGCCAGTGTTTGGTTGGCAATTTGCAGGATCCTAGCAATGAAGCATAAAGAATGGCAAATTCTCTCCTTTACTTCATGCTGTGTTTATCTTATGTGATAAAGGAGGTGCAGACAATAGGAAAAATACATTTGCTGCCATTTTTATGGTTTGTGACCAGCTCCTCTTCAGCAATGTTGCTTGAGGACAACATAAGAATAATTCAGTTCACCAATGGAAAGCAAAATAGATAGATAAGTATCTACTTAAGGATAGTATTGGAGGACTGTCATTGCGATGACCAAGTACTCTTGGGGTCTTACACAAGTGGGAATCCATTGATACGTTTAAGAGTATCTGGACCAGGACTGAGAGTTCTGCTTTATGCACCTACTCACAGAAATTTAATTGGTTTGTGCACCAGAGTTCCTAAAAATCTGTAAAAACAACCAGCTTCCAAATTGAGTGAATTTAAGAATTTCCCAAAATTCAATCGATTATAAAGACACACTAACATTTTAAGATAATGAATTGGTATGAAAATATGCAAGAAGAATATCTTCATTTTATCCTGTTTTCATTCAAATTCTTCACACTGGAGTATCCTCTCACCGTTGTAGTGTTTATTCATGCAGTGCAACCAGTTGAAGCAACGGAACAACAGGAAAACATCTTTCAAAGCTATCTTTCATGTGCGTGTGTTTTTTTTAAAAAAGTGGTTAATCCAGCACTTCAGCTCTCTACAATATGCCAACCACATCTAAAACACTTTTCACAGAGTGTGATCAGTATCAGATGGAGTTAAGATTAATTGAGCAACGATTAGAAAAACTAGGGCTCTTCAGTCTTGAATGTAGTCATCTCAGAAGGGACCTTATAATAATGATAATAATAATCTTTGCATTTGATATAGTGCCTTTCATGTCATTGAGATGTCTCAAAGAAACAAACCAGTCATTTGGAGGCAGGGATTTTTTCCATTCTGAATGAAAGAAAAGCTGTTCGAGTACAGAAGTAGCAAACCCCTAATAATATTAGAAACAATTTTATCAAAACCTGTGAGCAGACTTCATGTTGAATACAGCCAAGACAGGGCTGTTTTCATTTGCTACACAGTAACCTCTTCAGTTGCTAGAGTGAGCCTAATTGTTAATGAGCTTTTACTACTGGAGCAGAAGAAATGCACCTCAGTTCAAAGCTGGGTTTAGTTAATAAACCATGTCGTCAATATTAACTCTGCATCTACCCCTTAGCTGTAAGTAACAGCAGCTTGCATTTACATTACTAAACAATGCACGGGGAGACATGCCACCTGGGTCAATGTAGAATTTCAGAGCTTCCAGAATTTGGTGAATTTTAAATACAACTTTCATTTTTGAAACTATTTTTCTCTAAATGCTTTTAAGAACTACAGAAAACCAGATTAAGTTTGAATTCAGTATTTGGCTATGTTTTGGAAACTCTGAAATGTTATGTATACAAAGTAAACCTGGAGGCAGTCGGATTTCTCCCCATCGCTGTGCAGCACAGGTTGTGGTGAATGGAGTATGTACACTGCCTGTTCAAATGGATGTTAAAGATCCCATGGCACTTCTTGAAAAGAGAAGGGAGTTTCTCCCGGTGTCCTGGACAACAATCTTAAAATCATTCACCTCATGGTTGTTTGTACAAATTGGCAGTAATGTCAATACTTTTCAGTATTTCCTGGGAAACGTTGAGACATCCTGCTAACGTGAAAGGCTTAATTAATGTAATGTAAGGATTAATTAATGGTAAACTAAGGTTAGCGGAGGCTGGAGAACAGCGCAAAAGTGAAGGCGGCGCACAATTGGTCAGTTTGCTTAGGATAAATATTTGTATAAGTTGTTTATAGTAAAATAGTGAATTTTGTCACCCAAATATTGTGTAGTGACTATCACATTATTAATGCAGTATTGCTCCCGTTTTCTACTCACCTTCCCAATATAATAGAAGGGGAACCAGGAGAGAAAGATGTCAGCGAAGAATTCTGCCACACTGAAAATACCGTACACCACCCAGTACATCAGCCAGATTGTGTCGTCATCCTTTTGGGGGCTTTCAATTGCCTTGATTCTGAAGCGAAGGAAAGGAGAGTTACTAAAGGTATTCATTCAAGTTGCCTTAGAGCTATACCACCACCGATACTGAACTAGATACAGGCAGGTGTCAAGACAATGGTTTTCAGGTTACATGAAAAGATTTGCATCAATTATGCTTTGTCTGAGCTGCTTTGTTAATGTAAGAAAAATATTTCAGCATAAACGAACATATCGAAATAACATTCAGGTGTTCATTTTTAACCAACTCGTCTGTTTTTGAAGGCTCCTTTTTACATGTACTGAATTCCACGGTACCTTTATTCCTTTGTGACAGTGAACATGTAGCAGGTTAATGGAAAGCACCAAAGCTGATATTGATCAAGAGTGATATAAACAGTAATGTCCCTAGTCCTGTCACAGCTGAGATCAACTAACCTAGCATGAACTTGAACACAGGAAACCTCGGCTCCTCACTGGGAAAACACTGGACTTTTGTGGGAGCTGTAAGTGAATTTGAATCATTTCACTGTGGAATGATTTATTCGAAACATATTTTAAATAAAATATTGCCCACACAGAGGTTCATATAATTATGACGAAGTTTTCCTTGAGATTATTGTTTGACTGATTGCTAGAACTAGACTTCTGATATTCAGCAAATAATTTCACGTCTGATTTGTGCAGTGTAGCAGAATCGAGTGCAGGAGTCCGTGATTAAGGAATTATGTAATGTTTTTTGCACTTTGTGATGCTGGCCACTCCTTTATATCAGCAAATTTTCAGTGAAAAGAGATGCTTAGGATTGGATTTGAAACAATTGAAAAGCCACTGTGGTGTCTATGAGAAAGAATACTGAAAACAATAACAAGTTGCATTCTTATAGCTCCCTTCATGTAGGCAACATAGGAACAGGTGTAGGGCATTCAGCCCCTTGAACCTGTTCCGCCATTCTATTAGATCATAGCCGATCTGTACCTCAACTCCAATTACCCGCCCTTGGGCCATATCCCTTGATACCCTGACCTAACAAATATCTATCTACCTCACTCTTGAAAATTTGAATTGATCCAGCATCCACAACCTTTTGGGGGAGAAAGGTTCAGATTTACACTATCCTGTGTGTGCAAATCCCTTTGTATAGCTTTACAACACCTCGGAGAGCTTCACAAGGATGGAAAGTGGGTATAAGGGTATTTATAATCACAGGTTCTTAGAAAACATGCTTAAAAATGTATTGGCTGTTGTGGAGCAATAAAGTAGATTTCATTTCAGCCACATATTAGGCATCAGGATTTAAATCCTACTTCTGAAAAATATAAAGTGACAATTACAGCAAAAGGAGTGCAAGTCTAATTTGTAGGATTCCGCAATACAATTCCTTAAAAAGGAACCAGAGGAGTTCAAATGGGGACTCCTTCCAGAAAACAAATGTATGTCACACCAACCCGTCTTTTTGACCTAATCAACTCAGGACAAAAATGCCTATGGGTGACTCTTGACATTAACTGTGGAATACAAGTGTCTTTGAAGTTTATCTTCAGCAGCATTTTCAAATAACTTTTCTAGCAATAACGTTTGATTAAAACTATGTATGAGTAAAATTGATAACAATTGCAAAGGTTTCAATACAAATAGATACAAACTGACAACAGAGAAATGGCTACATTTGTAAATACGAGGAGCTGGTAGCCATTTGTCCCAAATTAGTAGAAATTTAATAAAGCAGAGGAATCATGAACTTAGCTTTCATATCAAAATATTTCACATTGTGAGCTCTTTGTAAAAATTCTAATTGATTTTAAGATTAAGAAAGGATTCAATAGGGTGGTGATCGATAAGTTATTTCACTTGGTGGCGAGTCTAAAACAAGGGGGCGCAAATGTAAGATAGCCAGCAGTAGATCTAAAAGGGAATTTACGAGGAACAAGGTGGTGAGAACGTAGAACTTGCTGGCAGAAGCTGCGCACAAAGCAAAATAAAGAGGAAGCTTGATGCACACATAAGGGAGAAGGAAATAGAGAATTTATTGGAAAAGGAAATAGGAGGTGGAAACTCATGTGAGATATAAACACCGGATTGGATTAAGTGGGCTATGCCATGACATTTCTATGTACAGTGAAGTCCTGTAGCTTAGTGGTTAAAGCGCTTGCCTCGTAAGTGAGAGGACCTGGGTTCGATTCCCGGCAGGGTGAAACGCTGGCCAAGTTTCCTTACTCCACACGCCTCTGTTGACCTAGCAGTAAGTAGGAACCTAGGTTGTTAGTCGAATGGTGAATTGCTTTTCTGGGGGTAATAATCCCTTCAAAGAACATTTTTTAAAAAAATGTGGTCACTCAATCCATGACTGTTTGTGGGACACTGCTGTACAAAACTGACTGCCGCGTTCCATCCACAAAATATACAGTCAATTCACCTTACAGTATATTCTGTGAAGCACCTTAAGATTCTCAAAGACGTGATAAGGTGCTATATCAAATGCAAGGATTATTATAATGTAATTTATGGGCCACAAAACATTTTCAAAAACAGGTTACAAGGATACCATGTAATGTAACAAGTTACAAATTCTGTTTACAAACATGTGAAGTGAGCACATGTCTATTTTTTTTAGTCAAATATGGCAGAATAGTTTCACAAATAACAATATTCCTTAATGGTATAAACATGGAATTTTATGCTCTACTTATCTCACTATGAAGAGTATTTGTGTAAAATGTAAACATCTACGTAGCTACTTCATCCAAATGAAAAGATAAATCCGTAACAATTCAATTCCCGTTTCCAATTTAATGTGCTACAAGGCAGACAGCAACCCTCAGCCAAACCTAGCACTAATCTAGATATCACAGCTTATTCAAAGTAGAATACAACCTATGATTTTCTCTGTGTGTCTGCTTGTGTGACATCAAGGCCTGAATGAGCACCAACTTCCTGCAGCTGAACATGGATAAGATGGAAGCCATCCTTCTTGGCTCCGATCAACATCTTCTCACCTGAGAACTCCTTAACCTTCCCTACCTGTCCATCACAACCTTGGCAACGGGTCTGATCCCCAGTTATCCTTCCTATTTCACATACAGTCAGAACTGCATTCCTCCACCACATCGCTCCATCTTACTTCATCTTGCTTTTTTTCCAATGCCTCCTCGCCAGTCTCCCCAACTCGATAATTAACAAGGTTCAAAAGATTCAAATCTCTGCTACCCACATCATCATCCATACCAGGCCCCGCATCCTCATCACCCCAGTACTTGCCAGGCTCTATGGGCTCCCAGTTGCAAAACATTGTGTGCAGGATCAATTTAAAGTTCATCATTCTTGCTGTCAAATCTTTTGACCCTGGCACCTTCTACCTCTCCCACCTGCTCACACCCCAACTCCTCTACAAATCACCTTCAATCAACTGCTTCATGTCCTCCCCACTCGATAATTGGTGGCCAAGCTTTTAGACACAACACCTTGAATCTCTGGAACTCCCTGTCTCAATCCTTTCATTCCTCAGTGCCCATCTTCAAGTCACACCTGAGGACTTTCATCTTTGACTAAGAGAAAACCGTCATGAATTTAGAAATCTTACAAATCCCAAACATAGAAAGAATGGTAAAATGGGCAGACACATGGCAGATGAGTTTCAGTGTGGAGAAATGCGAGGTAATGCATTTTGGTAGAATGAATGAGGGGAGGCAATATAGGCTGGTAATACAATCTTAAGGGGGGTAAAAGAACAGAGAGACCTCGGGGTGCAGGTAAATGAATCCTTGAAGGTGGCAGGACAGGTAGATAAAGCTGCAAAAAGGTCATATGGGATACTAGGCTTTATAAATAGGGGCACAGAGTACAAGTCAGGAGGTTATGATTAACCTATATAAAACACTGGTTAGGCCTCAGTTAGAATACTGCGCCCAGTTCTGGGCACCACACTATAGGAAGGATGTTAAGGCATTGGAAAGGGTGCAGAGGAGATTTACGAGGATGGTACCAGGACTGAGGGACCTTGATTATGAGGAAAGGCTAGAGAGGCGGAGATTATTCTCATTGGGGCAGAGAAGGTTACGAGGAGACCTAATAGAGGTCTTCAAAATCATGAGGGGATTTGATAGGTTAGAAATAGAAAAACTGTTTCCACTGGTGTGTGTGTCGGTGACTCGAGGTCACAGATTCAAAATAGTCTGTAAAAGAAGCAGAGGGGAGGTGAGAAGAATTTTTTTCACGCAGCGAGTTGTTCGAATCTGGAACGCATTGCCTGCAAGGGTGGTCGAGGCCGATTCGATAACTACTTTTAAAAACGCGGTGGACGGGTATTTGAGGAGGAATGGTTTGCAGGGTTATGGGGAAAGGGTTGGGGAGTGGGATTGACATTAATTGCTCTTTTCAAAGGACCGGCATAGACTCGATAGGCCGAATGGCCTCTTTTTGTGCTGTACAATTCTATGATTCTATGAAATGAGGTTGGTGTGGGTAAAAATACTTACAGACGTCTCCTCTTACAGCGAGTATGTGGTTCGCTCGGTTGTGGACCATGTGCCACTCCAAATGTATAGTCTACATCTACACTCCACTGATTTCACTGAACAGGCATCACTCCCCCACCACTCCTGGCGACCTATCCGGGGGAGGAGGGGAGAGAGTGAGGTGCTGCCTCAAGCCCTAATTCATACATCTACATGCCTGACTGGAGGTTGATTGTGTGATTGATACATACAATCAATGCTCAATTGATTCTGTGCAACCAGGCAAATCAAAACTACAGACTTCCAGTTCAGTTCACCAAGGCTGAATTACAGCACTGCAGCTTTCCTGGATCACAACCACAACAGGATCCAGGCTTGGAATTTTGGGTGGGGCAGGAGATTTGAATGTCGGTAAATAAATGTCGAGTGTAGCAGCTTAAACCTGTAACAGCTGAACAACAGAGGCTGTTCCTTCTTCCCCGAAAAAGATACGTGGAACAAACTACAAAAATAAAAGCAGCTGATTTTGTGATGTTGTTTTGCTGACAGCCTTCGAGCAACAGCTTGATGATACTCTTCACGTAGAACATCTTGGCATACAGTAGGAATTATGGAGTAGGAGGGGTACGGGCTTGTGAAGTATAAATACATTTCCTATTTAGGGCAGCACAATACTGCACTGGTTAAAGCTTCAGTTTGCAGGCCAGGAGCTCGCTGACTCAATCTCATCTCACAAGCAAGAGACCAAGGCTCGATTCCCGGCAGGGCAAAACGTTGGGCATGTTTCCTTACTCAACACGCCTCTGTTTACCTATATGTAAGCACGAACCCGGTTGTTTGTCGATTGGCGGATCACTTTTCCAGGGCTAATAATCCAGTCAAAAAACTTTTTAAATAATAATTTGGTCACCCAATCGACAACTGTTTGTGGGACACTGCTGTGTGCAATTGGCTACTGAGTTTTGGCCATAAAATATACAGTCAATTCACTTTACAGTGCATTCTGTGAGGCGCTTTGAGACATCTTGGAGAAGTGATATGGCACTATATCAAATGGAAGGATTATTATTATCATAATAATTTTTATTATATTAAATTGGCTGGTCTCATTCAGTGCTGCATGGGAAAGCTAAATTGAACCTTAGTGTTAGAGAAGGTAAAAGAAAAAAAATTCAGATAGGATTCCTGTTTCTCATCATTCTCTGGCATTCTCTACTGTGTTGTTTGTGCGTGAGGCAGCCATGTGGGGAGATGTCAGGCTTGGCTGCGACACCCTATGGCCTGCAGACACTGTCAAGGCTGATACATGAACAATGGCCACTCGATCAGGCTACTGTAGGGAAAATAGCTCCCAAAGAACCATACCCCAGCAAGAAGAGGTCAGACCAGGAGCAAAAGGGACACAATCTCCCAATGAGCAATGCAGAAAATAAGAACACACTACTTTTAGAGGGTTGTGAACCTCTCCAACATTATATACACACCCTGTGGAGTGTTTTTAAATCTAAATCTTGTCTAGTTTTGAAAGCTTGCAGTCAGAGTAGTATACTTCATTAGACAAGTGATAAGATACATCCCATTATACAGATACAGGGGCAAGCATTATGTTTTTCCACTGGTCTGATGAGTTTAAGCAAATACATAAAGGGGGCAAGCGCTTCAATGATTCAGCTCTTTCCTAGTATCTATAAAAAGCATCAGTTGTTCGCGGTTCAGGAGACTCAATATTTTTTTCAAAAAAAGTAAACAAAGTAGGCCTTTTAAAAAATTGTAACCATTAAAAATCAACAGGCTTCCTCCATCTCGAGCACCTCTGGTATTTGTAAAATAACAAAAAGAATGTTTGGGGAATTTAAATACAAATAAGTGAGTGAATTTTGTAAATCCAACTTCTACAGTTGAAAGCACTGTTCTGAGGCTGAAGTAATATGGTATTGCAAGAGGAACTGGCGATTGCTCATTCAGATAAGGAAAAAATAGACCATCAAATGATCAATGCTTGTGTGTTTGGTTCATGAACAGATGCACAGCACTTTTTGCAGGAGGATAGGGAGGGATTGCAACACAAATTGAATGCATCATGCAAACGTTTTGGCAGTATTCACTTATAAAAACAAATGTTTTAAATTTCAGTTTGAACCATACGGCAGCAGACCAGCTTGAACACTGGAACTCCAATGTCATGCAAATTGTATGAACCACACCATCCACAAACAAAAGACTCTTCACAGGAAGGTTATCTGCACGCACAAAAGCTCAGTCCCTGTTGTCAGACTGCCAGCTCACTGCAAATGTATTACAAAGCAACCTCTTTTGTAAATGTGCAAATTGTTTTCTCCTCTACAGTCTACCCATGCCATATGCCTTCTCCAGCCATCAGCCAATGTCACTCCCAACAGTTCACTCCATCTGATCTACCCTTCTTGTCCACCCTCACTTTGGGGACCAGAATATTATCAGGACAATAATGACCAAGAAATGTTCATGACTAAATAAAGATTTGAGGGCGATTGTTGCCAACTAACTTTAAACTTCATCACGCATGCCTTTTCATACTGTTTCAATTTCAATGTGTTTCAGCCTGGCTCAGTTGGCCTCAGAGTCAGAAGGTTCAGTGCTGCAGTTGTGCCAAGACCCTTCTCTTCGACCGTGCTTTTGGTCTCCCTCCCTGCCTTCCCTCACCCCTACACCCCCCCTCCCCCCATGCTCGGGCCCCGACACCTGACTGTTCAGCGCTTTGGGACATTCTCCCGACGTGAAAGGCGCTCTATAAATGTAATGTTATTGTTGCTGCCGTTCAGAGGACACAATAAACCAGATGTTCTACACATCCCTCATTCCCTCTGCTACACCACTGGCAGCCCATTTTCAGCTACTATACTTTGAATCTCTGGAACTCCTTGCCTCAATCCCTCTGTTCTGATCCCTCTTTGCCAGTCTTGAAATAAGACCTGAAGACTTTCCTCTTTGTTAAGTGCTCCAAGGGCACCATATAAATACAAGTTGTTGTAAACCAAAGTCCCATCTACCTATTCAGGTAGACATTAAAGATCCCATGGCACCATTTGAAAAGCGGAGTTTCTCCCTGTATCCTGGCCAACCATTACCCAAATAAAAAATTGGCCATCCACTTCATGTTTGTGGTACACTGCTGCCTTGTTCAACAACAAAATACAAAATGAATACATCCTGAGAAGCGCTTTGAGACATCCTCCCAACATGAAAGGCACAAAGATATATAGGGATAACTATAAGGTTTATTAGTATTACGAGCTTAATGATCAAGGATAGAAGCAACACATCAAGCAGTATATTGGCATATGTATTGATATTTATTACATTAAATTCTGGTGATAGGCTGGGGTTTAAATTTTTTTAAAATAATTCAAAACCTCGTATTAGATATTTCAACACTATTTTCAGTACAGTTTAAAAGATAGGCCTGAGACTGCACAATGACTCTGCTAATATCTATAAAAGGCATCATTTGTTTACAGTTCAGGAAACCGTGTACTCTTTTTCCCACAAGATTGCATTCAATTGGCTTTGTCTCTTGGTAGGCCATTTTTAAATCAACAAGCATTATTTATTTTTTTAAATCAAATGAAGTGTTGAAGAATGAAGAGAGGAACAAACATGCCTAGTTGGGGGAGGGAGAGAAAAAAACAACAACAATCCTTGCATTTGATATAGTGCCTTATCACGTCTTTGAGACATCTCAAGGCGCTTCACAGAATATACTGTAAATTAATTGACCATATATTTTGCGGGCGAAACGCGGCAGCCAATTGTCAATTGCGCAGTGTCCCACAAACAGTTGTGGATCGAGTAACCAAATTATTTTCTATTTATTTTGATGGAATTATTATCCCCAGAAAAGCGATCCGACATTCGACTTACGACCAGGTTCCTACTTACTGCTAGGTAAACAGAGGTGTGTGGAGTAAGGAAACTTGCCCAATGTTTCACCCTCCCGGGAATCAAACCCAAGTCCTCTCGCTTGCGAGGTGAGTGCTCTAACCATTAAGTTACAGGAGTCCAAATGCTGATTTTTTTTAAAAAAACTCTTTTGCACCAATGGCATTAAACATTTTAGTAAAAAGATTTAATTAAAAATAATACCCTCCACCCCTTCCCCTTGAGAGAAATCAATAAGACGTCACGAAACTCATGGGTAAACTTATAAAGCGCGTCAGTAATTTGGAGGAGTAATAGGGGAAAAGCTGGTTAAAGGGTCTGAATGGGTTGCACTTTAAAAGAGAGCATAGACATGAAGAGTCAAATGGCTTCTTCTTTGCTGTAAATTTCTATGACTTCTTTCTTTCCCTTGCTCTGTCTCTCTTTCCCTGTTTCTCTGTCTCTCTACAGTATTTCTATCACTAATCCTAAATTATATTTAGTAAAATTTTATAAAACTTCTGGGTGTGACTTCATAAATACACACAACATATTTTAAATATGTTGCATGAGAAGGTTGATCACTAGAATTTGGTGTCAAAAAATTCTTTTGAACCAATTCGCATTATTTCCATTGCTCTAGGCAACAAAAAAAAGTAAAAAGGAACGGGGAAAAGCATTCCTGCCAAACTAGAACAAACTCTGCTTTTACACTGCCATATGTGTGCGTGTACTCAGCAACACTAAAGCAACATCTGGTGTGTTTTCAGAAGCATAAATCTTCAGAATCACAAGACTTTGCCCTTGTATCATGACAGATGCTAAAGTGGCCCAATTCACTATCACAATGCAATGTGCAAGTTGATCATCCTGGTTACGCACCTTTGCCCTTTTGCACAACAATTGGACCCAATTTCAATGATAACCTTGTGTTCTCCTCTTCCACATCGGAAGATTGAAATTAGAAGCTGGTTCCAGCGAGAAGCTGAAGCAAACTACTCAGTGGATTCCACTTAACCGCCTGGATGACCTTTGTAGTCAGCTGAATCTCTCTACAGTGACTCAAATTGGGAGTCTCTGAGTCACGAACACATTCCTCAACATCATAGTAATTCACTTCCAGAACCGCATACCAACTATGTGGTAGAGGTCTTAAATTTAATTCCTCAGTGTTAGTGAAGTTTTATTGACTGGCTCTGGCCCTCTGCATGTCCCTTGTGCCCTCCGTTCCACCGCTAATGGCTGCGCTTTCAGCTACAACACTCCGAAACTTTGAACACTCTTCCTCTATGCCTCCGCCTGACCAGTCACCTCCCCCGGCTTGGCGTCATGCTCCTCCACTATCAAGTGCTCTGGAACACTATCCTGCGTGAGGGGCACCATGCAAATGAAAATTGTTGTAATATACTGCTAAAAATAAGATTCATGGTCACTTTTCAGTGATGCTTCCAAGAATGTGCAGTGTGGACATCAGGGCATTCACCCACAAAATACAAAGTCACTGCATTTTAAAATGTATCCTGTGAAACGCTTTGGAACATCCTCCAAACATGAAAAAAGCTATACCAAATGTAAGAATTATTAGCATTATTATCAAAAGCCTGAAATTTTCTATGTTCTTAGCCTTCAGTCCATTGCCTAAAATTTAATAGTGTAGAAAGGTCTTTAAATTTAGAAGCTGCTTCTTTGCCGTTCCTAAAGCTAGTTTCCATTGATTTTTTTTCCTTGAAAAATCATAAATTGTAATGGTCATTAGACAATGGTAGTGAAAAATTTCAGAATTTTATTCATATTTTATTTAATTTGGTACAGATTCAGGTTACGCTATGATACCTGCCACCCAGTTCCCATTTGCTAGGTTCACACATGAAGAATGGCGATGGGATAAGCTAGTCGAGGGAGACTTGCACAGAGAAGTTGTATCTCAGAAAGAGTCTCCACCACCTTTGGAAGAGGAAGTTAACAATTAATAGAAAAACAGAAACAGGTTCTTATGCTATGCCTCTTGTGGACAATAATATTCTTGGAACTCTTAAGCTACATAGTCAACAATGCTTTAAAAAAAACTCTTAAAGAAAACAACAAGCCAATCTCTACTAAAGTCTAAAAAATATCAACAAATGATCTTAATCTTATTTATGTACATTAGGGGAGGATTTAATCTGCATTATTTGAAATTACGCTTGAATATTGGCACAGGTGTGTCTCAAATATTTCCCAAAATTGTAAATATATACCCCTGAGAATTGCATCTGGTTATACCTGTGTTGCTCTACATCTCATAACTGTAATAAACAGTCACTACACACAGGATCGTCTTTGCGCAAGAAGCCTTTGAAATAGCTGGGTTTTGAATCTTGCAGTCCAACATTGTACGTTTCAATAGATTTCCTGTTATCTGAAACACGATTACACAAACAAATATATTTTTGGTGATCCACAGAATAGAGAAATGAGTTTCTCCCAATATCTGGCCAACAATCACCCGAATAAAGTTGGTCATTTGCTTCATGGCTGTGTGTGGGACATTACTGTGCACAAATTGGCTGCCACGTTCACTTACAAAACACAGTCACTCCACGTTACAGTATATTCTATGAAGAACTTTGGGACATCCTCCCAATGCAAAAGGCACTACACCAAAAACCATTACTGATATTAAAAAATTATATCCCAGCTTTACTTTCAATTTATATAGGATTTTATTTTTAAAAGGTAAACCTTTCACAGAACATTAGCACTAGGTAGGTATAAAAAACATTTCAATTTTTGTTCAAAGATATAGCCAAGTAAATGTGAACCAATAGATTAAACATGAGTCATGTGGGCTTTGAACTGCTGCCAATCTAGCAGCCAAGCATGCCGCAGCAAGAAGTCTTAGCTTCTGGAGGGAATTCTACTGAAAATGAGTTTATTTTAATCTTAACTAATTAAAGAGTAAATGTAATGCTAGAAATTACTGACTTTTAATTGTTGACCTGCAGTGAAAGTCGGCATCATTTTTAAAAAAAAATTAAATCCACAGGCAGCAAGCACTCATTCTGGCTAGATTATTTACATAATGGAAAATAAATACAACATAAAATTGCAATTGTACAACAACAACAAAATTACATTTGTACTCACGTCGGGAGGATGTCCCAAGACGTTGGGTTTATGGTTTATTGATGCACAATAAGGAAATATTTGTGTCAGTATCTGTTCTGCTTCTCCTGTTGTTTTCCACTGTATTTCAATGATCTTTCTTCCATATATTATTTCAGGGTGTGTCTAACATTAATATTTACACATTGTGCTCAATGCCAATTTGACCTCTGCAGCAGGACACTGAGAACAATAGATCCTACGCTATTAGAAAAGCACCTTTTGAAAAAGAGACATTGTAAGGATTCCATTTAAAATGTTTCATATTTTCATCGTTGGCAATATTTTTAGTTTCCGGTAAGATGACTAAAGCTGTGCGTAAACTCAAATTTTCACATCATCTCCATTATAGAGCACGGTCTGGAAATGTGTTTGAGGCTGCAATTCTCAAGGGTTTAGTAAAGCTAGAGCTGTTTATAGTCATCCAAACCTGCTAGTCATTCACAGCCATCTACTGCAGCATGACTGACGTCAAAGAATGGAGCAGCCGGCAGTCCAGGGCTGCGTTTCCTACACCTGCTCCTTTTACCTTTGCAGACATCGCCACACTTCCTGGGGAGTGGTGGGGAGGGACAGGTTCTTATTGCACCGTTTTGTGCACACCCAGAAACACAACATTGAGTACATTTCACAACAAGATCAGAGGCATTGGGCAAGAAGGTTAGAATTTTATTTTTGCAATCTCTAATTCTGATGCAACACTAGAGAGTACCAGTGGTAGCCTTTTCCCCAGTTCCGGCACTAAAATATTATTCTACAGACAGCTCACTCTCACATAAACTTCCCCTCCGATCATCAGGCATGTGGTACTGATTACACAAATTACACAAATCAAAGAATGCTTGAATGATTATTGGGTTAACATTGTCAGCCATTACAACAAGAACATTTATACAGTGGCGGAGTTGGACACCAAGCAAGGAAAAAGAGGGAGGTGATGATAGGCATCGTCAAAGAGGTTGGATACAGATGGGATTTAAAGATATATAATGGGGGAGAGAGTCAGTGGGATTGAGGTGGGGAGTTTCAGAGATTATAGGCATAGTGGCTAGAAGCATGGCTGCCGATGGCAGAGAGGATGAGGGTAGTGGGAATGCAACAACAACAAGATTGCATTTATAGAGCGCCTTTCACGTCGGGAGGACGTCCCAAGGCCCTGGACAGTTGGGTCGGGACCCTAGCAGGGGGGAAATGGTCAGGGGGAAGGGAGGGAGCGAGGAGGGGGTAGAGAGTTAAGAGGGGGGGTGAAGGCACGGTTGAAGAGAAAGGACTTGAGACCGGCCTTGAACGGGGAAAGGGAGGAAACAAGGGGAAGGCACTGGGGGATGGAGCTCCAGAGCCTGGGGGCTGAGAGGCTGAAGGCCCGGCCACCGATGGTAGGGCGGTTAGGGCGGGGAATGTGGAGCAGACCAGAGAGAGAGGAACGGACAGGTAAGTAGGAGGATAGTAGGTCGGAGAGGTAGGAGGGAGGAAGGCTGTGGATGGCCTTGTAGGTGAGGATGAGGATCTTGAATTCGATCCTCTGGGGGATGGGGAGCCAGTGGAGGCGAGCGAGGGTGGGAGTGATGTGGTCCCGAAGCCTGGTGCGGGACAGTACACGAGCTGCAGAGTTCTGAATGACCTGCAGCTTGTGGAGGGAGGTGCCGGGAAGGCCGGCGAGGAGAGAGTTCCCATAGTCCAGCCTTGAGGTGATAAAGGCGTGGACCAGAGTTTCAGCAGCGTGAGGGGTGAGGTAGTGCCGTAGTCTGGCGATGTTCCGGAGGTGATGGAAGGCGGTGCCAGTTGTGGCGCGGATATGAGGGAGAAAGGACAGCTCAGGGTCGAACAGAACCCGAGGTTCCTGACTGGCTTTGAGAGGTGGAGAGTGCAGCCTTGGATGCTGATGCTGTCAGCGCCTGAGGTGCGGAGGCGCTGACGTGAGCCAATCAGGAGGGCCTCAGTTTTGCGCACGTTGAGCTGAAGAAAGTTGTCTCTCGTCCAGGACTCGATGTCGGACAGGCAGCTGTCAGGACATCGGTGGTCGTGGAGTTGAGGGTAGAGGAGGAAAGGTAGAGTTGGGTGTCATCCGCATACATGTGGAAGTTAACCCCATGTCTGCGGATGATGTCACCAAGGGGGAGCATATAGAGGGTGAAGAGGAGGGGACCGAGGACAGAGCCCTGAGGGACACCGCACGAGACAGTGCGGGGACTGGAGGAAAAGCCGTAAGTGGAAACAAAATGAAGATGGTGGGAGAGGTACGACCTAAACCACTCAAGGACAGGGCCTTGAAGGTTGAGGTGGGAGGACAAGTGGTGGAGGAGGATAGAGTGGTCGACCGTATCGAATGCGGCCGATAGGTCGAGGAGGACGAGGAGGCAGAGGGAGCCCTGGTCGCAGATGGTCAAGATGTCATTGGTGACCTTGACCAGGGCGGTTTCCATGCTATGGGCAGCACGGAAACCCGACTGGAGGGGTTCAAATAGTGAATGGGTGGAGAGGAAAGAGCGCAGCTGGGAGGCGACAACTCTTTCGAGAACCTTGGACAGGAAGGGGAGGTTGGAGATGGGCCGGTAGCTTGATAGCTGCGACGCATCAAGGGAGGGTTTTTTCAGTGTGGGAGTGATGGTGGCAGTTTTGAGGGGAATGGGAACAGAGCCAGAGGAGAGGGACAGGTTAATGGTGTCTGTGAGAAGTGTGGCAAGGAGGTGGAGCTGGGAGATAAGGAGTGGAGTTGGGATGGGGTCAAGGGAGCAGGTGGTGGGTTTCAAGGACAGGATGAGGTTGGTGACAGAGGGTGGGGAAACGGGTTCGAAGGTGTGTAGGGGAGGGTGGGTAGGAGTCGGAGTGTGGGAGGGAAGGGGTGGGTGGAAGTTGGAGGGGCAGTGTCCGCGGAGCGGATTCCCTTGATTTTGGATTCAGGGAAATCCAGCATCTCCTCGCAGTGAAGGATGGAGATGACCTGCGCTGGGTGGCGGGGGGGATGGAGCAGTCGGGATATGGTAGAGAACAGAAGCCTGGGGTTGATCTTCGCCTCCAGGATTATCCTGGAGTAGAAGGACGACTTGGCCGAGGCTAGAGTGGAGCGGTAGATTTTGAGGAGGTCCAGCCAGATTTGCCGGTGGACCGTTAGGCCAGATTTGAGGCAGGTGCGTTCAGCGGCCCGCACCTGGCTCTTCAGTGAGCGGAGGTGGGTGGTGAACCAGGGGGAGGAGTGAGAGTAAGAGACAGTACGGGAGGTGATGGAGGCAAGAGTGTCGAGTGTGGAGGAGAGGGTTGTGGAGGAGGGTGAGAGCAGAAATGGGGTCAGTGAGGGATGAAGGCCAGAGGGAGAGGAGTTCAGAGGACTCCAAGGCAGCGGTTAGAGATTGTGGGGGTAACTTCTTCCAGGGTCGGTAGAAGATGTTGGTGGGTCTGGTGGAGCTAGGGAGGGGGGTGGAGGTGATGAAGGAGATGAAGTGGTGATCGGAGATGGCCTTTTCGGTAATGGTGACAACCGAGACACTGAGGCCCCGAGTGATCACCAAATCGAGTGGGTGGCCATGAATGTGAGTGGCGGAGTTGATGTGGAGGGAGAGGTTGAGCGAGGAGAGCAGGGAAGAGAAGTCCGAGGAGGTGGAGCAGGAGGGGGTGAAGTGCAGGTTGAAGTCGCCCAGGATGATGAGGCGATCAGAGCAGAGGCAGAGAGATGTTAGGAGGGTAGAAATGTCGGAGATGAAGGTGGGAGAGGTTTTAGGGGGCCGGTAGAGGAGGAGGATTTTGAGTGAGAGATGGGAGGGGTGGGAGAGGGTGAGGTGCTCAAAAGAGGGGAAAGAGCCAGAGGAGTAGGGGGATAGGGCAAGTGGTGTCCTTGGTGGTGTCCTTGTCCCAAGTGGTGATAGGGCTACTACACCACCGCCAAGGCGGTTGGGGCGAGGGATGTGGTGGGAGGTGTAGCCGGGTGGTGTGGCCTCCATGAGGACTTGTGTTAGCTGAGCAAATGGGGATGGGGGCAGAGGAATGGGGTACAAGCAGGTCAGGGAGGTAAGGAAGTTATAGAGCATGAAGGGATTTGTTCGCGAAGATGAGGATCTTGACATGACAATACATTGGCAGCAATTACAATAACATTAAAGTAAACTGAAAGTAGGTGTTCTCAAATATCAGTTAATGCATTATCTTGTACATCACAGAGCTAAATGCACCAGGATTGTTTCAGGTTAGATACCTAATTTGTCTTGAGTTACCTCAGTCAAAGCAGCAGTGAGGAGGCAGAGGATAACTGGAGGCCCTCAGCCTGGGAGGGAAGTTTAACACGCAGCCCAGTTTCTCCATTCCTGATCCTATCTAATGTCCAGCAGCTACGTGCATATTAAATGAGCATGCCCTCGAGAATTGAACAGTCTGCAGTACTCACTGATTTCCATAAGATACGCATCTCTAAAAAACAGCAATCCTTTGTTACCCATTCATGATGGGATATGAACAGTTTAGGCTCATACATTAATGGCTACCCAAGTGAAACTGGTACCAAAGCTCCACAGTAACATTCAGCGTCAGAGAGGAGGGGAGATACTAGATTTTCTAAAAAATAAACGCAGTTTGGTAATGAAACAAAAGCAATCGAGTTACAGCCTTTCATGGGCAACTGAAAGTACAGGGAATTGCTAGGCAGCTTGATGGTAGCTTTTTTTAAAAAAACAAATTGAGAATCCAAGTGAGAACCCAAATTGAGAACAATGAGGCTCATAGTACAGGAGTATACAAAGGGTTAACATAGCTGATAATTCAAGAAGTGGTTAGGTGAACCCAAAGTTGGGTTTTAAATACCTGCAGATTGTCTGAGGAAGGACAGAAGCAAAGAGCTCTACAATCTTGAGAAAGAATGAGTAACTAAATCCAATGAGTTTTAATTTCAACACAGCGAGGATTAAGGAAGGAAGTGTTCAATCATTTACAGAAGAGAAGCTTGGGGAGTGGTAACAAGTTTTAAACTTGGTAAGCTAGGAACAATACTGCAAATGTGGTACAAAAATCTCAAGGGGAGAGAACAGACGAGCAAAATTAAATTGGCTTGTGAGGAGAATAACACCAGCAGAGACTTGGTGGACCAGATGATCTGTTTTGGTGCCATAACATTCCATGATGAGAGAAAAATCTTAAGCAGCCCTCATCTCAACCTGGTATGAACGTGGATCTGGATGCTCACAACATGACCTTGATATAGTTGCCACACCCTCCCAGTAACAGGGAGAGAGAAGAAAGAAACTGGAAAGTGTAAATAAACCAGCGAGCAGCAACACACACAAAGCAGCCTGATTTACTTTGTTAAAATGCCAAGGGTTCTTTGATTTTCAAATCTGACCAATTTTACTTAAATACATGACACTCAACAGTAATTACGGCTAAGCACTTTGAAACATTGCAATGTGATAAGGCGCTGTATCAAATACAAAGATTATGATTTTTACGATAAGCAATCCATTGTAAGAACAGCTTTTGGTAAAACGTGAGAATTAGAAAGAAATTCTGGCAGAAACCGATAGAAGAAATAACCATTATTGATTTAACAAGTAAACAGGTAATTGAAAAGAAGAAATTTGCAAGGCTATGGGGGTAAGAGTGGGGAAGTGGGACTAGATGGATAGCTCTTTTAAAGAGCTGGCACAGGAACGATGGGCCGAATGGCCTCCTTCTGTGCTGTAGCATTCTATGATAAATATAGTGGATCGATCAATGGCACAGCAAGAATTCAATATGGGTCAATTCAATTGTAAAAACAGGATTCTCTTAAAAAATGATTCTAAAGTATAAATACATGATTGCAGGAGCCACACAACCTCACCAGTAATGTAAAATGTTTGAAGTCTGTCAAAGGAATGCAGACCGTATCCAGGACTGGCTGTTTAAAAAAAACATACTTGAAGGAAGTACTGCACTTCCTTGTGTGATCATAGATGTGATTACATATGAATGTTTACTAGTTTAACAGTCATGAACAAATTTCCTGCAAGAGATTGAATTGCCAATCTGATTTCCTAATAGCCATCATATATTTTTTGAAAAAAAATTAGTTGTCAAAACGGACACATACACTGCACAGCTCATCTATCTCCCAAATTAAAAATCTATGAAGCTCTTTCCCACAAATAAAGTATATTTATTTCCATCCAAGCTTTCCACCCTCTCCCAAAAGACACCAATTGTACACACAAACTTCACCTCCAGTTCATCAACAATGTGCGTGCCTGTAAACTTATCTCTAGACTAGTTGCGCCGGGGTGGAGGGAAGGACGAAGTGGAAAGAAGATGGACCTCATCTTTCCATGAGGCTTTCAGCCACCTTCCTCCTCCAGCTTTCCCCTCCCCAGTTTGGGCTCCCAATTGCTTGGAGTCATCCTTTCAATGTGAAAGGCAATATATAAAATGTTGATTTTTATTATATTCACCCAATACCCAAAATAGTTTCCAACACAGGTTACTGGATAAGTGAAGCACCTTAATTTTACTAGCCCATTTATTGCACCTCCCTACCTGACTGAAATCTATTAACTCAGCAAGGATTGGGATTGAACCTGGGCCCATCCAGGTTTACATCATTCAATTCCACGTTGGTTGACCCTCTACCGAGAGCTACTGTGAGAAAACAGAATCACATATGCAATTTCTGACAAGAAATACCAGATGGTGATTGGGAAGTATGGCTTTCATATAAGTTTCCTGGCATCTAAACTGGTATTATCTAAAACTGCTACCCCAACTGCAACCAGTCTTGGAGCTTTTCATCACGAGAGAAAATTTACTCAATAGAATTTGATAGAACCCATTTAATTGACACTAATTCACTAGCTTTTCTTTGGACTGAATCGCCAACCATCTTACTCAAAAATTCAAGGTTGATCTGATCCTCTCTCTCTCAGGAAAAAAAGCAATACCACACCCAGTCCTATTGAACAATGCAAAAATCTAAATGCTTCTTTTAAAAAAAACTTAAGAGATGTTATTGCAATTACTCAGAGAGGTTTATTTTTCCTGTTGAATGAAAAAAAGTCTGCTAGTTCCCAAAGTATTTCCACGTTACGAGTTAACCACACCCCATATTTATTTATAAGATAAGTGACACCATTTCATTTGCTGGCCTTTAACATTTTATGACCTGCCAAGCTATTCCATCTACAGAGTTGCTTGCTGCTGGAAGCCAATCTAACAGAAATCCCCATTTTTTCAGGAGAATTATTGTTACATGAATTAATGCTGAAAGCATAGACATCCTGAATAATAAAAAGGTTAGCAAATAATATGCTTAATAGGCACCTATCAAAACAATTTGACACACATAGATTTAGCTATAAGTGGTTGTCACTTACGAGATATAAGCAGGGTAAACGAATCCGATCAAGTTGCAAAGTAAAGATGCTGCATATCCGAACACAAGGTAAACGGAAAGGACCCCAATGACAGCTATTTAACAAACAGGACAAAGTGACAATTAAAAGCAATTTATTTCTTTATACAGTGCAAATCCATCTCGAAGGGGCCAGACAGAATCTGTCACACCTCGCTTATTTTAAAAATACATTTTAACTCTTGCAAAGAAGTGTTCACCACATCCCACGTGGAAGTGAAATGTCTTGCTTTTTTTTGGCCAACTCGCTGCTTAAAGGCAAAACCTGGACAGAATAATAATAATCCTTGCATTTGATATAGTGCCTTATCACGTCCTTTGCGACATCTCAAAGCGCTTCATAGAACATACTGTAAAGTGAACGGACTGTATATTTTGTGGACATCATTGAGACTGCATTTTGAAAGCTAAATGGTAAAACTTATTGAGTGCAAAAACATCAGGTTGAAATGGCCACCTCCCCAACTCAAATTACATAAAGAGATCTTGCCACGATGGGCCCTGGTTTATAAATATAATCACTTAGCGTCCCTCGCAGACTTCTGTAAAATGAGACACTATTTGGCGTAGCCCGATCTCAGGTTACAGCATAAAATGCCCATCTGGCGTTAAGTAACACTGATAACAGCCGCAGTACAGCTCGAACCAATGCCTCCTCCAATCTTTTCAGTAAAATATGGCCTTTTTTTTTCCCCTCTCCCCAGATGATGTCGTTGACGGTCCAATTTAAATCCGGACGAAACGCTTTGCTCACAAAATACAGTCAATCCACATTACAGTGCACATCCCGTGAAGAGCTTCAAGACATCCGGACGAAATGGAAAGCGCTGTGTCAAAATGCAAAGATTATTATTGTTGTTGTTATTATTATTATTGTGGTGAAATAACTGAAGAGTCTAACATCAGGGAACATAACATATGTGGCTGTGCGCAGTGCACTGCATTGCCCGAGCCCTGCCCCGCCCTGCCCTGCCCCGCACTGCCCAGCCCTGCCCTGCACTGCCCAGCCCTGCACTGCCCAGCCCCGCACTGCCCTGCCCAGCCCTGCACTGCCCTGCCCCGCCCCGCACTGCCCAGCCCTGCTCCGCACTGCCCAGCCCCGCACTGCCCTGCACTGCCCTGCCCCGCACTGCCCAGCCCCGCACTGCCCAGCCCTGCCCCGCACTGCCCAGCCCTGCCCCGCACTGCCCTGCCCTGCCCAGCCCCGCACTGCCCTGCACTGCCCTGCCCCGCACTGCCCTGCCCTGCCCAGCCCTGCCCCGCCCCGCACTGCCCAGCCCTGCCCCGCACTGCCCTGCCCTGCCCAGCCCTGCACTGCCCAGCCCCGCACTGCCCCGCACTGCCCAGCCCCGCACGGCACCGCCCCGCCCCGCACTCACCCAGCGCCGTGTAGTGCCTCTTGACGCCCGTCTTGCTCTCGACTTTGCCCAACGCGTTGCCTAACGCGTTGTCCTCGTTGAGGAACTTCTTCAAACGCTCCAACATCGCTGCCGCCATGGCTCAGCCACCACCGCACGGGGGGGGTGCGGGTGCGGGTGCGGGGTGCGGGTGGGGGTGGGTTTCCCTTGGCTGAGCGGAGAGGCTCTGCTCGGTGCTCGGTGCTCGGTGCTGGGCTCGGGCTCGGGTCTGGGCTGTGGCTGTGGCTGTGCTGTTGTGTGTGTGTGTGTGGGGCTGAGCTAACGCGGCGGCGCGGGGACGGGGAGGAGCCGAGTCGTGGCTGTGCTGCTGCTGCTCTGCGCTGCTTCTCGGGCCCCCACCCCCCCCACACCCCCCCCCTCAGCCTGGGGGAGGGCGTCACAATCCCCCCCCTCCCTCCCTCCCTCGCAATGCATTTAAAGGGCCCGACACGGGCTCTCATGCACAGAGCTCTCACCGCACCACCCGCATTGCATGTCACAAGTTCTCTGCAAAAAAAAAATTTTTTTTTTTTTCTTTCTCCCCACTCTCCTCCTCCTCATCGTCGATGCACCGTAGAGACGGCAAAAATAAGGCTTTGTATAATTATAATAATAAGAATAACACTAGTCGTCATCATCGTGATCCTTGCATTTGACCTGCACGGTTGTGGAGACGTCTCGCGGCGCTTCACAAGATAGATAGGCTGTGGAGTGGATTGGCTGTGTGTTTTGTGGGCGAACTGCATCAAATGCAAGGGGTTATTGTTCCAAGGCAGCGTAGGTTTCACGCTAGTTTTATAGCCTGCAGATTTCGCTATGTTCTTCGTGCAGTAACCTGTAATCGCGGCCAAGGGATTTATTTGTTACCGGCTCAGCGCATAAGCGGTGAATTTGAGAATAGTCAGTCGTGCACTGACTCTCTCACTGCTGTCGTTATATTGCACCCCTACTCCCAAAGGTGCTGTCGCAGACCCACTGCTAATCTCATTGTAGTCATTATACAATATCTGGCTCTCATTCCCCAATGGGCTGTCACAAACTGACTGTGCAATGTTACTCCCATCGTACACAGTGCAGATGTCACTATAGTTAAGGCAGCTGCACTCCCATACTTTTCCAATGTTTTAAAGCTACAGTCACAGATGACTTGTGATAAGCTGTACAGTACAATCACCTAATAGGGAGTGGACCCTTTGCACTTAGGAAAACATATACTTACCTAATAATGTCTCACTCTCCCTGACTGCAAACCATTGAGTGAGCCAGGGAGTGTGTCAAATTTGAATGCATACAGTTCAAGAAAATGTTCAGACAGCATCCTGTAAGGCCTATTCATTCCTGATGTTGCCAAAGAGTTTATAGGATTATCAGCTCCGGTTCTATTTTTAGAGATATTTACTGGCAGTCAAGAAGCCAGTGAGCAGAAATGTTCATGTTGTACTTGGGTGTAGTTCAGCTTTCTCTGGGTCGAAAGCAAGGTGAGTTGGCAGTGAACCTACTCAGCCAGCCACACGACTCTCAAAAGCACTCTAAACTGGGGCAAGGGACTTAGTTTGCATGACGCACATATCATTGCTGCCAGTAAAGGTTCACTGAGAAAGTTTAAAAAATAACATCACCCACATTATCATGAAAAATTAATGCACAACTGTGAATTACATCTCCATTATCTCCTGCCTTAAAGGTATGTTTTTATCCGCAGCAAACGTGTCATTGCAGCAACCAGCAGCACTTTGCATTAAAGGAGTCTGGAGGACATTACTTGAGGATAAAGAATGTTTCTCTGCTATCAAAGGAATATTTTATGTTTCTGGTGCCCAATGGAAATTCTTAAGTACAATACTGTATTAGATTTACTTCAGGTAATTATTACTGCTAAATTTAGGTGTGTTAATTAATTTTAAACATGCAAGTAGAAAACGAATTCTAAGGCCTGGAATGGACTAAATTTGCACAGTAATATGTTCACACCTGAATTAAAAGCATTATGAATGAATTTAATTAATCTTCACTTGAATTACAGGATTTTTAATGTAGATTATTCTAAGGTATACTGGCCAAGAAATTGGTTGCAAAGTCTGAATTGATCTCAATATAAAATATATACCCTGTTTTTCACCTTCTTTAGGAGAATATTGCAAGATATTATTATATTAATACATTTTGCTTCATCTTCACATTGCTTTTACGTATGATTTTTTTTGGAAAATTATATTCTTTACACAATAACTTCCAAATTTAGACCTCATTTCTGCCTAAATTTTAGACCTAGTTTTCTTGCCCTTTTTATGAATATACATCACCTCGTTTACATTTGACTATCAATCTTGATTGCTGCCCACAGCATGGAAACAGCTCTGGTCAAAGTCACTAACAACATTCTAAACCTCTGGGACCAGAGCTCTCTCTGCTTCCTTCTGTCCTCCTCACCCTCTCTGCTGCCTTCAACACTGTCGACCACTGGATCCTCTGACACTGCCTCTCCTCTCAGCTCAATGGGCGGGTTGGTAGGGGGTTAGGAGGTCGCAGATGTAGGGTGGGGCGAGGCCATGGAGGGCTTTGTAGGTGAGGACCAGGATCTTGAACTGGATCCTCTGAAGGATAGGGAGCCAATGGAGTCCAACTCAATTCAATGTCAACAAGACTGAGGCTCTCCTGATTGGCTCCCGTCAGTGCCTCCATATGTCGGGCACTGACAGCAGCTCCCTCCATGGATGCACACTGCATCTCACAGAGGTAATACGGAACCTCAGGTCCCGTTCGACCCTCAACTGTCCTTCATACCCCACATCCATGCCATGCCCTGCTCCACCTTTCCTTGCCTCCGTAACATCACCCAGCTCCGCCACTGTCTCACTCCGCAGGCCGCCAAGACCCTCATACACACATTCATAACATCCAGGCTCGACCTCGCAAACTTCCTGCTTGTCGGCCTCCCAACTTCTCCCTCCATAGGCTGCAGATCATCCAGAACTCTGCAGCCCATGTCATCTCCCGTACCAGGCTCTATCACCCCCATCCTCGCCCAACTCCACTGGCTTCCCATCACCCAGAGGATACAGTTCAAGATCCTGGTCCTCACTTTCAAAGCCCACCATGGCCTTGTTCCCCGCCAACCTCTGCGACCTCCTAACTCCCTACCATCCTGCCCGCTCTCTCTGTTCTGCAGGCTCCGGGCTGCTTCAAGTCCCCCGTCTCACGCGCCCCACCCTCTGGAACTTCATTGGCAGACATGCTTCAATCATTCTGTCCCACCCTCTGGAACTTCATCCCCCACTCCCTCCGCCTCACCCCTTCCTTGCCTCCTTCCAGGCCTTCTCAAGATCCTCCTTTTTGACCGTGGCTTCGGCTACTCTCCTTCCCCCTTACCCCCCACCCTGCCCAATGCTGACCACAAACTCGGGTCTGAAACACTGATTGTCCAGCGCCTTGGAACATCCTCCTGACATGAAAGGTGCTATGCAAATGTAATTTTGTTCTTGTTGTGAGAATGATGCTGACATTTCACTTATAATTACTGATAATCTTTGCATTTGATATAGGATCTTGTTGCATCATTGAGATATCTCAAAGTGCTTCACAGAATACACTGTAAAAGTGATACGACTGTGTGTATTTTGTAGGCAAAATTGGAGGAGGATTGCAGAACTGGTAAAGAATATCAACATGAAATTCCATTAACTAGCGACAGATGAATATTTGATGTGCCTTAAACTAGATGCTCTCAAGGACCCTCCTTGTCGAAAATAATTTGAGGATCCTGCTTGTATGTGGACCCCAGTAACACTGGGTTGGTATTGACAGCAAACAAATATAAGAATTAAACATTGGAGAATTTCAGTGCAAAGCAATGTTCTTGCTTTTTTTAGATGTTTATGCCAAATATAAGTGTGAACATGTGGAATAAAATATATTTCTCCATATAATCATTGACACATTGTAAGGGGGCTGTGGGGAGTGGGGCAACTCTTCCACTAATTCTTCAATAAAAGTATCAATATCACTGTATCATGTTGAAACACCTCAAATCTGTTCACACTTTGAGTTTTCTGTAAAGTATAATGGCTGTATCTGTAGAAAAATGCAGCAGCCAAAATGCGCACAGCAATTTCACAAACAACCATGAAGTGAATGTACAGTTTTTTATAATAATAATCCCTGCATTTGACATAGCACCTTATCACGCCTTCTAGATATCTCAAAGCACTTCACAGAATATACTGCAATTCTGTATGTTTTGTGGGTGAAACGCGGCAGCCAATTACGCACAGCAGTGTCCCACAAACAGTCATGGATTGAGTGACCAATTTATTTACTTTTGTTTTGATGGAAATATTACCCCCGAAAAAGCGATCCGTCAATTGACTAACAACCAGTTCCTATTTACTTCTAGGTAAACCGGCGTGTGGAGTAAGGAAACTTGCCCAATGTTTCGCCCTGCCAGGAATCGAACCCAGGTTTCTCGCTTGTGAGGCGAGCGCTCTAACCAATGAGCTATAGGATTCCATCTGGAAATTATTGGCCAGGTCATTGTGAGAAACTCTCCTCTTTTCGGATAATGCTGTGAGATCTCTGACATCCTCCTGAACAAGCAGAACTGGACCTCAATTGAACTTTTCGTTCTAAGGATGCCACCTTCAACAATGCAGTGCACCCCCACTGCACTGGAGTGTCAGACCAGGCTGTGAGCTCAAAATCCTGATGTGAAGCATGAACCCTATCTTTTCATATCCATCTTCAACTCCAGGACCACTGCTTTCCTGACAGACTCCCTGTCGGACATCAAGTCCTGGATGAGGGCAAATTCCTACAGTTGAATGTGAACAAGACTGAGGCCCTCCTGATTGGCTCGCGCCAGCGCCTCAGCACCTCAGGCTCTGGCAGCATCAATCTCCGTGTTTGCACACTACAACTAACCAAACCAGTCAGGAACCTGGGTGTCTTGTTCAACCCTCAACTGTCTTTTCTCCCCCACATTCAAGCCACGACCCGCTCTGCCTTCCCTCACCACCATAACATCAACCGACTCACCCCTCAGGCCCCTGAAACTCTTGTTCATGCCTTCATCACCTTCAGGCTCGACTATGCAAACTCCCTGCTTGTCAGCCTTCCCAACTCCTCCCTCCACAGGCTGCAGATAATCCAGAACTCTGTAGCCCGTGTCCTCTCCCGCACCAAACTCCGTGACCCCATCTCCCCCACTCTCGCCCGACTCCATTGGCTCCCTATCCTACAGAGAATCCAATACAAGATCCTGGATCTATCACATACAAAGCCCTCCATGGCCTCGCCCCACCCTACCTCTGCGACCTCCTAACCCTCTACCAACCCACCCACTCCCTCCGCTCAGCCGGCTCTGGCCTGCTCCACGCCCCCTGACCCACCCGCCCCATCATTGATAGGAGAGCCTTCAGCCACTCTGTCCCCAACCTCTGGAACTCCATCCCCGAATCACTCCGCCTCACCCCCTCCTTAGCCTCCTTCAAGTTCCAACTCAAAACCCTCCTCTTTGACCATGCCATCAGCCATCCCCCTTCCCCTCCCCTCCCTTCTCCCCCCGACCCCAGCTTGGGTCTGAAATGCTGTACACTGTCCAGCGCCTTGGGACGTCCTCCCGAAGTGAAAGGCGCTATACAAATGTAATCTTGTTGTTGTTGTTGAATCCACAGCTTTTTGATCTCTAGGAAGCAATTTTTTTATAGTCACAAGTTGCAGCAAGGCATAAATGAAGAAGAGGATGAAGAGTGCAAAGTGTGATCATTTTCATCTCATTGATAAACACGGTTGAGACAGTCAAAAATTATCGACTGGCCACTGGTGTGAAAGCCCCCATTCATTGCAATGTTGGGACCCAAAGCATGCTAGTGTGTGCAGCTTTACTTCAAAAAAAACTTCTGTTGAGTGAAGCCATTATCACATGAACCAGCTCTCAAACTAGAATAATGCTCTATCACAAGAACACAAGGGTCACAAAAATTGCAAATTCTCTGAATAGTTCATTGCTAATGTCCTACCACCTCACAAACTGTTCTACTTTAAGTAGCGGCAGAGCTAATGGGTTTCCCTTATGAACTGAGGACTCAACGTGGTTTGAGTTTGAAAAGGCAGCACATGAACCAGCTAATTCAACCCCATTCTCTTGATCCACACATCCCTTTAACTTCTTTTTCAAGCATCTAACCAATTATTTTTAAAGAATTTATAGACTCTGTAACAAAGCTGTTTGTGATGGAGAATTTCACATTCCAACTGTTTGTAAATATTTTTTCTAACCTCAATTTCTTTTTGTCACGATCTTTAAATATGTGCCTTCCCACATATACAGAAAAAGTCTGTTGCAAAGAAAATAACCAAAACATAAGAACAGTTATATTTGATCTGCACCAACATTATCAAGAAATACGATAGCTTTGAAGGTTACATCAGCAATAAAATTTGAAAATCAACAGGTACAAGTACTCGACAACGCATTGTATGTCCTCACACTGTGGATGTGAGAAGTTTCATTTCCCAATATCTTTAGCTGCAACTTCCTATTCTTAATGCCCTAAAATTGAACAACTTGGTTTGTGGGATGAGATCATTGGATATGGATTCAGTATACGTGCACACAGCACACTTCCAGCATTTGTACAAGCCGTTTGCGACAGAGAAGTTTGATTTTGTAGTTATACGTGGTAAGAAATAAAGAGCTAAGTCACTGTAAATTGTATTTTTGGACTTGTCAGCCAGCTTGTGTGAAATTGAAGCAGAATTAGTCACATTATAGATTTAAGCGCTGAAGAAAATGTCTTCTCCGCTGAATGTATAGTTTTGTAACAGACAGCAGTTTTCATTGACGCTACAAGTCACAAGATCACACGAAAGATTTGAAAGAAGAAAGCTATTCAACTAATTTGATTGCATTTTTCCAGATTACAAACCCTCCTCTTCTCGCACTGCACATCACATTCAAGGAGGAAGTCCAGGAAGTAATGGGAGAGGTTACCTCAGTTCATTCCATGGCCTGGGGAAATGCTGCACAGGAGGCACTGATAGAACCCATCATAATTGAGGCAGGCTGCAAAATCGTAACCACATTATCATAAAGCTCATCGATGTGACACATGAGATTATGCAACATAGTCAGGCCAGCTGGCTCGGTGCAGATGTTTGACTCCTCCAACTTTCTGCATATCCATAGTAACAGCTGGCCAGTTCAGTTTAGTTCTCTTCTGTGTGGTTCAGAAGAAATTCCCCTGCCTCACCTTTTGTTTTTCCATGACATTGTTCTTCTTCGGGTAATGCTGGCAACATTAACCCTGGCTGTGATCTCTTCCTGTTCTTGTTTTCATTCTGGCTTTCATAACGCAACCCATGGAGAGACTTTTCTTCTACTTGGGGAACCTCTCAGCCAATGTTAGTTGGGGCACATCTGTGAACCCCACTTTTCTAGCAAATGCACCCCCCCACCTCTTTCATTCTTACTCCTCCTTCTACCACCTTTGCAGTAGCTTACCCCATTGAAAACAGCATTTATATGTGTCATATATTGCCAGGCTCATTGACAGAGCCTCCAACTGAAAATTATGATTGACTAAATCTGAAGCTTTCCAGAGGTTAACGTTTCACAAGTCAAAATATGGCACAGTTGACGTTTTGGAAAAACTAACATACTGAAGCATTAGCTTGATCCCTTTATGTTCATGTTATGGAATTTTGACCCTAGTGTTTAGGAACGCTATAATCTACACAAACATATGTTACAACAATGGAATTTGCCCTCCTCTGTTATTTATTTTGGATAACAAGCAAAGACAGCAACTTGCATTTACATAATACCCTTCACATAGGCAGCGTCTCAAGAGTGCTGAACAGTAGAGGTGCCAGGGTGTGAAGTGGTTGGTAGACGAGTGAGAGGATCTTGAAATCGATCCGTTCTATAATAGGGAGCTAGTGGAGCCTGGCAATGGTTGGTGTGATGCAGTTTAGTATGGGTGAGCATAAGGGTGGAGAAATGGAGGCGGATAATTGGACAAGCTGTTATTGAGTGAGAAACGATGGGCCAGCATATGCAAAAGGCCACGTCAAGGCTGTAAACCTGCCCACAGCATTCCAGCACAAAACTTCCTGGGCAATTTTTTTGCTCTCAATAACCACCAGGAATACTCTTTGCGAGACATTATAAAGGGCTTGAAATTTCATGCAGTTTTAGCCTGTATGACCCTTTGACTTTAAATTGTGCAGAATTGTTGAAAATCCTTAAATCCATCTGAATGTACAATTCATTATTTTAAAGGTCTTTGGGAAACTGTCTTCTAAATTAAGACTGAATTTAAGAATTTTCACAATTCTGTGCGGTCCTGCATTTTAAAATAAAACACGTTGATACTAGGTGGAATTTGGGGCTTCTGCATCGTTGGGAGTTCCTCTAGCTGTGCCTTTTCTACCTCAAAATAGATTAAATAAAAGGAAGGTAGATCACGAATAGCAAAAATAAATTGTGTCACAAGGGATTATGTTGCCTGAACACTGAGTCCTTCATGTGAAAGGATATTATTCAATTATTAATAATACTTTTGGGGCAACAAATACTCTCTGGAATTAGATAACCTGGGTGTTTCTTTGTTACCTCCTATTTAGGCTTTTCTGACACACGCAACTCTGTTCTCCCTAAGCTCCAATTTATCCAACTCTCCACTGCCTGCATCCTCACCTGCACAAAACTCCATACCCAGTGGCAGCTCATCAGGTGAGGCAAGTTAGGCACCACATCATCTGATGAGCATTGTGAGAGCAGCATGGGAGAGAGCAAGGCGGGTGGGGGTAAATGGCATACAAATGTGGAACTCTCAGGCTGGTTTCAATACTACAGTGTTAAGCATGGTGACAGATTTCTGTCAGAAACCTTGCTGACGAAAATAAAACTTGGATTTCACCCACAAAATTTTGCCCACAAAATATAGTCAATTCACTTAACAGTATATTCTGTGAAGCGCCTTGAGATGTCTTGAAGATGTGATAAGGCGCTATATCAAATGCAAGAATTATTAATATTATTATTATCATCAGTGAGAGCCATAGCCATTACTGGAGCCAAACACTTTAGGCCAAGACACTGTCCATGGTTGAAGGGCCCTTTGCCATGATAACAAGATGGTTTGCTTAAGCAAACTCAGATTGCCTCACCTGACAAAACGGTCACCAGCCTCACTGCTATTATCCCAGTCCTTGCCAGACTCCACAATGACACGATGGGCCGAATGTCCTTCTTCTGGTTTCTATGGTTAAACCGATTCCCTGGCTCACAGAGGATTGATTTCAAAGTCCTCACCCTTACCTGAAAACCTCTTCATACTATAGCACCTTCTTATCTCTCAGTTCTACTCCTATGCCACTCCTCTGCTCATCCCATCCACTTGTCCCCTCCACTAACCCCCTCTGCTGGGCAATTTCAGTTGCCAAACATTCAGATTCCATACTCCTAACCTCTCGAACTTACTCTCTCTGCCCCTCCGTTGACGCCTCTCTATCTGTCTTTAAGTCCTGCCTTAAACTTTCGCCACTTTTGACCATGCGTATGGCCACTTCCCCATTCTTGGCCTCTTCTTTGCTTAGCGGCTGACCCTGTCTTTGTACATTCCTCCAAAACTTTACCTTACATGAAAGTATAAATGCAAGTTTTTATTATTGCTTCAGGGAGTATGCATTCTAGTTCAGACACAGGGAAATTTCCACGTGTAGATGTCATACATATGTACAACTCTCAGGCTGTTTCAATACTACAGTATTAAGCGTTGTGATAGATTTCTACATGTGACCAAAATAAAATTTGGGTAACAGAAGTAACAAGGGAAAATTATGTGGAAAACTGACAGGCTAAAATAAAGCTAAAATCACTGATGAAACTCCAGCATCAGTGAGAGCCATAGCCGTTACTGAAGCCAAACTCTAATAGGAAAGTGTTAATGAAGAACTGTATATGACAATTCTATGGAGTACCACAACAACTTGAATTTATATAGCGTCCCTCACGCAGGGTAGCGTCCCAGAGCACTTAATGTAATGTACAATGTAACTCATGCTGATTTCTACTGAACACATACATATTAGTCAGTAAGTAATAATTAATCAGGATTATGAATTTATAGGGTTGCCACATTGTAGTGTTGGGTAAGATTATGCAATATGCTCCCACAAGAAATGTTGTAATCACAAAAGTTTTTAAATCAAAAGCAAAACTATTGCACAACCCTCATGTGAAAATAATAGGATAGATTTAATAGACTTAGTGACCAAACATTCGAGAATTGCATGTTTAGCTTCACTCTCAAAAGTATATTTTTAAGATTCCAAGTCACACAACTAAAAAAGTAAAAATCAAAGGTCAAAATTGCAGCTTGTTTGTGTAAATAAGAATCAGTGTGTTCATTTGGATCCTCCGGCAGTCTAACAAGAATGAGCAATATTCAGTGATAAAAATTTTGTGCAATAAACATTGCTATGAGCAAATTGGCTGCCATGCAGTTGCAGTTGGCAAGCTATGCAGTTCTAACTGGTTAAACTCCAGCACTACTCCCTACGCACTTTGCCAACCTGTACTAATACTTTCCAGAATGATGTAAACAAGGGTGCATTCAATTCCAGAAACAAGAATTTCCATGTGCATGGAACTGTCAGTCTGGATTAGATACTTTTACAACAACAACAAGATTACATTTGTATAGTGCCTTTCACGTCGGGAGGCTTTAATCGTCATTAAACAGGATGATGGGTTTCTGCATGTATCACACACCCAGTTAACCAAATAAATTCTGTGATGGTTTCAATCAGTGCTGTTTGCACCAAACCTGGAACTGGTGCTGTGAAACGTGCTGTCCATCAGTTAAACTGAGGTCCGGTCCACATCCAATGGCATGATGCAAAAAGGTGAAGGGAGTTTCCCCCTCCCATACCCCTCCAATCCAATCCCCCTTCCCCCCTCCCCCCACAATCCCCCTCCCCCCACAATCCCCCTTCCCCCCTCCCCCACACAATCTCCCTCCCGCGCACAATCTCCCTCCCCCACCCCGCACAATCTCCCTTCCCCCAACTCCCCCTTCACCCCACAATCTCCCTCCCCCTTCCCCCACAATCCCAATCCCCCCACAATCCTCCTTACCCCAACCCCCCTTCCCCCTACAATCCCCCTCCCCCAATCCCCTTCCCTCAACTTCCCCCACAATCCCTTCCTCCCCCAATCCCCCTGCCCTCAACTTCCCCTTCCCCCACAATCCCCTCCCCAATAATCCCTTCCCCCACAATCCCACTCCCCCAATCCCTCAACTTCCCCCCACAATCCCCCTTCCCCCAACTCCCCCTTCCCCCCACAATCCCCCTCCCCCAATAATCCCCTTCCCCCCACAATCCCCCTCCCCCAATAATCCCCTTCCCCCACAATCCCCCTCAACTTCCCCCACATCCCCCTTCCCCCAACTCCCCTTCCCTCCACAATCCCCTCCCCCAATAATCCCCTTCCCCCCACAATCCCCTCCCTTCCCTCCACAATCCCCTCCCCAATAATCCCCTTCCCCCCACAATCCCCCTCCCAATCCCCCTTCCCTCAACTTCCCCCCACAATCCCCCCCAACCCTCGTGACAGGTCACACAGGCAGCGCTGTGCTCGGCTCCGCCGCTGTCAATCAGTCCTACGTCACAAAGGCAGCTGGAATGGCGGGCGGGGAGGCTCCGGGGCCGGACCGCGGGAGGCAGTGAGGCCGGAGCTGGGGGCGGGGCTGAGGGAGGGGGCGGGGCTGAGGTGAGGGAGGGGGCGGGGCTGAGGGAGGGGGCTGAGGGAGGGGGCGGGGCTGAGGGAGGGGCTGAGGGAGGGCTGAGGGAGGGGGAGGCCGGGGCTGGGGGAGGGGCTGAGGGAGGGTCCGAGGGGCTGAGGGAGGGGCTGAGGGAGGGGGAGGCCGGGGCTGAGGGAGGGGCTGAGGGAGGGGGAGGGGCTGAGGGAGGGGGAGGCCGGGGCTGAGGGAGGGGCTGAGGGAGGGGGAGGCCGGGGCTGAGGGAGGGGCTGAGGGAGGGGGAGGCCGGGGCTGAGGGAGGGGCTGAGGGAGGGGGAGGCCGGGGCTGAGGGAGGGGCTGAGGGAGGGGGAGGCCGGGGCTGGGGAGGGGCTGAGGGAGGGGAGGCCGGGGCTGAGGGAGGGGCTGAGGGAGGGGGAGGCCGGGGCTGAGGGAGGGCTGAGGGAGGGGAGGCCGGGGCTGAGGGAGGGGCTGAGGGAGGGGGAGGCCGGGGCTGGGGGAGGGGCTGAGGGAGGGGGAGGCCGGGGCTGGGGGAGGGGCTGAGGGAGGGGAGGCGGGCTGAGGGAGGGGGAGGCCGGGGCTGGGGGAGGGCTGAGGGAGGGGGAGGGGGGGGGGAGGGGCTGAGGGAGGGGGAGGCCGGGCTGAGGGAGGGGCTGAGGGAGGGGGAGGCCGGGGCTGGGGGAGGGGCTGAGGGAGGGGGAGGCCGGGGCTGGGGAGGGGCTGAGGGAGGGGAGGCCGGGGCTGGGGAGGGGCTGAGGGAGGGGGAGGCCGGGGCTGGGGAGGGCTGGGAGGGGAGGCCGGGGCTGGGGAGGGGCTGAGGGAGGGGGAGGCCGGGGCTGGGGGAGGGGCTGAGGGAGGGGGAGGCCGGGGCTGAGGGAGGGGCTGAGGGAGGGGGAGGCCGGGGCTGAGGAGGGCTGAGGGAGGCCGGGGCTGGGGGAGGGGCTGAGGGAGGGGGAGGCCGGGGGAGGGGCTGAGGGAGGGGGAGGCCGGGGCTGGGGGAGGGGCTGAGGGAGGGGGAGGCCGGGGCTGAGGCCGGGGATGGAGACCAAGCGAGTGGAGATCCCGGGAGAGGTGCTGGATGACCTGTGCAGGTACACGGCAGTCCGGGAGGGCAGTCACACACTCCCCAGAGCAGAGCCGTGTTTGTGTTTGTGGGGCTGAGGCTCGAGAGTCCCCCCCGGTCAGACCACACTAGGCCCGGCCTGGCCCGGCCCGGCCCGGCGGCAGCGAGCCCAGGGGTTAGAGTTGGAGACCCAGTTACACTGGAGGCCGCTCCCGATACATAGACATTAGTCACTGTTATTGCTCTCAAATGGCGACAGAGTGAAGGGAGTTTCACTTTCGCTTCTTTACCCCCTTCCCCCCCCGCGTGTGTGTGTATGTGAGTGAGTGAGTGAGTGTGTATGTGAGTGAGTATCTGGTGAGGAGAGAAAAGCACAAAGGGAGGGAGGGAGGGAGACGGTCATGGAGTTGGCGCTGGTTAGTTGTTTTCATCATTAAAATTGAAGTAAGTTGTGGGGATGAAGGGAGGTGTCGGGGTTGAATGGTCTCTGTATCTCTCGTGTTGCTGTATTTCGCTATTCAGTTCCTCCCAACAATCTCTGTGCCTTGGGATCCTCAGACATGGCGCAAGTTTGAATAGAGTTTCTCTCCATGTGAGGGTTTATAGTATATCAGAGTGGGCCGCAGGCTGGGACCGGGCCGGGGGTTGTTTTTATATGTATATATAATTTCTGTGTATTTTTGTTATTGTCTTTATTGTTTGTATTCTTATCTGTGATTTGTCACGGTTAGAGAAATGTGCATCATACATTTGTTCTGCCAAGCCTTTGATGTGCGATCACATTGCTGTTTCTTTATACTGTATATTCAAAATGTGAAAATCCTTTAACATTACTGAGTGTACAATTTTCAGAATGCAGTTTTTTGGGGGCTTTTCTACCCCTGGCCTGGCACGCTGATTCATCTTGCTTTAGTTGGATGCTCTATGCTCTTTAATATCTTGTCCAAGTGAGAGACCTGAGTTCAATTCCAGGCAGAGGGCGAAACCTTGGGCAAGTTTCCTTACTCCACACAGAGCCTAATAATAATCCCTCCAAAAAACCAAAAAAAAAACAATAATAGATTGGTCATTTTCAATCTACGACTGTTTGTGGGACATTGCTGTGCACAATTGGCTGCCGCGTTCGCCCACAAATATACAGTCAATTCACTTTACAGTGTGTTCTGTGAAGCGCTTTGGGACGTCCTCCAGACGTGAAAAGCGCTATATCAAATGCAACGATTATTATTATTATTATTATTATAATGTATAATGTGCAGGTGAGTGCCAGCAGGCTATGTATTTGTGGATAGAATTGCAGTAGAACCTGATCATGTGTGAGTCTTGTATCCACATATCTTCTGGATGCTAACAGGAATTAGATGACATCGGTGATCCTTCTCCCTGCCTGAGCCTAATATGCCCACTATTGCCCCAGGTGAGATCAGCTAACTGGGCACACACTGAAACCAACTGGATTCTTCTAAATCTGTATAGTTCAGTTTCATGATGGCAGTGATGTTATAAATTGAGCTGTCAAGGGGAAGCTTAGCGTTTGTTTCCATCAGCAGCTGAGCACATCAAACTTATTTGTTTGTTTCTGTTTTTATTTTTATTTCCACCCTTTAGCACGAAAATGTCGCTGAGCATGAGAATGTCCTTTGGGAATACTATATTTAGTTATGATAATAATCCCTCAAGAAAACAAAACAATAATAAATTGGTTACTTCAATCCACAACTGTTTGTGGGACACTGCTGTGCACAATTGGCGGCTGCATTTCGCCCACAAATATACAGTCAATTCACTTTACAGTCCACTGTATCCTGTGAAGCGCTTTGAGACGTCTAGAAGCCGTGAAAAGTGCTATATCAAAAACAAGGATTATTATTATCAGTTATTATCGTGCATCTACTTGTTTTTCCTCGGCTCCTTTCCCTCTTCTACCTTCCTTGAGAAGTTTCTCTTTACAGTGTCACTTAACAGACTGGTTTGGATTTTGCTGTATAGGGCACTTTTGAGCATGAGCTGTTGTCATTTCCACTTTGGTGCATAGCATGTTAGCATACCAATAGAACATACAGATTGAGATCAGAATTGGTAATGCAGTTAATTTGTGATTCAATCCAGAGTTAATTTTCTGTTTTTGATTTTCAGGCTTCCTTATTTCAATTCTATCAGCTGTGTATTTATGTTCAGAAAATAATGGAAATGGGAGAAAAAATTATGATTATTATTTACCAAGCTTCAAGAGTGAGCAGTAGGAACTGAGGCTTGGCTAAAATAAGTGAATTTAAGCCACAGAAATTCAAATCTTTCAACCTGTTTGAAGCTTATTTGTAAACTTTACCAAAATATCAAACACAAAACCTAAATGATGCAGAAGAGCTTAATAAACATAAATGAATAAGAACTGATAATTGTAGGGTTAAAAACCAAACAAACCAAATAGGAGGAAGACAGATGGATTTGTTGTTGAGGAGGAAGGTCTAAATTCCTGCATGTAGGAAAACTCAATCCAGTCAGATTGAGAATGCAAAGAAAAATTGGAGGCATAAGATGTAGGCTGAAGGTTCCCTCATTTCTCCTTCCCCATCAAAAGCAATGGGTTGCAGTTGAACTAATCAAGAACTTCCTGTATGCTTTACCGAGGAGGAAAAAATCTGGGAATTAGATTTGGGAATTGCCTGAAACCAAATTTGTGCAGACTGGGCAAACTTCCAAAGCATGTATATTTACTTGGGGGAGTTTCTCAATTAATCTGTTTGTTAATCTTCTCTTTGACCGTGCCTTCAGCTCCCCTCTCGACTCTCTTCCTCCTCCTCGCCCCCTCCCTTCCCTCCCCTCACCCTGACCATTTCCCCCCTCCTCGCTCCCTCCCTTCCCTCCCCTCACCCTGACCATTTCCCCCCTGCTCGGGTCATGACCCAACTGTGCAGCGCCTTGGGACGTCCTCCTGACGTGAAAGGCGCTCTATAAATGGAATCTTGTTGTTGTTGTTGTTGTTGCTTGCAGACATTTATTTAGAAACAGCTTCAGAGATAACTTATTAAATGTGAAGGTGGAAGTTTGTACTAGTATCTACGCTATAAACTGGCTGTTTAACACTTAGCTGCCCTGCCTGCAGCACTTACCCTGCTTTATAGTGCTTTGAGATGTTTTCTGTTATGGTTTGTTATATGAAATTCATTGGTTTCATTTTATTTTGTGATCCAGAAGTTTCACAGGTGATCAGGTTCATAGGCAAAATAGCTAACATCAGACTATAATTACAAGTAGACTTGGGAGTGGCAGAAAGAAGGGACATTTTAAGGAGTGTGGGAAAGGATTGACGCTGGGAAACCTGTATAACATTTGCCTTGAGCAAGACTCACAAAGAAATTAACAGCCAATAAAGAAACTACAAACATTGTGAGGGAAATTCTTCCAGAAATCTAATGATTGAAGTAAATGGGAAAAAATGTTTTTTTAAAAAAAAGCTGAACCTCTGCCAGATGCTAATTATGTTTGGAAGCCCTTTTAATTAACCAGAAATCATTAATACTGACTTGTTCTTTGCCTCAGTGGTTTCTTCTGTTCACCTTATGTACTTTTGGCAACTTTGATCAACAATTGAAATTTATATTTTAGGAATAGCATTGTGAAACTGAATATATAAAATCAAAGAACCAATAAGTAATACTTAATAGGCTAAATTTTAATATCGTCGATGTGTATAAAATGAAATCAAGTTATATAAACAGTGTGTTTATATTCAGTATCTATTATTGATGCTGTTTATGTCAGTATTTAAAAAAGATTCTAACCTGGTTCAGTATCAGTAGAGCACTTTGCAAGTGAGAGGACATGGGTTTGATTCCCGGCAGGGTGAAATGTTGGACAAGTTTCCTTACTCCACATGCCTCTGTTTACCTGGCAGTAAGTAGGAACCCAGTTGTTAGTTGATTGACCAATTGCTTTTCTAAAAATAATTTGGTCACTCAATCGATGACTGCTGTCACAATTGGTTCCTGCGTTTCGCCCACAAAATATACAGTCAATTCACTTTACAGTATATTCTGTGAAGTGCTTTGAGACGCCTCTTGAAGACATGATAAGGTGCTTTATAAAATGCAGGGATTATTATTATTATCTTTACATGTATTTGATTTTAAAAAGCAAATTGAACATAGCTGTTATAATCCTACTGTATTAAGAATAAAAAAAAGTTTTGGTTAAGTTACGTATGCTTATGCTTGTTGGCTAGTGTCAAGCTGATCCCCAGAATTACAATTCTGTTTATAATTTTTTTTATTTAAGTGAAGGTTGCTTATGCTTGTTAGCTGATGTGGGATGACTTGCAGAACTACAATCTTTATTCTTAAAATCTTTTAATTAAGGTAAATTGTGGAACTTCTATCTAAACATAACAGGTGTCACAGGGTAGCTGGTATGGTGCTAGATAAAATGATATGATGCAATATGTTATGTATTGTGTTATGAACAGTTAAATTGGCCAAGGAAGAAGTGAATTTATTATTGTAGCTGCAGTTTTTTGTGTCTGTTAGGGTTGTGAATTAATTGCTGCTGTACAGTCCAATCAGTCAGCTAACATGCACTGAGCAGCCTGACGTAGATAACTATGATATAAAGTATAGTCGAGCTACATTGCTGTGTTTAGTCAGTTAGATTTGGCTTGAGAGCGGGTACGTTGTTCATTCCTCCAGGAAGGCAGAACTCCCAACTGAGGTTTTCTGAGATTCGAGATATATCATAAGAAGAAAGAACAGACATTGACAGTACAGGAACACAGTAATATTGCCAGGATTGTGACGTGCCTTTTGTAGGCCTGCTTATTGAATTCATTTGAAACTATTTCATTTTGCCTCCATAATTAAATGAATTGTTAAGCATAGAATATAAGTGACTTTGGTTCCTCTGTTTGTGGGTTCCTGACTTTATACAGGTGAATCAAAAGTCCTTACTTATAGGTTTATATGTGCAAACTATATGCCATGTAGACATCTACACATATCAACTTGGCCACAAAATCTTTCATGAACATGATGAAAGACATCTGTATTAGCTCTACCAATGAGGTCTTTGTTCAAAAAAAACTTGAATTATTAAAAACTCTTGAGTAAGGACTTCCTATTTTCCTAGTATTTGGATTAAAGCTGGTCTTTTCTAGCCACATCTGGATCCCACGTTTAACAGAGTTGTTAGTTCCACTGTTGGCCAACTCCCGGGTTTAACAGGGTGTTTTTTTTTCAGTTGAGTTCTCCCTCCTAAGGGTGAATACTGCTTATCTAATTCTGGAAAGTATTAGGTGCACACAAATTGTCGAGAGCCAAGGATGAGGGATCTGCATAGTGGAAAGCTTCCTGCTGATTGTCCTTCTAGGACCAACCACCCAACCCGTTAAGGTTTTGGCTTGCAGGGTTAGTTGGAGCCGAGTGGGAGAATCCATGCCTCTCCCAAGTCTTCCTGTCAAGCCTGGCTGGTTGGTCTGTCATTAGTGCCTTTGAGTACTGTGGCTTGCCTGCCTCAGGAACCCAATACCACCACAGAATCCATTCTGTCATTCCATTGCAACATCACCTTGGAGCCAGCTCAGTCCCAAGGAGACCTTGCTTACCTTGCCCATCCTCCATGAAGAGTATTCCTTCAATGATGTTTCTTCAACTACTGTGTTTTGGCTCAGTTTCCACTAAGATTCACTGTAAACCAAATTCGATCAGCAAAACCTAGGTGAATGTAGATCAGCGATGAATAGGTTGTATTAAACTTTGTGTAAGTTTTAGTACATTTACAGAATATGTAATATCTGGATAGAGAAAGTAAGATTGGTTATGCATGCTATTAGTTACAGGCTTAAAATTAAAAATGTTCTACTCTTGTTGTTCATGGTGTATATTTTATATGGTTTAGATGCATTTACATGGACCATAACTGGACTTTTTTTTAATACTGCTAAGTGCTTTTATGTGAACTGAATCACACTCTGAATGGGTACCAAGTTTTTTTTATACAGATTTCAGTCTTCCTGCAGTATGTTCAGTATGTTTTTTAAAGAAAAGTATATTTTTATTCTGTGCAAGAGACAGGATAGTTGTGTTCACACATTTTTGGATCTTACGTTTAGCCTTTTTCCTTTTAATAGTTATGAAAACGTTAAGTTCCCATTCTTTGGTATCTTGTTGAGGTCATTTAATATCCTCTATTTCACATTTTAGTTTTTCTGTATGATGTATCATAATTTAAGCATTAGAAACATGTATGAATTAAGACAGCATTTTTACAGATGATTGTTTTCTTTAATGTTCACATAAATAATTGCCTAATTTTAGCAATTGTTAATGTTTTATTCATCCTTACATAAATCCTACCAAGATTATTTTCTTGTGAACAGCCATCATAAAATGAGGCCTGTTTCTATAACATGTGTGGATTTAGCATGTCCCATTGAACAGTATGCAAAATAGGTCAGATTTTTCATTTGAACAGCAAGTATGATATGGTGTCTCCTTGGTCTTGGAATCTCCTGTGTTGCTCTGCATACTTGGCATTAAGTTGTTTATTTCTTGAAGCCTTCCATATTACACTGCATTCTTCTTTGGGAATGCAGACACATTTATTTGGGGGATCAAAAACAATAATGCTTGTCTGATATCTGATCAAAGTTTATGCTAACTTTTGCAACGTCTTTAGATTTCATTCTGATAAGCTTGATAATCAGTTAATGCAAGCATTTGTAGTGTGATAGAATATTAATCAGGATGTTGAAATATTTTTAGAAATGGAAATAATGCAATAACAACTAATATTGAAGGGTAATTATTCGGCTTATCTATTGTACAGCCGATTCATTCTGCACATTCCAAGTGAAGAAAGGGACAATGCGATTCGAGTGTGCTTTCAGATTGAGCTGGCCCATTGGTTTTACTTGGACTTCTACTTGCAGAATACACCAGGATTGCCTCAGTGTGGGATAAGAGATTTTGCCAAATCAGATATCCTTTTGATAATAGCTGTACTTCAGCAAAATATTCACTTTATTGAAAAAATCATGGGAAGTCTCCATTAGAACTACAGCAGTACTATAGGTTAATCTGGGGAGTACTTTTCTTCCAAATAATAGTTTTAGTCTGGTTAATGCCATTGCAAATGATCAGTTCCAATGCATGGAAGAATTTCAAGTGCATGTAAGTAGTATGTGAAGCTGGAGTACTCTGGGATAAAGCTCTATAAACCTTATCCTGAAGTATAGCTTTAGCAAATGATTTTTTTTGCATGGCCTTGTAACTCAAGAGAATTGCAAGTTTGGATGCCAGTTTTGCCTGTATTTTGGGAGGGTTGTGTCAGAAAATCCCAGTGGCTGTACGTTTTTCATGCGAAATTTGGTTGAGTTTCATTTTTTATTGATACATGGAAAAGACATATTTTTTCAAATGCACGGAAAGATGGAGGAAAAAGAAAGTTGAAATAAAGGACCTCTGTATGAAGTGCAGTGGGGCTCTAATGTTTTCATCTCAACTGGAGATGCTTTGCATTTTTTGTGTAACAGTGTAAGGAAATGCTGTCCCATCCACCAAAGCTTATTGTATTCTACCGTTGACCTTGTTTTGAATGACCCCAAATGATTTTCTCTATTGTATATGTTGGCAGATTATTCTAAATGTTTATTGCTGTCCTGACCTCAGCTCTAATTTTTTTGCACTCATGGGGTCCTCTAATCTTATTTATTGACCTACTTTTGAAGTAATACTTTTGGTTCACCCCCATTTGTACCATTAAGTATCTTACATGCTTAGATGAGATTCACTCCTCCCACATCACATTTTTTTTACAGACACTAACATTATCTTTAAGATGTTACTGATAGATTTGATTAATCTTGGAATAACTTTTTTGTCTTCATGATCTTTGACCAATGAAACTTGGAGACAAAACATGAAATGTTAACACAACTCGTTGTATGAAGCGGGTGGCAGTACTTCAGTCCATGGAAGATGCACTTCAGATAACTTTGAATAATCAAGTTGTAACTATGCTATCTCACAATATATACTATGAAATGAATCCTTCCACACCGTTGATGTCTAATTCTATACAAGATCAATATTTATTTTAATTAGTATACCTTATTTTTATTTTTTATCTGGCAATTCACAGCATCATGATAATTTCATTTTTAGTCCCTCTAAAAACGACAGCCAAAAACAAGTATTCAAGTGGAAATCTGAATGGCCCACAATTATTAGTTGTTTGTATGTAATGCCCCTTCTACAGTGCTTTTGTTACTCATCAATAACATGTTTGTATTATTCCATGACACTTTTTGTTATCACCAATTTTTCTGGGAATGGCATAGATTAGTTTCCTTGAAAGGTTGATTATTTTCACTTGGTGTTTCACTTATTTTATGTCAAAAACGTACAGCCCTGAATCAATGGGTGTAATAACTCACTACAAATTATGCAATGAATTTTGTTTAGTATTATTATCAGGGATTCATTGATGGGGATCAGTGGGTGGATACACAGTGGATACACAGTATGGATTATATTGGTCCATACAGACCAAGACTTGCTTGTGCTGAGTTAGCTGATCTCAGTTGCGGCTCCATCCAGGTTTTAAATCTTCTGGATTGAGGAGGAGAAAACCCAACCAGGATTTCTGGTTCCTGTCCAATGATCCTTGCCAATCCTTCATTGCATGTAATCAGATGTAAGGGTGAGGATGTAATTGGACTTGACGATGATGTGTTGAATGAATCGTTCATAAATGACTGGTGTTTGGGCTTGTGACTTTAAAAAAATGACAATTTTGATGAGGTGCTTGTGGGAACTCAGTACCTGTGTTAAAGGACCCCAACATGCGTCTGCACCTTCAACAGAGGAGGGAAAGAAAATTGGTGGTTGTGGTGGGAGTGGGGGTTCAAATGGGAAGAAGAAAAATTGACTATAAAGTGTTTTCAGAATTATTTGACAGTCACAGAATATGTAGACTTATATACAACTTTGACTGGGTGTTGCTGTATTTTCCTTTGTAAAAAAAACAAATGTCAAATGCAATGTAACTCGTCTTGTTAGTGTTTTCCTTAACCGCAGTTGAACTCTTCAATCACTGTCCGTTTTTACTTCGCAAAGGGGATGATGTGGAAAATATTTTAGATGATTGGAAGGAGTATAAGATGGGAGTCCCTACATATGGTGCAATTATACTGGATGAAACACTGGAAAATGTAAGTAACTGTCTGGAGTGGCTGCTGTATATTTGAGATTCTAAATGTACTCGCTTTGTTTGAGAAAATAAACATGTGTCTATCACTGATCATGATGTAGAAGTGGCTAGTTTGAATGCTGTGTTTGTATCTTGTGGAAAGGCCAAGGTTCATGGTAAGTAAAACCGTCTTCACTTGTTGGCCCTCACCAAGTTTGGAAGCAAACCATATTTCAAAATGGTAACTGGTATAATTTTAGTTAGCTCTATTTTTAAAGGTAAAGGCCTTTTAAAAGTACTTCTCTCTGCTGTGCACAATCCTCTAGAGTTGACGTGCTGACTTAGAATAAGTGAATCTTGGTAAAGCAATACTTGTATTGAAGTTGGTTTGCCAAACACTTTGAAGGGATTATGGAAATCTAAATTGTTGTCCAATAAAGTCCTACGTCTTGAAGAGCTGCCTCTGTACAAAATTACTATGGTTTAGTGGAGGTATTTTTTGTTCATTTGCATTTAAAAGAAAATAATTGCAGGAGTAAATTTGAGTTGTATTTTAGTGACTAATGTGGGTAACCAGATATATAGGAAATTGTCTATGTTCATATTTTTGAAGGTCATTTTTAATACATTCATAAAATAAAGGAAATACCTATAATTTAGATAGCCATACTTAATCATTGATTATAGATCACATTCCTATGTTCAGGCCTTTTTAGTCACTTATGGGACTATTTAATGAGACAAAAACTAGAGGGAATGATTTTATGGCTTCATCTGTTAATGTCAGTCAGCTTGGTCTGCAAGCTCTCTGTACCGTTTATATGGAAAGTTGTATTACGATTGATTACAATGACTTTCCCCATGTAGGTTACTGCAGTTCAAAGCAGCTTGTTGTATGAAGTGCTTTGAGACCTCTCAGTATGATAACACTGTCCAATGCATAGAATTGTGGTAATCTTAGAACAAATTGCTTCCTCCTGCAGTTTAGAACTTGACTGTTTGTTGTTAAATTGGATTTTTATTTGCTAACATCGCATTGGTTACTCATGAAGCTAAACTTAGTCGGAAGAGTCCTAGAAAAAAATTGCTGGTGAGGAAAATACCATCTGTCTCTTGTCAGCGTTTTAGCTCTTTTTGCCAGATGTGCATTTTACAATTTGGAAGCACAATTAACACAACACTGGTTTGTGAATATGTTTGAACTTTCTGAATACAGATGGTGGTTTAATGAGAATGTGATGGCATGTTCATATTGCAGGTACTTCAGAAGCTGCTCTGAAGTGCCTGGGGGCTGTGGGTACTAGGATGTCATCCTGTTAGGAATCCCAAAACACGGTTGACATCAAAACAACTGTATATTCGCATGTTCACCCAAACACAGTTTCAAGGTTCTGGCTGCAGATCCAACTTATATAACAAGCAACTGGGACAAAGATGAGTAACTGTCATGTAAGCCAGGCTCGTGGCTCAATCTGCCTACAGGCATGACAGCTGGAGACTGCGAAGGAGGGGAAGGAAGAGGAGAGGGCTCAGTTAGCTTTTTTTTGGTCAGCCGGGTGTCTTGAGATATGCAAAACCCATCACCATGCTTAAGAGTAACCAAACTGAAAGTTCCATATATCTCACCTACACATGGAAATTCCCAGGTGTTGGAATAGAATGTGCACTCTTTCCTTGGAGGGAAACCCCCTGCTTACCTAGCAGAGAGTATTAGGTACAGGTTGGGGAGAGCCAAGGCTTGGAGACCCCAGAATGTGCATTGAGGTCCTGCTGGAATCTGATCAGCTAAAATTGCATAGCTTGCCATTGGCAGATAATGCTTTGAAACATTCCTGCTGCTAGCCCAGCTTAGGACCACCCAACCCACTGGGATTTGGGCTTGCAGGGTTAATGGGAGCTGAGTGGAAAAAATCCTTGCCCATAATGACTGGTCTGCCTCCCCAAGTCCTACTAAGAAACATGTACATTGGAATTAGTTCAGCTCCATGGATACCCTGCTAAACTCTTTTACCTCCCCCCCCCCCCCCCACACGGAGGATAGTCACTAAGAGCTTAGCTAGATTTCATTACCTTCTGAGATGGAATAAAGGCTCTCCTCGGTCACAGTCACTGAATGCAACAGTCACACCTTGTGTGTTGCCTTTGTCAGTAGTACTTTGCTCATTCAAAACTCTGCTGCCCGCATACTGATCCGGACCAAACTCCATACTCACACTTCACCGGTTCTAGCCAGGCTCCACTGCTCCCTATCAACAAACAGATCAACTTCAAAATCCTCACCCTCCGCCTTGCCCTTTCTCTCCCCTCTTCCAAGTCCCGCCTGAAAACTTTCCTCTTTGACCTCCTCCCCCTCCCAGGCTCGGAGTCAGGCTTCGCCATTGTTAAGTGCTCTGAGACGCTACCCTGTGTGGAGGGTGCTATATAAGTTCAAATTGTTATTGTAGTAATAGGAAAGCAAAGAACCCGGTGTGGAGGAAAATTGCAGTAATGGTATCTTTCCCTTCCCCTTACCTCCCTCCTATCAATACAGATTATAAATGTGTTAACATGAATGCATATAGATGGAACTGATTTTTTTTTCACGCCACACACCCTCTGTGACACAGGCACTACTTGTGCAAGGCTATCTGGCAAAATCTGGATGGGGGTTTCCGAAAGGCAAAGTGAATAAAGAGGAAGCCCCACATGACTGTGCTGTGAGAGAGGTAAGATTACTTTTTTGTGTATAAAAGCATCTTTATTTAAATTAATGTTAATCCAGTCCAGATTAACCTGTTAATGTAGATTTATGTATCTACTAGCTGTATCTGTTGCAGCTACGCTTGTTACTAAAGGATGCAATATGGAATGTAGATTGACACATAGACACACACTTACTTATCCTTGAAAGGTTTGATTTTTGCTTAGGCATCTTTATAATGATAAATATAAATGTACAATTTATAATCACTGGGACCGTCCTCCTGACATGAAAGGCGCTTTAAAAATGTAATTTTGTTGTTGTTGCCACGGCTTAGGTTCGTCTGTGTTCTTTGGCCCCTTGGCTACATGCGTGCTCTGTGACACACGATGCCATAGCAGCACAGTCAGCCGGTGCAGCCACCAGGTGTAACTGCACAATGTCACAGTACCACTTTGAGCCAGCGGCCACCAGGTGTAACTGCATCGAAAAACGTGAAACTGAAATTAATTTTAAGTCATAACTCATGAACGATAGCAGATACCCGAAAACAAATATGCCCATGTCACTCCTACGTGCAAGACCTTTCCGATGAGGTATAAATCACGTTTCTAATCAACAGATGATTATTCACACAGTTTTTTAAAAATGTTTTTAGAAATATTGCTTTCCTGTAGAGGGTCATTGAACCACATGCTGCAATGTTTAGTGAAGTAACCTAAGGGAAAGTGCTCCAATAGTTGGGTCCCCAATGTTGCTTTTCTTCCATTGTTAAGTTAAATGTATCTGAGTCATTGTAATTATTGGATTCAAGCAATTTGAAAGTATCACAATTTGAACATGAGCGTTTATATTTGTGATTTTTATTTTCCAATTATTTTCCTTTTAAATATCTTATAATATTTTGTTGTCTTGAGTTTTTTACATTTTATTTTCAGGTTCTAGAAGAAACTGGCTTTGACATAAGGGACCGTATCTGCAAGGATGACTTCATTGAACAAAGAATCAATGACCAGTTGGCTCGCTTGTACATAATCCCAGGGGTTCCAAAGGAGACAAAGTTTAACCCCAAAACTCGAAAGGAAATCAGGGTAGAGATTATTGCAAATTTCTTCTATTTTACTGAGTTCCAAATTTAAGGTTAGCATATACCATTGATACTAGGTAATCCTGTGGAACCTTTGTCACATTTTCGTGGAATTTTCAGAAATCTGCCATTCAATCACAAGCTTCTTTAGTTCAGGATTTCTTTAATACAATGCAGCGAATGTTTAAACAACCTTGAGGCTCTTCAAATTCCTTATCCTCCTTCAGGTCCTGCCTCAAGACCCTCCTCTTCGACCATGCCATCGGCCACCTCCCCTCCCTTCCCCCCCGACCACAGCTCAGGACTGAAATGCTGTACTCTGTCCAGCGCCTTGAGATGTCCTCCCGACATGAAAGGCGCTATACAGATGTAATCTTGTTGTTTGTAAAAAAAAAAAACACTGCCTGGTATAAAGCTGAATTATAAAGGCCAAGAAGATCCCAGATCTGTGTGGTATCTTGTCTTGTTTGGTTAGCAATATGGGTGCTATGATTGCTCTTGGAATTTGGGTTGGAGGGTCAGTGACCATGCTGGAACGTGAGCATTAGGTGAGCAATGGATTGGGGTCACCTGTGATACCCAAATAAGCAAACAGACTGCTGATTCAAGTGAAACATGACCCTTGGAAGTACTGCAGGGTGTTTGGAATCTCATCACAGCATGTACTTGGTGCATTTAGAAGAGAGTAAAAAAGTTTGATTTTTATGGGGGGAGCAAAAATGAGTATTGTTTGCTAATTAACAAACTTGTTTTGCAGAATATTGAATGGTTTTCCATCGAGAAGCTGCCATGTCATAGGAATGACATGACTCCCAAGTCCAAACTGGGTTTAGCACCCAACAAGTTTTTCATGGCTATTCCTTTTATAAGGTATGATTAATGGGTATGTGGTGGGCGGAGGAGTGAGAAACAAAGTTGAATAATAGTTTTTTGGGGCATTGTGAATAAATCTGGGATTGAACATACTTGCTCATATTGATGTTTGATATCGTCAAATGTTTTACATCCATGCAATAATCGGCTCTTAAAATTGTATAACTTATTGCTGCTTCAGTTGGTTTAACTGCTGTTAAAAGAGAAGGAACTGATATCTTAACCAACATTGAGTGCTCATGTAAAATATGTTTTGTTTATTGAATTATTTTTCTTTGTATAATGGATTGATTTTCCATGCTTTCATGGAAACCTATAAAGCTGTTGTGCAAATTAAGGCATTTTGCACTCATGCAGCTTCATGCTGAACATTCCATAACTAATGGTTATGTTTTAGCTTTCATGTGCCTATTGCACAGCTATAAGCCAAAAATAAATGTCACTATTTCTTTGTCCAGTAATAATTTAGAACTAGGTCAAGCATGTGCAGATAGTTTGTTTTTCCCCAAATAAGAGCAGGGAATTTCTCTTAATCTGGCCAACGGTCATCCAAATTGTCTTTTCATACCTTGACTGTCTGTAGAAGTTTGTTAATGCAAATGGCAGCATTAACCTACAAAAATAGTCACTGCTCAGCACAGTAATTACTTGAAGTGTTCTGAGATGTTTCAAAGAGGAAGTGCTATAAAAATATCAAGTTTTATTTCTATGAACGTTCTTTTGAAAAATGTTTACAAATGCTAGGTTTTTGTTATTGCACAGACCCTTAAGAGATTGGCTGGCCAAAAACTACGGAGACTCTTCAGACAGTGATGGTCTTGCATCGAACAACGCAACTCCGTCCAAAACTGTTTTGGATAAAGTAGGTGTAAGGTAAGGTTGTTTTTAAGGTTAAAAAAATATTCTAATCGTTTTAAAAATCATTTGAATGGTTCTTTTTGAGGGACGTCCTCCCGACGTGAAAAGCGCTATATCAAATGCAAGGATGGAAGAAATCATTAAATTTACTGAATTAGTGCTGCGTGTAAATCTATATCGTGTAGTCTGACAGACAGACTGGACAATATAGATTTATACACAAGCACTAATTCAGCAAATTTGATGATTTTTATTAGATAACATATTTAGGTTATAGACAAACAGTTTTCCACTATTACTTTGTGGGGAATGCTGTTCTCTTAACTTCGTAATCTAACACCTAAAATTTAATATGTGATGATTAGCCAGGTTTCTCTGTGTCCTTATTTAATGATTTTTTAAAAAGAAATTACAAACTCGAAAGTTTGTTTAAAAACCCTGTACTTGAAGGAGATTAAAATTGGAATAGAAAATAATTTTTACTTGGTGGTGAATAACACAAAAATCTTAACATATTTAATTTATTTGGACAGGTCCAAAACACAACAGAACCAGCAGTTACTTGATGGGTGCACGGCAGATCAATGGGCAGGCTCAGTTAAACACAAATCACAATCAAAGCCATTCAGCCCAAACAATCCACATGACATTTCTGAGCCTTTAAAGTCAAAGGTGAGTTCTATTTCTTTAAACGTATTGTCTTATTGTGAGGGAGAAGTCATAAAGAAAAAAAATAGTTTCCTCTTGTAGTAAATTTATCTCTTGATGATGCAAAATTGCTAATCTTGTGTGGGTGGGTCTGATCAGTGTCTTTGCTTCCTGTAGCTGCTGGCTGGAATTCTGGGAACACAGGGTAATTAGCTGTGGCAGATGTTGTGTTTTATACTGTATCTCCTGCTTAGGAAATGTGGGAGGACAAGAGAAAGTTATTCACCAGTTTACTACATTTTGGCAGATCTTTTAATTGTAATCCATTTCGCTAACCTCCTTAATACCTCTGGAGCACTACATGCAGTGTTTATTTGGTAATGCTGAATGTACAAAGGTTCTCAGGTTCAGTTTCAGTACTTCAATTTTGAAAATCCTAGTCTTTGTACTTGTATGCTGAATAATGCAAGTTGTAATTGTTGCTCAGTAACTTAAATGTTTGTGGGGAAAATACTCACATTTACAGACATCTTATTCCTTTAATAATCTACCCCTACAGAATTGTATTTCCTATATTGTATGGTGTGGCTTTCCTTTTGATGTAAAGTACACGAGTTGGAGGCATAATTTTTGTGTGAATATCAGTTTAAAAACTAAAATTTGGAATTTTGATGTTTGCTACATTTTCAGGGTAAATAAAAGGTTTGTGAAGTCGATTTAATTTTGTGGAAGTTTTAAAATTTTTCCTACATCTAGTTCTGTCCTTGGGAGGACATTAAGAGCTACCAAGACTTCTCCATTATGGGGCTTCTGCACAGTTTTTGTAGTATTTGACCTACAGTAGAATCCAAAATCAAATTGTGAGCTGAAACTGCAGTTTGCCACTGGATTTCAAAAATCTAGGTTTGCATCTGTGTATTGGCAAATCTAGTTTTGCAGCTGACTAGTTCTAATTCATACATGGGTTTGTATAGTTCTAACTTCCATTAGTGATTTTTAAATAAAATCATAATTTGTTTACCTTTTTCTTTCTTGTGACTGTTTCTCACCCTAACAAATTTTCACCAGGAGTGCTAAGTGGTCTGTGGTACAGGCATTTCCATTGCCAACAGGCTGTTTTATGAGTATTAAAAGGAGGTGCAACAGGAGGTTGTATCAGCTGTTCTTCTGTTGAGATACAACTCCTGTCTCAAGTTTTAGCAGTTGAGCCACAAACTGAAAAAATTCAATTTTCCAGACGTAATTGGTGGTCTTGAGACTTGGAAGAAAGTGAGTTACCTCCTAAACTGTTAGGTTGTGGATTCCTTATTTTGGATAATTGGAAGATTTGTTTCTTCTGCATATTAACCTGTGGATTATCGGGTCTGTTTTTATTTAGTATAAGCATGTCCATTCTGATCGCAACATTCTGCAGTTTTATTCACATTTTTGAACACCTGGATTTTGTTTTATTTTTATTAGTCACATAATGTGCGGGGTAATGGCAGAAAGCAGCACCAAGACTCTCCCAACCAAAAGAAGAAGTCTAATGGAGTAAACGATCAGCAAATAAAGCAATATCAGATATTGGTGAGTTTTTGCTTTTGGTGAGGAATGGCTGTCAATTGCAAATGAAATATTAGTGTTTTTCCTTTCCACATTTTATCGCTGCAAATATTAATTCTGAAAACATTTCATCCTGAAACAATGCAATACTAGCCTTTTTGCAGAGAAGAAAGGAATCGTTGGAGAATAGGAACACATTTTAACTATCAGTGATCAATATTCAAGACTTCTGAATTGAGTGTAGCGTCATCAGATATGGCGGAGTGGAGATATCTAGGTCTATAATAAACTCAACCATGACAATGCTTCACTGTTTTTGTGTATGAATGTGTAACTGGATAAGAAACAAATTTAAAGCAATTGGAAGCAGTAAGTCAAGTATCCCCTTGTCATGGAGTTTTCTCACTGATGGCCTTGAGATGTGCTTGTTCAAGAAATCAGCAGTTTCAAGAAGTGTGCAGCCTATCTTAAGTTTGCTTGTTGGAACCTGCCTTGAGGACTGTTTAAATCGCTGGGATTGTCTGCTCTGTACTGAGAACCCTGGTTCAAGCAAGTTGAAGAAGCACAGCTGTAGGTTAGATATAAGCTGGTTGGAGGGCAGAGGGCAGAAACGTGGCAGAGCTCAAGTTCTATATCAAATTAGGAAGTGCTGTGATTCTTTAGGACTTTGGTAATCCATCTGTAGCTGAAGCTATAAATCATCCAGCCTCTCAGGTTTGGCAATCTTACTGACATTAAAGTAAGTCTCAGCATGTTTTATTAGGCCTTTTCCTACAGTACTCTTAAACTTTGCTTATCGTACCTTTATATTAACAAAAATTCCAGGGGTGCACAAAACTCACAATCTCATACGGTACACAGACCTGGAATTGTATTTTCCGATTGAGGAGGCCAGCAGCTGCACCTACCTATTCTTATCCCTCCCCTCCCTCCCTCCCTCCCCTCCCTCCCTCAAGAAGTGGTGATACAGTAAAACAGCGTAAGTCTTCATAAATCTTATAATCACCCAAGTAATACATGCACTCAAGTGCCATTCAGTTTTCTATCAAAACCACTTAGATTTCTTTTATAAGTTTGTATTTTATAAGTAAATTATCTCCGATGTTGTAATGCTGGTCCTTTATTCTTCATTACTAACTGGCTGCATTGAACTGTGGGAAACTTAGTCTTGATCTGTCACTGCATGCACAGAAAAACTTAATTTCCTGCAATGCAATGTTATTCCGTGGCTTGGCAGTAAGTGTGTATGTGGTGACGGGTCAAGATGCATTAAAACGTGCGAAATGCTTCCACAAGCACACTTACTGGCTGAAGTGATGGGAAGCAATTCAAGTTTGTCTAAAACCTCCATTGATCTGGCAACAAGATTCTCACCACTTTCTGTACATGCCACAATTCATTTGTGTGTTGAATGTCGGTATCTCTTTAAAGATGTGGTCATTATTGTTTTTAAATTTTAAATTTATTCTCTCCATAAAGTTTATCACTGGGGTTTTTGCTGCTGCACCCTTTCAACAGAATTGAGGTATGCTTTCCAAGCAAGGGATTGGGAAAACTGCAAGACCAATGTGATCACTGCATGGCGAATGTTGGATTTAATCCCCCCCACCCCCAATATAGTTGGAAGACGACCAATTTCTATGTCTGAACTGCATTTTAAAATGAGAATGATTAACCTGTGGTAGTTAATGTAATATTTTGTTTGGCCCAAGTACTTTTGTGAGGTGGTGAGAAAAAATATTGAATTGGAATTTAAATGCATTCCCAAATTTCCATTTTATTGTGCTCTTTCTTTAATGATTACCACGTCTGGAAGTGGTACTGTTATATACTGCTACTGTTATATCTACCATGTTGCTTTTGTGTAGAGAAATCATCAAATATCATATGGTTATTTTGTTTTTTTTCAAAATAAGTTAATTTTGCACATTTTCTCTCCTTGAGAACCAGTAGTTGAAGGTCTTTACTAGCTGTCTGGAGTTACCTGAAACATGATCTAAGGTTTCTGATCCTTGCTTTCATTATCTGACCACTTGGTTTAGATCTGATACTATGCTGCACTACCCTGGTGAAGGTGTTATCTATTGCACCACACATTAATACCATGAATGTTTCTCCTTATCCAGTAAAGTTGGCTTAATGCTGGATTTTTTTTTATTTGTAGAAATCTGATAAAAAGCTTCAGCCAAGGCGACTTCAGGACAATTTTGAAACTGGTAAGTTCAACTTCAAATATGTATATTTTTTTTTATCTGTGCAACATTTGATATTGTAGAAATTTGTAACCTGCTTTTAATGACATCTCTGATTATCCTTTTTCTCACGTTCAGATGCAGTTTGTGAGCTGTGCAGCTCTAATCAGCTTTTAGACATTACTGGGACATGCAGATCTGGTTCTGACCTCTCAGATTCCAGCAATGGAAACTCTGACTTCAGTTTCTCATCGACTGCCTTCCTCAGCTTCAAGTTTGATCGAGATGCAATTATGAAATGCTTTGACCTATGACGGAATGCCTTTCTGGCTTTGATACGGAGGGATCAGAGGGTCTCGTGGTACAAGCTGTAAGATCAGTGGAGAAATAGACCTTTCCTTTCTCAGGTGTTTAAAGACATAGAGGTTCAACAAGCAGAGGGGGGGATTTTTTAAAAAATCTGCAGAAGTGTGTCTGATGAGGTCAAATGTGTTCTTGCACGGTTAATGCAACTTAGCCTTTGTACACAAAAGTACTTTTTCAGTATTTAGAATTGATCTATTTTCCATGTTTTTTTAATACTGTTGTATACTGGAGAGATTATTTTCATCCCTTTTTTTCCTTAATTGTTTTAGCTTGGACACAGCTTTTTCTGCTGAATGCAGAAACATTATACTGTATGAAACATGTAATTGGAAAGGCAGGCCAGAATGGATTGTTTCAGCTTCAAACTTTTTTAAACAAAGAAGCTTTTTTTGCAGGTTAATGAATCTTGCCTCTTGAGGTAGTGATACAAGTACCAAATGGCAGGTGTTTTACTTTTGTGTTCATGCATTAAAAATATTTTAAAGGCTTTAGAACAGTCTTCACTATTACTATTATAACCAGATGTTTTGAAGATTAAGTTTAATGATCTTTGTTTTCACTTCTGGGTGTTTTCAAGCACATTACTTATTTAATGTCAAATAATTGCATCACAATGTGAGTACTTTCAGCACAGTTTCATGGAAGTTTATTTTATATTGAGTCATACATTAGCATGATAGACTTTGAATGCATAAGTTCTATTTTCTAATTGGAGAGAGATGGCAGATTTTGAAGCAAAGTCATTCATTCATGTTTTGATTCACACAAAGAAGCCTCTATTTATGGAATAAACTCAATTTTATCAGCAAATCCATTATTAGATGGATGGTTGGAATATGAGAATGGACTCAATTTAGTTTTTAAATCCATTTTTACCACGTGTTGGCTTTAAAATGTGTCATTTGAAGACTTTGCTACAAATTAGCCAATTTGAGACATTGGATTTTAATAGACTATTCCCTGATGTAATCCAATATGATTTTTTAAAAAAGAAAAATAGCTCAGTGATGCATTTACTGCAATAGTACTCATACACAATGACCCTCTACTTTTGTTGATTTAGTTTTAAGTCTGAGATGTGATTATTTATGGACTAAATTACCATCAACCTTAGTCTACAAGAGATCACTATACACAACTACTATTGCTTTGTCTACTAGTGTGTAATTTAAAGAGAATGGAAATGGGTAGTGTGATTGTGTGCTCTCCTCCATTGATTTTTACCTTATGGATGCACAAACCCTTGATCTCCTTTCATGAGAAAGAGGAAATTAACCTGTATGACCTCAATTTGATTATTTTAATTAGTACTGTAGAAGTTCCAAGTACAAAATGTACAACTATTGCGAAAAATGTGGATTACTGTGAACTTGTTCACCTTTTTAGAAATTAAATCAGAAAGATCACTAATGCAAATAGTGATTTGTTGCCTTTGCCTCAGTGTAACATTAAAGTACATATAGGTGAGCCAAATGCACCCAGTTTTAGAAAATATTTCAAGATTAAGTTGTTATTGGCTGCAAACTTAACTAATGTCTCCAAAAAGAGCTTGTGAAAAATGTTTAAAATCTTGACCACGTATCTTGAATGCTGAACATGTTTCTTCTGCATTTCTCATTGCATGTTCATCTGCATCTTTTGCAAAAGAGTTCAGAGTGGAAAAATATTCTGTTAGCAATGATAGAATGTTCTGGGCTCAGAAAATGATCCATTAGTGGTTACAATAGAAATAACTTCCCCCATTGACTCACTGAGTTCACCTAGTGAATAATTAAGCCGTAAATAGTGGGAAGGTTCAGTGTTCCCTTTGTTAGGGAGAGGCAAATAATGCAAGAATTTTGATCACTATCCTATAACCTATCTTCTGCAGGAGGTGCATCCTAACATTTAGGTGTTAGTTGAGAACTGTATTGGACTGCTCACTGGTGGCTCACACCTGGTGAGTGACAACTTGGGTGAGGTGGCAAGTGCTTATGGAATTGGGCCAAGATAAAGGAAAAAAAAGTCAAGCTTTAGAGGGGAGAGGAGAAGACCATAATGTTGCACTGTTCAGTTGGATGAAATGTACTATAAAAAAAAACAGGTCCTACATTTTAGCATCTAAAAACAGGGAACTTTTTTAAAAAAAAATGTAAACTTAAAAAAAATGGAAAATCTGGTGAGTTGATGCAGGTTGAACAAAGGAACCATTTTTTGTCAAACCTTGCAATCGAGCTGAAAAGATGCTTTGAAATTGGGCTAGTAGTATTGAACTGCACAATATTTAGATACTGCTATATTTTAACTTTTAATGCCCCAAATATTGATGTATTAGAAAGGTGGGATAACAAGGGATTGTAAAGTGTTAAATGATTTCACCCTGTTCATATTTTCTTCCCACTATCCTCTATAGTTTATTTGTATGCTAAACATCTGATGTTTCACCAGTTTCAATAATTTGTTATGAGGACTTGTTCAACATAGATTGACCTGTGCATATTTGCATTAAACAAATTATATTGTGACAAACTTAACAAGTGTTTCAGACATTGTGCAACAGAGTTCATTGTGCAACACTTTATACTACAGTAAACTCCTGATAATTTGACCCTGACCTAACTCGTCACTATCATTGAATCATAATGCTCTCAATATCCCAACCACATTTATTCATGTGTTTATACCTATGCCTAACCTGTCACTCCCGAACCCTTTTCCCTTGAATGACAAGTTATCAAGATTTTACTGTAGTTTCTGTATTGCAATAGTTTATACTGATAAACCAGTATCATGATAGGCTCAAAGTTTTCTTTCATACTGGCATTAGATTAAACTTTTGAAAACTGAATGCCTGTATTACCTTCAAATTGTGCCTATTAATGAAAAAATGTTCAGAAACATATTGACTTGATACTCAGTGTTGTTGAAATATAATATCATAGCCTACATGCCAATTAATTGGCTATATTAATGGAAACATTTTATTCCAGCAAAATGAATATCTTTCACACACAAATGTTTGCTTCACAGAAAGATTGAATAAAGCAATTCAGTATAAAGATATTCTGATGCCTTTCTTCTATTTTATTGAAATCTGTTTCGAGTGTTAAAGTCACTTTTTGTTTTTAACATTGCTACTGTATTTAGTTGACCATTAAATTAAAATAAAAAGATATTACTGAAATGGAAACAAGATTTGTCTTGCTCACCAGTCCACAACCAATAGGAGGGTGGGTTGCCTCTGCTATTTTATAATTACTTGTTATGTGATATAACAATAGCTCCGATCTGCTCTAAACGAGAGAGCATACTAGTGAATGGATAGGTTTATTCCATTTTGACCACCAAGCAAATTCTACAGAGTATAGACTCAATGTAGAAGAGAGGTCTCTTTATTACAACCAACAATGCCCCAACTTCCAGCCTTGAAATTGGAACCAGCTACAGGACCGTTAAGAATTTATTGATCACATCAGTTGTTGTTTTGGCTTCTTGGATTTCAATGTCTATTTCCACTTTTCCGGCTGTGGATTGTAAAATGCTAGGAGTTCATTGTACTAAAAGAAGTTGGTATTTTTGTTTATCCCAGTGTATGTGGATATATAGAATATATATAGTATACCCTGTGAAGCGCTTTGAGCTGTGATAAGGCGCTATATTAAATGCAAGGATTATTATTATCCAAGCAGAAACATCAAAGCTTTGTGTCCAAGGATTTCTCCCCACCTTGTCTCCTTTTGACTATATTAATTTTACTTGTTTTACGTTGTTGTTTGTACATTTTGTTTTTTTACACTTCATATCCTATTTCCTTTTGGTAAATATAAGCCTCTCTCTCTTGAAGAGGAGTTTGTTGGAGTACAGTTCCACAGGTACCAGCTATCACTCACTACTTCACTTAAGTATCATCTTCCACTTGTGAGCCTGGATAGTGAATGTCAATGGAGTATGTGATCATAGGATATTACACTTGAGATTAATCCTGTTGCTCCATACATATTTTTCCCAGGAATCACGAGAGTAATCAAAAGCTGCGGCCAATTGAGGCAGATTTAACACCATTTTAAAGGACTGAGTGTAATCAGGTAATTGTTTAAAAACTCAATCCAATTGAGGTTAATTTAAAGTGTTCCTTTTTGAATACTGTAAATTAAATGGTCTGTGGTTCTATACATTTCTCTACTGTTTAGTCTTGCACAGTTTGCATTAAATATTTGAAATCTACTGATTCCATATTCTAAGGGTTGCATGTAAACAGAAATGTGAACAAGTATTTGACAAACAGACATTAACAAAACCTATTAAAATATAAGCGGACATGTACAGTAATGCCGCAGCTGTTCAGCAACTAAATCACTGCTTAACATGTCAAACTTTTTTTTCAAACTTGAAGGTTTTAAGATTAGAACAAGGCACCTCAACAACAAATTACATTTGTATAACGCCTCTCATAAACAGGTGAATGTAGAAGCAAAAGTGTGCTGCTCTAATGTAAAGTTTTAATCACATGGATTTTATAAAAATCTGTGTACAGTAGAACTAAATGTATATAATTCCTTTGACACTGTTGTTTTATATCTAGATAGTGTGATCCAATGCAATGATGATTGTCAATTTTAAATTATGTGTTTAGGGGTTCAGTTCCTCTTAAGTTACATTCTTTGCTCTCAAACATTGCGCATTTTATTTTGTAATTACCCTCATGTTAATTTCTGCTTTAATTAAAAGTTCCACTCATTTATTCTAGATGTTGCAATTCACTTTTGTAAAAAATTGAGCCCAACAAACATTTTGAGCCTGTTCAAATGTACAAGAAATGTGTACTCACTTGTAATTTCACATTGTGGGTTATAATATTTTGCCCAGCTTGACTTTCCAAGTGTGTATTGTGAGACAACTTCTGTGGAGCTCAAAAGGTTATGTATAAAACAACAACAAAATTACATTTATAGAGCGCCTTTCACGGCAGGAGGACGGCCCAAAGCGTTGAACAGTCAGGTGTCGGTGCCCGAGCATGGGGGAGGGATGGTGTAGGGGTGAGGGAAGGCAGGGAGGTGGGAGGGAGACCAAAGGCACGATCGAAGAGAAGGGTCTTGAGACCGGCCTTGAAGGAGGCAAGGGAGGAAGTGAGGTGAAGGGACGTGGGATGGAGTTCCAGAGTGTGGGGGCAGAGAGGCTGAAAGCCCGGCCACGGATGGTAGGGCGAGTCGGGTGGAAGACATGGAGCAGTCCGGAGCCCAATGAACGGAGGGAGCGGGCAGGTTGGTAGGGAGTCAGCAGGTCAGAGAGGTAGGAGGGGGCAAGGCCATGGATGGCCTTAAAGGTGAGGATGAGGATCTTGAACTCAATCCTCTGGGGGATGGGGAGCCAGTGGAGTCGGGCGAGGGTGGGAGTGATGGGGTCACGGAGCCTGGTGCGTGAGTACACGAGCTGCAGTTTTGGATGATCTGCAGCTTGTGAAGGGAAGAGTTGGGAAGGCCGATGAGGAGGGAGTTCCCATAATCAAGCCTTGAGCTGACAAATGCGTGGGTGAGGGTTTTGGCAGCCTGAGGGGTGAGGCAGTGGTAGAGTCTGGCAATGTTGCGGAGGTCGTGGTAGGCAATGCCGGTCATGGCGCGGATGTGGGGGAGAAAGAATTAATCAGGGTCAAACAAGATACCCAGGTTCCTGACTGGCTCAGTGAGGTTGAGTGTGCAGCCACGGAGGCTGAGGTGCGGAGGCGCTGGCGCGAGCCAATCAGGAGGGCCTCAGTCTTGCTGACGTTGAGTTGGAGAAAGTTGGCCCAAGTCCAGGACTTGATGTTGGACAGGCAGTAGGTCAGGACGCCAGTAGTCCTGGAGTTCAGGGTGGAGGCAGAGAGAGAGAGTTGGGTGTCATCCGTATACATGTGGAAATTTACCCCATGTCTGCGGATGACGTCACCAAGGGGAAGCATGTAGAGGGTGAAGAGGAGGGGACCGAGGACAGAGCCCCGAGGAACTGTACACGAGACAGTGCGGGGGCTGGAAGAGAAGCCGTTTGCCGTGACGAAGTAGAGGTGGTGTGAAAGGTAAATTAGAAATGTTTAGTTACCATATTAAAAATTGTTTGCAAGTTTGAGAGTGCATCTCAATCTCTGAAAGAATCCCTTTTTATGATTAGTGATCGATTTACAATATCTGAAATGTATGTGTGCAGCATTTTTAAGAAAGAATCCTGCTTGAAAGGAGCAATGTAGAACTGTAGTCTCAAGTGAAAATATATTGCTACCACTCGAACGTAGCAGTTTCACCTCTGAGACAGAAGGTTGTGGTTCAAGCCCTATGTCACCCCCACCTTTGCCTGGCTCCACTGGCTCCTCATCCCTCAGAAGACAGAGTTCAAGATCTTTGACCTCACCTTCAAGGCCCTCCATGGCCTTGCTCCTTCCTACCTTTGTGACCTGCCTACCCCTTACCAATCTGTCCCTTCCCTCCACTCAGCAGGCTCCGGCCTGCTCCACATCCCCCACCTGGTCCACCCCACAATCGGCGGTCGGGACATCAGCCTCTCTGCCCCCACACTTTGGAACACCATCCCACATTCCCTTTGCCTCGCTCCCTCCCTTGCCTCCTTCAAGGTATGTCTCAAGACCCTCCTCTTCGACCAAGCCTTTGGCCACCCTCTTGCCCTCCACCCCCCCTGATCCCAACCAGTCCCCCCACTCGGGTCCAAATCCCTGACTATCCTGGGGCTTGGGATGACCTCCCGACATGAAAGGCGCTCTTACAAATGTAATTTTGTATTGTATGTCAGGATGTGGAACTCAGTCTATGTTGACACTCCAATACAGCGCTGTGTTCTCGGAGGCAACTTTGGATGAGACATTAAACTGAGGTCCAGTCTGCTCGATCAGCTGGATTTTAGAGATTCTATGGCACTGTTTGAACAACAATAAGATTACATTTGCATAGCACCGTTCACGTTGGGAGGACATCCCAAGGTGCTGGACAGTGTACAGCATTTCAGACCCAAGCTGGGGTCAGGGAGGGGGAGGGGAAGGGGGGTGGCCGATGGCATGGTCGAAGAGGACGGTCTTGAGGTGGGACTTGAAGGAGGCTAAGGAGCGGGGGGTGAGTGACTGGGGGATGGAATTCCAGAGGTTGGGGGCAGAGTCGCTGAAGGCTCTCCCGCCAATGGTGGGACCGGTGGGTCGGGGGATGTGGAGCAGGCTGGAGCCAGCTGAGCGAAGGGAACGGGTGGGTTGGTAGGGGGTTAGGAGGTCAGAGAGGTAGGATAGGGCGAGGCCATGGAGGGCTTTGTAGGTGAGGACCAGGATCTTGAACTGGATCCTCTGAAGGATAGGGAGTCGGGTGAGAGTGGGGGAGATGGGGTCACGGAGTTTGGTGCGGGAGAGGACACGGGCTGCAGAGTTTTGGATTACCTGCAGCCTGTGGAGGGAGGAGTCGGGAAGGCCGACAAGCAGGGCGTTTGCATAGTCGAGCCTGGAGGTGATGAAGGCATGAACAAGAGTTTCAGGGGCCTGAAGGGTAAGTCGGTTGATGTTACGGAGGTGAGGGAAGGCAGAGCGGGTCATGGCTTGGATGTGAAGAAGAAAAGGCAGTTGAGGGTCGAACAAGACACCGAGGCTCCTGACTGGCTGGTGAGTTGTAGTGTGCAACCATGGAGGTTGATGCTGCCAGAGCCTGAGGTGCTGAGGCGCTGGCGCGAGCCAATCAGGAGGGCCTCAGTCTTGTTCACATTCAACTGTAGGAAATTTGCCCTCATCCAGGACTTGATGTCCGACAGACAGTCTGTCAGGACAGCAGTGGTCCTGGAGTTGAGCATGTCTGCGGATGATGTCACCAAGGGGGAGCATGTAGATATTAAAGGAGAGGGCCAAGGACGGAGCCCTGGGGGGACGCCAGATGTGACAGTGCAGGGGCTGGAGGAGAAACTGTTAGAGGCAACGAAGTGGAGATGGTGAGAGAGATAAGAATCAAACCAGGCAAGTGCAGATTCGTGAAGATTTGAGTAAAGAGGAGAGGCGATGTATGAGGACGGAGTGGTCGACAGTGTCGAAGATGGCAGAGAGGTCTAGGACAACAAGGAGGCAGAGGGAGCCCTGATCACAGATATTCAGAATGTGATTAGTGACTTTGACCAGCGCTGTTTTCGTGCTGTGGGCAGCGCGGAAGCCGGATTGAACGGGTTCAAAGAGAGAATGGCGGGAGAGAAAGGAAAGGAGCTGGGACGTGATGATTCGTTCCAGGACCTTGGAGAGGAATGGAAGATTAGAGATGGGGCGGTAGCTGGAGAGGAGGAATGGATCCAGGGAAGGTTTTTTCAGGATGGGGGTGATAGCGGCTGTTTTTAGGGGGTGGGAACTGAACTGGTGCTGAGGCGCTGGCGCGAGCCAATCAGGAGGGCCTCAGTCTTGTTCACATTCAACTGTAGGAAATTTGCCCTCATCCAGGACTTGATGTCCGACAGTCTGTCAGGACAGCAGTGGTCTTGGAGTTGAGGGTAGAGGCAGAATGATAGAGTTGGGTGTCATCCACATACATGTGGAAGTTGACCCCATCTTTCGAAAAGAGAAAAGGGGTTTCTTAAAGAGGCTTGGCCAAGAATTCTCTTAATAAAAGTAATCAATTACTTCATGGCTGTTTGAGGGATACTGTTGTGTGCAATTTGGCTGCCACATTTGCCCACAAAATATAGTACAGTTGCTGCACTTTACAGGATATCCTGTGAAAAGCTCAGGCATCCTCCCAACATGAAAATGCTTTATCAAATCCTTTTACTGTTTGTTTGACATCCAGAACTCAACAACAACAACTTGCACTTATATAGTGCCCTCCATGCAGGGTAGTGGCTCAGAGCGTTTAACAGTGGTGGAGCCTGACTCTGAGCTGGGGGAGGGGGCAGAGTCAGGCTCTGAGTTCATGACTCCGACCCTTGCTCACCTTCACTGACTCCCCATCCTCCAATGGATCAAAATCTTTGTCCTCTTTTAAACCCCTGCACTGTCTTGCCATCCTACCTCTGTGATGACCTGCAATTCTCAACCCTGGTCGCTTCCTTTGATGATTGAACAACTGGTTTCTTGTCAATTGCTGACCACCCCCACCACCAATTTGGTAGGTGAGCTTTAATCTGTTCTGGAGCACCACCCTCGCCCCCCTCCCTCCTCACCTTCAAAATCTCCCATCAAAATGTTTCTGTTTGATCGTTTTCAGACCAATTGGGCTCCCAGATGATTCCGTGAAATGTTTTGAGATGTCTTCTGAGCATAAAAAGTTCTATATGAATTTTTAGCTGTATCTATAGTTGAGCAAGGTGTTGCTCCTCCCCTGAATCAGAAGGTTGTTAGTTCAAGCCCCACACCTCTGGACTTCCTGCTCAGTGTAGGTGGAGATTCCAATGAAGTGCAGGGGGAGTGATGCATTAACAGTTATTGTGTTTTGGGATGAGATGTTGGAATGAGGTCCTGCCTGTCTGTTCAGGTGGATCTTAAGAGCCCCCATGGTACTAGTCAAAAAGAGATGGAAGTTTCTCCTGCCAAGAATCCTCTAGATATTGGTCATTCATAATTGGTTGTTTGTGGGACATTGTTGCTGCTGGATCCATTCAAATTTTCAAGACTGAGGTAGATAGATCTTTGTTAGGTAAAGGTATCAAGGGATATGGGGCAAAGGCAGATAATTAGAGTTGAGTGTAGATCAGCCAACATCTAATAGAATGTCCGAACAGGCTCAAGGGGCTGAATGGCCGACTCCTGTTCATCTGCTTGCAACTTAGCTGCCATATTGCCCTACAAATAGTCACCGCACTTTACAGAAACACTGTGAAGCACTTTGAGACGTTTAAAAGTCTCGGCTTTATATCAAATAGGATTATTAAATTGGATCAACCCCAGAACATGCAGAATGGTACAATTTATGGATATAATTTTGTTTTACAAACAGCATACGGTATTAACAATAAAAATTGCATTTAGTTTAAAATATAGAAACACTTTAATTATGGAGACAAAGTTTGAAAATATTAATTATAATGTCCAACCCTGATACTTACTATTATTACAAGGTTAAAAATTGAATAAAACAAGTGTTATAGTTCTCCAGAAGAGGTCACTGTAAGCCTACCAAGCACAAGACTGATGATCTGACCTGTTCTTATATTTCATCTGTGTTTTTTTTCAGACAAAATAAACAGACTGAAATTTAAGGTACACTGTGTTTATATTTGTGTGTCTGTCCGTAAGAGAGATGTACTCAAACCTATAATAATAATATTATAAGATGAGGCAGGCTTTCATTCCTTTCTGAACAACAAACTAACATTTACTTTAGTGCACAGGGTCTGCTGTTTGTAATAATAATCCTTGTATTTGATTATAGTATCTTTCATTTCTTAAATAGCTTCTTCACAAGATTTACTGTAGTGACTGAGTATTTAGGTGAGGTGAGTTCTGTAATTGTTGAGTGCTTTGAGATGCTACACGATGTGAAGGGTATATGAATGCAAGTTATTGTAGTTGTATTTGGCAAGACACTTTGGTTGGTTCCCAGAAACTTTCATATCCAAGTAGTGTGTGATGGTAGTCCTGTTTGTCAATGAAGGTTGATTATTTGGCATGGTTCAGAGGTGGAAAAGAATGCTTGAATCAAGGCAGTATTTGATACTGTGACCTATTTTTTTACATTCAGGCCAAGTATTTTGAACTTTGGATCCAGGACCAAAAGATATGGAAAAATTGTTGGTGTCTTATTCTATTATAATAAATATACATTACTATCTGCGGGATTGTTGGCTGGAATACCAGGAGACGGGTCGTGCCTTGGGATTTTAACATCCAGTTAACAGACAGTAGAATGTTAGTTTAATGTCTCATCCAAAGGATCCCACCACTGGCACTTTAGCACTCCTCCAACACTTCAATGCTACCCCAACACTGTACCGAATCAGCCTAGACTGAGTTGACGGACATCAGAGCCTGGATGAATGCAATTTTTCTGCAGATGAATGTTGACAAAATGGAAACCATACTCCTTGGCTCCTGTCAACATCTTCTCCCTGTGGCTCTGACTTTCTCAACCTTCCCGGCCTATCCCTCAGACTCACCGACACACCTGTCGCAACATAGGCGTCAGGTTTGACCCAGAAATATCCTTCCTACCCCAGATTCGACCAGGAACATTTTCTCCACCTCCTTCACATCCCGCCTCGCTGGTCTCCCCAGCTCCGCTATCCACAAAATCGAGTTAATGCAGAACTACTCACTCGCACTAAACTCCGTAGTGCATCACACCAGTTCTTGCCAGGCTCCACTGGCTTCCTATCGCCGAACGGATTGATTTAAAAATCCTCATGTTTGTCTTCAAGTCCCCAAATGTCCAGGCAGCAACCTTCCTCTCTGACCTGTTTACACCCCAATCCACAACCCATTGCCTTTGCTTGACTGGCTTTGGCTTCCTGCTTGTCCCTGATGCCCTCCGTTCCATCATTGGCTACTGCACTTTCAGCCACTATGCCCTGGAACACTCACTCAATCTCTCTGCCTGCCCCCTCCTTCCTATCTTCAGTTCATGCCTGAAGACCTTCCTATTTGACTATGTTTGCAGTCACACCCACCACCCCCTGGCTTGGGGCAGGATCCATTACTGCCAAGTGATCTGAGACGTTACCCTGTGTGAGAAGTGCTATATAAATTTAAGTTATTGTTGAGTTCAGAATTCTGAAGTTATATCAAAAGCAAGGATTATTATTACTGATTTAAAGGATGTGGTTTGAACTTTTCAATGCAGGGAGAGAAAGTGGCTAATAATAATAATAATACTTGCATTTGATATAGGGCCTTATTATGTCTTCGAGACGTCTCAAAGCACCTCACAGAATATACTGTATATTTTTTGTGCAAAACGTTTGAAGTTTTTAGAAGCGATCTAATGGTTTAATAAGTATACTACTGGAAACGTTTGCAATAGGTAGAGTAAGGTTGCAATAGGAATCAAGGGGATGCATTCAGCTGCCTCTGCCCTCCCAACCACTACTCCCTCCCCTTCTCCCCCCACACTCCGACCCCTACCCATCCCTCCCTCCACATTTTTAAACCTGTCACCCCCTCCTCTCTCATCACCACCATATCCAACATGAAACACACAACCTGCTCCCTTGGCCCCATCCCCATCTCTCTCCTTATCTCCCAGCTCCACCTCCTCACCCCTCTACTCTCCCGACACCATCAATCTCTCCCTATCATCTGGCACTGTTCCCATCCTCCTAAAAATAGCTATAATCACCCCCATCTTGAAAAAACCTTCCTGGACCCATCCCTGCTTTCAAACTATCGGCTCATCTCCAACCAACCTCCCTTTTCTTTACAACGTCCTTGAAAGAGTTGTTGCTTCCCAGCTTTGTGCATTCTCTCCTACCAGTTACTTCACAAGCCCCTCCAATTGGGTTTCTGTGCTGCTCATTGAAACTAGTCAAGGTCACAAACGACAACCTGTCCATCTGTGACCAGGACTCCCTCTGCCTCCTCATCCTCCTCGACCTCTCTGCTGCCTTCAATACCATGGACCGCTTCATCCTCCTCCACCATCTCCTCTCACCTCAACCTTCAAGGTTCTGTCCTTGAATGATTCAGGTCTTATCTCTCACAACATCTCCAATTTGTCTCCGCCAACAGTTTCTCTTCCAGCTCCCGCACAGTCTTGTGCGGTGTTCCTCAGGGCTCTGTACTCGATCCCCTCCTCTTCAACCTCTACATGTTCCCTCTTCGTGACATCATCCGCAGACATGGGGTCAACTTCCACATGTATGCAGATGACACCCAGCTCTATCTCTCTGCCTCCACCCTCGATTCCAGGACAACTGATGTCCTGACAGACTGCCTGTCAGACATCACGTCCTGGATGAGAGCCAACTTTCTACTGCTGAATGCCAGCAAGATGGATGCCCACCTGATTGGTGCGCATCAGTGCCTCCACATCTTAGGCACTGCCAACATCCATGGACGCACACTCTACCTCACCAAGCCAGTCAGGAACCTGGATGTCTTGTTTGACCCTCAACTGTCCTTTCTCCCCCACATTTGTGCCATGGCCTGCTCTGCCTTCCCCCACCTCTGCAACATTGAACGAGTCCGCCACTGTCTCACCCCTCAAGCCGCCAAAACCCTCATTCACGCATTCGTCACTTCAAGGTCCGACTACAAAAACTCCCTACTTGTCGGCCTCCCCAACTTTTCCTTCCACAAGTTTCAGATCATCCAGAACTTTGAGCTTGTGTCCTCTCCCGCACTAGGCTCCATGACCCCATCACACCCATCACCTCCTGGCTCCACTGGCTCCCCATCCCTCTGAGGATAGAATTCAAACCCCATGTCCTTACTTTCAAGGCCCTCGACGGCCTTGTCCCCTCCTACCTCTCTGACCTGCTAACCCCCTATCAACCTGTCCGCTCCATCCATTCAGTGGACTCCAGCCAGCTCCATGTCTCCCATCCAACCCGTCCTACCATTGGCAACGGGCTTTCAGCCTCTCTGCCCCCACCCTCTGGAACTCCATTCCACAATCCCTTTGCCTTGCTCCCTTCCTCGCCTCCTTCAAGGCACGACTCAAGACCCTCCTTTTCGACCATGGCTTCAGCCACCATCCTACCTCTCTGTCCTCTCTCACCCCAACCCTGCCCCCTCCCACGCTCGGGTCCTGATCCTCGACTGTTCATCGCCTTGGGACGTCCTCCTGATGTGAAAGACGCTTTACAACTGTAATGTTGTTGTTGTAAGGTGAGAACATGCTGGGATTTGAAGATCAAAACAATGTTCTTAAGTCCTACACTTTGAGATACTGTGTAATTTACACCTACTGAAACAACCCATTCAAAGTTCATGCTTAAACTTAATTTTATAAATGGTTTGTAAAAAACACTGGAGTCTGCTGAATGGAGGGAGCGGACAGATTGATAGGGGTTTAGCAGGTCCAACCAATTTTACGAATGGTTTATGATATTTTTCATCAAATGTTTCGATAATTTTTATCTGAATCCCAAGTTCAAATGCTGTTTCTATAATATATAATAATCCTTGCATTTGATATATCGCTTTTTCACATCTTCTAGATGTTCAAAGTACTTCACAAAATATACTGTAAAGTGAATTGACTGTATTTGTGGGTGAAACGCCTTGTTCTCTCTCTATATTTGAGAGAGAGAACAAGAGACAAAAATGAACTAGATAAGTTCTGTCTGCTAAAAAGACTCGGGGCTATTAGACAAACATGACACATCAGGAAAGATGGATATATTAAATATGTATACTATCAGATTCAAATGTAGTGTAATGGTGTAATTGAAGACCAAACCACAGTAATCCTCACATTTGATATACCGTACCACCTTTCACACGATTTTTTAGTGCTTCATAGGATTATTGTAAAATGTCGACTATTTGTAAGTGAACATGGCAGCCAATTTGTGCACAGCAATACCCCAGCCATAAAAACAGCCATAAAATAATTGACCAATTTTATCTGAGGAATCTGGTAATCTCCATTCTCTTTTTCTCTTAGCGCCCGAGATGCTATCCCGAGTGAAGATAAATTCAAGTTGTTGTTGTTGCTGAATAGTGCAATGGGATCTTTAACATTCACCTGAACAGGTAGACCGGTTCCTAGTTTAATATCTCATCCCAAGGACGCCACCTCCAACAATGCAGCTCAAGGTATCAATGTGGGGCTTCAAATTTATTCTTATTAAAATAATAATCCTTGCTTTTGTTATGAGCCTTTGTTGATAATGACTTGAAGCAGTTTTTTTTGTGAAATGTACTTGCTGTATTTGTAATAATAATAATCCTTGCATTTGATATAATGCCTTATCATGTCTTTGAAGCAACAACAAAATTACATTTATATAGTGCCTTTCACATCAAGAGGACGTCCCAAGTCACTAGACAATCAGTGTTTCAGACCTGAGCTGGGGATCGGGATCAGGGCATGGGGGGAAGGAGAGTGGCCGAAGGCACGGTCGAAGAGGAAGGTCTTGAGACAAGTCCTGAAGGAGGCAAGGGAGGTGGTGAGGCGGAAGGACTGCCGATGGGCACAGAGTGACTGAAGGCTTGCCTGCCAATGGTGGGGTGGGTGAGGTGTGGGACATGGAGCAGGCCGGAGCCTGCTAAGCAGAGGGTGCGGGCAGGTTGGTAAGTGGGTTAGGAGATCACAGAGGTTGGGGGAGCAAGGCCATGGAGGGCTTTGAAAGTGAGGACCAGGATCTTGAACTGTATCCTCTGTGTGATGGGAAACCAGTGGAGTCAGGCGACGATGGGGGTGATAGGGTCATGGAGCCTGGTGTGGGAAAAGACACGGGCTGCAGAGTTCTGGATGATCTGCATTCAGGCTCAACTATACCAACGCCCTGCTCGTCGGAAGGCTGACAAGCAGGGCATTGGTATAGTTGAGCCTGGATGCAATGAAGGCATGTATAAGGGTTTCAGTGGTTTGAGGGGTGAGGCAGTAGCAGAATCTGGCAATGTTGCGGAGGTGGGGAAAGGCAGAGCAGGTCATGGCACAGATGTGGGGGAGAAAGGACAGTTGAGAGTCAAACAAGACGCCTAGATTCCTGACTGGCTTGGTGAGGTGTTGTGTGCATCCATGATGCTGGTAGTGTCTGAGACATCTCAAAGTGCTTCACAGAATATACTGTAAAACAATTTAACTGTATATTTTGTGAGCGAAACGCAGCAGCTAATTGCACAAACAGTTGTGGACTGAGTGACCAATGTATTATTTTATTTTGAAAGAATTATTACCGCTGGAAAAGCAGTGTATTTTTAAAAAAAATGCTTTAGCGCATTTCATTTAATAAATATACAAAGAGTGCTTTCACTACCTGGGTACCATGTAGTGTTGCCTTCTTGTTATGTCAAAAATAGACTCGGTAGGAAAGGTTAGGTTGAGTTTAAGTTATGGTGGAATGAAATAACAATAGTGTTTCTACATCACAAGATATATTAAATAAATGAAAAAGTGCACTTCTGCCTTAGCAATGATCAATTTGTGGTCTGCTTCGCTTTAACATAAGTTTTGTTACCCAGGTAATAAAGACACTCTTTGTATAATTTGGTAGATGCATTTTTTTTTTCAAAATTTAGGAACATAGAAATCTACAGCATGGAAGGAGGCCATTTGGCTCATCAAGCCTGCACCAGCTCAGAAAGCAAAGATATTCCTTCAATTCAACCGTTCTGCCTACAAAATACAGTCAATCCACTTTATAGTATATCATATGAAGCACACTGAGTCGTCTCTACGAACGTGATGAGGTGCTATATCAAATGCAAGGATTATTATTATTATTTTCCCCATCCCCTTCCAGCCCTTCTCTTTCATATGCCCGTCCACTTCCCTCTTGAAAGCTACAATGCACTCTACCTTCACCAACCTGCTGGGCAGGGCATTCCACATCCCAACTACTCTCTGGGTGAAGAAATTCTTGCTAAGTTCTCTTTTCGCTGTTGTGGCTATCGTATATCTGCCCCCTCGTCACCGACTCGCCTATCAGTGGAAATAACCTTCCTCTACTCCTAATAAAACCCATCATGATTTGCTTATTTATAAATTGTTCTGTTTCTCCAACCTCTCTCTCGCTCTCTTACGTGATTGTCCAGCACCTTGGGACGTCCTCCCGATATGAAAGGCGCTATACAAATGTAATGTTGTTGTTGAGCGCCGAACCATTTCCCACTCCTCTCTGGGTTAGAAGTGGTGATGGGCAGGAATGCCAGAAATTACAATACATTTGTAGCCATAAGTCAACCAAATATTAGCCCAATATTATGTGTTGGCTTCTATGGGTAGCAGAGCGGCTGGTTTCGGCCGGTGTTTTTGAAACTTAAAGAGATCTTGAAAGGGAAAAAACACGTTTTTCTAATTAAATATGTAAAAGTTAGGCAACTCGCCCAAAGCAGCTCTTCACGTCCAGTAACAACACAAAGCACAGGCCGCCCAATTGGGCGTGAACCCGCCCAACCTCTGGCAACATTGGCGGCAGAAGAAATCCCAGCGAAACCCGTAGAGTGGTACCAGTGCGCACGCGCATGCGCGGCGGGTGGCGCGCGGGGTGTGCGTGTGGGGGGGGGGGGGGAATGAACGCGCATGCGCGGTGCGCCCTGGGCTCCTCCGAATCGGCTGCTGTGATTGGTGCGGGTGGCGCGCGCAGGGGCGAGCGGAGACCGCGCCGGGTTTTGTGTGAGCACGAGAGGAAGTTTCGGAAGTCGGGTTGGGGGGGGTCCGCGCACACTTAACCGTTTGTTTGCAACGGTCGCTCCTCGCGCAGCTCTTCCCCCCCCCTCCCCTACCTCCGCTCTCTCTCTCTCGAGCTGTGACGTGCTTCGGGTGCCGTTAGCCGGGAGGAAGATGGCGACGGCGGCGGCTGCGGCGAGCGCCAGCAGCGGCAGCAGCGACACTTCGAGCACCGGCGAGGAGGAGCGGATGAGGCGCCTCTTCCAGACCTGCGATGGGGACGGAGACGGCTATATCAGCAGGTAGGACTCCCGTTGTCTGCCAGCGCTGCTGCCTCCTCCCTCCCCCTCTCCCCCCAGCCCATGAGATGCAGTGGGTCGGTTACAGAGAAGGTGTCCGTAAATCAGAAACACTTTACATCACGTTTTTGTTTATTATTGCGCCCGAAAGAGTAGCAGAGAGGAGCCAAGACCATCCCTCTCCACTCTCTCTCTCCCTCTGGATCCTGGACAATAAACCCCACTCTCCCCCTCTGGATCCCGGACAATAAACCCCACTCTCCCCCTCTGGATCCCGGACAATAAACCCCACTCTCCCCCTCTGGATCCCGGACAATAAACCCCACTCTCCCCCTCTGGATCCCGGACAATAAACCCCACTCTCCCCCTCCTCCCTCTCCCGTCGTTTGCTGCAGCCGTGGGGGGGGGGGGAGGGGGAGGGGAGGGGGGAGCAAACTTTTGCTACAAATCAGGTTTTTTTAGATTCCAAAAAAAAAAGTTTTTTTTTTTTTGCCTTTCAACGTTTTGAGTCTATTTTTTTTCCGTCTGGAAGCCATGTCGGGAGTTTGTTTTTGAACGCAAAGTGTTTTAAAAACCTCAACACCGGGGGCGGGGAAAAAAATCAAAGCAAGAACATCTGCTGTGAACGTTCACTCACTGGATGTGGTTGCAGGACAGGCAGATAAAGCGGCACTTTTTGAAGAGAAGAGCGTCCCCCTCCCTCTATTCCCCCCCCACCCCGACTTTTCACGTGTTTTGTGTACAGTATTTGTTTCGCCTCTTTCTTTTAAAAAAAAGTTTTTAAAGCCCTGTCGTAACCGTCGGGACAAACGCTGCGGTCCGTCGGGGAAGGAAGGAGCAGCGAGGTTTCCCCATTCGGACGAGCATCAGGTTGCAATGCGACCAAATTGCGAGGTCTGCAGCCACCTCTGACTGGTCAACAACTTGCACTTTGTACAGCGCCCTCCGCGCAGGATAGCGTCTCAGAGCGCTTAGCAGTGGGCGCAGCCTGACTCAGAGCCGGGGGGGGGGGGCGGGGAGGTGGCCGTAAACACGGTCGAAGAGAAATGTTTTCAGGCGGAATCAATTTAGTAATAGTATTTTATTCTGACGTTTAATAGGTTTCTTGAGCTTTTCTCTGTAGATGTAATATTACTGCGACCCATTATATCATCACACGCAGATATTTAACTTGTATTGACTATACCCAGGGTTATTCGATAGCTGCGAGCAGAAAGGTGTCAACGTTTTTTTCCCAAGATAGATAAGTATTAAATCTGATGTGTATCGGATAGATTTACAAACAGTATGTGGTACCTTGGTCTATGTTTCCTTTGTCCATGTGGTCTCAGTTCCTGAGGACAGGGACTGAGGCCAGATGGCCACTGTTTACATAAAAAAGCAACCACTACTTTTCAGTTTCATTGGCTATTTTTTAACTTGTCATCCTTGCTCCATATTACCTACCCTAAATAAGTTCTTCAGTACCACTGGTACCATTGCTGAACAGCAAATCACAGATCAGACTTGCATTTCACATGTTTGAAAATGCTGTGCAGTTTATGACTTGTTCCATTTACAGAAGCCTTTTGGAGTGAGCTTGAATGTAGTTCATGTGACATCACCGGCGCTTTTTTGGATTTTAGGGAATGTATACCAAAGCACGTTAAGTTCCACGTGATGAAACTTTTGGGAGAAGAGTTCTCCAGGCAGGAGAAACAGGGTGTGAAATTTTGCTGATGGTATTCAGTCCAAATGTTTTGATTGTGGGCAGCAGCTCTTATCTTCTTTGTCTTAACACTTTGGTTTGGTTTTAGAGATTTCAATTAATTGTGTATGCTGCTTTTATATTACAACAACAAGATTACATTTGTATAGCGCCTTTCACGTCGGGAGGACGTCCCAAGGCGCTGTACAGTGTACAGCATTTCAGACCTGAGCTGGGGTCATACAAAGCCAATAAGTATAAGTGGGTCTGTAATATGCTGACCTGGTGATGCTTTAGAATCTGCCTCATTTATGTGATGATTGCACTGGTGACTGGGTAAATCGGTTAGAGCATCAAATCATAAAATTGCATAAATGGCTTTTAGGAATAAGCCCTCCCTTGCAGCTGAATTTTATCTAAGACAATGCTAAGGTTACATCTCATTCAAAACTGCAGCTGCAATTCTGCTCCACACCTCCTCCCCAAGCTCCACTGAATGGCTCTTAGTAAACCAGTTGATCAACTTTTAAAATCATCCTATCCTTCAAATCATTCCATGGTCTCAGTTCTTCCTAACAGGCAATCGTTTCCTTTTTTTTGTTTTATTCTTCTGCTGCAACTGCTTTTCTAATTCTTGTCTATTGTGTATTCCTTGCTCTCTGTTCTCAACTCGCTCTGCCCAATCATCAGTGACTAAAATTTCAGTCACAATACCCTGGTCTTCTGGATCTCTCTTCTAAAATTTTCCTCTTCTCTATTTCTTGAGGGAGCTGGCACAGAGATGTTGGGCTATATGGTCTTCTACTGTTCCATAAATTTCTATGTTTTTTGCTCTCTTAGCCTTCAAAGTCATCAAAATTGGCGTTTTTTCTTCTGTGAAGTTGCGAACAGTTCACGCCAGCCCTTCAATGGCCCTGGCTCTTTCATTCCTTAAATCTCCCTATTCCCTGTTCAGTGATTTTCATTATATCTCAAGTGCTTCAAGGTGTTCCTTCCACATGAAAGGTGGTTGTGCAAGTGTGAATTTTTAAAATGAAGCAAGTCTTTCAGATTATTTGGTCATTCACCTTATGGCTGTTTGTCATTGTTTGCTGGCTCATTTGACTGCAAAAACAGTAACTGCAGTACTTGACCATAATTGCCTGTGAATTATTTTAAGATGTTTGAATATGATAAGATGCTGTAAAAGTGCAAGTTCTTTCTTCTTTTGTACCACTTTTGGCCAAATTAAAATTGCGGCTTAATTTCATGTTTTTAAAAACAATCAGAACGAATATCTGAAATTTCCCAAATCCAATCTTCCCACCAGAAGATCAAGTGAATTGTGTTTCAAAGTAGGTTCAGGCAGACCTGTTTATATGAATAATTTGAAAACTTTTTTTCTGGATTGAAAATCATCATATTAATTAATCAGAAATAGAAACCAGTGTTGCTTTATTAATTTTAAAGCAAAAAGAAAACCTAACCAGCATAAAACCAACTGCATATCGAATATGAACAATAAGGAGACAAATCACCCAATAAACTAACAGTTTTTAAAAAAGGGCAATATCTCTACTTGAGAATGAAGTCTTCTTTGATCCTTAGTATTGGTTGTTGTACCCCTTTATTGTCTCTGTATTTTAAAATGTCCATCATAGCATCAACAAAATGGTGGTGTCACTGACAACTTGCTCTTACAGAGCTCTTTTCAAGTAGGCAATTGTCTCTGAAGTACTTCACAGAGTTGGAGCTGAACTGGTTTCAAGGTGATATGTTAGGCAACGTCAGAATCGAGCCAGCCGTCTGGCGGTCTCAGTAGTCTAGTTCCTGAGCCAGGCAGGAAGGACTGCAGTATTCCAGGGCATTGTTGATAGGCGCTGTATCAAATGCAAGGATTATTAAATGTGGGATGCATTTAATTCTCAGTTTGATTTGAATATTCTTTAGCATGGTGATGGGTTTCCGCATGTGTCAGACACCTGGCTAACCAAAAAAAAAGTGTTTTCACAGAGATGGAGTGGGAGCCAGAGTAGGGAAGAGGAGCAAAGTGACCAAAGGTAGGTTTTAAGAAGGATTTTCAGATGGAGGATGCGAGGAGGAATTTAGGGAGGAGGGCAAAATGACTGAAACCTCACTGGTGATGGAAGTGCACACAGCTCTGAGTTAACAGTTGAATTACAGGAGATTACGGGTTTAGGGATGGAGAAAATGAATGGAGGCATTTGAAAGTTAGAATGATGATCTTGAAGTCAGTCCACTGGGGAATTGGGAGCCAGTGGAGAATCCCATGGCTGCTTAGGGTCCACTGAACTTCAGGTCCCTGTACAGCTGTACATAACTGCTTTCTTGTTGCAAATGTAATATCAAACACTGGCACCCAAATATTTCACTTTGTTCACCCATGAAGTTAGTGCTGTCTCAATATTGAGTTTGCTAAGACAGATTCATATTCAATATATCTGCTGAGATTTCTCTGGTCTCTCCAGGTATCTCAACAGTTCAAGATCCTGGTTCTCACCCCACCCTACCTCTGTGATCTCCTAACCCCCTATCAACCCACTCGCTTAGCCGGCTCCGGCCTGCTCCACGTCCCTCGACCCACCCGCCCCACCATTGGCGGGAGAGCCTTTAGCCATTCTGCCCCTAACCTCTGGAATTCCATCCCCCAATCACTCCGCCTCGACCCCTCCTTAGCCTCCTTCAAGTCCCGCCTCAAGACCTTCCTCTTCGACCATGCCATCGGCCACCCCCCTTCCCCTCCCTTCTCCTGCCCTGACCCCAGCTCGGGTCTGAAATGCTGTGCACTGTGCAGTGCCTTGAGACGTCCTCCCGACGTGAAAGGCGCTATACAAATGTAATCTTGTTGTTGTTGTATCAACTGTAAGTTGATACCAAGCTAAACACATAATGTATACATGCTGATTGCCTCTGTTCATATAGTAGGCTTGCTCAGCTTCCAGACATACAGCTGCTGTTTCTGAGAAATCTTGGAATGAGCATGCTTCCACATGGCCAACAATTTCTCCCGCCATTCTCCCTTAGAGCCTGCAGTCTTGTGGGAAACTGCGAGATAGTTCTGCCTACTGAACAGCTGTTCTGGTTGAGCAAACAAATACAAACAGATCCAGCAAAGAACAACGGGTTTAATGCCATCACATTACTTCAATTATTGCTTGTAGTCCAAGGATTTGGGATTATTCTGTACATTTATAACAAAAAAAATTCTGAGAATTGGGGGAGGTAATATAAATACAACTTTGTTCTAGAATTTGATTTTTTTCTTAGAATTTCAGAGATGCAATTTTAAACCCAGGTGGAAATTACATTGGTACATAGAGTGATATGGCCCAACTAGTAAGTGCTGGGTTTATGATTCTCACAAGCCCCTACCCATCATATTCCCCTCTCATATTCCCTTCTCCCTCATGTATGAATCAAGTTTTCTCTTAAATACAATGATGCTTTTTGCTTCAGCCACAGCTTCCAGCAGCGAGTTCCCAATCCTTAGCACCATCTGCATGAAGTTTCTCCTAAACTCCACATTATATCTAATATTAGTTATCCTATAGTTATACTCTCTTGTTTTGGACTTCACCAAGAATGGAAACAGCCTTTCAATGTCAACTTTATTGAATAATAAAGTTAAACACAACTTTATCAGGTCTACTTTCAATCCTCTCAACTCTAGAGAGAAAAGTGCCAATCTTTCTTGATAGCTGTATCCACTCATTCCTGGTAACATTTCCATTCGTCCCAAGTAAATCTATTCGGTTATTTCTCCAATTCTACAATATCCTTCTTGTAATAGCGACAACAAATGTGGTCTAACAAAGATTTTACCTGAATTTAACATGGCTTCCCTTTTATAATTTATAGCGTTGGACATCTAGCCAAGAGCTCTATTCAGCGCCTTGGGACGTCTTCCCGACGTGAAAGGCGCTCTATAAATGGAATCTTGTTGTTGTTGTATTGCATTCTTTATGGCCTTATCTCTCCCCTGACATTGTTTTGCAAGAATAGAAATTTATTTACATGAAGCGCAGATAAACTGGATCTATTTGAATTTGTTTATAGTCGTTTGTTTTTTAAAAAGATAGGATTTTGTTTTTATTGAAGGAAATAATACATCTTTGGGACATACTAATATACAGTCAATTACTATATAGTATATTCTGTGAAGCGCTTTGAGATGTCTTGAAGATGTGATAAATGCAAATATATCAAATGTAAGGATTATTATATTTTTACTATCAGGATTTTGACGATTTGCATTCAATTGCGGGATTAATTAAGGCATTATATATTAATTCATATTCCATTCTTCAGTGTGATGTTACATATTTATCCCAATACAAAGTAAAGGTTCCACAAATCCAGTTTGGGGAAAATGTAAGAATGCACAGAATGGAAACATAAAGATCTGTTCTTTTGCTGACCAAGCAGAAAATGCAAGGTGTTCTACAATTATGAACAATCTTAACACAGTAATAAAGAGTTTCTGAATTTGAGAATTGTATTTTAAATTTATGTACTTTTAGCAAATTACGCTGACCTAAACAAGTCCATATGCATTGTCTGGTGGGCTGACCAGACAGTGCCTTTAACTGCATCAATTGAGATTGCAACATTGATGGATTGTCTAATCCTCTTAGTTGGGGATGATGTGGATGAAGCATAGCTAGCTAGACTTAATTTGTGGGAATGACTGAATTACAATATGGGGATTAAAGAAAATTGATGTTTGATTTGAATTGTAAATATTTGCCTCTAACATAGGCAGAACCTTGTAAATTCAGTGAGCAGCTGCTAAGCATTAATGTAACACCAAACATTGGCACTTAAACCTGATGACTAATTTAAGTGACAGCTTCTGGAATGAGCTTCCAAATGTGATTAGCCAAAATAAGTTACTTGCATTTGATAACTAATTCATAAATGGTACTACTTCAGTGTCTGACATGGACTGGCTGAAATTGTCCAATTGTCAATAGCATAAATTAAAATATTTAAGGAAATCCACTCATATTGTGTTGAGTACTGTCTGGTTTGAGCAGTAAAAAGATATCTGAATATACAACAACAAGGTTACATTTGTATAGCGCCTTTCACATCGGGAGGACGTCCCAAGGCGCTCGACAGTGTACAGCATTTAAGACTCGAGCTGGGGTCGGGAGGGAAAAGGAGGGGAAGGGGAGTAGCCGATGGCATGGTCGAAGAGGAGGGTCTTGAGGCGGGACTTGAGGGAGGCTAAGGAGGGGATGAGGCGGATGGAATTCCAGAGGTTGGGGGCAGAGTGGTTCTGCTCTCCCAATGGTGGGGCGGGTGGGTCGGGGGACGTGGAGCAGGCCAGAGCCCGCTGAGCGGATCGATGGAGCGAGACCATGGAGAGCTTTGTATGTGTAGACCAGGATCTTGAACTGGATCCTCTGAAGGATAGGGAGCCAGTGGAGTCGGGTGAGAATGGGGAAGATGGGGATTATCTGCAGGCTGTGGAGGGAGGAGTCGGGAAGGCCGACAAGCAGGGCGTTTGCATAGTTGAGCCTGGAGGTGATGAAGGCATGAACAAGAGTTTCAGCGGCCTGAGGGGTGAGGTAGTGGCAGAGTTGGGCGATGTTATAGAGGTGAGGGAAGGCAGAGCGGGTCATGGCTTGAATGTTGGGGAGAAAAGACAGTTGAGGGTCGAACAAGACACCCAGGCTCCTGACTGGCTGGTGAGTTGTAGTGTGCAACCATGGAGGTTGATGCTGCCAGAGCCTGAGGTGCTGAGGCGCTGGCGCGAGCCAATCAGGAGGGCCTCAGTCCTGTTCACATTCAACCATAGGAAATTTGCCCTTATCCAGGACTTCATGTCAAGGCAACAGTGGTCCTGGAGTTGAGGGTGGAGGCAGAAAGATGGAGTTGGGTGTCATCCGTATACATGTGGAAGTTGACCCCATGTCTGCGGATGATGTCACCGAGGGGGAGCATGTATATATTAAAGAGGAGAGGGCCAAGGACGGAGCCCTGGGGGGACACCAGATGTGACAGTGCAGGGGCTGGAAGAGAAACCGTTAGAGGCAACGAAGTGGAGATGGTGAGAGAGATAAGAATCAAACCAGGCAAGTGCAGATTCGTGAAGATTGAGTAAAGAGGAGAGGCGATGTATGAGGATGGAGTGGTCGACAGTGTCGAAGGCGGCAGAGAGATCGAGGAGGACAAGGAGGCAGAGAGAGCCCTGATCACAGATGTTCAGAATGTGATTAGTGACTTTCACCAGCGCTGTTTCCATGCTGTGGGCAGCGCGGAAGCCGGATTGAATGGGTTCAAAGAGAGAATGGCGGGAGAGAAAGGAGCGGAGCTGGGCCGCGATGATTCGTTCCAGGACCTTGGAGAGGAATGGAAGATTAGAGATGGGGAGGTAGCTGGAGAGGAGGGATGGATCCAGGGAAGGTTTTTTCAGGATGGGAGTGATGACAGCTGTTTTTAGTGGGTGGGAACTGAACCGGTGGACAGGGAGAGAGGTATATAATATATAATTCAAATATAATTCAATTTTGGGAAAGCAGGGACAGAAGTCATGAGAGTAGATGACTGATACAGTCAATTCACTTTGCAGTGTGTTCTGTGAAGCGCTTTGGGACGTCCTCCCGACGTGAAAAGCGCTATATCAAATGCAAGGATTATTATTATTATATATGGGTTGGAGTACTGAATGTATTCTGTTAATGTTACAACAGAAATAAACATGGTGTGCACTTATGGGATTACATTGTTTTTTGGAATTTTAAGATATTGAGGAAGAAGATAATAGGCATGTCAGTAGATGTGATTTGTTGCATTCAGTAGTGTTGTGTTGCTAGTGCTGAATTATAGATAGCAATGCAAACAAGTCATTACAATACCAGATGATTTTGCTTTCGTACCACTTTTAGATGATGAAGTGGGGCAGATGGCCAAACCAGGAAAGATGCATGTGAAAAGAAACTGTTGTCATACTTGTTGATTTATAAATCATTTTATGGTAATTTATCAAAGCATTATACTGTGTTGGGTTATGTGGTTATCCCCTCTTCGCAACATTCAGTTATAATGAAATTGTTCACAATATACTGTAATATATATTCTTATGGTTCATTTTAATGTGAATGTCTAATTTGCTCGCTTTGTATTTTTCTTGCTTGGTCTGTAGAAAAACTGCTTGTGCTTCTAAATTACGATACTCTTTTGATTTAATTCTGCCTTGCCCCATCTTTGCCTGTCTTTAGATTACACCTGAAGAGCATCCTCTTTGACCATCCCTACGATCACCTCCCCTTTCTCCCTGACTCGGCGTCAAGCTCTGCCATTTTTAAGCACTTAGTATGCTACTAGCGTGAAGAGTGCTATATGAATGCAAGTTGTTGTAATGATATTTCCTCTTTATGGTAATTTGTCCCATGTAATTTTAACAAAAGCAGTTAGATGATCACTGAATATCAACCTAGTAAATGCATAAAAACTCAAAAAGTATTTTCTCCCAGGTGGTGGATAAGGAGACAATGCACACTTTATGCTAATTAAACCAAATCGTAACCCCAAAACTTTTTGGTTTGTACTGATCAAAAAGTCTGAAAATGTTCTTTAATTGTTTAACTGCAGAATAAAATTTGTTTTTCAAAGTTAAATTGCTTTTAAAAGTGACATTAAACATTTTTATTGCAAAAAATACTTTATTTCGTCCACCAGATGAAAGTTCTGCAGCTGAAGCATTATTATGAATGAAGAATACCCCTTTCGAAGCTCATCAACACTCAGTAACACTGTTGCCGATGGGCTCATCTCTAGTGAAAAAGGACTAACCTACCCTGTCTATCGTGATAGCAGTAACTTGCCAGTCCTGGTATCATTCTAGTAGGCTTACTCTGTACATTTTCCATTTTGGAGGGAGGTGACCAGAATTGGACACAGTACAGTAAACTGATAACTCAACCCTGGCTTAATTTATCATGACCACTTAAGTCATCGTGCTGGCAATATCCCAGCAACTTATATACATTTATACATATGCCTAACTTGTCACTCTGGAAAACTTGTCACAGCCTTTTTCCCTTGGAGTGATGAGCTATCAAGAGTTTACTGGACACTTATCTAGGTTTTATATGTGGCCCATTCTAGGTTTTATTTTCAAATAGATTGCTTTTCACCTCCTGGCTGTTTGTGGGACATTGTTGCGTGTTTGTCAACTGTTGTGAGACCTGATCTACCTTTATGTAATCTTATTGGGGTTGGACTATTGCATTATTGGTAGCTATGCATATGTGCAAATTTTAGTAGTTGATATTCAGTTTAACACTGGAATTTATTAAATTTTAAGATGTTGATGGTTGACTTTTAAAAAGGACAGCTATGCTGCTTGGGTGCAATGCTTTGCTCTGTCTTCAGACCCTCCAATAAATGAATTTTATAGATTATAGTTACAGCAGCTTTATGCTGATGCTTTTATTGTTCTTTTAATTGAGAAGTTGACTATTTTAAGGTAAAATATCTGTGTAGGACATGGGGTAATTTGAAAAATTACGTCCTATACAGATATTATTTCAAGGTAATATATTTTAAGATAAGTTATCTGTTATTTATAATAACTAGTTATTCTGCAACTGCTGGGTTGATGGGAAGAGCAAAGCAAGACTTGTTTTGAAGATTTATCAAGCATATTGGTCCTGTATTATACTTATGTCTTGCATGAGAAAAAATCTTGCTTTGCTCCAAAAACTGTAGATTGATGAGGATGTTTGTTTTTCAATAATTTCAGCTTTTTTAAAAAAGCAAATTTTTAATTTTAATTTTAACATTGTATCAAGTCATTTGAACACTTGTCAAATGCAAATAGATGTTTGTTGAACATGCAAGTACAGTAAACTGATAACTTGCCCCTGGAACAACTTGTCATTATCATTTAAGTCACCATCCTGTCAACCTCCCAGCTGCTACCCATGCAAAACATTAATAAGAGATGTTGTGTTACCTATTACTCCATTTAACACGTAGCTTGTCGCATTCTAGAAGTTCTTGTAAGTTCTTATAGGGTAAGATTGACCAGATAACAGTCCTGTATCGTGGAGGCCTCCCGCCCTAACCCTGTGACTGGTGCGGGCACTCGCTGGAGGCTGGCCGCACTGCTGTGCGCATTTAGCAAAATATGCAGCATGTTTAGAAAAGATTTATTTAAAACCATTTATACTTGGTGTAGAAGATCCATTTATGAAAATTAAATTATGTCCATAATTTTATGGACCTAAACCACTATTGTAATTAATAATAATCCTTGCATTTGATATAGTGCATTATCACTTCATTGAGACACTTCAAAACACTTCCCAGGAGAAACTGTAAAATGGATTGACTATATATTTGTGGGCAAAAAATATATATGAGACAACAACAGCAACTTGCACTTATATAGCGCCCTCCACACCAGGGGGTGTCTCAGAGCGCTGTATCTTTTCAAGGCTGAAGAGACTCAGGTTATCTAATTACTGATCGAAATTTATTCCTTATCCCCACAGCAATGTCCCACAAACAGCTATGTAGTGAGGTTGAGTGAGTGATTGGGTCGGTTTGTGGTTGAAACATTCACAATTCTTGCATTTCTACAAAGATGATGGCTCCGTGCATAAGGCCAGCAACTGAAGATTTTCTTTCCCTGCTCCAACAATACAGATACCACACAATGACCAAATTCCTCTTGTGCATATAGGAGAATATGACCTTTGGGTATCATTTAAATACTGTATGTTCACGCAGAATGAGAAACCTTTGTCAAAGAAAATAATGTCCACTTTACGATTTGAGAAAATTGTTAACCAAACAAAACAGAATTGTACATAGCGTAATTTCATCTTTTTAATATTTAATGTTGAACAGAATCTGAAAAACTGCATTTGCTTCTGATAGCAATGAATCATTTGAGTGCTTGAATGGATTGAGTTCAATTGTTGAATTTGGCACTAAAACTAGTTTTGTTGGGAGTGGATGTTGGCTTGGGGCCAGTTCCAAAGCCGAACAAACCCATGAAATAATACAGTATATCCTTTCTATGAATTGGGCTTTATTCTGATTCATTGTTGTAGTTTGTGAATTTAAACACAGGTCATCAAAGTTGATTTTCAAAACGTATAATGAAATATGAGCAGTTTTAGGCAAAAATGATTGATAGATTACAGTAAATGTTGCATAGAATTACATTTGGTCCTATTAGTCTGTGCCGATCAGTCTTCACCCTTCCTAATTCCCTCTCCCTATTATCCGTTTCCTTCTTGCAAGTATACATTGCTTTTCGTCTTAATCGCTTTAACGATTTCTGCTTCAACCATCGCTTTCTGGACAGGGAATTCCAAATTCTCACGACTCACTGTGTAAACAAGTTCCTCTTAAACTTTCTTTTAGATCTGCTAGTAGTTATTTCATATTTATGCTCCTTGTTTTAGACTCACTTCTCGAATCCTTTCATAATTTTAAACACCTTTATCAAGTTTTTTTTCTCAGTCGTCTTATAAGAAAAAAAACGCTAACCTATCCAGTCTTTCTTGGTAGCTGTATTCACTCATTCTTGGTTACCACATGGTTGTAAGGTAATATTTAAAATTTGCAAAATGTACGAAATTAAAATATGAAAGAGGTGATTTGATGCTTACTTTTGTGATGACATTTCTTTTTCTTCAGGAATGATTTGCTCATGGTGTGTCGCCAATTAAACATGGAGGAATCTGTAGCTGAAATCATGCATCAATTGGGAGCAGATGAGAATGGGAAAATCTCCTTTGAGGATTTTACACGATGTCGAATGCAGCTGGTGTCTGAAATAAGAAAAGAGGAAGGGGAACTTTCAGTAAAGTCAGATGACTCTTGCAAGAAAAGAAAATTACGGGATAGAATAGCTTCGTGGCCAACCAGCAGTGACAACAGTCTTGGTATGTAAATGATGTAATGAAGAAAGTGAATTTTTAATTTAGTAAAAACTTCATAAAATTTGATGATTCAATATGAAAGGAAGTTTACATTAGTCTTATATATTCTCAAGTCACATATCATTGATTGGTTGCTTTATTCGTGTGACATAGCATCCACTACATTGTGCTTTAGGTTCTTAAATTTGTTTGTGGATGTGACAGTATTTACTGACTTTGTTTTGGTCATTGACTACAAATCTTCAATTTAAGATTGTGATTATGTCAGCAGATTTATTACTCTGCATTAATTTTCTCTGGTCAGCTGGGTGTCAGACACTGGCTAAACCTATCACAATACATAAGAAGTATCCAAACCAGACAGAGTTCCACATATGCGCTGCCTAATCAATGTTCCTTGTGCCTAGAATGGGATGTCATTCTGGACCCATCCTGCTTGCCTAATTTCAACAACAACAACAAAATTACATTTGTATAGCGCCTTTCACGTTCAGGAGGACATCCCAAGGTGCTGGACAGTCAGTGTTTTGGAAAATTTCAGGGAATTTTAGGAGCTGGTTGGTAAGAGCCAAGGCTTGGAGACTTAGGTGTACGTTGCGTGTGAGTAACTGCTGGAGTTTAGCTAAAACCTTAGCTTGCCGTTGAGAGCGTTGTGTAAATCTCCCATTGCTTGTCTAACGAGGACTATCCTAACCAGGGATTTGGCAGTCTGTTCCTACATTTCTACCAACGATCCAGACAGACTGGACCCATCAGCAGGCCCTGAAGAGCAGCAGTCCCATCTTACTTGGGAAGCAGACTTCCTAACCTGCTACAGAGAATTGAATCAATTCCAAACATGTTGCTCAGCTTTAAGGAGACACTGCCTACTACCTCTTGCCCCAAGGAGACACTACTCACTTGCTCTTTCTCTACCCCCCCCCCCCCCCCGCCACCCCACCTCAGGATTGTAGCACAGTAATGTCTTATCACCTAAACTACAAGAAGCACTATGGTTCTTTTTTTTGATGCTCAGCATTGAGACAAACAAAGTAGAAAAGTCGTAAACCCACCATCATTGTAAATACGATGTCTGATATATGTTTTCTTTCCATGTTTCATACCTTTTCATTATATGCTAATTTTCTTGACCTTGATACAGTTTCTGGCTGTCCCAGCACCTTGGGACATCCTCCCAATGAGCAAGGCTCAATATAAATCTGTTCATGAATTGTCTGGTCTTTTCAAAAAATCCTGGGGGTTCATTTTATTCTGAATTTATAAGGTGATTTTATAAGGATTAGCAAGTGCTATGTGATTATTCAATTGTTAAGGCTGATTTTTGGTTTAAAAATCAGAAAAGATTCATCCAGGATGTCTTCATTTGATTTGGAGCAATGCCAGCTGTAGGATTTTGAACAAATTACTATATAAATGTTGAAAGAACTAGGTGGTGTTGGAAGATGCAATAGCAAGTCTCCATGACATTGTAAACAAATTATGGAATGTCTCTTATATAAGGTTCGATTCCCCGGCAGGGCGAAACCTTAGGCTATTTTCCTGAATAGGGAATGACACATCAGTCCGAAACACTGATTGTCCAGTGCTTTGGGACGTCTTCCTGACGTGAAAGGCCCGATACAAATGTAATTTTGTTGTTGTAAGCAAACGTATTGTGCATATTCCAGTCAGCTGATGCAAACACTTATGAAATCTAGAAGGAAAAAAGGCCATTCAGTCAATACATTTGGGTAATATTATCCTACTACTACATTGCAAAAATATTCAGCTGTGAATAAATTGAAATTATTAAATTTATTGGTGTGGGTTATAGAAACATAAAGCATGATTTATGTTCACCCCCTTTCCAGGGCCCCTCCAATTTGGAATAGGGTAGTTTACTTGGTCACATAGTGGTTAGTGTACTTGCCTTGCAAGAGAGAGGACCCAGGCTTGATTCCCAGGTAGGGTGAAACCTTGGGCAAGTTTCCTTACTTCACACACTTCTGTTTTCCTAGTAGTAAGTAGGAACTTGGTTGTTAGTCAATTGGTGGATTGCTTTCCGGTCTAATAATCCCTTCAAAAAAGGATCACTCAGTCCACGACTGTTTGTGGGGCACTGCTGTGTGCAATTGGCTGCCACATTTCGGCCACAAAAAACACCAGTCAATACACTTTACAATGTATTCCGTGAAGCACTTTGAAGCACCTTAATGACGCGAGAAGGCACTATATCAAATGCAATTATTATTATTATTTCTTGTGTATGATTAAAAGTTTGTAGGTGAAGAACGAGGCTTCTGTTAGCAGCACTCCGGAGACAATCCCTGTCGTTAGGAAAACTGATGCATTGCACCTCTATTGTAGTCTTGAAAAACACAGGATTATTAACCCATCTGTGAAATTAGCCCAATTTATAAGGTTGTTCCCATGGGTGGGGGTGGGGTAAGAGTTGCAGGGCAGGTGAGAGTTACTGTAAAAATCTACTCAGGTTTCAACGGCAGCTATGATGTAATTTGTTTCTTCAGATTTATGTATCGCCTGTTTGGGTGCCTTTGTTTCTTACCATTTTAAATGTATATCACCCTGAAAACCACATTGCATATTACTTTAGTTTATCCACAGAGTAAGGAGAGAGCAGTCTTTGTGCTTTATATTGTGTTGCCATCTTTATATTGATGGGTTGTTTAGGTTTTTATTTCAATTATTAAAAAGTTTTTGATGTTTAAGGTACAATCATTAAAGCACAATTTGTATATAGTGTTATTTGAAATAAAGTGGTTTGAAGGTTAAAAGCAATATACCTCATGTGTATTCTTTGTGTATAATTTATGATATTGCAGAAGCACATGTTGATGCTTATTCAAACTATGCAGATTTAGTCAATCAAACAGTATGTGGTTAGTTCAATGTCAATTGTCTTATCACAGTTAAATTTTCTGATTGTTATCCTTGTTTTAACAGATGCTGCTGGACCTTCTGTATTGCAAGATCTAACATCAACTGGAGACTCCAACAATGAATCCTCCATTGTAATTGTGGAAGAGAATGAGAAAGGACGGCAAAATAGTGCATCTCCAAGTGAAGGCAACCTGGATAAATCTTCTTTTCAAGGTGAATAGTGAACACAAAATAGGATGAGGAATCAGCGCCTAAGAATTTAATCAAGGAAACTGTTGGGCAATAGCAATGATTCCAAAATAAATGTATCCCCCCCCATTCCCCGAAAAGGAAGCACCAGACACTTCAGTGAAACTAACTGATTGCTACAAGAAGGAAAGGGACAGCTGCATGTTATTGTGGTAGAGTGGATGTCTCATATCCAGATCACAAAGACAGAATTTTGAAATGCAGAAGAATGGTTATTCTAGCTTCATCTAAATGAAACTTAATTCCAAGTACCAATGTGGGATAATTCGCAGTAAATGCTGTAAAGTGTTTTGAGATCTCTTCCCCACATGAAATGTGCTGTATCAAATGCAAGTATAAATAAGTAGTGCAATATCCAGTACCACAATTGACCTCTAAATTTTCGAATTCATTTCAGGTGCATTGACAGGAGCCAGGGAGAGCTGGGAATATGATTCTGGAGCTCGGGATCTTCAAAGTCCAGACCTGCAATCCCACCCTACTCTTCAGAAACTATTTGAGTATGGTGGAGGCAACCTGGATCAGCAAACTGCTCTGCAAAAACTTTTAGCTCGAGCTTCTAACTTAAGTACTCCAATGGGGGGTAGTTACCTGGAATTAGCTAACACAGTAAGTTCAGTTCTGTTATGTATTTTATCCTCTCTTCCTCCCCTTATTCCCAACAAAAAAACTTGTGCATGCTTTTTTTTCACCAAAACCTTGTTGTTTTATTGAATGCGTACCTGGAGCTTATACTGTAATTTGCTAATGGTAACTGTCTTGGTGAAATAAGATTACTGTCTTGATAGCTGGGTATTTTCAGATCAATTTCAATGAAAAGAACAGAATTTTCAAGGTTTTATTTTACATTTATGTTGAGGATCAAACAAGACCCCAAGGTTCCGGACTGGCTTAGCAAGGTTGAGTGTACATCCATGGATGGTGATACTGTCAGCGCCTGGGGTGAGGAGACGCTGGCGGGAGCCAATCAGGAGAGCCTCGGTCTTGTTGATGTTCAACTGAAGAAAGTTAGCTCTCATCCAGAACTTGATGTCTGACAGACATTCTGTCAGGACAGCAGTGGTCCTAGAGTCAAGAGTGGAGGCAGAGAGGTAGAGTTCGGTGTCATACGCATACATGTGGAAGTTGACCCCATGTCTGCGGATGATGTCATGTTGTCAGAACATCTCAAAGAGTTTCACAGGATTTTATAGTAAAGTGTAGTTACTGTATTTGTAGGTGAGTGCAGTGGCAAATTTGTGCACAGCAATGTCCCACAATCAACCATGAGTGAATGACCAATTTTATTTGGTGCATTTTTGGCCAGGATACAAAGAAAAAAATATGTATGAACAGTGCCATGGGATTATTAACATCTGTCTGAACTTGCAGATGGAAGTTCGGTTTAATGTCTCATCCAAAGGATGGCAAGTCAGATAATGCAATGCTCTCCCTCCCCAACCACTGCATCATTCCACCTTAAAGCCTATTCCTTTGACCAACTCTGCCTGTGAAGCACTCTGAGACATTATCTTATATGAAGGCAGTTATGTAATTGGAAATCATTGTTTGTTGCCTTGTCAGCCTAGAGCTGAATTATATAGAGTTGAGGTAATGTTCTGTAATTAAAGGATATAAGGAATAAAGTAATACTGGTGACCACCCAGTCAGTCATAGAAAACAACAAACACACCCTTCTGATTTCAATAATTTATTATGGTTCTAGCCACTCTGAATATTTTTTAAAAAGAATGGCTGAAACATTTTCTGGGATATTAGCTTACTTTCTGTGGCAAGTTGTACCTTCAAAAACTGTAATAAAATAGATTGAGAATTCCCAGATTTATTTCACACAAGATCCCTGCAGACCTCAGAGAGGAGACTTCATAATTCCTTCAATTTGAACTGGGTGCATTGGATCTCTGCACTTTGTAAGGTCAAAATAGCTGAAGCTTCCACATTTGCTCTCTGCACAGTCTCCTGCAACATAATTAGTTGCAGATCTTCAGACATTCTGGCAAGACAATGGCAGGAATCTCCTCTACTATTACTAGCTATGCTGATATCTGCCTGGTTGTAAGGAGAGAGCCATAGAGTATTGAGTGTCAACACTAAACAGCTTCAATCTCCTGCCCTCAGTTCACTTTCTCGAATGCAGAAATTATTCTAAGCAGAGCATGATTGTTATTCTCGGTAACTCTTTAATGTTAGAGGAAACCCTATTTTTTGTTCAGTTGGATGACTGATGCATGTCGAAACCCGTGAGTATCCAAATCAGAAGGAAGCCCATGCTTGACACTTGCACATGGAATTTCACATCTCTGGAATTAAGTAAGCAGGGTGTGTTCCTCCAAGGAATGCATATTCTTTTCCTGGAGGGACACGTCCTGCTTACTTAATTCCAGAGAGTCTTCTGCGCATGTTGGTGAGAGTCAAGACTTTGGGTCTCCAGAGTGTACCTTGGGATACTGCTCTAGTTCAACTAGCAGCTATTATTCAGAACTCTGCAGCTCATGTACTCTTCCACACCAGGCTCCATGGTGCCTCGCTCCACTGGCTCCATAATAATTATAATCTTTCCATTTGGTATAGCGCCTTATCACATCTTCAAGACGTCTCAAAGCACTTCACAGAATATACTGTAAAGTGAATTGACTATGTTTTGTGGATGAAACACGGCAGCCAATTACGCACAATAGTATTCCATGAACAGTCGTGGATTACGTTACCAAATTATTATTTCTTTAAGGAATTAATACACCCAGAAAAGCCCCTGCCCTCCCAAACCACCTCTGTTGACCAGCTAAAACCGTACCAATCTATCTGCTCCCTCTGCTCGTTAGACACTGGTCTGCTCCATGTCCCGCAGCCTCCCTGCCCCACCATCGGTTGTCGGATCTTCAGGGGTGGATAGTAAGCAGGATGGAGGTGCACGGATGACCACAGACATTGTCAAAGAGGAAGATCTTGAGACTGGTCTTGAACAAAATAAAGGAGGGGGCAAGGCGATCAGATAGATGGAGTTCCAGAGGGTGGTGGCAGAGAAGCTGAAGGCCTGATGGTGGGAGGGGTAAGTTGGGGGAGACATGGAGTAGACCAGCGTCCATCGAGCAGCAACTTTTGGTAAAGTTTTTGCAGGTTGCAGAGGTAAAAAGGAGCAAGAAGAGTTTTAAAAGTGAGGACGAGGATCTTAAACTCTATCTTCTGGGGAATGGGGAACCAGTAAAGCCAGACGAGAATGGGGGTGATCGGCTCATGGAGTTTGGTGCTGGAGAGGACACGAGCAGCAGAGATTCTAAATAATCTGCAGATTGTGGAGGGAAGATTGGGAAATCCGGCGAGCAGGGAGTTAGTATATTGGACATAATGAAAGGATAGATGAGACCGGCCTTGAAGGAGGAAAGGGAGGAAGCGGCGAAGGCACTGGGGGGTGGAGCTCCAGAGCCTAGAGGCTGAAGGCCCGGCCACCGATGGTAGGGCGGTTGGGGCGGGGGATGTGGAGCAGACCGGAGCCAGAGGAACGGAGGGTACGGGCAGGTAAGTAGGGGGATAGTAGGTCGGAGAGGTAGGAGGGAGCAAGGCCGTGAATGGCCTTGTAGGTGAGGATGAGGATCTTGAATTCGATCCTCTGGGGGATGGGGAGCCAGTGGAGGCGAGCGAGGGTGGGAGTGATGTGGTCCCGAAGCCTGGTGCGGGACAGTACACGAGCTGCAGAGTTCTGAATGACCTGCAGCTTGTGGAGGGAGGTGCCGGGAAGGCCGGCGAGGAGAGAGTTCCCATAGTCCAGCCTTGAGGTGATAAAGGCGTGGACCAGAGTTTCAGCAGCGTGAGGGGTGAGGTAGTGCCGTAGTCTGGCGATGTTCCGGAGGTGGTGGAAGGCGGTGCCAGTTGTGGCGCGGATATGAGGGAGAAAGGACAGCTCAGGGTCGAACAGAACCCCGAGGTTCCTGACTGGCTTTGAGAGGTGGAGAGTGCAGCCTTGGATGCTGATGCTGTCAGCGCCTGAGGTGCGGAGGCGCTGACGTGAGCCAATCAGGAGGGCCTCAGTTTTGCGCACGTTGAGCTGAAGAAAGTTGTCTCTCGTCCAGGACTCGATGTCGGACAGGCAGGCTGTCAGGACATCGGTGGTCGTGGAGTTGAGGGTAGAGGAGGAAAGGTAGAGTTGGGTGTCATCCGCATACATGTGGAAGTTAACCCCATGTCTGCGGATGATGTCACCAAGGGGGAGCATATAGAGGGTGAAGAGGAGGGAACCGAGGACAGATCCCTGAGGGACGCCGCACGAGACAGTGTGGGGGCCGGAGGAAAAGCCGTTTGCAGAGACAAAATGAAGACGGTGGGAGAGGTACGACCTAAACCACTCAAGGACAGGGCCTTGAAGGTTGAGGTGGGAGTACAAGCAGTGGAGGAGGATAGAGTGGTCGACCGTATCGAATGCGGCCGATAAGTCGAGGAGGACCAGGAGGCAGAGGGAGCCCTGGTCGCAGATGGTCAGGATGTCATTGGTGACCTTGACCAGGGCAGTTTCTGTGCTATGGGCAGCACGGAAACCCGACTGAAGGAGTTCAAATAATGAATGGGTGGAGAGGAAAGAGCGCAGCTGGGAGGCGACCACTCTTTCAAGGACCTTGGACAGGAAGGGGAGTTTGGAGATGGGTCGGTAGCTTGATAGCTGCGACGCATCAAGGGAGGGTTTTTTCAAAGTGGGAGTGATGGTGGCAGTTTTTAAGGGAATGGGAACAGAGCCAGAGGAGAGGGACAGGTTGATGATGTCTGTGAGAAGTGGGGCAAGGAGGTGGAGCTGGGAGATGTGGAGTGGGGATGGGGTCCAGGGAGCAGGTGGTGGGTTTCAGGGACAGGGTGAGGTTGGTGACAGAGGGTGGGGAAACGGGTTCGAAGGTGTGCAGGGGAGGATGGGTAGGAGTCGGAGTGTGGGAGGGAAGGGGTGGGGGTTGGGTGGAAGTTGGAGGGGAAGTGACCGCGGAGCGGATTCCCTTGATTTTGGATTCAAGGAAATCCAGCATCTCCTCGCAGTGAAGGTTGGAAGAGATGACCTGCGCGGGGTGGCGGGGGGAACGAGGAGTCAGGATGTGGTAGAGAACAGAAGAAGCCTGGGGTTGATCTTCGCCTCCAGGATTATCCTGGAGTAGAAGGACGACTTGGCCGAGGCTAGAGTGGAGCGGTAGATTTTGAGGAGGTCCAGCCAGATTTGTCGGTGGACAGTTAGGCCAGATTTGAGGCAGGTGCGTTCAGCGGCCCGTACCTGGCTCTTCAGTGAGCGGAGGTGGGTGGTGAACCAGGGGGAGAAGCGAGAGTAAGAGAGTACGGGAGGACAGAACTGTGAAGGTGGAGCTGAGAGGAGTGACAGTGAAGAAGAGTAGAGTGGTCAACAGTGTCAAACGTGGCAGTGAGATCGAGGACGAGGAGACAGAAACAGAGCCCTGGTCACAGATGAACTGTATGTAATTTGTAAGTTCAGCAAATGGTTCTGAAGTGACTGACAGATGATGTAAATTGAAGACAATGCATATTGGCACGTAAAACATCAACCACGTACAAAATGAAGGGGTGTCGTCAAACTCACTTTAGATAGAGCTCTGGTCAGGCCGTACCTATTTCTGGAAGATTCAAACCCTTTGGACAAAATTCAAAACACACAAATGAGGAAACTGAATGTGGCTGATGATAAAAGAAAATGGTAGGTTATGGACTAAGTTGAAAATTGTACTTGGAACAATATGAGCTTGAAACTTAAAGGAGAGTATTTTTTATATATGTCATGTCTTTAGAATTTCATTGTAATACCCCTCTCCTCACTCCTATTTTATATGGGGATATATGTGGAAATGCATATAATTATCATCACGTAACATTCACGTGTAATCTGATCCTGAATGTTATACACTAAAACTATCGGGAATATTCTTTTCTCTCTCATAAGATTCTAATTGTTGTGCTTTGCGCACCCAACAGATGGTGCTATATTAATGTGGCTGAAGATGAGTTGAAGATAGTATTGTGTTGATCTATATTGCATCTCTGTCTTACTGTAGTCGCTTAGTTACCTTTGGTTAAGATTCCACTGTAAATTAGCCTTTTGACAACTAGAATTGTGTTTTTTGTTTCCGAGTAGAGGTCGAAGAAAATTAGAGCTGTGAAAATTAAGTACCTTTTGGATTCTTTCTCTTTTTAGTACGAAAAAAAATGAATCTTATGATATTCAATCCTATTAAAGATTATATGTGAAAGTTGAAGTATGTAATGTTTTTGCAAGCCTACAAACATAATCAAATGCAGTGAAGGTGTATTTGTGGTCAAATAGCCAATTTACTAGGTGCCCCAAGAGAAGCTTCTTTTTTGGAATTGTATTTTAGGATTGTGAACATCAGACTGAATCAGTTTAACATCTCATTTGAATGTACACTGGAGTGTCTCAAAGTTCTGATGTGGGCCTTGAACCCCAAACCTTCTGACATAGAGGTGAGGTCAGTTTGGGGCTCAAGAAACTCCCTTGCCCCCCTGAAATCCAGGGCTACCTCCAAACCTGCCTGCTCCCCCTGGTATGACAGCCACCTCCGCTCCCTCAAAACGAAAACCCAGATGCTCAAGCGCAGATGGCACAAATCTGGCCTCACAATCCACTGCCACCTGTGGCTCGAGGACCTCCGGAACTATTGCTTTTCCCTCTTGCAGGCTAAAACTGCGTTTTACTCCAAAATCATTTTGGAGACTAAAAATAACCGAAAGGCACTGTTCTCCACCATCCATTACTTCCTTCGTGAACCTCCTGTGGCAGAAAGAGGGGTGGTGTAGATGGTCTGGGGGTGCAGAGGGGGAATTGGAGGAGGAGGATGCAGCTAAGTGGATATTTTCAATCTTTGACATAAAGAAGCTGCCTCCATCCTCGACTTCTTGGTATCAAAGATTGAAAATATCCACTTAGCTGCATCCTCCTCCTCTAATTCCCCTTCCGCATGCCCCAGGCAGTCAACACTACCCCACCACTCCCCCCTCCCTACACTCCTTTATAATAATCCTTGTGTTTGATATAGTGCCTTGTCAAAATGCCACAAGCAATTCACTGGCCTTTAGTGTGGTGTGGTAAACTGTGTATTTGTAGGCAGATATGGCAGCGAATTTGCGCATAGCAGTGTCCTACAAACAGCCATGAAGTGAATGACCAATGTAAGTTCTACATGAGTCTCCTCTCATGCCCCAAAATTCCCTTTGCTGTCATGCTATCTTCTTGAACCACAGCTGCTGGCAGTGGTTCCACATTCTCCCCACCATCTGTATTAAAAAGTTCCTTCTAAACTTTCTAAATTTTGCATTGTTACGGATTTACCAATAAGTAGAAATAGCTTATAATAATAACAATAATAATTCTTGAATTTGATATAGCGCTTTTCACGTCTTCTCGACTTCTCAAAGCGCTTCACAGAATAGACTGTAAAGTGAATTGACTGTATATTTGTGGGCGAAACGCGGCAGTGAATTGCGCACAGCAGTGTCCCACAAACAGTCGTGGATTGGAAATGACCAATTTATTATTGTTTTATTTTGGAGGGATTATTATTAGGCTCTGTGTGGAGTAAGGAAACTTGCCCAAGGTTTCGCCCTCTGCCTGGAATCGAACCCAGGTGTCTCGCTTGCAAGGCGAGTGTTCTAACCACTGAGCTACAGGACTCCACAATTATTTATATACACCTTATCAAACTGTTCTTTCATCATTTTAAACATTAATATCAGGTTCACTTTCTAATCTGTCCAGTCTTTCTCAATAATTGTATCCTATCATCTCTGTTAACATCCTAATAAATCACTCTCCTTTATACAGTGTCCATTTTGTAGTAAGGTATAGTACAGTAGATCACAACTGAACATAGTACTCCAAATGTTGTCTATCAAAGATGTTTTATTAAATTAATATAACTTTGTTACTTTTATGTCTGGACATAAAGTCAAGGACTTTCTTAATGGCCTTGTCCACCTGTTTTGCTACGTTTAGAGTTTATGGCTTTGAATCCCAAGACCTCTCTACCCCTCTGAGGTTCTTACCATTTACTGTACAGGTAGCTTCTTTATTCCTCCTACAAAAGAGAATCGCCACATTTCTTCAAATTGGAGTTCATCTGTCGCCAATTTGCCCATTCTATCAACCTGTCTTATATCATATTGCAGTCTTCATTAACTTAACTAGGGGATTGAATCTTTGCTTTGGGATTCTACTCATTTCGGGTTAAGTGAAACTGCTTTGATTTTTTTACAATCAAGTAGCTTGACATTGCATGTTTTACTTATTTCTGTATTTTGTGATTCTTCACAAGAATGTAGAATACTTGTGGAATATTTATTTTGTTTTTCGCTCATGGAAGGAGTTTTGAGATTAAATCTTTCTTGTTTCCCACCAAACTTGCAATGGGATTTTGCACCTGTGCATTTCTGTAACATATATGCTTTGGTGTTCAGGGGTTAGTTCCAGGCAATAATAGCCTGACTTAAAATGGCATTTTGCAGAAAACACTTTGTCTGATTTTCTTTCACAAAATAAATTACAATCCTATATTTGCACTTTGTTCACCTCTAGTGATTTTAATTTAGTCAATATTAAACATTACATTGCTATAAATGGGAGGGGGAGAAAAAGAAGACAAAATAGGTTTTGTCAGCTGTTATTTTAATTCTATGAATACATAATTTGAGTGCTATTAATGAAGCTGGTTGTCAAAATTCATGTCAGAATATATACTGAACTATTAACTCAGGAAGTGAAAGTATTAAAGGTTATTCTACTAAATCAAGATCTCCATTTTGGTTGATTTTCATATGCTGTTGAAGTGATTTCTTGTGGAGTCCTGGAGCTCAGTGGTTAGAGCACTCGCTGGATTCGATTCCTAGCTGGGTGAAACCTTGGGCAAGTTTCCTTACTCCACACGCCTAATAATATTCCTTCAAAAAAACAATAAAATTGTCACTTCAATCCACGACTGTTTATGGGACACAGCTGTGCGTAATTGGCTGTTGCGTATCGCCCACAAATATACAGTCAATTTGATTGCTTTAAGTTGTCTAGAAGACTCATTTCAAATGTAAGGATTATTATAAGATGTTTTTGTCAATAGAGGAAGCATACTTTCGTCCCATTAGTTTGGCCATGAAGCCAGTTCCCTGGATAACAACTGTGCCACCATTTCACTTGTGAAGTTTTCTGTGCACGTACACTTTTGGGAAATAGCATGAAATAGAAGGGGCATTGTGTTCACAAGGGAGTGTTACGTTAATAATAATAATCCTTCCATTTTTAATAGGACCTTATCTCATATTGTAAAGTGAATGACTATTTTCAAATTGAACCTTCAGTGTATCATTTTAAAGATTGATGGACTTCTTTACAAAATCATTTTAATATTGATTTAATATTGTATGTATGGTTAAATTGTAGCTGCATTTTTCTGGCACCTTAGGTTGGCTTGGTCTAACATTAAAAAAACAGCCCACTGAAAAAGTGACTGTCACCTTTTGCTCGGGTTAATGGTGCTTTCGGAATTCTGTTGTGTTGTTTTGGTGCAGTTTCTGAGTATTATTTGGTCAAATTGTCCAGTGTATAAAACTGGCAAATAGAATGTCAGAAAACAAATGGTGATGATGTGATATTGGTGAGTGCTCTCTCTCTCATACGGTAGATTTTATAAATGGCATTCTCAAAGTATTCAATTAAGAGAAATGTAATTTCAAGTACTGTCCAGCTGGATAAACTGATAAAAATGCAGTTTGAAAATTTCTAACCTGAATCCTTAAAGCTTAACGTTTAATTTAGCTGATGCTGTAATTAAATATTTACCAGTTCATCTTGACATTTGAATTCCATATTTTGCTTTACAATTTAACTGGGTAAATGTGTGTTTTATTTCTTTATTTGATATTTCTGGAAATTAATATACAATATATAGTAATAACTAGAAATTTGGCATCTGTTTCACATCCTTAACCATATATGATCATGTGGATCATTGGTGATGCTCACTGAATCTGGAGCCTAGGCTTCAGTTTTTCTAGACTAGCCAAGACTGCTGAAAATACACAGTTGAGTGATATAGGCACAGTTGAAAGTCTGGCTGCTCGTCCATCGAGGACCAACCTGTCTATTGGAGTAGAGTTCTTCAGGAGCTGAAGGGAAGGAATCTTGTCTCTTTGTGACACGTCTATCCCTCAATTCCCGTTGATGTTGCATCAATAGAAACATAGAAATAGGAGTAGGCCATTCAGCCCCTCGAGTCTGTTGTACCATTCTATACGATAATTGCTGATCTGTACCTCAAGTCCAATTACCCACCCTTGCCCCATGTCCCTCAATACCCTGACCTAACAATTATCTATCCAACTCCGTCTTGAAAATGTGATTGGATCCAACATCTGTAGTCTTTTGGGAGAGAGAGTTCCAGATTCCATTACACTTCAGGTGAAAAACTGCCTCCTAATGTCACTCCTAAATGGCCTAGCCAAATGTAAGATTATGACCCCTTGTCTGGATTCCCCTACTAGAGGAAATAGTTTTTCTGTATCTACCCTATCAAATCCCTTTATTTTAAAAACCTCAATCAGGCAAGTCAGTTGAGTGCCATGGAGCGCTAAGGATCTGCTTGTATTGGGTTATTGAGTTCACCGCAATAATAATAATAATCCTTGCATTTGATATAGCGCCTTATCACATCTTCGAGATGTCTCAAAGGACTTCACAGAATATACTGTAAAGTGAATTGACTGTATATTTTGTGCCTAGCAGCCAATTGCGCACAGCAGTGTCCCACAAACAGTCGTTTAACCCAAAGTGTTCTTCCTTAGCCAGCTACACCATCATGTAGACAGCTTGACACCAGAAAGACCTTCTCCATGGTGGAAAGGCACATGGCAAATTAAGTTTCATACAAATAAATACAAGGTACTACATATTCAAAGTAAGAATAGGAAACTTGTGTACTCAATGAATGGGAAGGGTGGGTATTCTGGAAGGATGAGCTCAGATGCGCCAAAGGGCCTTCTTCATCTAACCCGATCTTGTGAAATACGCCAGTTACAAGTGAAGTACAAATATGATGGAATGAGCTTTTATGTGTGAAGTAACTTTAGAGGTTGGATGTTGCAGAACTGCACTTAACTAAAATATTCTGTTTTGCTAGATTTAGAAAAATTAAAAATAAATGTGCATAGTTTTGCTGATATCTTATTATTGTGATTAATTTTGTAAATGCTTTTTGGTTGAACAGTTGAAAAGATAAAGAGTGCAGTTACATTTTGCATTCAGTACGTGTGCAGTTAAGGTAAACTGCTTCTTTGAAGCTTCAGTGAAAAAATATGAACAACTCTAGTGCAGAACTGGAAAGTTTTTTTTAGATTTTGTGTTTTGTTTGCTTATCTGGAAATATGTTGGTCGAGCGAAACAATACATTAAATGCCCTCACCACAGAAAGCTTTGCTTTGGATGTTATGAAAGATTTCAGGTGAGAGCCAAAGCAGTCATGATGGATATAGATACTTTTGCTGAAATTCTGAATTCTGTGTGGATTGCTGTGGGTAAACTTGTATTCGAAATAGACCTAAAACTCTTTAAGAAAGCAGTATCCATTACATTAAATTCTGCGGTGGATTCGGTCACACAACCCCTCCTATGTAGTCTGTAGCCAACAGAAAAACAGAGCTGTGTTTCATGCATAAACCATCTTATGTCACTGTTTTTAAAAGCATTCTGGATGCAAACACGTATCCAACGTGGTAGAAATGGAATTTATGAAAGCATCACATTCCTTTTGGCCAGACGATGGGTGTCCTGCCGGAAGAACTGCTGGTATTGTGCATGCGTGATAAACCCACTGAATAGGCAGTACTTTTACTCCCTCTGGGAGGTGCCGTCAACCCAGCAGCTGAACGGCAGCATAAACTGGAGGGGAGTATAACATTGACTTGTCTTCTAAAACAGCATGACAGCTGAGGTTGGACAACTTGTATACAGTTTTCAAGCCAATAGAACGTGAATTGTTCAACCTTTGTTGAGGACTAAAATAATGCGTTATTCTTCACGGAATTGTTTTTGAAGTGAAAGATATTTGGTGGAGAATGTCAGCAGGCTTGCATCATTAATTCAGGCTGCGAGTCTGTTTTGGGTTGAAAATGGCTGGCTTTACTGGAATGTAGCAGGCAGGAGAAGCTGGAAGCAAGCAGAAGCTGGAAGCAGTTACACTGTATTAAATGGCTTTTATTCTGGGATCTATGCATTCTGCATGCTAAAAGCCACTACCATGAGCTCTGAAGTTGCTGTAAACTGTGGAACTGATTCAACTACCGAGAAAAATGAGGTGAGAGCTGAATAACTGTAAATCGGATTTGGGGGTAGATAAACTTTAATGGACTTTGCATCTTTTAGCTTTTAAAGCTGAACTATTCAGCCAGGAAATGACTGGGACATAGATCATTGATCAACAGCATATTTTGGCATGAACACAGCATGAGTTTGTTTGTCAGGAAGGTCAAGTGGTCAGGAAAGTTGTTAAATAAGGAGACACCTAAAGACTTACTACAGACAGCTTTCCTGTGTAAGAGAGCAAATCTTTCAGAGATGCGAAAGTTTCTGCTTTTTTTAATTGTTTCATAAAGTAACACACTTCCAATCAGAGTCAGCAATACATTGTAAATGCTGACAACCTCTATTTTTTAAACTCCTTTATTCCAGTTAGAAGACAATGATATTCCAGATGCAGGCATGGATTTAATTGTTTTCTTAACTGGGGGAAGGGTCAGGAAGTGAAGCCTGTGGGGGAGTTCATTGCTGCAAGCTGTGACTGAGAATCATTTTCCTTATATGGCCTCTTAAGTACCAGAACATTTCATTTCCAAACTATAGATATTGTCATAGAAAGGTTTTGTTGATTTAATGTTTAGTCTTTCGGTATGAACAATGGATATCATAATTTAACTAATTTGTATAACAACTATTATTTTTGTGTCTGGCAGATAGGATAGGTTTATTATATTCAATGTTTAATTTACTTGTGAAGCATTTTAACTTATTTATATGGGTTACACAATAGGGAATATGATTTCTATTTCATTTGCAATAGATATTTTATAATTAACTTAAGAGTCCCATTGCTCATTAAATGTTATGAATCAATGTATTCTCTTTGTTGAAACACAATCCAATATGGCATTGCTAGGGCTTTGTTCATGATTCTGTATAACTTTCAAATTTTCTGTTTATGAAATATGATATCATACAAAAAACGTTAGATGGAAATGGTATAACGACAACAATAAATTGCACTTGTATAGCACCTTTCACTTCGGGAGGACGTCCCAAGTCGCTGGACAGTCAGGGATTTGGGACCGAGCAGTGGGGTGGAGGGCAGGGGTGTAAGAGGGTGACCAAAGGCGTGGTCAAAGTGGAGACTCTTGAGACATGCCTTGAAGGAGGCAAGGGAGGGAGCAAGGCAAAAGGGACTGAGATGGAGTTCCAAAGGGTGTGGGTAGAGATGACACACAATGATTACACACAAATCATTTAGTGGATTCCACTTTCACTTTCTAACATGATTTTAAACAAATCCTATTTGTAGTATTATTTTGGAAATGGGGAAGCCTTTTTTTAACCAGAGATTTATATTTTTAATGTCCTGTTTCAATCAAATAAAAATGTGAGCCATTTCACTGATTCTGTTGTTACATTTACCATAAACAATAATTTAAATTGAAGTCCCTGAGTTCTTACTATGAAGTTAGAGCACATTAAATAGATGCAGAATGCTCTGTCATGTAGAAGTAAACTAGCAGTAAATTATCCTGACCCAGTATGAAGAAAAAATGTCTTGTAATGATCTCCAGGCTTCTAATGAATATCTGCAGTCTGTGATCCCTTTCTATGTGAGATTAAATATTTCCAGCTGTTTGGGAAGTAATTTTGAAAATGATTATTGGCCTTTGAATTTAATGAGGATAGATAAATGTGGGGTTATCTTCAGTTTAATGCAATATATTCTTAATGGTTTTAAAATAACTAGGGACTTTTTGCTCAAAAGATTTACTTGTATAAGGAATTTTAGAAAGACTAGCCCTATTTACTAGATATATCCTTCTTTCAACAGTGATGCACTGTTTTGTAAAATGTCTCTTCGATTGTGCCTTCGGTCACTCTCCCACCTCTCTGCCTTACCCCACCCCTCCCTCATACTCGGGTCCTGACCTCTGACTGTCCAGTGCCTTGGGACGTCCTCCCGACGTGAAAGGCGCTCTATGAATGTAATTTTGTTGTTGTTAAATACTCTTGATCCATTTATTTAAAATATTGCATATCACCTCATTGGAGAGTATCGACTCTAAACAGCATCTCGACCTTGAAACGATTGTTTGGAGATGTGCATAAGTGACCAGGTTTTGTATGTTGTCAATCTCAGTCAAGCCATCAGGATTTTTGTTTTAAAAATCAACACTTGTACAGTGCTGAGGCAGTGTTGTGGTGCTTTTCTGAGGTTGTGATTGGGGTAGTCAGGAACTCTTTGGATACTATAACTGACCTGCAAATGCTTAATGTTGATACTGAGTATCCCAAGTTGGAAGTGTTTTGTTCCCCCCACCATCTCTCATATGGCTGTCTCTAACCACCTGTGGGGAAATGTTAGGCTAGCCATTGATGCTTCCCTTGTGACTGAGATGAAAAGCTCATTGATCAAGCACCAGCATACCATACTACCCAACTAGCGTTTCTTTAAAAACAATCCACAGAAAAGCCCGTGAGAGCTAATTAATATATTAGTCTTTGATAAAGCATCTTATCACTTGTAAATTATGCTAAGCTGAATTTGGGAAAAAAAGTGTTGGTGTCTATGGCTACAATGTAGTTTACAGGAAACACTGATTTCCTTTTCAACTTGAAATTAACAAATTAATTGGATATTTTGTGCTAATAGTGCTTTATTGCATGGTTGATTGTTTCAAAAGAAAATTGGCTAGGTGTATTTACAGTACCCCAATGGGTTACTATCTAAAAGTGCATACATTTAATTTGCACAATGCAATTGAGTTAAGGTGCATCATATCAATATAATTTAGATATCAAAGTTGTAGAGATTCAATTACAGAAAAGTTTCTAAATCTTTTGTCAATATTGGCACAAATACAAATTGTGGCGCAATCTCTCTAGGGTCTGCTAACATCTATAGACCTTTTAACATAACCACTATTTTCATGCATGCATCCCTAATCAATTAGCATTACTTTAACATTGCAGCATGAAAACAGAAGGGCACAAGGTTTTAATAATGACCCACATTTTTCAGGAAGAGCAGGTATTTTTTATTGTGTACAGTAATAGATTCAGTTCCTGAGCCAGGTGGGTCTGCAGTACTTCAGGGCACTACTGATGACAGCACAGCCAGCCTGGCTCATTGGCAGGACTTGGAAGGGGAGACCAGTCACTAGGAGAAATTAACATCAGTAAAGCAATACTACAAGAGAAAAATTGATAGGATAGACTCCCCTGGACCTGATGGCCTACATCCTAGGGTTTTAAAAGAGGTGACTGCAGAGATGGTGGATGGTTGTTTTTGATCTTCCAAAATTCCCTGGATTCTGGAATGGTTCCCAGTGATTGGAAGGTTGCAAACATAATGCCGATATTTAAAAAGGATGGGAGACAAAAAATGGGGAACTATAGACCAGTTAGTCTTGACATTGGTGGGAGGGAAAATTCTAAAGTGCTTAATTAGGGACGTTGTCATGGGGTACTTAAAACATTATAACATGTTATAATGCAGAGTCAACATGGCTTTACGAAAGGGAAATCATGTTTAACAAATCTTATTTTGGGGATGTAACTAGCAGGTTAGATGGGGGGAATCCAGTAGATATGGTGTATTTGGATTTCCAGAAGGCATTTGACAAGGTGCCACATAAAAGGCTGTTGCATAAGATTAGAGCCCATGGAATTAAAGGTAATAAATTAGCATGGATTGGAGAGTGGCTAACAGGAAGAAAACAGAGAGTAGGGATAAACTGGTCCTTCTCAGATTGGCAGGATGTGACTAGTGGAGTGCCACAAAGATCAGTGCTTGGGCCTCAATTATTTACAGTCTATATCAATCATTTGATTTCAAGATCCTCATCCTCACCTACAAGGCCATTCACGGCCTTGCTCCCTCCTACCTCTCCAACCTACTATCCCCCTACCTACCTGCCCGTACCCTCCGTTCCTCTGGCTCCGGTCTGCTCCACGTCCCCCGCCCCAACCGCCCTACTATCGGTGGTCGGGCCTTCAGCCTCTCAGCCCCGAGGCTCTGGAACTCCATCCCCCAGTGCCTTCGCCTTGCTTCCTCCCTTTCCTCCTTCAAGGCCGGTCTCAAAACCTTTCTCTTTGACCGAGCCTTCAGCTCCCCTCTCGACTCTCTTCCTCCTCCTCGCTCCCTCCCTTCCCTCCCCTCACCCTGACCATTTCCCCCCTCCTCTCTCCCTCCCTTCCCTCCCCTCACCCTGACCATTTCCCCCCTGCTCGGGTCATGACCCAACTGTGCAGCGCCTTGGGACGTCCTCCTGACGTGAAAGGCGCTCTATAAATGGAATCTTGTTGTTGTTGTTGTTGTTGTTGGATGAGGAAATAGAACTTAACATATCTAAATTTGCGGACTGTACGAAGATAGGTGGGAGAGTAAGCTGTGAGGATGACACACGAAGAATGCAAAGGGCAATAGACAGGCTAGGTGAGTGGGCAAGAAGGTGGCAGATGGAGTATAACGTGAGGAAGTGTGAAGTATTCACCTAGGTAGTAAAAATAGAAAAGCGGATTATATTCTAGAGGGGGAGAGACTAGGTAGTGTTAGTGATCAGAGGGATTTGGGTGTCCTTGTACACCAGTCACAAAAAGTTAGTATGCAGGTAAAGCAAGTAACTAGGAAGGCTAATGCCATGTTGGTGTTCGTTGCAAAAGGGTTAGACTACAAGAGTGGGTCTCCTTATTTAAGAGGACAAACTCGCCTTCGAGGTGGTGCAGAGTAGATTCACAAGGTTGGTTCCTGGGATGAGAGGGTTGACCTATGAGGATAGGCTGAGTAAACTAGGCCTATATTCACTAGAATATAGAAGTATAGATGATCTTATAGAAAACCTATAAGATTCCTAAGGGTCTTGACAGGGTAGATGCCGTGAAACTGTTTCCCCTAGTGGAGAATCTAAAACTAGAGGTCATAGTCTCAAGATGAAGGGTCAGCCTTTTCGAACTGAGTTGAGGAAACATTCCTTCACTCCGAGGGTAGTGAATTTGTGGAATTCTCTACCCCAGAAAGCTGTGGATGCTCAGTCCTTGAACATATTTAAGACTGAGGTTGATAGATTTCTAAAGGATAGAGGGATTAAGGGATATGGGGATGGGGCAGGTAAATGGAATTTGGTTAGAAGATCAGCCATTATCTTAGTAAATGGTGGGGCAGGCTTGAGGGGCCAAATGGCCTACTCCTGCTCCTACGTCTAATGGTCTTATTATCTAGGAGCAGGGACTCTTCTCAAATCAGCTCCTATTAACCCTGCAAGCCAAAGCCCTCATGGGTCGGTTGGTCCAAGATGGACGGAAAGCCGGCCAGGAAGTGTTAGACTCTGTTAGACTCCGGCAGAACCCTATTTTTACTTGAACTGAAAAGGTTAAGGGGAGTCTTTAAAATTATGAGAGGTTGAAGAAAGGACTCCCAAGTTCTGGGGAGAGCTTTGCAAGAGCTAAATTTGTCTTTCTTGAAGAAAAACAAGATTACAAGAAGAAGTGGAAGGAATTGCAAACATGGGGGAGAAGGGAATAGACGGGTATGGGAGAAGAGATTTGCAGGAGTAGAGGCTAAAGTGGTGTATAAATACTGGCGTGAACCAGTTGGGCCAAATAAGCTATTTACATGCTGTAACAGTCTTTGTAATTTAATGTTATTATTAATTCTGTGGATATAATGTAGGGGTTTAAACAAATATGTCAAATATAGACACAGACAAACTATGTAACGTGAACAGTGACTGGAACTAGAATGTAACAACAACAAAATTACATTTGTATAGCGCCTTTCACGTCGGGAGGACGTCCCAAGGCGTTGGAAAGCAAGATTAGTAAACTGCAGGGAAGATATGGGAAGAATTGTTTTCAATTGAATTATTGAATAAGGGAAAAGGATGGGTATTGTGTTCAATTACTGATTCAAAAATAAACGATAAATATATGGGACCTGGATTGAAAGTTTTTTTTTGATAAATGTGAAGAAAGACTAGAAATAATTAATAGAACGTTGACTGGTGCCAAGAAAATATCATTTATACTGCGCAAACAGTTGAGCCCTTTTTGAATTGGAAAGATATGGGGATGGATAGATCTCCGGGGAGTGCCACTAATGACTCATTTTGAACTCCACTCCCCAAATCATAATCAATGCCATTGGCCATAGAATAAATCTGATTATACTGTAGCCAATTTAATGAATATTTAAACTAAAAAAGAACACTTGGGAAGGAAGGCTCGTAAGTGTTTTAGTGTCATTAAAGAGCTGTTATGAACTCTTAGCTCTTTAATAATTTAATAATTGACAACTCGGCATCAAACTATGCCATTATTCAGCGTTCCGAGATCTCCCCCTCGTGAAGGGCATTATAACTGATTCAAAGTTAAATTAGATAAATGTACGGGAACTGGATTGAACATATTTTGGGATAATGCTTTTGAAGAAAGGCTAGAAATAATTAATTGACAAACTGGTTGCAAGAAAATATCATCTATACAAACAGCTGGCCATACTGTTCGCTCACAAAATGCAGTCAATCCACTCTACAATATATTCTGAGGCGATTTGAGAAGTTTCAACAACCTGATAACCTTACATATCAAATGCAAGGAATAATATTATTTATTATACTACTGGCAAACAGCTGACAAGTTGTTCTTAGTGGAACCCTGGACATCTTATAGCTTATACTTCTCAGCTTCCCCTTCTGCTGTGTTAGCAATTTAGAGCGCGAATTACAAATTTGACTTCCATTCAAATCACTCATTTGCTGGAAATGATAGTACATTGTTTCCAGCAGTACAAAAAAATCCATTAATTACTTTTGGGAATTCAGGGAGAAATTTTGCAGAACTTTACTCAGGAGATTAGATAAATGGAATAGTGGTACATTGTGTACACTGTGGAAGGAGCATGCTCTCATGTTCTATGTATAATGGTCATTGCTTTAGGGTGTTGTTTGGAGTGCACAAAAATAATTTGATCATAATAAGTGTTTTTACCACTGAAAGTGGTGTCAGCATTTTCATAGAATTGTTATTTGATTTAGAAATGTTTTACAGTAGGTTCTATATCTGTTTTTAAAATGTTTATTAACTTATTTCATGTTTACTTTTGAATTAGTACACTACAATTCTTGTTCTGTACTTTATCCTTTTATCATCCTGTGTATTGCCTAGATTTTGGGAATTTGGTTCTGTTTTGTTGACTTCATTGTTATAATATGGTTTGGAGTGCTTGAACCAAGGGCTCGATTGTTGAAAAACATATTTTAATTTCTGCACTTGAAGAGTTAATCCTTTTATAGTTGTTTCGTGCCATCTGTATATCACAGTGGAAATGCAATGTTAATCTGCATATATAATCAATTTTACTACAGTATTATTCTAGAATAATGCTCTTGTCTATGCAGAAACAATTTTGATGAATTCTACTTTGTGTTTAATGAAATGTGGTTGAAGGTCTTGTACTGCTCAGTTTAATGTCTTTATTTTGAATGTTATGTTTTAGAACATATTGGGTTCAGTGCTTTAATTATCCCATTTCTGGTAGTGTTACAAATAAAGGATTGAGTTATTCAGAATTTGTCAACTCCTGACTACTAGAGCAGGGGCAGAGGAAAATAGATGCCCAGACACCTCATTTATGAGGATTATGATTCCATCTAGACTACAGGTTGACCCTGTTGAAACAAATGTCATGGTGAAAGTCCACTTACAACTCAGATGTTCAGTATGATACACTTCCTGCTTCTGGTATGGTCTGGCCAAGTTTGTATGTACAGTGCATAGGAAACTGGCCAGTAAAGTATGACTACTCTCACGACTGTTTCTTGCGCTAAAAGTGGAGTCAATCGCACTCCGCTGAGGTGGAAGCGGGACTGACAGACAATTTTTCATAATCTTGTTATAAATGTCTAATTTTATGAACCCCAAACACTGTGTTTTGTGGTTAGTTGGCTGTCTAAAACATACGTAAACCCATAACATGTTTACAAGTATTCAAACTTCCACATATTGAGAAGGAATGAGAATTCCACGGCAATAGTATGCCGTATACAAATGGAAATGTCCCTTTGTCTTGAATGGAATGAATACTCCTTCCTTGGAGGGACACAACCTGCTAATTCAGTACAATATTAGCCAGGCTGATATGTATTGCATCAATGCTTATTCAATATCTTAACCCAAGTTAATTTTGGGAATGCAAACCCGTGTTTAATGCCAGTAGACGTCCAATGGCGGAGCAGAGGGTGCGAGGGACAAGCAGGAGGCTGATGCCAGTCGAGTGGAGGAGTCGGGTGGTGGATTGGGGAGTGAGGAAGTTGGAGAGGTAGGGAAGTGCCAAGGATCGAAGTGATTTGAACACGAGTATGAGGATCTTGGAGTCAGTCTGTTCGGTGATGGGGAGCCAGTGGAGCCTGGCCAGGACTGGTGAGATGGGGGTATGGAGTTTGGTTCGTGACCATCAGGCAGCAGAGTTCTGAATGAGCTGGATTTTTTGAATAGTGGAGCTGGGGAGACCAGTGAGGAGTGCGTTTGAGTAATCCAGGCACATTTGGGGTACAGTCGGAGTTGGGCAATGTGGCGAAGGTGGAGGAAGACAGTCCTGGTCAGGGACCGGATGTGGGGAAGGTATGACAGATGTCAGATCTGCAGGAGTGAAGATGTTGATGGGAGCCAAGGAGTATGGCACGGCATCTGTCTTGTCCACATTTAGCTGCAGGAAGTTTGCACTCATCCAGGCACTGATGTCTGCCAGACAAGCTGATAGAACATCGGCGGACCTGGAGTCGATACTGAAGGAGGCAAAGTAGATATGTGTGTCATCTGCATACATGTGGAAGTTTACCACGTTTATCCTTAAAATGTTTTACAGGATATACTGTAAAATGTAATAACTGTGTTTTGTTAGAGAAAGAGAACGTAACAGTAAATTTACACAGCAGTGTCCCACAAAAAGGCAAAAAGTGAATGATGAGTAGAAGAAGAAGCACTTCCCAACTGTCAATGATGTGTCAAGAGTTAAAATAGTGTTGCAGTACCAAATGTGCAATCTGTCTAGTTTTTCTTTACATGCTACTTTAATATCTACAATAAGGCATATTTTCTTTGCCGATTAGCACTTCCTTGATGGTATTTATACTATGTGGGCTGTTCATCTTTATATTGGTCTTGGGAATGATCTTTTTTGACATTCTAGTAATGTGCTGTGCTGATGTAGTCATTTTCTCAGACCTGACTGCTGCTGGATCAGATTTTCACTCTTTTTTGCTGGGTGCTTTGCTGGTTTGCAGTGGAGCGTACTCCCATTCAAGGATCTTTGTCGCTCTGATTGTTCGTCTTTATCGTTTGGCAGGTAAATAGTATGAGAATTGTAGACCATTCCAGAAGGTCTAAATCAGCATTCTGCACAAACAACTGCAAAGGTATCTGTAAAGTAGAAACTCCAATACACAATACAAATTTCCATTTATAGAGTGCCTTTCCGATTGGGAGGCTTTCCTACCAGAGCGAGCTATTTTATTCCAATTTCCCTACACTTTTCCCACAGTTGTTCTAATATCTTTACTAAGCACTGTGTGCAATTGGCTGCTGTGTTTTGCCCACAAATATACAGTAAATTCACTTTACAGTATATTCTGTGAAGAACTTTAAGATGTCTAGAAGACATAAAAGCGCTATATCAAATGCAAGGATTATAGGATTATTATTGTTTGAATCTATCTGCCAGTCATTGTTTATCAGCTGGTTTAATTCATTGTGACTTTAAATGCCTCATTTGAACCAAGTAAAATGTTCTTACTCTTGTCCCATTCTGGAATATGTGAAGAATGAAGAATGATAAGTTCCTTGTATAGTTATCTACTCTTTGAATTGATTCTTCTTCCACATATCAAAATACGACCCTACCAAATCAGTCCTTCCAGGGGTTTCCTTTCTACCTATGGCATTCCTCCATATTCATATTTTTCAGGTTCAGAATGAACATGAGGCTCCTTCCTCAGAACTTGCACTTGTTCTGTGCAGAGAGGGTTGCATGGGTGATACTATGATATATGGATGTCAAACATCTTGCATATGCGTGAGGAAGATGTTTTAAAACACATACTGAAGAAGACACTAAGGTAGGAATTCCAACTTTTAATGGCAGTTTGACAAATTACATTTTCTAGTCCAATTTACAGCTACTCTCGAGTCTGATTAACTTGTAAGGACTGGATATAGTAGGGCTTTGCATTATATCCAAATATACACACATTATAAATATAAAAGGTTTATTGCAACCAATATTGGATAATAGATGTACAGAGTGAACAGCAGGGTGCTCTACGGTCTAATGAAAACTATAAAATTCATGACTGATATTATTTTAGTTTAGTTTGGGGTTGAGGGGGAAGGGTATATGATCTTTAATTTGTAGGTGATTGAGTTGCAGAATTGTCTTCTTTGGGAAATTTGTTTTCCCATTAAAAAGATTATGGATATTCATATGAATAACATCTTATCTGGATAAAATTGATTTGTAACATTTGTTGCGAGAAAGATACTGGAACAAAATCGAACTCATAACATGTTTTCGGCAGGTCAAAGACTTCTTAAAATGTGGATACTTTTGTACACAATTACTTAATTTTCACTTAGAATTATAAAAGCCGGTGGCACTTGTGGAATCTTTACTGTTGTTCATAGTGCAGTGTATTGTTTGAAAGCATAAAAACTGAAGCTTTGATATTGCATTTTTCTCCAGAATCAAAAGTGGGAGATTGAGAGGCTGACTGCAGCAGCCTACCCTTTATGGAAAGATTGCTTTTGTACAATTGATTAGAACCTCTAGGGAGCTGCTCTCCGGTCTTCAATAAGCTCTTAGTCAATACTCTTCCATCTAGATATGCTCTCTGTGACAGTTTTAATGGACTTTTGCACAATCTCAGCTAACAGGAGGGTTTTAGCTTCAGACTTTGTATCGACTGTGTTGATCAATGTGCATAGTTCTGTCAATTTGTATGTCATACTGTAACAGTGAACCCCCCTGGAAGAATATCTACATTTTATAAAACATAGGAAAACCTTTACAATTATAGCCCTTTTTCAAAAGCATGAGAGGAAAACAAAATAGTTTTTCAACCAGGCTGAGCAAATTTATATTCTGGCAAGTCAACATTGAAAATAATGAACAGTTAGATATTTAAAATCATGTTTTAAACTTTGTCTTGATTATAGACTGAGGTTGCCATCATTTATTTTTGCGAACTACCTCATGCTTTTTCCTGTGTAATATTTTGGAAAGGCCTAATTTTACTGTTCTGGAATAGAGATATCAATCTGCATTGTTGTAATTTTCTTGTTTACATAATGGCTATTTTTAATTAGTAACAGCTCAACAAAGTAGGTAATTCTGTCAGAAGCCAATAGGAATAAAACCTGTGTAAATTAGAATATTGTTCATGCATTAGAACATATGATCTTTGTATCCCCAGAACTCATGGTTATTTATGGGATTTGGTGCAAAACTGGCTGCCACCTTTTCCTACAATTACTTGTGAGTAATTACTTGTGAAGTGCTTAATGATGTTTTGATGTTATAATGTGCTATAAAAATGAAAGTTCTTTTCTTTTAGATCTATAAAATGCATTACTGTTATTACAATTCCTGTAGGAGTCCTGTAGCTCAGTGGTTAGAGCACTCGCCTCGCAAGTGAGAGACCTGGATTTGATTCCCGGCAGGGCGAAATCTTGGACAAGTTTCCTTACTCCACATGACTGATAATAATCCCTCAAGGAAAAAAATAAAATTGGTCACTTTAATCCAGACTGTTTATGGGACACTGCTGTACACAATTGGCTGCCGCGTTTCGCCCACAAATATACAGTCAATTCACTTTACAGTATATTCTGTGAAGCGCTTTGAGATGTCTAGAAGACGTGAAAAGCGCTATATCAATGCAAGGATTATTATTAGGATTAATACACTGTAAAGTGTAGTGATTGCCAATTGCACACAACTGTACCTCTTGTTAGAGGTGTTGCTAGGATGTTGGTAAAGGCAGTGAGATTTAAAGGGAAAATGGATACCTTTGAAACTGAATTATATGTTCTCACATTTCTTTTCTACCTAGATTTTATATTTATTTCTGCTTTGCTTCTGTTATTCTTTTCTGTGTACTTGTAAGCAGTGATTAACAGTCCTGAAGAAAATCATACCAATAATCAAGGAGGCTTATAATTGAGTGAGTAAACCGTAGAGATGGGTGATAATTAAGTGAGTAAATTATAGATTGTTTGGCAGTAGTTAATCAACTTTACAAGACCAGTAGAATGGATAATCAAGAGGAAAAGTAAAAGCACAGGAGGAAAGAGGAGCACAATGCTAATTACTTGTACAGACATATATTCAGTTGTACATTAATGAAGGGTTTCCAAATCATCTTATTGTGGTGGATATTTATGCTCTGTTGTTGCTTTAAACATCGTTGCTTTACAATTTAAATATCTAGGATTTTCAATGTCTCTGCAAATGGTTGTAAACTTATTTGTATATGGAGGAATGAAATTTGGTGATTGACATACAGTATTTTGTTTCAAAATTCGACCCTATTTTTGAGGGAATGGGTGATGCAGTGAACATTGACCTCTTATCTTACATCTGGGTTCAAATTGAGCCTCCACTAATTGGATGAAAGTATTCTCCCAGATGGTAGTAAACGAGTTTAGGCAGTTTCAAATTCCTTGTGGACACGAGTCAATAACACAACACGTATTAGCTGAACCATAGTATTGTTATTTCTTGATTACAACACAGAAACTAGCCATTCATTCAACCAGCGCATGCCTGTGTTTAAACTCTACAATAAATATTTAGTTGTGAGTGATAATACTGAATGGCGAAAGGGAGACAGATTATTACGTGGTAACAAGATTTGTCATTTTGTAGTCGGATGCCAGTGTGCCAAATAAAAAAANGTCTGAGGAAAACTGCTGTAAAAAAAACTGCAGTATAATTTTACAGTGGATCTCCCACATCTGATTGTTGCTGTGGAACCTCAATTTACAACATCTGTGTTTCTTTTCCATTTCCATTCCCTTGTTTTAAGCAAGGTTGAGTATTTGAATGAATTTGAGTCTCAAAGAATATTAAATAAATTCCATGTTTCAACCTATAATGTAAACTGTTTGCAATCACTTTTGGAAGAGCAAGATCAAAATATTCCACCAGAATTTTAACTGGAGTGTTTTTTTTATGTTGGATATTCTAATATAGTATAGGTGACATACACCAGCTGGGCCAATGGCTAGTTTCTGTGCTGTACAATATATGGATATCATCTATGCTTCTATGACTGCTCTAATTTTGATTTAATCCTGTGAAAAAATAATTTGAATATTCTCCCTACCTTATATGTTGACTTCAAGTTTACAAAGACACTGCAAATGTTTCGTAAATGTATAGGTTTTAATTTTGCTATTTTCCTTTCAGTTGACTGTTTACCTATTTCATACATCAGGTTTTCTCTGCTTTGCATTACATAATATATAGTCTGTACATAATATTTTTCAGTTTCCATAATTAACTTTAAATAGAAAAAAATTGAGTTGGTAAGCATGCTTGGTAGTGAATACAAAATTAAGAAATGTAAAATATTACCTCTGGAGATGAATGTTTATTCCTGCTTAATGTATTTCCACATGAAACAAAACCCAATGCACAGGAAGTTCTCATAAATATAATTTTCCTGTAAATGTAGAATTCACCAAATGCCAAATTTTTGGATTCATAGTGTGTAATGTTTAGGAAGTTTGTGCTCATTTCTATTTTTGATTTCTTCACCAAAATATGCACAGTTCATGTAGTATATTTTTATTGCTAACATTCCATATGAATTGAAGGCAGACCAGTTACTACATAAACCTGCTTTTTGTGGATACAACTGTGCACCATTTGTTGGGAACATCACAATCCCAAACATCTAAATTTATTGAGATGATTTGCCAATGCTACTAAAGAGAGCCCTTAGCTAAAAATGAATAATAAAATATCTGAAACTTGTAACCCTACAATTCACTGTAAATGGGGAGATTCAATGATCCAACAACAGATTTTGTTTATATAACACCTTTCATGTTGAGATGATTTTTCAAAGTGCTTCACAAAGCTGACTGCGAGCATGACCTCAGTGAGGAGGGAAAGGAAAAGGCGACTGAATGTGTGATCAAAAATGTAAGACTGAGGCAGCAGCAAATGAAGCCAACAGAATGCTGTTATACTACCCAATTAGTGGAGTTCAGATCAACATGTGCCTGGGATGTACAGAGCTCTGGTGTCTCAAAGAACGTCTGGAATATTGTGTACTGTTCTGGCTACCATGACTTAAGGGGGCTGTCCAGACTCCAGAGGAAGTACAGACACAAGCAATGAGGAATAAGCTTCGAGCAGCAATTAGATAACCTTGGGGTCTTCACCCTTGGCAAGAGACATCTCATAGGGCACCCTTCATATATATTTTTTTGCCTATAAATATAAACTTTGCAGTTTCTCCTGGGAAATGCTTTGAGACATCTTAACTAAGTGATAACGCATTATATCAAGTGCAAGGATTATTGTTATTAATTACAAAGGTGCTATGTAAATGCATTTTGCTGTTGGTGTGGATGAGGACCAGAGCAAATTGGAGGGGAGGGGGAAGAGGATGGCAAGTGAGTAAAGGCAGAAGTGGATGATGTTGCAGAGCTGAGGCAAAACAGAGCTATTCAGAGCTCGGGAAGGGGTTAAGGATGTGTTGTGTTTTGACTACAATAACGGAAATATTATTTCTAGGCAAACCGTACTTTGCCTATTAATAGACATCTAGCTATGGAGGCTTCATTATAATTAGATAATATAATAATTATGCAGAAATAATGAAGTTTGTTGGGACCTGGTTCTGAGATACTATTTTTTGGGTACACACTGAGCGTTGCTGCGGAATAATCATCTTGGTCTAATACCTTTTGTTCTGCTTGAAACCTGATTTAAGCACTTGTTCAGGGTTACCTGCTGTGAATTTGCATATTCTATAGTCTGAGACTGTTGAGTGATGTGATGAAGCTTGGTGCATCAGCCATGAATCTAAAATGAGGACACAAGGACAATCCCACACAAAAGCATGTTTGTATTGACAAAACCTGTAATAATGTCAATCAGTACACTACATCCACCACTCAACCTGTATATCAAACCTGAATAAACCTGCATTAGGGGGGCGTACCTCGTGTTGGATTATATAAACTCCCTGTGAATTGTAAATGATCCAAATCAATATAACTGTAATCTAATGTAAAATAAGTATCAGGAGACTTCAATTTACCAACGTACTTGCAAAGGTGAAATATATGTGCTTTATGTAAAGCAATATGACTGAAATGTATTGGGATATAATAGAATGTTGATTTAAAGATTATTTTTGGATTTTAATAAAGTATTTACTAGAGGAAACCATAACTAGTGTGGGGTTTGATTTGTAAGAAGTAAATTGTACACTTACATAAAATCATGTAAAATCATGAATATATGCTGCTTCAGTGTCATGTCACTGCAGCACGACGTCGGGAGAAATTGGCTCGTTTCCAGGTCAGATGTAGATTGGCTAAATTTGTGAAGGTCTATCTGTATGCAATAGCCTGCAGACTTAATTTAAGAAAGTCTCCTGTGAATTATACCCTCTAGCAGAGGAAGAAGGAATTTCACTAAATTTCTCCATCGTTCTTGTTGACTCATCATGGTCATTGATTTTAAACAACACACTGCCCTGCGCTCCGGGGCGCTTTTCTGAGCTCCGGGGCTCTATATAAATGCAAGTCCTTGTTTTGGTTATTGTTGTTGAAGCAGGAAGTGACATTGGTAAAACCTTGCAATGAAGCTGAAATAGCTGAATGGTTTGGATCAACTGGTTGCAATTGTCATTGCTTCCTGTTTTAGTTATACGTATTGCATCAGAAAATCATAAAAATGCCGATATCGGCATTGGAACTGTTTGAATCTCGTGAGCAGAAGATTGCGAATAAGCTATCTTCTATTTGTGGGATTCAAACTGAGTCATATACCTACCCACTGAAGGCCAACAAACAAAGTGAGGCCATGGCAGCAGAGTGGGCCGGTAGGAGTCTATATGCGGGAATGGAAATTTTAATTCCTCTGTGGGATTAAATAAGTATAAATCCATTGAAATTTGTTTAGATCCACAATTTAACAATGTATATAGGTAGAAGATTACCATGCGTGTCTGCAGTCATTCTGATCCCATATGGATGTGATTGTCTTCACAGCTGCCAGGTTTTTAGTGCATCCTCTTCCTACTGTGAGAGCCAGGACGCTGTTGATGACTAGCTACTTCACTGTGAGCAGGATTGTAACTGGAGTTTTAATAAGTATAAACACAAGTATATGATTTGGAAATGACTTCCCATTTTTTTTCTGCCTGCTTGGCATTTTCAATTTATTTTCTTCTTTTCTGTTCTTGTTCTTTAACTTTGTCTTCCCTTTCGTGTTCACAATATTTCCTGTTTTTCTTCTTGCCTCAATCCCTCTGTCTAGCCCCTCTTTGCTTGTCTTCAAATCACACCTGAAGACTTTCCTCTTCGATTCTGCACTTCTCACCCTCTCTTTCTGGCTTGGTCTCGAGCTTCGCCGATGTTAAACACTCTGAGATGCTACTTGTGTGAAGGGTGGTATATGAATGCAAGTTGTTGTGGTGATGGTGGTTGTTTGATTCTCTTTCATGAAATAGATGGAATAATAATTATAAACATTGAACTTTACTCATAAACCACTGATAACTTTCATGGAACAGTATAACTCCCAATATGCGCACTAACTGGGACTGTCCCACTGTGGATATGAAAACAGTGCAGATATCAAGTCATCATGCATAATAAAATGTGATGTACAACACTACCTACAACCTTACCTCACCAAGATGTCTGTGAAGTTGCAGCTGAAATATTATGTGCAGTAGTGAATGCTGCACTAGAGAGGATATTAAATCTATAGAGATGGTACATTGTACATGCACAAGGATGATACAGAGATCAGGGCACAGTAGTGAAAAGTGATTGGAGAAACTTGGACACTTTCTATCGCAACAGAGAAAGTTGAGGTGTGATATGATGGAAATGTTTATGGTAATAAAAGGGTTTAAGAGGATAGATGGAAAAGAACTAACAGTAGAGCCTTGTTATAATGTAGTTGTTTAGGGTCTGTAGAATCCCAACCCATTTTATGGTGAGACTGCAATAGCTGGTTTCAATGACATGTGCATAACTGGTTGGCTTACTACCTGCATTAAAAAGATGGCAGACTTCTGGTTCACCAGATTGTTGTTAAACATTCATTCCTGAGTGCCCCCTTTCTCCCTCTCCCTAAGTAAGCAAGGTTAATGCCTCTGGGGAGAGAATACTGTCAAAGGGAAAATTTTGATACTGTTTGCCTGTGATGGAGTTCTGTGTGAGTCAGACACCCAGTTGACCAAACACGTTTGATATTTCCAACCTCAGCAATTCCTGCTTACCTCCCCCAAATAGATGGTTATTTTGGTGGTCTTGTAATCTCTTTTAGTACACTGTTTAATATCCGATTAATCCTATTTCTATTGATGCCTGCTCTGCAACAACAACAACAAGATTCCATTTATAGAGCGCCTTTCACGTCGGGAGGACGTCCCAAGGCGCTGTACAGTTGGGTCAGGACCCGAGCAGGGGGGAAATGGTCAGGGTGAGGGGAGGGAAGGGAGGGAGCGAGCGAGGAGGGGGGAAATGGTCAGGGTGAAGGGAGGGAGCGAGGAGGGGGTAGAGAGTCGAGAGGGGAGCTGAAGGCACAGTCAAAGAGAAAGGTCTTGAGACCGGCCTTGAAGGAGGAAAGGGAGGAGGCGGCGAAGGCACTGGGGGATGGAGTTCCAGAGCCTGGGGGCTGAGAGGCTGAAGGCCCGGCCACCGATGGTAGGGTGGTTGGGGGGGGGTTATCTCTAGTACAATTTTTAAAATTAATTACTTAATAAATCTGAGCGAGGTTTCAGATACTCAATTAAAAATCAAAGAAATTGGGTTCTAAATGATTCAAGAAAGAAAATTCACTGGAAAAAAGCAATCTATTGTAGATTTTGCATAAGTAATATTGGAACATTGTATTTTTGCAGACATACATCTGAATTCTGATGAAAGAATAATTATTTCTCAAATATGTGGAAAATAAAATTGCTTTGAGCTTTTCAAGATGACTCTGCTTTCAAGTTAACAGGGTAAATGATTGAGCCAGGAACTGCTATCTGAGAAGCAGAAAGCCAGTGCACTTGAGACCAAAGTAAACACTGCACTGTCCTTGAAAAACAGCTTAGCTCTGCAAAAGATGCTGAAGTTCAGGATCATGTTTTGTTCCTCGACTTTCTTTGCAGTCCGATTTATTTTTATCAAAAGTAGTTTCCTGCTCCTAGTTAGCAACATCAGCAGAAGTTTCTGATGGCAGTTTATCATGTTTTATTGCACTTTATCTGCTTATGGAGACCTGGGAGGACGAATAGACTGATTGTACCTTGAAAAAATCCAGTGTCCCTTTCTTGAACAGGTAATGAAGTAAACTATACTCTATCTTTGTATCTTCTTGGGATGAAAATTTGTACATGGTTCTGTGCTATCAATAGTGCTGTCTACAAATAGACTGCATATGCTGTATTAATCTGAGTTTAAACCATCAACAGTTTTGTTTCATAGTTTCCTGGATAGTCACTGATGTTGAAGGAAAAGGTTTGAGTTAATTTTGCCACTTATTGTAGTTTAATTGGAAGATGGTCTATGTATTGTGATACTTCCTGGAGTCTTTGGATATTCCATAAACCTGAATGTGCTTAAGATATCCAGCATTCAAATCTATGGCGTGAGGGACAAATATAATTCAATCTTTTTTATATTGACTTTTGTCTTGAATTTGTGGAATATTTGATCATTTTGGAATCTACCCCACAGGTATGAGAATTAATTTACCACAAACCTGCAGGGTCTTTGAGTGGTCCAATCCGTGCTATGAAATATTTGACTGTGATTTATGAATTGAAAATCTACTGTGTATTCCTTTCTACGAACGCATGTGGTTTTCATAGCACCATTGCTTTTTTTTTGGTAACCACATTAGCTGTTTGAATGTTGTAGTGAATTACCTCTGTTACATAAGGTGAACAAGTGCCAAATATAATACCAAAGGAAACACTTGTATTGGCAGATAAACAGCACAGTCGTTGGTAATTTAAAAATGTTTTATTTAAAAACAGTTTTTCAAATCCATATCTGAATGCAATTATCTAAATTGGTTGAATACTTGCAGGTTTATACAGCTGTATTGATGGATTACGGTATCTTAATTTGAAAAGTAGACTGCCTTAAATGCATCTTACTCTGATTAGTTTTAAGTGGGTAGGCTATTAAGGGCCTTCAATATAATAATGCTGTTTTGCATTTTGTAGTAGTTTTATTGCTTCTGAAAAATAAATAGGGTCTAATTATATACATAAATGCAATCCATGTAATTTGTTATTTTGACATTTATCTATTTTGTATAGTATAAATTAGGAACTCTTGTCAGAACTGTCAATGGTGTAATGTTTTTGAATCTCCTGGGTCTTATCTAGAAGCTTTATTATAAAAATGCAGCATTTATAACTTTTAACAAATTTTTATTTAAAATAAGTTGTATAAATACAAAATTGATTTCCTAATCCACAAACGGTGATGAAAAATAGTTTTAAACATTTCAAGTGTTGCACTTTTCTCACTTCAACATACTCTCCATGAATGTCACAGGGAGAAGAGTATTTATATTCTGTTTTGTCTTACTGAACATTTATTCAGTAGCTTCATTAAGATTTTTCCAAATAAGATACGATGAGCATTTTCTTCATTTCATGCACACTGGTTTTAATGAAAATGAAGAGTTCCAAGCATTCCTAATGAATAAGGTAACAATAACTTGTGTTTATTCTACCCTTCACGTAGAATAACATCTTGGAGCACTTAAAAATGATGGGGTTGGAAAAGAATTTAAGTGACCATAGAAGTGCTTGAAGAGGTAGTTTTTAAGGCAGGATTTAAAAAACAATTAAAGAGGGGTGAGAAGCAACAACACAATTGCATTTGTATAGCGCCTTTCACGTTGGGAGGACGTCCCAAGGCGCTGGACAATCAGTGTTTCGGACCCGAGCTGGTAGAGGAAGGGAGTTTCAGAGATTAGGGGTGGTTCAGAACGAACTTGAGCAGCAGGCTGGTTAGCTGAGTGGAGGGAGGAGACGAGCAGGTTTGTTAGTTGAGAGTGAGCAGAGGTATGAGTTAAGGGAAGATCAGAGAGAGAGGTGCGAGGGGTAAAGGGATTTATAGATGAGATTGGGAACTTTGAAGTTGACTCACTGGGCATTAGGAAGACAGCTTGGTTATGAGTGGGGTGAAGAGTGTGTAGAGTTTGATGCGGGTAAGGATATGGGCAACAGTTTTGGTTAGCTAAAAGCTTATGGATGATAATTATATTCATAATGCACCTTTTCACGTGGTTGAGACATCTCAAAGGGTTCAAAGAAAAGATAGTAAAATATAGTAAATGTGTATTTTGTGGCCAAATGTGGCAGTTTGCACACGAGTGTCCCACAAATTTAGATTTAATGACCAAATTTATTTGGGGATTGTTGGCCAAGACATCAGCAGAAATGCTCTTCTCTTTTAGAGTAGTGCCATGGGATCTTTAATGTCCACCTGAACAGTTTTAACTTCTCATTCGAAGAATGACACCTCTAACAATGCAGCACTGTATTGGATTGTCAGCACAGACTATATGAGATCCAAGACCTGACCATTTGACTCAGGCTACTAACTGAACTAGGCTGACACACAAATGGATGGTGGTATTGGAGAGGCCAATGAAAAGTTTGAAAAGTCTAGGCTGGAGATGCTAAAGGGATTTGATGGCACCACGTGAGGTAGAACTGTGTAAAGTATTTTTTAATAAAGCTGGAATACGCTTTAGTTTCAAAAGAACATATCTTGTACCAATGTGAATTTTTCTGCTTTTCATACCAGCCAATGTTGACTGAATGAGAATGCTAGTTTCGGGCAGTTTTCCTTGTGCGATCATATGCACTAGGAAATGAAGGTTAGACTGTCCAAAGTAATTGTTTATCCCTCTTCTGGCTTGTCCTTACAGCTTGTAGAGAGAAGAGAATTTCTTCCCATTAGTTTGGGATGTACACTAATCAGCCTATTGTGCCATCCAATTTCAACTGTAATAAATTTAGAATTTAATATGTACTACTCGTGATCTTTAAATCTGTCATCCTTCTAAATTTTGCTGGGAGCCCATTAAACAACAATATAGCACCTTTCACATCGGGAGGACATCCCAAGGCGCTGGACAATCAGTGTTTCGGACCCGAGCTGGACGTCGGAAACCAGGAGAGTGGATGGCAGTGGGGGAAGGAGGGTGATCTGAGGCACGGTCGAAGAGGAGCGTATTGAGACAGGTCTTGAAGGAGGCAAGGGAGGGGGCAGGATAGATTTCCAGAGGGTGGGGGCAGAGTGGCTGAAGGGCTGCCCTCCAATGGTGGGGCAGGTGAGGTGGGGGACGTGAAGCAGGCTGGAGCCCGCTGATCGGAGAGCGAGGGCAGGTTGGTAGGGGTTTAGGAGGTCGCAAAGGTAGGAGGGAGCATGACCATGGAGGGCTTTGAAGATAAGGACCAGGATCTTGAACTGTATCCCCTTGTGTGATGGGAAGCCAATGGAGTCGGGCGAGGATCGGGGTGATAAGTCACGGAGGCTGGTGCGGTGGAGGGCACGGGCGACAGAGTTCAGGATGATCTGCAGCCTATGGAGGAGTTGGGGAGGCCGACAAGCAGGGACTTTGCATAGTCAAACCTGGATGTTATTAATGTGTGCATGAGGGTCTTGGCGGCCTGCAGTGTGAGACAGTGGTGGAGTTGGGCGATGTTGCGGAGGTGGGAGAAGGCAGAGCAGTCAGGGCACAAGACGCCAAGGTTCTGGACTGACTCAATGAGGTGGAGTGTGCATCCCTGGATGGTGATGCTGTCAGCACCTGAGGTGTGGAGGAGCTGACGGGAGCAAATCAGGAGAGCTTCGGTCTTGTTGACGTTCAACTGTAGAAAGTTAGCTCTCACCCAGGACTTGATGTCTGACAGACATTCTGTCAGGACAGCAGTGATCCTGGAGTTGAGGGTGAAGGCAGAGAGATAGAGTTGGGTGTCATCGCATACATTTTGACAATTTGAGCTTTAATTTTCCATGTTCATTTCTTGATAGTGAGCCATGCATGTTTCTCTCAGTGCAAACTAATCATACAGCAAGCTTCATACTTTGTCTGCACATGCTGCTGTAAATGTATTTCTCATAGCATGGTGCCTAATATTTTCTATAGCGCTTCCATTAGTGGAGAAATGTCAGTGTTTTACCTTCCAATTATCCCTCCACATTAGATTGGCGACTCATGCTGGAGTATGTTCTTTAAATCCCTGCAGTCCTCTGTGTATTCTAGGTTTGGCTGTGGGACAAGTTATACTATTGTTTGCACAAGATAAGAATGGTGATCTGTGACTCTTGATGTGAAAGGCGCTATATAATCTGTAACCTGTTGTTGTAAAGTCTTGCAACATGTATAAAGCAATAGATCAGGATTTAGCTTTAGGGGGAACATAATAATATCAATAATACTTTAGTTTGAGATAGCATTTGACGGAGATACACTGAACCCAAATAACATTTGATATAACTAATTACAAAAGGGGAAATGAACTCAAATTAAGAAGGGAGATCAACATACAGTTGATTTTTTTTTGGTCATTCCACCTACACATTGAAATTCCAGAGATAGATTGTTCGAATGGAATACACGTGCTCTCCCCGGAGGGACGCATCCTGCTTAACTAATTCCGGAAAGTATTAGTTGCAGGTTGGCAAGTAGCCAAACCTTGGGACCTCAGAGAGTGTGTTGGGGTACTCCTGGAGTCTAACCAGCTAAAGCCGCATAGCTTGCCATTGATTTTGCTGTCTGGCAAGCTTTCCCGCTGCTTGTCCCGCTAGGACTACCCTACCCTTTAGAGCTTTGGGCTATAGGGTTAACAGGAGTTGAGTGCGATGACTCCCTGCCCCCAGTGACTGGACTGCCCTTCCAGGTCCTGCTGATGAGCCAGACTGGCTGTGCTGTCACCAGCAGTGCTCTGGAATACTGTGGACCCGCTTGGCTCAGGAACCGGTCTACTGAGACCACCACAGCGGACTTTCGATTTTGACACTCCATCGCCAGGCATGTCACCTTGGAGCCAGTTCAGCTTCAAAGAGACCTCACTTACCCCTCCCCCAAAGGAGGTTAAGACAGTTGATATTTAATAATTTACTCAAATAGTGATGAATATATGGACCAGACTGTCAGGGAGGCGAGAACTATCAGCAAATTCAAGAGTAATCTGATTAATTTTTCGATAAAACACATGATTGAGAGGTACAAGAAACATAACTTTGTGACTAAAATTGGGATTCAAAACCAGAACTTTTTCTGCAGTGTAGAAGGGAAGTCAACTTCTTACAAGGACAGGCTGTACTTCAGTCTGAAAGGGGGAAATATACCCTTTGGAGGCATACATGCTGAGACAGGATGCCTGCGGATATGGTTGTTTAGTCTTAAGGAATGTGCAAACTTTATTATGAATGAGGAAACCAAAATGATCACTGGGTTACTGAATATTAAGGTTGCCCTATAAGCCAGTTTTTGGCTAGATTTGTCAAGTGAATGTACAATTCACTTCGCCCACAAAATATACAGTCAATTCACCTTACAGTATATTCTGTGAAGGGCTTTTAGACATCTCGAAAGTGTGTTTTGGCGCTTTATCGAATACAAGGATTATTATCATTATAATAAACCACTATAATGGTTGGCTGACTGCTTTGACAGCATTTTCCTCAGTAAAAATTACCTGAACTTGAGACATCTGTTATTTTGGTGTTAGTCAAAGTACATCAAGGAAATTCCAAAATGCTTGAAGATGAGACGCACGTATAGTGTATAAATTGGCTGTAACTCATGCTCCATAATAAAAAAAAGTATTACTTTTTTGAGTCCCAGATATCCACAGTCTGAAGATTGAAGTCCTCCCGACGTGAAAGGTGCTATATAAATGTAATTTTGTTGTTGTTGTAGTATCTAAAATAAATTAAGGTGACAAGAAAAATTTGGAAAACTTGAAATACTAATGCTCATGTAGTAGCTACTATGTTGAAGTTGTGCTTATTTCTGCGCCTTGCTCCAAACTTCTATTGGTTTGTGTACTTATCACATGCACATCACATTGGCTAAAGGAAGTGCTGTTTTCAAAGGAGTGGGGAGCATGTTACTGTCAACTCAACTGTTAAATATGAATCCTGCAAAAGTAATGTAAATGGCTGATGCTCAATTTATTGTATTTGTTTTAAACTGTTCATAAAAGAGGTTTAATTTTGGTGGTTTAAGTAAGAAAATGTTATGTAAAGGTTTAGATAGATATTTGTAATTTCTGCATTGCTGTATACCCAAGCTATTAAACTGGCCTTTATTATGAAATCTTCTGGAGTAGGAGGCTTGTTGTGTGTTGCTGTATTTATATTATCATTCTTGTTGCTGAACATGTATGCTGTATATTATCATCCTTACTGCTTTTTTCAGTATATCTGAAGAGTTGGACCAGATCAGTGAGATGATTCAGATATTTTTAAAACTATATTAAAAAATTTCCCTATATATTGTAGCGTTTAATAGGAAATTACATGCTCTACTAATTGGTACCTTGAAGTTAATACAGATTTCATATAATTGGTCTAAATAACTTTTTTGATTAAAGCAAAACATATTTTCAGATCTTGTATCGTGATTATGCAGTCCTGAAATTTTGTATTCCTTACATTGAAGTAAACCAGAATAACTATGCTAGAAATCCTGCTATATACGTGTTTACCCTCCCAGCTGATGTCCCCTGACAGAGTTTAGTTTCATCTCAGTTCCTGCATTCCTTTCCTGCTTGAAGAGATACTGCTGTTTATCATTGCAAGGAAAACTGCAGCTGCTCTTGGTTAGTCAGACTGAAAATCTGGGCCATGGAAAAAAAAGGGAGGGGAAGAGAAAGGTTTGTGTTTAGAAGCCCCAGCTGTGACCATTAACAGAGCAACCACTTAAATCTGCTAGGAGTCGTCTTTCGAGCAGGAAGGTAGGTGTGGAAATCTCTTGCTCGGGTTGTGGTTTAGTGCATTTCTAGACTTCAAACCAAACGAGTTGATCACTTGTAAAACTGGTTGCATGAAGAGGCACAAGTCTAGCATGGGAACACATTTTTTATGGTGAAGGTAAATTGATTGATTTTACTTAAGTTGAAAGTCTGGTTAGAGTAAACATTTCCTGTGGCCTTTCGTAAGAGGATAAATAACTTCAGGAAGACACTATTGCAATAACAACAGTTAGTTCACCTTAGACGGTAATGTGAGGTCTCATATTGTGTTTGTTAAAATTGTTAATTGTAAAGTCTAGAAGCTGTGAATTTTTGGCAGATATTGGCTTGATGTCACACTCAACCTCAAGGAATGTGCACTGAAAGTAGTAATCCAATATAATAAAATATCAACCCTGGCACATCAGCTGGAGGCTTGTCACTGAGCAGAATTTCTGCCTTTCTCTGATTTTTTTTGTGTGCTGTGAGAGTTGTTACCTCTTAGACATCTTTAAGATTGTTAGCAAATGTTCTTTTTATCATGTGGTAATGCTTGAATTATTTTGAAATGCTCAGCAGGAAGGAAACTGGCTTATTTTGATTATAAAAGTTAAGGTGTGAGAGCAAGAGGAGGAGAGGTCAAGTGAGCAGGGGTTCTAAAAGGGTGGCTTTTTTTCCAACTACCTCCACTTCTCTAAAACTAGTGGTTTTCTAACATATTGGAAACATTACAGATTGGATCAACCACTTGGATTTTGAATTTCTTTTGGTATTTTTTTATTTCTTGATTTTGTACACTAATGTTTTAAAATCTGCTGAAGTGGGTTCAGTGTATTGGATACGGTGTTTTTGTTTCCAGTGAAATCCATGCCAGTTGGATTTCAGAAATGGCTAAAATACCAATTTTAGCCATTTCTGAAATTTTTATTTCATGATTTTTTCCTTCTGTTGATAACATTGCAACAAAGTTCTAATATGTCAAAATTATCTGATTTTTTATACATTTCATGTACTTTCTTTACAGAAAGTGGAATTGTCAGTTAAAATGACAGTTTACCCTAAGTAAATTATGTTTTTCATAGGAAATCTAGTGCAAAACATAAATTGGAGCTGTTTTGGGTCGGATTCTGGATTCTCACTTCAGAAATATAAATGCAGCAACTGGGGGTCATTTGCAGTTCCATTTCTACATGGTTCCTTAAAGGTTGTTGCGTGGTCTTGCCATTCTTACTGTTAAACTGGCGTGTGATTTCCAATATTGGGTGTTAATAGTTTAATATTCTCAGCAACCCCCACCTCCCACAATGCAATAACTCGAAGGAAGTTTAAAAAAATTGCTTTGCTTCTAGCAGTACTGACAGCCAGCACAGTCACTTGTGAGAAAGCTGCAGTTTGTTTTTAGTTTGAAGATAAAAAGAAACCAGTAACATTTGTTCTACTGTAGGTTTAATAGCCTAGTCCTTTGTATTGAGATCACTGCTAATTTGTTTCAACCCTTTGTGTCTTGTAATTTGTTAGTTTTAAAAAGAGGTTTTTGGAGCATGTAAAAGATTGGGGGAAGAAGTACAAATAAAGATGATTGATTGCATTGAAATGTGTTGTTCTTTTAATGCAGAAACTGTGGAAATGTTGGTTGAAGGATTTAATTCACTTGGATTTAAGAGTGGAAGAGAAAACCTTTTTTATCAGTTTTAATGGGTCTGAACTGATTATATGTAGTGTGCAGAAAAACGTTATGGACTGACTGTCCTTTTTGTCTATTTTCTTATGCTTTTTAGAGACATTCGTCTAGTCAGAATTTTCAGGTCTTCATTTTCTACTTTATGCAGCACCACTATTGTGAAATAAATTGAAGCCAAGAAAGGTCATGAGTTGGAACCCAAAGTTCTCTGCAAAGTCTGAGTCCAGCTACAACTCACAAGCAGCCTACAATTAGGCGACCTTCCCAAAATACATTGCATAGCAATAGTATTACACTGTTAGCTTTTGTATACAAAATTAAATAACGCAAACCTTGTTTACTCTCAAAAGTTTTCAGAGGATTTTGTTTGTAGATGGTTTAAGTTTGAATTCAGATTTTAAACTGTTGACATTTGAATTTGCAACCTAAATTAAATGGATCTTAGCATTTTTATACTTATACATTTGTTAAAAAATCTGGGACTTTATCCATAAGCCTTCTTCCTATAATCTGCAATTTGTGCCAAAAAAATCCATGTAACTTTTTCTAGACTTGTCTTTTTACGCATTGTGGTGTATTGTATTTTGGTCTAGCCTATCATTTAGGTTTCTCAATTTTAAAAATGAGCAATAATGTCAGCAAAATCTACTGACATTATGGAACTCCATCCCACATTCACTTTGCCTCGCTCCCTCCCTTGCCTCCTCCAAGACCCGCCTCAAAACCCTCCTCTTCGACAGAGCCTTTGGCTACCCTCCCTGCTCTCCACACTCCCCGATCCCAGCTTGGGTCCAATTCCTCCTGATGTGAAAGGCGCTATAAAAAAAATTGATTTTGTGTTGTATTTGTTTTTACCTGGAATAGTAAAACTCCCGTGAGCATTATGAGCTTGCTGAAAACTTGTTTCCTTTTTATTGCTGAAATATTATTGTTTTGTTTAATACGAGCTCTTTTGCTTGAGTACAAATAGTGCTGCTTTGACTAAATGTAAATCAATTTCATAGTATTTATCAGCTACATAATAAAGAAACAAATCTTACCATAACAGTATAAATAAGATTCCTTGTGGCAACGATGAAGCATAGTTGAAGCTAAGATTGTTTGCAACTGTATAGTACCACAATTGTAAATACAATGGCATGGGGACAAATCTGAAAAATAGGGCCAGTGGTGCAGTGTTGTGGGAAGCAAAGAATAATGTAGGTAGTTTGGGGTTCTTGAAAACATTATTATGGATATTATTTTAGGCCCTTGAAGGACTTTCTAATATTGCAAAGTCCTAATATTGCAATGTATGCTTTGTAATATTGTTTAACCCCAGCAGCTTAATTGATGCTATTTGATGACCAAGAGATCTATAACTATAAAAACAGCAATACAATACAAATTTTCATTTATTTGTTATACTTGTCATCTTTTATGTTGGGGGTACATCCCAAGGTGCTGATAGTTGTATAAAATGGTAGAAAGGGAATAAATGACCCCCCCCACACACACACCCCACTGTGGAAGATTGTTTAATTTGAATGTTAAGAACTTCAATTTTTATTTAAACAGCAGCATGTTCAAAATGTACCTTTGGAAAAAGTCATATTCTTAGTATTTAACTTGTAATGTATTTTTGATGGAACAAATCTTTTCTGGTTTAACTTCAGCTTCAAGCTGATGTCTAAATAATCCACTTTTGCAAACAATTATTGTTCTACTGAATTACCAGGCATTTCAGAGTGGTATGGTAATCCTTCAACCACTTGCATTGCACTATATTGACATGTAGGTCAAATAATTGCTCTCTTTCTCTTTTCTTTCCCCTCCCCATGTAAAAATGTGGTGTTGTTTGAAAGTTATAATTTTGTAAAGCAAATGGTTCAAGAAGTCTGAACCATTAATTGTGCAGAATTATAGTTCACATGCTACAAGTCAGTAAACAGATGTTCCTAATTTACCTGGTCAAAATAAGCCAATTCATGGAATGAACTTCATAAATGCCATCTGATTTTCTGTTGTTTAGTACTTAATTGGTTTGGTCTTTCTTTTCCAGCTACATTTAGCAGCCCTGGCATCTCTAAAAACTGACATAGTGGACCTCAACAAAAGACTACAGCATACAGAACTGGAGAGGGACTTGTTGGAAAAGAAATTAGCAAAATCTCAGGTAAGTAAAAAGCAGAACATAAATGAAATTCTTTCAAAGTGACATCAACAGCTCTTCAGGCATAGAGTGAGCGTAGGAAGTGAAATTAATGATGACCTGACGACAAATAAATTACCCATTTTATAAGCACAAGAAACTGACAAGTCAGTGCTGGAACCCAGGTACACTATTGGTTAGTGCAGGTCCACAATTGAACCACACAATAAATGAGGCAGCACTATAACAGTTTCTCTGTGGTCTATTCTACAGCCTATTAAAACAGATTATGGGTCAATTATATCTAAAATGTATCTGTAAATCTATACAAGATTGAGTGATGAGAAATCTGATTCATCAGATGCCTCACTTGTAAATAGAGGTTGTAGATCACAACTAACTAGAAGGTCTGTGTTGCCAAACTGCCAAATTTATTTTAAAACTAAATTATAGTTGCATTTATTTTTTATAACTTTTTAATGGGGAGCAGAATATTTAAATTGATTGCCTTCTAAATGCCTATTGGAAAAGGAGATTTAAAAAAATTATATACATTTGATAATGGGTTCCTCAGGATCAGTTTGCTATATCTTCTGGTTTCTGCTGCTGCTGACTTAAGTTTGCAAGCATAGTGATATGAATTCTTTATTTCTACTCCCCCACCATTTCCTCCATTCTGCTAATTTAGGCCTGTTTTTGTCTCTCACCTATAATAATAATACTAACCCTTGCATTTGATATAGTGTCTATCATGTCTTCAAGATGAACTAAAAGCGCTTCACAGAATATACTGTAAAGTGAATTGACTGTATATTTTGTGGGCAAAATAATTCACCTTCTCTGCTTCATCATTCACAGGTGTACTCTCTGGAGATACTGACCTTAAATTGCTCCACCCTGCACCCTCCCATTACAATAATTACACAGTTGTAAAAACATTCTTCTGACAAGACAACATAGCACCTTTCTTATACTATCATAAATAGAAGTGCAACTGTTACTGAACTAAAAATACAAAATGCTGATGTGGTTATATAGAGAAATTTTAAATGAAACACTGCCCTAAAATCTACCAATCATCCAGTCTTATCTCTGTACTTACAATACAGTACAATATACAATTAAAGTAAAAACAGAAGTCACTGGGAACACGCAGCAGGTCAGGCAGCATCTATGGAGAGAGGAAAATTAGTTAACGTTTCAGGTTGATGACCTTTCGTTATACACTTAAAGTATCTGGCAGCTTTCACATTGGGGGGGATGTCCCAAAGCGCTTGACCATTTTGTCTGTGTCCAAGAACTTACATTTGCAGCTGAGGGGGATGAGGAGGGGAAGTATAACTGAAAGCGTGGTCAAAGTTTGAGGCGTACCTTGAAAGAGGGGAGGGAGCAAGTTGGAGAGACGTGGTAATGGAATTCCAGATAGGGGGTGGCAAGCGGCTGAAAGCCTGCTCTCCATACTTGTCACTTTTGGACAGTTTGAGCCAATGTCTATCAGGCTGATAAGAACTGAGCAAAGGCAGACTTTTGAGTGGGAAGCACAAATAGTTTCAACATCATAAAGTGTGATGCAGTATAATTTGATATTGGACAAGCATACATTTAAAATGATATTAATAATGCTTACATTTGGTATAGTGCCTTTCCATTGGGAGGATGTCCCAAAAAGTTTCACAGGATATACTGTAAATTGAGTGAGTGTGTGTTTTGTGTTCTAGAAATGGAAAAGTACGGGGATGGAAGGGTAGAATTTTAGAGGTCCAAATGTAACTTGGTAAAAGGTAGTTCCCAGTTACAGAAAGAAAATCACTTGCCTTCTGACTATGTAAGTGACTGTGCTGAGCTAGGCTAACACGAAAGTCGTGACAGCTTCACCCTTTCCTCACCCAATGTTTAATGATGAGTGTGATTTCTTGTTGATTTTCTCCCTTCCGTCTGTGGATAATGTTGTGGACAGTAAAGCTCATCAAGTACCACCAAAGTTGTGCATCAGATTACTCTGCAAGGCCTAGTATCAAATCTGTCACCATTCTGCTGCGTATGGCTCAGCAGATGTTTGCATCTTCCTTTCTCAGTATATTTTCCTTCACATACTCAATACAGTATCGTCTGTTGCTTTATAATTATTTTTACCAAATTTTAATGAACACATTTTCTTTTAATATTTTTCTGTAGGTCATGGATCTTGATGCTGATTTTAATATAACAAGTTTTTTTGATAAATCTGATTCTAGCATCAGAATCTGAGTTGAATGTTGCTGGTGCTGGTTTATGCACAATCCTATTCAGTGGCTGTAATTAGGCATTACAACAATCCAATGAATCTTGCAGTACCATGAAGTGTGTAAGAATAACCTGCAAGTTTGGATTAACAAAACACCAGTGGAATTTCATTGTTGACATCTTTCCAGCTCTCTACATCATTTACTTTCTGCAATTTTTGTTTACCTTTTATTTTATTTGTTTGTATTTGTAACTTTTCAACTTGTTAACTAAATAAATATTTAAGTTAATTTGAACATAAATTCTTTTTGAAACATTTTATTCTGTACCACTGTAGCAGTAGAGTTTTATATACCACCGTAGCAGTAGAGTTTTTCTAGTTGCTTCTATATATCAGAAAGCTAAACAAACTCCAGATACCCTAGCTACTAGTTTGTGGAGTCCTGTAGCTCAGTGGTTAGAGCACTCGCTTTGCAAGCGAGAGACCTGAGTTCAATTCCAGGCAGGGCGAAACCTTGGGCAAGTTTCCTTACTCCACACAGAGCCTAATAATAATCCCTCCAAAACCAAAAACAATAATAAAATTGGTCATTTTCAATCTACGACTGTTTGTGGGACATTGCTGTGCGCAATTGGCTGCCGCGTTCGCCCACAAATATACAGTCAATTCACTTTACAGTGTGTTCTGTGAAGCGCTTTGGGACGTCCCCCCGACGTGAAAAGCGCTATATCAAATGCAAGGATTATTATTATTATTATTACTTGTGATTAGGCCGTATGATCTGGGAACTGGGGAGAAAATTGCATATTTCTTCGCTATGTGCACACCTTTACATTTTGATGCTCTAAGTAGTGTATTTCCATTAGTAAACCACACTCATTGGTGAATCTGCTACCAAATAGGCAATAGTTTATTAGGTTTTAGAGTGCATTCTCAATTGAAACAAGGCAGCATGGAAGACAACTTTCATTGAAAGTTTTACTGGAGCTGTATCCATTTTGCAAACTATTTTTTAGTATGACAACATATGAAAGGATTATAATAAATAGATAGGTTCTGTATGTTCTACATTAAGAACCGTTCCCCATGTGGTAAAGAGAAGGTAATGAATTGAAAGGAAGCTTAGTTTAGGTACAGTATTTCTTTTTCTTTGATTAATCAATCTTCCAAATACTAACTCTCCCAACACACATCTCTATATTTGTATAGTCACAATATGTGTGTCCTGTACTGTACTTTAGTTTTTAGTCCACTGAGATAATCTAAGTTATTTTTATTTTCGCCCTTCCCCTCCCCGATTTTCTAGGTCTCCCCATTTACCATCCAAAGTGGAGAGGGCAAGCCGCCTGCTCCCAGGCCACTGCCAATGCCACAATATAATTGGCTGCTAGGAGGTTCACAAGATTGTCCCGAGGTGAGACTCTTTCAGATTTTCCCTCTCTACTTGTGGGAAATGCTTAGCCCTCACTTGATGTCTCTTTGGGATATCTCTATGCAGGTTGTGTACTGTTGTTTCACAAAGGATGTTAAAACAAAATGATCTTAACTTTATTGATATTTCTTTCCCCTCACTTATGGTAAAACATCTTCTTCTAGTGTGAACAATCGCATCTCATGAGGGAACATGAAGAGGTTCAGGAAAGGACGACCCTACGTTATGAAGAACGCATCACTGAACTCCATAGTATAATTGCAGAGCTGAATAAAAAGATAGACAGGCTACAGGGAACAACAATAAGGTGAGCGTGAATGACCATAAAAACATTGGATTAATTTGAGGATTTAATAGAGTAGGTTCTGGCTGTTGCAAATGCCACTTGGATTGGAAGATTAATTGGTATGAGTTTACTTTGAATTTATTTGGGGATTTGTTTTTATTCTTCAATTGTTTTTAAAAAGGTTATTTTGTAATATACTGTATTGCTAGAGAGCTGTAAGAATAAACAAATGAAGCTGTATAAAAGATGGCAGTTAAGCTATAACCAAAACACAAAATACTGCAGATGCTGAAAATCTGAAAACAAAAAAGGAAGTTGCTGGGAACACTCAGCAGGTCAGGCAGCATCTATGGAGAAAGGAAAGTGAGTCAACGTTTCAGGTCCACGACCCTTCATCAGAACTGGGGCATGTTGCGAGGGAGAGGCTTTTAAGGGCTAACAAGGGGAAGGCTGCACAAGGAAGACAAAGGAGAAAATGGGGTGGAGGACAGGGAATGATGGGTTAAAAAGGTGTTAATGATGCAGAACAAATTGGAACAGCGCAGGCGACCGTGGATAGAGAGGTCAGAGTGTGAATGGAAGGGAGAGTTGAAATGGCAAGAAACTGGAAGCTCGGGGTTGTGCTTGCGGGTAGAACAAAGGTGTTTGGCAAATTGGTCGCCCAATCTGCGTTTCGTCTCCCCGGTGTAGAGGAGACCACGCACTCTGACCTCTCTATCCATGGCCTCCTACGCTGTTCCAATGAGCCCCAGTGCAAGCTCGAGGAACAGCATTTCATTTTTCTGCTAGGGATCTTACAGCCCTCTGGCCTCATTATTGATTTCAGCGATTTCAGACCATAACAGCTCACCCTCGCCCTCTTCTGTGACCATTACCACATCATCTTGGTCCCAGACGCACCTTTTCTCTCCCTGATATGCCTGTCACATCCAGGCTCAATGTCACATCAAGTCTCAATTACGGAAACTCCCTCCTCATCGGCCTTCTCAACTCTTCCCTTCACAAGCTGCAGATCATCCAAAACTCTGCAGCTCGTGTACTCTCACGCACCAGGTTCTGTGACCCCATCACTCCCACCCTCGCCCGACTCCACTGGCTCCCCATCCCCCAGCAGATTGAGTTCAAGATCCTCATCCTCACCTTTAAGGCCATCCATGGCCTTGCCCCCTCCTACCTCTCTGACCTGCTGACTCCCTACCAACCTGCCTGCTCCCTCCGTTCATTGGGCTCCGGACTGCTCCATGTCTCCCGCCCGACCCGCCCTACCATCGGTGGTCAGGCTTTCAGCCTCTCTGCCCCCACAATTTGGAACTCCATCCTGAGGTCCCTTCCCCTCGATTCCTCCCTTGCCTCCTTCAAGGCCGGTCTTAAGACCCTTCTCTTCGACCGTGCCTTTGGACTCCCTCCCACCTCTCTGCCTTCCCTCATCCCTACACCACCCCTCCCCCATGCTCGGGCCCCGACACCTGACTGTTCAGCGCTTTGGGACGTCCTCCCGACGTGAAAGGTGCTCAAAAATGTAAATTTGTTGTTGTTTTGTTGCAAGTTCTTTTTCCCCCCCCCTTTTTGTTCTGCATCATTAACACCTCTTTAACCCATCATCCCTGACCTCTACCCCATATTTTCTTTGCCTTCCTTGCCCTGCCTCCCTCCTCTCTGTTAGCCCTTAAAAGCCTCTCCCTCCCAAAATGCCCCAGTTCTGACGAAGGGTCATGGTCCCGAAACGTTGACTCACTTTCCTTTCTCCATAGATGCTGCCTGACCTGCTGAGTGTTCCCAGCGACTTCTGTTTTCGTTTGCAGTTAAATTATATTTTGTTCAAAAAACAAGAAGTCCTCTTCAACAACAACAAGATTGCATTTATAGAGCGCCTTTCACGTCGGGAGGACGTCCCAAGGTGCTGGACAGTTGGGTCGGTACCCGAGCAGGGAGGAAATGGTCAGGGTGAGGGAAGGGAGGGAGCGAGGAGGGGGTAGAGAGTCGAGAGGGGAGCTGAAGGCACGGTTGAAGAGAAAGGTCTTGAGACCGACCTTGAAGGAGGAAACAGAGGAAGCAAGGCGCAGGCACTGGGGGATGGAGTTCCAGGTCCTAGGGGCTGAGAGGCTGAAAGCCCGGCCACGGATGGTAGGGCGGTTAGGGCGGGGGATGTGGAGCAGACCGGAGGGTACATTCAGTCTTTATATTCAAGATATTGCACCTTGGGACAAGATTTTTTTGAAGGGTATAATGTATTATTCTGCTGCCATTGTCCTCACTCATGCCAGGCTCTGCATCCTCATCACTCCAATTTTTATTTCCCTGTTGCAGAATGCATTGATTTCAAGATTCTCACTTTCACTTTCAAAGCACTTCACGCCCTGGCAGGTCCCTACCTGTCCGATCTACTCACACTCCACTTCATTACCCACCACCTTTGCTCAGATGGCTGAGGTCTTCTGCACACCCCCTCGTCCCTCTTCTCCACCAATCGTGGCCGCACTTTCAGCCACAATGCCTCAAATCTCTGGAACTCCCTGCCTCAATTCCTCTGTTTTGCCTCCATTTTACCCATCTTCAAATCGCACTCTCCTCTTTGGCCATTTCTTCGGTCACCTCCCTTCTTTTCAGCTCGATGTCAAACCACACCCCTGTTAAGCACTATGAGATGCTAACCGTGAAGGCCGCTATATAAATGCAAGTTGTTGTCATTGTGTTAGAATGGTGGAATAACATCTATTCCACCATGAAATACATTTTTATGTTTGTCAACATCAATCCTAGTCATTAAACATGGTTCATGGATCATATCAACTCAGAAATTAATAATATTGATTAAAAACATTGATTTTGGGCTCCCTTGATAACCTGGTCAGTGGATAAAGATACTATTTAGGTCAGCAATAAATTATACAGGTTGAAGATTGCAAATTCAAATCCTAGTCTGTGCTGAGTTAGCAAATCTCAGCCATGGAACCGGCACTAGATTTTTCTTCCTTAACTAGGAGCTCTATAGTTGACCTCTAGGTTCAGGAGGGGAAGATCACATTGATCTTCCGTGGTTCCTTAGCTAACCCAACAACACAACAGCAGCAACAACAATTTGCATTTATATAGCGACCCTGATAGAGGGTAGCGTCCCAGAACGCTTGACGACGTGAACTGGGGGGAAGTGACTGGAGGCATGGTCGAAAAGGAAGGTGTTCAGTCGTGACCTGAAGATGGCGAAGGAAAGGGCAAAGCGATGGGATAGCGGAGGAGTGTTCCAGAGTTTTGGGGCATAGTGGTTGAAAGTCCTGCCACCAATGGTAGAACGGAGGGCATGAGGGATATGCAATCAAGCGTCGGAGGCAGCGGTTATTGGGTTGGGGAGTAAGCAGGTCAGAGAGCTAGGAAAGTGCCAGTGCATGAAGGGATTTGAAATCAGTGATTGTACAGACCAGAGATGTGTTTAATGATGTATTTAGGACTGAAAAGGTATGCCATGGATTTTGGAGTTTGTTGAGCATTGCTTGAGGGAAGTGTTTAATTGGAAGTTTCAGAACATGCCCATTTGGGTAAAGTATAATTGTTGTTGGAAGGTCAAGATCTATCCCCTAAGGGGAAATTATTTAACTTGGTGAAAACTTAAGTCACGTTATGAGTGTTTCCTGATGTTTGCTGTATCAGATCGGAAGTAAGAACCTTGGAGATAATCAAGCCTCTTTTTCTGCATCAGTAGCAGCATATTGGGTTGCTATCAAGCTTAATTTCAGTCTGTGGCATAGAACATTTTTGTCAGGCTTGCACAGTTTAGAATTTGAAGATTCTATTTAGGTTAGCAATGACTACCCTACTCTAAACTCTTTGCAATGCAGTATCAAGCTGTTTCTTAAATGAGTCCACGTAAGAAATCTATGCGATGCATGGAACATATTACCAATTAAAGAATGAAAACCCGACATTTACTTTATATTTTTCCAAATTCTGGAATTCTGAAGACATTGCATGCCAAAGTTCCTCCTCTCCTCATTATGAAATACAGTAAACTCCTGGTTTACTGGACACCGGGTATCCAGAATTTGTACTCAGATAGCCCTCGCTATCTTCAGCTTGCAGGATTCAAACAATTATAATACCTTTACTTGCATTTTGCGGCACTGAAAAACGCTGGTAAATGCAGATACTGGCATTGTGGAGTAACTCAGTGGTTAGAGCCCTCGGCTCACAAGCGAGAACCCTGGGTTTGATTCCTGGGCAGGACGAAACATTGGGCAAGTTTCCTTACTCCATAAACCTCTGTTTGCCTAGCAGTAAGTAGGAACTCGATTGTTAGTTAATTGGGTAATAATTCCTTCAAAAAATAAATAATAAATCAATCCACAACTGTTTGTGGGACACTGCTGTGCGCAATTGGCTGCCGTGATTCTCCCATAAATGTACAGTCTATTCACTTTGCAGTCTATTCTGTGAAACTCTTTGAGACGTCTCGAAGACGTGATAAGGCACTATATCAATATGCAAGGATTATTATTGTAATTACACTAAGATGGAAATTCTGGCTCTTCCTCTCCCTACTTCTCCATTAGTCCTGCTAGCTGGGGTTTTAGTGTATTTGTTTCTTTCAAACAGTTGAATTTTCCATGTCTCTTTTTTCCATAATTGCTGATTTCTATTCTTTTGGCAACCGCTTTTAAATAAAACATAATCTTTGTGAAATTGAACTGATTCTTCCTGTACCTTTTATCCGAAATGAACATTTCTAGGTAACTCCTAATTTTGGGATTACCAATTGTGGCATCAAGCTGCTTTCGTTTTCTCAGAGTTTTTAGTCAGAATGGTGGTGCAATCTTAATTATAAAATTATTGCTTCAGACAAGTTGCTGATAGCTTCCACTCATGGGATTAGAACCTTGGAAATGTGAATTATAGAAATCAAGTGTGTAGAGGACAAATTTTCATTTTCTGAGAGTGCGTTTGACAACTGCAGATCTTTGACAAAAATCTACAATTAATCAAATTGTGTTCCTTTACAAAGAGCTGCGTTCATGGTGGCCTCAGTTGATTTGATCATTACTACAATTTCCCAGAGGAAACCTATGGATTTTTCTCTTCAATGATTGCATCAGCTGCCTTTTAGTACACATTGAATAATTGTGTTTGCATGATTTCTTTTGTATTGTGTATTTATAGAATTTTGTGTATACATGACAGTGAAAATGGGAAATAAACACTTTTGAAACAATATCAATAATGCAGCTCATGAGTTTAAAACTATTTTTGTTACTAATTTTAGATGAATAGGAAACTATACTGTATTGAAATCAGAATCTTTAGTTTGAGTACAGAGCGTATGTCTCACAGGTTTGAAATGATTTCAAGTACTTGATAAAATCATTTAAGTACTTTTAATTGAACGTTTGAGTGGATGGCATGTTGTTTATTTCTTAAAGCTACTTTTTTTGCTATTTATAGATATTTAATAATAAATAATGTAAACCATTTTCTGAATTTGTTACATTTATGGTGTGCTTATGTGGACTTCAGGCTGCTTTCTAACACATTGCCTCTGAACCCCATCTCACCCCAAATTCTGCTGAAATCCTCATCCACAGCTTTGTCACCTATCACCTTGATTTCCGATTTGTTCTCCTCACTTGTTCCCCTAGATGCTAGTATTATTATTATTATTATCCACAAAGTTCAATTTATCCAAAATTCTGCTGCCCCATCCTAACCCTTACCAAATTCCGCACATCACCCCAATCCTTGCCAGACTCCACTGGCTCCCTCACTCTAAAAGCATCAATTTTAAGATCCTCACCCTTGTATACAAATCCCTTGCCCTTCCCTACCTTTCTGACCTGCTCATACGTCACTTGTGTGGGCCTGTTGTGAGTTCCCCAAACTCTCCACACCACCATCCGAAGCCATGCCTTCAGCCATGCCCCTAGCCTCTGGACCTCTGTATCTCCGTGCCTTGCCCTCTCTATCTTTAAATCTTCTTTGTCCCCATCTATGATCACCTCCACTGATCCCTTCTTCCTTGCTCGGCGTGTAACCCCACCGATGTGCTCCAAGCTGCATAAATGGTGCTATATAAATGCATGTTGTTGCTTTTGTGATGTAGTACCTAACAATATAGAATCATAAAAATGACAGCATAGGAGAAAACAATTTGGCTCAGTGAGATTTTACTAGCCCTCCACTGGAGTTAATTGATCCGATTCCAATTCTGTTTTCTTTCCCTGTAACCTTTTATGTTGTTCTTTCTTAAATGTTTATCCAATCCCCTTTAAGTGTAATGGCTTCAGTAGCTGCTTGTGGCAAATCCTAAATACCAGGAGATTTCCTTGGTCTGTGCCAAGTTAGCCGATCTCGAATGGGAAACATTAGGAGGACAAGAGCTAGATTCAGTGGCCCTGAACAAGAGAGGAAAATCGGTTTGAAGCTCTTATTCTTGATTGTCATCACTGCTAGAAATGTTCTTTTATTCACCCCATTGTAAACAAACAAGACATGATGAATAGCCATTTGAGCAATCTACTATTTGTATTGCCAATACTTACATAACTATGCACCAGTTATAATCAAAGAGAGCGATATGATTTTAAAAAATTCCATTTACGGCAGTGGATTGGTTTATCAACGTGCTGCATAATGGGCATAATGCATTGCCTTGGGACGTCCTCCCGACGTGAAAGGCGCTCTATAAATGTAATTTTGTTGTTGTTGTTGTGTTTGTGAATTAAGTAGTTCTTGAGGCCATCAGGAAGTCAAATACCTCACAATAAGATATAAATAAACAATGGAGTATTGTAACTTCCAAGCTTCCGGTGTTTACATGCATCTGTTGTTAACTGATTGGAAACGCATTTGAAAGATGTAGCAACAGGTCTGCTGTCTGCCTTCTGAGAATGGATATGTGTTCAAACCAAAGCAGGATAATCCAAAGAGAGAAACGGCAGGTGAATGCTGTAAATGAGAAGAGTACGATATATTATTTATGAATAAATTGAGGAAAAGATGGAGCATGTTATTAATCTTGTTGAGTTGCAAAATTTAAGCAAGGATTCTGTAAACAACTACTTTGATTTAAATTGTGAAAAAGTAATCAGCATCTTTAATTTTAGTAATTGTTTAGTTATTTTAAATTCAGTTGCATGAACTATCTTCACGCACTGACCTGTATGGGGCCTGTCTTGTGTACTTGGTCAAAAAACAAAAGATTATTTGCACACTAAAAACGTTATGGGTGTCCTGTTTAGCATATGCACCAATTCATCTGATTCGTGGTGGATATTCATTATGGTGGTAGGGTCATAGCAGCTTATTTTCCTGTTTTGTACATTTTGTAGAGATTAAGGATTCAAAAGTGTGTAGAATTTTCTTCAAAAGAGCATGATTTTTTTAAAATGGGATTTGATCCAAAAATATGCACATGTTCTTAATTGAATGCATTGAAGCTCTTAATTTTTACAGTCCCTGCGATGTCCCATATAGTTGCATAGATAATGTGGCACAGAAGCAGGCCATTCAGTTTTCATACTCCACATAGCCACCCCTGCTCCCCAACCTTTCTATTCCTCTCACCTACATTCTTTTGTTCCCTTTCCCTACTCTATGTATGCATCAAGTTAACTTTGAAATACATTGATACTTTTATTTTCAATTACAGGTTCCATGAGTGAGTTTCATATTCTCACCACTCTTTGCATGAAGACGTTCCTTCTTCCTAAGCTTCACTCCCTTTTAGATCCACTACTGGCTATCTTATGTTTATACCCTCTAGTTTTGGGCTCACCACCAGCCTATCATGTCCACCTTATTGAATCTTTTCATACTTTTAAATATCTCTGTCAGGTTGCTTCTCAATTGTCTCAACTGTAGAGAGAAATCTTTCTGATAGCTGTGTTTGCTCATCCCTGGTAATATTCCTGTAAATCCTTGTAAACAGTTAATAGATAAACTTGCCTTTAATAAAAGGAATGAAAATGATTAAGTGAGCAGTCAGATGGTAATACTGTAAGACTCTATTCTCAGACGTGACATCTAGATAGTTCTCAAGAAGCTGATCTGAGGAGATGAAACCCTTAGTGAATAAAATACAGTTCTGTCATGCACCATTAACTGTTGTAATAAAGAGAGATCTAGTTTATCTCCTATTCTTGCCTTTCTGAAAAACATCATTAAGCTTAACCATCTATCCATCTATCATAGTTACAGAGGGAACGTAAGAATGTACAGGAATGTCATTCATTTTAAAACATACTAACCGTAGCACTTGCTGTCATTTAAAATTTGCACTTGTAAATTGTACGAGTGATTTGTTTCAAAATTTAGTGTATTTTACACTAATTTTTGAATCAAAATGCTGAATTCCTTTATTATTCCATTGGATAGTTTCTTCACAAAGTGTGTGTGTGTGCGCGTGTGTAAAAGGGAATATATTGACTGGAGGGAAGTGTACAGTGGCGTCCCCCAGGGATCGGTATTAGGACCACTGCTCTTCTTAATATACATAAATAATCTGGACTTGGGTATAGCAAACACCATTTCCAAGTTTGCGGACGACACAAAGTTAGGTAGGGTGGTAAACAGTGAGAAGGATAGTAGCCAACTGCAGGAAGACATAGACAGTACAAGTCAGGAGGTTATAATTAACCTATATAAAACACTGGTTAGGCCTCAGTTAGAATATTGTGCCCAGTTCTGGGCACCACACTATAGGAAGGATGTTAAGGTATTGGAAAGGGTGCAGAGGAGATTTACGAGGATGGTACCAGGACTGAGGGACCTTGATTATGAGGAAAGGCTAGAGAGGCTGGGATTATTCTTGTTGGAGCAGAGAAGGTTACGAGGAGACCTAATAGAGGTCTTCAAAATCATGAGGGGATTTGATAGGTTAGAAAGTGAAAAACTGTTTCCACTGGTGGGTGTGTCGGTGACTCAAGGTCACAAATTCAAATTAGTCTTTAAAAGAAGCAGAGGGAAGGTGAGAAGAAATTTTTTCACGCAGCGAGTTGTTCGAATCTGGAACGCATTGCCTGCAAGGGTGGTCGAGGCCGATTCGATAACTACTTTTAAAAACGCGGTGGACGGGTATTTGAGGAGCACAGGTTTGCAGGGTTATGGGGAAAGGGCTTGGGAGTGGGATTGACATTAATTGCTCTATTCAAAGAGCAGGCACAGACTCGATGGGATGAATGGCCTCTTTTTGTGCTGTACGATTCTATAATTCTATGATATTAATGTACTTCCTCCAGTATTATTCAAGAGATCACTAAGTATGCAGTTATCTGTATGATAGTGAGCCTGTGGAATGATTCTGCATTTCATTAACTAAGCTATCTCATAGTATAGTGTAAATTTTAGTCTCCAGACTGCTTAGGTTTGACTGGTACGTTTGATAGAGCAACACAATCTCAAGTTTTTCTATAAATATTAAAAAAAAATTAATGAACAGATTTAATTTGCGAGCACGTTTGGTAATTTTGCTGCCAACAGCACTTGAAGAGTGTCTCTCCTTCAAATCAGTATATGTGGACATCCCCCAAAACTGTACATTTACTCATTTGAGTAGTTGAGCAAAACAGTTTTTAGCTCCCAGGTTCAATTAGTAAGGGGGAAAAAAATAGACTTCAGTTAAGAACAGGATTAGGGTTGCTGTCAATAATAATACTATAATAATGCTTGAATTTGATTTAGCACCTTGAACATCGGGAGGTCGCCTCAGAACTCTTCACAAGATAAATTATAAAATGGAGTGACTGTTACTGTAAATAGAATGTATGATGTTTCGTAGCGTATTGATTAGAGCACTCGCCTCGCAAGCGAGAGGACTTAGATTCCCAGGCAAGTTAACCTAGCGGTAAGTAGAACCAGGTTCTTAGTCCATTGGCAGATCACTTTCCGGGGGTAATAATCCCTTCAAAAAAAATAAGTAACATAATAATTTGGTCACTTAATCCACGACTGTTTGTGGGACACTGCTGTGTGCAATTGATTTCCACGTTTCGCCCATAAAATACAGTCAATTCACTTTACAGTATATTCTGTGAAGCACTTTGTGTATGTGTGTATCTCTGTGCTGGTGAGTGTGTGTAGCTGTGTGCAGTGACAGGCCTGAGAGGCAGAGGTTGTGACCTGGAGCCTCGCAGCCAGGACATTGGCGTTTAAATGTAGTGCACAGTGGAAATGCACCATTCGGGCCTGCGCTAGTGCTCCCCCTATCCCCCGGGTGGACCACCCAGTTTTTGTTAAAGAAAGCATTAATAATTTCTTTTTGCAACTATCTAATATGTGATATTTCTTCATGTTTAGTCTTAATAAAGTGAAAAAATATAGGTTGGCAGTAAACATACTTCTCAATAGCACCAACCCCTTGCAATCCTTAGTAAGATTTGCCAAATTTTCCCACAATTTTAGGCAAAAATTTCCACAATTTTCTATTGGCCCTGGTTAATAGAAAAATTCATCAATGCTTTAGTTGGCCCATCCCCTAAATTCCAAATCAATGTGGTGCATTTTCTTAGTCTTACCCTCCTCATCTGTGGTGAGGCAAATGGACAGCGCTACCACAATTTTTCTCCTGTGGAATTTCACATATTGTTTACTTTGACACCTTCAGAAAAACAGCATACTTAGGAGAATTGCCAAGAATTGCCAAACAGCATAATTGCCAAGCAAATAAATACTATTAGTTTAAAGTGTAGAGGAGCAAAATGGCATGCGGAATTTCTTAAATCTCACCACAATTTCTCTTATCACATCAATTCTCAAATGAGTAATCACAAATGGTCCATTTGACAAGCATCAACATATTTAAGAGGGAACTTGATGCATACATTCGGGAGAAGGGGGATTAGGAGGTGTGGAGGCTCATGTGGAATATAAACACTGTCCTGGATTAGTTAAAATGAATTGCCTGCTCCCTTAATGTAGCATTCTATGCAATTCTATGGAATTAATAAATTAAAAATACAAAATACTTCATTTAGAATACGAAGCTACATTCAAGAAGATGGATTGTTCCATCTGCAGCTCTTACTTGAGATTGTAAGAAGATTGTAATGACTTGAAATGAATATTACATATCTCTTGCAGACAGTATTTTCTGTTTGAACATTTGCTTTCAGGTTTAACTTATTAGGAGATACTGCATTAAATAACCCACAGATTTGTAACAACTTCTGTTGGGCAGAAGATACAAATGAAGTAATAAGGGTTAAGAGGTCAAGCCAAGTATTATCTAATTGTCTAAACTCCCAAATGAACCAAGAAAAGACAGCTTGTCTGGGTTATATAGCCTTGATATCAGTAAACAGCTGCAACTAATTTGGTGCTTACAATGTTTGAGGTAAAATGCTTGAAAGGGTTTTAGAGAGAGTTGTCTATTCCCAAAGGCACAGTGATGCAATTTTCACCAGAAATTGTAGGCCACGTAGAAGTCTGACCTGAAAACCTGAGAAGAAAGTGACTTGCAGTGCTGGTCATATCAATATCTGAAAATACAATTAAATTAGTTGTGGAGTCCTGAAGCTTAGTGTTGAGATCACTCGCCTCAGAAGCAAGAGGACCTGGGTTTGATTCCCGGGCAGGGTGAACCGTTGGGCAGGTTTTCTTGCTCCATATGCCTCTGTTTACCTAACACTAAGTTGGAACCTGGTTGTTAGTCAATTAGTGGATCGTTTTTCCGGGGGTAGTAATCCCTTAAAAAAAATTAATCACTCAATCCACGACTGTTTGTGGGATACTGCTGCGTACAATTGGTTGCCACATTTCACCCACAAAAATATACAATCAATTCACTTCACAGTATATATTGTGAAATGCTTTTAGATGTCTCGGGAGAAGTGATAAGGCGTTATATCAAATGTAAGGATTATTATTATTAAATCATCATAGAAATTTTCTTGCAACCTAACTACAGATTTGTTTTCCCTTTAAAGGATATCTAAGCAATTACTGTAACGTGGGAGTAAACCTTAAGTGTCACTTAAGCACAGTTTTGTTAATTTGACTAAGGAATTTTGTTGGCATCATTAATTGCCTGTGGTTCACTTATGTTTCCACTGTCTCTTGCCTTTGTTTCTCTTTGTTTAGAAGTTATAATGGAAGCCTGATTTATTTTCTTAAAGAAACGTTTTCCCTTGGTGACATCATCCGCAGACATGGGGTTAACTTCCACATGTATGCGGATGACACCCAACTCTACCTTTCCTCCTCTATCCTCAACTCCACGACCACCGATGTCCTGACAGCGTTCCTGTCTGACATCGAGTCCTGGACGAGAGACAACTTTCTTCAGCTCAACGTGCGAAAAACCGAGGCCCTCCTGATTGGCTCACGTCAGCGCCTCCGCACCTCAGGCGCTGACACCATCAGCCTCCAAGGCTGCACTCTCCACCTCTCAAAGACAGTCAGGAACCTCGGGGTTCTGTTCGACCCTGAGCTGTCCTTTCTCCCTCATATCCGCACCACAACTGGCACCGCCTTCCATCACCTCCGGAACATCGCCAGACTACGGCATTACCTCACCCCTCACGCTGCTGAAACTCTGGTCCACACCTTTATCACCTCAAGGCTGGACTATGGGAACTCTCTCCTCGCCGGCCTTCCCGCCACCTCCCTCCACACTGCAGGTCATTCAGAACTCTGCAGCTCGTGTACTGTCCCGCACCAGGCTTCGGGACCACATCACTCCCACCCTCGCTCACCTCCACTGGCTCCCCATCCCCCAGAGGATTGATTTCAAGATCCTCACCTACAAGGCCATTCACGGCCTGCTCCCCCTACCTCTCCGACCTACTATCCCCCTACTACCTGCCCGTACCCTCCGTTCCTCTGGCTCCGGTCTGCTCCACATCCCCCGCCCCAACCGCCCTACCATCGGTGGCCGGGCCTTCAGCCTCTCAGCCCCAGGCTCTGGAACTCTATCCCCCAGTGCCTTCGTCGCTTCCTCCCTTTCCTCCTTCAAGGCCGGTCTCAAGACCTTTCTCTTTGACCGTGCCTTCAGCTCCCCTCTCGACTCTCTACCCCCTCCTCGCTCCCTCCCTTCCCTCCCCTCACCATTTCCCCCTCCTCGCTCCCTCCCATTCTCCCCCCCAAAGCTCGGGTCCTGACCCAACTGTACAGCGCCTTGACGTCCTCCCAACGTGAAAGGCGCTCTATAAATGGAATCTTGTTGTTTTACATTGTGAGAAGTTATCACAGACTTTTTTACATTTATTTTCCTGCCTTTGATATGAATATACTGGTACAAATCACCAGTAGTTTTACATTTTGAAATCATTGAATTTCAAGCACCTTGGGATGACCTCCCGATGTGAAAGGTACTATACAAATGTAATTTTGTTGTTGTTGTTGAATTAAATACAGCATTATTGATTCACTATGCATACTATGTCATTATGATATTACTGCATGCTTTCATAATCTTCCTAAATATGTTGCCTCTTTCTGACAATGTGGCTGAGCCTGCGTGTATGCAGTATTGAAATTGTTTGCAGCCTTTCACGTGCAAGTGTTTAGCTCTTAAATATGGCATCAAATAAGAAATCTATTGTTACTCAGTAATGACCAAATGGTTCTTTTTTGTGAAGCCGTTCGCTGATTGTATGGAGCCATTAGTTATGTAAGGAGCTTTGGCTGGCAGTAGAATATAATTAAAAATTCACAATTGAGGTTAGTCATAAGATGTTTTCTTTGGGATAAGTAAAACAAATCAATTAAGTATAGGGACCAGCTGCTATCTAAACCTCAGTTTTCTCGTTTGTGTCGCCACTAGCCATTATGTGTTCTATTTATAACATGTTTAAATGAAATGTCAAAATTAATATTTTATCATTTTAATAGAGGTGACTGTTAAGTGCGTGGGTGTCATGTCAATTGCGTTTTATCTACAATCATCATATCTCACTCACTGCCAACACGTGGAAAATGTTTTTGTAACTTTTGTATATTTACCGAACAGAAGACTGGAAAAGAGGCAAAATTTTAGTTTTACCCTAAATAATAAAATAAAATAAGAATAACCCCATTATTCAATTTTTTTATTGGCACCAGATTCAAATTTGAAGAGCCTATCATCTGCCATTGCTATCCTATAGTGAGTTTTAGTTTCAGATCTTGCTCCAAAACGCCGTCCGGCGTGAAGGGCGCTATATAAGTGTAAGCTGTTGTTGATCTCGTCAGCCTGGCTCAGTTGGTGTTCCCCTCTGAATTAGAAGGCTGTGGTTTCAAGTCCCACTTCAGGACTTTGAAATCAGTCTTGGCTGACACTCATTTTGGCGCAGTTGTGAGAAAGCACTGCATTGTTAGATTTGCCATTCTTCGGATGAGACATTAAAGATCGCAGGACACTATTCAAAAAGACGAGGGAGTTTCTCCCGATGTCCTGGCCAACAATTCTCCAGATAAAAATTTGTCATTTACTTCATGGTTGTTTGTGGGACTTTGCTGTGTGCAATTTGACTGCTGCATTTGCTGTTGCTAAATTTCAGTGTAACTTATACAAAGTGCTTTGAGATGTCTTGATTATGTGATAATCAATTATCAATTATTATTATCAATTATCAATTATTGATTGTGTATCAAATGTATCAAATGTAAGAACTATTATTATTTTGTCTGGACTGGGTTACTAACTCTATCTGTCTACCTCTCTGTTTCTTTGTGTGTGTCTCCTACCGCTGGGTTTCCCTTTCTTTCTATCCGTCACTGTCTCTAATTTAAGTCAGAAAATCCTGAATGCTATCATCTCTTAAGAATTCTAAGTGGTGTGTTTATTCCACAGAGAAGAAGATGAGTATTCAGAGTTGCGTTCAGAACTTAGCCACAGTCAACAGGAGGCAAATGATGATTCTAGGAGTGTGGACCAGGATCAAACATCTGCCTCAGTACCAGAGAATCAGTCTATCATGGTATCTGCAGACATAGGTGAGACAAGTATCATCTGAGAAATTGTTGAACATGCGCAAAATGTTCTTCGATCACTGTTTTTTCTGTTGTATAATACAAATTATAAATACTAAATATTCAATAGAGTATTTTAAAAAAGTACTTTTTCAAACATTTGATAACAATTGTTGCTTTTAAAGGCAACAATTAGACAAGTGGAACTTGGAGTGCAACAACAACAAAATTACACTTATAGAGCGCCTTTCACGTCGGGAGGACATCCCAAGGTGCTGGACAGTCAGGGGTCAGGATCCGAGCATGGGGGAGGGGTGAGGGAAGGCAGAGAGGTGGGAGGGCAATCGAAGGCACGATCGAAGAGGAGAATCTTGAGACCGGCCTTGAAGGAGGCAATGGAGGAAGAGAGTGAAGGGACTGTGGATGGAGTTCCAGAGAGTGGGGGCAGAGAGGCTGAAAGCCCGGCCACTGATGGTCAGGCGCGAGACATGGAGCAGACCGGAACCCGCTGAAAGGAGGGAGTGGGCAGGCTGGTAGGGAGTCAGCAGGTCAGAGAGGTAGGAGGGGGCAAGGCATGGATGGCTTTGAAAGTGAGGACGAGGATCTTGAATTCGATCCTCTGAGGGATGGGGAGTCGGGCGAGGTTGGGAGTGATAGGGTCATGGAGCCTGGTGCACGAGACTACACGAGCTGTGGAGTTTTGGATCATCTGCAGCTTGTGAAGGGAAGAGTTGGCTTAGTGAGGTTGAGTGTGCAGCCGTGGAGGCTGATGCTGCCAGCGCCTGAGATGCAGAGTAGCTGGCGTGAGCTAATCAGGAGGGCCTCGGTCTGGCTGATGTTCAGGTGAAGAAAGTTGTCCCTCGACCAGGACTTGATGTCGGACAGGCAGTCGGTTAGGACGCCAGTAGTCCTGGAGTTGAGGGTGGAGGCAGAGAGATAGAGTTGGGTATCATCTGCATACATGTGGAGATTTACCCCATGTCTTCAGATGATGTCACCAAGGGAGAGCATGTAGGGGGGAAGAGGAGGGGACCGAGGACAGAGCCCTGAGGTACACCACATGAGACGGTGCGGGGGCTGGAGGAGAAGGCGTTTACAGAGATGCAGTGGAGGCGGTGTGAAAGGTAGGACCTGAACCAGTCAAGGACAGAAGCTTGGAGGTTGAGGTGGGAGGAGAGGCAATGGAGGAGGATTGAATGGTCCACAGTGACAAAAGGTCGAGGAGGATGAGAAGGCAGAGGGACCCCTGGTCACACATGGTCAGGATGTCATTTGTGACCTTGACTAGAGCATTTTCTGTGCTGTGGGCAGCACAGAAACCCAATTGGAGGGGCTCATGAAGGGAGTGAGAGGAGAGGAAAGAGCGAAGCTGGGAGGCAACGGCTCTCAAGGACCTTGGACAGCAAAGGGAGGTTGAAGATGGGTCGATAGCTGTGTGGGTCAAGGGAAGGTTTCTTCAAGGTGGAGGTGATAATGGCTGTTTTGAGGGGGGTAGGAACAGTGCCAGATGACAGGGAGAGGTTGATGATGTCGGTGAGTAGTGGGACAAGGAGGTAGAGCTGGGATTTAAGGAGAGGGGTGGGGATGGAGTCCAGGGAGCAGGTGGTGGGCTTCATGGACGATATGGTGGTGATGATAGAGGAGAGGGAGACAGGTTCAAAGGTGTGGAAGGAGGGATATGTAGTGGTCAGAGTGTGGGGGGGTGTTGGGAGAGTGTGTAAGTTGGGAGGGCAGTGGTTGAGTGGACTCCCTCAATTTTGGACACGAGGAAGTCAGCATTTCCTCACAGTGGGAGTGGGAGCAAAGTGTTTTATTGTTTTAGCACATGCACTATTTAACATTCAATAGGGAATCTCTACAATTCTCTAAATCTAATTTAATTCTGTTTGAGTTTTACAGAATACAGTTTAAATAATTTTCATGTTGGAAACTATATTAATTTGGGCTTGTTAAAGGGTAAAACAATTCTTGTGTACCTTTATGTAATGGATGCAAAATGTTCAAAATTTAAAATTGAAATGCTTTCACACTGGAGCTAAATTCGTTTCAGTGGACCCACTTTTTCTAAATAGGGCCATCAGCAGGGCTTCCTTCACATAATGTACATGCACAACACACAAGAAGCGACATCAGCAACGCTTCCTGTGCGGAACGAACCTCACACAATACACAGGAAGTGATGCCAGTGGTTACCTGATGACCCGGGTATCTGGGATATCGTGCTTTTGGTACGGCAGTAGACCCATATACTCAGTTCACAACGGACTATGCTCTAAGTGAACTTGCACACAACTGGGGCGCGTTGTAACGATCTATTCCTGTAAAACTTCAAAAATTGAAGCTGTGTTTTGTTTTACACACAAGGGCCATGGTGCATATATATGAGGTTTCTATATGTACACAGTGGAGGCCACTTTAACAGAATGCCGATTAACCCTGGGTGCTGGGTAAATTGGATAACACTTCCGGCCCTAATCATTTGTATTCGAGCCGTTATCACATCCCTCTTCAAAAAACCCACGCTCGATCCCTCTAATCTCTTACTCTGCTGTCCCATTTCCAACCTACCCTTCCTTGCTAAAGTCTTGGAGTTCATTGTTGCAGGTCAACTTCGGTCACACCTCCCTCCATTCCCTCCTCGAGCTACTGCAGTCTGGTTTTCGTCCTGCCTACAGCAGAGACAGCTGTGGGCAGGATAAAAGTCACAAACGACGTTCTCTCTATCTGTGACCAGGGCTCCCTCTGCCTCCTCGACCTGCTGGATCTCTCTACTGTGTTCGATACAGTCGACTTCGTCTTCCTCCTCCACCACCTCTCCTCCCTCATCCACCTTAGTGGCACCACACTCGAGTCTTACTTAACCAACCACCTCCATTTTATCCTGGCAAATGGTTTCTCCTCCTGTTCCTGTCTGGTCACCTGCAGGGTACTCCAGGGCTCCATCCTTGGCCCGCTTCTTTTCCTAATGTATATGCTCCTGCTTGGCGATGTCATCAGCAGACATGGGGTAAATTTCCACATGTATGCAGATGACACACAAATCTATTTTGCCTCCTCCAGTATCGACTCCAGGTCCACCGATGTTCTATCAACCCGCCTGGCAGACATCAGATGAATGCAATCTTCCTGCAGCTGAATGTGGACAAGACAGAAGCCATACTCTTTTGCTCCCGTCAACGTCTTCATTCCTGCAGATCTAAACTCCTCAACCTCCCTGGGTTCTCCCTCAGATTCGTCGAACCAGTGAGGAATCTAGGCATCCGGTTCGACCTCCAGCTGTCCTTCCTCCCCCACATCCGGTCCCTTCCTCCACCTCCACCACATTGCCCACCTCAGACCGTACCTTACCCCAAATGCAGCCGAAACCCTCGTGCGTGTGTTTGTCACCTCCCGCCTCGATTACTCCAACGCACTTCTTGCTGGTCTCCCCAGTTCCACTATTCAAAAAATCCAGCTCATTCAGAACTCTGCTGCCCACATACTGACCCGGACCAAAATCCATACACCCATTTTAACCAGTTCTGGACAGGCTTCACTGGTTCCCCATCACCAAATGGATCAGCTTCAAGATCCTTACATTCGTGTTCAAATCGCTTCACTCCCTGGGACCTCCAACCTCCTCACTCCCCAATCCACCACCCGGCACCTCCGCTTGACTGACACTGACCTCCTGCTTGTCCCTCGCACCCTCTGCTCCATCATTGAATGTCGTGCCTTCAGCCACTAAAACTTTGGAACACTGTCCCTCAATCCCTCCACCTTGCCACCTTGCTCCCTTTCCCCTTTTTCAAATCACACCTTGAAATCTTCCTTTTCAAATATGCTTTCGGTCAACTCCTCTCCCCCACCACCTCACCCTCGGCTTGGAGTCAGTCTCCGCCACTGTTAAGTGCTCCGAGACACTACCCTGTGCGGAGGACGCTATATAAGTGCAACTTGTTGTATTCTTACCTATTTGAATAAGTCTGTTAATTCGTACAACAATCGGTTAATCCGGATAAAATGCCGCACTGGTTGCTGTTGGATATACTCACTGGTGCCTTCTGTATCTCGAGTGGCTCCAGGATGGAGATGGAAGGAGTCAATCGCGAGTCACCAACTGGAGCTGCTGGTGAATGGGTGGAGTGTTCCAAAAGCGGCTCCAAGGCTTTCAGTCACCTCAGATATAAATATTTTTCACCTTACAGAAAACCATTTGTATTTAAAAGAATGCTACTGTTTAGGTCAAATTATTATACTTTTTTATTCTGTGTTGTCACATTATTCACATAATTGTGTGAATTAGAACTTTTTAAAGACTAAAGAAATATCTTCACTTTTATTTTTTTGAAAATGCTATTAATTTAGAATAACTCCATATTAGCAAGCTCCTTGTTTATAAGGTTATTGTCCCTTAATCATTAATGCAATGTGACAGTATTCTCCAAGGGATAGTAGATGTGGATGTCGCTTCCATTTTTTTAGTGATCCATCAATGTGGGTTAACAGCTGCTGCTACTTATTAAGTTACTTTAGAGTGCAGTAACTCTCCTAACACTGAAATGTTGTAATAGAAGTTTTAAATTGTTTTTCTCTACTTTCATATGAGATTTATTATGCAGGTTCTCTTCTATCCTGTTTCAACCTTGTTTCGTTGCTTGAAATACTTTGGCTTGAGATCCGAGGTTCAATTGGAGAAAAAAGGGAAGTGAAAATGGGAGTAGTTATAGAGTTTCTAGCATTAAAATAACAAAGTATGTAAGTAATTTACTGTGACAAATGAGAATACATTATTTCCATGCATCTTGGTGTAAATGTCAGTAGAAATTGCTATCTTGCACATGCTCTTTCCCTACTTGTCTATCTGCCTCCACCCACAACCTACTTCTGCATTTTACATCAATATCCAGTACGGAGAAATCACACACAGTATAGTTTTGTCCATTTTCGTCTGCTTTGTGCACAGAACAGAGGCGGATTAATATTGAAAATTTCACACTAATTTTAACCAAACAGCAGCATATTTACTTATACTATTGAGCACCAATTGCCAATCAATTGCCATATATTTTGTTTCATTTCTCATAAAGAAAGTAAACTGGATGCCGGATCACTTAGTTATTCTGTGTCCTATTTTCAGAGTTAATTTTCTGAATGTCTGTTGATTGTGAAATTTGAGGATTGACATTTGTATACACCTTTCACATGGATGTATTCTTTTGAAGTAGAATAGTTTTTCAAATTTTGGTCATAGTTGTTAATATAGTAATTTTTGTAGACACGAGTAATTCACATGTGTTTATTTATGCTTTGTTTTATGTTAGATACATGCAGTGACCTTAACTCGGAGCTGCAGAGGGTATTAACTGGACTGGAGAGTGTGGTATGTGGAAGGAAGAAAAGCAGCTGCAATTTATCAGTGGCAGAGGTAGATAGACATATTGAACAACTCACCACTGCCAGTGAGCACTGCGACCTGGCCATAAAGGTATTTGTACGAGTTAGTCTGTTGTTTGGATTGTCTAGTTTAACCATTGTCGTAAAACAATACTTTCCATGTTTTTCTGAAAATTCAATCCATGTAATCCATGTGTTCTTATATCAAAATGTACAAGTTTAGTTCAGTTCTGTTACACTGGCAAACTATATCCTGTTAGCTGGAGTTCAGATTGGACCAACAAATGGTCTTGAGAATCTTTCTTTGACCTCTAGTTGTGCTAAGAGACTACAGTTTATTATTGTTATAGTTCACTAAAATCCAATTGATTTGTTTCCACAATTTTTGAATGTACAATGGTAAAAAGACATTCAAATCCCTAACGTACAATTCATCCTCTTTATTTATTTTGTGGTATTTATTTGTACTTACCACCCCCCCCCCCCCCAAACTCAGTCCATGACGGCATAAATCACAAACTGCAAAGGTTGAGAAACTTTAAAGTGAAGCAACAACAGGCATTTCATCATAAATAATTGACATGAAATATTCTAGGAAAACCTGTTGATAGGTTTCCTATAAGGTTAATTAAGTATGTGATACTACTTCACTGTATGCATTTGCTCATCATACTAAGGTATTGGATTGCAGTGATTAGTTGTTCTACTAACTTTCTATAATTCAATCATTTAATGTTAAAAACAGGAGGAGGTTATTCAGTCTGTTTTGCCCGTTTGCTAGATTATGCCAGCTCTTTGATTCCTTTTTCCCCATTTTCCAAAGTATCTCTCTCTCTTTTAAACAATGTTATTAATACTGCATCTAACACTTGTATAAAATTGCTGTATAACTGGAAAACACTTCCTTGATTCTTGATCTCTTGTTGTAAACCGTAACATTCAGTACCATTATTGATTGCTTTCTGCACCTGCAAAATAGATTTTAATGATTTATGGACTTGAGACTTTTAGATTTCATGCTTGCCTACCTCTCCTAGTATTTCTTGATTATAACCTATTCTCATCCATCTAATGTCTCCTTCTTTATCGTTCTCAAACCTCTTGGTTTGTTTTAACAGAGGTATTGACTTTTTATTGAAGATGACCTTTGTATTCTGTTAAATTGCTCACGATTGCAATGAGAAATTAATTGATTGAAAAATTTAATAGAGCATTCATGCATTTCAAATTCTAAACTTGCTCTCAGTGCTTCTATATTTAAGGATTAGATGCTATATATAACTATCTTTTTCACTAATTCTAGGAAGTGTAATACTTCTTAACTTCCTTTCTTGCAAACATTGTTTTGCTGAAATCTTTGGCATTCTTAATAGACTGTTGAGGAAATTGAGGGAGTATTAGGACGTGACTTTTATCCCACCCTCACCGAGGAGAGATCTCGATGGGAGAAGGAGTTAGCGGGCCTCAGGGAAGAAAATGAAAGCCTCACAGCGATGTTGTGTAGTAAAGAAGAAGAGCTGAACAGAACCAAGGCCACCATGAATGCTATACGTGAAGAAAGAGACCGGTTACGACGGAGGGTAAGAATCTGTTTGAAATCCTATTCATCACTAATTGTAAATTAGTAGCAGTGTTTGCGGGCACGGTGAATGGAATAATCTGGGTATCCTGCTATTTTTCTGTGTTGGTGGGGAATGTTATAGTTCAGTTTTGCTATACCATGTGATAATTTTTAATATCTTACAATAGAGGGAGTGACTAGGGATTTGGGTTTCAGGAGTTCAGAGTTAGGATCACGACATTGGTTTGGATGAAAAAGGCCTTCTAGAACACTCACTCTAATGTCCTCCCATCACAACATCAAGCTGCTTTTTAAATGAGTTCGGTGTCCTGGCCTTAACCTCCCTTCTTTGGAACCTGCTCCAGTTGCTATTTACCCTCTAAGTAAAGAACTAGGACAAGGCTGTGGAGACATTTGAAAGTAAGGATGAGGAACTTAAAGTCAACACATTATGGAGCTTGGTGAGAATGTGGGTGATGAGGTTGCAGAACAGAATATTTTAGGTTAGTAAGGCTGCGAGAGACTCGAGAAACAATATTTTGATTTTGTTTTGTCTTGTGCTTCATTACACATTTCCTCAAGATTAATTCTGATTGAATTCGTTACAAAATATTGATTAGAGATTTCTGAATCAATAAATCTACTTTAAGATTCTGTAATTAAATTCAGTACTCTCTGAAGGATATTCTGGAGTACTTAAGATTAAATTAGTTTAAGACCAGGTTATTGATGCTTGTTACTAACAAATTTAGTAAAGTAAATGAACATCTGCATTGCTTTCTTTCCTGTGGAGAAACATTTTCTGTGCTTGATACTTTTTCAGAATTTAATTTTTTTAACGATTGGGGGATAGAGAATTTGCCTTTTTTTAATTATAATTTCCTATATTTTATCCTACTCTTTGGTTAATCGGCAACAACAAGGTATAAATTTAAGATTGTCACCCGAAGAATTAAGAGGGAGAGAGGGAAAAAAGGAGAATTTTAGGAGGAACAAATTCACACAGAACAGTGAGGTTGTGGTACTTGCTGCCTAAAGCGGTGGTTGAAGTAGATAGTGCAGATGCATTCAAGAGCACAATAGACCTTCCCATGAGAGAGAGAGGAATACAAGGGTGTGAAGGAGTAAGGAATGGGTGAAGACTCATATAGAGTATACAAAGCGGCCTGATGGTGCCAAGTGGCCTGTTTCCATGCTTTGGTACATTCTTTGTAAATTTTGTAGATTAGTAGAAACCTTTATATGCATAGGATTCGTAAAACATAGAATGCTTTGTCACATGTGACTTGAGTTTGAGATCAGAATGTTTAAGAGATAGTTTGATAGACCAGATTATCGGGATCAGAGTTGTTAGCACCAGTGATGAACGAGCACAACTTGGGCTCATTGGGCTTAATGCCATCATTAATACTACAATTGTTCAGATTTTATGATCTATTACCCAGCCAGGAACATCTTAAGAATACAAGCCATTATAAAAGACAAAAATTAGCATTGAAATTATTCTAAATTTTGCTATCAAAAGTTGTAGGTACAATTTTAGTGACATGTAGAAAGACATACTTGGCATAATTTTATAAATTAAATTAGCCTTTGTTAAATGAGCCTAGAGTTCAAAATCTAACAACAAAAAATACACAGAATCCCCTCTGTCATTGTTTAGACAATTTTACTGGAAGCATTTGTTGCTAAACTGCTTGGTTGGAAAATTATGTTTTTGTTTTCTTTGTGAGATTGTTAGCTGGCAGACTTTGGAGTTGATAAAGCTCCATTGATGATCATCAACGGGGAATTTAGGGCATAAAACTCACTTCTGTGAAATATTTAGAAAAGCAGATGGTGTGAATAGTGGTATTCAACCGTTTTCCATCAATTCAATTTAATTGGTTTAACTCAAAGTACTGAGTCTGCTTTTGTAGTTTTTTTGCATTGTGTTAATTGTGTAGTTTTTTCCAAATCAATACTGCAGTTTGTTTATAATAATCTTGCATTTGATATAGCGCCTTATCACGTCATTGAGACGTCTCAAAGCGCTTCATAGAATATACTGTAAAATGGATTGACTGTATATTTTGTGGGCAAAACTCGGCAATCAATTGTGCACAGCAGTGTCCCACAAGCAGTCGTGGATTCAAGTGACCAAATTATTTTTATTTTTTATTATTGAATAGTCTCCCGGCAATGAAACTTGCTCTCAGTTTGGCTAAAACATTCAAGGTTTCTGCTATGGTCAAATGATGATAAGATTGAGAAAATCACCCCCCCTGCTCCCATTTTCCTTCCTTCACGTTTTTCAGGCTTTGTTTCTTCCAAGTTCTGCCCCTTGGGTGTCGATCAGATGCATTTTTTTGGTCAGCTGGGTGTCTTGACACATGTGGAAACCCATCACCATGGTTAAGAGTCTCCAAACCCAACTGAGATTTCCATGCATCCCACCTACACTTGGAGATTCCCGAGATAGATTGTTCGAATGGAATGTGCACTCTTCTTTCCTGGATGGATGCATCCTGCCTACCCAACTCTGGAAAATATTAGGCGCAGTCTGGCGATAACCACAATTGAGGATTAACCCTAACCCTAATTGGCAGAGAATGGTAATTCACAACTGGAACATGTTTCCAGGAAGGGAGCTGAGGTCAGGACACTGGACTAATTTTTAAAAGCGTCTCGATACTGTGATTGGAGTACGTTTGGCTTGGGATTGTGCAAGAATGCGATCAAATAGGCCTTACCCCAAACTGATCTTGTGAATTGACAAAAGCAGAATTTCTGGTTCTCGAGTACACAATCTCTCTCTCCCTCAGAGGGGCAACTGACCAAGGCTGGAAGCAGCAATAGAGAAACAATTTTGAATTCTTAAAGTGAAATATTGAAGAGTGAGTAGGTGGAGGTCAGAGATAAAGCAAGGATTACTTAGATAATCTTACCAGAGTCTGATTCAAAAATACCTCATCCAGCAAGACGACTACTTCTACGACTAATAATCAATATAGACCTCACTTCTCTCCACCTCCCCCATCCCCAACGCAGCCCAACTCCACCTCAAGGGCTGCAATCAAACAAATTGCCTCAATCTTTAAATGTGCGCAGTGCCTAATGTAGGCACAGCATGCCAGCAAACTTAAGCGTGAAACATGTTCTACAGACACTGCAGGCTAAATAAAAAAGATAAAAAAATTCTTATCCTGTTTTATATTCCCCTCTTAATCCAAACTAGTTACCACATTTGCCTCTATAACAACATTCACTTTCATTTCAAATCAATTATATTTTATGAAGTCATTTATTTTTTACGTGAAGAGCATTACATAAATGGAAGTTGTTAAGACTTTAGAATGTGTTTGTACATGTAATATTCTAAAATTGTTTGTACGAACGCTTGATGAGCTGGAGATAATTTGAATATTTTTATTCCTGATGTTATTGTAATTTTGTTTTGCATCTGTTTGATAGTCTGCATAATTTTACTCATTTCCTAAAAATGATATCTGTTGGATACAATTACAGTGGTTTGTGTTTTTAATGCAGGTGCGAGAGCTGCAGACACGTCTGCAAAGCATTCAGGCATCTGGTCCAGCTAGTCCAAGCCGCTTGACTGCAGCAAATCGACCAATCAACCCAAGTACTGGTGAGCTCAGCACAAGCAGCAGCAGCAATGATATCCCTATTGCAAAGGTGAGTTTCTGTGGCCTCTGGCAATCTCATTGCATTATCTATAACAGCCACCGTCATTGTGCAGCTGCTGTGGAGGCTCCATAATTAGCCTGGAAATCGTATTGCCTTTCTCTTGAGAGTATTTTAGGGCAAACATAAAGGGCGCATGAACTTGTATTGTAGAGGGAGATAAATTAATATTAATTTGGAGGCTTTTAGGTAAAATTAAAGGGTGTCAACCTGCATTAATCAATGTAAGAATTAATTTTGTGATGTAATGCAGCTTTTGCAAATATTTTTTCATGCTATTGCACAAGCAAAGCAATTACTAATGTTAGCATTTTGTTCCTTGATCACGAGGTTGCTGAACGGGTAAAGCTGTCTAAAACAAGGTCAGACTCGTCTTCTTCAGACCGGCCAGTTCTTGGTTCAGAGATTAGCAGTATTGGTGTAAGTATTTAAACCCCATTAGAAGCAACAATTTTAATGGTTCATAATTTGCAGGTCAGGCCTCAATTTCCCAAACCACTCACTGGTAAGTTACTAAACAATTCATGTATCTTTTTGACAGACACATTAGTAAAGAATTGAGGTCACTTATGTATACATTGCAGTGTCAATAGATTTACTCTAATTTATACACTGACTAATTTGCCTGCACTGGCCTGCAGTCTTTACTTTGCAGATGCCTTTAAAGCAATATCAGCCTCCATTATGTAAATAAAATAAAAGCAAACACGAATATTCTGAATAATGTGATGTTTTGTTCAGTAAAATCTTTTAAATTCATTAGAGAGTAGGGGTTAGGAAGCAAAACATGTATCAGCTAAATTAATTGTAGGAGATTCAAGTGGAGAAATCAGTTGTCTCACTGGCATCCACATACACACGTTTTACAACATGATCACTGGAAAGTGATGTGTAGTGGGAACATTAGTTGATTTTTCCTTCTTTAATCCAAGAGTGGGTAGGACAATTGTGGAAGTAGAACTACTTGCTGACTGAGATCAGCTAACAAAGCATGTAATGTAAATTGAACCTACAACTACAATGTCTGTGTGGATTTGTGATGTATTGGGTAGACCCTCTGACCACTAGGTCATCTCTGACCACTCGGTGCTTCCATTTTAATAACCTCGCATCATATCTCGAGACCATATATTTAATATGATTTGTGCAAAGTATGAGTTATGTGAAACTTGCATACGTTATAGGAAATTCAATTGGACTTGGCAGATGTACGACTTAGGCGATTATATGATTTATTATAAAATTCAGACTTATGTGAAATTTACTGTAGTTGGTAAGGGTCAAGTAAAAATAGAATTTGGGTTGTATGTCTGATAGGCATGATCTTTATGAACAGAATGAGATCTGATTCTGAAGTGGAATAGAAAGAAAAGTGACAATTGTGGAAATTTCAAATAAAACGAACAATCCTGGAAATTCATAGCAGCCTAACCACTATCTGAAAAAGGAAAATAGTTTTGGTAATGACCCTTCGATGGGATTTATTTTATGTCAATTTGAGCGAGGTATTTATGTCAAAATAGAAATTGGATTTTGACAGATTTAAGATTTTTGCCATGATTTAAAATGATGTAGTTTCCATTAGCTTGCAGTCTCCCAATGTCGTTTTACTCATTTTAAAATGATAACATATGCTTCCTCTCCTTATTCTTCCTCCCAAATTGTATAAACTCACACGTTTAGCATTAAATTTTAACTGCCAAATCTTCTGTTTGTCTTTGGCCGCCTTCTTTGAATTGGAAGTTCGCTATTTTTGTTTCCTGTGATGTTTGTTTTTCTGAACATTCCATAAGTGGCTATTGAGTGTCCCAGAACTATAACATTGTATTTTATTATTTCATGTGCATTAATGTAAGAATTAACAGAACTAACATTGGAGCATATAACAGCAAATCTCACAGAAACCTGCATTGTCATCTCCTTCCATAGGTGTCCAGTAGTGTAGCAGAACACCTGGCCCATTCTTTGCAGGACTGTTCCAATATCCAAGAAATTTTTCAAACACTCTATTCCCATGGGTCAGCCATCTCTGAAAGCAAAATTCGTGAATTTGAAGTGGAAACTGAAAGGCTAAACAGGTAAAAACTGACAATAACAGCTTTAAACAGGCGGGTTGAACAGCTTCAGTTAACCACAGTGACCAAAGATGGATTGGAAGGATGCCAGTCATTTCCTATTACATTCTACATGAGTTCCTTATAGTTCCTCCTGCATTGTACTTTCCCAAGAGCCAACAAAGAAAGATCAGCAGACTTCTACCTTGTCATGGGAGTCACTTCAGTATTAAAACCGATGACACTCAACTCCAACTTTCTACCTCTATTATCCTTGACTCCAGAATCACTGCTATTCTGACAGACTGCCGAGCAGACATCAAATCCAGAATGAGCCATATCTTTCTCCAACTCAATATCGACAAAACTGAAGCTTTCCTGCTTGGCTCCTGTCAGCACCTCCATTCCTTAAATGCTAACTGTATCGACTCCCTGGATTCCTCCAACTGTGAGAATCTCCTGCACAGCTGAAACCCTTTTCCTCTCCTTTATCATCCCCAGACTTGATCTTGCCAGTGCTCTTCTTGTCAGCCTCACTAGCTCCACCTCTGAATATTCATACCATACAGAACTCCATAGCCCGTATCCTCTCGCTCACTAACCTCAGGGAATCTATCACCCCCATCTTCGTCCAGCTTCACTGGCTCCCTATCCCCCAGTGCATCAACTTTAAGATCCTCTTCCTCACCTTCAGACGCGCTATTCCCTAAGATCACTGGCAATCCTACTCCCATGACCGCTCTTTTCACTCTGGAACTGTATCATCCCCTCTCCCCACCATCGGTATTCAGCATGGTGAGAACCTGCAGCTTGCCTTTTTAGCCAGGAAGTAGGTGTGCTATATTGGGATCTATGAACTGGGATCACACAGATTTATAAAATAGGGGAAGGGTTTTCCAAAGGGAGCTTGTACAAATTCTGTTGAAATAAGTTATGCCCTCTCATGTGTTGTTGGAAGGAGTATATTTATTGTTGAGCATGTATCGTAGTCAACAACATGAAAAGTACAATGCAAACCGATCCTGTTCAAATTCTATTGTTGTGACTTTTGGATAAGAATAGGATTGGTCTTTGCTATCATAGGAGTTCTGTAACTCAGGGATTAGAGCACTTGCCTCGCAAGCGAGAGACCTGGGTTCGATTCCCGGCAGGGCAAAACCTTGGGCAAGTTTCCTTACTCCACACGCCTAAGAATAATCCCTCAAGAAAAAAATAATAAAATTGGGTCACTTCAATCCACGATTGTTTGTGGGACACTGCTGTATGCAATTGGCTGCCGCGTTTCGCCCACAACATATACAGTCAATTCACTTAACAGTATATTCTGTGAAACGCTTTGAGACGTCTAGAAGACGTGAAAAGTGCTATTTCAAATGCAAGGATTATTTATTATTATCATACCCCTAGAGCTAATTTGCCTGCCAAGCCCTCTGACTGCCGGTGTTTGTGGAATCATGCTCCTGCACTATTGGGGGTAGAGTGAAGTAAAATTTTGTTTTAAAATTTAAAGTTATTTGATTAGTGAACATCAAAATTGTAAAAAAAAACCTACTTAATTCTTTGTTCCCTATTTATAAACTGACCTTCTGCTAAACCATCTAGTTTATACGATCTCTGTTATATTAACTTTGTGTCCTTTTCTCCTGCAGTCGAATTGAACACTTAAAATCACAAAATGACTTATTAACTATAACATTGGAAGAATGCAAAAGCAATGCTGAAAGAATGAGTATGCTGGTTGGTAAATATGAATCCAATAGCACAGCATTAAGGCTTGCATTGCAGTACAGGTAAACACAATAAATATTAAGTGTTTTATTGATATTTCAGGTAGTTTTCTGTGTAATATCATGCATTAATACAAATACGGAGTGAGTGAAACTTGTTAAAGGTGGACAATCATATGATACTATTACTTAATTAATCTCAAAATATGTTTCAATATTTTGTCTTTGTGAAAATGATCTTTCCTTTCCCCAAACCAGAAACGTGGTTTGGGGAGAGGAAAGGATCATTTTCACAATGACAGAATGAAGAAGTGAACACATTCATGAAGAAATGTTGCTTTAATTATGAATTTACTTTTGTACTGCAAGTTGTTAGTCATTGTGTAATACTGAATTGTCATGTCAGCAGTTTTCAGTTATAAAATATAATCACTAATATTTGATGGCACCTTATGTTTGCAGTGAGCAATGCATTGAAGCCTATGAATTACTGTTGGCCTTGGCTGAGAGTGAACAAGGGCTTATTCTGGGGCAATTCAGAGCTGCTGGTGTTGGATCTGTAGGTAGGTATAAATTGTTGGCTTCTAAAAATTTTGTATATTAACGGGAAGAGAGAAACCTCAAACAGACGATTTACATAAGTGAACTGATTTTCAAAAGGAATTTGAAATAGTTAAGATTTTGTATTGCTTATAACTGAAAATAGTATTATTAGCACCAATAACCTGATGATGCACACAATGATGTTAGAGTCATGCAATTATCAAAGCTCTAATTATACTCCTTCTAGGTGTGTCAATTCAGCCATGTGGTTATGAAAGTCAGATGAAAGTTGTTTAGCAAGCACATACCAGTACAATTACAAGAAAAAAAGGAACAAAACGAATCCATAATCTTAGAGCAACTGAGTTTACCATCCAGTCTCAGTACCTACTTACTCAGAGCTGCCCAATACAGGAGGTCCAGTAAAATAGATCGTAACTTCTAATCTGTCCTAATCATTTATGGGGCTTAAGTCTCATGATATGAGATTTCCATTCTGTCAGATGAGGCCTTCGATAACTTTACCTCAGACTTTCAGTCCATAACACCAGACAACAAGAACAAAATCTTGTTCAAAGTTGCATTTATAGAGCGCCCTTCACACGAGGTAGTGTTTCAGATCACTGTAGAATGGCAGGGTTGGATGCAGAGCAAGGGAGGAGGGCGAGTGACCAAAGGCACGGTCTACAACATAGGAATAGAAAAAAGGAAAATAGAAAATGTGGCTGATGGCATGGCCACCAATAGTGTTGTTGATGAGTACAAGGGTGCACAGCAGGCCTGGGTTAACTAAGCGAAAGGAGTTGGCAGAGGAGTGGGGTGTGAGCAGATCAGAGAGATACGGCGGTGCGAGGGAGTGAAGGGATTTGTATGTGAGCGTGAAGGTCTTGAAGTTGATCCGTTCGGCAACAGAGTATCAGTTGAAGCGAGTGAGGATTAGGGTGATGGGTGTGTGAACTTTGATTTTAACATTAGCACATGCATATTCATTAGACATGATGCACAGATTGAGGGTTTTCCCTTGGGTTATACTGGGTATGTCCACTCACCACTGCCCATCTTCGATCCTATCTTGCATCTAATAGCACTGTATGTTCACCAAGCCACACGCTCGTTCAGCATTAGCAGCATTGGATGAAGCCCTATTCTGAACCATCATTCAATTCTCCTCCTCATACTTGGGTTACTGGTAGTGAAGGTGGTTGGTTATAAAATTGCCTTATCCCATCATGGTAACTAATTGCTTTATTGTGAACATCTCTCCATGAATTTGCCTCATTGAACATCTGATTCTAACCTTGGCACATACATATTCATTAAATAGGACAGAAACAAATGTAATATCATTTGGTTATAAATTACAAAGTTCTAGTCCAGTTGCAATATGGATATTCTGTCTATTTACTGTAGGTCATCTGTGGCTGATTAAAATACTGTCGTTGCTTCAGTGTGTAAACCAGTTCAGGTTGGACATATTAAATCTAACTCTTGCTATGAATTTAACTAGTGATGAATTATTTTGCTTCTACACTACTGGCAGTCAACAATATTATTATTCTCACTTTTGCAGATTCTTTATTCAGACTTTATTGGCACATGGAAATTAGAATGTTTCATTATTGTATTCAATATGTTAGGACTCCTTGACATCAAAGCTTCTAAACTAGGAATCCTGACAATGTACTGTAAATGAAGGATATTTAAAACTAAATTTAATTTTACAAACTAGATTTCGTGGAAATAAGCCAGATATCAGATATACTGGAATAAAACTGATACATGACATTTAATTCAATGGTGTGGTTTTGGATAGCAGTTTGTGCACTGTTGCCTAGCAGTTTAATCAATGAAATCTGTACTTAAGTCAAGAAAACATTCTGGACTCATTCATAACATTACATATTTTTATATTAAATTAGATTAAATAAAGCAAATTGCTTGTTATTCTATACTATAATTACTAATCCCTGACAAAAGGCAAACCAGATTTAGAAACCGGCTTTATGAATCCTGTCACTGTTGCTTACGCTTTATGCATTGTTAAAAAGAAACTCAGAATTAAATGCGCATAGGATTCGTGAACCTGGTGACGTGCACCTTGCTTCCTTAAGGAAATGAGAAAGGAATTTACATTTTAGATTCTCATAAGTGAACTGTACTTGATTGGAGAATTATAAAGGTTAGCCCCATTTATTTTTTAATAAAAGGATAAGTGTAAACGTGGGTGTTCAAAGAAGAAATGGGGTCACAAGTATACCCATTGACTGTTCCTAAACTAGTGAACTTAGGTGATGGGTCAGGATGCATAGTTTAGCATCGAAAGTGACTGATGGATTAAGGAATGGTGGATAGAATTTAATATAGATAGGTAGATGTAAGGGTATGCATAAACCTTAAACACGGAGCGTTCAGACAATACAGTCTGAAATACATTAGTAATCACGTGAAAGCACACAAATACACAGTATTTGACATGGTACTTCATAATAAATCAGTTGAACCATTTTGGGACATCCTCCCGATGTGAAAGGCCTGTACCAAATGCAAGGATTATTATTTTTATTCTTGTAGTTATTAATAATAATAATAATTTGGGTGTGATTAGTGACTTTCTTTGGATATATCCAGTCAGTGCGAAAAATTTTACTTACAGGATATTTCAGGACATATATCTATCTGAAATTGAAAACACCTATATCATCTTGTTTAGATCACAGTGAGACCACATTTCAAATATGTGTAGTTCCAACCATTCCATCTTCAAAAGGATATTTATATCTGAGAGGGTTGAAATTGACCAGGATGATTTATTGACCAGCGCTCAGATCTTATGAAGGAAGGCTCAGAAATGAATTTATAGGAATGTTTTTTTTAAGTTGGTGAAAAGAGGATTGAGAGCAACCTGATTGGGGTTTGAAATGCTGAGAGCAATTGATAAAGTAGATGAAGCAGATTATTTCATTTGGATTCTGAACACATAACTGGAGGTCACAAGCAACGAATTGATGATCAGGAATTTTTTTTCTCCCAGAGTGATGAATGTGTGAAATAGACAGCCAGCTAAAGAAATGAATACTGGGTTGATTGACAACTCTAAGAAAGAGATGGATCGTTATGTAATTAGGAATATGATTGAGGATTATATGAATAAAGCAGTCATAGCAATAATCAAATATAGTTGTAACATGATTCCTGAGCTGCTGGGACCTTGGAAGGGTGTTATTGGACTAAATAGGTGGTCTGGAGTTTTGCTTAGCTTAATTTACCAAATGACTAACTTAGCAAAACCTTTCCTCGGGTGGTGCAGTGGCTTGAGGAAATTAATATAAGATCATGTACCACCTACCATCGCTAATTAAAAGCGCCAGTAATTTATTCTGGGCCTCTGCCAATTTGGCTTTGAAGCTCGCCACTGGGAGATTGGTAACAACAGCCTGGGTAACATACCCTCTGATTTTAGTATGGCTGGTTGGGTAGGGTGGTGGGAGGGGGAGAGATGGCCCTGTGCAGATTTGCATTCTTTCAGTCTAGCGGATGACATTGAGGCTCCAATGTGCTATGCACTTCATTATCTCATTCTCCTTCCTTGCTCCCTCCCCCCCACCACTCCAACATTAAGTTTAGGAGTTACATGTAGTTAAAATTGGAGTTGCAGTGATATTTAAAACCAGAATGTTTCATTTCTAGCTTCTAGTTTATTTTGGTAAAGCATGCTTGAATCTACATTTTATTTTGTTTAATTAATTATCTTACTTGATGTTTTATTGAATTGAACTGAAAATAAGATTTCTGTGTTCTTGTGTAATTGTTCCTCTGTATTGCCTTCAACAAATCCAAACTTTATCTCTACTATCTAGGTGATGAAAATGGTGAGGAAAACATAACATTGATGTTAAAGCGGGCACATGACTGCAGGAAAACTGCAGAGAATGCTGCAAAAGCACTATTAATGAAACTCGATGGTAGTTGTGGTGGTGCATGTACTGTAACGGGATGTATTGTACAACCTTGGGAAAGTCTGTCTTCACACAGTCACACCAGGTAGGTTCTCTGTTATTGGTTATATTGAGTCAGTTCAGACCCAAAAGATCAATTTCCAACCTGTTGATTAACTGTGAATCTTGAAGATGGTAGGGGTGGTCCAAGTGGCACATTGATCGTGTGTTTGTCTTTTTTTAAATGAATCTTCTATCTAATATTAAAGAAGAAAGTATGAAAACCAAACTCGTATAAGTTACTATTTTTCTGAATTTAACTTGGAACAACATCAAGTGCTTTATGTTTTGTTTATCTTAAATGTTTCCAATCTAATACCTACATATTGCCTCCTCCTTATTGTTGTCACATTTTCTCTCAGGTGTCACATGGCTGCCATTGATCTCACCTTCTTAGAGTTCAATGTCATATAAACTGAACCACAAGATTTTCATTTTTCTCCCAAGATATATGCATGAAATTAACTTTCTTTCAGCATTAACAAATAAACAAGAACAACAGAGTAGTAGAATGTGGTGCACAAGATCAGGATTGTGAAGGGCATGTTTGAGACAGACACCATGAAATATTTATTTACAAAATCTTAATCAGTAGCTGAAACAGGTACATTTGGACATCACAGCCTAACCTGATTCTGTCTTTGTCAATAGCTGCACACATGCATCTTTCAGCAGGGTTTGTTGGATAGCAATTGAGGAATCCTTCCTAATTTTGGTTCCCGGGCCCTGAAGTGTGTGTGCTGATGTAGTACACTCACTGCTATAGATTGGCAGAGATGGTTAACATCACAGACTAGGATTAGAACCTACAGCTTTCTGGTTTGTGTATAGAACAATTCTCAGACAGTACCGTGCTTTCCGAAGGTCAAGACATGTCTCGATTGGACTCCATGCTGGCGAAACAGTGTTCCCTCCTAAAGATGAAATTAATTGAGATGCATGGCACCCCTAATATATGCCACTGGAAGAAAGGCTTAGTAGCAGAAGACACTGGTTGGTTCTAGGTACTGAAGAATTTCATTCTAGATGCTATTCGATTAAACGGAAATATTTTTCTTCCGTGTATGGGCAGCGTCAGTAATATGAATATGAAAGTACATCCTTAGACTTCCCTTTTCATTTAAGGTAATTACATATTGTTTTTCAGCACCAGTTTTAAGCTTCTGCTTGTTTGTTAGGATGTAATATGATTCTAGTTGTCATAAACATGATATCTCAGAAGAAAGGTTGAAATTCAGTGCATGGAATTGACTCATAATCACTTTTTTTGATGGCTGCTAAGGATCACGAGAAGATTGAATATTTGCAGCATGTTATAATTTTCATATCATGAGTGCACAGCACAAGGCTTGATTTGATGAGAGTGCTTTGAGTTTATGGAGTGTCACCCTTAAATGTCACTGGGTTTTCTTCCAAGAATGAGGTTGCAGCTGCAATTTCAGAGCTTTAAAAATGGGTATAACATTCCACTTGGTAAATGCATTGCCCCTGAACTATGAACAATTACAGTACGCCTGTATGCAACTTAGAAAGCATTTTATATTATTCAACACAATCTCTTAACCTTTAACATTTTTTCATGAAGTCTATCAAAAGTCAGTTTGCTTCCACAGTTCTAATTTATTAGACAATTTCTAATATTCATTTATCTGCCCCTGAACGTGACTCATCTAAAGTTTTATCATCCTGGTACATTTAATAATGTCACACATATTATATAGATTTCAGCTTTCAAGGTCTGTAACATTTCTACCAATTATAAATCGCTGCAATGCTTATAAATATTAAATGGTGGTGAAAATATATTATTCAACTTTAGGTGGCAGAAAAAACAGCCTTCAAAACATGTTCTGAATTCTTATATGTAGAACCTAGCTTGAAGTATTATTTTTACCCAAATAAATAATTTTACCAAAGATTCATAATAATAATCTTTGCATTTGATATAGCGCTTTTTCACGTCTTCTCAACGTCTCAAAGCCCTTCACAGAATATACTGTAAAGTGAATTGACCATGTATTTGTGGGCGAAACGCGGCAGCCAATTGCGCACAGCAGTGTCCCACAACCATGGATTGAAAATGACCAATTTATTATTGTTTTTTTTGGAGGGATTATTATTAGGCGTGTGGAGTAAGGAAACTTGCCCAAGGTTTCGCCCTGCCGGGAATTTATCATGCATTGCTTTGACTGTTTTTTCAATAAGGGTGCATGCATAGAACACTTACAAATGAACAAAATCCTGAAGAGTCCTGGAACGAGATTCACAACGGAATTATACACAATGAGCTTTGAATGCTGTTTTAATGGTAATGGTATTTATGCCTTTGGATTGCAATGTTTATACTTATAAATTGGCATTTGTGTCTAGTGAAATTGTTCTAATAATTGGATCAGAAAAAATTCAGTTGCTTAACCCTTTGATTACTGAAGATATTTACAAGCTTTTACAAAATTTAGAAATGTACAGTATTTGTAAAACATTGTTAATATGTATATTCGTGGAATCCTGTAGTGTATTGGTTAGAGGACTTGCCTCACAAGCGAGAGGCCTTGGGTTTGATTCCCGGGCAAAACCTTAAGCAGGTTTCCTTACTCTACATGCCTCTGTTTACCTAGCAATAAATAGGAACCTGGTTGTTAATCGATTGTAATAATTGAGGTAATAATCCCTTAAACAAAATAATAATAATTTGGTCACTCAATCCACAACTGTGTGCAGTTGGCTACTGCGTTTCATCCTCAAATATACAGTCATACCCACTTTACAGTATATTCTATGAAGTCTTAGAGATGTTTCAACGATGTGATAAGGCCGGATATCAAATCCAAGGGTTATTATTATATGCTAAACAATATTAGAAATCCAGGTGATTATAGATAACATCTGATTTGCTCAGAAATAATTATTTTAATATCTCAACACCAACAACAACTTGCACTTATATACAACAACAACAACAAGATTCCATTTATAAAGCGCCTTTCACGTCAGGAGGACGTCCCAAGGCGCTGCACAGTTGGGTCATGATATAGTGCCCTGCATGCAGGGTAGCGATTCAGAGCTCTTAACAGTGGCGGAGCCTGACTCCGTGCTGGGGGAGGTGACCGTAAGCACGGTCAAAAAAGATTTTCAGGCGGGATTTGAAAAAGGAGAGAGAGGGGCTAAGGCGGAGGGATTGAGGGAGAGTGTTCCAGAGTTTCGGGGTGTAGTGGCTGAATGCGCGACCTCCAATGGTAGAGGGGAGGGTGTGAGTGATGAGCAGGAGGCCAGTGTCAGTCGAGCGGAGGCGCCGGATTGGGGAGTGAGGAGGTCGGAGAGGTAGGGAGGTGCCAGAGAGGGAATGGATTTGAACACGATTGTGAGGATCTTGACGTTGATCCGGGGGTACCCTGTAGTTCAAGCAGTGGAACAATTAACTCGTGATGAAAATATTACCTTACTGTTTCTGAGCTGGGTAATTAGATGGAACATTGTACATAACAGGAAAGCTACTTGAATTGTGTCTCCTGCAGAAACAGTCTCCACCTACACTCCAAGATAGAGGAGGAAAAATGTCTGAAATGCCCAGGCAAGAAACAAAGTTACTTGACTTTGACCCTCCCTCATCCCATACTAAGATAGATGAGCAATACTATATATTATTTAATACTATTTAGTTTTGCTAAGTAGGGATGTTTTATAATGATAATAAAACTAATCCTTGCATTTGATAAAGCTCCTTATCACATCTTCTAGACATCTCAAAGCACTTCGCAGGATATACTGTAAAGCAAGGTGATCGTGTATTTTGTGGGCAAAATGCGGCAGCCATTGCGCATATCAGTGTCCCACCAACAGTTGTGGGTTGAGTGACCACATTTCTTTTTGAAGGTATCATTCCCCCCAGAAAGCGATTTGCCAATCCGACTAACAATCGGGTTCCTGTTTACTGTTAGGTAAACAGAAACGTGTGGAGTAAGGAAACTTGCCTAACGTTTTGCCCTGCCAGGAAATCAAACCCAGGTCCTTTCGCTTGGAGGCGAGGGCTCGAACCACTGAGCTACAGGACTCCATGACTTTGTACTTGAGATATGAGGGTGTTATTATTGATTCTTGCATTTGATATGTGATCATAATTAAGTACAAATATTTAACACATGCATGATCAATTCTGGTTGTAATTTGGTGTCTTTGTAGCACCACAAGCTCAACTGCCAGCAGCTGCGATACTGAATTTACAAAAGAAGATGAGCAGAGATTGAAGGATTATGTTCAGCAGCTCAAGAATGACAGAGCAGCAGTCAAGCTAACCATGTTAGAACTGGAAAGCATTCACATTGACCCACTAAGTTATGATGTTAAGCCTCGGGGCGACAGTCAGCGACTTGATCTGGAGAATGCGGTTCTAATGCAAGAGCTCATGGCTATGAAGGTGAGCTGGAGAATTTAATTTTTCAGATTGTAATTATCTTTTTGAATAGTGTCATGGATCTTTTAACATCCACCTGAACAGGCACTGTTTTCCCAATGCTAGTTACTAGTGAGCAATAGTCTCTGCTGGTGTAACTTGAGTAGATACAGTTTTGATATCTGTGACTTGACAATGTGATTTGTGCAAAGTGATACCCAGCTGATGTAAATCAGTAATCTGCCATGTTTTCAACCAATTGTATTTAGAATTCTATTGAAATTACATTAAAATTACAGAGAAGGTTACAGCACAGAAACAGGCCATTCAATCCTTACTGTTGTTTGTACTTCACATGAGCCTCCAACCTTCCTAATCTACTCTCATATACCCCTTCTCCCTCATGTAAGTTTACTTTTAAATATGTTTTGCTTTTTACTTCAACCACAGCTTCCAGCAATGAGTTCCACATTCTCACCACCGAGTGTAAAGAAGCAAACTACTAAACTATTTTAGGTCGGCCACTGGCTATCTTATGTTTATACCCCCCTGTTTTGTACTCAGACTACTACTGTCCACATTGTAATTTTAACCACCTTTATCTTGTCCCCTCTCAATGGAATCCAGAGAGAAAAGTTCCAACTTGTGCAATTTTTTTTGATAACTGTATCCTCTCATCCCTGGTAACATTCTAGCAAATCTGTGCTGCGCTCTCCAATGCAACAGTATCCTTATTTATCTACTTTTTTACTATCAGCTGGACATAAAACTAAGGACTCTATTTGCATATTCATGGCCTTGTCCACCCACATTGCTACGTTTATAGTCTTGTGAATCTAAATCATAAGAGACATTTGATCCTTTACCTCTCTTAAATTCCTACCGTCTGGAGTATGGTGAACATCTTAATTCTTCCTACCAAAGTGAAACATGGGGTTGTTATTGGATAGCAATCAGGAACCCTGGCTTGATTTTTTTCTTCCCTTAACTAGCCCAGATTTGTGGAGCAAATTGTAGTGTTCCAATTGAACCAACCGAGCATAGGTGGAGTCAAGTTAATATTTAAATATGATATTTAATGAAAGGAGTAAACTCCCTCCCTCCCTCCCTTCGCCTTGCCCCCTCTCTTCCTATTTTCAGGTCTCGGCTGAAGACCCTTCTTTTCGACCGCACCTTTGGTCACCTTCCTCGAGCTTCCCCCTGGCTCAGCCACGGGACCCGTTACTGTGAAGCACTCTGAGATGCCATCCGGCGTGGAGGGCGCTATATAAATCCAAGTTGTTGTTGTTATTCTAGTTATAAGGATCGGTATACTCAAGTTCGAGGAAATTACCTTAATTAACATCACCTCTGGAGAAATGTGCTTTGTCGGCAGTTGTGTTTGCAGTGCTTGACTGCCTGACAGACTAAATGCATCTACTACAAGGATACTAAAGGGCATTCCACAAAGGGTAATCCAGAGGGTATTGTCAAGGGAAGAAGGTGGTAACCTTCCTTTATGTTTATTTCTATTTTGTCTAAAATAATTTGTATCCCAGTATCTAAATAGCTGACACGAAGAATAAAGAGCATAAAATTTTAATAGGATGTGATACATTATTGTTATAATCTTAACTGTGTTGCAATTGAACATACTGTAGTTATTGCTTCATGACCAACGTTATTTTACCCTCTGGGCAGTGGTAGAAATTTTGCAAAATGTAAATGATTTCAATGCTGTAATATATTTTCGAGATGGTGAAATTATCAAAGCCAATTTTAAAAACTTAAAAAAAAATCTTCTGTAAGATTAAACAGTCAAAGGCAGATTGTGGATTCCCCGGATGGGTAAGGACCAACATCAACCAATATATCTCAAGGTTTGAATCCTAATCTCTGCCCAGTTTGCTGTTCTCAGCCAGAAGAATTGGGCCTGGGCTAGGGAAGAGGAAATTCAACTCTGATACTGCTCTAAATCTCTATCCAGTCAGATGTTAGTAGGATTTATGATAAAAAGTGGCTGTGACTAATGGGAGAAAGAGATCTAGCCAATACTGGTCTGTTGGTTAGTAGCTCACGGAAATAGTCTGATTCCCCTCACATGAGGATGTGGATTAACAACAACAACTTGTTATATAGCGCCCTCTGCGCAGGGTAGCGTCTCAGAGCGCTTAACAGTGGTGGAACCTGACTCCGAGCTGGGGCGGGAGGTGACAGTAACCACAGTCAAAAAGGAAGGTTTTCAGGCGGAACTTGTTAAAGGGAAGAGGGAGCAAGGCGGAAGGATTGAGGGAGAGTGTTCCAGAGTTTTGGGGCGTAGTGGCTGAATGTGCGACCTCCAATGGTGGAGTGGAGGGCACCAGAGACAAGCAGGAGGCCGGTGCCAGTCGAGCGGAGGTGCTGGGTGGTGGATTGGGGAGTGAGGAGGTCGGAGAGGTAGGGAGGTGCCAGAGTGTGAAGGGATTTGAACATGAATGTGAGGATCTTGAAGTCGATCCATTCGGTGATGTGGAGCCAATGGAGTTTGGATTAAGCAGTTGTATGTTGAGTAAACATGGTACATGGCTTTGAACTTAGACCTCTAGAGGAGTATCAAGGTGGTTGGCACATCACAAGTTGTCCTGTAGAAGTTCTTCTGCCACATTGAAGGCAGATGTCCTTGAATATCTGTTGAGGAAACTGAAGTTTTGTTAACTGAAGCTCGTGCAGCCAGGGCTTGGTACTTACTAAATTACTGTTAAAAGGTCGAAACTTTTAACTAGTAGAACTAATGCTCATTGGGTTGGCCTGTGTCTAGGCTGTGGGTAAGGGGGGGTGGTGGCAGTACATTCCATGCTGTATTGCACTGCTTAGCAATGAAGCAGCAAAATACTTGCTATCCAACTATGCAGGATCACAATGTTGCTCTGGGTGAAGAGGGTCCTTTGGCCCATATTTTCTTATCTTTCCAGAACACCCAACCTACTGTCGCCCCCTCCCTATCGCAGCATCAAGCTGCTTTTTAAATGAGTCCAGTGTCCTGACTTCTACCACCTTTCCTGGCAACCTACTCCAATCATTGATTACAATCTGCATAAAGAAAACCTTTCTGGTACCTGTCCTGAAATTGCGCTTTACAACTCTAAACCTAGGCTCCTCTTGTTCATCCATCTTGCAGCATTCTAGAGTAGTGATCCTCGTTTACTTTTTCAATCTCATTTAAAATTTTATACACTTCATAGTGAAAAGCACATTTGTCAAATGTCTACTCACTAACCAGTTACGATCCAACATGGGAGAAAGTAAGCAAGATCTTCTTGAGCTCCAAGGTGACATGACTGTCAATGGAATATCGATTCTTTTCAGTGGTCTTGGAAGTCTGGTTCAGGAGCCAGAGAGGTCTGTTAACCGATCAGCCCGCCTGGCTCATCAGCAGGACTTAATGATACTAATAATTATTGTTTTTGGTAGCACACCTTTCACGTCAGGAGGACATCTCAAAGCTTGTTCACAGGGTATACTGTAAAAATCTGAAAGCATGGATTCTACCCACTTGGGGTTCCCAAGCCTTGGCTCTTTCCAACTAGCATCTAATGTTTCTGCAATTTGGTGAACAGGACACATCGCTGTGGAGAGAGTTCTCACTCTATTCCAGACAAATGCAAATTTCAATGCATATTGTGGAATTCTTAATATTTGAATTGGATACTGCTGAGCATTGTGATGGGTTTCCTTGTATGTCAGAAATCTGGTAAACCAAAAGAAAATCTCTCCAGTGAACCTTGGTAAAAAGTACATTGAGGTATTCTTTAATATTGATTGATCTATGGAACAAACTCAAAACATAAAGGTCACTATCATCATTAGGTTTACTTATTTATTCATCAGAAGATCACTATCATGATTAGATTTACTTATTATTTGGAGAGGAGTTATTAATCTATGAAAACTACTTTTAATGTTTGATTGCAATTTATTTGATAGTTCTTTTTATATCAAGTAATTTAGGGAATTCTTACATGGATATCAAAAGAAAGCATTTCATATCCTTTCTCAATTTAAGGCTCATTCTTTCTGTATCGCATTTCTTTATTCAAATTGAGGTTCTCTTGGCCTTTGAAGTTCAAATTGATTTTCTTTGAGGAAATTGTTAAGCTATTCAATATTAAAAATGTACGTAACATTTACAATGTACATTTTATTACTGCCATTCAAAGGAGGAAATGGCTGAACTGAAGGCCCAACTTTATCTGATGGAGAAAGAGAAGAAAGCGCTTGAGCTAAAGCTGAGTACTCGAGAAGCCCAAGAACAAGCTTACCTTGTGCACATTGAACACCTGAAATCAGAAGTAGAAGAGCAAAAAGAGCAACGTATGCGGTCTCTCAGCTCAACTAGTAGTGGAGGAAAAGACAAACCAGCTAAAGTAAGCACCAACAGTAAACTACTTTATTCGTCCCAACACCTTGGGATATATGAAAGGCGCTATACAAATGTGATTTGTTGTTCTTGTTTATTTATGCAGTTAAAAAGGTAGACTATTTCCTGGGAGAAATGTTGTGGAAGATATTGTTATCTGAATTGATAAGCAGTTTCAGAATTCATAACAACTTGCATTTATATAGTGCCTTTCATTTAGGATAATGTCTTGGAGCACGTTACAAGGATGAGATCAGATGGCAAGCAAGGGAGGGGGAAAAAACTAAGAGATGATTATAGGTGCTGTCAAAGAGAGGGAGAGCAAAAGTGTCTTATCATTAAATTACCTGTGGAAACTATTTAAATACAGTGTAATGCTCCAATAGACAGTATAACTGGAAGCAAAACAATTGTTTGCACCTTCATTACTTCCCGCTTCCAACACAATCCTTGCTGGTCTTCCAAGCTCCACCATTTGTAAGCTTTACCTAATCCAAAAGTCTGCCACCCATATCCTCACCTGCACCAAACTCCATAGGCCATCACTCCTGCCTTCACCAAACTCCATTGCCTCCCTATTTACCAGCTGATCAGTTTCAAGGCCCTCACCTATAAATCCCTTTCACACGCCAACATCACCCATCTCTCTGATCTCCTACCCTACTCTTTTTCTCACATTCTCTGCTTGGCAGAGAAGCTGTTTGCTTTTGCTCCTTGTGCCTCTCCCTTCCTTTCATAGTATTGACTGTGGCCAAGCCTTCAACTACAATGCCCCTAAACTTTGGAACTCGCTCTCTCTATCTCGCGGTCTTGCCCCCTCCCTATCTGTCACACCTTAAAACCTACCTCTTTAACTGTGCACTGTCCCATTAAGTAATTATTAACATGGTATATTGCCGTTTTTAGGAAATCTTGGTAAGATGTGAAAAGTCAGATTTTCCGAAAGAGTTGTGCCAACTGCCAGATCAAATTTCCTCGCTCTGCTTGCTCTGTGGGTGTTAGTGCCTCTCAGCAAGGGTTTTGGGTACAAAAATGTCTCAGCATTACAACAACAAATTTACAATCATATGGCACCTTACACATTGGGAGGATGTCCCAAGGCACTAGACAGTTAAGGGTTTGCACTCGAGCTGGGATGGGATCCGAGGGGTTGGGGTGGGGCGGAAGGAGACCAAAGGCTCGCTCAAAGAGGAAGGTCTTGAGATGGACCGCGAAGGAGGTGAGGGAAGGTTGAGGTGAAGGGACACCTGAATGGACTTTCAGAGAATGGGGACAGATGGGCTGAGAGTCTGACTGATGGTGAGGATCTTGAACTCAATCTGGGGGGTGGGGAGTCATTGAAGCTGGGTGAAGCCAGGGTTGTAGGCTCGAAGAACTTGTGTGGAAAGGATACGAGCTGCAGAATTCTGAATGGTCTGAAGCATGTGGAGGGAAGAGATCGGTAATCTGGCGAGCAGAGAGTTGGCATAGTCAAGCCTGGATAATAATAATCCTTGCATTTAATATAATGCCTTATTACTATCATCGTTGAGACAATCAGAGCATTTCACAGGATATACTGTAAAGTAGATTAACTATATATTTTGTGGATGTGTCAAATGCGTGGATAAGGTGGCCCGAGGGGAGAGGGAGTGATTGGAGGTGGGCGATATTATAATGTTGGGGAAAGATGACTGTGTCAGTTAATGGATGTGGGGTTTAAAGGACAGTTGGAAGGACATCAATAAAAGTAACAATAGTTTATTTCTGTCTTGGGCCCTACCATCTCCGTTTGATGCTCCTATTTGCTATAAAATTGCTATGGACAGCCAATGTCATTTTTTTGGGCACAACTCTTTTGAAAAACTCTTCACATCTTAAGATACCCCATGTAAGCTCATATTGACGAGTGCATAGAATTGTTCTTGGCACCAGCTGTCTTCTCGTGCACAAGTTTTCCTTTGGTGAAGAGATGGACAAGATGACTTAACCTATCATTTATTTGCTTAATTGGGGCCAATGGAGATTTGCTAGTATTGATTGATCATTATCAGCCAGCCCCCTGGCATTTTATTTCACAAGTCCTTTGCATAAAAAGTCTATTGGTTTTCTATCTTACTGCTAATTTTAACTTCTGTCTCTTGTGTTTGAACCTTCTGTTCTAATGAACAATTCATGGATCAATATTATTCTGCTTCATGATCATCAATTATATGACCTTGCTGTCTCTTTTTTGAAAGAGAACAAAAACAACTTATTTCCTCTTTACTTGTAACTTGCATTCATTATACTGAAATAATCTTGGCTGTTTGTCTGTGCACTCTCAAAGACAATAATAGCCTCATATTGTGATCCCACAATAAAAATCATTTTCAGATTTACTGGCTGAATACAAAAGGTTGAATACAAAAGGTTTAGAAATATGTCCATAGTGCAGCTTCAAATATTCCAACTATTTATCTTGAGATTGTCATAATTTCGTGAAAATGTTTTCCTAGAATTACTCAATTTTTTTATTTCAAAATAATGATACAGTTCAATTTTTCAAATTACTTTTAATTTTGTAAATGCTCTTTGCTCCTGGAATGAGATGACTTCTGCAATATGAAGTCCAATTGAAATTACTGGGTAAGTGTACACAATGAAGACAGATTTCATTTGAAATGATTCATGTATTTTGTATAATTTCATTTCATACTTTTACTAAACATAATGAACTGAGAGAGGAGGAAAAAAAAATCCAAAGTATTTATTTTATTTCTCGTCATTTGCACAATGAAGGAAAGGAAAACTGTTTGCGTTATTTATTTATGATCTGGTATATTGTTTGTTAATGTTATTTGAGTTTATAATACAGGTTTTGTAAGTTCTTATACAAATTAACATTTAAGATAATCTATTTCAGAGTTTTTTGTGTGAATTGAAATGGTGTTTCTTTTAATATCTGCACTATTTTGGGGGATGGAAGGTAAAGATTCTGTATTTTTTGGATGGAAAGGTTTAGAAAAGGGGACAATTGGCACTTGGAGAGGTGTCAAAACGTGAGTTTCGGCTTGCATGCTTTTTACAGCCCCTTGGTTGATAAATTAAGGATATCTTGTCATTGTCGTGACAACATTTCCCTGGAACATTGCAGAAAAATTGATTTAGTAGCAAGTGAAGCATTTTAATATTCTTAAACAGCTATTGGCATAATATGCTTAATGGTGAAGTGCCTGTCTTCACTACAACAATATAAACCTTTCACATAGAAGTTCTGACCTATGTTGTTTCATTTGCCATAGCTTGACTTGAGCATGTATTTCGATATAATCGCTTCACAGTTTATATCCCCAAAAATGCATGATTTCTGATTATCTCCTTGTTTGTCTATCAGGAATGTGGTGAAGGAGTAACGCATGCTGTAACATTAGCTGAACTCAGAACATATAATGATAGTGAACTTGCTGTTGAGTTAACAAATGCACTGAGAAGGTAAGTAGAATTCTCCAGTCAATTCTAGAACTGCAATATAGGGCAAAGCACATTCATCCCATGATGCAAATGATTTCTTTCCACATTGCAAGTGATTTTTCTGTTCACTCCATTTTTATTCCCGCGGCATTTTTTGGAGTGACGGGAGAAAAGGGAGGGGAGCACGGAAACTGATATGATGCAGGGTTCAGTCATCGCCTCATCAATTTTTCTTTTAGATTTAATGGAGTGGAAATACCATGTCTCATGGTGTTTGCGTTTTGAAATACTAGAAATATGACAAATCACCAAGGGCGTTTTCTGAGCTCTGTGCGTCCCCATCTAATTGCTTACAATCTTTATTGTTAGCTTCACTCATGATTTTGTTGTTGGTGTCATCTGCAAATGTAACTACAACTACATATTACCAGCTTGGTGCAAAATAATGAGCAAATGCTGCAATATTTTTAAGTCCTTACAAAAAGCACCACTTTCTAACTAAATAAGATAATCAACTTTTTGAAAATTCTAAAATTAAAAGTTTTGTAGCAAACACATAATTGAGCCTATTATTTCATATTCTTCTTCTTTTAAATTTAAACAAAAATCATTTAGGTCTACTTCAGTATTCTAATACTAGTAACGATTAATAGCCATTTTACCTTGTGCAAAGATGGTTACATTTTGCGGTCATTTGTTTTGAAACTAAGACATGGTCTGACCCCTGTTGGCTGATTTAAAGGTTGCATGTGCTGTTGTGTGATATTCAGTGACTTAGTTATGAAACTTAATATATCAATATATCTTGAAGCTAAATAAGGATTTGATGTAATGTATCTGAAGGAAGGTATTGTAAATCATCTGTGTGTTCACACAGATATGACAATAAATTTGGAAGAGATTAATTTTGCTTGATACTTGCAGAGAGAAGAAATTAAAATCTCGCGTGCAGGAATTGGTAACTGCTTTAGAAAGAATGACGAAAAGCAGTGAAGTGCGACATCAACAGTCTGCAGAGTTTGTTAATGATCTCAAAAGAGCAAACAGGTATTTGTTTTACTGTGGCTGTGGATTGTATTCTAATATGATTGCTTTTGTTTGGTCTTAAATTTTTTCTTTCAAATGTATATCCTGTATATGCAAAGAAAAACTTGCAAGTCATTGACTCATCCATGCTGTAACAACTGTGTTGCAGTGCCATGAGTACTGCCCTTTAGTACTGCCAGTTTGCTGTGTTTCACATCAAAATTCCTTCCCATCAGCATTACTCTTTGACATACGTATCCTATTCCAGAGCACCAAAAAGGGGTTGACATTATGACTTACATGAAGTCTGGCTCTGTTTTGCCTTGTGCTAAAATGATTAAACAAATAGTAAAAAAAACACTTGTCTGTGGCAGCAAACAGAATATTTTAAAGAACTATTTTTCAATGTTTTATTACAATGTAAAGAGCACTAATCCATTGTTTTGGTAAGCAGCAAAGTTATTAATGAATTTCAAAAGATTCAAAGCCCTCATTATGTGAAGACCACGATTTGTTTTACTTAACATATTACATTATCATTTTAGTAATAAATAATGAATAAATAATCGTTCAATTTGATATAGCGCCTTATCATGTCATCGAGACCTCAAAGCGCTTCACAGAAAAATATTGTAAAGTGGATTGACTGTTTTTGTAGGCGAAATGCCAATTTCCCACAGCAGTGTAAAGATAGATAGCTTAAAAGAAACTAAAACGTGAGTTATTGTTATTAAAAGTTGGATTACATTTTGTTGATTCCTTTTAAAACTATACAGGTATAACATACACTTGCCAACTTATTATTCATCTGGTATTAATTCTGGGTAAACTGTGTCTGCAGATTTTAGTTTCCCCTTTATTGTTCGGGGAGAGCTGGGGGAGCTGAGCTGGCTGCTCGGTGATGTGCCAGGCACTGGAATGTTGGAATTGGGTGGTCTGTAATGATCTCAGGAGTCTGGTTCCTGAGCTGAGTGGGTCTGTAGAACTCCAGGGCATTGCTAATGACATCCCAACCAGCCTGGCTTATTGGTAGTCTTGGAGGGGCAGGCTAGTCACTGGGGGCAGGGATTGTTCCCATTGTGCTCTAACGGTAGGGTAGTCCTAGCTGTATAAGCAACGAGAAACTTGCCAGATACAACAACAACAACAAGATTCCATTTATAAAGCGCCTTTCACGTCAGGAGGACGTCCCATAGTCCCATAGCACGATAGTGCTTTCAATGGCAAGCTATGATTTAATTTTAATTTTTTAATTTCTTCTCTCTGCAAGTATCAAGCAAAATTTAGCTTGTTAAACTGTACCAGTACAGTTATTATGATATTATAATACCCCAAATCACAATCTGGGGATCCCAAGCCTTGACTCTTGTCAACCTATGCCCAACACTTCCCAGAATTAGGTAAGCGAGATGTGTCCCTCCAAGTAGAGTCCACATTTTATTCCAGGCATGTGTAAGTGACATACATATGTGGAGCTCTCAATGTGGTTTGGATTCTCTTAAACATGTTGATGGGTTTCCACATGTGTCAGACACCTGGCTGACCAAACAAAGTATTAGTTTCTGTATGAAGCTTGCTCACTCCTAACATTGTTTTCAAATAAGAATAAAACTTGTTGCGAAGTGGGTGATGTTTTACATACAATCTGATAGATTTTAGTAGGGAAAAGTATCATGTAAGAGCAGGAGATTTTAATTAAGTAATATATTCTACCTGGGTAAATAAGAAACATCTAAGAAAGATTCTTTGGAATGGAGAAAGGAGTAAGACAATGATTGAAGGTTTGCTTCACCATTCCTTCCATTTAATTGTACTTTAATGGGACTAAATCTACTTGATCTCAAAACAACCTAAATCTATTTTAAACTTAGGAACAATGTCTATTTTAAACTATTCAATTAAGCATCAATATTTATGCATTTGTTTGAAATATTTTGCTGATTGTTTAACATTTTAAGATTTGTCGTCTCAGGGTTACATCCTATTATAACAACACAATATGCAATTTAAAGCAAAACTATCTAAAGATCTGTGTGAATTGCCTAGGCGTAGGAACCTAAAATATCCAAGGGAAAGGTGGGTGGTTTTATATATAACAAACTGCAAAATGGATTGATGGACAGATTTACAGCTTATAACTTAACTGCTTTGTTTTAATCACAGTAATCTAGTAGCAGCTTATGAAAAGGCAAAGAAGAAGCATCAAAACAAACTGAAAAAGCTGGAGGCACAAATGATGGCTATGGTGGAAAGACATGAAACACAAGTGCGAATGCTAAAACAGAGAATAGCGCTGCTTGAAGAAGAAAACTCCAGGCCTCAGACAAATGAGACATCTCTGTAGGAAAACATTTAGGTGTTATGGATACTGTAAATTGATACGTTTTGCCACAGAAACTCAGAAGATCAAAATATAAAAATGGAAACAAGTTATTGGTTCTTTCTGCTGATCAAAGGGAACAAGGGTTTCTTCAGTCATCCAGATATTACCACTTTCAACAGAACAGCAGGACATGATAGAAGTGGCACCTCAGCAATTTGGGACTTAAATAAAATTTGTAAATCATCCCTTACATGTGCCTGCACACTTCACAGCATTATACTTAAAAAGAAACTTACATCTTATTATTGTCTTAATATATCAAATATGCATCTGTAATTTGCATTGCAGAGAGCTTTATATTATCACATTGTACCAAAAAGGCGCGTAATTGTACAGCAAGGATTTAGTGTATTTAGTGTGTGCTGCTACCAACTACTTTGTTTTATTATTAAAATCATTTTATGCCAACTTGAGAAACCAACATGCTATGTCAAAAATTTCAAACTATATTCTCTCAGTAAGACTGTTATAAAGCAATTGTTATGAAAGATCCTTCTGAACAAATTCTGAGGAAGATTGAAAATAATACTGTAGTCCATGTGGTATTAATGCAGAACTAAGAAATTGTGGATAGCAATCCTGAAAGATGGATCAGGTTCATCTAAGGAGCAGATATAATTCCAATTATTAAATGTTTTGTATATATAGCGCCTGAATGGACCATATCTTGTCACAAAATCTCATTCCCCAGCTCAAATAACCGGCCATTATAGCTAGCATATAACTTTGTCTTGCTTCTTGGTATAAAATGGATTATGTAAAAATCCTTACTATATGCCATTACTTTGTTTAATGCATAGCTATGTTTATACAATTATGTTTCGCCTGTTAAGTATTTAGGCAGAACCAGCTTAGTTTGGGATATTCACTTTGGTTTAATTCAAACTGACTCAAAGGTATTGAATACTAAGCCAGATCTGAACTATAATAACAATCAATAAATGTCTAAACCTATTTTTTATTGTTGATATTTGCATACCATGGGTAATTAGTCAAACAAGCTAAGAAAAAAATTGGAAACTGGAGTACTGTCCCTTTCAGCCCAGGTAGATATACCCTTCCATTCCAGGACCGTGCGAGGTCATTTCTGGTGAACCTTGTTGTTTTCCAACTATTGATATTTGTTGCTTACTTTTTGAATCCCTGAGAAATGTTTTGTTACAGCCTGCATTTTGGCAGCCTCCTTACAGAAATCACCCCAGTGTTTTTTTGGGGGGAGGTCGAACACATGCAGGAACCAATTTCCGTGCTTAAGAACAAAAAAAACAGAGTTCCACATACACAGGTTGACTGCTCCTAGAAATTTCCCATTAGTCTGGAATGGAGTGAGCACTTTCTTTAGAGGGACTCATCCTGTTTATTTAATTCTGGAATTAAGCACCCCCCTAATTCCTGCCCTAAGTGACTGGTCTGCCATTCCAATTCCTGCTTAAGATCTAGGCTGACTGGTCTCATCAACAGTGTCTTGAGTACTGAGAACCTGCCTGGCTCAGAATCGGACAACTGAGACTGCCACAGAAGATAAATAATATAATAATAATCCCTGCATTTGATATAGCGCCTTATCACGTCTTCTAGACATCTCAAAGTGCTTCACAGAATATATTGTAAAGTGAATTGACTGTATATTTGTGAGTGAAACGTGGCAGCCAATTGCGCACAGCAGTGTCCCATAAACATTTGTGGATTGAGTGACCAAATTATTACGTTTTTTTAATGCATTTTTTCAAATAACAAAGATAGACATGATATTCCATTGCCAGATATGTTAACTTGAGCAAGGAAAGCTTTCCTTTCTCAAACTAATGTACCTGACAATGGAATATGAGCAAGGAAAGGTTTAGAAATCCAAACCTGCACTACTATAAATTATTTTTTATTTTTGGTATACGTAATGGAAAGGGAAACCCAACTTCAAGGGCATAGAAAAATATAATGCCAAGTTTAGGTCCAATGGTCAAGTATCCTTGTGGTTTAAAGTTCCACCTATGGAATTTAGGCTGATATTCCAGTGCAGTACAGCGAGAGTGTTGGTATCACGTTTCAGATGAGATGTAAAACTGTTTCTTGTTCCATTGGATTTTGAAAATCCCGTAATGTTATTTGGAAAAGAAAAATATTTATCCTGGCCAACAATCTTCCATGTTTATTTTGTTATTTGCTTCATGGCATTATGTGGGACCTTGCTGGCCTGAATGGCTCTGTCAGATGTGCTTACAAGACCAGTTACTTGTGAGGTGAAGTGAGACGTTTTGACATAAGGCATTATTAAATGAAATTTTGTTCTTTCCTATCCTTGTTATTTGATGCCTATACATATGTCCAATTGTTTGTTGAACTGTTTTGTAGTTGGCCAAGAGGTGCTTATAATTGCTTTGATCTCAGGTTTCTCTTTAATGAGGCACTATTTTGGGAGAGGTCAGTCACTTGGAATAATGTGGAGTCGATCAAAGGAGAGAGCTTTGCTTAATGCATCTTTTAAGTGAATGATCAGCGTCCACTGTTCCTTCCTCTTCTGTACTAGCCTATTTGAATCTTATGAGTGAAATAAAGTTCTGATTATATTTTATCAGTTCCTGTAGATTACTGTCATTTTTAAAATAAAGTGGATTTGGAAACCTATTTAGAGAGATCCCATTTTAAGCATACAAGTTTACTTTTCTTCTATGTTAGTTACACCTCCTGTTGGCGAAATACTGAAGCAGAATAGTATAGGAATAAAATATCAATTTCCTGGATATGTACTGTACATTCCAGTTTGCAGAAATTACCCATGGTATGGAGAGTATGTTTTTATTCAGAACTAAAAATACATCATTTTCTCAGTTTGGTTACAATTTAACAGTTGGCCTGTATGTTGTCTGTGAAAATTGTTGCATGACTTAAATTCATGTTTTTTTCCAGGAAAATATGTAAAATGTTTGGAAAGCGGAACAAAAGAAGATGAATATTTAATGTTTTGTAGTTTAAAATTAGAATGTCAGTTTGCAAAATGATTCTTTCCCTTTCATCAGATGGTTAACTTTTTAGAAGCAGAATGCATGTCACGTATTCTAAATATTCATTCCTGTTTCATCTGAAAGGGGTGCTTAGGTCATTATATTTAAAATGCAGTATTATTTAATATTTTATTCTTTGGACTTATTTTGACGCAGTGTGTACTGCTTTGAGATTGCAGACTAAAATATTACAAGAGTGAAGTTTCAGGGCAGATATCTTTCCCAGTGACATTATCAGTTGATTTTGCCTCGGTTTTGTCTCTTGATTTCGCTAGAGAAGAAGCCCCTGGAGGCTACAGATCAGCAGTTTGGTAGCGTTTTACATCAGCAAGGATTGAGAGACAATTAATTGTACAAACGCTAATGTTGTGTAATTTCAGTAGCATACCCTTTAATCATTTTGTTGTAAAACTGAAAGCTTTATTTTTTGAGTAAGGTTAACTGGATTTGGAAATTGATGGAATAGGATAAACTGGGCTGTCAATTGTATGGCACAGCCATAGTACTAATAGCGAAGCATGAATATGTAAGTTAATACTGTACAGCTTTTTTGCAACAGAATATTATTACATTTAGATGGAAAATGTCCAAATTGCTGTTACCTACACCATAGTATCTGGTTTTCATTTTGTTGGAAGTCATTTTCGAAAAATGAAGTCATTTTCGAAGACTTCAGATATTTGAAAATTATGTATCTTTCTATTGTGTTTACATTTATAACTGCTTTTTTTAGTCGCCTAGTTGCTGTAAAATGTAAAACTTGTTTGTTTTATATAGAATTGTAAAAACTCTGCATTTATTTATACGAAGAGACGTTTATAATACTTATTTTACAAAAGGCTGTATATCCAGAATAAATACTTTTATTGACAACTTGTAGTCTTGATGGTTTTGCACCATTTTAAAATTTGAACTTTAAAATTCTTTACTTTTCTACATACTGTATTTTCATATATCTAGTTTTGCCAGAGAGCTACAGTTTAGATTTCATAATTTATAACTTTAATTTAGCTTTATTGACTTTGAAACGGTTGAAGCAGATGATGCATGACAGAACTTTTATCTGGCACTTCCAACTACAGTATCATTGAAAAGAGATTTGGTTTTTGTGGAGAACACAGCATACAGTGAAACATCAATTGTGCATTGATTGAGTGGACTTCTGCAAAGTGGAGGATTTAAGAATATGATGGGTTGAAATCAATCAAATGGCCTTTTTCTAATGGCCTTTTCCTGTTTTCTATAATATTCTTATGTTCTTATCATATATACAATGATGATTGATTGAGATTTTTTTAAATTGTATTTGCAAATCTATTTCCATTAATTAAATGCGAAAATATTTGCGTTCTATACATTTGTGGTTTGACACATTCTTTTTCAAAATGTTTTTCTTCCTCATGTATTTTGTCTCATTCTCACCATCTTTCCAGGATATGCCTTAAACAATCTTCATTTAATGATCGTTTTTAATAATAATAATCCTAGTGATTATCATAAATCCCATAATAATAATACTTGCATTTGAGGATTATTATTATAATCTAGTCAATATCTGCTTTAACTTTGTTTGCAAATGTCTTAACTGAACATTCTTGGCCCATTGAATATAAAGCAATGTTTTATTTCCTTTTAGAAAAAAATATTCTTGGTCTTGTAAACTCTATTTTACAACCTTGAATTAGATATAGTAGTTTTTAAAAAAAATGATATTAACATCTGGCAAAAAAACTTTCTGATTAGGTAGATGTAAAGAAAGACATAGTGAAGTTGAATTACATAACATCAGCTATCACTGCGCAATTGGATCAGAATTAAAAACCGCCATTAGGGACTTCAAATTCTGTAATAATAACGGAATAAACGTGACGGATTTCTAAATCACATTTGTGGTGTGCCAGATCATTTTCCACAAAATAACCATAAAACAATTTTATTAATTCCACTTAATTATTCCATAAAGTGTTTTATTGTTTTCAACTAAACATCCAGACAAAGTGTTTCCTTCCTTCTCGAGCGCACCTTCGGTCAACTTCCTGTCCCCACCCCTCCCGAATCCAACCCCCAGCTCGGATGCAAACCCTTGATTGTCCAGGACCTGGGGATATCCTACCAACATGAAAGGCACTATATCAATGCAGTTTGTTGTTGTTTTGTCTGACGTTTCAGGAACTTACGTTTGAAGATTCAGTCGACTGTTTAAAAGAAAATGTACTCTGGATTAATTTAGTACAAGAGAATAGATAATTAATAGGATGTATGTCTTGTTAGAGGTAAATTGCATTGCATCTTTTAATCATTTAAAAATGGTAGTGTCACCAGTATGAAAACCTTATGAATAATTTCTTAAATTGTAATACAGGAAAGTCAGTTAACTAATTTTTTTAGACAGTGCTAGTTTACAGGTATTTCTATAAGCAAATGCAAGCATATATACTAAGTCAGCTATAAAACACACATTGGTGCATGAAATATCTTGTTCTTTTACTCTAAATGGAGGTATCTTATTTCAGAAGTGCTCAACCATATGATGTGTAAATGTTTGGAATACGTTAGTAGTTTCTTAAAAGAAATTGAGTGGATTTTGTTGCTTGCGTGTTCTTAGCTAAGCAAATCTAGAATATATAAATGGTGCCCTATTCTCTATTATGTTTCTGTTTTATTTTTGAATGTATTCCTGTTTTTTACCCCAATGTTTGCTATAGTATAGTAATAGTATTCCCCTCATTTAGTGAGAGGCTACAGTTGCCAATGAACAAAACAGTAAGTTTTCAGTAAATTATGTAAGCAATCATTAATTAACATTTGTTCTATTTGCTACAGATTTTACAGAACACGGTGTGTTGCGTTGAATATAAATGTTTACTGTTGTCTTCCAAACTTGTGGTTTAAAGAAATAAAATGCTCTTTCTTTGGAGAACTAGTGATGATCGTAAATCCCATGATTGTAGCCTTAACATCCCCTGTTCTAGTGTTTTAAAGCACTCAGATATTATTCTATGTGAAGGGTACTATAATGAATCCATTTTTTTTATTGTGTTTATGTTTGAGGGAGGGGAGAAGAAAGTAAAAGATCTTTTAAGACTATTTTCATCCTGTCCTGTTTTGTGATGAGCATTTTTGTTTTGTGCTTTCATAAGTTGCATATTACAGAAACCAATGAATGTCTAATATCAACATTTGTTCTGATGTTTGGCTGAGAAATACTCATTTTTAAAGCAAAATATTAGATAACATTTTCTCTTAACACTAAACATTTGAACATAATGAGTAGGATTTTATTCTACAGACTTCGGAGCGATTGTAGCTAATTAAATTCACTAACTTAATCTGACAGCTGAGTTAAAGTTTGTTCTTTTGTAATATATGACCACCACCCCCCCCTCCCCCATGTGTGGAACTATTCATGCAACCAATTATTTAGAATACATAAAATTCTGGGTGCAAAAAATATTGTTGGAGTATCTCAACAAATATTGATGAGATATGAGATATAAGATAAACAGTTACTATATATTTCACGCTTTCCAATTGCCTACAGGGCTTAAGAATTCTGCTGGCATTTAATAGACATCAGTTACAGATCAATGGTGATTAATGTCCCTGTTTACATTTAGTTGAGGGCTAAGTGTTAAAAGCAATTAGAACTAGACCTTAATCCTTCATTAAAAGGCTTTGCAAAACTTTTGCAGGAGACATAAAAATGATGTATTGTTTTTAACGAATATTATATAGATTATTAAAAAAATTGGTTAGATGGGTTTTTATGAAAGCTATGCCACTTGCACAGTAGTTTGTTTCTTTTTTTAAAAAATAGTTTGAATTTTGGCCTCAGTTGGGTAAGCCTACAACTATTTATTTAGGAAATCTATTTCAATTATTGTTACAAAAACAATCTTGATTCCCTGGGCTAAATCCCACTGTTTAGCCTCATGGTATAATTTCATCTGTAATACTTCATGGGAACTCTCCTCTTTGAGGTTGATCAGAGCAACATTTGAGAAAGCAGAAGGCTTCAAATCACTTCAAATAATATGTTATTATATGGGGTGCAGAGACTGAAGAGAAAATAAATGTTAAGGAAATCAGCTGACGGATCATAAATGTTTTTCTATTGACAAAGCCGATTTCTTGATGTTTTTCTAGTATATGTTTTATTTTACTTTCCAGGAAGTTGCTGATTTTTTTTGACAAAGATGAGTGCTTACATCAGACTTTCTAATGTTCATAGAATTCGGGGGATATTTGAAGCACCAATGCTTTTTTGAAGTGTGAAAAAGTAAAATATTTGAGAAATTAGGTCACAAAAGTGTTACATCTGACTGCCTGCTGTTAATTACAACAGCATGCACTTATATAGTGCCCTCCCTGCTGGGGAGCATCTCGGGGCACTTAACATTGGCAGAGCCTGATTCAGACTCAGGGTGGTGGGGGTGGTTGTAAGCACAGTCGAAGAGGAAGGTTTTCAGACGCGGCTTGAAAAAGGGGAGGGGGCAATGCAGAAGGATTGAAAGGGAGTGTTACGGAGTTTCGGTGCGTAGTGGCCTGAAAGTGCGACCTCCGATGCTGCGGCGGAGGGTGTGAGGGACGAGCAGGAGGCCGGTACCAGTCAGCGGAGGCGCCTGGTGGTGGATTGGGGAGTGAGGAGGTCGGAGAGGTAGGGAGGTGCCAGAGAGTGAAGGGATTTGAACACGAGAGTGAGGATCTTGAAGTTGATCCATTTGGTGATGGGGAGCCAGTGGAGCCTGGCCAGAACTGGTGAGATGTGGGTACGGAGTTTGGTCTGGGTCAGTATGGGGCGGCAGAGTTCTGAATGAGCTGGATCTTTTGAATAGCAGAGCTGGGGAGACCGGCGAGGAGTGCGTTTGAGTAATCCAAGCGGGAGGTGACAAACGCATGCATGAGGGTTTTGGCAAGACATAAAGCAAGGTCTAATTATAAGCAAGACTTAAAGCTAACTTTGTTTGAATAAGTGTAGGAAAATAGGAAGATTATAATTAAGGCTTTTACCCATTGGCCGCATAGTACTTAGCCTATTTTCCCCAGATGACACTGATAATTCTGATGTACTATAATGTCACCACAACTTCATCTTTTAGGATAACCTTTCCTTAACATCTTGAACATATTTTAAAGAAGGTATTGATTTTGTCACCTGATTTAAACTTTCAACAGTCAGACTAGAACGTATTCAAATCATACGGCTTCTGAAGTCACATTTCAGCAGCTGAATAAAAAACATAAAACCTGAAACAGAAAATAAAAAATGTTCGCAATTATCATCTATGAACTTTCAACACAACATAGAATGTATGAATTAAAACACCCAAGGCACTTGTGTTGTCATAGAACAAGCTACTATAATATGCAGTATAACATTTTAATTTATCCTTAATAAATCAGCAACTAGCCTCACAGCTTATTGGTGGTCATCAGCTTGAGAATCCCAGGCATCAGAACTACTGTGGGGATGCTATTGTGGGATTACTACTGAGTTATTAATGCGGGGTAGATGCAGAAAGGTATGAATTCCCAAATAGACCATATTTCCACAAAACCTCCAGACATTGCTTCATTCAATATGGATATGTCCTCTGCGCCACTGTCTGTTGCAGCAATAATACATTTAAATTGACTAATGTCCTCTTTCCAGAAGCTTTTCAATAATTTATTGAAGGCAAGTATAATCCAGAGTGAATGAAATGCTAATGAACAAATGAAATAAACAAGAAACTGTAAGGTCAGCACGTTTGACAACGTTGTGAGCGGTTAGTTGTAATTCCACATTTGGTCCTTTGAAATCAACAAAAGGTACAAGTATTTTATGAGCAATCATCATCTCTCCAAGACAGCAGATATGCAAAACATAATTGATCTGTGAACTGAATGTTTCAGTCTACTGGTCATTAATTTTAGTTCAGTATTATTGCTTGTGAAATGCAGAGGACCACTAAATACTGTGGTGGACAATTATCTAAATAGTTGCAGCCATTTTCAGAGGACAATATTGTGTTTAATACCTGCTGGCACTGGTAAAACAGAAAAATCAGCAGAAATTTCATATCTGAAAGTAAAGCTGTGTGAATTCTTGTGTACATTTAAGACTAGAAAAATCACTTAACGCATTTTGTATTCAACAGTTAATGTTGCCTGTGAGCTTTAACAACAGGGACAAATTAACAAGTTTTTAAAAATATATATGCAAGTCCTGAACAACTGATCAGTCGTTGCTGCGTTCCTTATCCTGCCCTCCACTTTGCTGCTTCTCGAGGGCTCAATTTTCCTGATGTCTTCTCTTGATTTTTCATCTCTCCAGGGCAGCTTTTAAGTTTAAAATGAAATCAGCTGCAAGTTAGATGAGGGATCTGAATTTGTTCCTTAAAGTGTTGGAATAAATTCCCAACAAATTGGTTGAGTGCCAAGAGAAATAGATTGAGGATAATAGGATTAAGAATGGACTGACAATCAAATATTCTGCAATGCAGAATTTCCTGCTGGGAGAGGGGTCAAAAGCAAAAATACATGGATATTCTAGAGTTCTGTTTGATTATGTTTGAGGGCAAGGGAGTAATTATGAGGATCATTTCTTTAGGAGATGAAATAGGTGGGCTGGTGGATATTACATTGTCTGTATTGGCCTATTTGTGTGTTCAATGCTTTCTGATGCTTTAAGACTTGCAGTACAATGTTGTTACATTGCATCTGAAACAGCATTATCAGTGTCACTAATTTAATTCCCATGAATTGCATCAAAAATAAAATGATACTGCTATCAAACTAGGTATTGGATTAATAATGTGTTCCTATATGCAAATTGGTTGCCTCATTCAACTTCAAAAAAGAGTAACTACACTTTACAATCCTGATCACTGTTGAGACGTCTCCAAGCGCTTCACAGAATATATTAAAGTGGATTTGATTGACTGTGTTTGTGGAGTCCTGTAGTTCAGGGTTAGAGCACTCGCTTTGCAAGTGAGAGACCTGAGTTCAATTCCAGGCAGAGGGCGAAACCTTGGGCAAGTTTCCTTACTCCACACAGAGCCTAATAATAATCCCTCCAAAACCAAACAATAATAAATTGGTCATTTTTAATCTACGACTGTTTGTGGGACATTGCTGTGCGCAATTGGCTGCCGCGTTCGCCCACAAATATACAGTCAATTCACTTTACAGTGTGTTCTGTGAAGCGCTTTGGGACGTCCTCCCGACGTGAAAAGCGCTATATCAAATGCGAGGATTATTATTATTATCTCTGTTGAGATGTCTCCAAGCGCTTCGCAGAATATATTAAAGTGGATTGACTGTGTACTTGTGGGTGAAACTTGGGAGCTAATTGCCCACAACAGTGTCCAACAAACAAGTCATGGATTGAGTGACCAAAATTTTTTGTGGGTGTTGGGGGGATTATTACCCTGGAAAGCGATCTCCGATCCACTAACAAATACCTACTGCTGAGTAACAGGTGTGTGATCTCCGATTGGCTTTGAGATGTCCTTCTGAGGTCAAATGCAAAGACTATTATTAATCCCTGTGTGTGTCTTCCACAATTACCTTTCTCCTCTCTCTTTATCCTCTGGGTTTTTGACCATTCCCTCTCTCCCTCTCCATCCATCTTCCCTCCCTCCCTCTCTCTCTCTCCTTCCTCCCTCTCTATCCATCTTCCCTCCCTCCCTCCCTCCCTCTCTCTCTCTCCTCCCTCCCTCCCTCTCTCTCTCTCCTCCCTCCCTTCCTCCCTCCCTCTCTCCTCTCCTCCCTCCCTCTCTCCTCCCTCTCTATCCATCTTCCTCTCCTCTCCTCCTCCCTCTCTCTCCCTCCCTCTCTGCCGACGTTGCACGCAAACCCCCGGGTGACGGTTGGCTCCGCCCACCTTCAACGTGGAAACAAACGGCCGCGCCTCAGCTTTCTGGTCTCGCGCTCGACCGCGCGCGCGCGCGCGCGGGGTTGGGGGGGGGGGAGCGGAGGGGGAGGAGCTAGAAACAGGGCGCTCCGAGTCACGTGATTTCGTTGCGGGGTGGTGGGGGGAGTGCGCGGTGATGTCACGGCGCGGTGATGTCACGGCGCGGCACGTAGCGCCGACAGTTGGCGGTGATCCCCGACGCCGAGACCCGGGGGCTGCGCTGAGGAGACGCGGAGCCGCTGTCAGCTCCTTAACGGCAGGGTGGCAGCGTGCAGCCGCGGGGAGGACGCGGAGGTTCGTAGCTTCTCCGGGGAGGAGGCGGCGGCGGCGGCGGCGGCGGGGGGGGCGGGGAGGGAGGGAGAGAGGGGGCAGAGCTTCTTAAAGAAAGAAAAAGTTCTGTGGCACTTGTTTGGGAGAGAGGGAGAGAGGGAGGGAGGGAGCGTCGCCCCGTGGCCTGCGCCGTGGCTGCTCGCTCGGCCCGGCGGCTTGTGGTGGTCGTTAATTTGAAATTGTCTTCGAGTGGAGGCCGTGGGAACACACCGGGGGAGAGGGGAGGGGTGTGTGTGTGTGTGTGGGGGGGGGTCTCCCCCCCGGGACCGGCCCCGGGACCGGCCCTCCCCTCGCAATGTCATTTCCCCGTTTCCTCCCTCGTTATTACCGCTTTATTCTTTCAGTTTTGCAGCTGATTCAGGTCACCTCTCCCCCCCCTCCCTCCCCCCCCTCCAACACCACAACCACAACCACCTCTATTCAGACTTTTATGCCCTTCTTTTCGCCCATAAAATACACTGCCTAATAATAATCCTCCAAAACCCAAAACAATAATAAATTGGTCATTTTCAATCTACGACTGTTTGTGGGACATTGCTGTGCACAATTGGCTGCCGCGTTCGCCCACAAATATACAGTCAATTCACTTTACAGTGTGTTCTGTGAAGCGCTTTGGGACGTCCTCCCGACGTGAAAAGCGCTATATCAAATGCAAGGATTATTATTATTATTACTGTCAACCCCCCCCCACCCTTTACAGTCATCTTTTGCCCACAAATTACACAGTCAATTCACCTTTCCATATAATACGCAAAATGCTGCAGGTGGTGGAAATCTGAAATAAAGACAGCGATCACTGGGCACACACTCGGCAGGTCAGGCGGCATAGCATCTACAATATACTCTGAGGTGCTTTTCAGACGTCTGAACGACGTGACATCGTTTGGATTACTATTATTATTATTCCTTGTTTGCAATGCAGACCGCTCGCTCGGCTTCGAATTATTCTGGCTTTTGCAAAACTTCCTACATGCACCAAAGTTTTCTTCCCGCTTCACCCACAATACACAGTCACTACACTTCACAGTAAATTCCTGTCGAATGTGTCTTGAAGAGTCATAAGCTGCACTATCCTACGCAAGGATTTTATGTGTCCTCTTCCCCTATGCTAATCAATAAATAATAATACTTACATTTGATATAGCGCATTTTACGTCTTCGAGACATCGCAAAGCACTTCACAGAATAGACTGTAAAGTGAATTGACCGTATATTTGTGGGCGAAACGCGGCAGCCAATTGCGCACAGCAGTGTCCCACAAACAGTCGTGGATTGAGTGACCAAATTATTATTATTCATTTTTTTTCTTGAGGGATTATTATCAGGCACGTGGAGTAAGGAAACTTGCCCAAGGTTTCGCCCTGCCGGGATTCAAACCCAAGTGTCTTGCTTGTGACGCAAGTGCTCTTAGCACTGAGCTACACTGAGCTACAATACTCCCCATTATATTTCCCACCTTTCCCTTTCCTTGTGCCCCTTGTCCTCTTCTCGAACACCCCCACTCCGATCCTCCCTGCAACCCCTCATCTGCTGTCCTCACTGAGTCTCCTGCTTTCTTACCCCTGCTTCCCCCACTCTCACTATCCCTAGTCCCCCAGCTTTCTCATTCTCCTTGTGTTCTCAGCTCTCTTCTCACCCTCCACTTCCCCCGTTCTCAATCACCCTCCAAATCCCTTTCCATCATCCTGCTCTCCTGCACTCCCTCGTTCCACTGCTGACCAATAACAAAGATAATGTCTTGGCATGTTTGACTTCTGGCCTTGTCACTATAAAATGGAAGGGTACTTTAAGTGCAGTTAGAGGTAGGTTTTAAGGCAGGGTTTTTGGGGAGAAGTCAGCCAGGTATCTGACACATGCAGAAACCCATCATCATGCTTGAGTATCCAAACCAAGCTGAGAATTCTATGCATCCCACCTTCACATGGAAATCCCAGACATAGTTTATTGGAATAGAATGTGCACTCTCTCCCTGGAGGGACGCCTCCTGCTTTCCTAATTCCAGAAAGTATTAGGTGCAGGTTGGCAAGAGCCAAGGCTTGCGGACCCCAGAGGGTGTGTTGGGATACTGCTGTTTAACCAGCTAAAACATCAATGCCCTCACCGGTTTCCCCAACTCCACTATATCCAACTATTCAAAACTCTGCCACCTGTACACTCGCCCTCTCTGAACTCTGATCCTCACCCTCTCTAATCCTCATCCTCACCTACAAGGCCATTCACGGCCTTGCTCCCTCCTACCTCTCTGACCTACTATCCCCCTACTTACCTGCCCGTACCCTCCGTTCCTCTGGCTCCGGTCTGCTCCACATCCCCCGCCCCAACCGCCCTACCATCGGTGGTCGGGCCTTCAGCCTCTCAGCCCCGAGGCTCTGGAACTCCATCCCCCAGTGCCTTCGCCGCCTCCTCCCTTTCCTCCTTCAAGGCCGGTCTCAAGACCTTTCTCTTTGACCGTGCCTTCAGCTCCCCTCTCGACTCTCTTCCCCCTCCTCGCTCCCTCCCTTCCCTCCCCTCACCCTGACCATTTCCCCCCTGCTCGGGTCCTGACCCAACTGTCCAGCGCCTTGGGACGTCCTCCCGACGTGAAAGGCGCTCTATAAATGAAGTCTTGTTGTTGTTGTTGTTGTCTGTATCCCCATCCCACCAGTCTTTGCGAGTCTCCACTATCACAGCTAGTCTGGCTGTACTGTCATCAGCAGTGCCCTGGAATAGCTTAAGGCTCGGCAACCGATCATATGAAAGGGGGAGGGGTATATGAGTGGTTTGTGGTTGAAACAGAATGTGGTAGAATTGATTGGTAATAAGTTTTACACCTGCAAAACCCAACATATTGATTTCTTAGATCCAATATGTCAAGATCTACCAGTGCGTCCCCACGGCCTGGCAGCGCCCAGTCAAGTCAGGCTGCTGCCTCCAAACCTAAAGGATTTAAAGATATCCGGATTGATGAAGAAGTAAAAATTGCTGTTAATATTGCCCTTGAGAGATTTCGTTATGGTGATCAGAAAGGTAAATTAAATAATTTTATAAAGTATGTTTATTCACTACTGATGTGAATTGTTTTTACCAGTTCTGTTTTGCTCTGCATTATTCAAGTGAAATTGTTTCAACAACAATGAATCTCCTAATACTGTTTCGATAAAGTTCAGCTTTTATTTTTTTGTTACTGTTCAAACAATTTATCCTCCTAGGATTGATTTAAATTCATAGCTAAATGGGATGAATATAAGGCCCTGCTAATAAAGGATGGGATAAAAACAATAGAGAGGAAAGATTTTAAATCAGAAAAGCAGGAAGTGGAGTCAGTATGGGTAGAGTTACGTAATAACAAGGGGCAGAAAACTCTAGTGGGAGTAGTTTATAGACTCCCGAACAGCAGTCACAGTATCTCAAGGTATAAATCAGGAAATTAGCAGAGCATGTAGTCAAGGAAAAACATTAATTGTGGGTGATTTTAATCTGCACATAGATTGGCAACCAAATTGGGAAAAGTATGATAGAGGAAGAGTTTATAGAATGTATTAGGGATAATTATCCTGATCAGTATCCCGAGGAGCCAACCAGAGAACAGGCCATATTAGACCTTGTTTTGTGCAATGAAGCAAGGTTGATCAGCAAACTGGAAATTAAGGCTCCTCTAGGGCAAAGTGATCATAATATGATGGAATTTAGCATTACGTTAGAGGGAGAAGTAGTTAAATCCGAAGCAAAGGTTTTAAATTTAAGTAGAGCCAATTTTGCTGGTATGAAAGAGGATTTAGCCAAAATAAACTGGGAAATTAGACTTAAGGATCTGACGGTAGACCAGCAATGGCAGACGTTTAAGGAGATAGTGGAAAATTCCCAGCGAGCACATATTCCTTTGAGGAATAAGAATGCCACGGGAAGGTGGCCCAACCGTGGCTAACTAGAGCAGTTAGGGAAAGTATAAAGTTAAAGGAAGAAGCCTATAAAACAGCTAAGATGAGTAGTAAACCCGAGGATTGGGAGAACTTTAGGGATCAACAAAGGAGAACCAAAAAAGTGATTAAGAGGGAGAAAATGGAATATGAGGGCAAACTAGCGAAGAACATAAAGACAGACTGCAAGAGTTTTTATAAATATATAAAGAGGAAGAGGCTGTTAAAGGTAAATGTGGGTCCGCTACAGGCAAAGACGGGGGGAATTATAGTAGGGGACAAAGTCATGGCAGAGTCATTAAACAAGTACTTTGCGCCTTGCCTCCTCCCTTTCCTCCTTCAAGGCTGGTCTCAAGACCTTTCTCTTTGACCGTGCCTTCAGCTCCCCTCTCGCTCCCTCCCTTCCCTCCCCCTGACCATTTCTCCACTGCTCGGGTCCTGACCCAACTGTATAGCGCCTTGGGACGTCCTCCCGACGTGAAAGGCGCTCAATAAATGGAATCTTGTTGTTGTTGTTGTTGTTGTTTGCTACTGTCTTCACCTTAGAAGACACTGAAAACCTACCAAGAATAGAGGGGAACCAAGAAGACAATGTTAGCGAGCAACTTGGGGGAATTAATATTAGTAAAGAAATGGTTTTAGGTAAACTGTCAGGTCTTAAAACTGATAAATCTTCTGGATCTGATGGCCTATATCCTAGGGTTTTAAAAGAGGTGGATGGCTTGTCTTTGATCTTCCAAAATTCTCTGGATTCCGGAACGGTTCGCATTGATTGGAAGATTGCAAACGTGATACCACTATTTCAGAAGGGTGGGAGAGAAAAGATGGGGAACTATAGACCAGTTAGTCTGACATCAGTGGTAGGGAAAATTCTTGAGTGCTTAATTAAAGATGTTGTTATGGGATTTCTGGAAGACCATAACAAGATTAGGCAGAGTCAACATGGCTTTACAAAAGGGAAGTCATGCTTAACTAATTTTTTAGGGTTTTTTGAAGATGTGTCTAGCAGGTTAGATAGGGGTAACCACTAGATGTAGTATATTTAGATTTGATTTTAAAAAGGCATTTGACAAAGTGCCACACAAAAGGTTGTTTCACAAGGTTAAGGCCCACGGGATTAATGGGAACATATTAGCGTGGATTGAAGAGTGGCTAACGGGTAGAAAACAGAGAGTAGGGATAAACGGGTCATTCTCGAATTGGCAGGATGTGACTAGTGGAGTGCCACAAGGATCAGTGCTTGGGCCTCAGCTATTTACAATTTACATCAATGATCTGGACGAGGACATTGAATGTAATGTATCTAAATTTGCAGATGACACTAAACTAGGTGGGAGAGTAAGCTCTGAGGATGATGCAAAAAGATTGCAATGGCATATAGATAGGGGAGTAGGCGAGTAGGTGGCAGATGGAATTTAATGTGGGGAAGTGTGAAGTTATTCTCCTTGGTAGAAAAAATAGAAAAATAGATTATTTTCTAGAGGGGGAGAGATTAGATAGTGTTAGTGTGCAGAGGGATTTGGGTGTCCTTGTACACCAGTCTCAAAAAGTTAGTTTGCAGGTGCAGCAAGCAACTAAGAAGGCGAACGGCATGTTAGCGTTCATTGCAAAAGGTTTAGAGTACAAGAGTAGGGAAGTCTTGCTGCAACTGTATAGGGCCTTGGTGAGACCGCACCTAGAGTATTGTGTGCAGTTTTGGTCTCCTTATTTAAAAAAGGACATACTTGCCCTAGAGGGGGTGCAGCGTAGATTCACTCGGTTAGTTCCTGGGATGAGGGGACTGACCTATGAGGATAGGCTGAATAAACTAGGGCTATATTCTCTACAGTACAGAAGAATTGGGGGGGATATTATTGAAACATATAAGAATCTTAAAGGGCTGGATAAAGTAGACACTGAGGGTCTGTTTCCCCTGGTAGGAGCATCTATAACCAGGGGTCACAGTCTTAAAATTAGAACAGAGTTGAGGAAACATTTCTTCACTCAGAGGGTAGTGAATTTATGGAATTCACTACCCCAGAAGGCTGCAGATGCTCAGTCCTTGAACATCTTCAAGGCTGAGACTGATAGATTTTTAAAAAATAGAGGGATTAAGGGATATGGGGAAAGGGCAGGTAATTAGAGTTAGGTCTGAAGATCAGCCATGATCTTATCGAATGGCGGGGCACAGGCTCGAGGGGCCGAATGGCCTACTCCTGCTCCTAATTCTTATGTTCTTATACCTATAGTTGTATTTGGTTTAGAAGTCGTATAAAGTGAGATTTTGTACATTTACTCACCACAATTGAAAGCAAAGATGTTTTAATAGATGTATGCCATGGTTTATTGTGAGGCAACTTTGATCTTTCCCACAAGATTTGGCTGCTATTTTGAAAATCATCTTAGTGGAGAAATAAGTTAAAATTGTAGTTATCCCTAATTTTAATACCAGTTTAACTTTTGTCTGGCATGGATGCATTTTCCTAATATTATTTCCTATTAGTATACAACTCACTAGGACTTCCTTTCAACATGAAAGGCGCCATACAAATGTAATTTTGTTGTTGTTATAGAGCGGTAAATATTGCTGAAAAATATAAAGAACAAACAACAACAACAAAATTACATTTATAGAGTGCCTTTCACGTTGGGAGGACGTCCCAAAGCGCTGAACAGTCAGGTGTCGGGGCTCGAGCGTGGGGTAGGGGTGGTGTCGTGGTGAGAGAAGGCAGAGAGGTAGGAGGGAGACCAAAGGCACGATCGAAGAGAAAGGTCTTGAGTCCGGCCTTGAAGAAGGCAAAGGAGGAAGCGAAGCGAAGGGACCGTGGGATGGAGTTCCAGAGTGTGGGGGCAGAGAGGCTGAAAGCCCGGCCACCGATGGTAGGGCGGGTCGGGCAGGAATCATGGAGCAGGCTGGAGCCTGATGAGCGGAGGGAGCGGGCAGGTTGGTAGGGAGTCAGCAGGTCAGAGAGGTAGGAGGGGGCAAGGCCATGGATGGCCTTAAAGGTGAGGACGAGGATCTTGAACTCAATCCTCTGGGGGATGGGGAGCCAGTGGAGTCGGGCGAGTGTGGGAGTGATGGGGTCGCGGAGCCTGGTGTGTGAGAGTACACGAGATTACAAAGAGTGAGAGTACAAGGAGATTGGTTTAGATGAATTTGAACTGTGATTCCCTTGAAGGATTTCTGATCATGCCCAAGTTGTTTGAGAGGATTAGATATTAAAAGACAAGTTGCTTCCCAAAGGGAGCAAAGAAAAATTATTACTTGTTGCTAGATTGAAACGTAGTTTTGTTGGGGTAGGTTGTTTTGCCCGGTGTGTTAATTGCAATGTGATACATCGCTCAGAAACTTCAAAGAAAGGAACACAAAAAAGTTGGACAGTGACGAGGAACTGTGTTTGTACATCATTAAGTTTCACCTATAAAATATAGTCAGTCCACTTTACAATATATCCTGTGAAACGCTTATTATACTTGAGATATCTGTGCAGTGACATCCAGAACTTTGAATCCTGAGCAGATTCCTACCAAGAAATAACTATTGTCTATTTTTAAACTATATAATTCCTAATATTGCTGGGGCAGAATTGTGTTTTTTGTTTCTTTTGCTGGTCGTTGTCTGTATGTGTCCATTCATCCCTTTATTCTGGTTCAATTCTATTTATTTTAGAGTGTATTTATTTTAGAGTATTAAGAGCTAAGATGCTCAAGACTGAGACAGAAAATGTTTATGTGTTCAAATTGTTAAGTTAAGGTTTTATTGAATACTTTACCCTATTTATTTGTTGAAAACTGGGCAACCGAGGAAAACAAGAATGTTGTGATTATGTGCACCAGTCAATTCTGATTCTATTGATTCAAGTTCAAGTTGGACAATTTACTATTTTCAAGCTCCATTTGATGTTAAAGCATTTTATTTTTCCAATTTCATACATTAGCTACCTGGATTGATCACAAGATGTATATTGAAAATTGTACAAATCCTATGGTTAGTTTAGGTATTTGCCAAGTTGGTTGATGACTTGAAAGTAAATTGAGGTGAAGCCTCATAATTCTACATTTGATTTATATCAGATTCATTCAAGATAGTATTATCTTTGGGGATAACATCCATTTTCTTTTTCCTAGAAATGGAATTTCCATCTTCCCTCACCAGTACGGAAAGAGCCTTTATTCATCGCCTTGCCCAGTCCCTTGGCCTGATTTCGAAAAGCAAAGGGTGAGTTGCAAACTGGTGATGTTTATGTGCATTAGTTTTCTCTCCATTAGTGCAAATGCTGAGGCACACATAGTTTGGGAGAAGTGATTTTCCTTCATTTCTTTGAATCTGCTTTGCTCAGTAGAACAATTTTTCTATCTCGGAAGCTACTTCTCCCATTGCCAAAAATTCACTTCAGTGCCTGGTCTGGGCCTTCACAAATTGGCTGGAGGAAACCTCTTTGCTCTATGGCCAGCTCAAAGTCATGAAGTACAATTTTTGAACACTTGTGACTTTCAATATTTGTGAGCAATGATTGGAAATTGTTTTAAAAGTTTCTTTATAAAAAAATCTTTATTATCATTATTAATAATAATAATGGCCTTTAGCTTAGTGTTTTTCAAGTTTGGAGGGTGTCTCAAAGCACTTCACAGGCTTTACCGTATCGGTAAGAAAATGCGGTAGCTTAATATCACACAGCTGTCAAACAAATTTATTTAGGGGATTCTTGGCCAAGACACAGGGATTCTCGTGATTCTCCTTCTTGTTTTGAGTAGTACTACTATAGGATCTTTAATGTCCACCTGAACAGCCTGATGGGATCTTGGGTTAGTGGTACTTAAAACGATGCAGGACACCTCCGGCACTGTATTGGAGTATCAAGGCTAGACTGTGAGTTCCAAGTCATAACGTAGAGCTTGAACCCACAACCTTCTAATAGATGTGCTACAAACTGAGCCAGACTGCTCTTTTATCTCTAGCCTTTTGTCTTGTAAAATTTTCAAAGAAATGAAAAGTCACTGATTTTTTTTTCAGAAAAGGAGCACATAGATTCCTCACTATAAAGAAAAAAGATGGCTCTGAGATGGCCCACACTGTCATGACCTGCACTTTAACTCACAGTATGAAACATGCCATACACAATCTAATTCAGAGGTTTCCTGTAACCAATAAGGAACGCACAGATCTTTTACCTAAGACTGAACGTGGGAATGCATTAACTGTTGAACCAGGTAGGCATTTTTAAAAAATGTATTGAGTTTTTGTAGATTTAATACATATTGGTACTTTTTTAAAACATCTTTAATGGTGGAAATATCCCTCCAAAATGTTTCTCACATTACAGCGGGTTGTCCTCAAATCCAAAATCAAATAAGGCATGAGATGGGATCAAGACTTGGAATTTCTGATTTTTTAAATGTATTGCTTATGAATATCATTACAAATCTTAATAATTAATGCCTCCACATCACAAGCCAAAAATGAAAAGATCTGTATCGAACTTGCATTTTGACTATGTGCAATAGTCTAGTCCAAAATTGTACTGTTTACAAACAGATGCAGAATTATCACAAATCAAACTGCTATGCAAAAGTAAAATGTAAAATGACATGCAATTTACACAATAATATAAAAAATAATATTACATTTCTGAACTAAATGTTGCTGTCTTTGGGGCAAAAATATGCACTGTTTTGCCTTAGGATTAAAATGCAATGATTTTACTACATAACTATTATTTGCTGTTTATGGATTGTTTTTAAGACTTATTTTCAACATAGAAATGTGGTTACATTAATGAGTCTGGAGGCTGGAGTTTGGAGTCTGAATTCCTGATGAGAAATTGTGCTTAAACTTGTCATAGCTAGTTGTACCAATGTTCCTGGTTCAGTACATAAATTATTTCATATTTTCACATCTGTTAAATATGCCATAAATAGGTATTGCGTTGACTTTCAAATTTGTACCTTGATTAAGCTTTATGCATTCCACAGAAAATAACCGAGAAATGAATAGGACAAGTGGTAGACTCAACAATGGCATTCCTCAAGTTCCACCCAAACGAGGAGAATCTGAATTGGATGCCTTTAGACAGTCTTTACCCGTCTTTGAAAAACAAGATGAAACAGTAAAAATCATTAAAGACAACAGAGTGGTTTTAATAGTTGGAGAAACAGGATCTGGAAAAACTACACAGGTTTGACCCATCTCTACTCTTATATTAATAATGTATACAGTAAAACTCACATAAATTGTCTCTGTACGAATTGTGTAATTGCCTAAGTTGTACATGCACCCGAGTCCCATTCAGGTTCCTTCCAAAATACGCTTGGATTTCTTTGCACTAGTTATATTTTATAAGGTGTATAAATGGCTAAATCATAAAGGTTTCTTGGTCCCAAATAATCCTACATCCAATGCAAATCATCTCCTAACTCGTAATGCAGCTACCAGACTTACCGCCTGCACTGAAGTATGCATAAGCAGTGTTCCGTTTTAAACAAGCGCAAGAAATAAGTTTTAGCCAGTTGCTGCATGAACACTTAATGGCTGGATGATACGATTTATGCATGTTTGCCTGAAGCTTTTACTTTGTGTAAGTCATATTAAATGTTTGGTCCTGACTGATATGACGTATGTGAGATTTACTGGAATTTTTAGTGGAATCTGCTTGAAACCCTGCTGTGAATTGGATGAAATGCCTGGTCCCAATTCATTTGTATTCTTACCCGTTTTGAATATGACTGTTAATTCAGGCGAAAATCCGGTTAATATGGGCAAAATGCCGCACTGGTCGCTGCTGAATGTCTTCACTCGCGGCTCCATTCAGCCATGAGCAGCACCTGGATGGAAATGGGAGGAGTCATATTGTGATTGACAGCCATTCACAAGCAGCTCGGGGATGGGTGGGGTGGAGGTGGGGGGCAGTGACCTCATCTGGTGGACGGGGACGAGTGGCAGCTCCGAGGTGGTTGACACCTTCTGGAACCAACGCTAATTGGTCCCTTTCCCATCCAATGTAAACAGCAACGGGAGGGAAGAGGCGCTCAGCAGAGTAGATGGCGGGAAGTGAAAAGTAAGCGCTTGGGTTAGCGGATGCCAGGTAAATCGGACAAAACTCCCTGCCCCGATACATCCGGCTAAAGTGGATTCCACTGTATTTGTGACTCTAGGTTTATTACATTTATTGATTTGTATTTACTAATTTTATTGTATAGTTTATACGAAAATATTCAGATAAAGTTTGTATGGTACTTTTGGGTTTTTTTTGGTGTGATGTCAGCCGCGTTTTTAAAAAAGCATATTTTTTTTAACTGGTTTTGATAAATTAGTGCTGTTCTTAAATTCACATGGGCAACAAACATGTGCCAAGTTTCAATTTCCCTGTGCAATTGTGGTTAAACCACTTTTCATTGTGAACCTGCGATTATCAAAATATTTTCATTCATTTAATTTGTTGATTAAGCAGAAGACGACCACGTAATCTCTGCAACTCTTGATAGGAATATGGAAACAGATTGATTCCATTCTTTATTTTACCTCCTGTTGGGAGTTTACAGCCTGTGCAAAATTCCAGTTAATTCAGTAACATTTCTGCCCTTGTAATTGCTCTGTTTGGCAAGATTGTGCTAATGGGTATCACAATAAAAACATGTTCAGCAAAGCACACAATTCAGATTTTATTTATAATGAGCATAGCTAATAGCAGCACTCTACTATTCTGCCTTTCTTTATTGAATCTTGAGGACGTCTGCTCTATTTCCAGACAGTCTCAGTTTGGGTTGTGGGACTGTATTAGTTTGGTTAGATGACTTGAAATCAGCTGAATGAAGTCCCATCAAGCCATCGTGATAAACCTTGCCAGGTCCTCAGCCTTCCTGACCAAACTCCTTTGTGAATTTCTTTAATTTCTTAAGGTCCTCTTCATTGACAGTGGGCCTTGTGGTCGATAGGGAAGAAAGCATGTCAGACATTTTAACAGGCGGCTCTATAAGTTTGTCACTGGGAACTTCCATCCACGTCATCTCCATTGCATTTGGGTCACCGGGAGAACACGGGGTTAGAAGATCATGGACTGTGTCATGAGGATTGGTTCTGGATGGGCCAGAAACCTGTTTAAAATGTGTTGCGGTTTGCACCTTACGGACCGGCTCCATTAAAGCCTCACGTACAATGATAGTGATATCAGCCCCAGAATATCCAGCGCTTTTCCTCCCAAGTTCTTGGAAGTCCGGATGAGTCAGCGTGTGAGCAGTGCTTCCCATGTTCAGCTTAAACATTTGGATTCGGGCAAGTTCTTCCGGCAATGCGATGTAAATCCGCTTCTCAAACCTCCTCCTAATAGCCGAATCCAACACCCAGGGGATGTTTGTGGCCCCCAGAACCAAGATGCCGTCGTTGCTGTTCCCGACGCCCTGCATCTGCACCAGGAATTCCGTCTTAATGCGCCTCGCAGACTCGCTCTCCCTTTCGCTCCTGGATCCGCACAGGGAGTCCACCTCGTCGATAAATATGATGGAGGGTTTGTGCTGCCGCGCCAACGCGAACAAGTTCTTCACCAGCTTCTCGCTCTCCCCCAACCACTTGGACACGAGGTCCGACGAAGAGACGGAGAAGAAGGTGGAGTTGTTGGCCTCGGTGGCCACGGCCTTGGCCAGGTAGGACTTCCCGGTCCCGGAAGGTCCAAAGAGCAGGATCCCACGCCAAGGGGTCCTCTTGCCCGTGAAGAGGTGAGGGAACTTGACGGGTAAAATGGCAGCTTCTTTCAGCGCCTCCTTCGCCGACTCCAGCCCCGCCACATCGGCCCACCGCACGTCGGGCTTCTCCACCAGGATCACGTCCGCCAACTGCTGCAGCAGCTTCTTCTTCTCCGAGTTCTCCTCGTTGTCGCTGTGGCCGTCGCTGTGGCTCCCGCCGTCCGCCTGCGGCCCCTCTCTCCCCGCCGCCCGGCCCGGCCCGGCCCGGCGTTTCAAGTAGCCCTTGAGCTGCTCGGCGCGGTCCATGTACTGTTGGCATTTGACGCGGATGCTGTCCTTCGCTTTCCCGCCCGGAGCCTCGTACTTGATGACATGTAGGAAATACTCGACGGCGTGTAGGTACAGCCGCAAAGCCTCCTCGTAGTGCTGGGCATAGTCCTCCTCCGTGGCCTTAGTCACGATCTCAATGGCTTTCTGCAGGGTGTTGGCTTCTGACATCTCACAGCCCTCCCGTGGCTCAGGCCGGGGGGGGGGGGGGGCACTGCCAACAGGGCCGAGGGGCAGGTTTCTCCCCGCAAACACGGGGCTCCGATCAGCCCCCGGGGGTTTGAGCCGAGGAGGGAAGAAGCGGTTTTTTGAATGCAACTTCACTCACTCACTCACTCACTCACTCAGGTCCAAACTCCATGGCTGGTGCAGGTCTCAAAGCGGCCATGTGGTGCAGTAACAGCGCGCGCCGTGTCATGCGGTCACATCACAGCCGCCGTGACTGACGATCGTGTAAAACGCGAGTTGTTTGTCCCGCAAACCTCACTATTGTTGTGCTTCATGTGGGTTTGTAGTTCCCAAATTTAAAGTCATGGATTCCTATTACTGAAAAAAGGGGGAGGGAGAGAGGGAGGGAGGGAGGAAGGGGGGGGGGAGAGAGGGAGGGAGGGAGGGAGGGAGGGAGAGAGAGGGAGGGAGGGGGCTGATTGCTTTCTCATTACTGATTCTGCATTTGTTTTACGTTCAAAGTGAATTAGTATTATCTGTCATATCCTACTCAAACTAGACTGAGGTGGATTTTTTTTTTTAGCAACGCTAAGAGTCTTACCATAGAGATGATTCAGTTTGCCGTGCACTGCCATATTTTCATTCAGCATATTGTTCAGTTCGGCAATTACTGTATTTTCATTTTTTTTTCTTTCTATGCGGATGCTGTTTGTTTATGAAACTGAATTTGCCTTCAACATAGTGGGGAAATAGTTATTATACATCCCCCCACGACCCCATATAGTACAGACTCGCTTATTGCGCATGTGTTGTCTGGATCTGTGCTCAGTGGATTTCACCTGTCTTCCAGTGTTGACTAGTTTGCTAAAAAAAATACTGCTTTCTGAGTCTTTAAGGTTACCCCTGAAATCACTTCCTGAATGATGTGCAATAAGCACATAAAGTGTTGCTGAAGTTTCATCCTGCACATTGAACATGCATTCTGTGCCCAGAAAGTTTGTGAAGGAAGTGACATTGGTAGCGCTTATTGTGCCCTTGTGCAGAGTGCAGGAAGTGATATCATTCGCGATCTGATCGCCTGAAATTTGGTAGTCTTTGCGGTTTGTTTATAATGTTGCTTCTGACCTATTGGACACAGAGGACTGCATTATAATTAGATTCTACTGTATTATATTCAACTTCTCCTTATAACTATGTTTCTTGCTTCTTCCCAATTTATTTTCTCCAGTTACTAAATTTTCTCTAATTTTCTCCCTTTTCTACTGAAGAATTTTTATTTCTTTTCATTCTGGTGGAAAACATTTAAATGGGCATCTAGGAGGATACAAGTAGTTATTGTTCATGTCCAGCAGAACAGCGTTTAGCAGTGGGAACCATGAGTAATTTTACCTTTCTCACCAGGGGTACCAAGACCAATTGTGGCACTCCAGCTGAGATTTAAACTAATTGGTATTCACAGCCCCTATTCTGGACTTTCATCTGGAATTCCAAATTAGAGATTGATGAGACCACATCTATGATATGAATTAATCAATATTCTAGATTGTATCATGTGATTGGCAGTAAAATTGATCTACCAGACTTGCTGTGAAAATTATTTTATTTTGTTAAAAAAAGTTGCTTCCACCTTCCGAATGTAATAAAGAAGCTGTGAAGAAAAAGAAAAGTTCATGAAGAGTTTTAAACATAGTAAACCGCATCCCAAAGGTATAGAGGCCAGGGAAGTGAATAGATTGTTTATAGCTAAAGGCTTGAAAACGTTTATTTCATTTTTTTATATTGTAATGTTAATATAATTAAAACCCTTCATTTCTGAGTAGTTTTATTCCTGTGGTTGTTTATTTCATGTACGTTTTTCAGTCACATAATCCGTTGGCACCCAGTCAGTATATACCTGTCAGCACAAAGGATCATGCACCCAATGTTACTCATTACTCACTTTTTAAAGGGCAGAAACATTCTTCTTGTGATAAGATCATGGGAACTCCACCCATTCCATATGGGGTTTGACCAATTTTTTTTAACATGTACCGTATCCCTCTTTGGTTGCTTATTTGCTCATTTTGCTACAGCCAACAATGGGGCTAACGTTCAAAAGTTTATCTACAAAATGGAAAAAATACATATAAGAATGTGATTAACACACAATCTGATGGTTCTGCAGTTTGCGCATGTAGATTTGTTTTGAGTTTATTTCTAATATCAAAGTAGATCTGTTAATTTAACCCTGGCATTTTCAGATCCCCCAATTTCTTTTGGATGACTGCTACAAGAATGGAATACCCTGCCGTATATTTTGCACTCAGCCAAGGCGACTGGCTGCTATTGCTGTGGCAGAAAGGGTTGCTGCAGAGAGGGGCGAAAAGATTGGACAGACCATTGGTTATCAGATTCGACTGGAGAGCAGGTATAAATGAATAAATCCACTTACTACAAAGGTACATTTGATATTCAAGCCATGCTAATACGATTTTTTTTGTTTAGAGTTTCTCCTAAGACATCACTGATATTCTGTACTAATGGTGTACTACTGCGAACATTAATGGCTGGAGACAGTACCTTAGCAGCTGTGACACATGTAATAGTGGTAAGTTTATTAGCTTCTCAGAAGTATTTTCTTTAAATCCATTTGTACCTGAACATAAATAAATGGGTACCTGAATGTTAAATATAATAATAATAATAATCCTTGCATTTGATATAGTGCTTTTCAAGTCTTCTTGTCCTCTCAAAGCGCTTCACAGAATATGCTGTAAAGTGAATTGACAGTATATTTGTGGGCGAAACACGGCAGCCAATTACACAGTTGCAAGGCAAAATAATTCAAAATTTTGCTTCTCAAGATTTTACAAATAATACTGTATCATCTGAACCTCTTCCGCCATAATTTATTGATATATATTTTTAATGTTTGGAGAAGCATTTTGAAAATTTGCTTTTGGAATGCTATACAAATGTAATCTTGTTGTTGTTTACAATGTTTCCTGGTGATGCACTGCTTTGGTGTTCTAATCTATCTTGGCACATATGAGAGTGGTTGACTACTCAATTGGATCTTATACTTTCCCAAGCTCAGAAGCTGTCATTATAATTTTGAAAAGAAACCATGTTGCACTATGATACTGCTGTGCATTTGTCGAGGCACATGAAAGTGATTTTTCTGTCCTGAAGAAGTGATACAAAGGATAGTAGCCCCCTCCATTGGTAACATCGTGGAATTGCTGTTACTGGCTAAATTGACTTCAAAGCTCATGTTAATTCTGCTCAGTGGTATCCAGTTGGAAAGGAATTAGGCCTGAGTCACTCGATTTAGATTACCTGTGCTCAAGGATTTTACTAGGGGCTAAGAACAGTTCTGCTTCACGTTGTGTAGAACTTCCATATCAGGCGATTCTGAAATGTTATGAAAGAGCAAGCAGGTGGCTCAATGACTGGACTCTTGCTTCATATCTCAAAAATAAGCCACTTTTCCTGCTGCATTTTAACTGGAGGTGGAGGGTCTGATCTTATGGAACCAGACAATTTCATTGTAACAGTATTGTCCTATAGTGCACGCCTCCTGTCATGCCACCTTCTGTTAGCTGGACAGAGCAATTAAGTCTTTCTATTTGCCTTACATATTCCATCAGTTATACTAGCCCAGCAACACACTTTCTCCAGAGTCTTCAGATCGCGAAAGAGGTTTAAATGAAGTCACTTTGGTCAACTGGATCTCATTCTCCTCGAATACCAATCTTATCCTCTTCCAAATATAGCATCAAGTTGTTTCTTAATAACATGGTATCAGCTATCCTTCCTGGTAATCTGTTCTAACTATATATTCTCATTACCCTGTGCATAACTTTATGAATCTGCATCTTTCATCAGTTGTTGCCTTTGACCTAGTTTGATACAATAGAAAAATGATTTCAAGACTAAAACCAGGGGCCATCAATACAAAATAGTCACAAATAAATCAAATAGGGAAGTTAGAAGAAATTTCTTCACACAGAGAGTAGTGGGAATGTGGAACATGCGACCACAAGGAGTTGTTGAGGCAAATAGCATAGATGTAGTTAAGGGAAAGCTAAATAGGTACATGAGGGAGAAAAGAATAGAAGGTTATGCTTGAAGGCTTAGTTGAGGAAGGGCAGGAGGCGGCTCATGTGGAGCATAAACACCGGCAAAGACCAGTTCGGCCGAATGGCCTGTTTCTGTGCTGTATATTCTAATGTAATGATTCTTTTAGATGACCTTCGTCATTATCCACCATGTGAAGCAGTTTCCGATCACTTACTTACCCCAAATACTCAAGCCACTTGCCATTCCCATTGCGGTTAGTTTACTGGATGTCGCTTTGTGGACGAGTTATTAGAAGGCTGCAGCTTGTTTATGACATCAGAAACAGGAAAATCATTGGCTGCATCACATGCAGATTAAATATGATTTCAGTCACAGGAGCAAGAAAGTCATTGGATGTTTTATTTGCCATCAAATCCACTTGTAACCAGTCAAGCATACAACAACAACAACAAAATTACATTTATAGAGCGGCTTTCACGTCGGGAGGATGTCCCAATGCGCTGAACAGTCAGGTGTCAGGGCCCGAGCATGTGGGTGGGGTGGTGTAGGGGTGAGGGAAGGCAGGGTCTTGAGACCGGCCTTGAAGGAGGCAAGGGAGGAAGCGAGGCAAAGGCACTGTGGGATGGAGTTCCAGAGTGTGGGGGCAGAGAGGCTGAAAGCCCGGCCACCGATGGTAAGGCGGGTCGGGCGGGAGACATGGAGCAGACCGGAGCCCGCTGAAAGGAGGGAGCGGGCAGGTTGGAAGGGAATCAGCAGTTCAGAGACGTAGGAGGGGGCAAGGTCATGGATAGCCTTGAAAGTGAGGACGAGGATCTTGAACTCGATCCTCTGGGGGATGGGGAGCCAGTGGAGTCGGGCGAGGGTGGGAGTGATGGGGTCGTGGAGCCTGGTGTGCGAGAGTACACGAGCTGCAGAGTTTTGGATGATCTGCAGCTTGTGAAGGGAAGAGTTGGGAAGGCCGATGAGGAGGGAGTTCCTATAATCGAGCCTTGAGGTGACGAATGCGTGGGTGAGGGTTTCGGCAGCCTGAGGGGTGAGGCAATGGCGGAGTCTGGCAATGTTGCGGAGGTGGTGGTAGGCGGTGGTGGTAGGCAGTGCCAGTCATGGCGCGGATGTGGGGGAGAAAGGACGCTTCAGGGTCAAACAAGACACCCAGGTTCTTGACTGACTTAGTGAGGTTGAGTGTGCAGCCGTGGAGGCTGATGCTGCCAGCACCCGAGGTGCAGAGGCGCTGGCGTGAGCCAATCAGGAGGGCCTTGGTCTTGCTGACGTTGAGTTGGAGAAAGTTGTCTCTCATCCAGGACTTGATGTCAGACAGGCAGTCGGTCAGGATGCCAGTAATCCTGGAGTTGAGGGTGGAGGCAGAGAGATAGAGTTGGGTGTCATCCGCATACATGTGGAAATTTACCCCATGTCTGCGGATGATGTCTCCTGAAGTTCCACATGTATGGGGGACCATACCTGGGCTTAGGCATCTCAAATGTCATTTCTTTGACTTGGTTCCTTAGCATAATCACTCACAGCAAAACACAATATCACTGATTTCATTGGTTTAAAAAATACCTTTCATTTGATATAGTGCTTTTCACATCAGGAGGATGTCTCAAACTGCTTTGCAGGATATTTTGGAGAGTGGAGTGACTATATTTTGTGGGTGAACATTCTGAAGGCGGTTTCTTTAGGTAGTTGCAATATCGAAAGTCCGTGAACTGATCAGAAAGTAGCAGGGTTTTTTTGTTTATTTGAGGAAACAAAATAGTATGAAACAAAAAGATGAAACCTACTTCCATTACTGTACTTTAATTCATTTAAAAATGTAGCCTTCTCTTTCTGGGAGATTTTGAGTTTATTCACCTCCTGAATCAAATGAGTAGAGTTAATAGTAGTGATTAATATTCAGGTTGTACACTGTCTAGCTGACTTGGATACTGTATTATATTTATTTTATTAAATACAGTAAAAACACTTAAGAAAACATCCTTTTTCCTCCTATTTCATTTGTGACAGGATGAAGTGCATGAGCGGGACTGCTTTAGTGATTTCTTATTGACGAAGCTGAGGGACCTGATCCAGAAACACCCATGTCTTAGGCTTGTTCTCTCTAGTGCAGCTCTGGATGTTAATCTCTTTGTCAGATACTTTACTGGCTGCCCGATCATTTACAGTAAGTGAAAACTGATCTTCAATATCTGTTCACTGTCAGTCTGCCTTTAGGTAAGTTTTCTTTTGTGATATTTGCTTTGCCAAGGGAGAAAGATGAATTATATCACATATAATTGTTTCACAAGCATTTCAGTGAAGCAGTATTTTCATAGAATAAAAACATCTATTGAGAGCTAACTTGGGGGTTAGGTGTACAGAAATTAAAATCCCTCCCCAGATACTTGCCAGGAGAGGAAATATTAGTAATTGGGGTCTCCTTGCAGCTGAACTGGCTTCAAGTGACTTGTATGGCAACAGAATGTAATGGAACCGAGTTGACTCTCTGTGATGGTCTCAGCGATTTGGTTCGAGAGCCAGTGGATCTGCAGTGCCTTACCAGTCTAGCCAGCATGGTAGGGACAGAGATTCATCCCATTTGGCTCCTATTAACCCTGTAAGCTAAAATATTTACTGGTAGGGTGTTGTATGGCAACAGAATGTAATGGAACCGAGTTGACTCTCTGTGATGGTCTCAGCGATTTGGTTCGAGAGCCAGGGGATCTGCAGTGCCTTACCAGTCTAGCCAGCATGGTAGGGACAGAGATTCATCCCATTTGGCTCCTATTAACCCTGTAAGCTAAAATATTTACTGGTAGGGTGTTGTACTAGATGGACAAGTGGTGGGAAGCTTGCCAGACTGCTCTCACTGGCAAGCAATGTGGTTTTAGTTGGTTGAACTTGGGGACTCTAAGACTTAACTCTTGTCAACCTGTGCCAAATACTTTCCGTAATTAGGTTAGCAGGGTGCATCTGTCTGGGGAGAGAGTCCACATTTCATTTCAGACACAGAAATAAAGTGTAGATGGCTCGCTCACGTGGAACTCTGTCTGGTTTGGATATTCTTCATCGTGGTGATGGGTTTCCACATGTCAACCACTCGCCTGACCTAGAAAAAATCATAAAGGGATAAGGAAAAATGTGTATTTACAGAATGTGTGTATAATTTACAGAGTGGACCTCAAATACTTTAGAGCATAATAGATTGAACTTTGTATTTTAATATTTGGTGCTTTTTTTTTTATAAGTTCAAGGACGGCCATTTGAAGTAAAGGAACTCTTTTTAGAAGACATCCTACGTTCTACTGGATACACAAACAAAGAAATGTCCAAATACAAAAAAGAGAAACAACGAGGTGAGTTCAAATAGCCCTCATCCTTGCATCACAGAGTCTTTGTTGCCACTTTATTTTAAAATGTAATACCTTTGATTAAACCCCATGTTATGTGGAATGACTGAACTTTAGATATCTGCCTGGCTCTGTTGGTGGCACTCTTGCCTCTCAATCAGAAAGTTGTGAGTTCAGGTCCCATGTTGAGACTTAGAACTCAGTCTAAACTGATACTCCCTTGATACTGTGCTGGGGAAGCACTGTATCGTTGGTGCCGACCTTTGGCTGAGATATAAACTGAGGTCTGTTCTGCTAGTTCAAGTGGATATGAAAGATTCCATGGCACTATTCTAAAGAGAAATGTCCTGGCCAATGATCCCAGGGATAAAATTGGTTGTCAGCTCATAGCTATTTGTGGGACATTAAGTGTGGAAATTGGCTGCCATGTTTGCTTGCAAAATACACAATGACTAAACTTTACAGTAGTGAAGCACTTTGAGACGTTGTCCAATGTGAAAGGCGATTCGTTAAATGCAAGGATTATTATTATGATCTAAACACTTCAGCAACTAAACTTTTAAAAATGGGGGATAGGTGAGAATAATTTTACATGATCTAATTATTAGAGTATCTAGAACTAGTGGTAGTCTGCATTATAGCAAATAACTAGCACACACGTGAAAAATAACCCATTCTAGAATATAGAGTTCACATTGCCAGTATTTATGGTGCGATCAGTGCAAGTCCGTGCTTTTAAAAGCTGATTGCCAACAAACTTAGGCTTAATATGTGAGCTCAGCTGATCGCTTCCGATTGTTAAATGTCCCCAGTTAAAATGTGGACGCATGACTGCCAAAAAATCACTCATTTGTAGGAGTTAGCATTTCACTAAACTTTAAGGAAAATTGTTTTCCAGAATATATTTCCTTTGTAAGTTAAAAGTAGTTTATTTGTTAAGAATAATTAATTGATTATGCTTTATTTTCTCAGAGGAGAAGCAACAAACAAACCTGAGTGAGTGGTATAAAGCTAAGGAGAGTAGCAGATCAGAGTCCCAAAGGCAAAGATTTATTCCAAACCTAATGGCAGAAAATGATTTGCTCGATGATGGTGGAGACAGTGTATTCAGTCAACTGGTAATTTAACTAATTACATTTTCAACTTTTCAAATCGTGATACCTTTTGTAGTTTTGTCATTTTCTGTTCTGTGATTTTCCAATTTGACCTACTACACTTTGTTTGCGAGCTTAGACTGACCATCTTATATACACATTTAAAAAAATCAGTTTGCAGACATTTTTATTAATTCTTGGTCAGCTAGAGAAGAGATGAGCTGCAAATGTCTAGGATGAGACATTTATCTACTCCTTGACCAAAATGTTGACTTTTATGCTTGGTGATGGTTTTCCACATGTTGTTGACCCCCGGTGGACCAAAAAAAGAACACTATGTCAGATATTGACAAAAAACAGTTTCTTCCATCACCTTTTGCGTCCATAATTTCACTCTTTTGGTTGCTGAAACCCATTGTACTTGCATTCTCCAATGCTCTCTTCACTCGCCTTCCTAGCTCCACCCCCTCCTCCCACCCACACTAGCTCCACATTAGTTGAAAACTACAGCAGGTATTCTCTCCCATACTAATCTCTGTACCCCCAATAACACCATCCTTGTCAGGGTGCCTCCCTACTTATCTCTCCAGCCCTATTTTCTTGCCTATGCTTTCTGCTTTTCCATCTCAATCCCTACATGTTCTGCACTCCCTTTGCTTTACCATTGATGATGGAGTCTTTAGCCACTAAAGCTCTGCAGTCCAAAATTCTTCCCCAAATTTTCTTTCTTTTTCTCTCTGACTTCAAATCCTCTTTAAAAAAAATCTTTTTGTGTACATTCGGTCAACACTAATAAATTCTCCTAACTCTCCTCCCTGCTTGGTGGATCCTATCATTTCTGTGAAGTACTTTCTGCTATATGAAAGGTCCTGTGGAAGTTTTTTTTTATCCACGAGAAACACCAGTCACGATTGGAATTCATTCACATCTTCTAGTTGAAGGTTCTATTTGACTTGTATCTAGTGGTGGCTCTGTTGAAAGATGTTCAGGCCTTCCCTGACTTAACAACACAATGCAGATATTAACTTTGAACCCTGAATTCCATGTTTCAGAGACTGCTCTGGGTTGCCCTTCTCCAGTCATTTCTTGTCTTAACTGTTCTCTTCGATCATCAACAGTGCCCATGTGTAATGCAAATCTGCTTAACTCAGGAAACTGATCGCCATGTTCACTATTACTTAGCAATGCTCTCTTATTGTTAGGCTTCTCATCTTGGAGCCATCCTGTCGCTAAGGAGATCCAACTTACCGTGAACCGGTTGCCTCCGTTCTTACCGGCTTCACCCGCTCCCCATCCCTCAGAGAATTGAGTGCAAAACCCTTGATCTTACCTTCAAAGTGCTCCACCGTCTTGGTTCCCCCTACCTCTCCAACCTCCTAACGCCATATCAGCCTGTACTCTCCCTTTACTTGGCGGACACTGGTCTGCTTCAGGTCCCCTGCACTTCCCGCCCCATCATTGACGGTTGGGCATTCAGCATCTCTGCCCCCACACTCTGGAACTCTATCCCGGAATCCGTCCGCCTCATCCCCTCTCTTGCTTTCTTCAAGTCCCGGTTAAAGACCTTCCTCTTCGATGGTACCTTTGGCCACCCTCCCTGCTGTCCACTCCTCCTGACCCCAAATCCCAGCTCAGGTCCAAAATCTCCTGACTATCCAGCACCCTGGGACGTCTTTCTGATGTGAAGGCCTCTAATCAATTGTAATTTGTTGTTGTTCTACTTTCCCGATACATTGGAATGTATACATTAGGATGTATAAGTTTGTATTAAATTTTCAAAACTGCATCACAGAGTGGCCACGGTGAATTTGTTTCTGCCTTTAGTTCACACACTTGTACTTTTAATCATAAAAGAGTTTTCTTCATTTATTTTGGTTTGCTTCACAGAATGAAAAAGATGTTAACTCACTTGAACCTTGGCTTGTAAAGGAAATGGATGCCTGTCTCTCAGATATCTGGCTGCGTAAAGATATTGATGCTTTTGCCCAACTGTTTCATCTTATTTTAAGTGAAAATGTCAGCGGTGAGTTAGCTCTGCATACTATGATTTCTTTTGGTAAAATATAATTTTTAATTTGATAGTTCTTTTAAAATTGGTGAATAAGAAGAATTGATGTATTGAGTACCTTATTGAAGGTTTAACTGTTATACTTATTTTTGATGACATGCATAACATAGCTGGAATCTGGGTGCTTTCACAATTCTATAACTATGCCAAAAGTGTATTTTTGTGTTCAGTTGATTATAGACACAGTGAAACCAGTGCTGCTCCACTGATGATAGCTGCGGGCAGAGGCTTCCTCAGTCAAGTAGAACAGCTACTCAGCATGGGAGCAAATGTCAGTGTTAAGGCTTCAAATGGCTGGTAAGAATATTTACTTATACCATGCTGCTTGTGAATTACTCTGATTAGCAAAATATTAATTGGAGTTGAATAGTGTGATGCAAAAAACAAAGGTGTGATTAAGGCCAGTGGGTGAGATCGCGCTGAGCTGGTCATTTTGGCAGTGCATCAGTGGATACAAATGAATTTGAACTCTACTTAAAAATAAATTCTCTTAAATATGTTTTATGTAATCTAGCGTAAATTTACCATTTTAAAACCTGTTACTAGTACAACAACAACAAATTACATTTATAGAGCGCCTTTCGTGGGAGGGCGGGTCGGGTAGAAGATATGGAGCAGGCCGGAGCCCGCTGAATGGAGGGAGCGGGTAGGTTGGTAGGGAGTCAGCAGGTCAGAGAGTAGAAGGGGGCAAAGGCCATGGATGGCCTTGAAAGTTAAGACGAGGATCTTGAATTCAATCCTTTGAAGGATGGAGTCGGGCAAGGGTGGGAGTGATGGGGTCATGGAGCCTGGTGCGCAAGAGTATTATAGGTCTTAATCAGCTAGACAAGACACCCAGAGTCCATGATATTTATTTGAATTGATTACAGATCGAGTGCAAATTGGACTTTTTACTTTGTTGTGAATCGCTGCTTACATTGCGATTTTGAAACAGCGCGTCCTTTAATGAAAGTACATTGAAAGGCTTTGACTTTTAAAAAGTTAAAATACTTTGGTAGAAAAAAACATGAAGCTAAATCTACAGAACTTTGTTTCATTATTTCAATTATGTAAATTACATATCTTTCATTGACTATTTCTAGGACAGCTTTGGACTGGGCTAAACGCTTTGGCCAGTCTGACATTGTAGATCTTCTAGAATCCTTCAAGTAAGTACAGAAGTAGTAATTGAGGAAAATTAGTCATTGCTACATAAATATATATTCAAAAATATCTTTGTTTTGAGATGGTTTTTCTTCCCTTTTGGGGATTAATTTTTTAAAAAAAAGTAATGAATGTTGGTATTGGGAAATGGATCACTTTCCTGCTTTCATACCTATAGCATTAGCAACAAACTCCTCTCATTTCCCTATCCATCCCAATAATGTGCTTTAGCTACGACCTTGAAAGAGAATTGTCTTCCAGTGTAACATCTTATACTCAAGCCAGCCAGCGTCCAAGTAAGAGCAGTGATAGTGCGAGTGTATCAAGGGACCTGTGCTGCATGCGGCAACTAACATTTTGTTTTGTCGGTCTCACTTCTACTTTAGAGCTCAGTGCATATAATGTGACATATGGATAATTAGTGTAAAGTTCTGCAGCTTTCTATTGTATTATACTTTCAGATACACACAATGTGAAAAGATCTATGCCACCAAGTTCCAACTGACACAAGTACAAGATGTGAAATATGCTGTGGTTTCAATAATATTTAACGTTTATAATACTAAGCAGCTCATAATGTTTTCTTCTCATTTTGTGCAAAAGCTCTGCAGTGGAAGTAGGAAATTTGGATGAGAGCATTCTGGTACAATCAGACGGTGGAGAGCTGAGTCAAGAAGAAAAAGAGATTCTAAGTGTTTACCACCACAGCTTTGATGATGAGAAAGTTGACCTTGATCTAATAATGCATCTTCTTTATAACATCTTTCAGAGCTCTGATGATGGTAAATAGATATTGTATTTGAAAATGTCTTTGAATCTCTATTTTAAAATTCAGTTTATTATTCATTGTGCTTAACTTTATACAATGCAATTTCACCTTTCTGATCTGAATTTCCTGCATCTAAACTATAAATGTCCATTTAGCCATTTATTCTGGGCTGAATACATATGAACAGGAAAAAAAAATGTCTGAATATGCCTGCTCTGTTGTGTTCAAATGGAACCATGTCAGTTTTAAAATCTTCTGCTTTTAAAAATATGTAGTTTTCCATTAAATCCTTTTTTTTTAAAAAAAGGCCATCTTCAGCCACTCCCCTTACCTTCTATTACTTGGTTTAGAGGGTACCACTATCCTTCCCAGTCAGTGTATACAGCACTTGGGGGAAACAATTTTTTTTAGCCATTTTTTAGGCGGGCATCGCTATAGTCTTATTGTAACACTGCTACTGATACTTTGAAATCAGTTAGATGGCTTTGTGGTTAAGATAAGCTGCTACACACCTGTTGAGGTAATACAATGGATAAGGCTTAAATTCAGGAAATACTTTAAGACATTGGCCATTGACCACCTTGTCTGCCTCATCAATTAGATATGGAGGTATAGATGTGTCTAGAAACTAGCAAGCCTGAATATTATTGGGTCTTAATGAATAGCAATAAACTTGTAAAGGTTATCATTATTTTGGAAACATCTAACTCAGCAGAACTAGGAATGAAATCTGAGACCTTATTGATCTATATGCTTCAGTATGCCAAATTATATTTTTTAACTACAGTTAATAACTTGCACCCAATAAATGAATAAAGGTGGTCTAATTATGGTCTATTCAAATCTATTTAGACATAAGTTAAAGAAAGTTGGCAATAAAATTTTGTTCCAAATATAGGCACATTAGACAAGGCTTGAATGATGTGTTGAAAATAAATTAGTATCTAGTTTGCTGAGCTACGCTATTGCACCTCCTAAAATTGACCTGAGCGCAATAGATAGAGAGAGGCCTGGGAGGTGGTTTGTGACTGGGGAAAAAAGTGGATGGTGAAAGCAATCTTAAAGCTCTCTGCTGTTAAACAGTACTCTTATACGTTGTATATTTACTTTATATAGGATTTAAATGTTACCTAGTTCAGTTGTAAAATACATTATTGTGTTCTAAAATGGATGTGCATTTTTTAAACCTGTTTTTGCAGGTGCAGTGTTAATTTTTTTGCCTGGCTATGATGAAATTGTAGGACTCCGTGATCGTATTCTCTATGATGACAAAAGATTTGCAGATAATTCTCACAAGTAAGTTCCAAAAATGTGTCATTTGTACAATTTATGTGAAAGCTGAAGATGTATTCACGTTATATATTAGAGGTATATTTGTTCTTTTTAACCTTTATTTGGGATTGGACAGAATGCCCATAGAAGATGTACAGTAGTTCTAGATAGGATAGCAGTTATTAAAGTAAAGAAGTTGGATAACTAACTGGATAGCTAACATTATCCATTACTTTGGAGTCCTCCATTACATGGAGTCCTGTAGCTCAGTGGTTAGAGCACTCGCCTTGCAAGCGAGACACCTGGGTTCAATTCCAGTCAGAGTGAAACCTTGGGCAAGTTTCCTTACTCCACACGCCTAACAATAATCCCTCCAAAAAAAACCAATAATAAATTGGTCATTTTCAATCCACGACTGTTTGTGGGACACTGCTGTGCGCAATTGGCTGCCGCGTTTCACCCACAAATATACGGTCAATTCACTTTACAGTCTATTCTGTGAAGCGCTTTGATTTGTCGAGAAGATGTGAAAAGCGCTATATCAAATGCAAGGATTATTATTTTGAAAGGTCAAAATAAATGCTTAGGACGTATGTTTTACCATCGATTGTAAGGAAATCATTGGAAACTAGGGGTCTCCACTGTGATCTTTACTATTTTAAACACACTGCATATAAATGATTTTGCAGACATGTCCACAACAAAATTGGATACTAAAACATCTGAGCAATTATAAGAAACAATGCCATTGAATTTTAAAAAATATTTGAAATTGTTGTAGCTGATTGATAAGTGGCAGGTGTGATTTAGTCTGAATTAGTGTAAAATACGCAGTCACTACACTTAACAGAAAACTCTGTGAAGCTCTTTAAGATGTTTCGGTGTGACGAAACATCTCAAAGAGGTGACAAATGCAATGACTATTATAAATCTGAAGCAAAGGCATAATCTGTTTTTCTTTTAGATTGCAGGTTTTCATGCTTCATTCTAACATGCAAACATCTGACCAAAAGAAAGTGTTAAAGACTCTACCAGGTGGAATTCGTAAAATAGTAAGTTTGAAACTAATATTAATATTGTAATATTAATCTTTCTTATATATACAGAAATGGTGATTCTTTTCTTTTATTTCAGATTCTTTCCACAAATATTGCAGAAACTAGTATTACTGTCAATGATGTGGTATTTGTGATCGATTCTGGCAAAGTGAAAGAGGTAACGTTTATAATAATCCTTGTATTTGATATAGCGCCTCATCAAGTATTTTGACATGTCTCAAAGCTCTTCACAGAATATACTGTAAAGTGAATTGACTGTATATTTTGTGGGCGAAACTGTGTACAGCAGTGTCCTACTAACAGTCGTGGATTGAAGTGACCAATTTAATCTGTGTATTTCAGAAAGTCCTTAAACAAGCATCAACTTGGAATCATTTGACATGTTTCAATGTCGTTTTTGATCTTGCAGAAGTCGTTTGATGCTCTGAATTATGTCACAATGTTAAAAATGGTGTGGATTTCCAAAGCAAGTGCTATCCAGAGGAAGGGAAGGTAAAGTGGTTTCTCCATTTTTGTGATGTGTTTTTGAAACATTTAAATCCATCTCAGCAGCCAGAAATAGGCTTTGAATGTTTTAATACTGAAATAATTGAGCTTTTCTACATATAATACATAATTTTTTTTCGACTCTCACTATTTGATTTCTTATTGATGTTGTTAAAAAAAAGAATGACTGTTTAATTAAAAAAAACTTTTTAATTAATGACTTGAATTATTGGATAGCTGCTTTGATTTGCAGAATGACATCTTTATTTTAAAAATGAATGTGTAACACTTGTCATGTTTTAGTCTTGAAGATTTGAATAAAGATTATGTTTTGGTATGTTGCTCAATTATATATTTTCCAGCTTTCTCTTCCTCCTTCTAATGTGGAGGTGAATGAGCACAGAAAAATAATGATGAATTAGTGAGTCAGCCAACTGATAGTCTAACCTGTTGGCACACTAATGGACTCTTCATGTTGTTTTGGAGGGTAGATTTTCACTCACAATAGTCAACATGATGAGCATCATATTTCAATTGTCCTGTGAATGAATTGGAGGTGCCTAAATTCTGTGGGTGAGCAGAGGCATACAAATTCACCATGCAAGAAGGAGGAAACATTTTAAATTATTGCTTGTGTTTCTAGGGTTAGTTTTTTTGGCAGACTTACGTGCGAACATTTTGTTTGCACTTACTCCTAAGGAATGGTTCATGTTACCATTCCTTAGGAATAAGGATCTAATAAGATGAATGAAAGAAAAATATTTTGCAATTGTTTCAATTGTCTTTTTGCTGTCAAAAATATGTGTAGGACACTGACATTTTAAATTCATTTTGAATTCATGCAGAAAAGTTACAAATGTTAAATTAATATCTGCTTCTCGTCATATACAATATAAATTAACATCTATTTCCCACCTTTCATGTCAGCATGACATCCCGAAGTGCTTAAATTGATTAATTGACTGATATTGATTGATTTACACAATGTTTGTTTTACCAATATACCCTCTAATGGCAAATTTTGAGAACAAATTGTTCTGTCCAAAACAAAGTTGAGTGTGTGTTTGTAATGTTCTTGGTTATTTGTTTTAATAGAGCGGGACGCTGTCGACCTGGAGTCTGTTTTCATCTGTTTAGCAGATTAAGGTTTCAAAACCTGCTGGAGTTCCAAACTCCTGAGTTACTACGGATGCCACTGCAGGTGCAGACCTCCTTTATTAACACTCACCCTTAATACCGATTTGTGATTGATTATTGCAAGTGTTTTTAATTCTCCACCCATAATGTCTGACTAAATGATGAAGTGATGCTGTTTATTTTTGAGTGTCCTTGTGACTCATCTTTGAAACTTGCACAGTTCCTAATTTTTGCCCAATTATTTTTGTCGGAACGATATTACTAAAAACAAAAATGTCCAAGATATATACTGCAAGTATAAAACTTGTGCACTTCATATTGATTGGCTCCATCACCTGAAATTAATGGAGTGAAAGCTTCTCTCAATGATTGTAAGGATTGTAGGAAGTATAGGATATTAAGCGTTCTGTCGCTACCCTGCATGAGGGGCAATATATAAATGCGAGTTGTGGTTAAATATGTTTAGGCAGTTTCTTTTCTGAATCTATTGTGAATGATTATTGATATACTTACCTGTGTGTGTATACATGTGTTTCTAGGAACTGTGCTTGCATACCAAACTGCTGGCTCCAATCAATTGTCCAATTGCAGATTTCCTTGCAAAAGCACCGGAGCCCCCACCTTCGCTTATTGTTAGGAATGCCGTTGCGATGCTCAAGGTAGGAAGCATTTAGCACCTATAAATGGGAATGTTTTAAAATAAAATATCATGCATAATTTTTGCACAATCTGTTGTTCTAGACTGTAGATGCCATGGATAACTGGGAAGACCTAACGGAACTAGGCTACCATTTAGCAGATCTTCCTGTGGAACCTCACCTGGGCAAGATGGTGCTTTGTGCTGTAGTCTTGAAGTGCCTTGATCCCATTCTCACCATTGCCTGCACTCTGGCCTATCGAGATCCCTTTGTTCTACCAATGCAACCTTCACAGAAGCGGGCTTCCATGTTATGTCGAAAGCGATTTGCTGCAGGGACGTTCAGTGATCACATGGCTCTTTTGAGAGCTTTCCAGGTCAGTTTTTAATTCTTTAATGCAGTAACGTGTCCATTTGGGAATGGGTTCAAATACTCAAGGGCTTAATTCTTGAAAACTATCAAATTACCATTTTTTTCACATCATTCCTTGTTTTCATTTCTTGTATATTTGAGAAAACGAACATTTAACAGGTAGCAACTATGTCGTTTAATTTAAATATAATTTGCATGTTTAACTGCAATTATTGAAAAGGCCACTATATGCCAAAATATGAATTTACACTGAATTTTACAGTTGTAGCAACTGAAAAGAAAATTGACTGAATTCTATAAATGTTAAAACAATCCTCACATATACAGTATTCTGATTGTACAGATTTAGTCATAATCTGATCAAGTTTTTTTGAATGATTGATGAATAATTCATTATTTGCAGCCTGAAATTCTATTTGCTGATTGTGCATTAACAGAATGTTTGGAGTTCATTGTTATAAGCTGGTATGAATTTTGTGTTACATTTATATTTTGAGGAAAGCAACATCACTTTCAGAGTTGAAAGGGCAGAATTGAAGAGTCCATTGCTTTGATCTGTCCCATTTATGTATTGAACACGTGATTTGAGAGTTCTGCTCATGTGCAAAAACTTAATCCACCCACAGAACTCCACAAATAGATGTTAGTATAATAGTTCTATTTGTATTTAGTTTTTCAATAATTCATTTTAGGCTTGGCAAAAGGCTCGAAGTGATGGTTGGGAAAGGGCTTTCTGCGAGAAAAATTTCCTCTCTCAAGCTACAATGGAAATTATAATCGGCATGAGGACGCAATTGCTGGGGCAGCTCAGAGCCACAGGTAGGCACCAATCATAACAACATAATTATCCTTTGGATGTTCACAGCAAGCCAAAACGCATCCAGTACTGTTTTCCAAGAATGAACCAAAGCTCTCAATCACTTCATAATTTGTTTTCCAAGAGAAACTCCCTCTATGGTGATCCATGTTGGTAATATCCATTTACTGGAAACAGTTTCTTCTGCGGTCACAAAAAGTCATCCTCGATGAAAGCAGCCTGCAAGAAAGATTTGTTTCAAAATGTTAGAGATGTAGATTTTTTGCAGTGGTGTGTGTATATATATATAAACACACTACTGTTTTACTGTTTCACTACCAAGGTTTTTTGTGTACTGGTACACGTCTTACTTCACCATGTTTAACATTTAAATAATTCTAGTAACAATAACTGACAAGATGGAGAAATCACAGGCACAGTACTTTAGATAGCAAAAGTACTGTTAGGACTAACATAATGACTTGTGTTCTATATGAAGCTCCCTGTTCACACTTTTCTGGCTCACAGCTTTGATCCGGCAAACCGAAGCCCAATGTGTAGGATGGTTCTAGCTCAACAAGCAATGGGAAAGCTTGCAAGACAGTGCTTTCGATGCCAAACAATGTGATTTTAGTTGGTTAAACTCCAACAGGATCCCAAGCACACTCTGGGGTCCCCAAGCCTTGGCTCTTGACAGCCTACACCATATACTCTCTGGAATTATGTAAGCAGGGAGAACTTCCATTCCAATACATCGACATTTCCACGTTAGGTGGTTTAGCAGAACTTCCTTGGTTTTGTACTTTTATACCCTTTGCCTCTATTTATGAAGCCAAGGATCCCATTTTTTTTAACAGCTTTATCAACCTGTCCTGCCACATCCAAAGACCTGAGTATGTGAACTCCCAGTTTCTCTGCTCCTGTAGCCCCTTTTAAAATGACCATTTGTTGTATATTGCCTCTCCTCATTTTTCCTCCCCAAATATATCACCTCACACTTCCCTGCATTAAACTTCATCGGCCATGTGGCTGCCCATTTCACCTGTTTGTTTATGTCCTCCTGTAGTCTGCTACTATCCTTCTCACTGTTTACTATGTTGTCAAGATTTGTGTCATCTGCAAACTTTAAAATGTTGCTCTCTGTACCCAAGTCAGTTATGTATATCAAAAAGAGTAGTGGATGTAATACCTAAATTAAATTATTTTGAATAGTCATTGTGTTCTAAAGGTTTTCGATTGTTACGTGTGTTTCCCTACGAAGTACACAATCACTGCAGTGAATTCTATGAAGGCATTTTGAGATGTCCTGACGTGAAAGCGCTACATCAAGTACTAAGAATATTATTATAACGACAAGGTCTTTGTAAGCCTTTGAAGAGAATTCCATTAGCTAACATTTTTCTGGTTGGTTCAATCAAGAATTCATGATGTGACACAACTACTACATGTAGGGACACAGATACAAGATAGCGGCTCTGGGATCTAAAAGAGATTGTAGAACTCGCTGACTGAAGTGGTAATGGAGTCAGATGGTATGGATACATTCAAGGGGAAGCTTGATCTTCCCATGAGGAAGAGGGGAATAGAAGGGTATGAGAGGGAGTTACGTGGGTGGAGGCTTGTGAGAAGTATAGACAGACTTGTTGGCTGAATGGCCTGTTTCCTTGCTGTTCAGTTTTTGTAATCTTTGTTTATAGACTGCAAATTAGTTATTAAATGGTTTGTAATGAATTGCATAATTTTGTTGTCATGTATACAAATCAGTAAAACAAGGGTAATGAAATCAGTGTGTATTCTTCAAAAATCAACTGATTTTAATATCCTTCAGGGTAATATCCTTCCAGAGTTTCCACTGGAAAGCTCTGAGCAAGCTTTTCTTTGGAGCTTTTAATATTGTTAAAAAATTTAATTGAATCTATATGGAAGATTTATCACTGATACCGAAAAAGGTGTTCTCTTTGATCACAAGATTTAAATATCTATGGACCATTTGAAATGTTTTTTGTTTCTAAATGATTTAATGTGGCTGTATCTAAATCAATTTAGGATTGTAATTGTAAGAAAATACCATGGTTGATATTGCCTACAGGTTTTGTGAGGGCACGAGGAGGTGGAGACATTCGAGATGTAAACACTAACTCTGAGAATTGGGCTGTGGTGAAGGCTGCATTAGTAGCAGGCATGTACCCAAACCTCATTCATGTGGACCGAGAGAATATAATGCTGACTAGCTCCAGAGAGAAGAAAGTCAGATTTCATCCAAATTCGGTTCTTAGTCAACCACAGTACAAGAAGGTATGCTGTACTTTTCAGAGTTGCCACTGAGCAAGCTTTTCTTTGGAGCTTTTAATATTGTTAAAAAAATTAATTGAATCTATATGGAAGATTTATCGCTGATACAAAAAATGTTGTTCTCTTTGATCACAAGATTTAAAAATCTATGGACATTTGAAATGTTTTTTGTTTCTCAATGATTAGTTTGAAAGTGCAAATAGATCTCAAGATTACTAAACACTATCACATGCTACATCAATACAAGTTGTTGTTAACTAAGTAATGTATAAATATTTATATTCTGTGTCAGCTTCCCCCAGCAAATGGACAAGCAATGGCTATTCAAGCACTGCCCACTGACTGGCTTATTTATGATGAAATGACCAGAGCGCACAGAATTGCTAATATCCGTTGTTGTTCTGCTGTGACACCAATCTCAGTGGCATTATTTGCTGGTCCAGCCAGGTTGTGCAGTACTGCTTTACAAGAGCCATCTTCTCGAGGTAACACATACAGTGAGTCAAAATTATTTAAATAAACTTTACTCATCTCTCAATACTTTCTGTTACATAGCGAAGTTTTCGTTATACATCCAGGCTCCATTTGTGCTCCGATGTGTCTTAACTATAATTTAAAGAATGAGAAACTAGTGAGAAGATGGTTTCTCACGCTTAGTAAAACACATTCCCTGTATCAGGATGTTCCAAAATATAACTCGTACAACTCAGCTTTAGGGTTATGTGTTGGCCTAGGCTCAATGGTAGCACCGTCACCTCTGAATCAGAAGTTGTGGGTTCAAGCCCCACGTTGGGACTTTGAATCACATAGTCTAAGCTGACACTCCAATGCTGTGCTGGGGGTATATTTTAATCTCAGAGGTGCTGTCCTTTGCATGAGACGATAACTAATGCTCCGTCTGCCTGTTCAGGTGGAAGTTAAAGATTCCCATGGCACTATTCAAATAAAGAGAAGCACTGTACAGCTTTAGCATGACCCCTGCATATTCAAATTGTTTTCATTTGGCAATAAGACTCTATTCTTTTTGCTTCGTTCATTGTAATTTTGACTGCTTCTTGACATGTGATTTAGAGCACACTGGGAGATGCTAAATTAGATCTAGAGTCTTGAAATTAAAAGAGAAAACTATTGATTTATTTGACCAAATCTCTAAACTTTTATGATGTGGAAAATATGTGAAATTGTTCTTTCAGTCAACTTTTTCTTAGAAAAATATTGTGATGTTCTGCAAAATGAAAGGAATACCTATTATGATCTATATTTCTTGTGATGGGTATAGTAGATGGTGTCACCAATGACAGCAGCGACAGTGAAATGGAAGACAAGTCTACTTCAAAGATGGCAACTTTGAAACTGGAGATTGGCTGAATTTCAGAATAGATCCAGAGGTACATATTGATTTATGAGAATTCTGGATGCTTTAATTTAGATTTATAAAGCTCAGGAAAATTGACTTTATATGCATAAGGAGAATGTAACTTTTTACACAAAGATGGAATGGGAAGAAATGAGAGACAATATTGCCTGAATGTACCTCTTGAAAATATGTGCTGCTGCAGTTTAACCAGCGATAACTGCATCGCTTGCCATTGAGAGCCCTGTGTGGCAAGCTTCCCACTGTTTGTCCAGCTAACCCTAACTACTAGGACTGTGGCTTGCGGGGTTAGCAGAGCTGAGTGGGAAGTATCTTTGTTACCAGTGTGCCCCTCCAAGTGTTGCTGGTGAGCCAGGCTGGCTGCTCTGTTATCATCAGTAGCTTAGGGAATTGTGGATCCATCTGGCTTAGGATCTGAACTATTGAAACCTTTCACAGAGGTTGTCTGGTTCCTGAGGCATTCCTGTGTGATGTATAGAATGAAATGAGGAATGGAGGTACGATTGCTCATCTTTGTGATTTTCCTTATTTGTTGGTTGTAGTTATTCTATCCTCCTTCCCTGTGGTTCCAATTCATTTGTAGTGTTTGGACGTTATTTATTATTGACAGATTATTTCCTTTGATGCATATGTAGACCATGCATACGTAGACCTTATGCTGCAGGCTTCCTCTGTTACCGAGAACCGTTAAGTGATCAGTGGGCAATTGAGGTGGTGGCAATCGAGTGAATCTCATTGAAGTTTAGACAACCTGAAGTAAATACATACACAGAAACTCTCTCTCCCTTCTGCTCATCTCCCCAATACCAGTTAGATGTGTTTATGTGTGTGATTCTATAACAGGCTATATACAATAATACAGTAGATGAAATTTTACTCTGCTTTGTTTTAGACAGCTCGTCTGATCTTACAGTTACGACAAAAATGGCATGGTCTGTTCCTGAGGCGAATGCGTGCTCCATCAAAACCTTGGATTCAAGTAGATGAGGCAACTATCAGGGCAATCATTGGAGTACTCAGCAGTGAGGAGCAAGCAGCAGGACTCCAGCAACCTTCTGGCATTGGGCAAAGACCAAGGCCTATATCTTCAGAAGAACCTCCTGTTTCATCGTCTTGGAGGTCTAATAGTAGGAAGAGTTCAGCAGAGACGGAATTTTCAGATGATTCTTCCAGCGTGGAATTTAGAGAAAGGTAGAGCTACAGTAGTAATACTTAATTATCAGTGTCTTAACCTGAAGAAACTTTATTTTTTTATATCTCGGCTTAGATTTCACTCTGAGCATGTACATTAATACAATAAGCAGCTGATTATCCTCACTAATTGGGTAAACACACTGTGGACATAACAAAAAATACAAATTGACTACAGTGGTAATTTAAAAGATCTACTATCAGGAGTTGTATTGTCAATATAATACCACACCGTGGCAGTCTTTCTCTGCCACTCTTTCATCAATCTCACTGATTTTTCATCTCTATGCCTATCTCTTTTTTGACTCTCAGGAATTTCCATGTGTAGGTGGGTTGCATGGAGTTCTCAGTTGGGTTTGGATAATCTTAAGCGTGGTGATGGGTTTACGCATGTGTCAGACACCTGACTGACCTCCCCCCCAAAAAAATCTTTGACATTAACCTTACACTGTACAAAATATGAAGACGTCTCTGTGTACCTAGCAGTAAGTAGGAACCCGGTTGTTAGTTGATTGGAAGATCGCTGTTCCGGGGGTAATAATTCCTTCAAAAAATAATAATAATGAATTGGTCACTCAATCCACGACTTTCTGGGACACTGCTGTGCGAATATTGACGGCTGCGTTTTACCCACAAAATTGTGCTACTGGCAAACAATTCAGTTGTGTGCATGTGAGAAGTTCTGCAGATGCTTGTGAGGTTACTCAGGATACTGTTTACCTGCATAGTGTGGGTAAGTAAGCATTGTGTTCCAATGGTTCTAAACTTTTAAATATGACTGGTTCATTGGACTACGACACTTAATTGGTAAGTGGGGTCTCCTTCGAGCTGAACAAGGTGACATAATAATAATAATCCTTGCATTTGATATAGCGCTTTATCAAGTCTTTGAGATGTCTCAAAGCGCTTCACACAATGTACTGTAAAGTGAATTGACTATATTTTATGGGCCAAATGTGACAGCCAATTGCGCACAGCAGTGTCCCACAAACAGTTGTGGATTTAGTGACCAATTCATTATTATTTTTTTTGAAAGAATTATTATCTCCCGAAAAGCGATCCGCCAATCGACTAACAACCGGGTTCCTACTTACTGCTAAGTAAACAGAGGCGTGTGGAGTAAGAAACGTGCCTAACGTTTTGCCCTCCCAGGAATCAAACCCAGGTCTCTCGCTTGCGAGGCGAGTGCTCTAACCGCATGCCTGGCAATGGAATGTCGGAATTGAGCCGGTCCTCTGTGGCGGTCTCGGTAGACCAGTTCCTGAGCCAGGTGGGTCTGCAGAATTCTAGGGCACTGCTGGTGGCAGCACAGCCAGCCTGGCTTATTGGCAGGTCCTGGAAGAGCAGACGAGACACTTGGGGCAGGGAACCATCCCATTCAGCTCCCGTTAACCATGAAAACCAAAGGGTGGTCCACAAGCATAAGTCCACAAACAGCGGGAAAGCTTGACAGACAGCAATATCAATGGCAAGCTATGTGGATTTAGCTGCTTAGACTCCAGCAGTACCCCCAACGCACACTCTGGGGTCCCCAAACCTTGGTTCTTGCCAAACTGCGCCTAATACTTTCTGGAATTAGGTAAGCAGGATGCGTCTCTACAGGGAGAGAATGCACATTCCATTCCAACAGTCTATCTCTGGGATTTCCATGTTTAGGTAGGACCCATGGAAATCTCAACTTGGTTTGGATACTCTTAAGCATGGTGATGGGTTTCTGCATATGGCAGAAACCCCCTACCCCATCCGCCCCTCAAAAAATAATGACACTTCAACTTTCAGTTTTCTATTGTTAAAAAAAAGTTATCTGGAAGTTGGCTGTGGTTAGACACCTTTCACCTCTGAGATCTCGAATCCTGCTTAGACTGAAGAGATGAGTATCCTATGTTGGCTATAAATATCTTTTCCCTCTGGGAATTTTTAGTCCACTTCTTCAGTGGACATAAACTCACTACATAAAACTGCTTGAAAAGTGGTACTTTCTTGCAACCCTTAAATTAATCTGCTCCAATTTGCATCTGAATCCTAATACGAGAGCTTTTTGATAAGATAACGAGGTAGAACCCAAGATGAGTTAACAGTAAGTACAAGTAAAATGGAATAGCCCAATGTTACTTCTTAGTGAAATTTTTTCATCCCTTTTGGTCCCCCTCGTCTTCCCCCAATCCTTTTGTCCTCTTTTAGAGCTATCTCCTAACATTGCCTACAAATATATTCACTACAAGTTACAGTAGAATCCAGTAAAGGATTTTGTGATGTTCCTACAACGTGATAAAGCACAATATCAAAAGCAAGAATGAGTATTTATGAATCTTGGCTGTGTGAGTTTATAATTGGACTTTCCTATTACGGACTTCTTTGGAAAATTGCCCCTAATGTGTTTGACTTACAAATTGGACAGCTAGTCTATAATACTAACAAGAGGGATTTGAATGTAATATTCAAGGATGGATTATGGAAATTATGTAAAGGAAGGATTTACTTTTTCATTTCTGCACAGAGTTCAGTTGAAATCCCAGCAGCAGCAAAGGTACAAAGACAGAGGTTTCCTGCACCCGAAGAGGAGTTCTGATGAGAGGTCAGATCAATCCTCTGTAAAATCCACAGACAGCAGCAACTATCCCAGTCCCTGTGCCAGCCCATCTCCACCACCTTCAGGCAAGGTAAACATCAAATGTCTTTTTTTCTTGTCTTTGTCTTAGATGTTTTGTACAATTACTTTGCTTGCTCTTGAGACTATCCATATGAAGCATGCTATATAAATACAAGTTATTGTTGCTCAGATTTATGAAGAAATATTTGAGGAAACCTTTCAGCTTAATGCCATTAAGCATCTCAGTCTTGCAAGAGGGAACCTTAAAGAGGTATATAAAATTTTAAATGGGATTGATAAACCCAGAACAGTACTTCCAAATGCAAAAGGAGAGTAGAACAAGAGGACATAGGTTAAGAGTTGCAAAGGACAATTTCAGAACAGACAGCGAGAAGTATTTCTTTACCCAAAGAGTAATTAATGACTGGAACAGGTTTCCAGGGAGACATTTATTACCCACCACCTGCTCACAGCTGCCTGATAACATATGGTGATGAGCAACTCGAAATGTGTGAAAAGTTTGATGTATAAAAGATTTCTATAAATGTTTTGTGTAATTGTGTCGTCTAATTTTTCTTTAGGGCTCTAAGTCTCCATCACCGAGACCAAATGTACCAGTTCGCTTTTTCATTTTGAAGAGCAGCAACCTTCGTAACCTTGAGATTTCTCAACAAAAAGGAATCTGGTCCACTACACCCAGCAATGAGCGTAAACTAAACCGTGCTTTTTGGGAAAGTAGCATTGTGTATCTGGTGTTTTCTGTGCAAGGATCAGGGCACTTCCAGGTAAACTTTACAATACAACAACAAAATTACATTTGTATAGCGCCTTTCGCGTTGGGAGGACATTCCAAGGCGCTGAAAAACTATTTAATTGTTATGTACCCTTATCCAGTCCCTATGTTGCTAGTAGATTAAAGTCTGACTTGCCTTCAATGTTTCTTTCAATAATGTTTCAGTTATTGGACATGTAATTAGTTTTAATAAATCTTTACTTCAGAATTTCTGTGCTACATTCATTCATGTGCCAATATGCCTTTACTTCACCCTCGTTGGATGCTAACCACAATAAAAGAGGGCAAGTCATCGTAGATTATGCTTGGCCAAAATTCTATAGATAACAAGCCTTGTAAAGGAGAACTAAAAAACGAAGTGTTTTTACCTCCAAAAAAGCAAACAAAATATTTACTGAATTCACTGCTGTGTTTCCTGTAATTATGAATTTTCTGTTTCTTTCTCCACTTAGGGTTTTGCCAGAATGATTTCAGAGATTGGACGGGAGAGAAGTCAAGAGTGGGGTTCTGCTGGACTGGGAGGAGTCTTCAGGGTGGAATGGATTAGAAAGGAAAGTCTCCCTTTCCAATATGCACACCATTTACTCAACCCTTGGAATGATAACAAGAAAGTACAGATAAGCAGAGATGGCCAGGTGGGGTATAATACAGAGAAACCTTGTCAATGCGGTTGTAAATTCTTGATTGTCCAACGCCTTTGCATGTCCTCCCGATGTGAAAAAAACACAGTGTGTGTGTAAGAAATAGCCGACTTTCAGGATGTTAGGTTGCAGTTGACATCACTTCCTACATGCTGTGCGCAGGAATAATAATACTTGCATTTGATATAGCGCCTTCAAGATGTCTCAAAGCGCTTTACAGAATATACTTCGCGAAGTGACAAACATATGCAACGAGCAGGAAATAGCGATAGTGCTAAGAAAAGGAAGCTTTGCTTAAATCCCTTCCTTTGCATATATCAACTGCCCTTCCTATACAGTGTGTGCATACATAGCGCATACAATTTGTGAATGGTCAAAATGTTTGTATTGATGTGTCTTGATGCATCCCACTTGTGTTTGTTATCTGATATTCCTGCTAACATTTGCAACTTTGTTTAAAAACCTGTTTGTACAGGAGCTGGAGCCACAAGTTGGTGAACAGTTGGTGCAGCTTTGGGAGCGGCTCCCTGTGGGGGGGAAGCCATCACAGACAGACAGCAGACTGGGCATTTTTGGAGAGGTAAGCTTGTTGGACTGCCAAAGGCTTGTATTCTCATCTTATCATTGGTGGTGAATTTTATAACAACTGGATATTTTGATAGGCACAGTAGGAATTTTTCACACAAATGAAAACGATTGCAGGGTTGTGAAATATGAGCTCACTGCAAATCTGTTCCTAAACTGAGATATTGTGCTGGTGTTCTTGAAACTGATGAGCTGTTTATCCTTTTTTTTCCATATTTCCAAACACTTTTGAGGCTCGAGGGGCCTTTCTGCCCCTCAAGCCCGTTCCGCCATTCAATAAGATCATTCCTGATCTGTACCTCAACTCCAATTACTCGCCCTTGCCCCTTATCCCTTGATACCCTGACCTAACAAATGTCTTATCCACCTCAATATGGAAAATGTGAATGCATCCACAACCTTTTGGAGGAGAGAGTTCCAGATTTCCACTACCTTTTGGATGAAAAATGTCGTCCTGATTTCACTTCTACCTGAGCTAGCTCTAATTTTAAGTTTATGCCCCATGTTCTTAATTCCCCTCCCAGAGGAAATAGTTTCTCTGTATCCACTCTGTTGAATCCCTTTGTTACTTTAAAAACTTCAGTCGGTTTACTCCTCAACCTTCGAAACTCAAGGGAATACAGACCAAGTTTGCAACCTCTTCTCATAATTTAACCCCTGAAGCTCTGGTATCATTCTGGTGAATCAGTGCTGCACCCTCTCCAGAGCCAATGTATGCTTCTTGAGGTGAGGTGCCCAAAACTGAACGCAGCACTCCGGTAGATGGAGTCTGACCAAGACTATTTATTGATTGTTTCAGATAAAACAGAACGTTTCTATGAATGAAACTGCATTGTCTAATCTTTTTATTTTAGTCGTAATGAACTCCTTAGCAACGCTTTGCAACAACTCCAGAAACTTTCCAATTTGTCCCAGTGAAGAAGTTTAACTTTCCAAAAGGTTTGTTGCAACTGAAGATGCACTAGAGGCCTATTTTCTCCCTTTAAAACTACAGAACCACTGGAACGCCTGAAAGCCTACGTTTTCTTTAAAGACTAAATGTTTAATATTGTGGAATTTGGCCTGACCCAGAAAAGCTGTTTTGTTGAACTGATTATTGTTCTGTTGCTGTTTCTGATTGGAGGAAATTACTGTTGTCACTGAATTAGATTTAAAAATGAGAGGTTACAAAATAGACAATGTTGTTTTCATTGGATTATCTGGACTCATTGCATTAATAATTAAACTTTATTTCACAAAAGATTTATGTAGTGGTCTTACAAATTTAAACTTAAATAATATTTTGTTAAATACTCTGCATTTAAAGAAGAGTTCAACCGATTTAATATGCAGTCATAAGCACTAAGTGCCAAATGTAAACTGTCTGTAATTATGCTGTGGCTTATAACATTGAACCATTTATGAATGACTCTTTGCCCTGTTCCCATTTGCAGGCTGATTATTATGGACAGGTTTCTCAATAAAAATGGTAGCACTTCAACTGTATCATCCAGAGGTTTTGATTGGAAAATACTAGCCAGTGATCTATTTTTAAGCTGAAGTAATTCAAAGCAAAATCTTAACATAACTGCATACAGTTCAGAACATTTGCAAAATTGTGTTTGTAAGTAAATGATTTAATTATTTATGTTGAAGCTTGATTTTTTTAAAAATAACTAATCATTCCTTATTGACCTATTGGTCACCAAGCAACATTTTAGTTCATTTTGACTGATGATACATTTTATTTAGGCTACTTATCTTGGTCAAACACTACAACGATATAATAACATTTCTGAATATTAGTAATTGATACCAAGTTAATTTTGCCAGGTAGTATTTGTCTCAACAATGGACACAATGTATTGAACCAAGGCATATACCACTGTATATCGAGCAGTAAGTAGGAACCTGGTTGTTAGCCGATTGGCAGATGGCTTTTCCGGGGGTAATAATTCCTTTAAAAAAATAATAATAAATTGGTCACTCAATCCATGACTGTTTTGTGGGATACAGCTGCTGCATTTTGCCCACAAAGAATGCAGTCAATTCACTTTACAGTATATTCTGAGAAGTGCTTTGAGACGTCTCAAAGATGTGATAATGCGCTATATCAAATGCAAGGATTATTATCAGAGCCATTGGTGACAGGATGTGAACTTTTAGTTCAAACATGTAAATGTATTATTAGTCAAAATGAAGGCTGCAAAGGAACCTCTAGCTGTTAAATGGGTTCAGTTTAATCCCTGATGACTTAAATTTTGCACAGAGATAAACGTGTAATCCATTGTATTGACTCTCAAAATTCTTTATTAAACTTAGATGTTGTAAAAATTGCAGTAGATAAGTGTTGGATCTATTATGTTGTCTCAGACTGAGGTTCATTGTTGAGTATAAATGTAATTTAGTTTAATTATTAACCTAATTTTAAACCTCAATAAGTTAGCATTATTACACTGTGAACTGTTCAGAACTTGAGATGTAGTTCTAGACCTTCAGAATTATTATATTGTAAGCTATTTATTATGTTGTGTACAATGCTGTGTGTTTTGGAGCAAGGTTGGGTAGAATGGTTCTTCACATATCAACATTGATAGCAGCCTGTTTTCTTGCTATGTGATAAATGTATGTAAGTCAAATCTCTATTAAAATTATTTTGACTCTTGTTAATAAAAAGTCAATTATCATTGTCCAGCCTACACAGCTATTGGAAAGGATCAAACAGAGTGATTTAGAGAGAGTAATTGAGGGAGGGAGAGGGTGTGTGTGATCGAGAGAGAGAGAAAAAGGAGGAGAGTGGGTGACAGGGGAGAGAGAGAGTGTGTGAGAGAAAAGAGAAGGTGAGAGAGTGTCTGCGTGAGCAGAGCCAATGAGAGTGATTGAGAGAGAGAGTATTAAAGGGGGAGAGAGAAATAAGGAAAGGAGAAGTGAGGGCAGTGTTTCGTGGTTCACTGTCAGGACATATGTTCAGAACCCCAGCGGGTAGGGGTGGGGTGGGTGGGTGGGGGTGCAAGGACAGACACCACTGAGATACGTGCAGTTTCTTCACAGAAAGCTCACTTTCCCAGTGAAAAACCTCTACATCCTTCATCCCACCCCCACCCACCTCTGCGACCTCCCGATCCGGCTGTTCCCTTTGCAGAGAAAACACCAGCTTGTTTCATGTCCTGTTCCCCAACCCATCTACCCCACCAACACCATTTATCCCTCACTCTCTGGAGTTCCATCCCGGAGTCTCTCCGACTCGCTCCCTCCCCTCTCTCAAGGCACACCAAGACCTAACTCTTTGTCCACACTTTAGGTCATCTTTTCCCCACCCCACCTCCCTCGACTCCCACCACCAGCTCAGGTGCCCAGCCACCAGGGTCGAGCACTTTGAGATGTCCTTCCAACATGAAAAAGGTGCTGTGAATGTTGCAATGTTGTTGGAACGAAAACACAAAATATTACTTATGCAGCCCGCAGACCTTTCTCAGATAGGTAATTCGACCAGCGGCAGCCAAAAGGTTGGATCACCCTGGCCTATCTTAACAACAAGATTACATTTGTATAGCGCCTTTCACGTCGGGAGGAGGTCCCAAGGCGCTGGACAGTGTACAGCATGTCAGACCTGAGTTGGGGTGAGGAGGGGAGAAGGGAGGGGAAGGGGGGTGACCGATGGCATTGTTGAAGAGGAGGGTTTTGAGGCGGGACTTGAAGGAGGCTAAGGAGGGGTCGAGGCGGAGTGATTGGGGGATGGAATTCCAGATTTTGGGGCCAGAGTGGCTGAAGGCTCTCCCGCCAATGGTGGGGCGGGTGGGTCGGGTGACGTGGAGCAGGCCGGAGCCAGCTGAGCGGAAGGAGCGGGGGTTTGGAGGTCGCAGAGGTAGGGTGGGGCAAGGCCATGGTGGGCTTTGTAGGTGAGGACCACGATCTTGAACTGGATCCTCTGAAGGATAGGGAGTCAATGGAGTCGGGGCAGATGGGGTCACGGAGTTTGCTGCAGGAGAGGACACGGGCTGCAGAGTTCTGGATTATCTGCAGCCTGTGGAGGGAGGAGTTGGGAAGGCCGACAAGCAGGGAGTTTGCATAGTTGACCCTGGAGGTGATGAAGGCATGAACAAGAGTTTCAGGGGCCTGAGGGGTGAGGTAGTGGCGGAGTCGGGCGATGTTATAGAGGTGAGGGAAGGCAGAGCGGGTCATGGCTCGGATGTGGGGAAGAAAAGACAGTTGAGGGTCGAACAAGACACCGAGGCTCCTGACTGGCTGGTGAGTTGTAGTGTGCAACCATGGAGGTTGATGCTGCCAGAGCCTGAGGTGCTGAGGCGCTGGCGCGAGCCAATCAGGAGGGCCTCAGTCTTGTTCACATTCAACTGTAGGAAGTTTGCCCTCATCCAGGACTTGATGTCTGACAGGGAGTCTGTCAGGACAGCAGTGGTCCTGGAGTTGAGGGTGGAGGCAGAAAGATAGTGTTGGGTGTCATCCGCATACATGTGGAAGTTGACCCCATGTCTGCGGATGATGTCACCAAGGGGGAGCATATAGATATTAAAGAGGAGAGGGCCAAGGACAGAGCCCTGGGGGACGCCAGACGTGACAGTGCGGAGACTGGAGGAGAAACCGTTAGAAGCAACAAAGTGGAGACGGTGAGAGAGATAGGAATCGAACCAGGCAAATGCAGCTCCGCGAATATCATCTGGATTGCTAAACGTTCTTCATATAGGAGGTAATCATTTTGTAGTGGTGACACCAGACCACACAGAGAGCAGCCCTATCTAAGTAATTTTTAGATTACTTTTTTTGATATTTTTGTTATGCTGCACTATAGAATTTTAAGAAATTGGTTCACATCCAGAATTTTGCCAAAAGTTCCCGTCTCATCAGGGGAGCTGCTGAATTGAGGTTAAATACTTCACCAAAGGGAGAGAAGGAAAAACAGGTTTGTTCTACTCATGCTGTTCTTGTAGTCATGGCCAGATAACCTGCCTAGTACATTAGGAAATTCTCAATGGGATCCAGGCAAAATATTAAAATTGCAGAGGAGAAAACCTGGGCCAAATAGTCTTTATTTTGGTTGGTAAAAGTCCTAAACATTGAAAATGAAATGAGGTCATCTTAATTCTAAATGTTTTGGGAACCAAATGCCTCAACCAGACTAATTGGACAGTCATTTGGAGAAGCTGTGGGATGCATCAGTTCATAACAGGGTCACCAGTACTGACCTGAAATTACTAATGGGAATCCTGTCTGTGATTGGCAGTGAGTTACAGCTGATTTGCAGGAATCCTACCATCTACTCACGATACTTTGGAGCAGGTATTCCAGACGTTGGCCTTGATATACTGATAGTTACCATCAGGATTCACTGTGACCGATTGTGAGTAGCTAATAAATGAATCCCATTATGAACTGCTGAGTTTTTGACACCCCATTGCCGCCCAGCCCAAAGTTTATAAAGAACAACCTTTACGTTGTCATTCTGACAGTATTATCAGCACTCCAACATGCTACTCCACGTGAAGGGCAACTATATAAATGTAAGATTTTGTTGTTAATATACAGTACTAGTATTATTTGCATTATTTCGTCTGAAGCTTGTTGGTGAATGATTGTTAACTTTTTTCCAACTGGTACCAAATCTAGGGAAATTTTGAGCAGTGGGAGAAAAATCCAGACTGATAAAAACATATTTTAGTTGTGACTTTAACAAGTCAGAGTAGGGAAATTATTTTCTCCCTTGAGCTGAATTTAAATGAAGGCTGCAAAAACAGTGTGCATCGCCAGATTTCATTTGCAGTGTTTATTTCAACAGCATTCTCTAGGATTAATTTGTAATCCTCATCCTCCATTGACACATTTCCAAGTTGGTGGGTTATTCTGATGAGTTGTGAAAAGATTTTCAATCACAGAACTTAGTAGCTGGATCATTGACACCCTGAAAGCTGTCGTCAGTGGATTCAATTTCATCTGGCTGGTTCTGCTCAGAAGCTTTGATCATTTTTGCTTGTGGCTTGGCTGTTTCTCAATTCTAGTATGTTGACTTAACTTGCAGAAGAATATGCCACAAAGGTTTTACCGATATCTTAATAATGATTTTGTCATTCTTACCCATTCTTTGGGATCTATAGGCCAAAGTTCACTCAGCACTGTCCCTGGATGATCCTTTCCTTGAGGAGATAGACACGTGCATATGCTGTAAAGTTCCTCCCTGCCTCCAAAGGAAAATAAAGCAGAACTCCAGAATACCTAATGGATCTCTGTACAATATTCATTAGCTGGTTACCAGCTTTTGATGTTGATATTTTTATGGTTCCATCAGCTCAGGAATTCGCATCTTCTACAATTTAGTTGCTGATCTTTTATCTGTACTTATTCCATATTGTCAACTAAATGTTGACAAGACAGAAACCATACTCCTTGGTTCCCATCAACATCTTCTGTCCTGCAGCTCTGGGTCCCTCAACCTCCCCAACCTATTCCTCAGACTCACCGAACCTAGACATCATGTTCAACCCACAGCTGTCCTTTCTTCCCCACATCTGGTACCTGATCAGGACCGCCTTCCTCCACCTCTGCTACATTGCCCGCCTCTGACTGTACCTTACCCCAGACACAGCCAAAACACTCGTCCATACGTTCGCCATCTCCTTACTTGACTTCTCAAATGCCCTCTTTGCCAATCTCCCCAGCTCCACCAGGCACAGGATCCAACTGTGCCACTCTCATACTCACCCGCACCAAACTCCATACCCCCATCACACCAGTTCTAGCCAATCTCCACTGTCTCCCTACTGCTGACAGATCAATTTGAAGATCCTCATAATTGTTTTCAAATCCCTTCATGCCTCTCCAACCTACTTATCCTCCAAACAACAACCCGCTGCCTCCGTTTGAGTGGCTCCGGCCCTCTTTGTGTTCCTCCGTTCCACCATTGGTGGCCGCACTTTCAGCCACTATGCCCCAAAACTCTGCAACACTCTTCCTCTATCCCTCCTCCTTGCCCCTTCCTTCCCCCAACTTCAGGTCGCAACTGAAGACCTTTATCTTCGACCGTGCCTAGAGTCACCTCCCCCTCTTCTCTTTGACCGAGCCTTCAGCTCCACTCTCGACTTTCTTCCCCCTTCTCGCTCCCTCCCATCCCTCCCCTCACCCTGACCATTTCCCCCCTGCTCGGGTCATGACCCAACTGTGCAGCGCCTTGGGACGTCCTCCTGACGTGAAAGGCGCTTTATAAATGGAATCTTGTTGTTGTTGTTGTTGTTCTCGGCTTGGAGTCGTGCTCTGCCAGTGTCAAGTGCTCTGGGATGCTGCCCTGTGTGAGGGTTGCTATAGAAATGCACGTTGTTGTTATAACTTTCAATATTATTCCTAACCACATACTCTATTCATACAATTGAAACATTCACAAAAAAATTGGAGTAACAACACATAATTACAAATGATAATATTATGGTTGAAAGAATTTCATATTTCATACATATTTAGCTACTGGCGCAAACATTAAAAAACTATTTACCAATTTTTACTTAATAGGATATTTTAAAAAGATATTAATCAACACAGCATTAGCTGCTTTAGCTGGCAATCCATTATTATTATTTAGGGGGAAAACAGTCTTGCTTGAGGCTTTTTAATTTGAGTTTTGTTTTCTCTAGTTCAGTGTTCGGAATCAAATTTAAATAGCTTTTGCATTACTTCGCTATTTAGGTCAGCATTTTGTATCCAGCCTTTGCTCATTTTCTCCGACGTGTTTCTTGTAACTTCAAAGCCCTACTCCAAAATATCACCTTTGTTGCTTTTTTTTGAACCCTCAATAATCCTTGCATTTGATGTAGTGCCTTATCACGTTGTCGAGACATAAAGCTAATTCACTGGGCATGCCAGCTCCCTTTCCTGTGGGGATCAGTTCCTGTACCAAAAAATGGCTGACTTACAGGTCACTGGGTTGTTGCTGACATCACTTGTGAATGCACAGTGCGTAGGAAGTGTCAATGGCAGAGACCTGATGACCCAGAAGTCAAAGAATTTGTCTGTGGCCAAACATAGTAAAACAATCTATTGTAGCCTCATTAAAAGACTTGTTTGGATTTTGAGGACCTGCAACCATGGTGTTATAAGGGGCTCCACTGTAAATGAAAGTTGTATAATTTTTCCCATTGACAAGCAGCTTTTGTTGTCTCTCTGCAATTATTGACTTTATCCATAAGAGGTCAGTGTTGTAAATGGGATCACCATTGTAAATCGCATCCACACAGTAATTTTTTTACACACTTACACAATATCACTTGAATGCTACTATTCCAATTCAATACTTTTACAGAAGAATGAGAAGACTCTCAAAATATCACTGTTATAGAACAGTACTGTCCACCTAAATTGACAATTGGTTACAGGTGTGTCCACCACGGAGAGAATTGGCCATTATTATAAAGGACTTGGCGTAGTTACAATACATACTGAATATCGTACATATATACATATATAGTGTTTTACACATTTTTGTCTACTCCATATGCTCTTTTAGCATTATAATTTAGCAGCATTATTTCTATGCAACAATACATTTTCAGCCACAAAATTCTACTTCCATCAAACAACTGAAACGGTAATACTGTACTATATGTCTATGTACGTAATGGCATAGTATAAACTGAAACTCAAATCACAGCAAAGGACACAGAATATTGCTTCACGCTGTGGTTATCCTGGCACTCCTTGTCTGACCAGAGATCTAATGGGGGTGTGAGAACAGCGATTGCCTGTCAGAACTATGATACCAGCGATTGCCTGCCAACACAGGAGGGAACAAAACTGTTATGCTTCAAGGTGCATCCAGCTAATCAGGAACAAGCAACGACCAAGCATAGTTAGGGCTGCTGATGTGACACATGCACGATATGATAATAAAGCTGCATTATAACATGTCAGGAGACAGGCATGTCGGATCACACGAAGAGTGATTTTGCAGTTTTTTTATGTGAAACATAAGTTGATTCATCAAAGTGAAAGTTGCCATATTTGAAAAGCAAATTGGCTACTGGGTTGGACAGTGCTGTTATAGATGGGGTAATATGTGGTCATCCTTCACAGGATATACTGTAAAGTGTAGTGACTGTGTGCTTTTGTGGGTGAACACGACAGCCAATTTGTGCACAGCAATGTCCTGCAAGCAGTCATGGAGTGAGTGACCAATTTTATTTGGCGGATTGTTAGCCAGGACACAGGGATAAACTCCCTTTTTTCAAATAGTGTCATAGGATCTTTAATGTCCACTTGAACAGGGAGACGGGGCCCTGGTTCAACATCTCATCCAAAGGACAGCACCTCCAGGCAATACAGCACACCTGCAGCACTGCATTGAAGGGTTAGCTTCGACTATATGAGTTCCAAATCCCAACATGGGGCTCGAACCCATAACCTTCAGACTCAAGAGGCAAGAGTGCTACCAACTGAACCAGACTGACATAGAGACAGCGTATCTTTCATTCACTGCCTTATCTATTTGCTGTGTAGTATGTATTGATCACAATCCTATACACCAGCACTCAAACTGAATTGGCTCAATTACAGCAGATTCAAACAAAAATGTGGGTTAAAAAATGTACCATTGAAAGTGAATACTCTTGATTCTTCCAATGGCCTTCAATTGAACTTTATGTTGTATAAAAGGCCTGTCCAAATGTCTGCTTAGCTCAGGATTTCAAAAGGGTCATTCCACAACATTGACTCTCACTTTGATGAGCATATATTATAATAATCGTAAGTACATTTCATATTATAGCGCCTTTCATGTCAGGAGGGCAACTCAAAGGATATACCATAAAGTGAAAGAACTGTGTATTTTGTTGGCAAACAGGGCAGTCATTTCACACAGCAATGTTCCATAAACAACCATGAAACAAATGACCAAAATGTTCACAAAAGGATTGGGAAAAAGAGGATAAATGCGTATGTTTTATATGAACAAATTAAATAGTGGAGTCCTGTAGCTCAGTGGTTAGAGCACTTGCTTTGCAAGCAAGACACCTGGGTTCAATTCCAGGCAGGGCGAAACCTTGGGCAAGTTTCCTTACTCCACACAGAGCCTAATAATAATCCCTCCAAAAACCCAAAACAATAATAAATTGGTCATTTTCAATCTACGACTGTTTGTGGGACATTGCTGTGCGCAATTGGCTGCCGCGTTCGCCCACAAAGATAGAGTCAATTCACTTTACAGTATATTCTGTGAAGCGCTTTGGGACGTCCTCCCGACGTGAAAAGCGCTATATCAAATGCAAAGATTATTATTATTAAATATATAGGACATGTGATAGAGCCAGTAGTAAATATATAGGATATGTGCTAGAGCCAGAAAATAAAATAGTTTAGCTGTAGCCAGCATATCCGCAGCACTATGAGTTCTATTGCTAGTGCTACTTTGCCTATATACTCACCCACTTTAACAACAACAACAACAACAAGATTCCATTTATAAAGCGCCTTTCACGTCAGGAGGACGTCCCAAGGCGCTGCACAGTTGGGTCATGACCCGAGCAGGGGGGAAATGGTCAGGGTGAGGGGAGGGAAGGGAGGGAGCGAGGAGGGGGAAGAGAGTCGAGAGGGGAGCTGAAGGCTCGGTCAAAGAGAAAGGTTTTGAGACCGGCCTTGAAGGAGGAAAGGGAGGAGGCGGCGAAGGCACTGGGGGATGGAGTTCCAGAGCCTGGGGCTGAGAGGCTGAAGGCCCGACCACCGATGGTAGGGCGGTTGGGGCGGGGGACGTGGAGCAGACCGGAGCCAGAGGAACGGAGGGTACGGGCAGGTAGGTAGGGGGATAGTAGGTTGGAGAGGTAGGAGGGAGCAAGGCCGTGAATGGCCTTGTAGGTGAGGATGAGGATCTTGAAATCAATCCTCTGGGGGATGGGGAGCCAGTGGAGGCGAGCGAGGGTGGGAGTGATGTGGTCCCGAAGCCTGGTGCGGGACAGTACACGAGCTGCAGAGTTCTGAATGACCTGCAGCTTGTGGAGGGAGGTGGCGGGAAGGCCGGCGAGGAGAGAGTTCCCATAGTCCAGCCTTGAGGTGACAAAGGCGTGAACCAGGGTTTCAGCAGCGTGAGGGGTGAGGTAATGCCGTAGTCTGGCGATGTTCCGGAGGTGATGGAAGGCGGTGCCAGTTGTGGTGCGGATGTGAGGGAGAAAGGACAGCTCAGGGTCGAACAAAACGCCGAGGTTCCTGACTGGCTTTGAGAGGTGGAGAGTGCAGCCTTGGATGCTGATGGTGTCAGCGCCTGAGGTGCGGAGGCGCTGACGTGAGCCAATCAGGAGGGCCTCGGTTTTTCGCACGTTGAGCTGAAGAAAGTTGTCTCTCGTCCAGGACTCGATGTCGGACAGGCAGCTGTCAGGACATCGGTGGTCGTGGAGTTGAGAGTAGAGGAGGAAAGGTAGAGTTGGGTGTCATCCGCATACATGTGGAAGTTAACCCATGTCTGCGGATGATGTCACCAAGGGGGAGCATATAGAGGGTGAAGAGGAGGGGACCGAGGACAGAGCCCTGAGGGACACCACATGAGACAGTACGGGGGGTGGAGGAGAAGCCATTCGTCGAGACAAAGTGAAGACGGTGAGAAAGGTACGACCTAAACCATTCAAGGACAGTGCCTTGAAGGTTGAGGTGGGAGGACAAGCGGTGGAGTAGGATAGCGTGGTCGACCGTATCGAATGCTGCCGATAGGTCGAGGAGGACGAGGAGACAGAGGGAGCCCTGGTCACAGATGGTCAGGATATCATTGGTGACCTTGACCAGGGCAGTTTCTGTGCTATGGGCAGCACGGAAACCTGACTGAAGGGGTTCGAAAAGAGAATGGGTGGAAAGGAAAGAGCGCAGTTGGGAGGCGACAACTCTTTCCAAGACCTTGGAGAGAAAGGGGAGGTTGGAGATGGGCCGGTAGCTTGATAGCTGCGACGCATCAAGGGAGGGTTTTTTCAGGGTGGGCGTGATGATGGCAGTTTTTAATGGAATGGGGACAGAGCCAGAGGAGAGGGACAGGTTGATGATGTCAGTGATATGTGGGGCAAGAAAGTGGAGCTGGGAGATAAGGAGTGGAGTGGGGATGGGGTCAAGGGAGCAGGTGGTTGGTTTTAGGGATAGGATGAGTTCAGTGACAGAGGGTGGGGAAACGGGTACGAAGGTGTGTAGGGGAGGATGGGTAGGAGTCGGAGTGTGGGAGGGAAGGGGTGGGTGGTGGGTGGAAGTTGGAGGGGAAGTGACCGCGGAGCGGATTCCCTTGATCTTGGATTCAAGGAAATCCAGCATCTCCTCGCAGTGAAGGTTGGAGGAGATGACCTGCGCGGGGTGGCGGGGGGGACGGAGGAGTCGGGTTGTGGTGGAAAACAGTAGCCTGGGGTTGTTCTTCGCCTCCAGGATTATCCTGGAGTAGAAGGACGACTTGGCCGAGGCTAGAGTGGAGCGGTAAATTTTGAGGAGGTCCAGCCAGATTTGTCGGTGGACCGTTAGGCCAGATTTGACACAGGTGCGTTCAGCAGCCCGCACCTGGCTTTCAGTGAGCGGAGGTGGGTGGTGTACCAGGGGGAGGAGCGGGAGTAGGAGACAGTGCGGGAAGTGATGGGGGCAAGAGTATCGAGTGTGGAGGAGAGGGTATTGTGGAGGAGGGAGAGAGGAGAAGAGGGGTCGGTGAGGGTTGAAGGCCAGAGGGAGAGGAGTTCAGAGGACTCCAAGGCATCGGTTAGGGATTGTGGGGGTAACTTCTTCCAAGGGCGGTAGAAGATGGTGGTGGGTCTGGTGGAGGTGGGGAGGGGGGTGGAGGTGGTGAAGGAGATGAAGTAGTGGTCAGAGATGGCCTTGTCGGTAATAGTGACATCCGAGACACTGAGGCCCCGGGTGATCACCAAATCGAGTGGGTGGCCGTGACTGTGAGTGGGGGAGTTTATGTGTAAGGAGAGGTTGAGTGAGGAGAGCAGGGAAGAGAAGTCTGTGGAGATGGAGCAGGAGGGGGTGAAGTGTAGGTTAAAGTCGCCCAGGATGATGAGGCGATCGGAGCAGAGGCAAAGAGATGTGAGGAGTGTTGAAATGTCAGAGATGAAGGTGGGAGAGGTTTTAGGGGGCCGGTAGAGGAGGAGGATTTTAAGGGAGAGGAATGAGGGGTGGGAGAGGGTGAGGTGCTCAAAGGAGGGGAAAGAGCCAGTGGAGTAGGGGGATAGGGCAAGTGGTGTCCTTGAGATAAGGGCAACACCACCGCCACGGCGGTTGGGGCGGGGGATGTGGTGGGAGGTGTAGCCGGGTGGCGTGGCCTCCGTGAGGGGGAAGGTGTCGCCTGGGGTGAGCCAGGTTTCTGTTAAGGCCATGATATCAACGTTCTCATCAAGGATGAGATCGTTGATGACCAGGGCCTTGTTGCAGAGGGAGCGGACATTTTGCAGTCCGATGTGGAGGGAGCGGTTGACAGAAGGGTGTGTGGGAGGGGAGGGGGTCCAGGTTGTGAGGCAGGGGTGGGGGGAATGGGGATGAGGGAGGAGAGGTTGACTCCCCGGGTCTGTGTCCGGGGTGGCTGGCGAGTGTGGTGGGGAATGGGGCAGTCGGTGTGGCTGCTGCTGGACAGCCAACGCCGAGTGCCGCGGTGAGCCCGGCGGAGGATTCCCAGGCTGGAACAGAGGGAGGTTGTGGGAGGGTCAAGTGGGGATAGAAGACGAGAGGGACGGAGAGAGAGGAGGAGAGAGCGGGAGAGATGCAGAGGGGGGAGGGTTTGGGGGGAGAGAGGAGGGGGGAGGGAGGGAGGGGGTGAGTGGGCTCGGGTCAAAGCAGCAGCCATAGTGCGCACACGGGGACCGGGAGCGAGCGGTCAGGTGGATGGCATTATCCCGTAGATTGGGGCAGCGAACCCAACAGGACCATAGTGGGCTCTGATGTGAGCCCTGGGGGGTTGGGGGGGGGGAGCGCGGAGGTTTGTTTTTATTTATTTATTTTTTTTGTGCGCGCGCACGCACCTGAAAACTAATCTATGACATCGCAGTTCCCCCGCTCCGCCCCCACACCTCCCTCCCCTCCCTGGCTGAACTCGCTCCGGCGTCGAGTTTAAGTACCTGGGTCAGTAGGCCCAGGCTCCTCCCCGCGCTGTCCTGCCGCCGCTCCCCGACTAGAGACTCTGTAGTCTCATCACATCAGTGTTTGCCAGGTCCCACTGGCTCCCCATTTCAGAACAGATCGACTTCAAGATCCTCACACTCATTTTCAAATCCCTTCATGTAGCCCCTCCCTACCTCTCCAATCTATTTACTCCCCATTCACTTCCTGCTGGCTCGCTTTACTGGCTCCAGCTTCCTGCTTGTTCCTCGTCCCCTCCGCTCCAGCAACTGCGGCCATGCTTTCAACCACTATGCCCCGGAACTTTGGAACTCTCTCCCTTGATCCCTCCTCCTTGCTCCCTCCTTCCTCATTTTCAGATCGCACATGAATACCTTTCTCTTTCACTATGCTTTATGGTCACCTCCCCCCTCCCCCTATCCTGGCGTCAGGCCCAGCCACTTTTAAGTGCTCCAAGATGCTACCCTACATGAAGGGCACTATAGAAACACAAGCTGTTGTTGGTTATATTTGCATAAACACCAGTTCCAATCTATTCTATTCTCTATATTCTCAATATAATAATAATAATAATAATAATCCTTGCATTTGATATAGCGCTTTTCACGTCGGGAGGACGTCCCAAAGCGCTTCACAGAACACACTGTAAAGTGAATTGACTGTATATTTGTGGGCGAACGCGGCAGCCAATTGCGCACAGCAATGTCCCACAAACAGTCATGGATTGAAAATGACCAATTTATTATTGTTTTGTTTTTTTGGAGGGATTATTATTAGGGGTGTGGAGTAAGGAAACTTGCCCAAGGTTTCGCCCTCTGCCTGGAATTGAACTCAGGTCTCTCGCTTGTAAAGCGAGTGCTCTAACCACTGAGCTACAGGACTCCACGATTTATATAAGATTTACTGGCATTCACTTGAGTGAAGCTGATTCTCTGCTGTAATTGAGCCAACTAAATTTGAGCCCTGGCCACGGGATTGTGATCAGGACATAATATGCAGGACAAATTAACACGATAGTGAATGAAAGACTCACACTGGTTAATTTGAACAAACTAATAACAATTCTGTATGTTATGAAGTGAGGTTGAAGCAGGCATTCATTTCAATTTGAAAGCAAATTTTACAGAAGGCTTGGAAACCAGCAGGAACTGTTTGCAGGATTATGATCCCCTTGTGATCCAAAGATCCTCTTATATGATTCTGAACATGAAAGGGTGGAATCTCTTCCCTTTATGTCCTATAAATCCCCATGTGAACTGAGCTCTTGTCAATGTGCAGCCATTCAGTAAACAATAGCTCCCCAAACCAATCTTTGACCAATTGTGAGAAATGTAGGTGCTGCAGTACACTTGATTTACACCGTCTGTTTATTAAAGTTAAGGAAAAACATAGTTGGATAACTAATGCAATGCTTCAACTCCATATGGATCAATAATGCAAATATTCCATATTTATAATAGATTACAGCAGAAAAGTGCAATTAAGAGAAGTCAATATACTGGCCTATTTTGTTCTTTCTAGTTATAGCTTTTTGCCTTTTTTTTAACAGCTCCACTATTAACAAGGTCCAAATCATTAAAAACTCTGCTGCTTATGTCCTCACCCATATCAGTCATACATCACCTCAGTTGTTGCCAGGCTACACTGGCTCCCTTTTGCAGAATGGATCAATTTCAACATTCTAGCTTTCAAAACATTTCATATCCTGGCACCTTTCCTATCTGCTCACACTCCACTCCTCTACTCGCTACCTTCGCTCAGCTGGCTAGGCTCTGCTGCATGTTCCTCATCCCCTCTGCTGCTTCACAATTGGTGGCTGTGCTTTCAGCGACAACAGCCCAAATCTCTGGAACTCCTTACCTTAATCCCTCCATCTTGCGCACCCCCTGACCCCTCACCCCTCCGCTCGTCTTCAAATCACACCTGAAGACTTTCCTCTTCGACCGTGCCTTCGGTCATCTCCCCTCCCTTTCTGGCTCAGTGTCAAGCCAGGCCATTGCTAAATTTCACTACCTGTATGAAGGGCTCTGTATAAATGCAAGTTGTAGTTGTAGTCGTAGTAGTAGGTACACCCTTAAGTGAATGCGCTGTTTAACTCATCTTCAGTCTTAAATGAAAGAAAACATTTGAACAAAAATACCTGGCTAGTAAATTTTTCTCACCACAAGGTGAGGCTCTGCAATGGCCCATGTTACATTTGTTTTAGGTTAACTTTAACATGTTGTCTTTGGGAGACTGGCAAGCGTGGCAAACCATTTTAGACAAAAGGTTCCTAATTAAACAGTTTCCCTCTGCCAATATAGATAGGTCTCTAGGTCTCTTTTCTTTTTATTATACGGCAGATGTAAAGTGCAGCTGGAGACAACTGTAACAAAGACTGTTTTAATTTAATAATTTAAACTCCTTTGGGTCTCCCTGTGCCATGTTTAATAAATACTCAGGTGAAGGATGGTCAGCAAATGGTAATAGATTGTTCTTGCTGCCACTTTAATTGTCTTGGGCTTGGGTATAAAGAGCAAAATTTTAAAGTTTGCAGATGACACAAAACTTGGGAATGTAGTAAACAGTCAGGAGGATGGTAGCAGACTGCAGGAGGACATAGACAGACTGGTGAAATGGGCAGACACATGGCAGATGAAGTTTAATCCAGAGAATTGTGAGGTGATGCATTTTGGGAGGGAGAATGAGGAGAAGCAATATATACTAAATGGCACAATTTTAAAGGGGGTTCAAGAGCAGAGAGACCTTGGGGTTCACATACACAGGTCTTTGAAGATGACACGACAGGTTGATAGAGCTGTTAAAAATTATATGGGATCCTTGGCTTTATAAATAGAGGCATAGAGTACAAAAGCAAGAAAATTCAGCTAAACCTTTAGGAGTCACTGGTTAGGCCTCAGCTGGATGATTGTGTTCAATTCTGGGCACCACACTTTAGGAAGGATATCAAAAGTTTTTCACTGGCGGGTGAGTCAGTAGCCAGGGTACAGAGATCTAAGATAATTGGCAAAAGAACCAGAGGGGAGATGAGGAGACATTTTTTTTACACAGAGAGTTGTTATGGTTTGGAATGCATGGCCTGAATAGGTGGTGGAAACAGATTCAATAATAACTTTCAAAAGGGAATTGGATAGGTACTTGAAAAGGAAACATTGCAAGGATATGGAGAAAGGGCGGGGGATTTAGATTGATGGGTAGCTCTTTCAAAGAGCTGGCAGAGGCACGATGGGCCGAATGGCCTCCTTCTGTGTTTTAATATTCTATGATACTATGATTCTAACTCAAATAAAGGTGGTTTAAAGGTTGTTAAAAGTGGTTAACAGGTTAATTCATCCTCCAGTTTTCATGTTCATTGTGCTTTCCTTCTGTGTTGCTATATTTTTATATTATTCCACAGTAAACTGAGGTGCACTATAACTTGTATTTGTTATGTTAATTGTAATTTACGTTTTGCAACTTCTGGTTTGCAAAACTCGTACCGAAATTTCCATGTTTTTTTCTTGGAGCTTGTTGAGTTGGGATTTACAATTTGCCAGGGGCAAATTTCAGCACAGTTGCAAACTTTAAGTTACCAAGTAATAAAGAATAGTCCACGGATTTCAAAAAGGAAGGTCATGCTCGACCAACCTCATTGAATTCTTTGAAGGAGTAACAGAAAAAGTAGACAAGGGTAATGCGGTAGATCCTCACCATTGTTTTCAAATCCTTCCACTCCTCTGCACACCCCTACCTCTCTGACCTCCTCTCTGTTCAAAACAGTGCCCGATGCCTTTGTTCCTCCGGGTCTGGCCTCCTCCTCGTCCCCCGAGTCCTCCACTCCACCCCCGGCGGCCATGCCTTCAGCCACTATGCCCCGAGGCTCTGGAATTCGCTTCCTCACTCACATCGACTTGCTCCCTCTCTTCCTATTTTCAGGTCTCTGCTGAAGACTTTTCTCTTCGACTGCGCCTTTGGTCACCTTCCTACCTCTCCCCCTGGCTCGGCCCTGGGATCCGTTACTGTGAAGTGCTGAGACACCATCTGGCGTGGAGGACGCTATATAAATCAAAGTTGTTGTTATTGATGTAATATATTTGGATTTCCAAAAGGTGTTCGATAAGGTACTATATAATAGACTAATGAATAAGGTCAGAGCATATGGAGTCAGGGGTAAAATAGGAGAATGGATAGCAAGCTGGCTACAAAACAGAGATTAGGGGTAAAGGGTAGCTACTCAGACTGGCAGGAGGTGGGCACTGGTGTTCCACAAGGATCGATATTGGGAGTACTGTTGTTCACAGTATACATTAATGATTTGGCCTTGAGAATCAGCAGTACAATTTCAAAATTTGCAAACAGCACCAAATTGGGGGGAGTAGTTAATACAGAGGAGGACAGCAATAAATTACAGCAAGAATAAACTAATACATAATTAACTTGCTGAATGGGCATTGAAATGGCAAATGGATTTCAATGTAGAAAAGTGTGAGCTGGTATATTTTGGTAGAAGGAATAAGGAAGTCACATACATCTTGGAAAATAAAAACCTACATGAGGTAGAGGAGCAAAGGGATCTAGGGGCACACATACACAATTCACTAAAAGTAGCAACGCAGGTTAATAAGGCCATAAAAAAGGCAAATCCAGGCATTGGGCTTCATTTCTAGAAGGAAAGAAATGAAAAGCAGGGAAGTTATGGTAAACTTCTAGAGAACCTCGGTTAGACCACACTTAGAATACTGTGTGCATTTCTGGTCCCCACATTATAGAAGGGATGTAGAGGCACTGGAGAGGGTGCAAAGGAGATTCACAAGGATGATCCCAGAACTGAGAGGTTATACCTATCAGGAAAGGCTGAACATACTTGGACTCTTTTCTCTTGAAAAGAGGAGGATAAGGGATGACCTGATAGAGGTCTTTAAAATGATGAAAGGTTTTATAGGGTAGACATAGGGAAGATGTTTCCACTTGTGGGGGAGACCAAAACCAGGGGCCATCAATGTAAAATAGTCTCAAATAGGGAGGTTAGAAGAAATTTCTTCACACAGAGAGGAATGGGAATGTGGAACATGCGACCACAAGGAGTTGTTGAGGCAAATAGTATAAATGTTTTTAAGGGGAAACTAGACAGGTACATGAGGGAGAAAAGAATAGAAGGTTATGCTTGCAGGCTTAGTTGAGGAAGGGCAGGAGGAGGTTCATGTGGAGCATAAGCACCGGTATAGACCAGTTGGGCCGAATGGCCTGTTTCTGTGCTGTATATTCTAAAATATTCAAATGTATTCTAAAGTGGAGATTTTACTCAATGAATGCAGTTTGCAGATATTGCAAATTAGACTCCGTTTTAATGTCGTAATTGGTCTATTGGATGCAGAGATGGCTGAAGGATTGCAGTTGCTTCGTCTGGAGTTGGAGCTTTCCAGTTCTGTGAAAAGCTGCATTTAACAACCTGCTAGAGGGAGACAGAAACCGAGCAATTGGCAGACACACTAGTAAAATTGAAATGTAAATAGACAGTTTTCACAGTATCAGAGTAGAAAAATAATTTTATTTTAGTTTAATGGAAATAAGAAAATGCAACCTTTTTAAAAAAAAAATCAAAATTGTGGTTCTGTATTCCTAAAAACATTCTGTTCCTTTTAAAGGGCTCCTTTCTGCAGCTCATGTCCTCTCCTGCATCAGGCTCCATGACCCTGTCACCCCCATCCTCGCCCGACTCCATTGGTTTCCCATCATACAGAGGAAGCAGTTCAAGATCCTGGCCCTCACCTTCAAAGGTCTCCTTGCTCCCCCTACCTCTGCGACCTCCTAACCCCTACCATCCTGCCCACTCCCTCCGCTTAGTGGGCTCCGGCCTGCTTCATGTCCCCCGCCTTGCCTGTCCCACCATTGGCGAGCAAACCTTCTGCCACTCTGCCCCCACTCTCTGGAACTCCATCCCGCAGTTCCTCTGCCTCCCCACCTCCCTTGCCTCCTTCAAGACCCATCTCAAGACCCTCCTCTTGAACCGTCCTTTCGATCACCCTTCTTCCCCTCCTGCCTTCCACCCTCCCCGATCCCGACTCCCAGCTCGGGGCTGAAACACTGATTGTCCAGTGCTTTGGGATGTGAAAGGTGCTATACAAATGTAATTTTGTTGTTGTAGTTGGAGCTAAACATGAGTAAGGTAAAACCTTGAATGTAACCAAGCTTCAGTAAGAAGCTGTGCAGAAACATGCTTTTAATGGTGGGCAAGCAGTTAGGTTTGAATGATAGACAGCTCAGAGAATCATTCTCAATAGTTTTGCCGCCGATAGAAAGGTCGTTGAGTGACAGCTACTGTTAGCAAGCTGACGTTTACTTGCCTTGGATTTTGTTTTATCACAATAGCCCAGGGTTTCATTGTCAAATGGTTTTCAGCCACAAATAGAAGGTGAATTTAAGTGACAGGCAGCTCAGGTCCTTGCTCTGAATAGTGGAGGGTGAGATAGTTACAATTAGAAGGTGAGACAGAATGAGCGATAGAATCAAGATGAGAGGATTACAAGAGTACCTCTTTCACCAGTTTAATGGATCATGGCAGATTCCATTTTCTCATAACCTTTCATATTGGTCACTCAATCCACGACTGTTTGTGAGACACTGCTGTGTGCAATTGGCTGCCACGTTTCGCCCACAAAATATTCACTTCACTTTACACTTCACTTCACTAAATCAATTCACTTTACAGTGTATTCTGTGAAGCGCTTTGAGACACCTCGAAGACATGATAAGGCACTATATCAAATGCAAGGATTATTATTATATATTTTATGTATTTGGCTATCTTCCTATTAAACATTTTAATCAAATCTGCTTCTAAGGTAGTTTATACCACATTTTCACAACCCTGTGTTGAAGAAATGTTTTCTGATCTCACATTAACTGTCCTGGCTCTAATAATCAAGATTAGACCTCCTTGTTTTGGGTGGACGTAGGATATGCAGAACTGGAAAAGGCCATTGCACTCATTTTAAATATTGTCTCTCCTCAACTTGTATGCCCATCAATCTCCTTCATCATCCAGGCAGGGCGAAACCTTGGGCAAGTTTCCTTACTCCACACGCCTAATAATAATCCCTCCAAAAAACCAAAAACAATAATTAAATTGGTCATTTTCAATCTACGACTGTTTGTGGGACATTGCTTCGTGCGCAATTGGCTGCCGCGTTCGCCCACAAATATACAGTCAATTCACTTTACAGTGTGTTCTGTGAAGCGCTTTGGGACGTCCTCCTGACGTGAAAAGCGCTATATCAAATGCAAGGATTATTATTATTATTATTATTATTATCATCAAACTCCATCCATTGCATTTACACTTCCCATTCCTTGCATCTCAGCCTTTCCTTATTCTCTGTCAGTTTCTCTTCTACATTCAGTGTTTCTACCCTCAGTTTTCCTGACTAAAGGAACAACAACTTGCATTTATATAGCGCCCTTCATGCAGAGTAGTGTCTCAGAGCGCTTAACTAAACTGACGTTGAGCTGTGTGGAGGGAGAAGATGACCATAAACATGATGAAAGAGGAAAGTCTTCAGTTGTGATTTGAAAAAGGGGAAAGAGGGGCCAGGTGAAGAGATTGAGGGAGAGAAGTTTTGGGTGTAATGGCTGAAAGATGACATAAGGTAAGTGACAGTGGAAAGTGGAGTGATAGAAGGAAGAGCAAGAGAGAAGGCAAAACTTACTGTGCTTGCCACTCCACAATTGTGGTTGTATGCCACGATCCAAACCGCAATGTGTTTTGATCTCTGCAAGTTTCATTGCTAAACCAAGGTAATCAAGTGCAAACACCCATCTGAAAGGTCAGTTTCAGCAAGTCTGTGGACTATTCTAGCTTTTGTTCAATACTTTGTGACATTGAAGAGCAAAGTCTCTTTATGAAAGTCAAGCTGGTTCAAGTTCTGTGATTTGGGCTTTACAGAAAATTGGGTTTTCTGTGTTTTTTGCAGCTGTCAGAGCATCAGCACAAAAAGTGAAAAATTGCTTACATTTGAAGCTGACACTTTGTGCTCATGTTACTTCCTTGTGGAATATATTTCCTGTTAATTTTGCACAGAGAAGGCTGGCATCTGTTAGGAAAGGTGATGTTTTGTAAGGACAGTTTCACCTTCATTGCCCAGTTCAGCTGAAGCAGCACACTGAGACAAAGTCAGAGATTGACACTTGCCTCACTACTGATAGTTATCAGTGTAAATCACGTACAGTAAATTCATTTAACATCAGTGGGGCAATCGCTTCTACCAAAAAGAACAAAAGGTTTAGTGACAGATGACTCCTTAATAGAAAGAAGGAAGTGAACATGGGAAATGAGAAGCACTGTTGCTATATTGTCAATGTCACCAATAGCCAATTACTTTTAATAATAATAATTCTTGCATTTGATCTTGCGCTTTATCACATCATTGAGACGTCCCAAAGCGCTTCACAGAATATATTGTAAAGTGAATTGACTGTATATTTTATGGCCGAAATGCAGCAGGAATTTGTGTGTGATCCCACAAACATTGTGGATTTGAGTGACCATGTATTTTCGGGGAGGGATTATTACCCCTGGAAAGTAATCCGCCAATCGACTAACAACCGGGTTCCTACTTACTGCTAGGTAAACAGAGGCGGGTGGATTAAGGAAACTTGTCTAAAGTTTCGTCCCATCTGGGGATCAAACCTGGGTCCTCTCGCTTGCGAGGTGAGTGCTTACCACCACACTATGAAACGTTTAAAGAAAGAAGCACTGAGTTTAGTATCATCAAGAAGCCTTGATCCAGAAATTGATAACTTCTGTGGGTAATACATGTACAGTAATGGATTCAGTTTAAGGAAATTGTGGATTTAATTCCTTAGTGCACAAGTTTAAATAAATTATTGAAGATTTTTTAACTGGACCTGGGAAGAAGTGACCTGATAGAAGAGAAGGGTCTTGAGATGGGTCTCGAAGGTGTAAGGGAGGGGTGAGGCCGAGAGACGTCTGAAAAAAAAACGTGAAAAGCGCTATATCAAATGCAAGGATTGTTATATCATTATCAAATGGCCTCCTTCATCTGAACCAATATTGTGATGTTGTGACGTGCAGTGAATATATAATCTGTAGGCAAACCCGGCAGCGAATTGGACCCAGCAACGTCTCACATTTTGACAGATGTGAAAGGAAATTGTGCATTGTGAGGACAACTCATCAACTGCATCTAGTGGTGAATTCAAATCATGGGCTGTATATCACCAGGAACAAAACAGACAACATGCTCTTATTATGCACAACCCTTGTTCTCGTGAAACTGACAGGTGTTGAGAAGTTTGAGGAGTGCAAGAAAATCTTGTCTGTTTCTGTTAAGCGATGGTCTTTTTATCAAGAGATTGCTTGCAGTACATAGAATCAAGTCCTCAATGAAACACTGCTATATTCATAAAAGGGTTTCAATGTCTCACTTTATCCATAGCATCTATGGAAAGTATTTTGCGTTTTGTATATGAATTCGAAGTCCCGACTTGCTTGGAAACAAACTAAATTAGTGCCTGGTTTCAGAGAGTACTGCCTCCTAAATAATGTTTGCCAGCAGAAGAATCAACCAAGCGTCAAAGCGACAGCATTAAATCCACTTAAGAAATGAGAACGGAAGCTGGAAAAGGCCATGAGGCCCTCCCTGACAATCTCCTTTATCATCAATTAGCTGCTTATCAGCTTTATTTCTTAAGGGACTGTGGATGGCAGGAACTTGATGACTGTTCTGATCTTTCTTTTTATTTATATTTAGATTTTTTTTTGTAAAGGCTTTAATTGTTAAAAGTAAATAACCTTTTTTTTCCAACTGATTCTGAATTACTGGGTGGTGTATATGTGGAATGGACTATCATAATAATAATAATAATCCTTGCATTTGATATAGCACCTTATCATGTTTTTTTGAGTCGTCCCACAGTGCTTCACAGAATATACTATAAAGTGACTTGACTGTATAGTTTGTGGGAGAAACACGGCAGCCAATTGACTATATCAAATGCAAGGATTATTATGATTATTATTATCAGATTGATGTAGTTAGGTTGCTGGCTGGAGTTACTATTCACAACTCGGAATCACTATCAGTAAATGCAGGTAATGAATGTTGCATGTTGGATCCCAGTCACAGCGTATGTAGGGTTCCCTGTTTTAGAATTTTAGTTATATATTTATTTTACTTTGTACCAATTGGACTGCAGTGGTCCTATATTCCTAACAAAAGCAATACCCTACCTTAAAGGAAGTCTGAACTTTTTACAGATTGCTGGTGACATTTGTTATACTACAGTACATCCTTTAATACTTTAACTTTTTGGATTGTTGAAATTGCACCAGGAAACTAAAATAAGGGCATTGGAGCTGGAAACGATGCCAATTTACAGTGACATTAAATAGATACAAAATGAAGAGATTGATGGACATTGTGGGAAGGTTGGCAGCCAGGTTGGTGGTGAGAATAATGAAAGATGTTACATGCAGCAGAGAACTGTATGTTTTTATGTGTAGTGTGTGGTGAAATATAAGCTGAATTCAATTTGGATTGCCCACCTGCATTGAAGGCACTTGTGTACAGTGAAGTGTTCTGTAGATAAACAGAATGAAATAGCATTTTATAGATCCAGTGCAGTGTTAGTTTGATTTGTGTTGAATTTGAATTACAATTGTCACTGTAAGCAGAAAGTGGGTCATGAGAACTGCTATTTAAAACATTAGATGATTTTTTGGTCTCCTTGGCAAATTATATTAAAGACAAGCTATCGTCCGCTGAGGTTTTTGTGGATTAACAAGTACTTCTTCCTGTTTATTGTGAACTCTTACTAATTGTGAGATGGCGATGCCAATGGTGACTGATTAAACCTGCAATGAGGTTACGTTCCTCAGGTAGCTTCTGCTGTCTTTAATGAAAAACTAATCCTTAGCTCTGAATGCAAATGAATAACATTGTAGACCTTTTACTATGGCTTGTGTGAAAGCTGCAATGTATTTAAATGCGTAGGTAGATTTGAAGACATGGAATCTTCTATAGCTGACTGGTGTGAAAAAAAAGTTACAACACAACCTATTGGTGTGTAAAGATTTGAGCTTTTTTTTTACACTTTGATGTCTTTTAGAAATCTCAGTGAGTCATTTTGTGAATATCATGAATTGGATCCTAGAGTGCTTTCCCCAGTCCAACTGTTTCATTTCTGATGAAGAATTATATCCAAAACATTTGTTTTGGTCAGTCGAGTCACTGACACATGTGGGAACTCATCAGCATGCTTAAGAATATACACACCAGAAAGCATTCCATACATGTATAACACCTAAATGAACATTTCCCTGTGTGGGGAATGGAATGCATACTCTCTCCCTGGAGGGATTCACCGTGCTTGCCTAATTCCAGAGAGTCGTAAGCAGTTTGATGAGAGCTTGGGATCGCTACAAAAACAACTTGCACTTATACAGCGCTCTCCATGCAGGGTAGTGTCTCAGAGAGCTTAACAGTGGCGGAGTCTAACTCCGAGCCCGGGGGGAGGGGGGAGGTTGCCGTAAGCACTGTCGAAGAGGAAAGTTTTCAGGCGGGACTTGAAAGAGGGGAGAGAGGGGGCAAGGCGGAGGGATTGAGGAAGAGTGTTCCAGAGTTTCGGTGTGTAGTGGCTGAATGTGCGACTTCCGATAGTGGAGCCAATGCCAATCAAGCGGAGGGGCCGGGTTTTGGATTGGGGTGGGAGGAGGTCAGAGAGGTAGGCAAGTGCCAGGGATTGATTGGATTTGAACAGGAGTGTGAGGATCCTAAATTCAATCTGTTTGGTGATGGGGAGCCAGTGGAGCCTGGCCAGAACTGGTGAAATGTGGGTACGGAGTTTGGTCCATATCAGTATGCAGGGGGAGAGTTCTGAAAGAACTGGATTTTTTGAATAGTGGAGCTGGGGAGAACGGTGAGGACTGTGTTTGAGTAATCTAGGAGGGATGTACAAAAGCATGCACGAAGGTTTTGGTTGCATTTGGGGTAAGGTACAATCGGAGGCGGGCATGAGCTGAGTGGGAAGAATCCCTGCCCCCAATGTCAAGCCCCTTTCTCTTACAGATACTTTGTGCATTTCCAGCATTTTCTGTTTGTATCAAACCTTCAAAATTCTTCAAAAACGTCTTTTATTGTACGAAATATGCCAAACTTACAATCAAGCTGTTATTTATATTTGATCAATGATAGGTGAAAGTTGGTGTTTTAGTGGAACTGACGTCTTGTGTTAAAAACAAGTGCAATTTCTGCCTTTGGTGCTAATATTGGATAAATGTTTCCAAAAGGTTTCCTGGCAATAGCAGTTAACGCACTTGATTGATGCTGAAGGCAATTAAACTAGGAAATCAATGCATTTCTGATACTTCTGAGATATACTGAGTAAGTAAGTCTGGGAGTATTAATCATGGTTTGACCAGGCAGTTTGTCTACAAGCTGAATGCACAATTTACAGATTTGTGTCAGTTATTGCATATCCTCCAACTGTAGCTAACAAATAATAATAAATATAATAAACCTTGCATTGATATTGTGCTTTTCACGTCTTCTAGACGTCTCAAAGTGCTTCATAGAATATACTGTAAAGTGAATTGACTGTATATTTTGTGGGTGAAACACAGTAGCCAATTGTGCACAGCAGTGTCCCACAAACAGTCACAGATTGAGTGAAAAAATTATTATTATTATTTTTTGAGGAATTATTATCTCCGGAAAAGCGATCCGCCAATCAACTAACAACTGGGCTCCTACTTACTGCTAGGTAAACAGAGGCGTGTGGAGTAAGGAAAGTGGTCCAGCATTTCCCCCTGCCGGGAATAGAACCCAGGTCTCTCGCTTGCGAGGCGAGTGCTCTAACCACTGAGCTACAGGACTCCACTAAGCTCCACTTCCTCCGCTCAGCAGGCTCCGGCCTGCTTCACGTCCACCACCTTGCCCGCCCCACCATTGGCGGACGAGCCTTCTGCCTCTGCACCCACCCTCTGGAACTCCATCCCACAGTCCCTCCGTCTCGCCCCCTCCCTTGCCTCCTTCAAGACTCGTCTCAAGACCCTCCTCTTCAACCGTGCTTTCGATCTCCCTGCCCTCCACCCTCCCCAATCCCGATTCCCAGCTCGGGTCCGAAACACTGACTGTCCAGCGCCTTGGGACGGCTTCCCAAACGTGAAAGGCGCTATACAAATGTAATTGTTTTCATTAAAAAATAATAATAATAATGTGGTCACTCGATCCACGACTGTTTGTGGGACACTGCCGTGTGCCATTGGCTGCTGCGTTTCGCCCACAGACAATTCACTTTGCAGTATATCTGTGAAGCGCTTTGAGACGTCTCAAAGACGTGATAAGGCGCTATATCAAATGCAGTGATTATTATTATTATTAATACAGAACAACAGACAGGCATTTATGTGATCTCCTCTCCCATTAATTTCCTGCTTTCTCCAATGTACCTAAGATTGAGTATTTCCAAGAGATATGTTTTGATTTGGAACTTCTATTAGTTCTGGAGAATAAGCAAGAAGACTACGTTTATAACTCCAAATGTAATTTATAGTTACAGCTAATAAGTGCAAGGAAAGGATGGTCACGACTGTGTATTAAATCCTGTTCTTTCTATAAAAAATATCCTATCACAGCACCAACACACTGGTGAAAGTTTTGATTTAAGCATCATTCAAGCTCCCTGCAAATCACTGAAAGTACTCAAAATGTCACAACGTTTATCGATTCTTCCCATGTTGAAGTTGTGTGCTGCATCAGCAGAGTTAGCCACAATGCCTCTTAAACCTGGGCAACCCTCAGCAACAAAAATAACAACATTTGCAATAGAATTTGAATTGTAAATGCAAACAAAAGCAATTGTAAGGAATTGTTTTAAAAAAACGTTTTTTTTATCTAATCACTTATGGTCTGTTTCTCTGGGAAACCACTCAGACTGTTTACAGAATAATGCTAAATAAATGAATCTTACATTTGATAAAGCACCTTTCACGTCGGGAAGACCGCTCAAAGTGCTTTACAGGATTTACTGTGACGTGTATTGGCAGCCTATTTTGCAGGCAAATGCAGCTGCCATTTTGCACATGGCAATATTCCACAAATATCCATAAAGAGAATGACCAATTTTATCTGGGAGAATGTTGGCCAGGACACCAGGGAAAAACTCCCTTCTCTTTTTGAATAATGTCATGGAATATTTAACGTCTATCTGGACAGGCAGACCGGACCTCAGTTTAATGTTCACGACTGACAATGCAGTGCTCCTCCAGTAGTGCACTGAAGTGCCAGCCTAGACTAGCAGCTCAAAGTCCCGATGTAGGACTTGAGTCCATAACCTTCTGACTCAGAGCGAGAGAGCTTCCAACTGAGCCAGGCTGATGCCTGATGGAAGAAACAATCTCCTAGATTAAGAGAAAACTGGTAATTCACTTAATTGCTGTTTGTGGGATATTGCTGTAGGTAAATAGACTGCCCACTTTTGCCTCCAAGATATGCAATCACTACATTTTACAGTCATTCCTGTGAAGCACTTTGAGATATTTTGCTATGTGAAATGCAAAGTTTTTTTTATAAACACTAAGGGATGATTCTCCAATTGCTGGCACATTTTACAGGTCTCAAAGGCTGAGTACAGCGCCTTGGGACGTCCTCCTGACGTGAAAGGCGCTCTATAAATGGAATCTTGTTGTTGTTGTGTTGTACATGTTACTATAAGGTCGGTGTATTTAAAAAGTGTACAGTACACTTGGATAATTTGTCATGCTAAAGGAAAAAAGCTCAGTGACGAGTTTTCTGTTAGGCATAAACAAACAAACAAACAAACAAATAAATAAATAAATAAATAATGTCATGCATAAATAAATGCAGCAAGGAAATTGACAGAATGATGACTTAAGTGGTAGTGACAAGATAAACCAGTTCGAGTTATCAGGAGTTTACTTGTTTCAGTGTCCATATGTTAGTCCTCAATATCCATATTTTAAGCGCTCTGAGATGCTACCCTGCATGATGGCCACTGTATAAATTCAATGTGTTGTTCTCTTCTACCTCTGCTTTAGTATGTTCGCTGGGATTCCTTCGCTTGGGTTTGGGGAGACAAAAACAACGTCAGGGAGATACGGCAAGTCTTAAAACTAAACCGTTTCTATCCACCTCACAGTCATTTATAATTTGTCTAAACATTTTAAAACTGAAAACCAGTGGACTCCTGATCACATCCCATCAGCAGTAGAGCTGTGAATGCATCTTAAAATAGGAACTAAAATACCGGAAACATTTGAAACGAGAGGAAAAAAATGCAAGGGAAATGTGCGCGAGTCACTGTCAGTAACATAATTTAAACGTATATTTCCTTCTTATTACCTGTGCAGGAAATTTATAGCTTTGCTCACAGGAATAAATCCATGGCTGTGTTAGTGGTGGTGGGGGTGGGGGGTTGAGATCCTTTTCCACTTGTATCTATACAGAGAATGACACTCTCCCAATTTTCTTGCAAATATAGCATCAAATCTGTGAAAATGATTACAAAAATGGTGTTGCTATGAAAGGGTTTTATTTAATATTGGACACAATTTACCAGTGACAGTATCTAGAGAATAAGCGGAAGGAAGCAGACTGCTGGACTTGGAATGTGAATAAGGTACCGTTTCAAAGGTTTTTTGATTATTTTTGGAGATTTCAACTTCAACAAATGCATTATTTTTACATTGCTATCAATATTCTTTCTGTTACAATAATGCTAGAAACCGTACAGATTAAATAGCTGTAAAATTAAAGGTGGGATTTCATATTCCCATCAGATTACTACATATTTAACTCCCATGAGGAGTTGGCATGCTGACAATTGTTTCTGGTAAATATCAGTAACTAACTATGAAGCCATAAATCTATTCTACTATTTAATGGCTGGATATTTGAAGCTGCTGTTGGTCGCAGTAGATTAATAAGGATGTCTGGATGAAACGAGACAACCATCAGACTTTTACCATGAATTTTGAACAGCTCTCCTGCTCTATTGATCATGAAGGTCAGAAATTAGGGCAGGAAAATTGAACTGTTTACAACGCTCCCCCAGGAAATACGGATCAAGCTCAGATCTCCAATATTTAAGTGTTCTTTCAATGTTCACAGAGACAGGTGTCTCTGGCTTCCCTGACACACATCAGGTCAGCCTGAGGTGAAACTTATTTTTTAAAAATATTAATTGCTGCATATTTAACTCTTTCCTTGCCAGGGTCTTCAGTTTTCCATCTTAATTATTGCTTGAATTCGTTTACGACCAAGGGTCAGTCAAGCACTTAAAATTGATCAGGAATGCTTGCTGACTTGCAGTGGAATCATTCAGAATAATAATGTATGTTAAACATCAAACATTAATGAAACGAGGACAGTAGAAAATAGGATGAGTTGTGAACCCTCTGAATAGGTCCCTGTTTATAAATAATTCCAACAGAGCTGTCTTATTCAGCTGGCATAGAAGCGACCCACTGTGGGAGGTTTAATATTCAGACGCAAATGCAATGCTGTCATAGCAACTGTAAGTTGCTGGTCAGCAAATGAACGTATTCCTAAAGATGTCACAGCATTCATCAGTGGTGTTGAGAATTGCTTCATTATAGCTGAACTATAGAATGCAGATGTCAGCTTGCAGCCTGTAATAATGTCAACGGTGCGTGGGAAGGCCACTGGCTGGAGGAAAATCTCTCACTTGCTCGTGAGAAATAGGTTCTCCCGAGCTTAAAGAGATGATCTGCCAGTTATAATAATACATGGGCTTTTTCCCGCACTGTAAAGAGAGTTGCCACTGCCTGCGAGGCATAAGCTGCTGATTAAAGGGATTCCCCAAGGTTACCTTGAACAATACATGCACAGCAGCTGTTGCTGAGTAGTTCTGGATTTTGTTCCATTCCCGCTAGTTCACCAATGATTTCCTTTTGGGTTTGGCTTATCAAAATGTGCTTCAGTCATCCTAATTAGATTTTAAGATGTAGGACAGTTGAAACATATTGGCTCGCTCCCATTTTGTTCACGCTTCTCAGTTTAATGGGGGATAAATCTTTGACTTGAGTGGTTAATAGCTGCCATTTGCAGTGCTTCGATTCATTTTACTGTTATTCCCTGCTATGAAGTACATCTGGCTGACAGACTAGTTAGTTGATGCTCAATGGCTTAAGCCTCACAAGAGCACTAGTGAAATGAGATAATGAAGGTAGCTGCCAGATGTGTGTGAAATGCTGATGTGAATGTCAATCACATAACATCATCACATGTACTACTTTTTTTTTGGTCAGCGGGTGTCTGACACGAGTGGATCCGAACCCAACTGAGATTTCCATGCATTCCAGCTACACATGGAAATCCCAGAGATAATAATAATAATAATCCTTGCATTTGATATAGCACTTTTCACGTCAGGAGGACGTCCCAAAGCGCTTCACAGAACACAATCTAAAGCGAATTGACTGTATATTTGTGGGCGAACGCGGCAGCCAATTGCGCACAGCAATGTCCCACAAACAGTCATGGATTGAAAATGACCAATTTATTATTGTTTGGGGTTTTGGAGGGATTATTATTAGGCTCTGTGTGGAGTAAGGAAACTTGCCCAAGGTTTCGCCCTCTGCCTGGAATTGAACTCAGGTCTCTCACTTGCAAAGCGAGTGCTCTAACCACTGAGCTACAGGACTCCACAAAGATAAATTGTTGGAATGGAATGTACGCAACATATGAACACACAGGGAAACTGGACTCGTCCTCAATAAAGCGAAATTTAAAACTACCTCAAAGTATGTAAATTCTTGCGAGGATATCGAGGATAAACAATTGGTGCTGTGGGCAACAGAGCTAAACTGGCGCTTGTGGCACTTATGTGTTGTGTTGCAAATAGCAGTCATCAATTTATTTTCCGGAAACTCCTCTTGTGTGTGCACTATCCATCTTCCTGACCGTCATTATCTTCAGTCTCTGGATGCTGCTTTTTCTATTTCGGGATTTAAATTATGCTCATTGCCGGAAAATGGTGATTTTTTTTGTTGGGGCTTTATTGTGGGAAATCCCATTGTTTAAAGGAAGAGAAAATTATTCTATTTTCCGTGAGCAGCGTAAGATACAACTTGTATTAACACCCTCAAAAGAGTAATGTTACTGCAGCTTTTTACAGCAGAACTAATGGGGTCGACCTCCACTTGCCGGTAAATTTGCCAATCTTTGGTTCCTTGCACTTAAAATGGGGATTTCCCTATTCCGCTATGAACCACACTGACAGAGGCAATGTTTATCAGCTGTGGTTAACAGCCACCTGTGTGGCTTTGTATTTGAAAAAGTACTCAACATATGAACAGTTGACGACATGAAAGTCGTCCTGCCATCAAAGCATCTTAAAACTCTTCACAGTGCAAAGTGTATTGGCTCTTTGCAGTGTTCTGAGATGCTGTCCTGGTGCAGACTGCTGTATGAATGCAAATTGTTGTTGTGTTTTTGTACATGAGGTTTTGCACATGTATTGGAGTGTCAGTCAAGATGGCATCTTCAATGTCTGGACATGGGGCTTGAACTCACAAATTATTGACTCAGAGACCAGAGCTGCTTAAATGCTGCTTAAGCATTCAGCCACTTTTCCTTTTTGGAGTTGTGACATTGCTCTGCTGTTTGTCAGCAGTATTTTGTGTTTACAGCATTCCAAACAATAATTAAGAATTGAAAGCAGGTGCTAAAACTTAAGGACATTTAAGATCTGTGTCAGAAGAATGACTAAAGATTTTGTACCATCTGGGATTTTTTTCCAATGCTCTTATAGCTTCGACTACTAATTTCATCCGCAGGCATAGAATTAACTTCAACGTGTATGTGGATGACACCCAATTCTATTTCTCTACCTCCATCCTTGGTTTTCAGATCGCTGCTATTCTGATTGATTGACTGTTGGATAATTAAGTCACGGATGAGAGCTAACTTTTTCCAGTTAAATGTTGACAAGACCAAGGCGCTCCTGTTTGGCTCCTGTCAGTGTCTTCACACCTCAGTTTCTGACAGCATCAATCTACATGGATGCACACTCCACCTTGCTAGCCAGTGTGGAATCTCGATATATTGTTCGACTCTTAAACACCACATCCCTGGTCTGACTAGTTCAGCTTTCCCCACTTCTGCGACATTGCCCATCTCCGCCACTACCTCTCCTTTGGGCTACCAAGACGCTTATCCGTGCTTTCATCATGCCTAGGCTAGACTAAGCCAACTCCCTGCTCCTCAGACTTCTCAACTCTTCCTTCTATAAGCTGCAGGCCACTCAGAGCTCTGCATTTTATGTCTTCTCTTGCACTAGGCTCTGCGAGTCTATCACCTATATCTTTACCAAACTTCACTTGCTCCCCTCCCCCAGAGGACTGAGTTCAAGATCCTTGTACTCATTTTTCAATCTCTCCACAATCTTGCCCTGCCCCACCTCTGCAACCTTCTTAAACTCTACCAACCCACCTGCTCCCTCCACTCAGCAGCTTAAATGCAATTTGTAGTTGTTGTAGAGTTGGGTTGTGATTTAAAATTATTTTGTGATTGTCATCTTTTATTATCTTAATTTTTAATTAAAAAGTTCTGGGTTACAATAATCTTTGCATTCAAAGGTGAGAAATATAACATCAGACAACAAGCTGGGCAATGGTTCTGCTGTCACATCTCACTATCTGCAATAACTATTGTCCAAAAGGTTACAAATAGTAATTTTAGGCCAGACTCCAGGAAATATTTCTTTATGCAGATGATAATTAATGACTGGAATGGGTTGAGGACAGGGCAATGGACTAATTTAAAATAGACAGCTTGATGTTGAAATTGGAGGAGGGTAGGATGGGTATTCTGGAAAGATGAAATCAAAGGACCTTCTTTATACAAACTGATCTTGTGATTTTGTGAGCTTACTGCCATGAGCAGAGAAACAGATTGAAGGAGTTTAGGATCTGTGTGTACCATTAGCTCCATTGGTGGGCTTTTTTGGAACATGATGAATTAAAGGCTTCATGGGTAAGTAACAATATAAGTAATCACACAAAGCTCAGACCTTGCTAAGCCAACTCTCCAGACACTACACTGAAATTGGTGCTATTCATAGATAAGATAAATGAGACACGTTTGCTAAAGCAGATGTACGTGTGTATATGTGTGTGTGTGTTTGTTAGTTTGGCAAAATAGTTTTAGCAACAAAAAGAGCCTCAGAAAGGATTTAACTTCCTCAATATTTTTACTTTGCCCATTTAAGAAGTTATCAAAGTGTGTCAATACCAATACTGCTTTTATTTCTTAGTAGTTATGCAAGGATTATTATAGTTTGAATGAAAATTCGCAGAAGGTCAGATTATCGCTCTGTTTATTGAATGCCTTATTCTCATATCAAGCAGCTTGAAATAAGAATTAGAATAATAATAATCCTTGCATTTGATATAGTGCCTTATCACGTTTTGGAGACGTCTCAAAGCGCTTCACAGAATATATTGTAAAGTGGATTGACTGTATTTTTACGGACGAAATGTGGTAGCCAATTGTGCACAGCAGTATCCCAGAATCAGTCGTGGATTGAGTGACCAAATAATTTTTATTATTTGTTTATGTGAAGGGATTATTACCCCCACAAAAGCGATCTGCTAACTGTCTAACAACTGGGTTCTTATTTATTGCTATGCAAACAGAGGCGAGTGGAGTAAGGAAACTTGCCTAAGGTTTTGCTCTGCCCAGGAATCGAACGCTGATCCTCTCGCATGCGAGGCGAGCAGACTAAGCACTAAGCTGCAGGACTCCACTTTGAAGTGCTTTGAGATGTTTCTTAAGTTATAGATTGTTTAAAATGCAAGTTCTTTTTACTTTCTCGCTACTGTATTCAGATCTGACTTAATAGATTCTCGGTTGGCTAATGTTAATTGCATATGAACACCTATAGTGCAAAGGAAATTAAACGCCCAAAGCTTTTAGTGCTGCAAAATAGAAGCATGAGTCATTTTCCTGAGAGATTCATTTGGTCTTTAGAGTATCAACCTTATTGTGATGTACTGTGATGTGTGATGCAGTTATCCATTCTCCTTAGCTGGAGTTTGGGAAGGGCACATATGCTGGGGTAGGGATTTTCTCAATAATCTAATCAGATGGTCTAATGGCCGGAACTCATTTGCCAAGACTATTGCACTGAAACAAAATGCTTCATTCACGCCAGTTGTACCATTAACAACTCATTTAAACTGGAGTGAAGTTTTACATCTACACCGTTTCTGAACCAGCGGCGTTGAAAATAACATTCTACATTGGTGCAAAGACAGCGAAAGGAAAGTACTTCAACATTAATAATAATAATAATAATAATAAGCCAAATAGGGTGTGTTTGTGTTTAGATGAAGCTGTGCTGTATTTATAAATGCTTACTACAGATCATGTGAGGGGAGGCTTAAGGAATTGAGTTGCCAGAAAAGTTCTAAATGTACTTTACATAATGATAATGTCAAAAGTCTAAGCAACAAAAACAACAATTTGCATTTTTATAGTGCCCTTCACGTGGGGTAGAGTCTCGGAGTGCTTGAGGGGAGCAACAGGAATAGTGTGCAATATGTGGGAGCGTACAAAAATGGGGAACCCTTGAATACTGCATACAGTTTTGGTCACTGCGACATAAGGGGCAGTGCAGAGGAGAGCAATGAGGATGATCCCCACTGTTAGAGGAATGAGGTATGCCAGCAATTAGACAGGGCCTTCTTCTAATCAGACCAATCTTGTAACCTTGTAATCTTGTGAAGTGTAGTGACTGGTACAGACAAACTGCAACAAATTAGCACCAATTATGTCCCGAAAGCCATAATGAAATAACAATTCTCAAATCTGTTGTTTTGGATGAGGGACAAATATTGGGCAGTGCGCTGGGAGAATGCTCTGCTACACTTTAAATGGTGCAAAGGAATGTTCAGCATCCACCTGAACACTCAGAGGAGCCATTGGTTTAATATCTTATTCAAATGACTACACCTTTCACAATGCAGCCTGGATTATAAACTCGTTTTTGGATGATGATGATGTAAAACGAATAGAGGAAGAGAAAAATTAAGACCGCAACAAATAAAAAATAACACATTATCTGTAAGATCCTATATGGTGTGGTGATTGCCTGCACTGACAAAATTATAGGCTATTCTTGCAATAGGAATTGCTTCAAAGTTTACACAGAAATCCATACATAGTAATTCCTTATATTCATGTGGTTTTGACCTTCTATATTGTAAAGATTTATTTCATTAGTGAAATAGTGGGATTTCTTTGTCTAGACACTTCAATAGCTTTCCTATTAATAGGAGTATCTTCTATTCTTGAAGAACAGAGGTAATGTAATATATGTCATTTTGTGCTTCCAGGAAAATCTTTCCTCTTTGTCCCATTCACTCACATTTTTTTCTGTTTTTCCATGCAGGGCACACTTAGTGTCTGTAGAATAATGATACCCATTACAATTAATGCCTCATCTTAAATTTACTGTGTAATATGATTACATTAAACCAGTGAACGTGGGTAAGGCCATTTAACTTAATGAAAATTCAAATAGTGACCTTCTTCAGAGAAAAATTATAGCACCACAGCAACAAGACTATTAAATAACCATGTTTCTACCCTCCCACACACAGGCTTCAGAATCACCACTACAAGAAGCCTTGATAGAGATAAAAAAAATTACAAAACTTGCAAAACATCTGCTTGCGCATAACTTTGCTGACATTAACCATATTATTTCAGTGCCTTGGGACGTCCTCCCGACGTGAAATTTAATCTTGTTGTTATTTCCCTTGTGTGACACGTCAATATTAAGTCTGAGTATAGAAGCTTATAATGATAAACCTTGCATTTGATATAACCCCTTTCAGCCCTCTGAGACACTATCCTGTGGGAAAGGTGCTATATAAATGCAAATTGTTGTTTCACAGCAGAAGGACTTCAAATAATAATATAATAATAATCCTTGCATTTGATATAGTGCTTTTCACGTCTTCCAGATGTCTCAAAGCGCTTCATAGAATACACTGTAATGTGATTTGACTGTATATTTGTGGACGAAACACAGCAGCCAATGACAGCAGTGACCCACAAGCAACCATTAAGCGAATGAGCAATTTTCTCTGGGCAATTTTGTAAGATGTCCATTTTAAACCTGTGGTGAAGTAAAGACTGACAAATAATATAAAATCTTATTTTATAAAATATATATAAAAATATAGGTGTTTATTAATTCAGATTAATAATGGTTATAGGTAGTTAAAAGAATACAACAGAATAATGCTTATGTATACACGTACAGTTCACAACGATTAAGGTTGGCCAAACCGAATGTTGCGAAAGAGCTCGAGGATGAAGGTCCAATTTAATGTCCAATTTAATGTCCACCAAAATGTATTCAGGTACTGCTGCATTGCTGCCCGTTCGATCAATGAAAAGGTATCCAGGTACTTACTGTTACTGTTGCCTGTTTGAGAGCATCGATAAAGTTGTTGACAGTCGTCTAAGTCTTAGTCTTGATTTTCCTTCTTTAGAAGCTGGAATATAGTTCACGACTCCAAGTTCCAACTCCCTGTCTCTTTAGATTCTCTTCCTGAATCGATCTCTCTTTATCCAGTTGGTAGATGACCTTTCACCTACAACAACAACAAAATTACATTTGTATAGCGCCTTTCACGTCGGGAGGACGACTTAAGGCACTGGATAGTCAGTGGTTCCGACCCGAGCTGGGGGTCAGGTGGCAGAAGGCCCACCTGCCAAAGTTGGGACGTGAAGCAGGCTGGGGGACATGAAGCAGACCTACTTCATCTTTTACAAGATGGTTTCTTTGTCTCTAGTATTTCCTCTGAAAGAAAATGGACTAAGTCCCCACGCTCCTCAAGCTTTTAGTGATCTTCAGCAGGTTGGTTTCGCATGAGAAAAGAACTGATAGGGAGAAAGAGAACTTTTGCTTTGGCAGCCTTCTCCAACCTGCGTGCTTCTCAACCTGTCTGAGGGAGGCTGTAGCCTTTTCTTTTGGTCTTTTGCTTCCAGAGAAGTGAACATCTTCCCAGGAAAATATGAAATGTAATCAGAAGCTGACCTCGACCAGTCCTGCAAAGATACCTCTGATGACACACATTTGGAGAAGCCAGACATACCTGCAGTAATTCAATACAGACTGGGAGGGTAAGGCACATCAAGGGTTGGGGGAATTCTATGGAGTAAAGCAGTGTCCATATGCAATACTTTATTGATCAATGTTTAAAATGTTGATAGAAATTTTTTTATGTCAGTGCTGAAAGGAGATTTTTCCCCCCCGACTGCCTGGGATCGTTGTAAACCATTTAAAAACTTTTTTAATGGCTTCAGTTAGATTGCAGTTAGAGTGATATGAAATGATTCTGTCCGAGGCAATCTCACATCACTTCTGTAAAGTCAGGTTCATCTGAGATCACTGGTGCAAAACTGGAGTCACACTTCAGATCTTCAACTGATTTCACATGGAATCGACACACAAACCCTGCATTGTAACCGGTCAAAGGATACTAAAAATGTTCTTTTTTAAATAAAATAAGATTAAGAGTCAAACAGCTCTTTTGTTACAATTTATCTCTGATATCAATGATGTCATCAGGATGTTTCTGTGTTCAGTGACAAACCCTGCAGAACTCCACACACTGCTAGATTACAGCTGGCGCATGGTAATGCTGATCAAATTCAAATGTGGTAATGAGTTGATAGTGAACTAATGTCTTCACAGTTTTTTTCTTTAATATTGTCTTATTAAAGAAGGTACTGCTAAGACGTAAGGAGGTAAGGAAGCCCCCAGCTATCAAACAACCATTATGATCAGACAACAATATCTATGGCTGTTTTGAGTGCTTATGTTACTGATCTGCTCACCAACATTTAACTCTGGACAGCTATGCAGAGTAAATAGCAAGAGGGAGGGATAAGCATGTGAAACCTATATGATTGTATTCTGTTGCATATATTATATAGATTATAGATTACAATTGTGTTATATTCAGGATCAACATCTATAGGAGATTTCAAGCATAGAATACACCAAAGAATTTCAGATTTTTTTTGAATTCCCTACCTCAGGTCGGTCCAACCTTTAGCAACTTTAGCAACCAACCATTGCAGAGGAGAGGAGAGAGAGAGGGGGAGACAGAAGAGGGGGAGAGGGGAGTGGAGAGAGGTGGGAGAGAGAGGAGGGGGAGAGAGAGAGGAGGGGGAGAGAAAGAGGGGGGAGGGGGAAAGAGAAGGGGAGATGGAGGAGAGGCGGATGCCATGTCCGTGAAGATGTTTAAACTGCACAAGATGCAGCGTAAAGTATTAGAAACAGTTGAGTGTGCTTCCAATTATCTCTGCTGGGATTTCAATGCAGAGATACCAGTGGTCTGCTTTCTGGATTTATATGATAGGATAAAGTAAATTAGCTTTTTGAATGTATTTCATTTCACTGGACAGTCAGTGATGCATTGAGAAGATTTTTAATTCATAGCATTAATTGCACAAACTTATGCTTTGTACATTAATGGGTGAAGCAAGACTGACATACCAAAGGTCAGGCAACTATTAGTGTATCTACATGATATGTAATTTTAATATTTAGCCAGAGATAAAGTAATTATATAGAATATACAGCACAGAAACAGACCATTTGGCCCAACTGGTCTATGCCAGTGTTTATGCTTTAATAATAATAATCCTTGCATTTGAGATAGTGCCTTATCACGTCATTGAGACGTCTCAAAGCACTTCACAGAATATACTGTATTCTGTAGAAATCCTTGAAGATACAAAGAAAATCCTGCAGTATTGGATAAGAAGGCAGTATATAAAATTAGCAAGTATGTGAGTGTTACAAAAATACAGGAGGCATAGCTTTATTGCTCAGAGTTTGTAAGTATAAAAGCAAATACACGCTCTGAAAGTTCATACATTGAAACTATAAATTGAATATTTCTCTTAAAACAATGTTTTTACCATTTTGGTCAGTATGCAGGGTGAAACCTTGGGCAAGTTTTCTTACTCCACATGCCTGATAATAATCCCTCCAAAAAAATACAATAATAAATTGGTCATTTTCAATCCACGACTGTTTGTGGGACACTGCTGTGCGCAATTGGCTGCCGCGTTTCGCCACAAATACAGTCAATTCACTTTACAGTCTATTCTGTGAGCACTTTGAGACATCTAGAAGACATGAAAAGCGCTATATCAAAATGCAAGGATTATTATTATTATTGTTACAAAATTTATATGTCAGCTGGGCTCAGTTAGTAATACTCTCATCTCTGAGTCAAAAGGTTGTGGTTTCAAGTCCTACACTGAGACTTTGGACTCTGGGTGTAGGATTGTAATTAATGATTAATTATGAATGATTATGTATGATATGATTATAAGTGTTGATTCATATGATTATGGGTAATGTACTTGCTGTCGTTTAACAAGGAGAATGGGCAATTGACTGACCCATAGTATAATAATATAGTGTATGGATTTGTGAGTGTGCGTATCACTATACTATTGGTAACGAGCAGACGCTTTGGCAGGAGCATGATAGGATACTCTGGCAGGATTTTCCAGCACTGTGTGTGGTGCCCTTCTCTGGTCGGTCGAGTAATCGTCTTGACAAATGTTCTCAGCCTCTCTCCTCCTGCTCTCCCGAGTCACCCAGTGATCAGGGTGATCAGCTGGACAGACTGCCTGCTCGCTGGTCTCTGAGTTTTAACTCGGAGTACGTGTGTTCTCCCTCCTTCAGCTCTCCTGCCCGTCCTCCGAGGAGTCGTTCTCAATCTTGAGTTTCTGTGGTTTCGGTCAGAGAAGTCAGCCCTTTAGGGTGACCACAGATCTCCTCCTCTGTTCTCTCTCCAATCTGAGATAACTTCACTCAGTTTCTAAAAGTACTGACTTTTACAGTCACATCACCTTTCGACCATTACCTTATAATTATATTATAATTGTATATTATATGACTTATAATTATAATGACACTTCAATACAGTGTTGGGTCTCTGCTGCATTGTTGGAGACGCTGTCCTTCAAGTGGACATTAAAGATCCCATGGCACAAAAGAGAAGGGAGTTTCTCCTGGTGTCCTGGCCAACAATCCACCAAATAAAATTGATAATGGCTTCATGACTGTTTTGTGGGACATTGCTGTGTGAAAATTGGCTTCCGTGTTCACCTACAAGTCATTATGCTTCACAATAAATCCTGTGAAGCGCTTTGAGACTTCTTCGCAATATGTAAGTCGCAGTATCGAATGTAAGTATTGTTATAAATGAATACTAATTGGCAATCGTGAAGAATTGTACCTATTTACTTAAATCCTTACTGGTGTCTCATGTTGAATGCTTGCAGAATAGAATTGTCTAGCACATATGGTAATTTTTGTTTATGAGGCAACATAATAACATAACATAACATGTAGGAGCAGGAGTAGGCCATTCGGCCCTTCGAGCCTTCCCCGCCATTCAATCATGGCTGATCTTCTAATCTAACTCCAGCTAATACCATAACCCTGCCTTATCCCCATATCCCTTAATCCCTTTTGCAATAAGAAATCTATCTGTCTCAGTCTTGAATATGTTCAAGGACTGAGCGTCAACAGCCCTTTGGGGTAGCGAGTTCCATACATTCACCATTCAAAAGATCTAATTGGAAAGTAGACCCAAATCAGACTTGAAGACTTTGCTCTTCAAAATTGCTTATGGTCACCTCCCCTTTCTCCTCAGCATCAGAAATTGTTTCAGCGCTCCGAGACTCTACACAGTGTGAAGAGTGCTATGTAAATATAAGCTACTGTTGGTGAAAGTTCTTTTTCGCCTCTCTCTTTCAAGTCATGCAGTGACCTGGTTGGTGATCTCATTGAAAGATTAATTTTGATGGATTGTATCTCCCAGAAAATCATTTGAAAATTATTTAAAATGTGTCCTCTACTAAAATGTGCCTCCTGCTAAAGGTATAAATAACTGTGTTCTCCTGTGATGTACACTTAACTTAATCAAAAATTTCAATGAATCAGAATAATAGTGTGCATAATGGCAAACTTTTCATGCCATGAATATCATGAAGAATCTCATGATAAACACAGGGTGAAAATATTATCATTAGCTGGCAGTGTAAGTGCACTACGTTGGATTGCAACATGTCAGATACATTAGTGCTGAAATCTAAAGAGCAACATCATAATTTCCTTCAACAAGTATGCAATCATATGACTTTGGAACTGCCTCCCTCAGCCCCTTCGCTTTGCCCCCTCCTTCCCCATCTTCAGGTCACGCCTGAAGACCTTCCTTTTCGACCGCTTCTACGGTCACCTTCCTCTCCCTCTGGCTCGGCCTTGGGCTCCACCATTGTTAAGTGCTCTGAGACGCCACCCAGCGCGGAGGGCGCTATATAAGTGCAAATTGTTGTTGTTGTAAATGGATGTATGGTATACCCATTCCTGTTTGATTCCATTCCCTGTGAGGTGGCAGAGGCCAAGATCCAGGATTAATTTAAAAGCAGCTTGATGTTGTGATGACCTGGTGGTTCTGGAGGTGAGATTGGATGGGCTGAAAGGCCTTCTTCATCCAGACCAATGTTGTGATGTATATTTCCCATTGAGTGAGCAGGAGGATACTGAACATCTCCACATTGAGGACAGCATGTAGGAGAGAACATTGGGTAAACAAGGCACATTGAGGGTGATATTTTGTAGAGGAATGAGGTAGTGGGGGAAGGAGAGGAGGAAGAAGTATGAGAATGGCACATGAACTAACAGTTTGAGAAAGTGGCCTTACCTTTTGAACGAAAAAGCACAGCATTTATTGCTAATCTTTTTAAAAATATGTAATAAAATAAAATGCATTTCTTCATTATAAATCCCATCCTCCTGGAAGTATAAAACAGACCATTGAACACTTTACATTGCTGAATCTTGGAAGCTAAATGCAGTTCACCTGAGGTCATAGACAATTAGGGTGAAGAACACGGAGCTTCACTGTCTTCTGTCCAGTGTGGCACTTTGTTGTTGACTGATTTGTTTTCTTTGACAAAATAATTAAACATGTTCTGATGATTTAATCAAATTAAGGTGTTCTAAGAAAAAAATAGAAACTTGTTTAGTTTTGTTGTAACCTTTCCCAGAAGAAGTGAGACACTCCACCCAGAATAATCTGAATCAGATTGGTCCTGGCAACTGAAGCAATAAAAGCCCAGGGGCACAGAGTGTGCGGTGAAATCTGTGGTCTCCTCAACCCAGGGATTCAGACTGAACAGTGCTTCCATCTCATACCGTCTAACACAAAGACCTTACTTTGGATTAACACTTAGACATGCTCTTCCACATGACAGGTGATTTTAGATGTAATATCAGTATGCATGGAAGAGCTGTCAGTACAATCAATATTCAAATTGCCAAAAACATTTTGATTCAATTCATCAAAAAGCACCTTGGGACGTACTCCTGACGTGAAAGGCGCTATACAAATGTATAGCTAATCAGGGGAGCTGCATGAATGTTGTTGTGAATTGATTTTTACCTGGAGTCGTGGTCAAATCAGCATCAATCCACTTGGATGTTTAATAAATTAATCTCTAAAGCAACTACATTTACATATCATGTTTTCTCTTTTGTAAATCACCCAGCTAGCAATAATCATTCCGATTGTGTGGCCGGCTCATGAAGAATATTGAGGACAAACCCATGATTTTGGTGCTATGTGATTGTACTCCTTGGCAAATGTTGAAGTTGGGTGTGTTTTCTTTTTCAGTCACTATTCAGAGATATAGAGCGGAAAGAAATGGCATTATTCCCAGCAGTATAAATGTAGCATAAGATAAACATTGTAAGATTGTTATTTTGTATCCTTTGGAAGTTACTGGAAGTCTAATTGGGATCAGTGCTACTGGGTGATGGTGGTGGTGGTGGATGGGGGGAAGAAGCTTTCCACTTGTTAATAAACTTACTGACCTTATACAGAAATTTGGTCACTCAATCAACGACTGTTTGTGGGACATTGCGGTGCACAATTAGTTATAATAATAATAATAATCCTTGCATTTGATATAGCGCTTTTCACGTCGGGAGGACATCCCAAAGCGCTTCACAGAACACACTGTAAAGTGAATTGACTGTATATTTGTGGGCGAACGCGGCAGCCAATTGCGCACAGCAATGTCCCACAAACAGTCGTAGATTGAAAATGACCAATTTATTATTGTTTTGTTTTTTTGGAGGGATTATTATTAGGCGTGTGGAGTAAGGAAACTTGCCCAAGGTTTCGCCCTCTGCCTGGAATTGAACTCAGGTCTCTCGCTTGCAAAGCGAGTGCTCTAACCACTGAGCTACAGGACTCCACTTGCCGCATTTCGCCCACAAAATATATGGTCAATTCACTTTGCAAGTATATTTTGTCAAGAGCTTTGAGACATTTCAAAGACGTGATAAAGAGCCATATTAAATGCAAGGAATATTATTATTATTATTGTTGTTATAATGACCAGCGGAGTTACTTCCACACCCACTACAAGTCACCCAGGTTCCCGAGTTGCTAATCCTATTGATCACGGGAGATACCAACACAAACTTATGCCTGAAAACGTCACACCACTTTACAGTACATCCTGGGAAGCTCTTTGAGACGTCTAGGCGACATGATATATCAAATTTAAGGATTATTATTATAAAAATTGAAATATATAAAGAAAAAAAATCTAACCTATTTTGACATGTGTTAACAAGTGTTAACTTCAATTATAGACAACACAGTTGGTGAAAGTACAAAATAGTGTTATGTCTTCACAAGGCGCAACATCTGTCTTTATATTCAATACAGAATGTTTTAATGGACAACCATGTACAAATGTAATGGTTCATAATGAAAATAGATGAAAATAGATCAATAATCTGATTCTTCTAAAGACTCGAACAAAAAGATTGACTTACTCCAGAATATTTGGGATCTGTTGCTTCTCTTTTCTCCCATGTTACACATCCTTTCTGGGGTCTTTCACTGCAGGGCGACCCCTAATGTAATGCAATTTTTAGAAAAGGTATTTTTTGCAGAGCCATTATTCTGGAGGATACATCAGAAATCCTTGTGGTTTATATTGGGACACCCTGAATTGCTACTTGAAATCATCTTATGAAGATGGTTTAATAAAGTAGATTTAGGTTGTAGGTAGCAATCATCAGTTTAGAATTTTGGAACAACTCTCCCCCCTCATCAGTAATAATTCATAGTACACTATCTTTAATGGCCCATTTTGTGTCTTCTTTCAGAACAAAACATCTGAAATATTAATTTCATTGTTTCTGGGGTAACTGTTCAGAGTTCTTACCAAAGACTAGATTAACGTATGAAAGGGCATTTTAAATATTGTAGTTCCTTTGTTCGATGCTTGTTTCTACAACTACAATATTCAGTTTCAATTTTGCAACTTAGCCTTCCTTCAATTTTCACTTTTTTTTATTGTGTGTCATGAATTTTGTATTCTCTATATTTCAAATAACACTGTCTTACTTTGACATCTTGCAAAATCATTTGAATCTGCCTCTAGTTGTTTTCAGTGTACTAATTGCTTTTAAAGATTATTTTTACAGACTGCGTTTAGTGTGTTTTTGAACTGAGGACCTGTTAATATTTTTATTTGGTCTTGTATTTTCACTTGCACAGAGCAGTATTTCCTGTGACATCAAAGAAGGAATCCTTTGCAATACCTCTGCCCTGTGATTCACTTACAGTCCTTGATATTGTATTGCACTTGGCTTGTCGGTATTAAACATTAATCTGCTCCCATGTTCCATTTACTTCAAACCTGGGAAAATGTATTGAAAGCATCTTTCAGGCTATAGCCTTGTTAGAGATTCACATTCCTACATTCACATTCTCAATGCAGATATACAAATTATTTTGCAGCTCAAGGTTATATTGCCAGTGCTATGCTTCCTTCAGATCGCCTTAGAGGAGAATGCTAACTGCATATACCCTAAAGAAGAGCTGCACAGTGGAATTGATACACTGATTGGTTCTCTGGCTGATGTGCTTTTCATCTAAATGGTTAACTAGAGGTAACCCAGAAATATTTAGTATTGAAAGATCCAGAAATCCTGACATTGAGAAGGTTAACTTGGTTTCATCATGACCACCTGCCTTTGTAACAAAAATGTGTATTGCATTTGATCTCTGAGCTCTCAGTGAGTTGTGAAAAACAGGTAGACAGCTTGCTCCTGGTGATAATTGCTTGATTAAAGTAGTTTCTGATTGACTGATAGAATAGATGCATTAAACCTTGATAACATTTTCTACAGAAATAGAATTTTTTTGAAGAAAACTTTAATATCTTAATCCCAGTTATCAGTGGGTGAGTGCACTGGCTATTCAGTCTGGTACTGAACAATAAAGAGCATGAAGGTCCCAGGTGGTGCACATCATCTGCTGATCTTGGCTGAATTAGCAGCGCAGAATGTGAGCGGAATCACAGTGTTCTCAGCGTTCACAGGCAAAAGAGGGGACCATTTGGCCCCTGTGATCACTCACAAGGTACTAAAGAGCTGACACTGAGAGAATCAAACTCCAGTGTGAATCACTGCCCTCGGGAGACGAGAGGAGTAAGGGAATAAAATTGGAAAGAAGGTATAAATCAACAATAACAAACAACAAATTACATTTGTATAGCCCCTTTCAATTCGGGAGCATGTCCCAAGGCACTGATGAGTTCATTTCATCCTTTTGTTATTTCTTTTAAAAGTGATAATTTTGCAACACTTAGGAATTGATATGAGAATCAGCATTTTATATCAGTTGCATATTTGCGGGGGGGGGGGGGGGGTCAGCTGGGTGCCTGACACAAGGGGTAATCCATCACCATACTTAACAGCATCCAAACCAGACTTAGATTCATATATGTATGTCTCCTGCACATGAAAATTGCACTGTGTCTGGAATGGAATATGCACTCTCTTCCCTGGAGGGACATCTCTTGCTTGCCCAATTGTGGAGAGTACCTGAACCATAGAAATTTACAGCACAGAAAAAGGCCGTTTAGCCCACTGTGTCTGTGTTGGCTCTTTTAAGAGCAATCCTTTCAGTTGCATTTACCTGCCCTTTCCCCACACCCCTGTAACTTGCTCCTTTTAAAATATTTATACAGTTTCCTGCTGAGCATTCTGCTTGAACAAACCTTTCTCAACCTATCAGGAGCAGGTTGCCAAGATCCAAGGATTAAGGACCCCAGAATGTGTGTTGAAGTACTGTTGGAGTTTAACCAGCTAAAACTATGTAGTTTCTCATTGTAAGCATTGTCTTAGAAGCTTTACACTACTTGTACAGCTAGGATTTTTGTTAGTGTTTTTTTTATTTCCCAACCAACTACAGCATTGGCTTGCAGGGTGTTAACTGGAGTCAAGTGGGGAGATTTCCTACTCCCAGTGCCCTTCCAAGTCCTGGTCTGCCATGGAATATTGCATACCCACCTGGATCAGGAACTGGGCTACCGAAACTGCGACAGAGGATTGACTTGATTCCAACATTCTGTTGCCAAGCATGTCATCTTAGAGCCAGCTCAGTCCCAGGAAGGATAATATTTCAGTTGCTCTTTTGCTAATTTTGCTGGCCTAGTCAATAATTCTTCAGATTAGTTGCTCGTTCATCTCATGGCGTTTACGGTTCTTGCTGGCTTTAACAATTGATGGCAAAATTAGTCACTGCACTTGACAATAAGATCTTGTGCTTTGAGATATTTCAATTTGATCCAGTGCTTTGAAATTCAAGTTTTCCTTTTTATTTATGTATCATTTAAAAGTATTGTCCAAAATGCAAAATTATCCATCATGCATATTTCTCTCTAATGTCTGTGTCATAACTCCAGACTAATTTTTGCAGATATTTCATACAAATAAACATATTAGTTAATACAACAAATGTTGATTTTACAAGCCATTACACAAAAGAATATTGATATACTTCTGAGCAGTGGAGCACATCTCCAGACACAAATTCAAGAGTACAAAAAATCTTCCGTTGCTGAATGCATTTTGTATAATTGAAGTGATTTGCACAGCAGGGCTGCAGACACGGTTCACCCCCATTGTGCAAGTTATGAACAAAAAATCAGAACAAAGGCAACTGGCCCGACAAGATAAAGATGAGAATCCAGAGAGAAATGAAAGCGACGAAACAAGCGAGGTGCTGGTTAATGCAAAATACAGTTACTACACTTTACGGTAAATCCTGTGAAGCACTTTAAATTTTAATCCTCTCAACATGAAAAGTGCTGCATCAAATGCAAGGATTATTATCAATAATAGTAATAAACATAATTCACTGTGTGAAATGCTTTCAGGAAATTGCGGATAGCTTATTTGTATTTACAATTGTATAGATCTTGCTGTATTTGATGTTCATTAAGAGGGAAGCTACTGCTATACAATTTCACTTTGCTTAATATCATGAGCTAAGGCTGGTTTAATTAGCGCCATTTACATTGATTTATCATTTTCAGTAAAGTTCAGTTGTATGAAGCAAACCGAAAGTGATAGAAAACGTGCTTCCGGATTAAAATATGCAAAGATAATTCAGGAATCAAGTGGTTACTTTATCAATGGCCAGCAGTGAATATGAGTAATTGTAAATTAAATGCTATAAGTACTGTAAATCCAACTTGGAAGCACATTACCTAAGCATTCATTCATAATAAATAAATGAATGCAAACCAACTTTAATGAATTATAGATTTTACTTTAAAATGCAGATTTTTGACAACAAAGACATTGTCTTATTTAGTGTTGGTGCTTTCTTCAACGGTCGTGCCCTGCCACCGACCCTTCCTGATCCCACCTCCGTATATCGCTTGAGCATTAATTCATGGTAGTAAAAATTCAATTCAAAATCAATAAGGAATCAATGTGGATAAGTGTGTGGTGATACACTTAGGTAGGAAAAATGATAGGAGGCAATATAGACTTGGTAGCTCAATCTTAAGGGGGGTGAACGTACAGAGAGACCTGGGTGTTCAAGTAAGCGAATCATTAAAGGTAGTGGGGCAGGTAGATAAGGCAGTAAAAAGGCATTTGGTGTACTGAGCTTTATTAGTAGGGGCATAGAGTATAAGAGCAGGGAGGTTATGGTTAATCTATACAAAACACTGGTTAGGCCTCAGCTGGAATACTGCGTCCAGTTCTGGGCACCTTACTTCAGGAAAGACATTAAGGCACTGGAAAGAATGCAGAGGAGATTCACGAGAATGATACCAGGAATGGGGAACCTTAGCTATGAGGACAGGCTGGAGAAGTTAGGACATTTCCCATTAGAGCAGAGATGGTTACTCGGGGATCTGATAGAGGTCTTCAAGATCATGAAAGGTTTCGACAGGCGAGATAAGGAAAAGCTGTTTCCGCTGGTAGGTGTGTCTGTGACCCATGGTCACAGTCTTAAGATATCTACCAAAAGAAGCAGAGGGGAGGTCAGAAGAAATTTTTTCACTCAGCGAGTTGTTCGAATTTGGAATGATCTGCCTGAAAGGGCAGTGAAGTCCGATTCGATAACAGCTTTTAAGAGAGAACTGGATAGGTATCTGGGGAAGACGGGTTTGCAGGGTTATGGGGAGAAAGCTGGTGATTGGGTTAGTGAAAGTGACTTGCTCTGTCAAAGAGCCGGAACAGACTCGATGGGCCGAATGGCCTCCTTCTGTGCCGTAACATTCTATGAATCTATGAAATCTAAAACATTGAACTCTTCCTAGTTACTGAGGATCTCCCCAGGATTCCTTTTCACATCAGAGGGTTCCACATATAAGGAAGTCAAGGTATCTTGACCATGTGCCTCCTGACAACATGGTCCTTGATGTCTCTTCATATCTGCGGATATGCACCACACAAGGGAGGGCGAAACCTTGGGCAAGTCAATTCACTTTACAGTATATTCTGTGAAGTGCTTTGGGACGTCTAGAAGACGTGAAAAGCGCTATATCAAATGCAAGGATTATTATTATTATTATTATTATTATTACTCCACACGTCTAATAATAATCCCTCCAAAACAATAATAAATTGGTCATTTTCAATCCACGACTATTTGTGGAACACTGCTGTGTGCGATTGGCTGCTGCGTTTTGCCCACAAATATATGGTCAATTCACTTTACAGCATATTCTGTGAAGTGCTTTGAGACTCTAGAACACGTGAAAAGCGCTATATCAAATGCAAGGATTATTATTATTATTATTATCATAAGTCACTAACGACATTAGGAATCTTCGCAGACCTGCTCCTGCCTGGTTCAAATCCTACCTCTCCCACCGTCTCCACTTTGTCGCCACTAACGGCTTCTTCTCCAACCCCCACACCATCACGTGTGGCGTCCCTCAGGGCTCTATCCTTGGCCTTCTCCTTTTCAATATCTATATGCTCCCCCTTGGTGACATCATCACCAGCTTCCCCATATAAGCGGATGACACCCAGCTCCATCTCTCTGCCTCCACCCTTGATTCCAGGGCCACTGCTGTCCTGACAGACTGCCTGTCGGACAATAAGTCCTGGTTGTGAGCTAACTTCCTGCAGTTCAATGTTAACAAGACCAAGGCCCTCCTGCTTGGTTCCTGTCAGCACCTCCATGGTCGCTGATAGCATCTCCCTCCATGGAACCAATATGGAACCTCGGCGTCCTGTTTGATCCTCAACTATCCTTTCTACCCCATATCGGTGCCATGACCCGCTCTGCCTTCCCTCACCTCCGCAACATTGCTCGACTCTGCTACTGACACGCACTGCAGCCCGCTGAGACACTCAAACACGCATTCACAACATCCAGGCTCCACTACACAAGCTCCCGGCTTGTTGGCCTCCCCAACTCTTCCCTCCATAGGTTGCAGATCATCCAGAACTATGCAGTCCGTGTCCTCTCCAGCACCAGGCTCCGTGACCCTTTCACCCCCATCCTCGCCTGACTCCACTGGTTTCCCATTACACAGAGGATACAGTTCAAGATCCTGGTCCTCACTTTCAAAGCCCTTCATGGCCTTAGTCCCCCCTACCTCTGTGACCTCCTAACCGCTTACCAACCTGCCCACTCCCTCCGCTCAGCAGGCTCCAGCCTGCTTCACGACCCCTGCCTCGCCCACCCCACCATTGGCGGGTGGGACTCCGGCCACTCTGCTCCCACCCTCTGGAACTGCATCCCACAGTCCCTCCACTTCACCCCCTCCCTTGCCTCCTTCAAGACCCATCTTAAGATCCTCCTCTTTGACCGTGACTTCGGTCACCCCCATTCCCTGCTGCCCTCCACTCTCCCTGATCGCAACCCCCAGCTTGGGTCTGAAACACTGATCGTCCAGCGTCTTGGGATGTCCTCCCGATGTGAAAGGTAATATACAAATGTAATTTTGTTGTTGTTGTTGATGTGGCAGCAACTTCCCAATTAGCTTCAATGGGGATTCTTCAGGAAGGTTGATTTGCATAGTGAAGCTTCTCAGGGATGGCAACTAGCCTCATGGTAATTACTGTGTCACTTAGATTCAGAGCTGTTAACAAACACCGCCACAGTCAATGGAATATAGAGAAGTCAGGTGCAGTGCCAATATTTTTAAGATCAGCAACTGTGAAATGCCTTCCACAGAATCAAACAGATGTGTTGTGCTGTTAGTCGCCGTTGTTATGATCTTAGGAAAATGTGCTTTACACTTGAATCCAGATGTTAAGTAACATCTGTAAAATCAATTGCTTTTTAAATACTTAAAGACTCTGACCATGTTTAAGCTGTTGGATAAAGGGTTGGAGAATACTATGGAATTAACAGAAGGGCACATTGTTTACGATCCATATAAATTTTTATGGCACAGTTCTATGATTAATAGAAAAACTGCAGGTTAATTTACTACTGAGCTGACACAACAGCCTCATGATCATTACCAGGGAGGAAAAGCCTGGGAGAAGTCAGTGTGAAATTTCTGACTGCAGTAAAACTGAAATCTATCGGCTCTAATTATAAGGGATTATTAAATATAATTTGGGTCTTCTGTCTTGTCTTGTGAATGAATGGTTACATTAATCAGCATTCTGAGAAGGTACAAGTGGCTGATGTTCAAATAAGTGGTATCAAAACGAGATCTTTACAAAAAATACATTTGTGTAGCACAGGAATCTAAAACAACCTTAAAATGAGAGGTCTGTTTTTCTATACTCCTGCATGACAACTCTTTTATCGACTCTCTCATTAATCCCCCGAACCCCAAAGATCCTTTACCACCTTCCTAACTCTCATGGCATTCAAGGAGACCAGATATTATTAATCCAAAAACCAGGTGTTAGTCTGTCGTTTGGGTTGTAGAAATAATAATGGAGGGATAAATCCTCTCATCACTAACAAGTGATTCCTAAGGGAAGGTGCACTCTTACATAACTTTGTAAACAGGGTTGTACCGGTTGAACTCTATTCTGGAAGTAAATCAGGTCAGAGCAGAGTTGGAATTGTGTGAGGTACTTCTGGTTACTTGATGGATCACTCAGATTCCTTGTTAAAAAATACCATTAGGAAATACTTTTAGAGGCAGCCCTAATGGTGCAGTGGTTAGAGCTGCAGTTACATACCAGGTGCTGGCTGGGTTAAGTCCCAGCCCATGCTGAGTAAAATTGACCTCAATCTTCCGAGATTAAGGAGGGCAAGAGCAGCCAGAGTTCCTGCTTCCAATTTCTCTACAATACCCTCTGCTGGTTGTGTGGCAGCTGTGTGGGGAAAGGTTCGGCCCAGGCTGTGATGCTTTCTGTGGTTGAGTGGTGTGCCGACACTCACTGATGAGACTGACATATGAACAATGGCTATTTGGGCACAGTGGGTCCACAGAACTTCACCCCAGCAAGAGAGGCCAGGTCAGGGGTGAGAGGTATATGTCAGTGGGGAGAAATTGTTTTTAAAAAAAGGGACACAGTAAATGCCTACAAAAGAAATACCCCAAATTATCCATTAATAGTTGTCACCCATTCCTCTATATTGAGACACAAAGTCTAAGCTTTAGACCACACTTCATACAGACCATGCTGTGAATACAATACAATGCATCAGAGCTTTTTGGTGCTCAGGTGTTCATAGCATAGCCTGTAAGAGGCATTGTCATAAGTGCTCCGAGACGCTGCCCTGTGTAAAGGGTGCTACATAAACACAAGTTGTTGTTGTTTTGGAGACTTACTTAAATTTATTGGATGAGGCCTTATCACCAAGCGAGAAGGGCGTTTAACAAACATCCATTTAACAAGAATAATCATCTTGTTTGCGCTGGACATCGTTGCCATAGAAACCACACAAGACCCTGACTCTCCTCTCTCCAATGACGGTGAGATTATACCCTTCCTCTTCTTGTAAGAAACCTATTTGCATTTGGTTCAGTGCGTTTGAGCGACAAAAGATTGATTATTTTTTTCTGAGTCATGGCAGTGTCATACAGTAATAATAATAATCCTTGCATTTGATATAGCGCCTTATCATGTCTTCGAGACGTCTCAAAGCATTTCCTGGAATATACTGTAAAGTGAATTGACTGTATATTTTGTGGATGAAACACAGCAGCCAATTGCACACAGACCAGTGTTCCACAAACAGTCGTGGATTGAGTGACCAAATTATTATTATTTTTGAAAATGTATTTATTGTTTTGAAAGGATTATTATTCCCGGAAAAGCGATCTGCTGATCATCTAACAACCTACTTACTGCTAGGTAAACAGAGGTCTATGGAGTAAGGAAACTTGCCCACCATTTTGCCCTGCCAGGAGTTGAACCCAGATCCTCTTGCTTGCGAGACGAGTGGTCTAACCACTGAGCTACAGAACTCCATGGTAATATTTGTATACAGCAAATTGTGTATAACCGTGGAAGAATTTTCAATCACTGTCATTTTGTATTGCGTTGGCACTGCACTATAAATTGATCCAATCAAGTTGGTGCTTTACTGTTGCGCAAAAATTTCTTTCAAATTACAGCAGTGTTTTTCCAACCCTACAATTTTACATGCACTCACGGTAATATATGTGACCCTATCACCCCCAGCCTCTCCTGACTCACTGGCTTCCCATCACACAGAGGATACAGTTCAAGATCCTGGTCCTCACATTCATGGCCTTGCTTCCCCCTACCTCTGCGACCGCCTAACCCCCTACCATTCTGCCTGCTCCCTCCGCTCAGCGGACTCCGGCCTCCTTCATGTCCCCCACCTTGTTCGCCCCATCATTAACGGGCAGGCCTTCTGCCACTCTGCCCCCCACTCTCTGGAACTCCATCCCATAGTCCCACTGCCTCGCCTCCTCCCTTGGCTCCTTCAAGACCCATCTCAAGACCCTCCTCTTCGACCGTGTTTTCGATCAGCCTGCATCCCTCTCTGCCCTTCACCCTCCCCGTTCCCGACCCTCAGGTCAGTTCCAAAACTCTGACTGTCCAGCGTGTTGCGACGTGCTCCCGATGTGAAAGACGCTATACAAATGTAATTTTGTTGTATAAATTTTGTAAAGCCCACCGTGACAGCTTATTAAACATGTGATTTTTTTCTCTGCTTCTGAAGCTAAGAAGCGTGGGCGTATTAATCACACTTGCAGTAGCTGAACATGCTTAGGGGAGTGGGGGCGTGGTGTTCATTGTGCTTGCCCGTGGAGGCAATCGTTGGGATATCCCCGGCATTATTTTTGCCAAGCGCCAGTGAAGTTGCTCTGTATGAAAGCACAGAAAGCGGGGAATACATTGTCTTATAGAGAAAAATACAAAGGCAGCCAGGATCTTATGCATCCACACTCGAGCGTGGTAGTGTAGTCTCTCAACCCAAATAGAATCTGAACAGGCTGCTCAACAAGCTGTCAGCTATGAAGGATGAAATGCCCTTTCTGTGTGTGTATGTGTGTGTTAGAGTGTGGTTGTTGGAGGGGGATGGTGAGAGCTAGATGTCAATGTTGAGGCACTATTATAGGCTGCTAACTGCAGCCAGCAAATCAATTGCACCAGCAGGATTTTACAGTATATGTGTAAATCACTATGAAATCTTTTCATTATAAAATAATAATGGTGATGGAAAAATCCAAGGGTATGATCTTGAATGCATTTCAGATTATAATACACTATTTTATTAACTTCAGTGAAATGTACAATATTAAACAGGTCTGACTTAAATTACCCATTTATATGCAGTGGAATACAATTTAGCGCAACTAAACTCCTTTTGCAATTCTTTGATGTTTAATTCATTGTAATTGTCACTATTGTTTCATTTGCCAATTGCCTGTCATGTCCATTTCTCCAGACAGAACTCCTGTAAATTTCTAATGTTTTTGTGTGATGTAAAACAGTAAAAGTTCTGAATGCAAGCTTTTCAATAAGGGAGCAATTGAGCAATCTTTGATCTGGAAGGTTATGTCTAAAATAATTAACTGGGAAATATAACTAGTTATTGGATGTGGTGCAGACATAATAGCTGGAATGAACCTCTTCCATACAAAATTTCTACCTTATCACATGATCAAAAATTGCAGTTAAACTAATTAAAGACTGAAAAAAGCTGCTGGTTGCCATCATTTGAGCTGTTGGCTCTGTAAGTACAAGAACAAAGTTAACCTACACAAAGATTAAAGTGGTAGTTTTACAGAGAAAATGGTATTATCCAGTTTCTCTAGGAAGCGAGTTGACTCTGTTCATTCCTTTACTTGCCTTGCTTCAACTCTTGTACTAAGCGCACAGGTCTTATACAGCAATTCTCAATCTGTTTTACCTATATATGGTTAAGGCACTGGCAGCATCAGCATCCATGGATGCACACTCAACCTCACCAAGCCAGTCAGGAACCTGGGCATCTTGTTTGACCCACAACTGTCCTTTCTCCCCTATATCAGTGCCATGACCCGCTCTGCCTTCCCCCACCTCCACAACATTGCCTGCCTGCCACTGCCTCACCCCTCAAGTTGCCGAAATCCTCATACATGCATTCGTCACCTTAAGGCTCGTCTGCAAACTCCCTGTTTGTCGCCCTCCCCAACTCTTCCATCCACAATCTGCAGATCATCCAGAACTCTGCAGCTCATGTCCTCTCCCGCACCAGGCTCCGTGACCCCATCAACCCCACCCTTGCCCGGCTCCACTGGCTCCCCATCCCTCAGAGGATAGAATTCAAAATCCTCGTCCTCACTTTCAAGGCCCTCCCTGGCTTTGCCCCTCCTACCTCTCTGACCTGCTGACCTATCAACCTGTCCATTCCTTCTGCTCAGTAGGCTCTGGCCTGCTCCAGGTCTTCCACCCGACCAGCCCTACCATCAGCAGCTGGTCTTCCAGCCTCTCTGCCGCCACCCTTTGGAACTCCATCCCACATTCCCTTTGCCTTGCTCCCTCCCTTGTCTCCTTCAAGGCACAACTCAAGACCCTCCTTTTCGACCGTGCCTTCAGCTGCCCTCTTACCTCTCTGCCCTCCCTCATCCCAACCCTGCTCCCCCCACCTTGGGTCCTGATCCCCAACAGTTCAGCGCTTTGGGATGTCCTCTGGATGTGAATACATAAAGTTCAAGCACCAGACATTTTGTCATCAGCGATTCCTCCTTGTCTATTTGTAACTAGATTCTAACCTGAAGGCTTCTCTGACTAATTGCATTTGGTGTTTTTTTATCCCGATTGTTTTCTCACAATTCCTCTGCTTACATTCCCTTTCAGCCCCTTAAATGCTACTAGCTTCTTTAATCTAATGTTATTTAAATATCTGCAAGATCACAGGTCAGCACAGATAAGAAACCAGTCAATGAGACTGGTGTTGACAAAATCAGTCCCAAGGAATTAGCATTGCTTGAGAAACTGGGACTGACAAGATCAGTGTGTATTGGACTAAAAATAAATATATTTTACAGCTCACAGCACATTTTTAGAGCTTCTGTATACTGCCTGAAACTGTAAATAGATTTTTTTATTACCGTAAAAAGTATTTTCTATATTTATAATAATAATCCTTGCATTTGATATAGCGCTTTTCACATCTTGTGGAGTCCTGTAGCTCAGTGGTTAGAGCACTCGCTTTGCAAGTGAGAGACCTGAGTTCAATTCCAGACAGGGCGAAACCTTGGGCAAGTTTCCTTACTCCACACAGAGCCTAATAATAATCCCTCCAAAATCCAAAACAATAATAAATTGGTCATTTTCAATCTACGACTGTTTGTGGGACATTGCTGTGCGCAATTGGCTGCCCTGTTCGCCCACAAATATACAGTCAATTCACTTTACAGTCTATTCTGTGAAGCGCTTTGGGACGTCCTCCCGACGTGAAAAGCGCTATATCAAATGCAAGGATTATTATTATTATTATTATCTTCTAGACCTCTCAAAGCGCTTCACATAATATACTGTAAAGTGTATATTTGTGGGCAGCCAATTGTGTCCCACAAAACAGTCATGGATTGAAGTGACCAATTTTATTATTTTTTTTCTTGAGTGCTTTAACCATTGAGCTGCAGGACTCCACGTAATAGTTATAGCCGTATTATTAGTTATGTGGATGTGTTCATGCAATCATGCAACCCACACACACACATACAAAAACACAAGAGCACAAAACCAAGCTCAGAAAGGGGAATGTGATAGGCAGTTCAGGTTTGAGTACTTTACATTATTTGGGAAACTGGAATTGACGAGATCAGAGTGGTGTATGGGACTAAAGATGAATATATTTTACAACTCACAGACACACTTTTAGAGCTTCTGTATACTGCCTGAAACTGTAAATAGATTTTTTTTATTACCATCAAAAGCATTTTAGGGTCGTGAATATACGGCGCGGTTCACCCAGTGCAGGCAGACATTATCGGCAAAGTCAAGATGGCGCTGAGTAAATTTTGGCAAATAGGCAGCTGAAGGATACAAAAGACAGTGTATCATGCGGTATTTTTTAAACTTGGCCAGATTGGCCAGATGGATTGTGATGGCCTTTTCTTGTCTGATGACTCCTATCCCTCTTGTGTCATCATTAAGAGTAACTTAGTTACTAAGAGTAATCTATGACTATTACATTGACAGAGGAAGTTGAACTATTATATTTCTCATGGTTAGTAAGCAGGTACAATGGTGAAAATCAAATATGTCTGCTTACAAACTACTTGTAAATGATGCTTTCCTGGAGACCTGGAATAAAGGTTAATTTATTGAAAAGACATTGATTTATCTGGCCTTTTTGCTGAAAACATTTGTCCGCTCCCCGATTATCCCAGTCCTTGCCAGACTGCACTGGCTGTCTGTCCCAGAGAGGATCGACTTCAAGATCCTCACTCTTGTCTTCAAATCCCTCCACTCCTCTGCAACCCCCTACCTCTCTGACCTCCTCTCTCCTCACAACAGTGTCCGTCGCCTTCGCTCCACCGGGTCTGGCCTCCTCTTTGTCCCCCGAATCCTCCGCTCCACCATCGGCGGCCGTGCCTTTAGCCACTACGCCCCGAGGCTCTGGAACTCCCTTCCTCACTCCCTTCGCCTCGCCCCCTCTCTTCCTATTTTCAGGTCTCGGCTGAAGACCTTTCTTTTCGACCGCGCCTTTGGTCACCTTCTTCCCCCTCCCCCTGGCTCGGCCCCAGGATCCGTCACTGTAAAGCGCTCTGAGATGCCGTCCGGAGTGGAGGGCGCTAGATAAATCCAAGTTGTTGTTGTTGTTGTCCACAACTATTGACATGTTAACCGATTCCATTGAAAAAGGAAAGTTGTTTTTATTTTGCTTTGTTGGGTGAATTTTTATACGCTTTTCAAAGTGAAGGATGCCAGTCTGGAGAATGGACCCTATCACCCCGATCCTCGCCCAACTCCACTGGCTTCCCATCACACAGAGGATACAGTTCAAGATCCTGGTCCTCACCTTCAAAGCCCTCCATGGTCTTGCTCCCCCCTACCTCTCCGACCTACTAACCCCCACCATCCTGCTCGCTCCCTCTGCTCAGCGGGCTCCGGCCTGCTTCACGTCCCCTGCCTTGCTTGCCCCATTATTGGCAGGCGGGCCTTCCGCCACTCTGCTTCCACCCTCTGGAACTCCATCCCGCAGTCCCTCCATCTCACCCCCTCCATTGCCATCTTCAAGACCCACCTCAAGACCCTCCTCTTCGCTTGTGCTTTCGATCTCCCTGTTTCCCCCCCCTGCCCTCCCCCCTCCTCCACCCCGACCCTCAGCTCGGGTCCCTAACTCGGTCTGTCCAGCGCCTTGGGACTTCCTCCCGATGTGAGAAGCGCTATACAAGTGTAATTTTGTTGTGTTCCCCTTACCACTATCCAGTGCCAGCAATAATGATGATTGTTTTCTATGTTCTCGCTGATTGGATTTGTTAGCTACAATTTCCTCTGGCATGCCTGTTCACTCATGTGTCTTGTCAAAATTCAATTAAAATCTCAATTACAACAAATATTAAATAAAATCAGCCAGAACAGTTTTAGTAAGAGCACCCAGCCTGTGTGGGAAGCATTATCTCTACAGGAAGTCCCTGCGGTTGTATGTAATGCATGTTAACCACTCTTGTTTGTTTGTATTTGGGAATTTGTTTCAGAATGTGGGGAACATCTGAAATTAGGATGATTACTCAATAGGCCATGTGCAAAACGGTTGTGTGCAACAGGCAAAGTAGTCCACACACTCAGATCCACCTTCCTCCTTCATAGAGCTCAGAGATGTTAGATTTCCAATTAAACTTCAATTGGCTGAATTAATAACAATTTTGGACCAGCCTCAAAATGCCAGAAGCTGAGCCCCTCCCTCTGTTTCCAGTTTAGCAAGTGATACAGAGAGAAAGGAATCACAGGCTAACTTTATTTTCCTCTAAATCACTGTAAACATGTATCATCCTTCTCCTGCAAGTACAATAACATCAACAACTTGCATTTATATAGCACACTCCACGCAGGGTAGCATCTCAGAGTGCTTAACAGTGGTGGAGCCAGACTCCGAGTGGGGGGGAGGGGGGAGGCAGCCGTAAGCACGGTCGAACAGGAAAGTTTTCAGGCGGGACTTGAAAGAGGGGATGAGGGGCAAAGCGGAGGGATTGAGGGAGAATGTTCCAGAGTTTCGGGGCATAGTGGCTGAAAGCACGACCTCCGATGGTGGGGCGGACGGTGCAAGGGACGAGCAGGAGGCCGGTACCAGTCAGTGGAGGCGCTGGGTGGTGGATTGGGGAGTGAGGAGGTCGGAGGGGTAGGGAGGTGCCAGAGAGTGAAGGGATTTGAACACGAGAGTGAGGATCTTGAAGTCAATCTGTTCGGTGGTGGGGAACCAGTGGAGCCTGGCCAGAACTGGTGAGATGTGGGTACGGAGTTTGGTTCGGGTCAGTATGGGGCGGCAGAGTTTTGAATGAGCTGGATCTTGTGAATGGTGGCGCTGGGGACACACACAGTTGCAAATACATAGTATTTCAGGTGGTGTTTCCACACTTAACAGCAATTACTGTGAAGTGCTTTGAATCGTTTCGATGTCGATACAGCAATATATCAAATGCAAGGATTATTATTACTTTACATTTTATTTTTAGTACTTTTGTAGAATACCCTTTTTGTTGAATATCTCTAAGAGACATTAACCCTCCTGCCACACAAGCTCATCAATTTTTTCTCATAATTCAACAAAAAGAAGGAAGCAGCCAATATATGTGTAGAAATGTAGAAATAAGATCAGAATGTTCAAACAACAGCATTAAAATCTATTGCAAAGTATTGAGTAAAATATATTTTTTATTACCAAATTACAAATAACTTAATGTTCACTCTACTGTATCTCGTAAATTCTATCAATGAACTATAGAGAGATCTCAATATGGCTAGTTTAATTCTCCCGTTAACTTTTTATTTTCAAAGCTGACATAATTTATCCAATCAATTCTACATGACTTTTTTTTAACAAAATATATATATTTATTTGTTGATATATGTTTACGCTGGTCTCAGACAGTATTAAACCCGTTACAGAAAAGAAGACGCAACTTGTCATTATCCTGTTTCTGAACGCAACAGACCCGGCTTCTTGTGGCGGAGGGGAGGGGGCTCAGGGTGGGGGTTGCCCCTACGCAATCCACTTTGGTAAAGGGACCAAGGCTTCCCTGCCTTAGGGTTCTGCTGCTCTTTGCAGGGTGGAGTTCCGAATGGGGTCTTGTACCCCTCTCCCTATCCCTCCCCTGTTAGTGGGGAGTGTGGACAAATTCACAGCACACAGGTTATCCACACATTTTTTTGGAATGCTCCCTTTAAGACAGTCGGGAATCACCCCTGTGTGCGCACCGTGGGCACCCACTCACCATGATAAGGTGCGCTTGCTGCTTTTGGATGGCGCCCTGACGTGCACCATACGGGCACAGTAGGTTACAATGTCTTATTTTCACTACTGAGTAAATGCTCTCTGTGTCCTATCTCAGAGAATAATAATAATAATAATAATAATCCTTGCATTTGATATAGCGCTTTTCACGTCTTCTAGACGTCCCAAAGCGCTTCACAGAACACACTGTAAAGTGAATTGACTGTATATTTGTAGGCGAACGCGGCAGCCAATTGCGCACAACAATGTCCCACAAACAGTCGTAGATTGAAAATGAACAATTTTATTATTGTTTTGGGTTTTGGAGGGATTATTATTAGGCTCTGTGTGGAGTAAGGAAACTTGCCCAAGGTTTCGCCCTCTGCCTGGAATTGAACTCAGGTCTCTCGCTTGCAAAGTGAGTGCTCTAACCACTGAGCTACAGGACTCCACAATCACTCTGCTTTCCTCTCCATTGTGTTGTGGTGCCTTATTATTGTCTGTGGTCATTTATCAGTCGTTTTGCATTGAAATATTTTATGATTGAACAGAAGGAAGGCAAGATATATATTATGTGAAAATCAACTATCATTAAATTGAAGGGCAAACTGATGACACAACATTAGCTTATTTTATCTCACACACAAGGCTGATTGTCCAATACAGTGCTGTGGGAGTGCTGCTTTGTCCAAGCTGCAGTCTTTCAGGTCAGCTGGTAAACTAAGTCCCATTTATTTGTTCTGGTGATCCTTAAACATCCCATGACATTATTCAAAAAGAGAAAGGGACTCTTTCTTGTTGTCCTAACAATCCTCCAGATAAATTGATTATTTACTTATGACTATATGTTGGATATGACTGCACAAATAAGCTACAGACACATGGCCAATAATACACTTGGTACCATGTACCTATGAAGTGCTTTGACATGTTTCAAAGTTATGCTTGTGCCCACTCCTCAACCCACCCACTTCGCTTAGCTTACACAGGCTTGCTGCACGTTCCCCAAACCCTTCATTGGAGGCTGTGCTTTCGGCCACTATACCTCTACCCTCTGGAACTCCCTGCCTTAATACCTCTGCCTTGCCTCTTTTTTATCTTTAAATCCCACCTTAAAACCTACCTCTTCGATCGTGCTAATAGTGATAACCCCCTCCCTCTTCTCCCTTGCTTGGCATCTAACCCCCGACACTGTGCAATCCTCTAAGACAGGCCGTTATATAAATGTAAGCTGTGGTTATTCTTGTTTTTATAGGAATACATCAGATGCAAGGATAATTATTACAATTATTACCCTAAATGATAGGAGCATTAGTTTAGTTATTATTGAAGCAGATAGAGCAAATTTATAAGTCCTTTGATTGGGAAGTTGGAATAAAATGGAAAAGTCCTAGACGACACTATCAAACATTTGCTGACTTTTCACTCAGAGGAAGAGCAAAGCATCCCAGAAGAACACAATTCCATCTATCACTGTCGCCAGCACAGGGACTGAGGTTCCGCTCTCATCTAAAGGTGAATGCTGATAAATATCTTGTGGGCTTAAGAGATCTGCATCCATTAACACTAATGCAGTGGTATGTGAGGGATAGCAAGCAGTGCAGGAAAGGTAAATTCTATATGAATGCTGTCCGTATGGGAACAACACTTATTAACCTCACCTGAAAAGATTCTAAGTTTGGCTACTCTGTTATGATTAATGTGCTATTAACCTTTCCTGTCTGTTAATGGTGAAAACTTTCAAAGTTTGAGTTATTAAAAAATCGTTTTGTTTGATTTGAAAAAGTGCATTGTAATAACAAAATGTCTCGCTGTGAATTATTACAAAGGTAATGGCTGGAAAGTTTAATGACCGTGTAACTGTGAGTCAAAGCAACTAATTTATGCACACCTACCTCCCACTAAAGGTAATGAAATTAATGACTAATTTATCTGGATAAGGTTTGACAAGGCATTGGAGGAAACTAGTTTGACTTTTCCAATGGTGTCATGGGATCTTCAATGTCCACCTGAATAGGCAGATAATACCTTAGTTTAATGTTTCATCCAAAGGACAGGATCTCAGACAATGCAGTGCTCTCCCAATACTGTACTGAAGAGTAAGCCAAGATTTTGAGCCCATGTCCTAATGTGGACAAAGGACAGTCAGCATAGTTTCAAGAAGGGTAGGTAATGCTTACATTTATGCGTATATTTTTTCTGTATACAAAATTAACATTAGGGTTAATTGTAATGGTTGTAATGGGGGATTTTAATATAGCAACTGAAATCTGTCTCAGAAATTAAGATTCATGGAACTATTTCCAGTCTAAATGTTAAAAATTAGCCAGTATTAATATATTTTTAGTTTGTAATCATATAAAATAATCGTTTTTGCAACGGAAACAGATATTTCAAAACTGGGAAATATTATTTCACTATAATTTTCATTTATAATAATAATAAACCTTACTTTTGGTATATAACATCAGGAGGACGTCCCAAGTCTGTAAAGTGCAAAGACTGTATTTTGTGAGTGAACATGGCAGCCAATTTGCTTTGAATGTGAGGACCAGGATCTCAAATTGTATCCTTTGTATGATGGGAAGCCAGTGGAGTCAGGGGAGGATGGGGGTGATAAGGTCACGGAGCCTGGTGCGAGAGAGGACACGGGCTGCAGAGTTCTGGATGATCTGCAGCCTATGGAGGGAGGAGTTGGGGAGTCCGACAAGCAAGGAGTTTGCATAGTCAAGTCTCGATGTAATGAAAGCGTGTATGAGTGTTTCAGCAGCCTGCTGTGCGAGACAGTGGTGGAGCCGGGCAATGTTGGGGAGGTGGGTGAAGGCAGAGTGGGTCATGGCACAGATGTAGGGTAGAAAGGATAGATAAGTGTCAAACAAGATGCCAAGGTTCCGGACTGGCTTAGCAAGGTGGAGTGTGCATCCATGAATGGTGATGCTGTCAGTGTCTGACGTGTGGATGCGCTGATGGGAGCCAATCAGGAGAGCCTCGGTCTTGTTGATGTTCAACTGAAGAAAGTTAGCTCTCATCTGATGTCTGATGAAGACTTGATGTCTGACAAACATTATGTCAGGTTAGCAGTGGTGCTGGAGTCAAGGGTGGAGGCAGAGAGATGAGAGTTGAGTGTCATCCGCATACATGTGGAAGTTGACCCCATGTTTGCAGATGATGTCACCACGAGGGAGCATATAGATATTGAAGAGGAGGGGACCAAGGACAGAGCCCTGAGGAACGCAGCACGAGACTGTCCGGGGGCTAGAGGAGAAGCCGTTTGTGGAGATGAAGTGGAGGAGGTGTCAGAGGTACGATCTGAACCAGTCAAGGACAACGCCATGAAGGTTGAGGTGAGAGGAGAGGTGGTGGATGAGGATAGATGGTGGTCGATGGTGTCGAAGGCAGCAGAGAGGTCAAGGAGGACGAAAAGGTAGAGGGAGCCTTGGTCACAGATGGACAGAATGTCATTTGTCATTTTGGCCAGGGTTGTTTCTGTGCTGTGGATGGCATAGAAAACCAATTGGAGCAGTTCGTGAAGGAAGTGGCGGGAGAGGAAGGAGCGAAGCTGGGAAGAAACAACTCATTCCAAGACTTTGAAGAGGAAATGGAGGTTGGAGATGGGGCAGTGTTTTGAGAATAGAGATGGGTTCAAGGAAGATTTTATAAGGATAGTAGTGATGAAGGCTGATTTTAATGGGGTGGGAAGAGTACTAGTAGACAGGGAGAGGTTTATCATGTCTGTGAGTAGAGGGGCAAGGAGGTGGAGCTGGGAGATAAGGAAAGGGGTAGGGATGGGGTCGAGGGAGCAGGGTCAGTTTCATGCGGGTTATAGTGGTGGTGAGGGAGAAGTGGGAGACAGGGTCGAAGATGTGGAGGGAGGGATGGGTAGGGGCCGGGGTGGGAGGGGGAGATGGGGAAGGTGTAGCAGACGGAAGGGCAGAGGCAGCTGAGCGGATCCCTTCAATGTTGGATTCGAGGAAGTCCAGCATCACCTCGCAGTTGGCATTTGAGGTGAGGATGGGCGAGGCATGAGAGAGTGGGTGGATGAGCCGGTTGGTGATGGAGAAGAGGAGCCTGTAGTTGACTTGGCCTCCAAGATTGTCTTGGATTGGAATGACAATTTAGCGCAGGCGAGGGTGGAGTGGTAAGATTTGATAAGGTCCAGTCAGATCTGCTGATGGACCGTTAAGTTTGATTTAAGCCAGATGTGTTCAGTGATATGCATCTGTGCTTTAAGGGAGCAGAGGTGGCTGGTGTACCATGGTGACTTCCGTGAGTAGGAGACGGTTCAGGAAGAGAGGGGAGCAAGGGAATTGAGAGTGGAGGAGAGGGAGCTGTGGAGAAGAGTGATCGAGAAGGATATGTCATTGCGGGAGGAAGCCCAGAGGGGAAGGAGTTCAGGTGACTCCAAGGCAGCCGAGAGGGAGACGGTGAGGCCCCAAGTGATCACCAGGTTGAGGTGGTGACCGCGGATGTGGGTGGCGGAGCGGATGTGGAGGGAGAGGTTGAGGGAGGAGATAAGGCAAGAGAAGTCAGCAGAGTAGAGCAGGAGGGGGTGAAGTGAAGGTTGAAGTTGCCTAGGATGAGGAGGCGTTCGGAGCAGAGTGAGAGGGAAGATAGGAGGGTGGAGATGTCGGGGATGAAGGTGGGGGAGGGCTTGGGGTTGGAGCGATAGATAAGGAGAATTTTGAAGGAAAGGTTGGAGGCGTAATAAAGGCTAAGGTGCTCAAAGGAGGGGAAGATTCCAGAGGGATAGGCTGAGCGGGGACCGGGAGATGAGAGCCACACTGCCAGCACCACGGTTACGTTGAGGGGTGTGATGGAAGGTGTAGCTGGGTGGTGTGGCCTCTATCAGGGTGAAGGTGTCACCTGGAATGATCCAAGTTTTAATGAGAGAGAATGTCGATGTTTTCATTGAAAGTGAGGTCTTGGATGGTGAGTGTTTTGTTGGAGAAGGAGCGGACATTTTGTAGACTGAAGCGAAGGGGACCAACGATGCAGTTGCAGCACACAAAGTGGAGTATCAGATAGACTATTTTAATTCCAAGTCCCAATTGTAGGGCTTGAAGCCACAACATTCTGACTCAGAGAAGAGAGTGCTACCAAATGAGCCAGACTGACACAAAAATCCTTGCATCTGGCATTTGCCATGTTGGTAGTTCATCTATTTGTCATATTGTCTTCCTGCTCCCAAATGGCATGGAGAGCGAAAGAAGAGGTGTAATTCATTCATTTTTGGATGCTTCCCACACTCTGAAGAAACATCTCTTTTCTCTCAATACCTGAAAGAGATAGGGTTCTCACTGTGATAAGAGCATCCTTTTATGCTATTGCTTGTGTGATTTTACTCTCAATGTAGATCAAGTTGGAAGGCATCATTGTATCACAACCTCACTGTAATTACCTACCATTAGAATCCACACAATGTCACTGTAATACCTCATTTAACCATTCAAATTTCGCTAATTTTTTTTTACAGCGATGTTGTTCGTTGAAAAGTGCCTGAAAATCTGTGCTCAAAATAGCCCTTGTTATTCCTGAGATCAAAGGAAGGAGAGGTCTGAGCCCACTATTAATTGGTGTTAAGGACAGAAGGTGAGAGATTAGATTCCAGCAGAAAGATACATCAGGAGAATTCATGTGTCTTTAGCTTCCTTGGCAGACAAAACATCTTGTGTTCAATTCCAAGAAGCATGCTGGTGCACAACTAGAATGCCAAAGGCAAGACCTTATGTCAGATCTGAGGCTGGAGCAGGAAATAAAGCATTTTGGAAATGCTGTATTCTCCAAAAAGGTACAATAGATCTATTGATTAAATAAAGTTCGACATTGCTTCCATTATGCTCCAACAGAATAAGGGTCAAATGCAATCCAAAATAGAAACTTAGTATAATAGTGCCTTTATTGTCAGGGGATATCTCACACAGCTTTACAACAACAACAACAACAACTAGATTCCATTTAAAGACCGCCTTTCACGTTGGGAGGACGTCCCAAGGCGCTGTACAGTGGGTCAGGGCCCGAGCAAGGGGGGAAATGGTCAGGGTGAGGGGAGGGAAGGGAGGGAGTGAGGAGGGGGTAGAGAGTCGAGAGGGGAGCTGAAGGCACGGTCAAAGAGAAAGGTCTAGAGACCGGCCTTGAAGGAGGAAAGGGAGGAGGCGGCGAAGGCACTGGGGGATAGAGTTCCAGAGCCTCGGGACTGAGAGGCTGAAGGCCCGGCCACTGATGGTAGGGCGGTTGGGGCGGGGGATGTGGAGCAGACCGGAGCCGGAGGAACGGAGGGTACGGGCAGTTAGATAGGGGGATAGTAGGTCAGAGAGGTAGGAGGGAGCAATGCTGTGAATGGCCTTGTAGGTGAGGATGAGGATCTTTACTTGGAGTGACTGTATATGTTGTAGCAAATGTGGCAGCCTAATTTTGCACAGTAATATCCCGCATAGAGCCATGAAACAAATGACCAATTTTATATGGGGGATTGTTGGCCAGGACACTGGGAGAAACTCCCCTCTCTTTTTGAATAGTGCCATGGGATCTTTAACAACTACCTGAACATGCAAACGGGACCTTGGTTTAAAGTCTCATCAAAGAACGGCACCTCTGGCAATGCAACAACCCCCAGCACTGCATTAGAGTGTCATCCTAGATTACGTGAGTTCAAGTCCACAACTTTCTACCCAGATGAGTGAGTGGCTCCAACTGAGCCAGGCCAACACAAAAGTTTTATATCTCTGACGGTTGTCATGTTGCCTCTAATCAGACAGCCTGAGGAAAGTTTGTAAACTGTCACAACATTCTTAGCGAAAGATAAGTGGAACATAAAAATGTTTCACTTATATTTCCCAAGATATATTGGCCCTGGAGGGGGTGCAGCGCAGGTTCACCAGAATGTTACCTGGCCTAAAAGGGTTAGATTACTAGGAAAGGCTGCATAAACTTAGATTGTATTCCCTTGAGTTTAGACGGGTGAGGGGTGATGTGATTGAAGTATTTAAGATGATAAAGGGATTTAATAGGGTAGGTACAGAGAAGCTGTTTCCTCTGATGGGGGAATCCAAAACAAGGGGCATAGATTTAAAATTGGAACCAGACCATTTAAGAGTGAAATCAGGAAACATTTTTTTACTCAAAGGGTGGTAGAAATCTGGAATTCTCTCCCCCAAAAGGCTGCGGGTGCTGGATCCAACCACACCTTCAAGAGTGAGGTTGATAGATTTTTGGTAGGTCAGGGTATCAAGGGATATGGGGAGAAAGAGGGAAATTGGAAATGAAAGGATTAGTTGAGGTACAGATCAGCCATGATCCAATTAAATGGCAGAACAGGCTCGAAGGGCTGAATGGCCTGCTCCTTTTCCTATGTTCCTATTAAACTTCAGTTTTGGTGTTGATTCCATGCAAAAATTAAGTCAAATTGATATGACAAATATACAATCTCATATCACTTTGCACTGTAGGGTAGCAGCTAAAACTACTTTCAAGAACTGGTTTTGGGAAGACATGGATTCACAAGCATAGGCTACACTAATTCTGGATCTCTTTTCTCCCAGCCCCTCCTATGTTGCTGAGATCGTACATTCTAATTCATATATTAATAATTGATAACTTCAAATAAATGTTGAATATTTAATTCATATTCTCCAGTAAATGCCCTCTTGTGAGAATACTCCTCTTTATTAGGAAATATTTCCTTAATCAAATGTCAAAATACTGCGGATGCTGGAAATCTGAAATAAAAATAGAAGTTGCTGGGAACACGGAGCAAGTCAGGCAGCATCTATGGAGAGAGGAAAGTGAGTTAACGTTTCATCAACCTGAAATGTTAACTCACTTTCCTCGCTCCATGGATGCTTCTGTGTATTCCCAGCGACTTCTGTTTTTATTTAATGTTTCCTTAATGTTGCATGCAAATAAATATCACTGAGCCAATGTGGTTATAACACCTAGGTGAAGACGCGGGTCTGCAAATGCACAAGACCCACCAAATCAATATTAATCTGTTTGATGTGAGCGAGGAGTGTGTCTGTCTGCACACATGAACCTCACACTGCCACTACAAGGCTGCGAGATGCCCTTGTGTTACATGTCTATCGTGTTGACTCATATCATTATATTGCTGCTGGCACTTTAATGCTGCGATGCTTTGATTCTTCTCTCTCTGACTGACATGGAAAGCATGCTCTATCCCCACAAAGAGCACTGATAGAAAGCCATCCAACAGAAAATTCTGAAGGGCGGAGGTGTTTTCATGTCGCTTAACAACTATTCTGTCTCTGTACGAAAATGATTTTTAATTTTAAGCCTGTTTATGCTGTACAAGTTTGGTAAATAAAGGGAATGAGTGAAAGGCTACCCTTTTTATTGTGAAGAAAATGACAATTATACATTACCCTCAGCCAGTATCCAGTTGAATTATTTACTCATTTACTTAGTGACATTGTGCTCCAAACACACAGTTTAGAACAGCATGTTATATGAGAGGCTGTGTTTTTATTCCTTAGTTTGCGTCCCCTTTATCCACAAAAGATTTAAAAGATCTTTTACTGCCAGATATGGAGCAATTTGCAGTGGAAGGATTTCTCTTTTGAAATAGCTTCTTTGTGAGTTGCCTTAAGGCACACATCCGTGGGCGGTGAAAAATCACACGAACCATTTAGCTCATTGTGTGAAGATGGAGTTATGAATTTTTCAATATCACAAAAATAAATTAAAACCATTCTACTGTACAAAGCAGCTAAGAAAAAAGTATTAATTAAGTATCAAAAGTATTCATCAATCAATTTTCAGTCGTCTTCAAAGTACAAAAGGAAACAAATACGGGATCATTGAACAAGGTAGCTCACTGCGATCAGCTGTACCTGTACAGCTGTCAACTGTAAAGTGGTAATCTGTATAACAATTAGATGTAGAATATAGCTATTTATATCACAACATTGAAACAACCCACAGCTAGACTCTGTGGGGGTTGGGGGTGCTGTGAGTGCAGATTGTATGTAATTGGAGGGTTCCACAGTTTAGAGGAAATCAGCCCAGGTCTTCATTCTACCTTTTTCTACGCAAGTAATGTAGGAGTGTGGGGAAAGGGCAGGTAAATGGTGCTGAGAGGATTGCTCTTACAAGAGCCATCACAGAGATGATGGGCTGAATGGCCCTCTTGTGTGCTGTAGATTTACACAGTTCTAAAGAGTCTGATTTGGGACTTCAGTCTTGAAAGGTGTCTCAGGAAGGACCTTATAGAAATATAATAATATTACTTGTATTTGATGTAGTGCCTTAACATTTTGAGACTGAGATGTCTCAAAGTGCTTATTATAAATAATAATCCTTGCATTTGATATAGCATCTCATCACGTCTTTGCGATGTCTCAAAGCGCTTCACAGAATATACTGTAAAGTGAATTAACTTTTTTTGAGAAGTGCCATGGGATCTTTAATATCCACCTGGACAGGCAGACGGGTTTAACTTCTCATTCGAAGGTCACCTCCAACAATAGTATACCCCCCCACACCCTCCACCCCTGCATTGCATTGGATTGTCAGACAGATTATATGAGTTCAAAGTCTCAAAGTCTCAATGCAGGAGTTGAAGAACCCACAACCTTATGACTCACAAGCAAGATTGCTACTGACTGAACCAGGCTGACACACAAGTGCATACAATTTTAAATGGGATTGGAAATTAAAATTCAGAACAATACTTTCGGATGCAACAAGACAGTAGAATATGAAGACACAGGTTTAGAGCTGCAATGGGCAATTTCAGAACAGGCACCACAAAGTATTTACCTAGCTGTTAATCAAAGACTGGAACAGGTTGCCAGGAAAGGTGACTGAGGCCAGGACCTGGCCTCATTTAAAAACGGCTTAATGCTTTGATGGATAGGCAATAAGGTTGATAATCTGGAAGACTGAGATCAAATGGGCTGTAGAGCGTTCTTCATCCAAACCAATTTTATGATATTGATTGATCTTGTGATCGGTCCAGTACATTGTTAAATTGTTTGGAATGATTCCCATGTTTTTTTCCAAAAGCACAAATATTTTTCTAAATTTCACAAAATTATGATTTTGGCTGATGTAGAGAGCACATCCGATTTTTAACTTAGATCTAATGCTCATTTCTAAAAAAAATGACGTAATGAGTAATACATTAACTGTCTATTTCTAAAACTATCAATATACCTTCCAAATGGTATAATAATACTGTTTCTCTGATAAATGTCTATTTTCTCATTACCTTAATTTGTATATTCAAAGTTTAGCACTTTGAGACGTCCTCCTGATGTGAAAGGTTCTCTATAAATGTAATTTTGTTGTTGTTCTTGTTGTTGTTGTTTAACTAGCAGTAAGCAGGAACCTGGTTGTTAGTTGATTGGCGGATCATTTTTCTCATTTTTCTCATTTTTCTGAGGCCACTCAATCCACGGCTGCTTGTGAACCACAGCTGTGCGCATTTCGCCCACAAAGTATACAGAATTCACTTTACAGTTGTTAAAGGAAACGGGGAGGAATTTTTTTTCCCACAGCGAGTTGTTCGGATCTGGAATGCATTGCCTGAAAGGGCAGTAGAAGCTGATTTGATAACAACTTTAAGAGAGAAGTAGATAAATATTTGGGGAGGACAATTTGCAGAGCTTTGGGGAGAGAGCGGAGGAGTGGGATTGATTTGGATAGGTCTTTTTGAAGAGCTGGCACAGACATGATGGACCGAATGGCCTCCTTCTGTGCTGTATAATTCTATGGTTCTATAATACAGTATATTCTGTGAAGCACTTTGAGATGTCTCAACGACGTGATAAGGCAAATGCAATATTATTATTATTATAGATGGGAAATTAACACTGCTCTGAACACCACCCATGAATGAGGAACAATTAAGGATTTCACTTCAGTCTGAGGGAACGAGGGTTGTCCCCTCAGATTGACCCCAATTCCCCATAAACTCTCTAGGCCCCAAATTGTCTAAGCACAATGTGGACCTGAAACCTGTCTCCATGACCACCCGAGATAGTCAGGTAACGGAATCTCCTCTCCGCAGAGCAAGCCCAGCCCAAGCCTAGTAATGAAGTGCTCAAGTGAGCTTTGCATTCCAGTATCTCCCCTTCCTCTTTGCGAGGGCGGATCAAACGTCTCAGATCGGAAGAAGTGCCATAACCATCCTAACCAACAGAGGGCTGAAGGCGAGGAACAGATGCTACGTTTGATGTTAGCCAAAATGCCAAGAAGATAAGAGAATTGCACAGATTTTTATTGAACTAATTTGTACATGGGAAAGAATTCCAAGGTTGGTTTATTGTGGCTTCAGGATCTGGTATTGTTGTCAGCGCATTCACAGGCAATATGACTTATGACTTGGGACATCCTCCTGACGTGAAAGGCGCTATACAAATGTAATCTTGTTGTTGTTGAATACACTAGTTTTGTGAGGTGTGGAGTGTGTGGAGTATCTTGTGAGTGTGATAAGGGCAGTAGATTTACAATGATATAATATACCTTAGAATTTTAATTGCTGGTACAATAGGACTACAACCTACTTGTATTCAGGTAACGGGATCTCCTCTCCGCAGAGCAAACCCAGCCTGAGAATTTGAGCACTTCATTACTAGGCTCAGGCTGGGCTTGCTCTGCGGAGAGGAGATCCCATTACCTGACTATCTCGGGTTTCAGATCCGCATTATCCTTAGACAAATTGGGGCCTAGAGAGTTTATGGGGAATTAGGTCAATCTGAGGGGACAACCTTCGTTCCCGAGTAGAACTCAGACTGAAGTGAAATCCTTAATTGTTCCTCGTTCATAGGTGGTGTTCAGAGCATCTTTAAAAAATATAGAAATATAGAAAGAACCATCTTTAAAAAATATAGAAAAATAATAATCCTTGTATAGAGCTTCTTTCACATTGGGAAGACATCTCAATGCACTTAACTCTGAAGTATAGTGTCTGTATATGCGTAGGCAAATAAGCATCCTGGTCAATTTCTGTAGAGGTTTGATAATGTTCAACAATATCTATGAAAGGAACACTTGAAGCTAAATTCATGCCAAATCTATATTTAAAGCTTATTGTTTCCTGGGATATGTGAGTTTAACTGTTTAGCATTTGAAAGAGGAAGATTTGATAATTGTCTTATGAATATGACAACATTGAAGTGGAAGGAATCTATCACAGTTACAAGTGTTACAGAGAGGCTGATGTATTTTGTAGGCTGATGGGTTTTATAATCTTATGTGAAGTCATGCTTAGGCAAAATAAATGATCAGCATTAGTTGTTTCATATTGAAGTACTTCTGGAACATTTTGATAATTGCTTACCAGGAGCAAATTAATGCTCTATCACCTCTCTTATATTTCGGGGGTGGGTGAGGGCGGGGGAGTTTGTGCAAGCTTTTTATTTATTCTTCATTGTGTTCCCCCTGAGCCATACGCCATTCCCTGGATGTGCTGGTGAGTTGGTGTTCTGCTCTTAAGCTGGATGTTAGAAATGTGAGAGTGGCCTGGAATGATTGACACCCAGTTGGAGGTTTTGTCTCTCTGTCCCTATAAGTTCTCTGCTCTATAATAGTATGATGGTGCAATGGCCCTTGATTATGGAGTGAGAGAACATATATTCCTAGGCCATGACACATAAGCCGTTGCTCCACACACTGTACCACCCCACTACCCAACTCCTTTCCATTTATTTTTAAATGCACTTTTAAATAATAATAACAATAATAATCCTTGCATTTGTTATAGCGCTTTTCATGGCTTCTCAACATCTCAAAGCGCTTCACAGAATAGACTGTAAAGTGAATTGACTATATATTTGTGGGCGAAACGCGGCAGCCAATTGCGCACAGCAGTGTCCCACAAACAATCGTGGATTGAAATGACCAATTTATTATTGTTTTTTTCTCTTGAGTAATTTTTCCTATAATGGTCTGAAAGTGTTCTTTAATTCTCTTAACTTTTCATACTCTGAAAAGCGCTGTGAGATGCTACCCTGCGAGGAGGGCGCTGTATAAGTCAGTTGTTGTTATTGTCTTCATACTCTGCTCACTCGAGAGAAGTAAATTGCTTATGTCTCAAATGGTAACTTTTATTGATTTTTTTTCCTGTTTTAGTATCATTCCCATTTCGCGGTGATTTAGCTAAATAAACAAGTTCCTGTATCAAGCATGTTTTCTGTAAGATGGCATGGAGATTTGGTAAACAATGTAATTGCTTCCTCTCCACAAGATCTTTTCTAAGCTGTTTTTTTTTGATATTCACAAGAACTTTCTGCTGTGACGAAAATAGCCTTGTCCCTGTGCAGGCTGTGGCAGAGTAGAATTTCCATAGGTTTGTAAAGGGCTCTTTAAATTAATGCCTGCTGTTGGTAGCTCTGATGAACCCAGGCATAAAATATGAAAAAAGCGGAGGCACAATTTGTAGTACGTTTCATTTTTCTGACCCTGGGCACTCTTTTTTCCATTATTTTGGATGACTCACAGAGTAGGATTAGCCTCTGATCTGAATGCAGTCCTTGACACCCTAACACTGGAGATGTCACAACAACATCTTTTCCTTCCTCATTCAATTACTACAAATTCATAGTGAAGTGGGGCTTGGCATAGTCATTACAGCAAAAAGCACTGCAGCCTTAGTAAGCAATGTCACACATGTTTTCTTTTCTTTCATCCAGTTTGCTCTGCCTCTGCCCTGACTGTGCTGACTCGCGCTCCGCTTGGGCCAGCGATCCTTATGTAACTCCAACCATAGAGCAACATGTTGTAAATTCAAAAGGGAAAATGTATATTTATGTTCTTTAGCGCTTATTTATTTGGAACAAGGAACAAATAGAGCGACACTAATAAGAGGCATAGGAACTGTTGCCACTGTCCACGGTGCAAATCAGTGCTAGATGTGAACTGACCTGGATACACCCTAAACCCCTCATCATTTTGAAGACCTCTAACAGATCTCCCTTCAACATTCTCTGCTCCAATGAAAATAGCCCCAGTTCCTCCAGTATCTGCTCATAGGTTAAACCACTGCACCCGCTCCAGGATTTAGGACATCCTTCCTAAAGTGGGAGAATCAACATTGGATTCAACATTCTAATTATTCTAATATTCTAACAAGAACAACAACATTTGTAATTGCTTTCAATAATGTATCTGAATATTAGGGGTCCTGATAACGAGACTTCTTTATTATTATGGTGCTGTGGTCCTAATTTTTTCCAAATTAAATATTTAGGCTTCCTGCCTGAGGATACGTGAGAAAGGAAACAAGGGTGTGATTGAAGATAGAAAGGGAAAGAAAATTGTCATATGCTTATAGCCTATGTAGAAGTAGAATAACTGAAATGGCTGTCAGCTGAGGTTTGAGGAGAAGTGTATTGAGTAACAATGTTATTCACTGAAGAGCTGCAGTTATCAACATTTCGAAGAATTTGGATCTGTGGTCAGACTTTGACGGAACAGGTTGAAATATATTTTCCATTGTGGCCTAATAATTCTCTGCTTTCCTGATATAATATTGAGATCTGTCATTGTAGAGAGGTGCCTTCTTCTCTCAAAATTTATAATAATAATAATAATCCTTGCATTTGATGTAGCGCTTTTCACGTCTTCTAGACGTCTCAAAGCACTTCACAGAATAGACTGTATATTTGTGTATATATAAATGCGGCAGCCAATTGCGCACAGCAATGTCTCACAAACAGTCGTGGATTGAAATGACCAATTTATTATTTTTTTTGAGGGATTATTATTCGGCGTGTGGAGTAAGGAAACTTGCCCAAGGTTTCACCCTACTGGGAATCGAACCTGGGTCTCTCGCTTGCAAAGTGAGTGCTCTAACCACTGAGCTACTGGGCTCTACGCATTTACCCATCATTTATGAGGTTCTACTCAAATGCTTCACCTTAAATTCACTTGAGGCCCATAAAGCCAAGTGAACTCAGTCTGTAAGCATTCATGGCAAGGGAGTCAAATGTGCAGAGGCAAAATGAGCTGAATGGCCTACTTCTGTGCTCTAAGGTATATGATTCAATGACTCAACATAGATTTTTGGCACATTCTGTATATTATAGAACGCTTTATTACCATGAATAATGAAATGCAGATCCTGGTATTTAGTCATGCCATGGGGGTGTATTTTTCAAAATGTCTCCGTTATTTCAAAGTGACACCTCTCATTTGTGAGGAAAATACCAATCCATTGACAAAGGAATGTGGCTGTGGATGGTAATACCTGGTGTTCACTTGCGGGAAAATTATTTACTTAAACAACGCATGGAACTGCATTTGCATTTGACACTTAATGACAATGAGAGTAAACACGTGAGAAAAATGGAGTTGATTTTCTGTCTGACAGCACTGAAGCCTTTGGACAGTTATTCATTAGTAAATGCCTTCAATTACTAGCCATGTGGTAATATGATATTTTCCAATAAGGTGGAGCTTAATTTACTGCTAGCAATAAAATAAGACACTCAGTCACTGCTGAAATGCAATAATCATAGTTTAGGACCTTGTGTATTGCCTTTATTAACACAGAATGTTGTGTGGTGGTATATTCTAGAATTGTTGTATGGTTATATTTGGAGAGTGAAAAAAGTTAAGGAAATTAAGCAAGTTCCTGACCACTTGACTCTGAATCATTTCTGCGTGCTCTGTGCCATGTTATACACATACTAAAGAGGAAGAGAAAATCTCCCTTCTCTCCCCGAGTGAAAAAGACAACTAAAGTTAGTAAAATGTGAGAAAACTTTATTGTGTGACCTTACCTCAGTGTGAAACTTAGCAGGATGCCTTTTGAGCAAAGATGTAATCACCTTCTTCCCAATGTTACTTCCCTCATTATGACAAGTTCATCAACACATTGCAATAAATTAAACAGTAAACACCTTTTTAATAATATTGTGAAGGGCAAAACCCATCACTGTTCAGGCTTAAAGACATGTACAGCACATTACTTTCAAAGCATCACTACATAAACATCATTAAATATAAACTAATTCATTGGCATCAATTCAATAAACTTAACCAAATACACTCATGTACAATCCAATATTGTTGTACAATGTAGAAAGGTAAAAACTGAAACGACAGATTACTGAGAAATGGCATATGTAAAATATATATAACATATATAACAACCAATTTGAATTCATGAATCTTAATAATAATAATAATCCTTGCATTTGATTTAACGCTTTTCACATCTTCTCCACGTCTTAAAGCGCTTCACAGAATATACTGTAAAGTGAATTGACCGTATATTTGTGGGTGAAACGCGGCAGCCAATTGCGCACAGCAGTGTCCCACAACCAGTAGTGGATTGAAAATGACCAATTTATTATTGTTTTGTTTTGGAGGGATTATTATTAGGCGTGTGGAGTAAGGAAATTTGCCCAAGGTTTCGCCCTGCCTGGAATTGAACCCAGGTGTCTCGCTTGCAAGGTGAGTGCTCTAACCACTGAGCTGACCATGTGGATGCAAATGAATGTCCATCTTTTGTGTGTCAGTCTAGCTCAGTCATCTCTTGGTTAGAAGATTGTGGGTTCAAGCCCCATATTGGGACTTGGAACTCATATAGTTTAAGCTGATACTGCAATGCAGTGCTGGGGGTGTGTTGTATTGTCAAAGGTACTTTCGGATGACAGGTTAAAACTGAGGCTATTCTACCTGTTCAGGTGCACGTTAAAGATCCCATGGCACTATTCGAAAAGAGAAGGGAGTTTCTCCTGGTATCCTGGCCAACAATCCCACAAATAAAATTGGTCATTCACTTCATGGCTGTTTGTGAGACATTATTGTATGCAAATGGCTGCTGATTTCGCCCACAAGATACAGTCACTCTACAATATATTCTGTGGGATTTCCTGACGTTAAAAGTGCTATGCCAAATTATTATTATTATTATTTTGATATCAAGTAATTATTGTGATTTTGAAGACTTTCAGGTACGATGAAAACTTATGTTGTAAGAAAGTTTCACTTCCTACATGAATTTGCCATTGTGTTCCAAGGTATGTGTCTGATTAGCTCATTCAGCGGAAGAGCACCGGGGAATATTTCTGCGTAGGAGCCCTGACATTGACAGATTTCAAGAAAAGGAATGTTAAACTAAGAACTGAAAGTTAATTAACACCTTCTGCCAGTGTCATTTGATCTTTCCCCAAAAAGCTTTTAGACTCACATACTTCTTTTGCTTACAAGAATTAATTACTGTGCAAACAAGCCAGAAAATAACATTTCACCAAAGAAAATACAGTCGCATGATATACATGGGTGCTCTTGTGACCAAGTATATCGTGCAATTTTATAGTCCAGTTATTTAACTGTCTTTTTTTCCCATTATTTACTGTAAGAATCCATTCAAGGTTCTAAATGTCAGGAAGAAATGTGGATGTGTTCTCTTTGTGTTCAACTGAACTGGTAACCTGTGTAGTTATATCCAACTGGATATGACAAGCAACATTAATCAGAGAGTCACTTGGGGCTGATTCTTTCTTGGTGTGTGCAAGGTTCCTTGACAATCCTTTATTATGATGTACTTCACAGGTTCCACAGAGGAGGGTGAAGGCACTGGTCCTGTCACCTGCTGCTCATCAAACATTTGCTCTGCTCTTTGCCCGTTTTGAGTCGCTCTGTTGCAGAAGGACACCTGTCCAACCTGGTTTGCTGCAGCCGGGAATTACAACAACAACAAAATTACATTTGTAAAGCGCATTTCATGGGAGGACATCCCTAGGTGCTGGACGGACAGGGTTTCGGACCCGAGTGGGGCCCGACCAATATAAGAGGGGTATGAAGCACTTCCAATAACTATCTGCCTTGTGAACATTGTGTTACTTAGCAGGGCCAACAAAAATAATGTGGCTACCTGAGGGATATTTGCATAATCAGACAGCAAATGTTGAGACTTATTCCCATCCCGCATTCCCTTTGCCTTGCATCCTCCCTTGCCTTCTTCAAAGCAAGTCTCAAGACCCTCCTCTGCGACCGTGGCTTTGGCCACGCTCCTACCCTCCCAGCCCTCCACCCACCCCGCTTGGGTCCAAATCCCTGACAGTCTAGGAACTTGGGACGTCCTCTAGATGTGAAAGACGCAATACAAATATCATTTTGTATTTTGTATTTGGATATTCAGGAAATCCACATAGCCAGCATATAATGGGGTAGGGTGTCAACACCAGAATGAGAGTGTCATGATTACTGACCAAATTATTCCAGAAGTGTTGAAGAAAAGTCTGAAGTCTCTCTTGATGTCCTATAATTCTTTGGAATACATTGAGTAACATGGTCAGCACATGTACAAACAGCATATTTGAGGCTCAGTTGATTAGCCATGTTGTGCAGACTCTGTTTCAAGTGTCCTCAGTGATGTGAATTCAGAATACATACTACCAGGCAATGATAGTTTTTAACAAATATCCAACTTCTCCTCAAACTTTCAAGCTGCCGGAAAATAGTTTTTCCCCCTTAAAACCAGACAAAATGAAAGCTGTGTTATATTTTTTGATATTTCTTTATCAATGAGCTTTTCATCATACATCTAAAATAATAAATCAATTTTGTTCACAAGGTCAGAAGAAAGGTTTGCATGAAGAAGGCCCTTCAGCCCATTTGATCTCATCCTTCCAGAATACCCACTCTACCATCTTCCAATCAGAACACCTAACTATGTCAGGCTGGCGCCGCTGATAGCACTCTCGCTTCTGAGTCAGAAGATTGTGGGTCCAAGCTCCATGGCAGGACATGGAACTCACGCAGTCTAAGCTGATGCTCCAATGCAGTGCTGGGGGTGTGCTGCATTGTTGGAGATGCCGTCCTTCAGATGAGATGTTAAACCAAGGCCCCATCTGTCTGTACAGGTGGGCATTAAATATCCCATGGCACTACTTGAAAAGAGAAGGGAATTTCTCCCGATGTCCTGGCCAACAATCTCCCATTATGTTATTATGTTCATGGCCGTTTTTAGGACATTGCTCTGCGAAAACTGACTACCGTGTTTGCCCACAAAACACTTCCCAATTTATCCTGTGAAGCACTTTGAGACATCCCCTTGACGTGAAAGGCGCTAAAATAAATGCAAGTGTTATTATAAACTGTTTTGTTATGTCATTGAAGGAGTGTGTGGGATGAACATTAGTTCCTGAAGCTTGAGCCCATCTGTAAATAACACTGTACATTTAGGAGTCTCCAGCTGCATTTTTCATAATGTGAATTGCATAAATTAATGTTTTTTAGGTGCAGCACAATTGCTCTAATAAAAACATCTATACACAGCTGTTCTTTTTTTCCTCAGATGACATGTCTGGCACCTGTAAATGACCTATGTTTATTGTATTCAAAAAAGTTGTAAATAAACACAGGCATTACAATTATAAGTATGGAAATTATCCAGTGAACTAATAGTCAGCTGTTACCAAACAGTTAATATTTTCCAAAACAAGACACCAGAATTTTGGATGTAAATAAAACACATTCCACTCCCCCAAATTATGCCACACATCTTAATTACCATTCTTAATGTATCCTGTGGAAATTCGACCCACAAAAGTGTAACGTGCTTTCCAACTTTTAGCCTATGTGAAAGGCTGTATGTAGGTAGTTGTTGTTCAGCACTCCGAGATGCTTTCCTGCGTGAAGAATGCTATATAAATACAAGTTGTTGTTGTTGCAAATCAGTTATGAAACTTACCATCAGGCACAAAATCGCAAACCATACTTCTCAGGGCAAAACATCAGAAATATATAAAATTTATGAAATATCACACAGTACAGTAATGCCCAGCCTTCCATACAATTCCTGCTCCCTCACAAAAAAGTCAAGGTTTAATGTTTATACATAGCCCCATTTCTTCACACTTTTACCAAACTATAATTCGGTTTTCCTCCAAATGGATATTCATGTAAGAATATCCAACTCATAACTACAACTCATAAATTGTCCACTTAAGTTATTATCTATTGCACAAATATAAGTCAAATAAAATAGCTTAATTTCTCTTGTAGCTGCTGATGTGTTGATGTGCTCACAAATTATTCAACAAAATGTGTTGACTGTGCAATTGCTGGTACACTCAAAGCTAATCACTCACTTCAACACAAATGTGCACTTGGATTAAGTATAGTGCATTATGTAATATTACTTCTTACTTTGTAAAACCCTTGAGATTTGAGAGACAAGGAATGCTTTTTGCAGAGCTCTTTCTCGTGCATATTAAATTGTGAGAGCTGGCATGTATCTGCCTTATGCTTCAAAATAAGTGAATTTTGCCTGAATTTTAATACACTTATTTTTATTTGCGTTATGACCATACCTGCCACTCCATTAAAAATTAGGAAAGTGCAAGGGTTATAGAATGCCTAACACCACGAGTGGCTAAAGGCCCCTAAAACAAGGTACCTGTAATTCCCCCCATGCTTCTGAACTGTAATCTCATATGTAAATTGTTGCATAGCACTTTGAGAGAATTTCTCGATCCCCCAATATTCTTATTCAGTTTATTCAACTTTATTCAGAGAGCAACTAAATCATGTGGAAGGCCCATGTTTACTCTCGTGCACCAAGCTCCGTGACCCCATCACTCCCACCCTCGCCCGACTCCACTGGCTCCCCATTGCTCAGAGGATCAAATTCAAGATCCTTGTCCTCACTTTCAAGGCCATCCATGACGTTGCCCCCTCCTACCTCTCTGACCTGCTGACTCCCTACCAACCTGCCCGCTCCTTCTGTTCAGCGGGCTCCGGTCTGCTCCATATCTCCCGCCCGACCTGCCCTACCATTGGTGGCCGGGCTTTTAGCCTCTCTGCCCCCACACTCTGGAATTCCATCCCACATTCTCTTTGCCTCGCTTCCTCCCTTGCCTCCTTCAAGACTGGCCTCAAGACCCTCCTCTTCGATCGTATCTTCAGTTGCCCTCCCACTTCTCTGCCTTCCCTCACCCCTACTCCACCCTCTCCTATGCTTGGGTCCTGACCCCTGACTGTCCAGCGCCTTGGGACATCCTCCCGACATGAAAGGTGCTCTATAAATGTAATTTTGTTGTTGTTATTGTTTAATCTATCTGTGCTGAGCTAACTCATAGAAACATAAGGTAAAGATAAAGGGCATTCAGTGTATGGAGCCTCTTCTGCCAATTTATTAGACCACGGCAGATATTTTAATCCCACTTCCTTGCCTTTTCTCTTTATCCCTTCCTTCACAACTATCTATCCAACTACTTTTTATACTTCTTCATCAAATCTCCCTCTCTGGCTCCCTGGAGCAATGCTTTTTATATTCATGCCAACCTGAGTGTGAAACAATCTCTTCTGATTTCACTTCTAACCACCTTAGCTACAATTTTAAGACGATGCCCATGGAAATGTACACCAGCGGGAAGCAAAATGGGCCAAAAGCATACAGGAGAAGAATGGCAGACGAGGAAAGAGGAAGACAAAAAAATTGCTGGGGACAGTATCAGGAAACTTCATATGACTTTTATGGGAGCCATAACATACTTCAGTGAGGATAGGGCAGCACAGTTACAGTCCTGCAATGTCCCTCATTAACAGTTCCCAATTGTAGGCCTCATTACAGAAATGATCAAAGTGACAGGAGCAGTATATATTATATTACAATAGTAATTTTTGCTTACCTAGGAAACATTTATGATCTGGAGACATTATAAATCTCTGAATTTCTATTCTTCACTAACAATTCTGATGACAGATTCACAGGTTTACAGAAAACCTGGTGGAACTCACTGCAATTTTGAGGAAAATTTGAAACATCAACGTCACGTTGAGGAGGAAGTGCAGCAGGTTTGGAAGGACACCTTAGAGCACCTTGACATATGTTAACACCAGATGTGTCTTTAATACTGAAGATACTGTAACTGTAAAGACGTCATATCGTATAGGGACTGAGGATGTGATTACCGCAAATGCATTTACATCATTACATCAATGCTTTGAAAAATTGGGCTTCTGCTGTTTAAAATTTCTTGTTATTCCATTTTTCATCAGCCTAGCCACAGTTCTGTTATTGTAAGTACAGGAAACCAAATCTCATTAGGTGAAACTGTGATGAGAATACATCATTTGCTAATGCTCCATTAAAGAATGAGGTCTGACTACAGAAGATAGCTTGAGAAAGACTTTGTTAATGATTTCACAGTCGTTCTATGTTTTCCAATAGCATTGATCCTATTCCATGATGCTCTTGACGCTATCAGACCTTTTGCTTGAACAGAATGTTCCGCAGATGTAGATTAACTCTCTGGGGCCTGGACCATCAATACTTTTCACTCAGCAAGTGGAGGACACGTGTGAGAGGAAATCATGCAATTGTCACACTTAGACTTGAGTGCCAACAATCACCATGCACATAGTTGCCCAACTCCTCTGAAGAGATGGGTTTGAATCAATAATAGGAGTAGAATATCAAAAGTGTTGCCTCCAAAGCACTGCAATAACAGCTCTGGGAGGACTGAAGCTCTCTATTCAACAACAGATATAAGATGAATTCTTACATAACACAGAGTAGTATCAATTTGTTACTTTCAGCTCAACGGACTTCTTTGTTGTGAATATGAGTCCAGTGCCTATAAGTCTAACAGCAGTCTTCGTCCCTGTGTCCCTCTCGACTTGTGGTCCAGGGTCAGTGTGCATTTTTATTTGTGTAAATAGCTGGACATTTTGAGTATTCACTTGGTCCTGCAAGTGTGGGGTACCATGGAACCGTAGAAATGTTTGTGATATGATGTGCATTAGCGGTCCTGGAGGTTCACAGTGATTGCCCATTCACTGGATAGTGTCTGTGGAGTTTCAGCAGTTCATGTGTGATAGACATCCAATGATTATGTATTCACTTGCGAGCGTCTGTAATAATCAAATGTTGAGCATTTGGTCCCAGTGGCTTCTGGCAGAGAATCTTTAACTCTAGGCTTTGCGAGAGCCTGTATTTTGAGTCAGAAATCAATTGTGAATTGTGACAGGAGAATTGACATTAGAGTATTTAGCTCAATTGGATGAGCAATCTGAGCAATGAAGATACTAAATCCTACACTTCACAGGAAAAGCTCCAACAGTTCATCAATCCTTCACTTCTGGACAGATTTAATCTCGATAAATACATTAAGCTGACTGACCACAGCATTTGCTAATAGGCAAAATAGGTCTGGGTAAATCAAGCTGCATCAAATTCTGGCTAAAAAAGAAAGTGGCTTGTTACCAAGCTTATATACCTTTCATTTGAAATACAGTATTTAGTAAAATCTCCATTTAAGTGAATGCTACGGATAATGGACAAAGGATTTTTTAACTCTAATTGAGTTGCTTTGAAAATGTAATACAATATCTGCAAACCCATATTCTCTGCACTAATAGTCACTTCTGAATGAAATTGCAGGACTTTTTATGGAATTCAGTAAACAATGTAGAACAATTTGGAAGAATCTTGGGACTGCCATTTTGCTTTGTAACTTCCATTTAGCAAATATCACATTTTCAATCCCAAAGCTGTAATATTAATATTTTTCAATGTTGCTTTGTATGAGCTGGAAACATACAGTACCAATTATCTGGAGATGGAGACTATCAATTTATCTGCTGGCTGAAAGTTCAATTTAGAAAATAAGATTTTAAAAAAAATGCCTTACTGGAACAGCTTTACAGAAAAATGCCAGGTATTTAAATATGTTTTTTTTCTTCCCAATCAGGGTAATTAATATTATTATTAAATAGTACATTTTACTTGGCTCAGTCGGTAGTACTCTCACCTCTGACTCTGATGGTTGTGGGTTTAAGACTTTGAATTTATTGTCTATGCTAACATTCCAGTGCAGTGCTGGGGAAGTGTTGCATTATTGGAGGTGTTGTTGTCCTTCAGTGAGACATTAAACCAAAGTACTGTCTGCCTATTCAGGTGGACAACAATCCCTCAGACAAGATATCATGGTTGTTTGTGAGATATTGCTGTGTGCAAAATGATCTTCTGTGTTAGGCAAAACATACATAATTGTTGCTCTTTCCAATGACATCCTGGAAGCACTTGAGATTTTTGATGATATAATAAGGCACTATGTAAGGATTATTACTATTTAAAATTCATACTTCAGTCAATTCTTATAACCAGCTGCTGAAACATAAACACATTCTTTTTAATTGTCTTGTTTGTTGTCTTTTAAGGAACCCGAGAAAAAATCTTACCACATTCATAGATCCTTGTGAGAATGAGCAAATTGTTAGACTGATGAAATGCTACAAAATTCATCCCATTGTAACCAGAAGAAAATGTTCCTCTTATTATGTTAGCAATACTTTAGCCTATGTGATGACTTAATAAATGTGTTGCAGCGTGGCTTCTTTATGCTGTATTTTGTAATTGCTTTGAAATCAATTATGGATTTATACAGTTGACGCATACCCATAAACATTCCATTAGTTGGACATCCATTGAGAATCAAAAGCAATATAACTGTCAAATTTAGTACATGTGGAGACATCAAAGTGCCTTGTAGGTTTAGTGATGTTTTATATTAGGTTCTAAAATGCAGCAATATCAAAAGGGTGGCGAGAATTTACAACTGGTTCTGGATTTAATCTATTTACATAGCATTTCAGGATATCCAGAATTTGGCAAAATCTTAAATATACCCTTAATTTTGAAGCAAATTTCTTTAAGTTCCTTTTAAGTTAAAATGAATTCAACAATTTGCCAAATTCTGGAAGCTCAAAAATGTTATATAGATCGAACGAATCCCTGGACTGGGACATTCTCCCGATTTGAAAGGCATTTAATTGCATTAAAATTTGTTTTTTGAAACATAGATCCAGGTAGATTTTCTCCCAGGTAAATTCCTTAAGAAGGAATCTGAGTAGAGTCTCCTCCAAGTGATCTGAAGTATATATATATAAAATATATATATTAAAAACGTTTTGCCCAAAAATATACAGTCAATTCACTTTACAGTATATTCTGTGAAGAGCTTTGAAACATTTAGAAGATGTGAAAAGCGCTATATCAAATGCAAGGATTATTATTATATTATTATTACATCACAAACACAATGCAACTTTCAGGAATAGAGTTCTGAATGTAGATGACAAGTGAAATCCCTTAGCCCTGGTAATATGCTGTGATCCTACTCCACCTCTTTCATGCTATTATGCTCTTCAGCTCCTTTTCATGAAAGATTGCACAGTTGTCTCCAAGTACTTTGTTAATTTCCATCTAAATATCCCGATGTGATATTACACAATGAAAATTCATCTTATGGACAATTCAGCAACGGTGGCAACCCACTATTCAGAAGACTTTTTATCTATCTGCTTTCCTTTCTATTCACAAGAAAACAAGAGAGGGTCGAATCAAGAAGACCCTTTGATCTCATCCTTCCCAAGTAGGAATACCTTACTGTGCTCAACTAATGATCTGATAAGCGTTTAACATTCTCACACAGAAGTGTGAAATTCAGGGTATTTCATAATTGGATCAACGTGATAATTATCACCACATAACAGCGTAGCCTACTTTTAAACTCACTTCCAGTCAGTACCATATGAGGGCACTGTTGTCTATCCAATGCAGTAAAGAACTTCACATTGATTTTAAATGAGTGTGTCGATCATCTTTGCACTTTCTTAAACCGAATGAACGTTTTGTAACAGTTGCATTTTAACTGATGCATGCTGCATTCAAAAACACTCATGATCAGTTTCCCCTTATAGTATTTCTAATTATATTAAAATATTACTACCTTTTTAAAAAAAACTTTTCCAAAATTGTCTGAGTATAGCTTCACTGATTTGCTTATTAATCTAGTGTTGGGATTTAGCATTCTTGGCAGTTGCTGCACTGATTTATTGACAAAGTTATGAATTGACTCACTTCAAACCTGACTAAGGCTCAGCAAAAGTATGATAGTGCCAATAAAATACAGAACTCTCTGTGGCTTTGTCTTAAGAGCATAAGAACATAAGAATTTGCTAGGTGAAAGAAGACCAAGGTCCATCCAGTTTGCTTTCCACTCTCCTAGCAGTTGCTTGGCATGTCGTGTCCCAAACTATATATTGTATCCCAAGATATTATTTTCTAACAGAAATTTATCTAATTTGTTTTTGAATTTTTTTTATGGAAATCTAACAACTACACATTACATTTGTACAGCGCCTTTCACGTCAGGAGGATGTCCTCATGCGCTAGACAGTCAGGGCTTTGGACCCGAGCAGGGTTTGGTATCAGGAGGGGTGGAGGGCAGGGAGGGAAGGGGTAGGATGGCGGGCAAAGGTACAGTCGAAGATGAGCTTCTTGAGACGTGCCTTGAAGCACTTCACAGCACATGCTGTAAAGTGAATTGACTGTATGTTTCGTGGGCGAAATGCAGCAGCCAATTGTGTATAGTAGTGTCCCACAAACAATCATGGATTAAGTGTGATCAAATTATTTTTATTATTTTAGTAAGGGGTTATTATCCCCGGATCTGGCAATTGGCTAACAACTGGGTTCCTACTTACTGCCAGGTAAACAGAGGCATGTGAAGTAAGGAAACATACCCAATGTTTCGCCCTGCCGGCAATCAAACCCAGGCCCTCTTGCTTACAAGGCGAGTGCTCTAAAGACTAAGCTACAAGTCTCCACAATATCTGCCTCCACAAAGGGTGGAGCCAGAAAGGCTGAAGGCCCGACCGTTGATGGTGGGGGATGTCGACCGGGGGACGTGGAGCAGGCCGGAGTCTGCTGAAAGGAAGAAGCGGACAGATTCACATGACAGGTTGATAAATCTATTTTTTTAGAAAAATAATCAAATGTACTCAGTCTGACATTTTATAATACTTCAACGTGAATATGCTGACTGTATTTTCTTGAATAGTTATATAATGTGGTGTCCACAACATTCGTGGGAAATAGGTTGACTTTTTTTGAAATTCTTTATTGAATGGTAGAAATACGAATGGTCGAATAATATATTCATGCTCTGCAACTATTAATAGTAATAGTCTAACAATATATTTAAGGCCTCAGAGACGTTACTCCTCGTGAAAAGCACTATATAAATGCAAGTTGTTTCTATTGTTGTTATTTTCATGTTCTGCAGCTGCTGATATTCCAAATAAAAACAATTAAACATTATTTGTTAAGTTAGCGTTAATTTACTAAGATAGAGCCTACGTTAAAAATCCCATGGTACTATTCGAAACCAGAAGGGAGTTTCTCTCTTCCAATTATAGATAAGTCATTACATACTGATAAGTTCACATAGTAGTTTGCTGGCAGAATGATCAGTTTGATCACAATACAGTGCTCAATTCTTTGTTAAACAATTGAGATTTGAACAAAACCCAACTTAGACTGTACCCTTAGATATTGTTAACCAACTTCCCTCTTTGAAAAAGAATCCTTGTCAAGTGTTCTCTTCTTCCCAAGGGGTTTTGGCTCCATTTTCCTTCTGCTGGTGTTGGGGGTCTACATTCTCATCCAAATTGACCTAAAGCTGAGTCAGCGAGCGGATGCTCCAATTCATGGAGATCAGCAACAACAAAGGGAAAGAATTGTCAAACTTCATGATTTTAGACCAGTCGCTAAATGACTCAGTTCTACAATGATGGTTTCTGAATGCAAATCATGCCTCTCTTGACATGAAATGTTGCTCTCAATGGGATTATGAAGCTGTACTGATCCAGACATTTTTCTTTTAATCATAGAATGTCACACCAGAAATAGGACACTTGGCTCATCAAGTTTGTGCTGACACTATTTTCTACATGAGTAACTTGATCTAATCTACAGTCTCCCAACAGCATTTAATATTCTTTTTATCAGAAAGTTTGGATCTTTTCTAGGTTGCAGGGAGAATTCATTTGTTTTGAGAGATTGCCGTGGAGTTCCACCTGACATTGTTGCACTGTCAGTTGCAAATATTTGTGAGATTTCACATCCTGCCATTGCATCTGATAGTATCTGGATTTGCAGATGGGCTTTACAATAGCACAATAAAAATTTACAAAAATAAATAACAAATAAAAATGCTGGGAACACTCAGCAGGTCAGGCAGCATCTGTAGAGAGAGGAAAGTGAGTTAACATTTCAGGTTGATGACCTTTTGTCAGAACTGGGGATGTTGGAAAGGAGCAGCTTATATGGACAAACAGAGAGGGGCGCGGGTAAAGAAAGAGAAAGGAAAAAAATAGATGGAGGACAAGAGATGATGAGATCAGAGGTGTTGATGATGATGAGTTTGGGGAAGGAAAAGATTACTGAAAGGACCGTCAAAGCACTCTGGGTAGCTACCCTGCGTGAAGGGTGCTATATAAATACAAGTTGTTGTTGTTTTGAAGCAGACCAAGAACAGGGTGAAGGAGGGAGAGAGTTGAGGGTTCCAAGCTGGAGTTCCAGAGATTGGGAACAAAAAGGTCATTTGTTACTGGAATTATAGTCATTTTTCTTCTGTTCACAGAAGAAAAATTGCAATAACTAAAATATTAATTCACAGATTTATCTACTTTATTCATTAAATATTTGTGAACATTAACTGTTGTCCACATCAAAATACAATTTGGGCAAGAGAAAATTGTCTTTTTAACTTGTTAAGAATTGCTTTGTTTTCATTTGGTTAAGAAATATGCGAGCATCCTTTCCTTAAATGGAAATCAAACAACTAAAACACTGCCAATTGTAAAATCTTGCGAGGGTATTTGTGTAAAATAATCTTTATTGTTGCTTATATTTGATTATGGGCACATATGCAGATGCAATAAATTGCTTGTCCTCTGGATCCCTGAATCGTATTCTGTCAACAACAGAACCGCGATTTTTGTGAACAATTTGCAATTTCTATAGGAAACATTTGTCTTTAATCTTTCTATTTTGGCTGGTGGCAGGTCAATCTGAAGTCACTCAAGAGGAGATAGCTGGTTGTTCCCTTTGGTCCCCAGGCTGACCACAGTGTGACCACCCACAGTGCCAGAAGATATCTTACTCACAGGATCAAAACAAAGTAACAAATTCAGATTTTTTTTTCTCAGGTTCTGCCTGAGATCTATAGAAATTTACAGCACAGAAGAAGGCCATTCAGCCCATCGTGTCTGTGCTGGCTATCTTATGTGTTTCTCTGTCCTTTTGAAGGCAAATATGGATTCTGCCTCAACCACCACTCCCGGATGGGTATTCCATATCCTAATTACTATCAACAACAACAACAAAATTACACTTATAGAGCGCCTTTCACATCGGGAGGACGTCCCAAAGTGCTGAACAGTCAGATGTCGGGGCCCGAGCATGGGAGAGGGGTGGTGTAGGGGTGAGGGAAGGCAGAGAGGTGGGAGGGAGACCAAAGGCACGATCGAAGAGAAGGGTCTTGAGACCGGCCTTGAAGGATGCAAGGGAGGGAGAGACATAAACTACTATGGGTGAAATAAATTTTCCTAACCTCCCCATTTGCTTGTTTACTCACTATCTTAGTCACTGACTCACCGACCACTAGATATTTTCTTTGGTAATGTATCCAGATGCTGCATATTTTTGGCCGCACATTTCATTTTGCTATGTTTGTGCTCTGAAGATTTGTGCGTGAAATTAAATAGGGCATGGAAAATAAATGAACTGAAATTTACTTTTACTATAAGGGGTTAGACAAGTACTACCCTTAGTGGTTTCTGAGAAATATAGGGAAAGAGTTGGGCCAGTTCCTCTAAGAAATTTAAATCGATTTACAGTATTGGTGATGAAAATACCTGTCAGGAAATCAGAAGTAACACTTCCAGATTAAGCACCACAGGGCATAAAGTATGATTCTTTCAGAGAAAACCCCAAGTACATCACGCAACATATGTCAACTCTGTTGGAACTCAGCTTGGACCCAAGATCACCTTAATCCACCAGTGGGAATTTTCCATCTTCTAACCAGCTGTCCTTATGGTCTCCATTAGTGAGACTGCCAAATTAATACTAATCCTGGGCAGTTTTGTGCTAAGAATGTGACTGTCTCAGGCATTAAGCTTCACATTCAACAGAGAAAAAATCTTTTATTTCCATCATCCTAGCTAGAATGAATCCCTGGTCTCAGAGAAGAAAGGTAAGTGAGCTATCACACTGTGCTATCATTCCTTTCTATTTCTTTTGTTTAAGTTATTATTCCACTCATGTTGAAGCCATTTTGCTTCCTTTGAAGTTACTTTTGCTTCTCCTGGTTCCAAATACTGCAAATACTGTATATTTTGTAGGCAAACACCAATATATATGGATGAGGCTGGTGTTAGATAGAGACAAAATAGCAATGAACCCAGACTGTGATTTATCCTGAATGTAGGGACTTGTAATAAGGAAATTAGTTTATAATATCTTTGATATAAGAATTTGATTGTCGTCAATGGTTTCAAATTCAAGTAACAGTTTCCTTTATTACAGAAGTTCTCAAGTCAATGGTTATAGACATTCTGTACTATTCTAGATAAAGTAGCGACTAACTCAGGAAAAGTAGTAATGATCAGTTACCTTCTCCCTGGGAGAACTCAGACAGTCTCTTGCTTCTTTTTTTTTGTCTTGGACTCTTCTCTCTCTGCCTCTTTTGTGGTAGCAGCCCATACTTATACTCAGCCTGTTTCGACAATGTCTCAACTGTAACCCCAAATGTTCCAACCCCAGGATGTTCCTTTCAGTTTCCTCTCATCAGAGGCTGAGTGCATGTTAAACAGCAATGCCTCATTATTGGCCATCTTGGCTCACAACAATACAGCTAAGGTCACCTCCTCTCTCTCTCAGTGTCAACCTCCGCCACTGTTAAGGGGAATGATTGCATATTTGTAGGCAAATGCTGCAGCATAATTGCGCAAAGCAATGTTCCACAAACAGCCATGGCGTCAACAACTAATTTTATTTGGGGGATTGTTGCCCAGGACACTGGGAGAATCTCCTTTCTCTTTTCGAATAGTTCCATGGGATCTTTAACGTCCCCTGAACAGGCAGACATAGCCTCGGTTCAACGTCTCATCAAAGAACGGCAGCTCAGAAAATGCACGTACCCAGCACTGCATTGGAGTATCAGCTTAGACTATGTGAGTTCAAGTCCTGACGTGAGTTCAAGTCTGAGACAGTACCCTGCGAGGAGGGCCCTATATAAGTGCAGGTTGTTGTTGCTGCTGTTGTTGTGGGGTATGAATTCACAACCTTCTGACTCAGAGGTGAGAGTGCTATCACTGAACCAAGAAAACACACAAGGTGCAGGTTGGCAAGATCCAAGGCTTGGGGACCCCAAAGTGTGCGTTGAGGTAATGCTGAAGTCTAACCAGTTAAAGCCACATAGCTTGCCATTGAGAGCACTGCCTGGCAAGCTTTCCCGTTGCTTGTCCAACTAGGACAATCCTACCCATTAGAGCTTTGGCTTGCAGGGTTAACGATAACTGAATAGGAAAGTCCCTGCCCTCAGTGACTGGTCTGCTCTTCCAAGTCCTGCTGCTGATCCAGGCTGGCTGTGCTGTCATCAGTAGTACTCTGGAGCATTGTGGAACCACCTGACCGCAGTACTGGACGACCGAGACTACCACAGAGGGTTAGCTCGATTATGATATTCCATGTGATCCAACAAGTGCAGGTTTGAGCTGCTGCACATTTATTCTCTAACCTTTGTCGTTAAATCACATGTAACAATAGTTTTAAGTTTCATTGTTGTGGAACACCTGCAGACTGATATTACAAAGTCCCTATAGTATGCCAATGCAATATTTGGATTGTAACATTCTTTTCAGATTCAGTAGAAGTTCCTTTTCCATCTTTGACAAGTTTTTTTCTGAAATTGTTTTTCTATTCACCTCTTTAACACAAGTAATGTTACAGAGCTGGAATCTGTAAAAAAAATATTCATAAGACAAATTTGTAAGACAAAACTAATTAAAAATAAGAGATCCTCTTTCACTAACACTTTGACAAATATTTGTGACATTTGTCATACAATTACAATACAATTTACATTTATTTAATGGCTTTCATATCAAGAGGATGTCTCAAAGCACTTCACACTGCGGGCTGGACACTTGAGTGTGGATGGGAGCCGAAGAGGCTGGAAAGGGGGAAGATGACCAGAACCGAGATCAAACAGGTAAGTCCTGAGGAGGGCTTTGAATGTTGGGAAGGAGGGAATGAGTCGGAGGGACTCTGATGCCTGAACGTTCACCTGCCAATGACAGGATGGATGATGGATAACATGAAACAGGCCTGTGTTTGCTGAGTGAATGGAGTGTTCGGTTCAGTAGGGTTAATCACAGATATTATTTATCAATATAAAATGAGGAAAGTGCTTTGGGAATGCAGAACTTCAACCCATTCTAGCTGAAATAAGTGAAAAGGATCCAATGTGGTTTGAAGGTTCCAATAGTGCTAATTCCAGCCATTTGACACATCCATCAGGTTTTTTACTTTCAAAATACATCCGATGTTATTAGAAGAGTTCAAAGGCATGCTTGCGTGGTTAGATTAATGTATTAAACTGAGTCAACAATACAGCTGTACTCATTAAATAATCAGTATTTGAGGGAGGTTTGTCATGGAGGATCATAAGATTATCGGTACTGCCTTTATAAGATTTCATAGAGACTTGTATATGTCTAACTCCAAAGTTGAGATAATAGTAATAATAAATAATAATAATAATCCTTGCATTTGACATAGTGCCTTTCACACTGATAGGACGTCTCAAAGAACTTCACAGAATTTACTATAAAGTGAGTGTCTAAGTTTGCTGAAGGTAATTATGGCAACTATGTTGCACACAGCAATGCAACAATCAACCCAATGAACAATTCTTTCTGGGGTATTGTTGGCCAGGAGAACCTCTGTCACTTTTTGAAAGGTTCCAGAGGATCTTTAATGTCCACCTGAACTGGCAGACGGGACCTCACTTTAATGTCTCAACCAAAGGATGGCACCTCCGACAATACAGAGTACCCCCTGCACTGCATTGGAATCGAGATAATGTGAGATCAAAGTCCTGATTTGGGCTGGGGGTGGGGAGAGTGCTTGAACTTATATAGCCATCACAGGTTATAATGCAAAGTGGAATGACTATGTATTTTGTGAGCAAACGTGGTAGCTAATTTGCTCACAGCAATAGCCCACAAACAGCTGTAGAGTGAATGATCAATTGTATTTGGGGAATTGTTGGCCAGGACACCAGGTGAAACTCTCTTCTCTTTTTGAACAGTGCCACAAAAGCTTTACGTCCACCTGAACAGGCAGAGGGTTTAATATCTTATCCGACATTTCCAACAATACCGTACACTCTTAGTAAGGTATTGGCGTGTCAGCATGGATGATATGGGTTCCAAGTTCTGATGTGGGGCTTGAATCCACAATCTTTTGACTCAGGGGTGAAAGTGCAACCTACTTAGGCCATTTGGGACTTGTCTTTTCAACAACAACAACAACTTGCATTTATATAGTGCCCTCCATGCCGGGCGGCATCCCAGAGCATTTGACAACGGTGGAGCCCGATGCCGAGCCAGGGGTGGGGTAAGGTGACAAAAGGCATGGTCGGGGAGGAAGCAATCTGAAAATGGGGAAAGAGGGGGTTAGGCGAAGGGATTGAGGGATGAATTTCCATAGCTTCGGGGTGTAGGGGCTGAAGGCACGGCCGCCAATGGTGGAGCAGAGGATTCGAGGGACAAGGAGGAGGCTGGAGCCGGTAGAGAGGAGGCAGCGGGTAGCACTGTGAGGAGAGAGGAGATTGTAGAGGTGGGGGAATGCCAAGGTGTGGAAGGATTTAAACACTAGAATGAGGATCTTGAGTCAAAGTTTGTCTTATAAAAAGTCCTGTGAGACACCAAGTGACAGTGTTTGTAGTGTATCCAGCAGGTTCAACGTTAGGCAAATAGGATTCAATTAAATATTTTATGGAGCTATTTGGCTAAACTACAGCAAGAAACTTGGTATATGAATATATTCAGACAATTAGCTACACTTCTATGAGCAGCAGAGAAATTGGCAAGCTTGCATCCTACAGTAGTTGAGCTGAAGCCAACATTTTTTGCTGTGGCACTTACCTGTACAAGCACTGAATTTATAAACTGTCTGTTAATTCTTTGTTTGCCTCACAGATCAAGAAAACAGCTGAAGTAGACCATTGTACTACACTTGGCTGTGCAATACAATATACATTTATTTTACACCTTTTATTTCGGGATGACGTCTCAAAGTGCTTTACCACGTGTTTTGGACCCTGGAACTAGAGGGGGGTGCTGAAGAGGGAGGGGGTGGTGAAAGATCACGGAAAGCGCGGTCAAAAATGTCTTGAGACTTGAGAAAGGGATTTATTTTGGGTCAGCCGGGTGTCTGACACATGCAGAAACTGTCACCATGCTTAAAAGTATTCTTACCAAACTGAGAATTCCATGCATCCCATCTTTGCATGGAAATTCTAGTGATATTTATCGGAATGGAATACGACAGATCCTGCTTACCGAATTCCAGAAAGGATTAGGCGAGGGTTAGCAAGCGGCAATGATTGGGGACCCCAGAGTGTGCTTTGGGGTACTACTGGAGTTTGACCAGGTAAAACTACGTAGCTTGCCATTAAGGGCACTGCTTACCAAGCTTTCCCGCTGCTTATCCAGCTAGGACCACTCTACCCATTATGGCTTTGGCTTGCAGGGTTAACGGGAGATGAGTGGGATGCCCTTGCCCCCAGTAAATGGTCTGTCCTTCCAAGTCCTGCCAATGAGTCAGACTGGCTGTATTGTCATCAATGGTGGCCTGGAATACTGCAGACACATCTGGCCCAGGAACTGGACTACTAAGACCACCACAGAGGGCTGGCTTGATCCGACATTCTTTTGTCAAACATGTCACCTTGAAGCCAGTTAAGCTCCAAGGTGACCCCGCTAACCTCCCCTCCTCCCCCCAGGAGGATAGTCACTAGTTGGTCATTTAACATCTGACAAGTGCAGATTTGAGTCCTCACTAGGTTGATAGTAGGTACCAGGAAATCCCTGCCACTTAAGACCCATGTTTGAGCTGATACAGTGAGCAGGGAGCTATACAGATTTTGGAAAGTCAATCTCAAAGTTTGTGCTGGTTTAGCTGATTTTAGCTCGGGTTTGTACTAAATTGAGGTTTAGTTGGGTTAGTGCAGCCCCAGTCAATGGGAAGTTAAACCGAAGACCCGTCTGCCTGCTCAGGTGTAAGTTAAAGATTCCATGGCACTATTCAAAAAGAGATGTGAGTTTCTCCTGGTACAACTATCACCCAGATAAAATTGATCATTGACTTGTGTGGGACTTGCTGGGTTGCAATTGGCTGTCACTGTCATGTTTGTCTACAAATATAATCACCAAACTTTGCAATAAATCCTTTGAAGAACTTTAGGGTATTTCTACGATTTCTATCTAGGATAGTCGAGACCAGGATGTTGGATTTGTTTAAGAAACACCTTCAGGCTGTAATAGGAGGAATTGTAGAGTTCATTTTCTGGAAGGATGAGATCAAATGAGCTGAAATGCCTTCTTGGTTTGAATGTTTCCTGTCATCATGTTATTGATCTCTGTGTGTGCTGGATGGCTGATGAAGACAGAATTGGGCCTGGCTGTGATGTCCCCATGGTTGAATAATTTGCTGACAAAAGCTGTCAAAGCTTACATCTCAATAACAGGCACTTGGGTGAGACACTGAAAACTGATTTCCACCAGAGTCAAGTAACTTCACAAAAGAAGAGAATTGGTGGGAAGAGAGTTGGTCGTAGAATTTTAATAGTAATCTCCTGGTACAACACAATGCCTTTGTAGCTAATGTCACCCTGAATATATTCTATCAATCTGCATCAATCATTGGTATTATCTTAAGTTTAGCACTTCTGTATCATTACTCTGGACACATTTTAATGTATTATTTGTAAAATTAAAGATATCTATGTGATGTTTATTTTGTGCAATACATCAGAATTTGCACTAAAATTAATTTTCTAAACAACCATGTACATTACTATACCTGAACACCTAAAATCAGCTAAAATTGATCTAGCTCTCCTAAAGATTACTATCTGCTTCCTTCCCTCTAGCTAATTCAAAATCCATGTTAATGTCTTGCCCTTGATACCCAGTGACATCAGTTTATGAAGGAATATTTCATGTGGTATTTCGTTGACTGCTTTGTGGATATCTAGGAACACTAAGCTATATTGCTTTGCACAGTTAATTTGCAATGTTATCTAGTAAACTCCTGATAATTTGGACCTGGCTTAAATTACCATTTGAGTCATCATGCTGTTACTATCCTGGCTGCACTTATTTTTGTATTTATATATATGTCTAATTCGCCACTCCAGATAACTCATCACTGTGTTCTTTTCCCTTGGGGTGATGAGGTATCAGGAGTTTACTGTATGTCTATGAAGTTGGTCAGGCAAAATATACCCCTATGAATACTTCCTGTTGTCATTTATTGTGTTATTTTGATAAATAGAACACTAAGTACCACCTTTATCATGAATGTGGAGATGTGTATGGTGCTTATCCGTGTATCAGGTGAGTTCTTCTCATCTTTGTCTCAACTGACACTATTTACTGTGATTATAATAACAATAATAATCCTTGCATTTGATATAGCACTTTTCACGTCTTCTAGACGTCTCAAAGCGCTTCACAGAATATGCTGTAAAGTGAATTGACCATATATTTGTGGGCAGAACGCGGTGGCCAATTGCGCACAGCAGTGTCCCACAAACAGTCGTAGATTGAAAATGACCAATTTATTATTGTTTTGTTTTGGGGGATTATTATTAGGCGTGTGGAGTAAGGAAACTTGCTCAAGGTTTCGCCCTGTCTGGAATTGAACCCAAAGTACTTCACTTGATTCTTTATAAAGCTATTTGTTAGTTTACATTATAAACACTACATTAAATAGATAGGGTGAGATACCTTTCTTATATTTAAGAATCCAGGATATTATATTCCTTATACTTATGAATTCATGAGGTTTCAATTGTTAATGAGATTATGCTCATTAGCAGAGTCTATGCTCACCATTGTTACAATGAATTATATAATTATATGAATTAGGTGAATAATTATTGATTCATTTTACTTGTTCAATTAATCCTCAATAGCAGAGAATCACTTGAACAATTTTTTCTTCCAAATTTCTCTGCTCAACTCCCCCCTGAGATACAATTCCACAGGTGTTGGTTGCCCCCAAGACCCTCACTGTTAATCATATATGAGTCTTGAGTTTGTTCATTGGCAGGTACATCAGACCTTTGCGGACTTCAATGCCAAGTCTGAACCCTCAGGCAATTAACATGCATTCACCTCCTGCAGAGCATAACAATCAGGACACAAAACCCTGGCTGATTTTTCCTTACCTAAACTGGGGCCAATTCAATTGACAGATCAGCTAACCGAGCGCAGAAATAAAGATTGACCTTACTGGAACTTTAGTCTTCCATTCTGACTAAACATACAATGGATTCATCACTATCATCATTTTCTGTGAATATGTAAGGACAATGTTTTGTTGTAAATATCGATTAATTTTGTAACAAAATAGAATATTTTCTTGCGTTACTGTCTCATATTTGTGGCAGCGCATTTTGAATAATAATTCTTGCATTTGATATAGTGCTTGATATAGTGTACCGAATGTAAAGATTATCATTATTGTCATTATGTCATTGATATGTCTCAAAACCAGACTGACTGCAAAATGTAGTAATTGTGTATTTGAAGGCAGAAAGCATGCACAAATGGATTAGTAATTTATACTAAAATGTGACGCTAGAAGAAACAGCTGAATAAACAGTGCATGGCAAACAAAGATAAATTGAAAAGTGACAAATACTGGAAATCTGATAAGAATAGAAAATGGTAAAAGTGCATCAGCTTTTGAAAGGGAAAGATCAGTTAACACTTTGGGTGTGACTCTTCATCAGAACAGGAACAATCATGCTGGAGAAGCCCCTGTGTAAGATTGAGGAGGGAAAAGTAAAAGCAAACTAAGTCATTGGGAGGAAAGTGAATTGATTGTCTATTTTGTGGGTGAAACGGTTTATAACAACAACATTTGTATAACATTTGCATTGATATAGCAACCTCACACAGGATAGCGTACCAGAGTACTTTACAGTGATGGACCATCAAGCCATCAAACATGCCGGGGGGCGGGGGGCAGGGGCGGGGGAGGTAACCATAGGCACGGTCGAATAGGAAGGTCTTCAGGCGTGAATTGAAGATGGGAAGTAAGCAGGATGGAGTGGTGGGGTTGTGCCAGGGCATGAAGAGATGTCAAAATGAGTGTGAGGATCTTGAAATCAATCTGTTTGGTGATTGATTTCGGGAGCCAGTGGAGCCTGTCTAGAACTGGTGTGTTGGGAGTACGGAGTTTAGTATGGATGAGTATGTGGGTGGCGGAGTTTTGGATAAGTTGGATTTTGTGGATGGTGGAGCTGAAGAGACCGGCAGGGGGCATTTACAACTCTGTCTCTATTTTATGTAAACACTGTGCACAATGACCTAGATATTTCACATTTTCCTAATTTTTTTAAAGCATTTCCATTCACCTGGAAATATGAGTAGGCCAATCTTGCAATGCATGGTGATGCATTTAAGAGTGTGTTGAGCATGTTTTACACAGCTCATCAACTTTGGGCAGAGAAAAGGGAGTGATCTTTGTCCATGTTCATTCAGATCAACATATCCAGATACTCCCAGAGTAGTCAAAACATAACATGGACATTACATGCTGATGGATTGCCTCTTGTCCTGTCAAATTGGACACAAAAAGATGTGAAGTGGAAGAATACACAGCCTCACCATGAACTTCAGCAATGTTCACCTGCCAATATTCCAGTTCCTTTACTGATCTATCATTTAAATTCTAACAATAGATTATAAAGAGCCATAGAGGAGAATAACAGTGCTATCAGAGTATTTACCAGAGTTGACATGTTTATTAGAATATACTGGATATAAATTTTATGTACCAGCAATTACTGAGCAATTACCGCTTTTTGTGAGGTGAAAATCAATAATTTATAATTTGTTTTGCCATAAATGCATTCTGTTCTAAATTAAGGTCAAAATCAGACAAAACACTTTGCTTAGTTTTCAAACATGGATGTCAATATTAATTGTACAAGGTCCAAAATGTACCTTTTAATTGATTTGTACATTTCAAATACTATAAACACATATTTGGTGCTCATTTAATAAAATAATAATAATTCCTTAAACTTTGGCTTTCATAGCACCTTTCGTGTCGCAAGGACATCTCAAAGTGCTTCGCAGGATTTTCTGTAAAGTATATTGATTGTATATTTTATATGAGACCATTTACTATCACACAGAAATTTGCAGTTCAGACTTTAAGGGTATGTTGGGTGGTGTTAATCTTTCAAATAGGGTGACTTAATGCAATCGAGTAAAAAGGGATTTTGAGAGATGAAAGGGAAAAAGTTGGCAGGATAAGAACAGGTCTTTACAATTTTTTCGTATTACGAATGTGTTCAGTAATCTAACATAAATTAATATTATAGTATTATCACCATTCCAATGTTGGAGTTACTTTAATGCTGTAATATTAAGAGTTTTTGATACCAACAATGTTTGAGCTAAAAATTAACAAAGCCCATCGATGTATGCTCACAATGCAATGGTTAAGGCATGATGTTAGGGCACGGGTAGAGAAAATCTTACTTAACTAAATATGTGTGCACATAGTTTATTTTTCAGCCAGAATCAAGACTTAACTCATTACTTTAACTGATTTCACTGTGGTCCAGTCTGACTGATTAATATTCTGTTGCTGAACACTTAAATATACTTCACAAAGTGCTGCATAAAGGAAAGTTAACAACAACAAGATTACATTTGTATAGCGCCTTTCACGTCGGGAGGATGTCCCAAAGTGGTGGACAGAGTAAAGCATTTCAGACCCGAGCTGGGGTCAGGGTGGGGAAGGGAGGGGAGGGGAAGGGGGGTGGCCGATGGCGTGGTTGAAGAGGAGGGTCTTGAGTCGGGATGAAGGAGGCTAAGGAGGGGACGAGGCGGAGTGATTGGGGGATGGAATTCCAGAGATTGGGGGCAGAATGGCTGAAGGCTCTCCCACCAATGGTGGGGCGGGGGGTCGAGGGACGTGGAGCAGGTCGGAGCCGGCTGAGCGGAGGGAACGGGCGGGTTGGTAGGGGTTAGGAGGTCACAGAGGTAGGATGGAGTGAGGCCATGGAGGGCTTTGTATGTGAGGACCAGTACTTGAACTGGATCCTCTGAAGGATAGGGAGTCAATGGAGTCAGGCGAGAGTGGTGGAGTCGGGCGATGTTACGGAAGTGAGGGAAGGCAGAGCGGGTCATGGCTTGAATGTGGGGGAGAAAAGACAGTTGAGGGACGAACAAGACACCTAGGTTCGTGACTGGCAGGTGAGTTGTAGTGTGCAAACATGGAGGTTGATGCTGCCAGAGCCTGAGGTGCTGAGGCGCTGGTGCGAGCCAAACAGGAGGGCCTCAGTCTTGTTCACATTCAACTGTAGGAAAGTTGCCCTCATCCAGGACTTGATGTCTGACGGGCAGTCTGTCAGGACAGCAGTGGTCCTGGAGTTGAGGGTGGAGGCAGAAAGATAGAGTTGGGTGTCATCTACATACGTGTGGAAGTTGACCCTATGTCTGCGGATGAAGTTAAAGTGGATAAATTCATCTACTTTTACAAATGACATTAATATTTAAATACCTGAGCAGTTATCTGATTCCATACCCCTTCACTTACTTGTCCTACATGAACCATATGAAAACCCAGCACATAGTTAGTTAACTAATCAGACACAAACTATTTATAATAATAATCCTTGCATTTGATATAGCGCTTTTCATGTCGGGAGGATGTCCCAAAGCGCTTCACAGAACACACTGTAAAGTGAATTGACTGTATATTTGTGGGCGAACGCGGCAGCCAATTGCACACAGCAATGTCCCACAAACATTCGTAGACTGAAAATTGAAAATGACCAATTTATTATTGTTTTTGGTTTTGGAGGGATTATTATTATTTATGTAATTAATTCTGAATGCACGAAGCATTCGGAATAAGATAGATGAATTAAAGGCACGGAAAGATGCAAATAGGTATGATCTAGTAGCCATTACTGAGACATGGTTACAGGGAGATCTAGGGTGGGAGTTAAATATTCTGGGGTTTTCAGTTTATAGGAAGGATAGACAATGTGGAAAATGAGGTGGGGGGGTAGCCTTGTTAATGAAGGATGGAATAAAAACAGTAGAGAGGAAAGATTTCAAATCAGATAACCAGGATGTAGAGCTATATCAAATGCAAGGATTATTATTATTAGATGGTATGGGTAGAATTACAATAATAATAATAATAATAATAATCCTTGCATTTGATATAGCGCTTTTCACGTCGGGAGGACGTCCCAAAGTGCTTCACAGAACACACTGTAAAGTGAATTGACTGTATATTTGTGGGCGAACGCGGCAGCCAATTGTGCACAGCAATGTCCCACAAACAGTCGTAGATTGAAAATGACCGATTTATTATTGTTTTTTTTTTTTGGAGGGATTATTATTAAATGATAGCATTTAGTATTAAGTTAGAGAGCGATGTAGTCAAATCCAAAGCAAAGGTCTTAAATTTAAATAAAGCTAACTTTGCAGGTATGAGGGAAGAATTAGTTAAAATAGACTGGGGAATTAGATTAATGGACATGACAATAGAGCAACAATGGCAAACGTTTAAAGATGTAGTGCAAAATTCTCAGCGGTCACATATTTCCTTGAGGAATAAGAGTACCACAGGGAAAGCAGTTCATCCGTGGCTAACTAGAGCAGTTAGAGAAAGTATAAAACTAAAAGAAAAGGCCTATAAAACTGCCAAAAAGAATAGCAAACCTGAGGACTGAGAGTGTTTTAGGGACCAACAAAGGAAAACCAAAAAGCTCATTAAGAGTGAGAAAATGGATTATGAGGGCAAGCTAGCTAGGAACATTAAGACAGATTGTAAGAGTTTTTATGAATACATTAAGAGGAATAGACTAGCAAAAATAAATGTGGGTCCATTACAGGCAGAGACAGGAGGAATTATAATGGGGGATAAGGCAGAGACCCTAAATAGATACTTTGCTTCTGTCTTCACAATAGAAGGCACAAGAAGTTTACCAGAAATAGAAATGAACCAAGGGGCTAATGATAGGGAGCAACTTAGGGAAATTTACATTAGCAAAGAATTGGTGCTAGGGAAATTGTTGGCATTAAAAATTGACAAGTCCCCTGGACCTGATGGTCTGCATTCTAGGGTATTAAAAGAGGTAGCTCATGAGATAGTGGAGGCCTTGTGTCTGATCTTCCAAAATTCTTTGGATTCTGGAACAGTTCCCATTGATTGGAAGATCGCAAACATCACACCACTGTTAAAGAAGATTGGGAGAGAAAAGATGGGGAACTATAGACCAGTTAATCTAACATCGGTGGTAGGGAAAATTCTAGAATCCTTAATTAAAGATATCATAGTGGGATACTTAGAAGATCACAATATGATTAGACAGAGTAAACATGGCTTTACAAAAGGGAAGTCATGCTTAACAAATCTTTTAGATTTTTTTGAGGACATATCAAGTAGATTAGATAGGGGGGAATCGGTGGATGTAGTGTATTTGGATTTCCAAAAGGCATTTGATAAGGTGCCGTATAAAAGGTTGATCCACAAGGTTAGGGCCCATGGAATTAAGGGGAATATATTAGCATGGATTGAAGAATGGCTGACGGGAAGAAAACAAAGAGTAGGGATAAATGGATCCTTCTCAGATTGGCGGGATGTGACTAGTGGAGTGCCACAAGGATCAGTGTTGGGCCTCAACTATTTACAATCTACATCAATGATCTAGATGAGGACATCAATCTTAATATATCGAAATTGGCGGATGACACTACAACAAGAACAACAAGATTTCATTGAAAGAGCGCATTTCACGTCGGGAGGACATCCCAAGGCACTGGATAGTTGGGTCGGGACCCGAGCAGGGGGGAAATGGTCAGGGGAGGGAAGGGAGGGAGCGAGGAGGGGGTATCGAATGCGGCCGATAGGTCGAGGAGGACGAGGAGGCAGAGGGAGCCCTGGTCACAGATGGTCAAGATGTCATTAGTGACCTTGACCAGGGCAGCATGGAAACCCGACTGAAGGGGTTCGAATAATGCATGGGTGGAGAGGAAAGAGCGCAGCTGGGAGGCGACAACGCTTTCAAGGACCTTGGACAGGAAGGGAAGGTTGGAGATGGGCCGGTAGCTTGATAGCTGCGATGCATCAAGGGAGGGTTTTTTCAAAGTGGGAGTGATGGTGGCAGTTTTTAGGGGAATGGGAACAGAGCCAGAGGAGAGGGACAGGTTGATGATGTCTGTGAGAAGTGGGGCAAGGAGGTTGAGCTGGGAGATAAGGAGTGGAGTGGGGATGGGGTCAAGGGAGCAGGTGGTGGGTTTTAGGGACAGGATGAGGTTGGTGACAGAGGTTGGGGAAACGGGTTCGAAGGTGTGTAGGGGAGGACGGGTAGGAGTCGGAGTGTGGGAGGGAAGGGGTGGGGGGTGGGTGGAAGTTGGAGGGGCAGTGACCGCGGAGCAGATTCCCTTGATTTTGGATTGAAGGAAATCCAGCATCTCCTCGCAGTGAAGGTTAGAGGGGATGACCTGTGCGGGGTGGCGGGGGGGACGGAGGAGTCGGGATGTGGTAGAGAACAGGAACCTGGGGTTAATCTTCGCCTCCAGGATTATCCTGGAGTAGAAGGACGACTTGGCTGAGGCTAGAGTGGAGTGGTAGATTTTGAGGAGGTCCAGCCAGATTTGACGGTGGACCGTTAGGCCAGATTTGAGGCAGGTGCGTTCATCGGCCCGCACCTGGCTCTTCAGTGAGCGGAGGTGGGTGGTGAACCAGGGGGAGCAGCGAGAGTAAGAGACAGTACGGGAGGTGATGGGGGCAAGAGTGTCGAGTGTGGAGGAGAGGATGTTGTGGAGGAGGGTGAGAGCAGAAGAGGGATCAGTGAGGGATGAAGGCCAGAGGGAGAGGAGTTCAGAGGACTCCAAGGCAGCGGTTAGGGATCGTGTGGGTAACTTCTTCCAGGGGCGGTAGAAAATGTTGGTGGGTCTGGTGGAGATGGGGAGGGGGGTGGAGGTGGTGAAGGAGATGAAGTAGTGGTCAGAGATGGCCTTGTCGGTAATGGTGACATCCGAGACACTGAGGCCCCGGGTGATCACCAAATCGAGTGGGTGGCCGTGACTGTGAGTGGCGGAGTTGATGTGGAGGGAAAGGTTGAGCGAGGAGAGTAGGGAGGAGAAGTCTGAGGAGATGGAGCAGGAGGGGGTGAAGTGCAGGTTGAAGTCGCCCAGGATGATGAGGCGATCAGAGCAGAGGCAGAGAGATGGAAATATCGGAGATGAAGGTGGGAGAGGTTTTAGGGGGCCGGTAGACGAGGAGGATTTTGAGTGAACTAGGAGCGAGAGTAAACACCGAGGATGACATTAAAAAAATGCAACGAGATATAAATAGGCTAGGTGAGATGGCAAATAGGTGGCAGATGAAGTATAATGTAGGGAAGTGTGAAGTCATTCACCTCGGTGGCAAAAACAGTAGAGAAGATTATTTTTTAGAAGGGGAGAAACTAGATAGTGTTAGCGTTCAGAGGGACTTGGGTGTCCTTGTACACCAGTCACAAAAAGTTAGTTTGCAGGTACAGCAAGCAATTAGGAAGGCTAACTGTATGTTGGCATTTGTTACAAAAGGGTTAGAATATAAGAGTAGAGACGTTTTGCTGCAACTGTATAGGGCCCTGGTGAGACCGCACCTAGAGTACTGGGTGCAGTTTTAATAATAATACTACTAATAATAATCCTTGCATTTGATATAGCACTTTTCACGTCTTCTAGACGTCCCAAAGCGCTTCACAGAATATACTGTAAAGTGAATTGACTGTATATTTGTGGGCGAACGCGGCAGCCAATTGCGCACAGCAATGTCCCACAAACAGTCATGGATTGAAAATGACCAATTTATTATTGTTTTTTTTTTTGGAGGGATTATTATTAGGGGTGTGGAGTAAGGAAACTTGCCCAAGGTTTCGCCCTGCCTGGAATTGAACTCAGGTCTCTCGCTTGCAAAGGGAGGGCTCTAACCACTGAGCTACAGGACTCCACATTTAAGTTTTGGTCTCCTTATTTAAGAAAGGATGTACTCGCCTTGGAGGGGGTACAATGTAGATTCATTAGGTTCATACCAGGGATGAAGGGGATGAGTTATGAGGATAGGTTGAGCAATTAGAATATAGAAGAATGAGAGGTGATCTTATAGAAACCTACATGATTATTAAGGGGCACGACAAAATAGATAGTGGGAGACTTTTTCCCCTGGTTGGAGAAACTATAACCAGGGGTCACAGTCTTAAAATTAGGGGTAAGCCTAATGAGGGAAAACTTCTTCACTCAGAGGGTAGTGAATTTATGGAATTCTCTACCCCAAAGGGCTGTAGATACTCAGTCCTTAAACATATTCAAGACTGAGATTGATAGATTTCTTGTGGATAAAGGGATTAAGGGATATGGGGATAAGGCGGGTAGGTGGAGTTAGAATAGATCAGCCATGATCTTATTGAATGGCGGGGCAGACTCGAGGGGCTGAATGGCCTACTCCTGCTCCTAATTCTTATGTTCTTATATCCCTTCACTTACTTGTCCTACATGAACCATATGAAAACCCAGCACATAGTTAATTAACTAATCAGACACAAACTATATGTAATTAATTTATCGTTATAAATTTTAAATCTCAATTCAGTCTCAGTTCTGTGCCTTCTTCATCAATCTTAAATTTTCTTGTGGCGTGTCCTCCAACTATAGCAAAAGGCCGTGGAAAACCTCCTTCATCTCCTCCTCTCCCCCACCCCTCCTGAGATAGTCATGTACGAATAGTAAGTAGTACAATAGTGATAGTAAATGGTCGCATACAAAATATATAGTCAATATACTTTACAATGCCTAAATTCAGTGTACTTTTCTTGCAAACGCAATGTGCTATTGATGCACTGTTACTGTCAGTTAGAGTTTGTCTTTTATGTAAAACAATCATGTGCCACTTGCAAACAATCAAAGAATTTAGGAGGTTTATATAAATGAACAAAACCAAATTAGCCTTTAAGGTTATAACCCTATTATACATTGGTCACAAAAATGCATGAATAAATCAGTAAATGACTTTGAAACATCTTTCTCCCATGAACCTTTGTATAAAAAGGTTTTTCTGTTTACAACTCTGCCTGTTCCTATGTACCACTCCTGTCTAACCAATTGTAGGGTTCACAAGATCACACATGATTAGTTCAGATGAAGAAGGCCCTTCCGCTCATTGAATCTCATTCCTTCAGAATACCCACTCCACCACCTGCTCATCACAGAATCAGAATGCTTTTAAACGAATCCAACACCCTGGCCTCAAGCACCCTTCCAGATAACCTGATCTCTGCGTTAATGACCTACTGGGTAAAAAAATACTTCCTGGTATCTGTCCTTCTGTAAAGAATAGTGACTGTATTCATAGCCAAATGCAGAAGCCAATTTGTACACAGCAAGTTCCCACAAACAGCCATGAGGTGAATGATCAATTTATCTGTAGGATTAATGGCTGGGATACCAGGAGAAACTTGAATAGCTTCTTGTGTTCATACTCAAATGCTATCCTACACTATGAACTCAAAGTTTGATGCAGGGCTTAAACTCACAACCTCATTCAGAGGTAAAAGTTAAATCAGTGCAAGGTATCAAAATGCATGGTTTAACACAAATCTGCTCACGTTGAGGATTAGCTACTTTTCTAACCTCAAATCAAATTACTGTATAAGCATGATAACCCTTCAAGCATAACTTCATATGACCCAAAACTGAATATCATAATGAAAGCTATCAGTGAACACAATTTGCTGGTGAAAGATTAATTCACAAAGTACTGATTACAGAAATTAGTCTTTTATTGAAGTCTACTGATTTATTTTATGGAAGCTACAAGGATCATGAAATACAGCATCAAATTATTTCAATTCATCATGACATCCCAATTTAGCTCCCAAAAAACAGGAATTTGGTGGTGGAAATTCATACATTATTAATCAGCATACTGGCCTCCTTTAATCAAACCTTATTGGAAGTCATTGCATGTTTGTGAATTTATAAAATAATAATCCTTGCATTTGAAATTGCATCTTTCATGTTGGGGAGGGGTAGTTGGGGAACAGGGACACACCATCTCAACGGCTTACTGTAAAGTGTAATTTGGAGGTGAGTGTGCCAGGCATTTGCACACAGCAATTCCCACAATCAGCCATGCAGTGATTGACCAATTTTATCCGTGGGAATGTGGCCAGGACACTGGGAGAAATCCCCTCTCCTGTGTATGAAGTACATTTAATTTACTGTGTTCTGAAGGCTTGGGTTAGGAATCATATCATTATATCAGAATCTTATTGAGGCTAATACTCATATAAGCTAATGAAAATTTGCTCCATATTATAATGTGCCAAGGTTTCTGTTTGGGAGCTGCTTTTTGCTTCCAATATGATTTTATATTCTGTATTCAATGCTTATGCAATTGGTGGACATTGAAAAACCCTGGGGACTGATTCAATTTCTTCTGAGTAATTAACTATTTGTCATTGTTGGGTTCCAAGGTGACGGGACTAAATAATCGAGTATTCTAAGAGTACCGAAGGCTCTAAGTAATGAATGGTTTGGCCTCCATTCCCTTCAAATTCTAAAATGGCCTTCAATAGATGAACTACAGCACCATACTGAATTAAAAAGTTAGATAAATATAAATCATTTTGTTCGCTTTTACATTCAGCTGCATTGGTAAAGGGAGACAAGAAAAAATGTGTGCTGAAGTCAGGCTTTTGAAAATGCACATAGGCAGTGTTGACTTGAGCTTTATGGGAGAGAGCTTTGGGTGGCTTTCTGGTAGGAGGTCCAGAATGATGTGGAGAATCAGTGGTGGGTATGAGTCGTGAATGCAAAATAACCCCCTGATTCCCTGCTGGTTTAAATGTTGCATTCTCTAAATGTCAGTAAAGGAATTAGTTGCATGTTAATAGGGTGTTGTAAGGTTTCTGTAGGATTCTTTATTCTTCAGTCAGTTAATGAATAACCAATTTTATATGTGGCCTTCCCGGTGTTAAATTCTTGCCTACATCAACAGGAAAGTTTTCCATTCTCTAACAAGCAGCCAAAAGTTAACTCATGACTGCACCAAATATTCATATATCATGATAATCATTATTTATTTCATTCTTTCTAATTTATTGTAAACTTGATGTTTGTGTGGCACATAATAGAAGAAGTACAATAATAAATTCTTGCATTTGATATAGCGTCTCAGAGCGCTTCACAGAATGTACTGTAAAGTGAATTGACTGTACATTTTGTAGGTGAAAAATATGGCAGCCAATTGCACACATCAGTGCCCCACAAACAGTTATGGATTGAGGACCAAATTATTATTATTATTATTACTTTTAGAAGGGATTATTACCCCCGGAAAAATGATCCACCAATCGACAAACAACTGAATTCTTACTCATTCCTAGATAAACAGAAATGAGTGGAATAAGGAAACTTGCCTAACAATTCGCGCTGCACGGAATCAAATCCAGGTCCTCTTGCTTGTGAGGCAAGTGCTCTAACCACTATGCTATAGGACTCCACAAGTATGATTAAATGTACATGCTGTGAAGTGTCCAGTATCCTATATTTTCAATTCCTGGAGTGTTCTAGCACGTGTGACAAGCCTTTATCCGCCGCGTCTACAAGTTGATCCAAACATCAATGTTTCTATAGTAAATAAAATAGGAAATCCAATTCTGACTATGATACCTGCTATCCATCAGAAAGAAGAACAGTCATGAACTTGGTATCCTACTTCGAAGGCTGATTCAAACTATTTTTCAAGTATTTATAGATCCATGTTTAGATTGGTACAAGTGATATTTTTAGATCAGTGACAAATTAGTACAGAAATTCCAATACACAACATGCTTTCCTGTTGAATACATCTTGTCCTGGACCTAAGAGATACAGTCTTTACCTTGTGACCTTTTGTGTAACTCTCAGATGACACCATCAGATTAAAATGTCACAGATGAGTTGAGTGTACATTTGTCATAATAATTGTGCAGGCCATAAATAAACAGCAGGACTAGCAATGTATGATGAAATGCTATAAACATGACCTATTGCTGAAATAAGTCTGCCAGTAGTCAATGAACATAAAATAAATGACATTACAATTATTAAAGAAGACTTTGGTTGCTGGAAGTGAAAAGGAAGATATTTAATAGAAAACAGCAGAGATTCTGCTCCCAAAAGAAAAAAATGGTAATGAAAAATTTACCAGAACTCGATTTGAGATGCATGAAATTATGTTATATAATATATGCATGAAAATGCACAAAGGGAAACATGAATGGAATTGTCTGACTCGCATCTGTAAGAATGCTAAAGATAGGACTGTGCTTGAGGCATTTCCAGGCTGCAGTGTCTATCCTTATTTCTGAGTTGCAATATCTATCATCATTTCTAGACTGGTAATGTCTTGCTACATTCCTAGACTATAACATCTATCCTCTTTCCTTGACTGCGATGTTTATCCTCATTGATAGACTATCATACCTACTCTCGTGCCTAGATTGTCTATCTTCATTGTTAGACTAATGTCTATCCTCATTCCTAGACTATAAAATCCATCCTCATTCCTAGACTGTGGAGTCCTGTAGCTTTGTGGTTAGAGCACTCGCCTTGCAAGCGAGAGGACCTGGGTTCAATTCTTGGGCAGGGCGAAGTTTCCTTACTCCACATGCCTCTGTTTACCTAACAGGAAGTTGGAACCCTGTTGTTAGTTGATTGGCGGATCGCTTTTCTTGGGGGGGTATTAATTCTTTTTTAAAAAAATTGTTTTCACTCAATCCACAACTGTTTATGGGACACTGCTGTGTACAATTGGCTGCCGCATTTCGTTCACAAAATATCCAGTCAATTCACTTTAGAGTATATTCTGTGAAGAGCTTTGAGATGTCTCAAAGACATGATGAGGTGCTGTAACAAATGCAAGGATTATTATTTTTATTATTATTATTACCGTCATGTCTATCCTCATTCCTAAACTATAAGTCCATCCTCATTCCTAGATTGTTATCTATTCTCATTTCTACTATGTCCAATCTCATTTCCAGAGCAAACAAGAGGATAACATTTTAAATTTTTGTGTTTGTTCCATTCCTAAAAATTGAATATGTTTGAAATAAAGTGGGGAAATGTTAAGATTGGATGTGCTTGTCTGGGATCTTGCGTTTCTAAAAATTTACCTCATTTTGAAGATAACAATCTTTGAATTTGATATAATTCCTGTCATGTTGGGAGGGCATCTCAAAGTGTTTCACGGTATTTTACTCTAAAGCGTAGTGCCTGTGTATTTTGTAGGGAAACACAATTCTTTCTCCCCCCCAGATCTTTGCATCTCCCCATCCTTTTGTATGAGTCTCCAGTCTTGGGTATCTTCAACGTCTTTGTGTCTTTCCAAAGAAGAGCATGAGAATGTACTACAGTATCCCCAAAGGTCAAGTCAAAGTTTTATAAAAATAGATTTTACGTGCTCTGAATTACAACAATGTTTATTTTGTGATTAGCCTTATTTTATTATTAGCCTATATAGTATGCTTTATGTGCAGCAGCATTTGTCTGTCAGTACCGAGACATGAGTAATATCTAAGCACGTAAAATAAAATCTCCAGCATATCCTATTGAAACATTTTTTTCTCCCCATAGATGGAGGTATTTTTTCACATGCTTAGATATTACTCATGTCTAGGTACACTTAAGGCTAGGGAAAGCTGAAACTAGGAGCTCCCAGTGAATGGTGAATGTCAGCTGGATAGTCTCCATAGAGAACTTTCGTCTGTTTACTGTTTGTGAGCCCAGCTAAAACTGCACAGCTTGCCATTAATATCGCTGTCTGCCAAGCTTTCTCGCTGCTTGTCCAGCTAGGACCACCCAACCCGTTAACAGGAGCTGAGTGGGATGACTCCCTGCCCCCAGTGACTGGGCTACACTGCCAAGGCCTGCTGATGAAAGACAGACCTAGAGCTAACTTTTATACAAGATAAAATAACATAATTTAAAGAACATGATACTTTCTATTAGATTATTTGAAGTCAAATGGGATTGGAAATCATTACTATCTGCCAAATGAACACAATAATAACAACCAGCAGATAACTCAGCAGGACAATCTGACATTTACGTCCATTTTGCTGTTGAATTTTGATGTTCCACGCTCCACTTTATTGAGTTTCACAGCAGACATGATTCAATACGTCTTACAGGTTTCATTACACTTGTGACTCTTTAGGGAATAGCTTTGAACGAATATGAAAAATCACTTTCATTTGATATAGGGCCTTATCATGTCATCAAGATAGCTTAAAGCGCTTCAAAGGATTTTAGTGACTGTGTATTTGTAGGCGAACGCTTCAGCCAATTTTCATACTGCAATGTCCAACAAACAGCCATGAAGTGAATGACCAATTTTATTTGGGGGATTGTTGGCCAGGACATGGAGAGAAATTCACCTATTTTTTCGAACAGTGCCATGGGATCTTTAACGTCTTCCTGAATAGTCAGATGGGACATTGGTTTAACGTCTCATCCAAAAGATCTCCTCTAACATCCTCTAACAATGCAGTACATCCCCAGCACTGCACTTGAGTATCAGCCTAGACTGTGAGTTCAAAGTCCCAACATGGGGCTTGAACTCACAACCTTTTGAATCAGAGGCAAGAGTACTATCAACTGAGCCAAGCAAACTAAGACATATCTATTATGTGCTATTATAGATATTATATATATCTATATCAAATGCAAGGATTATTATTACATTCCAAAAATAAAACACTCAATCACAACACTCATGTTTGAATTGATCTCATGGTAAATTTTATCCACCATTGCTCCAAACAAAATGTTTCAATTTTGCTTCCAATTGCATCAATAGCAAATTCCAATGCAATCATTTGTAAACGTTTGCTGCTTGAACAAGATCCTAATTGCAAGGAAAAATTACAGTGCACTGATGTGGAATAAATCAAATATATTTCATAAATCATGACACATTGCTTTGCTATTACATTAAAGCTGTTGCAATTTATTTATTAGCCTCTCACTTTTTGGCTAACTTCACACACATGCTGAAGAGCAACTGCATTGTCTCAGTGAGCATAGCCCACAGTCAACTCTACCCCAGAGCATTCCTTGAAGTTGTTCATTAGGTCAATCAAGTACAACCAGCAAGTATCTCCAGGATACTGTGACCCTGTGTCTGCACGATCAATCAGATGTTACATTTGATAAAGGACATAAACATAAACTGTGGTCCCATATCAATATTATATTATTATTATTATTAATGCTCTATGGCATGGCTGACCTTATTGCCAAGCACAGAGCAAGAAAACCCCATGTAGAGCTATTTGTATATTAATGAATTCAACATTATAGGCAATAATAATTACTGTCCATTGGGGCAATAGTTGAAATTTTACACCATTGTTGGTGAGCATTCTCAAGTCAGTTACAACACAAGCCAAATAGGCAACACAAATAATAATAATAATAATCCTTGCTTTGATATATGGCCTTATCATGTCTTCGAGACATCTAAAAGCGCTTCATAGAATATACTGTAAAGTGAATTGACTGTATATTTTGTGGTTGAAACCAGCAAGAAATTGTGCACAGCAGTGACCCACAAACAGCCGTGGATTGAGTGACCAAATTTTTATTATTATTTTATTTTTATTTTTTTGAAACAGTTATTACCATGGATTGAGTGACCAAATTATTGTTTAAAAAAAAGAGATTATTACCCCAGGAAAGCAATCTGCCAATCGACTAACAACCGGGTCCCTCCTTACTGCTAGGTGAACAGAGGCGTGTGGAGTAAGGAAACTTGCCCAACGTTTCACCCTGCTGGGAATCAAACCCAGGTCCTCTTGCTTTTGAGGCAAGTGCTCCAACCATTAAGCTATAAGACTCCAATTGTTTACAAAATATGTTTGGACTGTATACAAAATATAATTCAGAGTGATTTAAAGAATATTTTAACAATCTACCTTCATTACAGCAATCTTCTGGAACCAAGTGTCTCCCTCCACATTATTAACACATGCACATGACAGCTGAGAGGGCTGAGAAAAACATGTCCGAACATCATATTTTACTGTGGGTTATTATTACTGTGTGATGCACGCAGATGCATTCTTGCTAGAGAATCTGGCCAACTGGTAGGCAGTGAAGGGCCAACAGCTGTCTGGTCAAAGTATTCAAAATTGTTACGGGAAGGAAAGATTTCTATAGAAAGCACCACATTTTTCAAGCAATACATTTGATTTATACTGTACATTCTTCTTCTTATTATTAATAATATTAATAGATTATTATTACATTCTGGCTGTGGCATTGTAAAGCCAATAACAATAGTAGAAATACACTTGTGTTGTGTTAAGCGTATTGCTAAGTGGCTTTCACTTGTCCAATGTACACAAAATATGCGAAGCTCAATTCAAATAGTGAGAATGATGGAAACCAGCCATAAGAAATATGACTCAGGACCACTTTAATAAACATTGTTATAAATAATTCAGACAAACATTAATATGCTTTTATTTATAACTATATTTTCCATTTCAGCTAATTTCATTAACATTTTATTCTGAGGTGAGTGTTGGAAGGGTTACTGAGCCCACCAGTTTGAAGGAGCTGAATTAATGTATACATTTGATGCTTAATCATCCTTGAATTTAGTTCATTCTTTGCTAATGGAAAACCGAGTCTCTAATAATCAGCTTCAATAACTCCCTCAAGCCATTACTCCAGAGATATCATGAGCAATCAGTTTGGAGAAGACAGAAATATATGGCAGAAAACAAAATGAACTTAATTTTAACCCTTAGATTTTTGGTGGCAACAGGGAAATGGCAATTACCATAGGCCAGCTTTTTTTTCAACTCACACATTGTGATGTAAAATAAAGACCATGTCACAGTATAAACCTATTGAAATATTAGGATCAACTATCTCTGAGGCAAACCTTCAGAGATCAAACACAGATCCAACACCATATGGTCAGTGAATTAAATCATACTCAGCACTAGAGTGCCCAGAATCAAACACATTACGCATTACACACTCACTGCTAACTCCAAAAGACTTTACATAGATATGTACAATGTCTGCATCTGTGTGTACAGGCCAAAGTTTCTTCTTTAAGAAGTGCATGAATTATGATATATTCATCTAATTTGTTCTTTGGGATAAAGTTTGCAACATTGCAAAACAATATCTAGTGGTGAATGCTGGGAGAAGTGTGTTACCACCTAGTGAGGAATAATTAATGCCAGTAATAAATTTGAAACACTGCAAATTTTATCCCAGTGTTTGCATTGTTAACTTTAAGAATAGATTTGAGTGTCAGTTCTCTTTACTGCATGTTTGGTTGGGGAAATGCATAACAAATTATTTTGTGTGGGAGAGATACGCCCGATAAACAGTGTTTAATTTTGGTAATTTTAACCTGAACTCTGTCAAGGTAATGTAAGTTTAATTGTGACTTCCAGAATCATAGAAATTTACAAGGCAAAAGGAAATCATTCAGCAATGGCTCTCAGAGCAAGCTGTTCTTTCAATCCCACTGCCCTATCCCCATATCCCTTCAATCCTTTAACTTTCATATACCTGATGGCTTGCACATTGATATTATGTGTTTTATATAACAAGTCATAAGCTACAGAAAAGGCAGCAAATTGTTTAACGCAGACAGTACGCTTTATACATTTATGGTGAATCATTTCTCTTTCATGCACTAGAGATAATAAATGCTGGTTTAAAGTTAATTAAGGGATAGGTAATAAGCTGTCTTTGTGAAATAAACTGCCCAGAAATAATCACACAAATGCTTTGCAGTGCTTAAGATTTGTCCTCTCAAGTTTCAATCAATACCATTATAAATTACACTGCAATATGTCACGGATGATACACTAGATAAATTGTCATGTAGGACAGTATTAATTGAATTATTGATTCTTTTCAATGGCTCTTTGTTGCGAAGTCTAGAAAAAGTCTGGTTGAACAGTATGCACGTAGCCTTAGATTAGGAATTCTAATTAGATTTAGTGCCAAATTACAGTCTTGGGTACTAAAATAGCACCCCTGCCACCCTCTTCAACTCCCCCTCTTCCATGCTCCCCAGGCCCCATCTCAGGTGCTGTGTAAAACACTACAAGACATCCTCCAGACATAAGTGATGCTAAATTAATGCAAATAGTATTTTGTATTGCATATATTGTATCGTATTACATTGTGTTGTATTGTATATATTGTTTAGAGTCCATTTGAACAGAGCTAAAGTAACAGAGGCAGGAGGAACCTTTCGAGTTTTTATTAGATCATAGCAGATCTTTTAATCTAATTTCCCTGATTTTTTTCTATATCCCTCAATATGCTTTAAGCGCTCTGAGACACTGTCAAGCATGAAGGGCACTATATAAATGCAAGTTATTGTTGCTTACTTTCCGAGTATCCATATATCTTCCCTTTTAATCTTAACGTTCAATAATTTATTTTCCAAATTATAAAATAATTTATCTTCCAGATGTTTGCACAAGACACTTTAATAAATTCAACTTGTATCTATGTTAAAGGCAAAGGTAAACAATTCATGAAGAAACTCAGGATTTATTCTCAGTAATAAATCACAATCAAAATATTTCAAGACTTGAATTGATGCTTGTGAGGAAACCTTGAGTTACACTGAATGTTCACTCGTGCCGTCTACTCTGTCTGTGATTACTTTTCAGGCAACATTGATTTGTAACATAAACTTGCACCCAGCTGCAGAAATTACACATGCACGGGCTCAAGAAATATCTTAGGAGCAGGCAAGATTGGTGGAAATCACTGGAATGTTGGGGTAACAATATACCTGCAAGGGAGAGAGCAAGTCTGAGGGAAAGCAGGAGACTCTTCAGTGAAGTTTGACCTATTTTATTGTTCAAGAACATACGTAGGTGTCTGCTTGGCTCTGTTGGTAGCACTGTCGCCTTTGAATCACAAGGTCGTGGGTTCATGGCCCATGTTGAGCCTTTGAACTTGTAGTTTAGACTGATACTTCAGAGCTGGGGATGGGATATGCTGGATTGTCATAGGTTGTGTTCTTTGCTAAACCAAGGTACTGACTGCAGGTGGAAGTTAAATATGACATTGCACTACTTGAATTTCTCCTGGTGCCTAGTCCAACAATTCCCTAGATAAAATTTGGTCATTCACTTGGCTGTTTGTGGGATATTATTGTGCACAAATTGGCTGCTGAATTTGCCTACATAGAGAGTAAAATCCTGTAAAGCAGTTTCAGACATCTCAATAACACAATAAGGTGCTATAGCAAATGCAAGGATTATTATTAGTATATTAAAATATATGAGGAAAAGGCCGGGAATCAAAGAGTTAATAGAAGTAAAGCATTGTTATTGACTTAATTGCAGAACAAACTCAATAAGCCTAATGTTCTGAGTTTTTCTTGTTGATGAACAATTTGCTTCCTGATCAAACACAGGTTTTTCTTTGAACTCTCCTGGAATGTCTCCAGATTGTTAAATCTACCAGAAGCCATTTTACTCTGCGACGGGGCTAGGGAGAGGCACAGAATACTGGCTTTTTCTAGCCATCCTTTGGATAATTAGGCACTTAGGGACATCTCTGGGATAATAATCTCTTAGGATTTAATGCAAAGTTATTTCATTATTTTCATGCCAATTAACTTATTTGTATTCTAAATCATTTAACCAGTTATGTTAAATAGGCAACTTCACAGAAAACGATTTGCACTTGAGCAACTCATACAATGGAGTCCTGTAGCTCAGGGGAGTCCTGTAGCTCAGTGGTTAGAGCACTGGCTTTGCAAGCAAGAGACCTGAGTTCAATTCCAGGCAGGGCGAACCCAAGTTTCCTTACTCCACACACCTAATAATAATCCCTCCAAAATCAAAAACAATAATAAAAATTGGTCATTTTCAATCTACGACTGTTTGTGGGACATTACTGTGCGCAATTGGCTGCCGCGTTCGCCCACAAATATACAGTCAATTCACCTTACAGTGTGTTCTGTGATGCGCTTTGGGACATCCTCCCGATGTGAAAAGCGCTATATCAAATGCAAGGATTATTATTATTATTAACTTGTTGAACACTCATCTACAATATTGAGGATCAAGATAATGAACCCTTCCTCAAGGAGAATGGAAGCCTTCTTCATCATCTGAATATGCACCAGGTCCAACACTCGCATTGAAATCGTGGAGAATCCTTCCAAATGCTCCCTTTTTTTAAAGACAATTTTGCTGTCATGATGTTATGATGATGGGCGATGCCTGTCACAATTTCCTTATCCACACTGTGTATGTAAGGCAGAGGTGCTGAGTACCTGAGCAATTTTTTTTTCTGACTCCACGACATTCATCTATGCACTCTCTGAAAGGGTCTGAGGGTTAATTGAAAGGGATGTGGAGTCCAAAATGATTGGTTTGGATGAAGTCCTGAAGACTGGTTAGGATTGCACCCTGAGCAATCTGAGCAGATTATGACACAGACAAAGAAGAAATGGGATGCTGCCTAATTCGAAATACTCCACTATGGTCCATAGTAGGCATTGTGGATTTCGGTGGAATCTGTCCTAAGTCTCATTTATCTCATGAAATCAACCATTTGGATTCCAGCCAGCAATTACGTCTTATACAACAATAACAACAAATTGCATTTATACAGCACCTTTCATGTCAAGAGGGAACGACAGGTTGGGTATATGGGATATCCATGTGGCCTCCACTTGTTTCTATATTGTCCACTGTCAAGGGTTGATTAAGCTCTTCCGCCTGCATGTCATTAGTTGCAACTAAGGAAGAAAATGATCCGACAAGTTCCAGAAACCCTTTTGGAATGGGTATTGTGAAATCCAAAAGAATAGCTCCACTGCTAGCCCAGGGAAACTCAGGGCCACCAGCCAACAAAGATGACCCGTCTTATACTTACTCAGTGGTTGCCAATCTCCTCATTTTTGCCTTGCTCTGATTTAGACTACTATAAGCCTATCAGAGTTAAAATAGGTCTAATAACTATTATAGTGGGCTTTTGAGGAAATAATGGACCTTGAAAGAGGTGAGGGAGACGGCAAGTCAAAAGGAAAGCAGGGGAAACTTTGTCAAAGTTTGACCCATTTTATTGTTAAAAACACAGAAACGTTTTTGTGTCTTTGTTCCCTTGATTCAAGAAGGCTCGCTTCTGAATCACAAGGTTGCAGGTTCATTCCTCATGTTAGGATTTTGAACTCATAGTCTAGACTGATGTTCAGAGCTGGGGATGGGATATGCTGTATTGTCGGAGGTTGTGTCCTTTGTTAAGACAAGGTACTGTCTGCAGGTGGACATTAGAGATGTCATTGACTACTCGAAAAGAGAAAGGAGTTTGTCCTGGTGTGTTGGCCAACAATTTCCCAGATAAAACTCGGTCATTCACTTCATGGCTGTTTGTGGAACATTTCAGTGCACAAATTTGCTGCGGAATTTGCCTGCAAATAATATTAATTCTGGTGTCTTTCTCCTAGCTGTAACAAGTCAGATGCCATTGATGACAAAAATACAGGGGCTATGATTTACGGAATGAATGATAGCCAGTGTTATCTCTTTTGAATTTGATGCTCTTGACTTCTAAGTCAAACCTGTAATTATAATGAATAATAATAATATTCCTTGCACTTGATAGTTATCTGAAGCTTGGAAAAAAAAGTAATTATGGTGGGGTAGCATGATTGCCCAATAAAGCAAATCACTGCCTATTATTATTATTATTTGTATGTAAATTCAGCAGCAAATTTGTGCACTGAAATGTTCCACAAACAGCCGTCAAGTGAATGACCAAGTTTTATCTGGGGAATTGTTGGCCAAGACACCAGGAGAAACCTATTTCTCTTTTCAAGTAGTCAATGTCATCTCTAATGTCCACCTGCAGACAGCACCTTGGCTTAACAAAGGACAAAGTGCTTCTTACTGAAATTTTACACATTATGCTCTTTGATTTCCTTCCCCCCTCAAGTGCTAGAAATAACTTGGCCCTATTACATGTCACAACTCCATCCCTTAGCTCAGCAATGAAAAACTCATTAAACATTAAAGAGGCAAACTACCCTTAGACCCACATTCTCCAATTGGAAATCATGAGCTAAGCTTGTGCTATATAAGACATCTATAAATCAGTCTTCCAATAATACTGAAAATGTAGATGGAAATATATGTGAACTCAATTTCAGCTAGAAAATTAACAATTTTAGTGGAACCTACAAGGCATTTGCAAAACAATAATATGTCCTTTTTCAAAAATATTTTTCTCTTTTGGTCTATAAACTGATGTAGTAGATTGGGTAAAAACCATCAAATGTAATTACATTGTGACAAATCCACAGGCAAACTATTTTCTCAAACAGTTAAATCTGCACCGAATGAAATATTCATGTGCAATCCATCATGAGAAAACACCTACATCACTGTAAAGCTTGTACAATGGATGTCAGCATTTCAAAACAATATAAATCACGTAAGCCATTATGATTAGTTGTTAGATGCAAATTAGATCATAATTAAATGCAAATATCTTACCTGAATTTTCCTTTAAAGGTTAAAGCACTGAGTCAAATTTTAAGCTGTATTACTTAATGGAAAAAAACAATTCAGTTGAACTTCAATAGAACACACTGATTGACACTTGCAATGCTAACTGCACCATGCCAGATGTTATGTGAAAGTACTTAAAAATTCTGTTCTGAAAAAAACACAATAGTCTTGGGTGTTGAAGTGATGATGTTTTGACGTATTAATTTACACTGAATAAAGCTGTCAAGTGTCAGCTTGATTATGTTACAGAGTGCAATGTGGAAGGGCAGCAGTATGTAGTGAGGTGTATTTTCAGAACATCAATATGCTGAAAACGTTGTTAAATTAAGTACAAGTCAACTCTGTTGTACTGAGTCCTGATTTAGCATGGGTTTATTTAGAACTCCCGTGTACACTCCGGCTTCCAGGACTTACTGGCTGGTTTACTGTGCATACCGTGCAGTTGCTGAAGACCTCCTTCCATCTTGGGATGTCCTGGCATCCAGCAGACAGTGCTTTTCAGTGCAATTATCAAAATAATAATCTTTACATTTGATATACAACAACAACAACAAGATTCCATTTATTGAGTGCCTTTCATGTCGGGAGGACGTCCCAATGCGCTGTACAGTTGGGTCAGGACCCGAGCAAGGGGGAAATGGTCAAGGTGAAGAGAGGGAAGGGAGGGAGCGAGGAGGGGATAGAGAGTCGAGAGGGGAGCTGAAGGCACGGTCAAAGAGAAAGGTTTTGAGACCGGCCTTGAAGAAGGAAAGGGAGGAGGCAAGGCCTTATCACATCACCTAGACGTCTCCAAGTGCTTCACTGTATAGTGGTGACCGTGTATATTTTGTGGGAAAACGCGGTATCTAATTTGTGTGAAGCAATGTCCCACAAACAGACTGGGAATCGAGAGGAACTTTCACAGCTTCACTTCTCAAACCATCTTATCCACAGTGTTCGAAGAAGTTATCTTTTTGTTTCAATGACTACATATTGTCTTACATATCCATAATTTTGAGTGGGAGGGGTGGGGGTAGAGAGAGGAGTGGGTGAGAGATTTAAATATTATCACGAGTTGTATTTGGACGTACTGTCCACCCAGGCTCGTGGGTCTGCGCTCTCTGGAGTGTGTTTCGTTCTCATCGCCACCCATTAACCTATTCAATGGATGAAGCAAATCTCTCTCCCCCCACCCCTCGCCCGCACACACAGTTCTATCACTGCTGCTGGTCATACTGCACACTCCTATTGAGCAGTCGGGTGCATTTTGAGAAGCTCAAGAATTCCAGAGAACTTGTCCAGACTCTCAGGTTCTCAAATTTTCAGCCCCTTGTCTTCACCCAAGGATGATGTTATTACACTTGTGAGCTCCTGATTTATTGTTGTAGCTACTATCCCTCTTTCTGGCCTGTTGAGGCATGGCATTTTTTTCCCCCTACGCCCCCCCCACCCCCACTCTTCTCTCTCTTCCTTCCTCTTTCCACATTGAAACAAACTTTATTTTTAGAAAAAAAATAATTCCTTGCAGTTGATATAGTGTTTCATCATTTTGTTGGGACATCTCAAACCGCTTCATAGAATATATTGTAAAGTGGATTGATTGTGTATTTTGTGGGCGAAATGCATCAGCCAATAGCGCACAGCAGTGTCCCATGAACAGTCATGGATTGAGTGACCAAATTGTTTTTGGGGAGATGGATTATTACCCCTGGAAAGCCATTTGCCAATTGATTAACAGTTGGGTTCCTACTTACTGCTAGATAAACAGAGGCGTGTGGAGTAAGGAAACTTGCCCAAGGTTTCGCCCTGCCCGAGAATCAAATCCGGGTCCTCTTGCTTGCAAACCTCAATTATAAACAAAATGTACTTAGTTGTTGACCGGGCGAGGGTTTAAAATGTGTGTAGGACAGCACTGGCTGGCTTGTTCCAAATTGCAAGTCATTGGCACAGAACAAGAAAGCCAAAAAATTGGGAACCATTCACGGGGGTGAAATTTCTGATTTCCCGTATTCTCAGTCTACCCTGGGCCAGAGACAGAAGAGTGGAGGGTATAGATGGAATGTCAAGCTGGAGCAGTTTATCTCTATTGTATGATTATTAAAGTAAACGTGTTTTGAAAATGATAGACCGGCTGCTACTATTCTGAGCAGAAATACAGGTCAATAGCATCCTGAACACATTTTGGTGCGACCTGGATTAAAAGCACACTTGTTCTCATGAAGATGTATTACTAGCTGTAGAAGCTCTGCTTCAAACTCACTTTCAGCATTTTGCCTTTCGTTAAAATAAAAATGTTTTATTTCATTTATTTGCGAAAACATAGTCGGTTTTTACTGTTTAATGTTGGGTAACCTCGGAACGAACACATGTATGTGATCACTAAGGTTGCATTTTATCATTCATTTTGTCATTCAGATATTGCCATGGAAACCATCAGAGTGCATTTAGAGTGTGGGTGGGAGACTGAGGTTAGGGCAGTGCTTTCATCTCATACAGCTCAGTGCAGAATAAGGATTTCCAATCTCAAAAATATGGCTACACTTTCACTCGGAGTCAAAAAGACTGGAATGCAGTTTTTCCGTTTCTCAACAGCATGAAAGATAACGACCAAATATAGCATTGTAACCCCATGACTGCTGTTTACAAATTTGAGTATTGGACCACCATCCCATTTTAATTAAGTACAGTGTGAGATGGCAGCTGCCCCACAGGAAACCAACTCAGCAGCTGGTGAGGCTGAGACCTGATTGACTGAAACTAATGCACTGCAGCATCATATTCGCCAACGCTAACAGCACTTGTGCACGTCTGTAGCTGACCATTACTGCAACAACACCAAATTGCATTTATATAGTGTCTTTCACGCGGGTTAGCATCCCGGAGCACTTGACAGTAACAGATTCTAACAACAAGCCGGGAGGAGAGGGAGGTGGGAGGTGACTGTTCAAAAAGGAAGTTCTTTAGGTGGGATTTGAAGGTGGGGAGGGAGGGGGCAAGATAGAGGGATTGAAGGAGAGAGTTCCAGAGTTTCGAGGCATAGTGGCTGAAAGCACGGCCACCGATGGTGGAGTGGAGTGGACGAGGGGCAAACAGGAGGCCGGAGCTGGCGAGCGGAGGAGGTGGGTGGTGGAGTAAGCAGGTCGGATACATATAAATATATATAAATACATGTTGTTGTTGTTGGATAGGTAGTAAGTAAGGAACAAGCAATAAACCAGAGGCAGAATGGTGGTGGGTACAGACTGGAATGCAAGGCTGAAGAAGATTTCCTATATAAAGTGGGGGTGAGATTGTAAAGACCAGGACAAGAGTCTTGGTAATAAGTTATAGATACGTCATACTCTGAGGTGCTCAGAGTCGTTGAGGATGGGTGTGCGGAGTCTAGTGCAGGAGAGAGGGATGAAAAGTTTTGGACCTGTTGAAGGTTCTTGACAAAGCAGCTAGAGGAGACCATTATTAAATAATGGAAAAGCCCATTTTTAACAGTAAATCCCATTGGGTTATCGTGGTATTTATACTTAGCTCAATTCAAAATTATATTACATTTATATCATGAGATAATTGATTCTAGTAAAATATCAAGCTGAGTTAGCTTTGTCAGAACTATCCTCTAATAATTGATTAACTTGTACTTTATCCATTGTGGGATGATACATTAAAGATTGCTGAAACTTAATGTGGAAAATATAAGATTGTAGTAATCACCTTAAGTGTTGCATGATTATCAATAGTCCCATACTGCTATATGCAACAAGATTACTGCACTGGACAATCTTGGCAACATTCTTTTGGAGTAGAATATGAATAATCAAATTGCACATTGAATGATGGAAAATTAAGCCTACAATCAAAATACATCTGTCCCATTCTAATGACTATTGGCTCTGCAGCAAAATGGTTAAGCAAGCAATAATAGATGTGTAATGTGATTCCTTGCCAAACTGAAGAACAAGACCTTTTACAGTTGAAAGTCAGTATACACCATTTCCATTTCCTGTTCAATTATCCCTGATTTATTTTTTATATCTCAGTAATATAGCTTATTCATATTTTAACTGATGCGCGAAATGGTATAAGAAAACATGAAAGGAGCAATAATAATAATCAAACCACCTCCTTCTACTTGCAGGCAAAATGTATTGTGGACTTTACTAATATTTAGAATATATTTATTGTTGTACGCTCCCAACATAGGTATCTGCCTTATTAAGCAGACAGGCACCAGAGTACCAAAATATAAATAGTAATAATAATGCTTGTGCGTTATCACATTGTCAAGACATCTCACTCAAGGATCCTGCTTCACGGGATATACTGCAAAGTGATGTGACTGTGTGCATCTTGTGGGCGAACTCAGCTGCCAACAACAATATCCTACAAACAGGCATGGAGTGAGTCACCAACTTTATTTGCGGGATCGCTTGCCAGGACACCAAGAAAATTTCCTTTCTCTTTTTGAATAGTGCCATGGGACCTTTAACAGCCACCTGGACAGGCAAACAGAGTCTTGGTTTAACATCTCATCCAAAGATTGCATTTCTGACAATGCAGCAGACGCCCAGCACTGAATAGGAGTGTCAGCTTAGGCTATGTGATTCCAAGTACTCAAACCCACAAGCTTCTGACTCAGAGTTCGAGAGTGTTACCAACTGAGATGGGTGACACCTAATATCTCATTGTCTTAGCCGATTGTGCAGAATTTAGGATAATTTCTTTGACAGTTACTCTTAAAAAGTTCCTACTTCAAGTTGGGCAAGTTTCCTCTGTTTAACCAGTGGTAGGTTAGTCGATTGTTAGTCGATTGTTAGTCGTTTGGCGGATAACTTTTCCAAGGGTAATACTACCTTAAAAAAAATTGATCACTCAATCCACCACTATTTGTGGGACACTGCTGTGTACAATTGGCTGCCACATTTCACCCACAAAATATACAATCAATTCATCTTACTGTATATTGTGAAGTGCTTTGAGAAGTCTTGGATATGATAAGGCACTATATCAAATGCAAGGATTATTATTATTATTAGTTGCCATAATCACAATGCCATAATCTCTTTGACACAGAAGTACAGAGGGAAAGACTTATAGAGACATCAAGGGTAAGTTTTAAATAGAGACTGGCTGCAGTGATGTTATATCTTGTGGTGGTGATGTGCGAGGGAATTCTACTGATCTTCCCAGCTACGTCTAGTGTGATTTCTGGTTAGTCACTATTTTTTCAACACAAAAGTATCACTAAATCTATCAGTCTCACTCCTAATATGTGACTCTTGATGATTCTGCAGAAAGATGTGTGAATTTAAAATCACTAAAACAAGGTTTTCAAATTCACCTGTTTAACTTCTGCTAAACAGTAATTTGAAGAGTGTTGATTAGACCATGCAGCATTTTATCACAGAATATGTACATACTGCAGAATCTTGTTCTCATATTAACTTACAATGGTTATAACTGCCCAGACCTGTTAAACCTTCAGTAAATTGTAAATCGTGAGTCCATGTAATATCTCACAAAGAAACCAGTCAACAAACAGTGAACATTCTTCTCAAGAGCAATTTCAGCTTGTTGCTAGTGAGTTACCAAGATCAATCCAGAGCAGCTAGTGAAGCAGTTTTATATCATTTCACATGAAATGAAGTATGACAAAGCTATTTCATATACCCAGTAATTTGTGCAAGATGTTTTGTGAATGAGGTGCCTGATTTACCAGGTTAAACAATTTAATAAGTGGGACAGGCTCCCGATGGCTGAAAGAGCTCACTTTTACCCCTGCAGTTGTCATATCCCAGTGGCTAAAAATATAATACAAACTCAGCAAGCTTCAAACAAATCCAGGGATCGTGATCTTAAAGAACAGAGTATGTTAACCACCAAAAGACTAAATTCTGTGCTTGCGATAAGCAACATCAGTGTTAACTATATTAAGTATCACATCAAATGCTTAAAAAGACATAAATCTTATCTGACATTTTTAAAACTTTAGCATTGTCCTGCTGGGCCTCAATGGTGTCTTCCAGGTCTGTACATTCCTATGTACCTATCTCTAATGGTGAATTCAGACTAAAGACAGTAACCCTGTTGCTGAATGTTATCACTGACAGGCATTTCCCATTGAATTGCTACAAATATCCATATTGTATCGCAGTGGGTGGGGTAGACACATTGAATCTAGAGATTAAAAGATGTGCTCCTATGTACAGTAAACCCACATCTAACCAGACCTTGGAAAGGAAAGGGAGGTTGGAGATGGGGCGGTAGTTTGAGAGCAGGGATGGGTTCAGGGATGGTTTTTTAAGGATAGGAGTGATGACGGTTGTTTTTAAAGGGGTGGGAACGGTGCCAGTGGACAGGGAGAGATTTATGATGTCTATGAATAGAGGGGCAAGGAGGTGGAACTGGGAGGTAAGGACAGGGGTAGGGATGGTGTCAAGGGAGCAGGTGGTAGCAGAAACTCCCTTCTCTTTTCGAATAGTGCCAAGGGATCTTTGATATCCACTTGAACAGGCAGAGAACCTCGGTTTAATATCTAATCCGAAGGATGGCACCTCCAACAATTCAACTCCCTCCCCCCCACCCAGTGCTGCATTGGAGTTTCATCAGACAATGTGAATTCAAGGCTCGAAATGGGATTTGAACCCACAACTTTGTGACTCAGAGGTGAAAGTGCTATCACTGAGCCAATTTCGCATCAATACTATAAATCTCAAGGCAAGATTTACACTAATGAACTAGAGTCCGAATGTCTGGCATGGGGGTTAAAACTGCAGTGTGTGTTTGATTGTGTATATAAAGTAAAGTATGGCACACATAATAATAATACTACTAATAATAATCCTTGGATTTGATATAGCCCCTTATCATGTCTTTGAAACATCTCAAAGACCTTCACAGAATATACTGTAAAGTGAGTTGACTGTATATTTTGTGGGCAAAACCCAATAGCCAATTGCGCACAGCAGTGTCCCACAAACAGTCGTGGATTGAGTGACTAACTTTTCTTTCTTTCTTTCTTTCTTTCTTTCTTTCTTTCTTTCTTTCTTTCTTTCTTTCTTTCTTTCTTTCTTTCTTTCTTTCTCTTTATTATTATTTTTTGAAAGGATTATTGTTTGTGGAAAAGCGATCCGCCAATCAACTAACAACCAGGTTTCTACTTACTGCTGGGTGAACAGGGGTGAATGGAGTAAGGAAACTTACATAGTTACATGTTCTATCTTAAAAGCTTTCTGAATAAATCAAGGTCAGATGCTTTTATGATTACAAAAAAGGCTATTATGAGGGTAAGTAGATTTAAGCATTTAACTCATTTATTCATAAGTTGAATCATGAGAGCACAATTCCTATGTTTCATTAGCACAAAGGAAAAACAATGTTAAATTAGACCCATCTCTTACCTCACAGAAGCATAACGAATACTAATGGCACATTTTTAAAAAAATGAACAACCACATGCAGTGAAGAGGTATTGGAGGACACTAGGAAAGAGCAGTGAATGGGGATTAAAGTGGATGGTTTCTTCTAAGTGCAAACACTGATACATAAGGAGGTCCGAATTGCCTCCTGCAGTGTTGTACTTTTCTAAGGTTCTATAATTAATGGGCATCAAAAAGGATTGAGAATTGTTACAGTGAGTAATAAGGGAGAGAATTTGAAGACTTTAAGTAGTCATGAACTAACCTGTCACCAGTTCAGGGGATATTCTGAGAGCTGGATAAACTCATTAAAGCATCTTTAAGAGAAATCTTGGCGAATATTACTGTTGCATCTATTCAGCATATTCCTGAATTTCACTCCATTACCGAACTGTTTATCACAAATGCCAAATACCATCGAAGATTCGGTACAAACTGGAATGCGAAAATCGAATGAGATTGATTGACAGAGAGTGACATGCCATACAAGCATAGGTTTTTAGCTCAAGTCCTGATCTGAGTTACACTGTTGTGGGGAAGCTGGATGCTTCCCACAAGTAAGTCACCTCAAGTTGTTCTTACTCATGCCTTAATGAATGATAATGGGGTTTCCAAGTGTTTGCAATATCCTTTTAATTTGGGATGACGAGGGGAATGGACACAGTAAAAAAAGGGAAGCAAAGAAAATAAATAATTTTAAAAAAAGTAATTATAAATGCTGGGGAACCACAAGTACAAGTAAAGTTTGATTAACAATGAAGTATTTTCTGAATTGTCTTTATAAATCCATAAGTATTACATGCAAAGTATGCGGCACTGAGGCTGAATGACAGCCTACTACAGTTGGGTTATTTATTTATATTAATTAATTATTCTGATGTTATAAAAAAAACAAGTTACACAACAATTTGCACCCCATGTAGCCTCTGTCACGTAAATGAACATTTCAAGATGTTTTGTCACATTATTCATATCTGATCATATACAAATATACAAATAAACAACCACTGTTTATTTGACAGTAGAACATTCCAGGCTTCTTTTTAATATCCCAGAAGGTGTAAAACAAATCAGAAATCAAATGATTAGCAGATTGCAGATCATCAATGTAAATTCACATTGAAACTTCATTATACTAGCTTATTATCACTGGTCTTTCTGGGCTACTGACTCTTAATAAATGAGACAATCATCTTACACAGGCAGGTTTATTACATTATAATCAATAATGTCCCTTTGGGCATCAGTAAAAGTTGCATATTATGCCTTGCATTTTTGTTTAATCAATAAGTGCTCACGTGAAAACAGGAAAATTGAGCGAAACTGTGCTCCAGGTATTTTATATTAAAATACCTGGAGCTGAATAGGGTCTCCTCAGAGTTGAACTGGATCCCAGGTGATGTGCTAAGCAATGGAATGTTCGAATCGAGTCAATTCTTTATGGTGGTCTCTGTGATCTGATTCCTGAGCCAGGCAGGTCCGTGCTAGTCCAGGCACTGCTGATGACAGACCAGCCAGCCTGGCTCATCGGCAGGACTTGGAGGAGCAGACCGTTCTTAAATCTGCAAACCAAAGCCCGAATGGCCCTGGTAAGGGAAATGTGCCAGCCAGTGCTTTCAATGGCAAACTGTGCATTTATAGTTGGTTAAACTCCAGCAGTACCCCAGTGTATACTCTAGGTTACAAAGTCTTGGCTCTTGCCATTCTGTGCCTAACACTCTCTGGAATTAGATAAACAGTGTGAGAGAGAGTACACATTCCATTCCAGATGCGGAGAGATTTCCACGTGGAGATGGCTTACATATCATATGTGGAACTCTCAGTCTGGTTTGAATACTTTTAAGCATGGTGATGGGTTTCTGAATGTGGTAGACACCTGGATAATCCCCCCCCAAAATTATCTGGTGAGTTTAAAAAATAATCTCAGCAAAATATATCTTGAAGTTTTATGTCTCTTTTCATTCATATTCCTCCTTCACGCTAGGTGGCAGCAAAGGGCAGGGAGAATTGGAAAATTGTTTTACAATGAACATTGCACCCTTTGTCTTTCTTCAATCTCTGATGATACCAAGTGTGGTCACAGATTAAGACTAATCTTAATCAAGAAGTTCCGGTGTTGCATTTCATAATGGAAAACATCAGATGTGCAATATTTTTTCCAAGACAGCACAAAAGCATATTGAATTATATTGCTTTCACAGTATATGTATCTGTTTGCCGTTGAATCATTATTTTAAATAAAAAAATGTAAAGCTGTTTTTCCACAAATATTACATGTGCAGCACTGAGGCTGAATGACAGGCTACCACAGTTGGGTTATTTATTTATATTAATTAATTATTCTGATGTTATAAAAATACAAGTTACACAACAACTTGCACCCCATATAGCCTCTGTCACGTAAATGAACATTTCAAAATGTCTTGTCACATGCTATTATTCATTATTCATATCTGATTATATACATCATTATAATGGACTTTGAGGTGATGAATTACAGGCTTTCATAGTGCAGTCATTTCAAAAACAGGTTAGGAGTAATTGAGGGGGTTCCCTGTCCTCTGGCTCTCCGAGGGGAGTTCATTACAGGATTCTGAAATAGTTCCAATTATACTTTTGCGAGAAATATATATGAATAATTTCAGTGAGTTTGGTTTGGAATTTTTCATTATTATTTGTGTATAAAATGCATCAATTTCTAATGGCATTTCTTAATAACAAAATCAGAATCACATCCGCTAACTTCTGGAATCACTGCTCTAATGTGATCTACTTCCCAAGGGTTGCAATGACATACTGAATTTGCTTAAATTACCAGAAGAATTCAGTTGCTACTCAGATTCTTTAGGAATCCCATTACAAATGATCACAAATAGAAAAGGTTAACTTTCTTGATTCACTTCGTCAAAATGAATTGTGTATAATATTGTTCTTTCAATTAATACAGTGAATGTATTATCATATGGTTGTGCAGATTGTCTACATTCTCCTGAGTATCATGTCAGTGCTGAGTATGGAAAAATAACTATAATAAGGGATTATAATAGTTATATATATATATGTGTATATATTATAATATGTCCTTCTGGAATTGGCTCAGGAAACAGTATGTGTATGCAGTTAGAAATTGATTGATTTACAGTGAAAATTTTTGAGACGTCTTGACAACATGATAAGGTGCTATATCACATGCAAGGATTATTATTATGATATTATCACTATTTTTGTTGCCAATCGTAGAAGCTCCCACAAACAACTATGAGGTAAATTATCAATGATTGGGGTTATGTTGGTCAGGGCATCAGGAAAAACTCCCAATTCTTTTTCAAATGAAATGCAGTATAAATCAATGTGATCTGTAAGTGAACCACTCATATTCTGGCTGCTAAGAGCATCTTGAGGTGGTTTCAGCAGATCATCCATTCACACACTGCCGAATAAGCATTTTGGGATGCTACCCTGTGTAAGGGGTGCTATATAAATGCAAGTTGTTGTTGTGGTTGAATAAATACTGGATTCAAGTTTGGTTTCCCTCAGAGATGTTCCCTTCCAAGTTCTGGAGCTGTCCAAAGGACCATCCCATCTGACCCTCACACTTATACCATTCTAGAATCAGTTCTCAGAACATTGTTCACATGCTCAGTTGCACAAACTGGCCAATGTGATTGAAATTGAATAGCAGAGCAGTTTTCCTTTAGGAATTGCTCCATTCCTGAAAATGACATGACTTCCCTATTAGCAATGCAAGATGGGCATTATTTACATGAAGTGAATGACTAATGACAGATGGCAAAGGCGGTCTATTTTTAAGTTGTGCGGTTGCAATGAACATATTTTTTTGATAAACATCATCAAACTCCCCCAATTTCAATGAATAAAAGCAACAAACAAAACAACAATGTTAACCTTGAGACTGCTGGACAGATCATCTGATTCTGTAATTTATCAGCTCATGGACAGTGATGTTCAAAAACATTAATAAATACAGTGAACACTGAGGTACAAATATCTGCTGAAATGTGATTGCCTAGTACGTTCTATTAAACCAGCATCTGCAGTGCAAAGACACCAGATGGCATAGAATCTCAGATCCTCAATTATACGAGTAAGGAAATAGATGAGGTTCTGGTTAATCATTTTACAAGTGTCATTGGATGTGAGAGTCAAATGTAACAAGGGTCAAATAGAGCTTATTGTATCAGAGAACTGGAGGATAATGAAAAAAATGCGGTTATACAAAAGGGAGTGAAACATGAGAGGGGAATGACCGATCAGTTATATTAATATCCATACCGTTGCAGAGAAAATGCTTGATATTTACACATAAGACACTAATGATATTCATCTAAAGAACAATTTTGTAATGGGGAATTATTTGAGGTAGAATGGGGGATAATTAAATCCAGTGGGCATTATCATCTTAGATTTTCAGAAAGCATTTGATAAGGTTCTAGATATGAAGCTTTTCAGAAACATTATGGAATTAATGACCAATCTGCTAACTTCACTGAAAGCTTCCTAAGCAAGAGGAGGGTGAGGGTGATGGTCATTAGGGAAACTTCTGGCCTGATTCAATGGTTTTTAATTCATAATTGCTGCTTCACTACCAGCAGTTAATGAACATCTCGGCTATATAATAAAGGAATACTACTTTATACAACCGGTAAGACTCAGTTTGATCACAGCTAAAACCGATTGAATCTTGTTCACTGTCTGAGACCCGATGCACTGGATATTTATCCAAAATGACACACTTACAACTGATAATCTGCACTACCCAGTCAATAATATGGAATTATTTCCAGACAGTTATAACGGCAGTGGCTATATATTTCGCCTAATGAATTGGTGCAGTCAGGAGCACCTACTCCTATAAAGCTACCATGATAGTGTATAAGTTGTTGAAGTCTTTAATCAATCATCAGTGGCTGAACTTTCAGCCAGTATACCCCTGCTCTCTGGAATTACCTGATCATGATTCAATCACCCCTTGCTGGAAAGGGTGTAGGTGGATCTCGAGTGAAGATGGATTGGCTTTGTTGTGAAGTATCTGCACCCAATAGTTTGCTGATGCCCAATGTCCAATGGACATATCAAAATATGCACTTAGATAAGGTAATGAAGCTAACTGGTGCCAATTCAATGTACCTAAACATGAGTTAGCTATTTCAGGAAAGCAGGAGGGATTCTTTTATATAAAAAAATGAAAAGCAATTGCTTTGATAATTTGATCACTAAAATGAATTGTTTGCAATGAGAAATAGCCTCTGAATTTATTCACATGTGTGTCTGGAGCTGTGTGGTCCAGAAGAACATTACTCCTTAAGTTGCTCTTTCAAAGTAACTCCTCATTCAAGTTTCTACATGATATATCTAATTTATCACATACTGTGAAGTATTTCAGAAGCTTCTTTTACACGACAGGTGCCATAGAAATGTGAATCATCATGATGCTTTTAAAATCTCTCTTCTCTGGAAGGGAAAATGTATAATTTGTGGCAGCGCATGACATGACGATCCCAGATGAGTCCTTGGATAACATTAGCTGATTCTGTAGACAGCTAACAGAACTGCCATTCTTTTGTTTCCTGAATGACAATTCAAAGCTGTCCATCATTTTGAACTCAATACATTGTTGTATACTCACCATCGGGTGCTTAGCTAAAAAAAAGACTCAGATTTGTATCTAGGGATAAAAAGACTGTTGATGCCCAGCTTGGCAATGCAAGTTATCACACTGACTAAGTTCACTGACTGAGCCCATGGGTAATCTCACTGAGTCCAACTTTGGCATCTTTTCATTCTGAAATATTGGGTCTCCACTAGGGTGACAGGTAATCGTTTGAACATATTTCTCCTGAGGAGGAACTAAAGGAAATTTGAAATCTTTACATGGAGCCTTAAAAAAGGAGATGGCTTTCAATTAAATTACTTTCTCCTGGCTCGGATGGTAAGACCACTGCATAAAGTGAAAGTGGGCCATAAAAATAACTTATCGCACTCTGTGCTGAGTTACCTGATCTCAGCCTGCGAGACAATAGGAGAATTACAATTGGCCTCAGCATCCCTTGATTACAGAGGGCACAACTCAGCCAGGGTTACCTCTTCTGACCACCTTCCAGCAGTCCTTGCTATACAGGTGTATAGGTAGTTCAGCCTCAGCTGAATATCCCCACTATCCGAGAGCCTGTGGCATGCATTATCAGCGCTTTGGGACATTCTCCCGAAGTGAAAGGCGCTCTATAAATGTAATTTTGTTGTTTTATCTAAACTCACAAAAAGAATAGTTAACAAGACAAGGCACTGGAGGGATCCCAGCACTATACTTGAGTAGCATTTGTCAGAAGGAGAGAAGTTGGAAGGTGAAAAAAAAATGTTTTACTGCTCTTGATCCATTGGAAGACAAATTTGGTGATCTGAATGAAAGAGGCCAACTCTAACTATGACGTTGGTGCTATGAATAATGTGTTTTCAATACATCAAATCATTCAATCAAAATGGTGTTATCACCTCAAATCAAAGATAATAATAATGTTAATCCTTGCATTTGATATAGCGCCTATCACGTCTTTGAGATATCTCAAAGTGTTTCAGAGAATATACTGTAAAGTGAATTGTCTGTATATTTTGTGGGCGAAACACAGCTGCCAATTGCACACAGCAGTGTCCACAAAGAGTCGTGGATTGAGTGACCAATTTTTTTTAAAAGGGCTTATTACCTCCGTAAAGTGATCCGCCAATTGACTAACAATTGGGTTTTTACTTACTGCTAAGTAAACAGAGGTGTGTGGAGTAAGGAAACTTGCTTAAGATTTTGCCCAGCCCTGGCAATTGAACCCAAGTATTCTCGCTAGTCAGACACCCGACTGACCAAGAAAAAAAGGCAATATGTCCTTCCTGAGGTGCAGTACCAAAACTGAATGCAATCCTCTGGATAAACTGGAGTAACTGCGTTTTTTGTAGGCGAATGTGCCATTCAATTTGTGCACAGCCATGTCCCACAAACAACCATGAAGTGAATGACCAATTTTATTTAGAATGTATTACATAGAATGTAACATCTGCATTTATGACTCAGCAACATTGCCATGTGTATTTTTTATTTGGAAGCCTTTGAGGGAAGTAATACAAGTCAGCAGCACTTATTTCTAAAGTCAAGAGGGGAGTGTTTTAGACTGATCTCTTTAGGTATTGCTTTTCTTTGGTCCAACCTAATCCTTAGCATCTTGATGCTGAACAATGTTGCTTGAGCTGTCTGTCAGACACAGCAATGCATAATTGAAAAATACATTATAATTAGTCATCACCATGCATCATTTCTTCACCTCCTACAACTGTGATAATGAATTAAACTAACTGCAGGGACTTACGCCACTGAACAAATATTACATGATCTTTCAAGCCTTTAGAGAGCTACATTGTATCTCCAATTTGTTCAGTTCTAATCTTGCCATCAAGTAATTCTGCACTAGATTATATTCAATTTTAGTTAATGAGTGCGAGCGGGTGGGTTTATCCCTGAAGATTTAAAAAATAACTGCCACCAAGACAGTACCAAAGTGAGAATGAAAGCAGATGGTGTAGGTTTGATGGATTAAATTAGGCCTAGGAATAACATTAGCAGAAACTACAGGCAGACCTACACGGAATGTGCTTAGGGTCTAATTTGCAGGTTGTGCTAACCATGTGTAAATCCAGGTGTACAGAAACGAACACAGCTGCTTTTAATTAATAACCAATGAAAATAATTATGAAACATTGAGTGGTATTTACCTATTAACAGATACCCTTGATCCACTTTATCACATGTTCACAAATGTTAGCACAACCCGTGAAATAGATCTCCATATTGGAATATTTTGGTAAATATGGATAAATTTTCACTGAAATGAGATACCATTTGGTTGATCACATGATCAATATCGTTTTTGAAGTACGGTCGAATAGGAAGGTCTTCAGGAGTGACCTGTAGATGGAGAAGGAAGGGGCAAGGTGGAGGAATAGAGGAAGAATGTTCCAGAGTTTCGGGGTATAGTGACTGAAAGCACCGCCACCAATGGTGGAATGGAGGGAATGAGTGGGCTTCATCTGGAAGATGGTGGTTAAGAGGGAGGTGGAAGTAATCGGGCCAAAGGAGTGTAGAGAGGGGGAAGTGAGGGGTAGTGGTAGGATCCGTGGTGGAAGGAGGGGTTGGTGTAGACAGTCTGGGGGTTGTGGAAGGGGACATAGGGAAGGAGGATGCAGCGAAGCGGATGTTTTCACTCTTTGACATAAAGAAGTCTAGGACCTATTTGCACGATGATTGAAGTGAGGATGAAGGCAACTTAGGGGTTTTGGCGTGCGGAGGAGCTGATGGATGGTGGAGAATAATGCCTTTGGGTTATTTTTGGTCTCCAAATTGGTTTTGGAATAAAAGGCAGTGTTGGCCTGCGAGAGGGAGAGGCTATAGCTTACGTGAGGGTTGAAATTACCCATTATGATCAGGTGTTTAGTGCAGAGGCAGAGGGATGAGAGGAGGGAGGAGATGTTGGGGATGATGGAACCAGACAGTTTGGGAGGATGATAAATGAGGAGGATTTTGAAGCAGAGAGAGAAATGGTTAGGTGTTCAAAATGAGGGAAGGAAATGGAGGATTAAGGGGATAGAGTGAGGGAAGTTTGGGAGATGAGGGTCACCCTGCAGCCACGTCGGTTTGTGCGGGGGCAGGAGGGCAGGAAATGTGTAGCCAGGAGGGGAGGTTTTGATTAGGGGGACAGGCAGGTTTCTGTGAGCTCAAGAATGTTGATGTTCTCGTCCAGGATGAGGTCCTGGATGGTGATGGCTTTATTCAAGAGGCAGCAGACATCTTGGAGAGAAATGCGAGTATGTGTGCTGATGGAGGAAGGCTTCAGGGGGAAGGAAGGGTGGGTTTTAAGCTTTGGGGGACAATTGACTGTGGACAGTGGGGGGAAGTTTGGAAGGGTAAGAATATGGATGAGGGAATGGGTGTTTGTCGTTTGGAGGTTGGGGAGGCGGCTGTGTTGGGGAGAGTGGATGATGGGGCAGTTGGAGTTGCTGCTTTGGGACAACCATCACCGAGAGTCACAATGGGCCTGGTGGAGGATGCCCAGGCTGGAGCAGAGGGAGGCAATGATGGGGTCCAGGAGAGAGAGAAAGTTGTGGGAGAGAAGGACTGATTAGGAGTAGTGGAGTGTGGGGAGTGGAAGGGGGAGCAATTTCGGGGGTGGGGGGGTGGCTCGGGTCACGGCGGCTGAGGGCCAAGATGGGCCTGGCAGAGGATGCCAGGCCCATTGTAATTATTATATATATTACCTTGAAACATGGGCAGTGGAGAGACTTACCTTATGGAACAGCAATTTATGTTTGCTACATTGCTGACTGAGCATGAGAATTTCAAAAACAATTATGTTAGCAAGTCTATTTTGAGTGATGTGCACTTAACAAAATGAGTCACGATTTATAAACCTACTGGATGGACAAAAATGGAATTATTGGTTCAAGATCATGGAGGACATTAAAATATATCATCATCAGTCAGGATGCTGGAGGTTGCTTCTTTGCTAACTAATTGCAGATGAATCAATTTTGCTGTTCTCATGATACCTTTGAGATTGTTAAGTAGACAACAGTGAGGCATTCATTATCCACCATTAAAATTATTTGGGCTTAAATATACTGAGAATGAGACCAACAAGTTTGGATGGATGACACACATAGGGGTTAATTTTGTGGTATTTTGTAATGGATTTCTTCTTTGATTAATCCGAATGGGGATTCCTTTTGGTAACTAGAGGTAGGTCACGTGTGTCATTCCAACTCGTGGCAACTGTGCTGTGAAAATAAATTGAGTTGGAGCAGAACTCCTGCCATTCGGCCTCACAGATGCCTGGATTTCTTAATTAAGAAATACCATAAATTCAATCTATTAATCTATATAAAATTAATCTACATAAACGGTACTGTTGGATTTACCTTCCCTTATAAAGTATAGCATAACTAACTCAGAAACTTCTGTCGTCCAGAAGTAGCTGTGTAAATTTTAATTAGACTTTTGAATATAATTTGCCATCTCTTGACTGCATTGTTCATTTGACCCAATGCACCTCTTTCAAGTGCCTTGTGGAATACTATTATATGTTCATCAAATATGTTTCGGACCCTGTGTTAGTTAATCCAACCTAAATATTTCATGGCTGCCTCTTGGCTTCCATCTTTGTAGATTTCTGCAAGTTTTAACATTCTTATTCAAAGCTTTACCATAAGGGTTTATATACTCAATCGCAGATGACTGAATAGTTATGCACTTACACAAAGACCCAGATGGTAACAACAACCATTACTACATAGAGCAAACTATTTAAAATCTCATCACACTGCAGTTAGCGATTTTCGCATTAATATTTCCACACAAATTCAATTGCGTAAAAAAGGCAGATATACTTTGTATCTCTGCAAAGCTCTTCATTTTCTGTTCAAAAGTATCCTTTAAAATATAAAATATAAATGTAATGTGATCAACTGGCTGTTGAACAAGGACAATTTGTATAGTGTCTTTCACATCGGGAGGATGTCCAAAGCGCTGGACATTCAAAACACGAGGGACGTATTCTCCAAGTGTTGGAATATTCTCCATTAGGCAAATGACCATAGGAATTAGAGGCCAGCCAAAGAATACTGCAGTCTATCTGGTCTGCTCCAAGAATAGGCAAGAACAACATTGGATAGATGAAAAATATCTGCTTGATGTTTTATCTTTTAAAGCAGTAGTGGTCAACCTTTTTGATCGGCCAACACAATAAATTTTCTTGATTGAATATTTCTTAATTTATGGCTGCGCCATAAGCTTCTTGAACATTGAAATTTAATGTTAGATTTATTATGGAATGTATTTTACATTGATTTTTCATTATGAAGAGTCATAGGGGAACAAATGACTCTACATACACTGCTGAGTAGCCACATTTCATTACGTAAATCTTGTCAGTACTGTAAGCAATCCAGAATTCTGGGTTGCTCGAGTTGACCAAAGGGTTGACCAAAGAAAAATCTCAAAAGTTCATGGATCTGTTTTCTTCAGAAAAACTGTGGCTGTGAACCGTGAAAGCATGTTACAGAACACAAAGTGTCAACATCATCGTTAATAAGACATTTCTGTTGGCTACAAAATGGACCTTCTCAGACTTTTTCAGACTTGTTTAAAACAAACTGCTGGAATCTTGATAAAGGTGAGGAGACGTTGACAATTATTGGATATTGGTAACGGGAGGAGACGATTGACAAAACTTGTTTTTGTGGAGCTGATTACCAGATGTCTTTGCAAGATTGATGTGTCTAAAGGAAAGGAAAGCTGAGTTTGAAATGGAGCTGAGTTTAGAAATGGAGTACCTAACTGTAAATAATATCAAGAAAAAGAGGGATATACTACAATCAACATGGATTAACAAGGTGATTCCGCATCAAAGCCATTTTATTTGGTCTGATCAATTCATTGCAGTGAACTTTACTAACCTGTTGTGAGCATTACTTTGATTTGAGGAAACATATAACTTATTACTGGCTTTGGAATTATCTTTGGAACTCATTGCCTCAATCTTTCCATCTTGCCCCTTTTTACCTGTCTTCATATTACACTTAATACTTTCCTCTTCCACCATGCCTTCAGTCACCTCCCCTCCATTTTCACCTCAGCGTCAAGCCACAATGCTGTTAAGTGCTCCGAGTTGCTAGCTGTGTGATGAGAGCTATATAAATGTTGTTTTTGTTGTACTGTGTTACTTGGATGGAGCGTCTTTGCAAAATATGCTTGCGTTCATTTGTGGATGAGAGAAATGTACACATTTGTGAACTTATACCTATTTCAGTGTCATTCTCAATATGCAGCGGGACATCAGCTATACTGACACCAGATGATGCATGGCATAACCTTCAATATGACCTTCATTGCTGTGTGAAAATTAGCTGCTACATTTACCCACAACTACACAGTCACTACTACACAGTACCTTAAATCCTATGAAGCGTTTTGAGACATTCTCCTAATGTGAAAGGTGCAATATCAAATGTAAGGATTATTATTATTGCCTTTAAGCCATTTGATGACTTTAAATTTATCCAGCAATTTGTTGATCCCAGGATACCAGGTAGGACCCAGTTAGATCAGTGATGAGTTAGATCAGGGTTGTCCGATATGCTGTGGCTGTGAGAGTGATTTCAATTGAACAACACTGAGTTAGTTATTCTAACATTACCTGGTGCTTCAATTTTCCTCAACATTCGCGGTTAGGGAGGGGAAATGTTTTATTGGGATGTTTTATTGGGATGTTGGGTTCGTCCATTCTGCTACCTGTGTTAATTGCAAAATGATTCATGTGCTTTCACTAATCTTGAGTAATCTGTACCTATGCCTTGTTTACTTTGTTCACCTTGTTTAGGTGTTTAGTTCTTTCGTTTTAAGCTTGGAGATAAATACTGTATCATTTTGTGATTTATTTCACAAGAACTTTAGAACCATGGGGTTGAAACAGCACTTGTCAGAATATGATAGCATGAGTGGTGTCTCACACCAAACAAATCAAGGGCTTTGAGTTGTGAAGTACCTCTCCTGTAGGGTTCCCCATGTATGTCATGCTGACTTGGAAGAATACAACTTCAGCTGAAGCTGAGTTCTTGTTGGTCAGAGTGACATGTATGACATGTATTAAAATTGGAGTTGAGTTACAGAGCAGCTGTGATCTAATAGAATGGCAGAACAGACTTGAGGGGTTGAATGACCTACTCCTGTTCCTATATATGCAGTTCCTTGGAGGACAACGACTTTACATTCTGAGGCACGTTTCTCGGTCTGAGCTGCTGTTTAATGTTGCCATTTCTTGATAAAACGTTTTTTTCTTCCCTGCTTCTTGCCAGATTACCACTTTGCACTGTTACCACCTCGGTGCAGTCAGGGCAAATCTCAAGCATAGGTACCAGTGCTTTATTTCTTCCAGCAAAGATGGTGAATTAACAGCTGACAGGGAGTGGACATTTTATTTCTGTACTAATGGAATTTTTAGTGGCTTGTTGGCTGATAATTGCTGGGCAGATGTTTTCTTCTGAAACCGTCCAGAATCGAACAAAAAGTCCTTAGTATTCCTTCTGGAGAATGACCTGAACACGTCATTCCAGGCATCAATGAGCATATATCTGGAACCTGGAAATCTAGCAGCACAGTTTTTCTTGTAAATAAATCTGTCATTCTTATCTAAAATGCCTCTGTACAGAGGTACAATTTGAGATTAGCACCTCTGTAGTTAATTGATAGTACAGATCCACTGTCAGCACAAGATTTTGCAGGGCATTTTGTGTTTTGTTCATGTTGCAGGGCATGCTGTTTCAAATATGAAATCTGCTCAACCAGAACCTTTACTGCAAAAAATCTATCAATACAATTTAACCCCGAAGTACACAAGGTTTAAGTCCCTAAGGTCTTGGGACTCTATGTGACAAACACAGATTTCCTGGAGAAACGTTGTTAATGTTGTGGACAATTTTCCCAGTTATGACATAAAACACAGTTTATTTGTTCTGGGGTATTTTTTTTCTGGGGGATTTGCTGCTGTTTTTCACAAGGGTGGTGGAGCAATATTAAAGAGGTACCTCAAGTCATTTTAAAACAGATTTAAGGTCACACAGAATTGAAAGTTCTTTGATTCAGTTTTTAATTTGGAAACTGGTTTAATTTGGACCACTTAGAAAATCATTTTAGAAAAATAGCTTGATGACAATAGGGTGTGTATTCTGGAAGATTGAGATCAAATGGGCCAAAAGGCCTTCTTCAACCCATTTTTCTTGAGATCTGTTGTGATCCTCAGTTGTATCTGATATTACAGTAATACAGAACAGCTAGCTCTTTTATTGATATTTTTATTTCTTTGGGAGAATTTTTATTTATTTAAGTTTACTGTTGATGTTTAAATTGATGAGAAGGTGAGAACATATGTTCATCGTTTATGTCATTGGTGACCAATTTTTATGGTCGACAACAAAATAAATGTCCTTGATTGAATATGTCTTGATTTATGCCATAAAGCAAAAAATAATCGATCAAGAAAAAAAATGAAAACACAATACTGATCGTACTGACTTACCTAAGCTCATGCAAACGTTTAGGCAGTGGGGGGTATTTTGATGGCCCCGTGGGCCACTTCTGGCCCGCAACCACAGGTTGGCTACTGCTGGTCTATCTGATGTATCTAATGTAATGAAAGGATCTTTGAAGAAGTTAAGAGAAACTAGTAGTTTGACGGGATGATCTTCCTCAATTTGAGTGATGAATGTGGTTAAGCATTAATGAACATGATATACAAAACAAACATGATGTACAAAATGAACAAAATTAATTTAATTTGGAATTCCACCAAATCATCAGTGAATATCATGATTAATGCTACACAGAGACCCAGCATCTGTTTATAAACATAAATGTGGTCAATGAATCCCATTCTGAAAATTCTAAATTTGTGCATAGAACATTTCTTCTGAATACGCTTCTTCCCATTATAAATTACTAAATACTTAGAACTTTAAATAATTATTGAACGATAGTTTTAAAGGTAATCTAAATAATAAATACATTTCTATCTGCATCTGAGACCTATCCAGTGATGTCAGAAAAACTCATTGGTGAGTGCTGGAGTTGTGTGTTGACATTCAATAATATGCTTTGAATCAAATTGGTCCTGGTGTGAGAGGTACTGTATTTTTAAAATAAAAGGTGCTGATTGCTGAAAGGACTGCTACTCGATTCACATGGTAGTGGGAGAAAAATGCAGTATGTGATATGATAGTTATATCAAAAGACATTCCATTCCTGGGAACACCACCGACTTAATTAAAATAGTTGGTCTCTGCAATATTGAACTGGTCATTGACAGCTATGTTCTTGCCACTGTGCAGCTCCCAGCATTTTAAAGTGCTTTAGAGACTACAAGCCTAATTCAACATAAAGGTTTCATACTCCTTCTGGTAACTGGATTACATCACACTGACCCAGAGGAAACTGCATCTGATGTGATCTACTTACTGTGAGTGATAGAAATTATTATATAATTATTTATTATTATTATATAATAATTATTTTAAGGAACCCTATTACGAAATGCTGCAAATTAGATCCCAGAGTATATTTATTGTAAAAAAAAGCTAAATAAAGAGTTGAATCCATTAAAGGAAGGATATGACTCATTCATAGATTTTGTCTAAAACAGTTGCAATGAACTATGACCAATCTTTTCAATGGCAATAACTGAATTGACATTAGCCAGTAGAACCCAAGGCAATGTTGTAGCATAAGTAGCAATATTCCTGCTCTTGATTTGTTATTAAAATATGTTCTTTAATTCTGAATAATACTGCACTTTGCTAAGCGGTTAGACATATACTCCATCTTCTGAAAGTTTAGTTTGCAGTTTTACGCACATATTAAAAATAACATTTTTTATGGCATATTTTATTGCAGAATCTGTGCAGTCATAAAATGTCGATTCAGTATAAAATGACATGAGAAAAGCATTTACTTTTATTTAATTTTAAATTTTTTTTTGATGCAGATTAAGTAGTAGAGCTGGCTGAGCCTCATTAAATTGCATTCAAACTGTAATGGTCTTTTTGATCAAAATTGTGATGGTTGCCCAATTACAGGACTGCTTCCATTGACAATGTGGAAATTACTTTGTTGTGCTTTCTGCCACACCCATTACATCTCCAGGGGAAATGCTGTGGGCCAAAATAATAAAGAAAGTTTCACAAGATATTTGTCTATTCTCATACCTCTTCTATTTAACCCTGACCCGCTCCCTTGAAGACAACATTCCTTCCCCAGTACCATAGAAATTGTTGTTTTTATCAATAATTTGTTCACCTCATTTGGCACCAATTGCAATGGTCTTGAATATTGCTCCAATAGGAAACTTATCCTGTACTTTGTTGAAGGAATGTATTAACAAGAGCTTTTGTCTCTTCCAGGTGTCCATCATTCAGTGGATAAAAACATTTCATATTAATCTCTTGTATCACTTTTAATTTTAAAATTTAGATCCTTTCCTCTGCTCTTATGACCAAAATCCAATTTCCTATTTATATTTTCCAGAATTTCACCTTTGTTCGCTTGCATTTCATTAATTATTCTTAGTTTTATGTCATCTGGTCTAGTTACCATTTAGGGAGTCATATTCTGTTGGTATTCCTCCATGGCATTTGGCCTGCCCTATCTCTGTGACATCCTACAACGCAACACCCTGGCTGCTTTGACACAGCGAAGACCAGCCTGCTTCATGTTCCCTGCCTGATCCACCCCACTATCGTTGGGTGAGCTATTAGTCATTCTGATCCAGATCTCTGGAACTGCCTTCCACCCTCCCACAGCCTCCCCATTTTTAAAGCCAACCTTAACCTTTCTTTTCGACTGTGGTTTTGGTTACCTTTGCTTTCCAACCCCCTTATTCAGCTCTCCCTATCCTCAGCTCGGGCATTATTTCAGACATCCTTCAAACATGAAGGATTCTATATAAATGTAAATTTGTTCTGTTGTTGTTGTTGCTGCTGCTTGTTGGTCATCTCACTGACCAGCAACAACAACAACACAACTACATTTGTTCAATGCCTTTCACGTTGGGAGGACATCCCAGAGTGCTGGCCAATCAGTGTTTCAGACCCGAGCTGGGGGTTAGGATCAGGATGGGTGGAGGGCAGAGGGAGGAAGGAGGGTGATCGAAGGCACGATCAAAGAGGAGGGTTTTGAGATGGGTCTTGAAGGAGGCAACGGAGGGGGCAAGATGGAACTTTACATATTTAGTTGTCTTTTGGTGCTTGTAACACATGTTCCACTTGTTTTAACAACTCCTCAGCCAAAATGAATGGATAAGGAATTGGACTACATTTGACTTGTGATAACTGATTGGAAAATCTGTTTAACACATCCATCATCTCCAGCCCTACTAAGCCGAGGGGAAAGGGTGATTTGTTTTCTTGTGGCCTTGTTTGTTTTGATAAAGTGTCAAGTGCATTTGTTTCTTAAGGAATGACTGCCGAGGTTCCTTTTGATTTCTGTGGCTCTGAAAATGTTAAGATCTGTTGCTTAATCTGTTTTGGGACCATCTAAAGAGGAAACGTGGTTTGTTTAATTCATGAGCCCATTCCTACCAGCAGGGACGTCAGTGAATTGATAAGTATCTTGCTCTCAGTGAGGAGTAATTATAATCACTTTCCTTCAAGACTGATATAATTTATTCCACAATTCACTAGGCATCACTGGGTTAGTTAGTACATAAGATAGGGTTCAGGTGAGCCTGTCTCTGGTGAATTAATGAATAGAATTTATTTTTGGTCAAGCTGAAATAGACACCTTTCCTAAGGAACTCATTAAAAGTAAACTCAGATAGCATCACTGGAGACTAACTGGAGTTATTTTGAGATCTGGTTGGACCTTCAGGCAGAAACCTATATGCATTTACCAATAATCAATTCACACTGAAAATCTAAACACCTGCAGCATGCTATCATTACCTGTAAAGCCAGGAATCCAATTAGATGTTGGTGTTCATTTAGTGATTGAATTAGTGGGAATGAATCACTTCACGAATGTAAATGATTGATGTGGGACTGGTTAATAGCAGCAAAACTGAATTCCATATTGGCTGAACAATATATCACATTCAAATAGGCTTTCTTTGGCACCAAAGTAATGCTGATCATGACAACAACTTGGCTTGTGTTCTCCTCCATGTGAATTCTCTATTCTAATTGGATTGTAACCTATAGCATGTAACTGGCTCTTAAACTCTCATTGTGGCTTCTACAATTTATAATAATAATCCTTGCATTTGATATAGCAGCTTATCACATTGTCAATATCATCCAGCCTCACCAAATCTATTATGGAATGACTGTATGTTTTATAGGTGAATGCCTATTTTTTTATAGGTGAACAGCCAATTTGAATTCAGCAACATCCCACAAACAGTCGTGAAGGAAATGATTAATTTTATCTGTAGTGCTGGTCAGAACACCAGGAGAAATTCACTTCTCTTTCAAACAGTATTAAAGGGTCTGTAAGAGACTGGAACTTGGTTTAGTATCTCATCCAAAGTACGGCACTTCCGACAATGTAGTGCTCCCCCACTGCATTGGAGAGTCAGCCTAGACGAGCTCAAAATCCCCAAATTGTATGTAATGTTCTGTAACAAATGGTTCTCTTTTATCTTTTGGAATCTAACATATTTACGTAGGAGCTGATTTTCTGTCACCAGATGTACTGGGCAGATTATGTTCTTTGTGCAACACAACAATTGTAAAAGTTTCCAAATAATTAATTTTGAACAATCCATTTAAACAGCTTTGTTAGGTTTTGTATTTAGCCTCAGCGACGGAACAATGCATTAGGAATGCATCATGGTGTGTCAAAATGGATGGGGAAACTTAATTGCTCGTTTTGAGTTGGAAATTATGTCAAATATGTAAAATAAGAAAGATATTGGCTTAATTCTGTTGGTGTTAATGAATTCTGGTCTAAATGTGTTGTAGTACATCTGGATCAGAATTCATTAAGACCATCAGAATGAAGACACAATCTTTCTTAGTGATGTAAAGGGATTGAATAAGTATATTTATAACATTAAAATTAATTCAGCATTTATCCTATCATTGCCAATATTGGTATAACAGGTTAAAATGTTGTACTGATATTGGCAATGATAGGATAAATGCTAAATTAATTTTAATTTCCTTTCTAGAGTAATTTTCCCATCTGCAGCAGAGCAGCTGTATTAGTGGCTCGTTTTTAGCAAGTGAAAGAAAAGATTCTCACTTCTCATGAAGAAAGACTTAATTAGAGTCATGAAGTCTAGTTCTTTGGCATGGTTTGTCTGTATCCCTCACATGCAGCGTGTCCTGTATGCATAATGGATATTTAGAGTAGTATCAGAAGACATATGTGTTTCCTAGAAGAGTAAATAGAGGTGGACAGTCACAAACATGTGCTGGTGGTGGGGGGGCGGGAGGGAGTTCTTTTCTTTTCAGCACGAGCACACAAGCAAATTTCAAATATCCCTCCTCTCCCAAACTCCTCAGATCTGGACCAACATTGTATGTGGGGTTGCCTCCTGCTGGCATGTCAAAGGACATCCCTTCAGAACAAAAGCTGAAATAACAGAGAAACATTGAGGGAGTGAAGGAAGATAGCCAAGAAATATATCCCAAAGAGAATCTACCTTGAAGAATTTTATGGCAAATTTGAAATATGATGAGGCTTTTGCTGCCCTAATTAATCCTAACCCAAATGAAACTTTGTTTCCCTTAAACTTCTCCTTTGCCTGAACAATGATTAAATTTTATTTATGTAGGCTGAATAGAGAGATGGGTATGAAGGAAGCTACAATACCGGGAAGGAGCCATTATCCTATTATTCTTATGCAACTCGAAGGAAGCTCAAAGAAGAAATTGCAAACAATAGCTATTCCCAAACTCACCACTGTTTAGGCTGATGAGGTGACTTTGCTGGTGCAGCTGCTATGATTCCTCCTAGGCCCTGACATTCAGACTTCCAATAAATAGTCTGTGGCAATGCTTGTACCACATCAGGTACATTGTTATACCCATGATCCCAATGCTGTCGCTCATCTATTGTGGAATAATGTTTCCTGAGATAGCGGAACCAAAGTTTATGTGAGCGCTGTGCTTTCTGTACACTGTAATGATAACCTCCTGGACTTTGTTTCAGTATGTGACACAGTGCTCCCCTTCGTTTCCTTTAATAATAATCCTTGCATTTGTTGTAGCGCTTTTCACGTTGGGAGGACGTCCCAAAGCGCTTCACAGAACACACTGTAAAGTGAATTGACTGTATATTTGTGGGCGAATGCGGCAGCCAATTGCACACAACAATGTCCCACAAACAGTCGTAGATTGAAATTGACCAATTTATTATTGTTTTTGGTTTTGGAAGGATTATTATTAGGCTCTGTGTGGAGTAAGGAAACTTGCCCAAGGTTTCGCCCTCTGACTGGAATTGAACTCAGGTCTCTCGCTTGCAAAGCGAGTGCTCTAACCACTGAGCTACAGGACTCCACAAATGCTATTTGTATAAGAATTATATAATGTTTGTCCCCCAAATTGATCTCCAATGGTTTGCGCTTATGCTGTTAAAGTTTGAAAAGTTTAACTGGCTGTTACGTGAATTTATCTTGAACTTCAATGTTCAGGACAACCTTCTATTCCACCTCAAACTATCCTACTATAGGCTGATGGATTTTGTCTGAAGCTTTCTTTTCTGTGAGCAGAACACACTGTAGCACACTTCACAGTTTCCTTGTTTTTCAAACACTCATTTATCTTACCTCAAATTACATTGTTCCAGCCCAGTTAAGCAGCATTTACCCCTCAGCACTGTGTTTGCTGAATAGTAACACAGAGCATCCTCTACTATAGTCTTTCACATTATAATTATAATCAATATTGGATTATTTTCATAAATTTATGTTTCTGAAGAGAACATAAATGATTTACTATGTATATTGTCAGTCAGTCACCTCCACTGAAACATGAAGGCATTTTGGCTGATAACCATTTGCAGTAAATTCTCATTCCCCAGGAAATGATTCCACAGTGAGCGACCGATTTCAGTTTGACTGTAGTTTTATCACAGTCCAACAATAACTGGCATGGATATTTAGATCTATTTGGACCAGGTTCAGATGCAAATTACTCCACCAATAAGTAATCATTTTGGTAGTCTGAAATCAATTTTAATGGCTCGTACCATGCTTATTTTACAGTGCTATTTCTGCTGTAGCTAGGAGCTCAGTGGATACATTTGGGGACATCAATACTCTTTGCCAGTTCTGTGTGGATTCACCCTGTGTACGCTAACTGTACGGTTTCTCTACTGCTGGCCTGTTATTGACCTTGCAGCCATAAGGAAACAAAGTTGTGAATGTCACTACCCCTTTCATCTCCCTGCTAGCTCCCACTCATTTGTTATCAAGTGCTTTGAGATGAGTTGGCTATGAGAGAGGCATTATATAAATCAGTGGTGGCCAACCCGTAACCCCCGAAACATTCACACGAGTCGAGGTAAATCTGTGTCCATTCGGTAGCGTGTTTTCATGTTTTTTTATTTATGGCATCAATCAAGAAATATTCAAACAAGAACATTTATTTTGATGGCTGATTATAAAGGTTGGCCACCATTGATATAGATGTTGTTATTGATACAGTATGCACAGTTTTCCTTTCATTAAGGTAAAGTCCCTACCAGTTGTTAGTTGCTCTCTTCCAGTTGTTGACTACAACCGATCAAATATGGAGGCAGCAACTTCTGATACAGTTTACAAACTGCAATCAAACAGTCACAAGAGGGAGATTGACTACTACCACTACCGGGTCACAAGCGTTTCATAAAATCCTGAAATAAATTCCGCTTTCTCTTGAAGGTAATGGATTCATACAGAGCTCGGGTTACATGGGTGACATCCGTCCTCTGGTGTCTTGTCCAAGTATCATTATTCATCCAAAAGCCTTGACAGCCTTGGGAGATTATTCAGACCATGACTTGAACCTGGGATCTTCCTACAGTGCATGACTCAGAGGCAGTGTTGAGCAATGCAAAGGCAAAAAGCTCAAGTCCATACATTGACGTGGACAGCAAATAGAAGACCAGAGGCCTGCAAATCCTCATGGTCTTCCACCTTAAGCCCATTCCCTTAAAATGTAGAATTGTACAAGATTTAGAAAATTTATCAAATTCAGGCTCGATTTGAAAGCCAGATTTTCCATAGAAACTGGCAGTTTTTCCATAAAAACTTGCAATTAACCCTAACCCTAACTGCAGGTAACTAGTTTCCAAATTAAGAAAGACCAAATTTAAAAATTTTCTGAAACTCTGCACAATCTGAAGAATTGTCAGTGATCTTAAGACCATGAGAAATTCCAGGTCTCTGTTTTCTTGAAACATATTATAATAATCCTTGCATTTGATATTGTTGCCGCACAGGAGTATGAACATAATCCTTACTGCTGTGCGCAATTGGCTGCAGCACTTTGCCCGCAAATATACAGTCAATTTACTTTACAGTATATTCTATGAAGCCCTTTGAGATGTTTAGAAGATGTAAAAAGCGTTATATCAACTGCAAGGATTAATATTTATTATTGATGCCTTTGAACAAAAACATGTTTGATGGTATTGAAAGCAATGCAGCAGAAGCCCATTATAACACATTTCATTATCATGCAGGTTTGCATATAACGCTGATGTCCAGTGTACTGTGGCTGACTTCCACTGAAAATGGCTGACTTCTGGATCATCAGGTCAGTGCCGACATCACTTCCTGTGCTTGCTGGCTTCCTGTGCACGTGTGCAGTGATGTCACTGGTTATGTGATCAGTAATGTCCCGATGTGTAAGAACTGACCAGCGATTGTGCCTGATGTAAAGCTGGTTAGGGTTTTATAATGGGGCTTTACTCTGTGTATATTTTTGTGGACAGAAATAAAACTTAATGGTTCCAGCTCATTGAGAATTTGTAAATGTCATCTCTAGAAAACAATTTATAAGATTTGATGAATTATGTTGCGCTGTTTGATAGAGAGCCGGTGTTTCCATTTGATTAACTTGAGAGATTTATTTTCTTCTAAGTTTTACTTGTGACTCTTTCTCTCACATCAGCAGGAGATTAAATAAACTGGGAAGAATCTACAGCAATAGCAACTTACATTTATGCCTTTCACATGAAAGAACATCTCAAAAGGACTTTTCGTTCTTGTACTTGCTCTTATTTCTTTCTCATACTTTCTTACTTATTGTTCACTTTCAAGTGATCCGAACGGAGAAAACTTTTTGAAATCATCCCTCAATAATTATAATCATAGTCGAATTCTGGTCACAGAAACTCAGTTCTGGTTGTCCCTAATAAATGCCCATTACAAAATGCCCCCAAATTTCTGTAAAAACCCCGCTTTACAACAAGAAGCAAATTTGGGTAATTAAGTATTACTAAGGCATCCAATTTACTACTTGTGCTCTTGGAAACTCACTAGTGGTCTTTCACCATTAATTATACTGGTTACAATGTCATAATTGTACCCTTTTCTATGAGATGAAGTGCAGTGTTCAAGCTTCCAGGCTCAATATCTTCACTGGTTGTTTTAAATGCAACATTATTTTCAGGAACTTCAGCATCTTTAGTTACCGAGAGTTGAGTTTCAGCCCAGGTTTTTTCTGATGAGTTTGATATTGTTTGGGCAGTTCCAGCATAAAACTATATACTGTTACACTTGCAATATCAAACTGCTGTAGTGTTCATTTGAAGTCATGCCAGAAATCCTATGATTGAACATTTGCGACAGATTTTCTGGTGTTCAAAGGTTTTAGTTCAGTTGGGACCATAGGCATGTATCTGTCAGTCTCTTGAGTGTTTCTGGATTTAGAACCTGAAAAATATTGGCAACTTAACAGGGAAGGCTTTGACAAGAAGGAAGAGATATCACAGTGATCAAATTCTTTAACATGATTCTTTTCAAGAACACAGTACCATTTAAATGAGATTTAAGATTGCTTTGCATTGTAGCCTATCTAGTGTTTATCTCTCAGTCAGAAACCACAGTTGATACACGTTCTTCAAAACTCTATTTGAGCATTCAAGTCAGTGTGAAATTTGCTGCACTAGCCGTTTTAGTCCGCTTGATAAAAACAGAACTGAAAGCCATAGGTTAAAGATGACTGTTATATGGCAAGAGCAGTAGTCATTAAGACATTTTAGTTACAAGCAACTGATTCATTTAAGAATATATGAATGGGTAAAATGACAAGTGTAATAGATAACATTTATATCAATGTTAAAGTTTATCTATAGAGTGCTTAAAGTGTACAAAATTAATTTTGTGGGTGAACCGTGTCAGCCAATTGCACACAGCAGTATCCCACAAACAGTTGTGGATTGAGTGGGTAATTTATTATTATTATAATTTTTTTGAAGGGTTCCTGTTTACTGCTAGGTAAACAGATAATAGTGACCAATATTCGCTTAATGGCAGTGATGCATTTCTACCAGAGTATTCTGCAGGAGTCTCTGAGTGTGGTTAGGATTCCACATGAACATTTAGCGGCACCATGTGACACTGTAAAGAGCCTGGCAAATAAATCACTTGTCATTGCCTGGACCATGTGACATGACAGAAATGAATTTTATAGTTATGAACAGAGAACAGAATTGAAAACTGAAATAGACAATGATTTCATCCAGGAGACTCTTATGTTTACACTCTTGCAAGAACTTAACCTCAGGAATAATCATATGGTTTAATTCTTTATAACATCTATTAAAACGCCCACATGATTAATTAAATACCGTGTTACTGCAATATGCATAAAATAAAAAGTTCAGTGTGAGGTTCTGAGGGCAGCTACATACTCCTATAAATCAAAAGAATTGCAATAGCTCAGGAACCTAGCAAGAGGAAGATTTGTTTTCAGAAATCAATCATTGCAATGCAGTTGTCTTTCATTTATATGAGTTATTGTGAAATAGAATTGTAGCCTTGCATTATATTTTGTCTTTGCGATGAGCTGTACAGACACTGTGAGACTGAAAAAGGAAGTATGCATTTTCTGGCAGGATTCCTGTTGCCTTCACAGCATTACAGTCCAAGTACTTAGTCAGCTCCAATGGAATGGTATTTTACCTTGTTAGTGGAGTCCTGTAGCTCAGTGGTTAGAGCACTCGCTTTGCAAGCGAGAGACCTGAGTTCAATTCCAGGCAGAGGGCGAAACCTTGGGCAAGTTTCCTTACTCCACATGCCTAATAATGATCCCTCCAAAATTAAAAACAATAATAAATTGGTCATTTTCAATCTACGACTGTTCGTGGGACATTGCTGTGCGCAATTGGCTGCCGCGTTCGCCCATAAATATACAGTCAATTCACTTTACAGTGTGTTCTGTGAAGCGCTTTGGGACATCCTCCCATGTGAAAAGCGCTATATCAAATGCAAGGATTATTATTATTATTATTACACATTCCTCCAATTATACTGTAGCCATCTTTGATTACTCATAGGCAGTTCCGAAGAGACATTTTTCTCCAATGATATTCTGAGCTAATTGTTTATTTTCTTGAAGTATCAAAGAAATCCACCTGGAGATAAATTTGTCTGACATGGCATTGGGCCTTCAAATTTTACTTTTTTCATTTCATACTGTTGACAGCTCAATTTTATTTGTGAGCTGACAGAAGATTTTTCAACCATCTCCTCCCTCTCCCACCTCAGTGTTATGTTTGTGAACCTAAAACGCTGCAATCTCTTTTAATGGAGATAGATGAAAAGCCGAGAGCCAGAAGTAAGTCACCAAGGTTGAACCAGGTAGGAGAGAAAAAAGAGCAAGTGATGGCAAGTGTAGATTTTAAAAGGTAATTTACTATAAGGGGAAATAGAGTCTTGAGGAGATAAAACTTCCCATTGCATGAAAAAATGAGTTAGAATACGAGACAGTGCGATTGTTGATTATTTATATCTTCCATCACATCTGTAAACTTGATGTATGTAGCACTGTTTTGCTCAGCATTAGTACTGGACCATTCTGTACACTGGAACATTATCTGATAACAACAAAATGTGCATAACAGCACCAACAGTGCTGCCCTAAATTAATGATTACAAATTAAGACAGGTGTTCAATGATGGTAATGGTTCTTTGTTACAGACATTGAACTGAACGTTCTAGTTCCAAGAGCAATTTGTGAGTGGTCAGGCATTGGAACAAGAGTTTTATAGCTTGGCATATGGTACCTAAGATCAAACCAACTATCAGCAAAATAATAAAAATCTTCTTACATGCTGTTATGGGGAGTTAATAGTAATAATTATCCTAGCATTTCATATCTGGGGATGTTTCAAAGCACTTCACTGGATATACGGTAAAGTGTAGTGACTGTATATTTTGTAGGTGAATGCAGCAGCCAATATGCAAGCAGCAATGTCCCACAAACAGCCATAGAGTGAATGATCAATTTTATCTGGGGGATTGTTAGCCAGGACATTGGGAGAGAGAAACTCCTTTCTCTTTTCAAATAGTGCTAAGGTATCTGTGAATTCCTCCTGAACAGGCAGACTGGACCTCAGTTGGACTCTGCGGTCCTTCAGAGTCCATTTAAAGGACGGCACCTCCAACAATGCAGCAGATTCCTAGCACTGTATTGGAGCATCACCCTAGACTCTTGAGTCCAAAGTCCTGTCAAGGGGCTTGGACCCACAACCGTCTGACTCAGTACTTGATGGTCCAAGCTACAAACTACCAATTCAACCAAGCTGACACCAAAAGGGATGACTAGTCTCCACAAACCCTCCTATCATGCACAGTTTCTCCATCTGCACATTATGATAAATAACATAATTGGTACTTCACAATAATCCAAAATAATGAACATGTCCAATAATTCCACGACCAATTCCCATTCCTCAGGCGGGGAGGTTTATTTTTGATCAGGAGGGTGGGTATCTGACACACTTGGATTTCCATCACCATCAGAGTATCCAGACTAAACTACTGAGAGTTCCAGATAATCATGGTTTGCTCCAAATGGACCCTGCTTTCTTGCACTCCCTCCCCCAAAGAACGATAGTCACGAGACTGGCTCCCAGTTTGCCTTTGAGGCATTGTTCCTAAGTGACAGTGTTAGATATAAGTGCAAAGTGTTGTGGAGTCCTGTAGCTGAGGGTTTGAGCATCGTCTAGCAAGCGAGAGACCTGGGTTTGCTTACCTGCAGGGCGAAATGTTGGGCAAGTTTCCTTACTCTGGAACATTCTCATCAATCCCTCCAACTTGTCTCCTCTCTCCCTCTTTCCAGTACTGCCCAAAAACTTTCCTCTTCGACCGTGCTTACAGCCACCTGCCTCCTCCCCCCAGCTCAGAGTCGTGCTCCGCCACTGTTAAGCACTCTGGGACGCTACCCTGCGTGGAGGGTGCTACACCAGTGCAAGTTGTTGTTGTAGTTGTTGTTACTCCACACACCTCTGTTTACCAGGCAATAAGTAGGAACGCTTCAAAAAATAATAATAATAATAAATTGGTCACTCAATCTACGACTGTCTGTGGGACACCGCTGAGCGCAATTAGCTGCCACGTTTTGCCCACAAAATATTCAGTCAATTCACTTTACAATATATTCTGTGAATGATCAACTTTATTTGGAGATTGTCAGCAAGAACACATTGGTCGTTTAGCAAGTTTACAAAACTATTTGAAAACAAAAAGCAGTTTTTGTCAGTGTCAGAATGGTATTGGGTAGTGAGGGGGGAAGAGGGTCCCCTGACACATTTAATGTGATGAATAGGAACAAATCTTTAAACTGACCTCATTGCTGGAACTTTATACCAGTGTTGGAAATGAATGAGAGAAGCACTTTTTGACTTGCAGTGAAAATATACTGCAAAGGCTGCACTTTATCAGGGAACTTTAATGCAAACACCGGTCTCGTTGGTGGATATTGGAGCAAAGTTGCAACCGGGCAAAATAATTTATGTTTCAGCTCAGAACTGCTTTTCTGTCAGTGTTTGTAAAATGGTAATTGCTTCAGCGACTCATTAAAATTCTTGATTTTATTCAGAAATGTCCTGAAGTCATTATTTGTAATCAGTTAAGTGTTCCACTTGAGAATACACAATTAATCCATGTTTCAAAAGTGTTGCAATTTCTGGACTTGCAAAATGTGTAGACACAGCTACAAATTAGTGAGCTTCACACAAGCAAGAATTTGTTCAAGTGAATTACCTAGTATTCTGCTCTATTCAATATGTTTGGTGAATATAATAATAAACCCTACGTTTAAATAATAATCCATGTATTTAACATCACTCCTTTTATGTTGGTAGGGTGTCTCAAAGTGCTTCACAGGATTTACAGGAAATTGTAGTAACTGTATTTTATAAGCAAACCAATTTGTACAGCAACGAAACAACCGACCCATTTAGAGGTAGTGGTGGGCTGCAAAAACACACGTAGAGGTCTGCAGTTAACCAATCTGCCTAATTTTAGCGCTTTGGGACGTCCTCCTGACATGAAAGGCACTATACAAATGTAATTTGTTGTAGTTGCTAATGTAGTTTTATGTGCGTTTGTCTGATTCCATTTGGAGGACAGGCTGCATAGCTGATATGATGTCAACGGTGAGGTGTGAGTTCTTAATAATTTAAACTGACTTTTGAAAATGATGGATTACAATTGGATACGTGAGCTTCAATAGATCTTCTGTGGGTCCCACTGCATCACTTCTCATTGAATTCTATTAACATTATAATTATTTGGAGGCAGCTTTTGGGTCCCTGTGTCTCCGAAACATATGACTGCATGTTCTGTAATGGACTCCAAGTGGAGCAAGCACATTAGTCTGCGAGAAAATATTACAAAATATTAAGGAAAGATTTTACGGTAATGGGAATTAACTTTTTTTATGAGAAATTCTATAAAGCAAATACTGTTTTGAATAATGACTTTAACTTAGTTAGCAAAATGTGGCACTAAGTTTTAATGTCTGGTCCTGGAAAAGAACATTGATATTAAGACCAGATTAAATTGCACTCCAGGGCCAAATTGTGGAGCTAGTATTCCATAGAAGTACAGTAAACACATGCCAACTAGACAGAAACACTGCAATGAGAAAATACAATGAATGGGTGAAAGAGAATGGATTAAAAGAGCTGTTGGAATCTGCTTGGATTAGACAGTAAGTGGCGGTACATAGGACCAAGGAATAGTGTGTGGCTAGGTGGGCACAGAGGGCTGAATGTCCTTCTCATATTAAATCCCTACTTATTTGGACGAGCTGTACTGCATTTAAGTTTTGTGTTAATGGGTACATTTTTAGTTGCACTGCATCCATCTTCACACATCATCACTAGTTCCAGAACACCAAGCGGATGGAAAAGACATAAAGGCAGTTTAGGGAATCAGTAACTCACAGCCAGCGCTGGCTGCAAACCCCGATGTGAAAATGATTCACTCAAAGCTGGTCTGGCCTCTGCTCCTCTCTGTGAGTGAACACGATCAGGCAAAGTGAGTGAGTTATCTAATTACAATAACACCATAACTGTGGCTCACAGCCCTTAACATCACTTACTACCGGGACTTTATTTGCAAAGTCCATCTTGTCATTAGGTGCTTTAATGTATTAGTTTAATAACATTTTAACTCAGTTCCTAGTAAATGTAACAACTCAGCTTCTTTTTTCACATTATCGTCTCTTCCATCCTGCCAGTGGTGACTAAGCCAGACTTGTAAACAAAGGGTCAAAAAAAGGATCACTTTATTTAAGTTATGTGAGAATCCAACAATATTGTGTTTAATTCATAGTTCTAATTAGTCAACAACTGCATTGAACTATTGGCAGGAGTATGTTAAATAATAATAAACCTTGCATTTGATACAGCACCTTTCGCGTCGTTGAGCTGTCTCAAAGCGCTTTGCAGAATATACTGTAAAATGGATTGACTGTATATTTTGTGGTCTTAAATAAGCCACAAATTGGGAAGTTTCCTCCCCGCCTCCCCCCAGATTCCAGTTACACGTAATGCCTTGCATTTTTGGGGGGGTCAGCCAGGTGTCTGACACATGCTTAAAAGTATCCAAACCAAGCTGAGAATTCCATGCATATAACTTATGAAAGTGATATTGAAATTGTCATTTCTGGTATATGTGTCAATAACTCATGATGCAATTCCTTATTTTATTTACTGTATTCACTATAACTGTCAAAAAGCAAAATTAGATTTCCCAGTTAGCTTAGTCAGTATTTTGCCTCTGATTTTGTTAGCTGGTGCTGACAGTTGTGACAGAGCATTAGCACTTTGCACAGAATCCTTGTTAACTGAACCCAATGTGAAATTTATCACATCTGGCACATGCAAAATATAAACCTGATTCACGTTCAGTGATGCAGATGCAGAAGCCTGAAATTGCACTGAGTCTTAGCCTGTAACACAACTTTGTCTTCAAATTTAAGTTCAGGCCGATTTGTGGAATAATCTTAAATTCTATCGGAATTTTTTTTTCCTCATTTCTTAAAAAGAGACAGTTTCCGAATTAAGACCTTAGAAATCTGATTGTCTGAAAGTCACTTGTCGTCCCTGATATCTGTGTGCCACATAGCGGTCAGGTTTGTGCTGCTCAGTTGCATTTGCTCACTGCATATCCGTAGCTGTGAATGTTTAATAACATTTGATATCATCAGACTTGTTCAATTTAGAGATAAATGCATCAAGGGAATGTTATGGGAAATTGGAAGGTTAAGCTGGATGGATCAATGGTTTGCTCCTGCCTGAATTGTGACTATAATATGATTACAATGTATAAGATATCAACCATGGATGAATATTGGATATAAAGGTGAAAGAGAAATACTGAAATTGGAATTCTGCTAATTCAACATTCAAACACATGGAAACATATCAGATTAAAAAAAACTTCACAGTTTTTATTCTATCGTAGTTTCATCCCCTTTTCCTCACTCTTATCTTGAATAATAAAAGAAACGTTTACTGATCACTTTGGGGGTATTGTTTAGTACTAGTACAATTTATACTAATTGTTTAGTAGCATATATTTCTGCATTTGGTATAAATCTAGTTATTAATTCTGCTTAAACCAAGTGTAGAGTAGTTTTCTATCAATATGCTAATATAATTCTTTTTTGGATTCTAATCAAAACTTCCCTTATGTGAATTATGAAGAATCGTTTCCCATTCTCTAACTTTGTAATTCTAATTAATATTTTCAAGTGTTTTTTTTCTGGGTTATGTAACATTGATATACAATTTACAGATATTAATTCCAAGAGTATGTGGTCCAGGTGGTAGATGAGAAGGATGTGAAACTCTCCAGGATGCTACCCCAAGTGAAGGGCGTTATATAAGTGCAAGTTGTTGTTGTTCTTCTTAAATGCAAGATATGAAGAACATATTTGCTCTTGTACTGGCAAAGTTCTCTACCTACCTTGGAGATTATTCCCATAGTTCTGCAGAAGTAATGTCAGCAGTACATTCAACATTTCAACAGAAATTTCAGGAGTGTAAATCTGAGACCGCACAAATATTGCAAAAACTCATTAGATTCTGGAGAGAGAAAAGTGTCATATATTGATCATATTACTTTCTAATACTACTTAACTCTTGGCTATGAAGTATTTCTTGCATTTGGTATAATCTCCATAATGTCAAAGCACTTCTTAGGGAATTGCTGTCAAGTGTAGTGACTGTGTATTGTAAAAAAAGCAGTAATCAATTTGCATGAAGCAATGTCCCACAAGAACAACAACAAACTGTAGCTGCAAACTGAAGTCCTGTAGCTCAGTGGTTAGAGCACTCGCCGCACAAGCGACAGACCTTGGTTTGATTCCCAGCAGGGCGAAAAGTTTCCTTACTCCACATGCCTCTGTTTACCTATCAGTAAGTAGGAACCCAGTTTTTAGTCGATTGGAGGATTGCTTTTCTGGGGATAATAATTCCTCAAGAAAAAAAACAATAATAATTTGGTTACTCAATCCACGACTGTTTGTGGGACACTGCTGTGCACAATTGGCTGCCGCGTTTCGCCCACAAATATACAGTCAATTCACTTTACAGTATATTCTATGAAGTGCTTTGAGACGTTGAGAAGATATGAAAAGCGCTATATCAAATGCAAGGATTATTATTATATAAACTGCATTTATGCAGTGTCCTTCACGGTTCAAGGACTTGCAAACAGCCAAGAAGTGAATGATCAATTAATCTTGAGGAATATTAGCTGGCAGAACACTGGCAGAAATTGTCTGCTCTTTTGAATAATATTATAAACTTTCTAAACAGGTTAGTGCTTCATTTACAATTCTTCAGCTTTCAGTATAGATACCATTATATATGAAAGGTGGTATTGCGCTAACTGCCAATCAAAAGTAAAAATGAGAAACCATTTAAACAGAATTATATGTGTACCACAGGGCATACAGGGCTGCCGCGTTCGCCCACAAATATACAGTCAATTCACTTTACAGTGTGTTCTGTGAAGCGCTTTGGGACGTCCTCCCGACGTGAAAAGCGCTATATCAAATGCAAGGATTATTATTATTATTATTATTACTATGAATCATCTAATTTGGTTTGCCTACAAATGCAGTGACTACATGTTACAGAAACCATCTATGAAACACTTCGAACTGTTTCCTCCTGACTTGAAAGATGCTACATAAATGCAATTTGTTGTTGTTGTTTTACTGGGAGAAGGCTCTTTAATAATAATAATAAAAATAATAATAATTCTTGCATTTAATATATCATCATTTCACAAGTCTAGTTTGGATGAAGAAGGCTCTTCGATTCATCTGATCTCATCCATCCAATAATAACAATAATAATAATCCTTGCATTTGATATAGCGCTTTTCACGTCTTCTAGATGTCTCAAAGCGCTTCACAGAATATACTGTAAAGAGAATTGACTGCATATTATGTGGGCAAAACACGGCAGCCAATTGTTCACAGCAGTGTCCCACAAGCAGTCGTGGATTGAAGTGATCAATTTATTATTGTTTTGTTTTTGAGGGATTATTATTAGGCATGTGGAGAAGGAAACTTGCCCAAGGTTTCTCCCTGCCAGGAATCAAACCCAGGTCTCTCGCTTGCAAAGCAAGTACTCTAACCACTGAGCTCCAGGACTCCAGAATATTCGCCCACCTTTCCTCCTATCACAGAATCAAGCTGCCTTTTAAATGAGTCCAGTGTCCTGACTTCAACCACCTTTCCTGGCAACCTGTTCCAGTCATTGATTACTCTCTGAGTAAAGATAAAACATTCTGGCATCTGACCTAAAATTATTTCTCAAAACACCTCACAGGATTCACTGTAAAGTGTAGTGATTGTGTATTTGTTGCTGAATTTGGCAGCTAATTTGCACAAAAGGGACTCTAAGATGGAGTTCCAGAGAGTTGGGGCAGAAAGGCTATTGATAATATTTGACTAATTCCTAGAGTTTGTTAAATTTGTGAAGAGGAACACAACCAACTTTGGCACAAGATGGATGGTTACAATAAACACTGCAAACTGATTAATTCATTCACACCTTGCTGTGAACAAAATTTCAGACATAATCAAACAATGATGATTTAAAAGTACCAAGAAGTACCAAATGGTGGGGCGGGTGGGGCGGGTGGGTCGGTGGACATGGAGCAGGCCAGAGCCGGCTGAGCGGAAGGAATGGGTGGGTTGGTAGGGGTTAGGAGGTCGCAGAGGTAGGGTGGGGCGAGGCCATGGAGGGCTTTGTATTTGAGGACCAAGATCTTGAACTGGATCCTCTGAAGAATAGGGAGCCAGTGGAGTTGGGCGAGAGTGGGGGAGATGGGGTCATGGAGTTTGGTGCGGGAGAGGACACGGGCTGCAGAGTTCTGGATTATCTGCAACAACAACAAGATTCCATTTATAAAGCGCCTTTCACGTCAGGAGGACGTCCCAAGGCGCTGCACAGTTGGGTCATGACCCGAGCAGGGGGGAAATGGTCAGGGTGAGGGGAGGGAAGGGAGGGAGCGAGGAGGGAGGAAATGGTCAGGGTGAGGGGAGGGAAGGGAGGGAGCGAGGAGCGGGGAAATGGTCAGGGTGAGGGGAGGGAAGGGAGGGAGCGAGGAGGGGGAGGAGAGTCGAGAGGGGAGCTGAAGGCACGGTCAAAGAGAAAGGTTTTGAGACCGGCCTTGAAGGAGGAAAGGGAGGAAGCGGCGAAGGCACTGGGGGATAGAGTTCCAGAGCCTGGGGGCTGAGAGGCTGAAGGCCCGACCACCGATGGTAGGGCGGTTGGGGCGGGGGACGTGGAGCAGACCGGAGCCGGAGGAACGGAGGGTACGGGCAGGTAGGTAGGGGGATAGTAGGTTGGAGAGGTAGGAGGGAGCAAGGCCGTGAATGGCCTTGTAGGTGAGGATGAGGATCTTGAAATCAATCCTCTGGGGGATGGGGAGCCAGTGGAGGCGAGCGAGGGTGGGAGTGATGTCTGCAGTCTGCAGAGGGAGGAGTTGGGAAGGCCGACAAGCAGGGCGTGTGCATAGTTGAGCCTGGAGGTGACGAAGGCATGAACAAGAGTTTCAGCGGCCTGCGGGGTGAGGTAGTGGCGGAATCGGGCGATGTTAGGAGGTGAGGGAAGGCAGAGCGGGTTAATGGCTTGATGTGGGGGAGAAAAGACAGTTGAGGGTTGAACAAGACACCCAGGCTCCTGACTGGCTGGTGAGTGGCAGTGTGCAACCATGGAGGTTGATGCTGCCAGAGCCTGAGGTGCTGAGGCGCTGGCGCGAGCCAATCAGGAGGGCCTCAGTCCTGTTCACGTTCAACTGTAGGAAATTTGCACTCATCCAGGACTTGATGTCCGACAGGGAGTCTGTCAGGACAGCAGTGGTCCTCGATTTGAGGGTGAGGCAGAAAGATAGAGTTGGGTGTCATCCACATACATATGGAAGTTGACCCCATGTCTGCGGATGATGTCACCAATGGGGAGCATGTAGATATCAAGGAGGTGAGGGCCAAGGACAGAGCCCTGGGGGGACACCAGATGTGACAGTGCGGGGGCTGGAGGAGAAACCATTGGAGGCAACGAAGTGGAGACAGTGAGAGAGATAGGAATCGAACCAGGCAAGGGCAGGACCATGAAGATTAAGTAAAGAGGAGAGGTCGTGTATGAGGATGGAGTGGTCGACAGTGTCGAAGGTGGCAGAGAGGTCGAGGAGGACAAGGAGGCGGAGGGAGCCCTGATCACAGATGTTCAGAATGTCATTAGTGACTGAATAATGCATGGAACTGGCACTGCAGGTCAGACTTAGTCCAGGCTTCATTACAGCATTCATTAACACTTTGCTTCATATGTCGATAAATAACTGCCCCAGTCTGAGCTTATAGTGGCATTTTCAAGGCATTGTAAAATATATATGGTGTTTGTCTTATAGCAGCAAGAATCATCTTCAATATGTTTCAAGTCTATCTGTCAAAGGGAATGAAATTCCATCTGGTTCTAGATTTATTCTATTTGCTTAGAACATGCAGAATTTTGGCAAATTGTTCAATTCAGTCTTAACTTTGAAGCTGGTTAAATGTTTGTAAAATTTACCAAAAAAAGTTTTAAAATTTGAAGAAATTTAAGAAATAGTCAAATTTCTGGATACTCTGAAATGTTATGAATATAGAGTAAATCTAGACCCAGGTTTAATTTCTCCCCCCAAATCTGCAACATGCATAAAATAAATGTGAACACTGTCCTCATGCAGATGATTAGCCAATTGTTCTTAAACAGTTACTTGACGCAGAGTCATTTCTTCTTTTAGGAGTCAGTTCCACATTTCTTCCCCTCCCGAGGGTGGATCTCATCTCACTCAATTGAATGGTGGTTTGTTAAGATTCCTATAAATGTATTCCAAACATTGGCAGTGTCTGGTTCCATTTCCACAATTAAATGCTACATACCGTTTTTTAGTCTTTAGCTTTTGGAATAAATCTTTGGATTTAAATAGAGTTCTGACGAAGAAATCCTCCTATTCCCACGTTGACTAAACAAAACCCAATTAATACACACAGGTTCAAAACAAGCCAATACATACGCTATAATTACCAACTGGATATTAATGAGCTAACTTATCTTATTAATATCTTATCTTACTTATCTTATTAATATTCAGTTGGTAGCTTGTTTTTATGACAGAACTTTCAGCTATGGTTCATTCTTGAGAAACAAGAAATATTCCGTTTGAGTTTGATTTTCATAAATGGTGGATAAAAACGGGCATCAGAGTAGTGAGTAAAGACAAGCAGTCTTTGTGACTCTGACCAACAAACATTATCTAACCCACCAATTCTTCAAATCTTTTGACAGTAATTTGCCTAAATGGCTTATAATAATAATAATCCTTGCATTTGATATAGCGCCTCATCACGTCTTTGAGATGTCTCAAAGTGCTTCACAGAATATACTGTAAAGTGAATTGACTTATTTTGTGGGTGAAATGGGGCAGCCAATTGCGCACAGCAGTGTCCCACAAATAGTCGTGGATTGAATGACCAAATTATTTTTTTTTATTTATAGTCATTGGTTCTGCAGCATCTTATTTTCTTCATGTCAATTATCTTTTTAGTATTTCAGATAGAGAAAAAAAATAGCTCTGACTGACTAAAGTCCTGGTAGGAATTTCTGAATGTTCTATCGTGTGGGCTGATTCTATTCCTCTGGGTTGTGCCTGCATTAAAATATTCATGTGGATGAGGCCTCAGATTGCGCAGGTCGAAACAGGTTATTTTTTCCTGATGTTTCAGTGCGTAAACAAATTACCCTAATGGTGAGGCACTGATTCTACTTATTGTGCTGAATAAGCTGATCTCAGCTGGGGAGGCTGCAGGGAACCGAATGTAATGTATTGAGTTTATCACAGCAATAAAATATGGTCCAACTGTGACTTGCAGCAACTTGGACAAAGGGTTTAAAATAGCAGAACATGATACAGTTAATTTAATAACTTCTCATAATAATTCTTGCATTTGATTTAGAGCCTTATCATGTCGAAAGGTCCCATCTGTGATGAATCCTTTGCCAGATCAGCCAATAATTATGAGACTACTTTCTTTTTTTTACAGTCCGCTTAGAGGAAATGTAATAGAAGAGCCTATTAAAAACTGTAATAATAAAAAAATTTGCAATAAAAAAGGTTGAAAAGAACCCAAACAGCATCCATTTGCTCCCAATTACTTTTGTAATATTGTGTAATTTCATTATCAGCGACTCTGACAACACCAGAGGTGCTGATGAGTGGCTGCAGTTTAACACCTTAACACGGAGTCTCAGTTAAAGTACACCCTTCCCCCACTTACTACATTATAATAATAATAATCCTTGCATTTGGTATATCGCCTTATCTCGTCTTCTAGATGTCTCAAAGTGCTTTGCAGAATATATTGTAAAGTTAATTGACTGTATATTTTGTGGGCAAAACGTGACAGCCAATTGCACACAGCAGTCGTGGATTGAGTGACCATAATTTTTTTTTAAGGGATATTGCCACCAGAAAAGCGATCCATCAATCGACCAACAACCGGGTTCCTACTTACTGTTAGGTAAACAAAGGCGTGTGGAGTAAGAAAATCTGTCTAAAGTTTCGCCCTGTTGGGAATCAAATCCAGATCCTCTGGCTTGCGAGGCTCCTGAGCTGCAGGACTCCAGCTACAGAATAAACCCAATTAAGGAAGATTGAGAAATGAGCTAACATTTACAGAATTAGAGCTAAAAGGGGCTAGAAGTAGGGCAGTAGGGGTAAGCTGAACAACAAGTTGTATTTGAATTATGAGCAATTAAAATTATAGATCTGGTCCACTACTACAGGAACCACATCACAGTGCCAAGAAATACATCATGCTGTAGCATTCTGGCACCATGAATATCGATCAGTGCTGTAAATTGCCAATGCCCAGATTTCCAGAGCCTTCTGGGTTGTTGGCTTGGCTACTTGTTAATATAGAGTTGGACAAGAATCAAATAGCTTACTGTGCCTTGATCCTTACCACATTCCAAAACAGACCAGGGGCATAATAAGATTCAAGGTAAACTGGTTAGAAATGAGATCAGCAACATTTCTTCGCACAGTGCGAGTGTGGAATTCGCAGAGAATTGACTGACATGGTTAAGCGGGAGATATTTAGAAAGTAAAGGTGTTGGGGAATATGGAGAAAAGGCCACACAATGTAATTTAAAAATCTTCCATAATCTAATAAAAATAGCAGAACAGAATCAATGACTCCTGTTCGTCTGGGACAAAATTTGCAGTATTCTTTAAAGTGTTCCTTAAAATATTTAAGAAACTCCTCTAAGAGTCCAAGCGATGCCTTTTTAGTGACATTTTGGCGAGCTCTTTTATTTTGTAAATTTGAAGCACTAGGGAATTAAAGCAACTCACGCAAAAGGTTCATGAATTCTTTTAAAAATAGCAGATTACATTTTACTGCTTAGAATGTTGTGTGACAGCGGGAAAGAATACCCAGAACAACAGGACACATAACTCAAGGCTGGCAATTTTAAATCTTAATAAGATGTTTTGTCATATTAATGACTAAACATGGAAACAACTTGCTAATTATGCAATGAGTCGATAAGAACTCTTTGAGGTTCAATAGATAGCTGACATCCATGATTCACATCTTGGTCTCTTGAACAGGGACTTTTCAAGTACCAATGAAACAGTCCTTGATGCCCAAGAGATGTATTTCATTTAATCTTTAATATGCTTAATTTGCATTGCATTTCAATGTGCTTCCCTGAAGATATTCCACTTCCTTCATTTCCATTTGCACCTGCACATTTCTTGTGGTATTCCTTCACACTGTAGTGAAGAAAAGCCGTCAATTTTTGTTGGGGGAGGAAAGTGTTAGCCATCTGTGACAGACAGTGTTGGTGCTGTGTCTGCAATTACAGGACCTGAGAGGAGGTCTGGAAGAAAGTGCAGAGCTTGAAGAAAAGCAGCAGGTATATCATTAATAGGATCACAGGATGAAAATACTCATTGGGGAAAGTGGAAGTTGTCAATGAGATGTGCACACAAATCTGTGCTGATGTGAATGTGTTATAAATAATGTAGCAATGAAGCTAATAAAAGTGAAAATAACAACAATTTGCATTAATATATTTACACATGAGAGAGAAAAAACTAGTGAGAGAGGGAGAAACAAATGAAAGAAGGTGAACAAAAATAATTTGATTTTAACTTAAACTATTCATCTGCTGATATAATGTCTTGTCATGCCACTCCTCATGTTTACATATTCACATGACCAGCTAGCATGACCAGTGTGCTCGGGCTCAATTCAGATTTAAATGTTGAAGGTAAATGGAATGTTCTAACCCAAACAACAACAAATTGCATTTATGTAGCGTCTTTATTTGTAAATTCACTTTTATTTCAGCACAAAACTACATCGCTCTTCATGTCTCAGAGTTGCATGGTGATTAGAATATCTTGTAAAAAACAACTTCTTTTTAATCAATATCAACCCATTGATTCCATTTTACCTACTACCCTCCTTGGTAGGGCGGTAAGCAGATTCCCCTTGGAACAGCGCTGGTTTGATGAGGGAATGTTGGAATCTAGTCAACTCTCTGTGGCAGTCTTGGTAGTCTAGTTCCTGAACCAGGTGAGTCTGCAAGACACGACTAATGACAGCTTGCCAGACTCATCCACGGGATTTGGAAGGGCAGACTAATCATTGGGAGCAGGGATTCTTCCCAACCACCTCCTGTTAAAACTGCAAGCCAAAGAGTTAGCAGGTAGGATTTTACTATGAAATTTAATGATTGTATTTGTAATTGAACAAGGCAGCACAGCAATGTCTCACAGCTGTGAGATGAAAGAACAATTTGATCTGGAGGATTTTATACTTGGGAATATTAATAATACTGTTAAATTACATTACATAATTGTAATTTAAATGTTAATTTCTATATATAAGAATCATAACCAAACTAAATTAAGCCATACTTAAAAATGTTCTGGGTATATATTTAACACAGATATAACATCAAAATATAGTTTGCAAACATAAGTAATATAATAGACATATTTTATTGTTATCACATTCTATTAATATGAAACAAATGCACCAGAGCAATCATAAACTACAATTGGTATGACACCAATGGGATTGAATTCATATTACAAAGGATTATTGAAACGATAATCATATTTATCCATAAAACCAGAAGTCAAATTAATCTAAACTGTTTTGTTTTGTTTGTTTTTTTGGTCAGCCGACACATGTGGAAAACCATCACCATGCTTAGAGTATTCAAACCAAATTGAGATTTCCATGCATCCCACCTACACATGGTAATTCCAGAGATAGATTGTTGGAATGGAATGTGCAATCTTGCCCTGGAGCCACACATCCTGCTTTCCTAATCCCGGAAAATATTAGGTGCAGGCTGACTGGCCAAGGTTGGGGACCTCAGAGTGTGTGTTGCAGAGGTACTGCTGGAGTCCAACCAGCTAAAACCGCATAGCTTACCATTTGATAATAATAATAATAATAATAATAATCCTTGCATTTGATATAGCGCTTTTCACGTCGGGAGGACGTCCCAAAGCGCTTCACAGAATATACTGTAAAGTAAATTGACTGTATATTTGTGGGCGAACGCGGCAGCCAATTGCGCACAGCAATGTCCCACAAACAGTCGTGGATTGAAAATGACCAATTTATTATTGTTTTCGTTTTTTTTTTTGGAGGGATTATTATTAGGCGTGTGGATTAAGGAAACTTGCCCAAGGTTTCGCCCTGCCTGGAATTGAACCCAGGTCTCTCGCTTGCAAAGCGAGTGATCTAACCACTGAGCTACAGGACTCCAGGATGTCACTGTCTGGCAAACTTTCCCAGTCCTTGTCCAGCTAAGATCGATCTATCCCTTAGGGCTTTAGCTAGCAGGGTTAACAAGTTGAGTGGAATATTTCCCCGTCCTCAGTGACTGATCTGCCCTTCCAAGTCCTGCTGGTAAACCAGGCTGGCTGTGCTGTGATCAGCAGTGGCCTGGAATGGTGCGGACCCACCTGGCTCAGGAACCGGACTACCTCAACCCCCACAGAGGGCTGGCTTGATTCCAACAGTTCAGCTCCAAGGAGACCCCGCTTACAAAATTGTGGTGATGTAATTAATACCCATCAAATGCCAACACAATGGGGAATGGAATGAATGTTAGTACATCACATATTCAGTTCCGTTTCCATATTTCAAAAAGATATCTAAAATTTATCAGAAATACAAAACAATTCAACACAAATATACATTTATATAACGCCTTTCACATCGGGAGGATGTCCCAAGGCACCTAAGAATCCTTGTTTGGTACATGATCTGAGGGTGTGAGCTGAGGGGGTGGGGACAGGAAAAATGACCAAGAGCATAGTTAAAAAGGTCGGTCTTAAGATGGACCTTGAATAAGGTGAGGGAGGGAGAGTGAGGGAAATAGGTCATTGGCGCATATTAATTAAAATGATATCTCTATTAAACCATACACTATACAGTATACAGCTCTTTACAGCACATATGGAATAAAACAGCAACTTGTTGCAAGAAATTCCACTTGGATCTAGATTGTTAAGTTCATTCATAACTTTGAACTTGGTTTTATGTAGTTCTTAAAAGAAGTTACAGAAAACCAGCTTGTATTATATACAGGTTGTATTTAGAATTTGCCAAATTTTGGATATTCTGAAATGTTACATACATACAGCAAATCTAGACAAAGGTGGAATTTCTCCCCACATTTGTAATACATTTTTGTACTGTATTGTATATACATAAAATCATAACTCTACTGTATTTACAATATGCATAATTCAAGTCGCACACCTATTTACAGTAGTGTGTTAAAGAGGCACTGTGTTAAAGAGGCACTGCTATTTTTAGTATATCGTATATTAATTACTCACCAACTCATATCTTATTTAAATTTGGTGCACTAATTTGAATACATAAAAAATGCTCTACACAAAGAAGAATAAAAGAAATGACATCAATTTGGCTGACTCAAATCTAAAGGAAAAAATTAATAGAAGATTTGCATTATTCTTTCTAAATGCCAACAAATTCAGTGAATTAAGATCTAAAATATTCTGAACTATTCACAAGTTATTAATAAACAATGATTTAGTTATACATTATGAAAATACTTCCTTTTTTTAACCTCCTTTTAGTTTATCCCATTCTAATGCTTGCAAGTGCTGCTTCTGCACATTATTTGTATTAGATTCAACTTTTATCGTCAAATTATATATTTTTAAGAAATAATTTCAAAATTCATATTACAGGGAACTCATCTGAATGTCATCCCTCAGAGGCTCAGGACCTCTCATGTCCTTAGCTTTAAGATTATTCCCTTATTAAGTTTGTGCGGAATTTTGGACTTGGTTTAAATTCAGTTTTAATTTGGAAGTGTCTTTCTGCAGTTCTGAAAAAGAACTACAGAAATCCAGCTTTCAAATTAAGACCGAATGTAAGAAATTTCCAAAATCCTCCAAGATCTTAAAATTTAAGACAAATACCTATAAACAGGCTTCTGTGGGAGAAATGTTCATTGTAATTGAAGAACAGGGATTCTTCCCTGGAGGAAGGAAGATAACAACATAGATCAGTTACTTGTTCTTCAACATCCATCTGATAGAAACCAATTTAAGAATAGTATTGTTGCCCGAATGGAAACCTGCCTGACCTCTCAAACAAGGAATGGATCATTGCACGCAAGTGACTTTTGTCTCTTCCAATTTTCGCTTCTCTCATTTTCCCTTTCCTGAAGGTGTTTTGACTTATTTTCCCTTTTATTGGAACCTTTGCAATGAGTGCTGGGTTCTCTCAGATACTTTGCTAAAGTGTCCATTAATCATATTTTTTCAACCTGGCTCAGTTGGCCGCATTCTCGTCTCTGAGTCTGAAGGTTTTGCTGCATTGTCAGAAGCCCGGCCTTTAGATGACATATCAAACCATCTGCCTATCTCTGCAACCTTCTAACCCCCTACCAACTTGCCCGCTCGCTCCGCTCAGCGGACTCCGGCCTGCTTCATGTCCTCCACCTCACCCTCCCCACTTTTGGCAGGCAGGCCTTCAACCACTCTGCCCCCACCTTCTGGAACTCCATCCCGCAGTCCCTCCACCTCACCCTCCCTTGCCTTCTTCAAGACCGATCTCAAGACCCTCCTCTTCGACCGTGCCTTCGGTCATGCTCCTTCACCCCCTGCCCTTTACCCTTCCCGATCCCGACCCCCAGGTTGGGTCCAAAACACTGATTGCCCAGGGCTTTGGGACCTTCTCCTGACGTGAAACGCGCTATACTAATGTCATTTTGTTATTGTTGTTGTTGCCTGTTTTAGATGGACACTAAAGATTCCATGCTGCTATTCAAAAAGAGAAGGGAATTTCTTTCGGTATCCTAGCCAGCAATCCTTCAGATAAATTGATCATCCACTTCATGGCTGTTTGAGAGATACTGCTGTGTGTAATTTGGCTGTTGTGTTTGCCTACAAAAGTACAATCACTGTGGTTTGCCGAAGATTTTGTGAAACGCTTTGAGACATTTTGATGTGATTAGGCGATCCATCAAATGCAAGAATTATTATTGTTGTTATCTGAGCATTAATAGCAAGTGTTACTGAGCCATTAAGCCACAGGAGCCATCACAGTCAAGCCTTATTCTGTTCTCACCAACATCCACCCGAGTGCACCTTTCAGCACGAAGACTTTGCATCATGATCATGAGCAGGAACCAAGGTTCATTTTTCTCTCCCCAATCAAGGGGGACCGAGGACAACTATAGCACTCTGGTTGAGATCAACTAGCTCAACTCGGACTGATATTTGTAACTCTTGACGTGTATGGCCTAGCGTGCCATTGGTGGTGCTTCTAGCCATGGAGATTGAAGGAAAGAAAGAAAATAACAAAAAAAGTGAGAGGATAGGCAACTCCGTTATCAATCAACAATACTGCCAGACATTAGAAGATTATTTAGCTTAAGGCATTAAACTTGTGGGAAAACCAAAAGGAGTAACATTACTAAGAAAGGAACAAATACAATAGAATACAAATTTACATTTATATAGCGCCTTTCACGTTTGGAAGGACGTGCAGAGGGCAAGGATCTGCGTGTGTGGGTGTGGGGACCTGTAGCTGGGGTTAAACAAGTTAACTGTTACAGTTCAAGAAACACATTTCAAGTCATTCAAGCTCTTGTGTGAAGTTTCACCCCAAATCAAAAAGATAAATCAAGCAACCTCCTGAGTAACCAATCTGATTTTATATTTGTCCTTTCTATGCTTGACCGGTTGCCTTCCTTGAATAATAAATAACATTTACAGACTTCAAGAGGACATAGACAGACTGGTAAACATTATGAGGGGATTCGATAGGGTGAACACGGAGGAACTATTTCCACTGGTGGGTGGGTTGTTAAAAAAATTCAAAGGGGAGGTGAGGAGAAATGTTTTCACGCAGCGAGTTGTTCGGATCTGGAATGCATTGCCTGAAAGGGTGGTGGAAGCCGATTCGATAATACATTTTAAGGTAGAAGTAGATAATTATTTGGGGAGAACAAGTTTGCAAGGCTACGGGGAGAGAGCGGGGGAGTAGGACTGACTTGGATAGTTCTTTTCCTTAGCCGGCATAGACAAGATGGGCCAAATGGCCTCCGTCTGTGCTGTATAATTCTAATATTCTAAGATGCTATGATTTGTATGGACCCCCCCAGCTAAGCAACTATTAGATTCCATACAGTCTGTGATTTATAGGATCCTTACACTCCACAGTAAGATAAGTGTAAATCTACTGAAATTCAACCTTGTTGAGACCGACTTCAATCCCCAGGCAAATGAGGCTGTTTCTATAAATTCAATGCACATTTTCTAATGAGGCACATTGAAATATTTTTCAGTAACATTTAAATTATTCATCATTGTGTGATTCCAATGGCTTGGGTAACATCTTGCTCACAGTGATATCTTTCTGTTATTTCCAGTGGGAAGGCAAGTTCCCTTAATGTGTATCTGTGTGACTGAAGGCACTGCTTGCATGATTTGCTTGCAGATACAATTATATGATTAGCTACCAATATTGCAGCTCATTCTGCCAGCCAGATCCTTGTCCTGTGACTGAAGGACATGTTGAAGGCTACAAACATAATATTTCTCTCAATATACAAACGTTCTCATGTAAATTAATTATCACTATCAGAACTCAATTCAAGCAGTCAATGTTTCAAGTACAGTGATTATGATTAACACAGGCATGTTTTATTCTGTTCTGTCCATTTCACTCACTTGTTTTCAATATTTTTGTTGGACCTGTGAATGCTACTGACATCAGGACTGCTAACTAAAGAACAGTTCCTGAACAGACTGAGAGTTGAATTAACATACCACCTGATGCAGAATCATTATGCATCCTTGTTGATGGATTAGTCTACAACAGAGTGGAAAGCTTTGGGAACCATATATCCAAAGTTGCCTGGTTCTTCAAAGAATACTACACTTACTATATGTCATGTCTCAAATTGCTCATAAACTTTATCCCAAAATATTATTTTCTAAAAAATATCTATCTAATTTGTATTTGAATGAATCAAATGAATGAACCTTGTAACTGAATTAACATTAGTAAATCATTCTTCTCACTGTTAATTCAGCTACCTCACAATTGGGTTTAATAATTCTTTCCTCTAAGATCATCTCCCAGTGATGTCTTAGTCACCAATGGTTTGAGAAAGAATTCAACAACTGGTAAAAATGGACAGAATAACTGAAAATAATGTAATGTCTAGAACAAGAAAGAATAGCTCAACAATTGGTGAACAAATATGTACCAAACTATGGATACAGGTGATACAACAAGGAACTATAAAATGTTTTTAAAATGAACTAAGTATAGTAATAAGTAATTTGCACATTTCTTGCAATTGATGTAATTTCTATAATGTCAAACATCTCAAAACGGAACACAACTTCTTCATTCTTTTCAGCCCAAGAAGATACCCTTAAATCCTATCCTTTGGTTTTAGTTTCCAAGCCATTATTTAATCTATTTTGCTATCTCGCCCACAATTCCACATATTCCTATTTTTAGTTGTGAGCCTCTCTTGCGGTATTTTATCAAAGACCTTCTGGAAATCCAGATACACCACATCCACTGCATTTCCCTCATCTGCTTTATTGGTTACATTTTCAAAGAATTTGATAAGGTTTTTATTAATCCCAATACTCTTCCCTGTCACCACATCTCTTAATTACCAAATATCTGTCCTCCTCTCTTTTAGACGTTTCTATCGATTCCATCCCCTGCAGCTTTCTGGGTAGAGCATTCCACATCTTTGGTTATCTCCCTCTTATGCCACAAACTCTCACCCTGCTCAAAACTCAGTTGCTGTAAGGTGCTTAAAGACGTTATCCTACATGAAAGGTGCTGCATTAATATTGTTGATGGAACACTTCAGCTTTGAAGAAAAGGTATATTGATATTACACACAAATCAAAATATCAGGAAGGAAAATAATTTAAGTTAAGCAAACATTACTATCTGAAACCACTGGTTTTGCTATTTCAAAAGACTGTTTAAATAGGACACTTTCATGTCCGCAAAGTTTTATGTCATTTCTCAAAGCTTATTTTTCAGTAAATTTTATTTTCACATATGAATTAATAATGAGATGATAAATATGACTAAAGTTAATTTGTGGGTTGTGCTACTGGTGTGTAAAACCTGAATTATATAATGGATTACTAGTCAGTCTGTACTTTTCATTGTGATTGTATAATTAAGGAACCTGTAATCTCCTGATTCCACAATATTTACACATGGTTAACACAACCTACAAAATAGTCCCAACTATAGTAAGTATTCGTGCTCAACCTTTGTGCATGAACAGCATGAATGTAATGTGATACCATCTGTTGGTCTCATTAGCAATTTTTTCAGTTGTTTTTATTTTCAGCAAGGCAAAGACCAAGCAGCATTCACTCACAACTTGAAAGTTTAACACACTCAAAACACAGAATAAGCAGGTCACTCATGCTGAAACTCAGAAGAAGGAACGTGAGCGTACCATTCAAATTCAATTAGTTTATACAGAGAGCGGTGAAGATGGGAAACAGACCAAACTAAGGAGGAGGTGCAGACGGATGGAGTCACCAAAGTCAAGAAAATGGCTATTTTAGTGTAGAAATTGATTGAGGAACAGGCAATGTTGATGACAGACCCTGCAAGGTAAAACTCTCATGGGTTTGTGGGTGATCAGTCTTAAATGTATCAGACCCCAATTGATAAAAGCAAATGTGGTCAGTTGAGTAACTGAATTCAAGTGAAATTGTAGGATTATTTATTGGACTTTGAGGCAGGCTAAATGTATCACGATGCTTTTTTAGGGGTGGTGTGAATTCCCATGTTTTTATGGAAGGCTGTGTTACCATGATACAGATAGTGAAATTATAAATATATATTTTTATTGCATCACATAAACATATGTCCCAACTACAATTATTGTCTGGGGAGCATTGAAAAATGATAATGAGCTGATCTAGTGATGATGGGAAGCTTAAGGCTGTGTGATGCCACATTGATAACACCTAGTTAATATATGCTGCTAGTATACTTTATATTACATAAATTTATGGACTACAGCTGGTTTACTCAAACTAGTGCTGGCTCTCACAGTACTAGATGCTGATTGGAAAGACTGTTATCTGTGATAACTCATTTTTGTCTTTGAAATAATCCTTGTCGCGCACCAGAACTGTGACTGCAGAGAGTATTGTGTAGAAATAAGTCTTTTAACCTGCTGTTGGGATATTAGGAAGCACTTGCATTTCAAGCCTATGCGCTGATGATTTTTGTGCAATATAAGGTAATGCAGGTGGGCTGCATGATGGCAATCACTTTTGGGTTGAAGAGTTCACAGCCTTCTCATTCCTCCCCACTACTACACACATACACACACACACACACCAAACATATCATCAGCTCAATGATCTCTGAGTTTAAAATATTCTGAGCAATATTAATCAATGAAATATGGAATTGGACAGTGTGCCATTTCTTACCCAGCCTGAAGCCTTTATTCTTTCCTTTTCTGAGAAACCAGCAGGGTGTATCTAACCGTTCAGGCTTCAGGCATTGCTCATTGGGTTGTCAGAGCACATCTCAGTGAAATTTATTTCAATGAGATGCTACAGTAGTTGTTCTGTGTACTCACTGAAGGGAGTTTTCAAGACAATTCATGTAGTGGGTGGGTTATGCTTAGCAACATTGATTCAAGTACAGTGTCCAAGATCTTTTGAATATATGATCTTTTGCTTCACTGGATGGTTTTCATTGACTTGATGATTTATATTAAGCACTTCACATCTCTGGTTCTTTATCTTTCATGTAAATGCACTTTGAGATATCCATCCAATGTAAAAGGAGCTATATAAATGTAAATTGTATTACATGTGAAAATTCTTTAGTCTGACTGCTATTTGTATGTCACTTGGAATATGCTGCTCCATTGTTTATGAATGGAGCTCCTAAAATTACTGGTCTTTTACTGAAATAGGGTTTAGTTTTAAGAAAAAGAATCAGAGGCCTGGAATTTTGCATATTTTTAGCCTCAAGACAATTGTCTTAACATTTATGATTGTGCAGAACGTAGGAAAATGTTTAATTGAAACCAACTTCCAAAGTTGATCTGAATTCAAGACATTTTCAATTTTTGTCTTCTTGAATGTTAAATCAGTGGCCTGAACATTAACACTGAGAAATGTGAGCCTCGGGATCGAAATTGTACTTTCATGCTTCCCCGCAGTCCATTCATTTTTCTTTGGCTGAGACAATAGGTAGCAGTATGTTGCTAGATTACCCCTTTTTTTTATGAGGCTGGTAACATCTGCCTTTGGAGAGAGGTAGCGACACAATTTAACTTCTGATGATTTTCACATTATCTTTCTTATTCGTCTCACACAAGGTCACTGTCTCCTCAAACAGCTTAGGCTGAGACTAGATGTTTACCATGTGGAGAATGTGTACCTTTGATCTCAAGTGTAGCTTTGATCTCCAGCATTCAGAGATGCTACCCAACGTGAAGGACGCAAGTTGGAGTGGAGTCCTGTAGCATAGTGGTTAGAGTACTCGACTTGCAACCGAGAGGACCTGGATTTGATTCCTGGGCAGGGCGAAATGTTAAGCAAGTTTTCTTACTCCACTTGCCTCTGTTTACCTAGCAGCAAGTAGGAACCTGGTTATTAGTTGATTGGCGGATCGCTTTTCCAGGGCTGTTTTCCTTTAAAGGTTTTTTAAAAAAATAATAATTTGGTCACTCAATCCACAATTGTTTGTGGGACACTGCTGTGTGCAACTGACTGCCGCGTTTCACCCACAAAATAATCAGTCAATTCTGTGAAGTGTTTTGAGACATCTCGAAAATGTGATAAGGCTCTATATAAAATGTAAGGATTATTATTATTCTAAATTGTTGTTGTTGGGCATTTCCAAATGTTATGACATAACACTAGAATGCCATAATCCACTGCATGTGTCAACTTGGCTCAGTGGTAGCATTCTCACCTCTGAGTCAGAGATTGTGGGTTCAAATTGCACGTCGGGACTCACATAATCTAAGCTGACACTCCAATGCAGTGCTGGAGTGTGTTGTGTTGTTGGAAGTGATATCCTTCAGATAATATATAAAATGCAGAGGTCTCGTCTGCCTGTTCAGGTGGATGTTATAACAACAACTTGCACTTATATAGTGCACTCCAAGCAGAATAACATCTCAGAGCGTTTAACAGTGACCTCAAGTCGGGGGAGGGAGGAGATGGCTGTAAGCATGGTCGAAGAGGAAAGTTTTCAGGCGGGACTTGAAAGATGGGAGAGAGGGGACAAGGCGGAGGGATTGAGGGAGTGTGTTTCAGGGTTTTTGGGCATAGTGGCTGAAAGCATGACCTGTAATGGTGGGGCAGAGGCTGCGGGGATGAGCAAGAGGCCGATGCCAGTTGAGCGGAGGCGCCGGGTGGTGGATTGGGGAGTGAGGAGGTCGGAGAGGTAGGGAGGTGCCTGGGAGTGAATGGATTTGAACATGAGTGTGAGGATCTTGAAATCGATGTTAAAGACATTAAAGATCCCATAGCACTATTCAAAAAGAGAAGGTAATTTCTCCTGGTATCCTGGCCAACAATCCCCCCACAAAATTGTATTTCATGGACATTCCTGTGCTCAATTGTGCTGCCGTGTTTGCCTACAAATGTACAGCCAATCCATTTCACAGTAATTCCTGTGAAGCACTTTAAGTTGTCCTTCTGACCTGATAAGGCTCTATATCAAATACAAGGATTATTATTATTAATAAAAGAAATTCTGATTACTGCCTCATCAGGTTCTCTGCTTATTCTTAACCAAATATTTCTGCCAGCTCCCAAAAGGGTTAATGGCTGTATCTTACAATATTAATAATAATCATTGCATTTGATATAGCACTTTATCACATCTTCTAGACTCCTCAAAGCTCTTCACAAAATATACTGTAAAATGAATTGACTACATTTTGTGGGTGAAACACGGCTGCCAATTGGGCACAGCAGTGTCCCACAAACAGTCGTGGATTGAGTGACCACATTTTTTTTGGAAGTGATTATTACCCCCTGAAAAGTGATCTGCCAATCGAGTAACAACTGGGTTTCTACTTACTACAAGGTAAACAGAGGCATGTGAAGTAAGAAAACATAAACCCAGTTTCCTCAATTGTGAAAAAGAATCATCCCAATTGAGACTGAATTTATTTTTTCCCCAAAATCATGCCTGATTTTAAATGTTAAGACTATTTCTTTAAAAGTGAGAAATTTCAGGGCTCTGAGATCTCAATTGTATCTGTTGCAAAGATGAACTCTTTCCCCTTTTCACTCACAGTATCCTTTAATGGGAAACCTGACCTTGGAAATGGACTTGTGAATATTTCCCATATTGCACAGAGCAATTTGTGTTGAAAGGTAACTGCAATAATTTTCAATAATGTATACAACTAACTATTTATATTAAATAATACTGACATACAGGTAATATAGGCAGAGCTTAGAGTGCACCCAGGGGGCACAATAACTGAAGCAATGCATTTGTGCACGGATGCCAATGTAGGTTTGGCTTTTGTGGGCTTTGAACTCTGCTCAGCAGTTGCTTGTTCTATGTCTTTTGAAATATATTACTTAACATTGTTTTATAAAGTGAATACTTGCTACCATGGAGACAGACCAGGACCTGTCACAGTCCAGAGATCTAGCTAGGTGTGCACCGTTACCATGGAATATTAATACATTTCAAGTGGCACTCCAAGTAAGAGAGCGTGCACTTGATAATCCAAAGATATAATAAAGCCTTATTTATTTGCATAATTACTAGTTGAAGACTGGTGGTGCAGTGAGTATAATATTGTCCTTTCCCCTCTGAAAACTGGACTCAAATCCAGTCCAGACCAATCTGATCAATGTCTCATCTCCTTTTGGATTGTGGAAGACTTAAATGAATTTGTCAAGTCTCAGTCCAGATCCTGGTGGACACAAGTAGCGGATAATGACTAATATGAATAATCTTGCATAGAGAAGCCATAAGGATAGCTGGAGAAGAAAACAGTGTCACACTGATATAGTACAGAATACTTCTGTAAAGTTGGGGACAGGGAAATTTATAGAGGAGAAGGTAAAATAAATTGGTCACTTCAATCCACGACTATTTGTGGGACACTGCTGTGCACAATGGCTGCTGCGATTCGCCCACAAAATGTACAGTCAATTCACTTTACAGTATATTCTGTGAAGCGCTTTGAGACGTCTCAAAGACGTGATTAGGTGCTATATCAAATGCAGGGATTCTTATTATAAGCTTCTCACGGAATGTAACTCTTACTGTCTTACTGTGTGTTTTTTTATCTCTTTCTCATTAGTTTCCTTTGATCCCTTTAGATTTAATTTAGAAATTTGTTCAACCTTTTCATATTTCTTTCTTCTGTTTTGAATTGCTTTTCATTTTATTTTCAGTTCATTGCGATATTGAGATATTACACAAACAGAAGCTATGAGAACATCAGGAAGGCTATAGCACTATAATATTAAACCTAAACCACTGTAGCATGGCCGGGAGGTGGGGGTGTTGACTGAGAGGATCGAATTCAAGATCCTCATCCTCACCTACAAGGCCATTCACGGCCTTGCTCCCTCCTACCTCTCTGACCTACAATCCCCCTCTACCTGCCCGTACCCTCCATTCCTCTGGCTCCGGTCTGCTCCACATCCCCCGCCCCAACCGCCCTACCATCGGTGGCCGGGCCTTCAGCCTCTCAGCCCCCAGGCTCTGGAACTCCATCCCCCAGTGCCTTCACCGTCTCCTCCCTTTCCTCCTTCAAGGCCGGTCTCAAGACCTTTCTCTTTGACTGTGCCTTCAGCTCCCCTCTCGACTCTCTACCCCCTCCTCACTCCCTCCCTTCCCTCCCCTCACCCTGACCATTTCCCCCCTGTTCGGGTCCCGACCCAACTGTCCAGTGCCTTGGGACGTCCTCCTGACGTGAAAGGCGCTCTATAAATGGAATCTTGTTGTTGTCTTGTTGTTGATAGCCCACTGACAGGAAGCATGAATGGTGTGAAACACAGACGAGCAGGTTGAGTTGGAGATGTACTCCTGATGTGAAAGGTGCTACAGTTGTATCAAAATGTAAGGATATTTTTGCTTAAGCATGGTTGGATAGCACGATTATTTTTCCATAACTCCAATCACTACTCTCTATATTTAAATATAAACATTATAAATACTTTACAAGTGCTTGTCCTCTTACATCCTTTCTTCTGTTTTCTATTCCCATTCTCTTTGTGCTTTTTTTAGTTTTAACTTTATTTTTACATCTTCTTTCTATTTTGTTTCTATTGCATTCTTTTAAAAAATTCTGCCGTTCTAAGTTTAATTTTTTCTTTGAGATCTTATAGAGATTTATAAACAGAGAACAATATTTGCAGATACGACAAAGCAACAGGACAAGAAGTCACACTGATTCAGGGCAATTTTGAAGGGCAGTTTCAGGACACACACTAGAAAATCTTCCTTTATCCAGAAGATAAATAGCAACTGGAACAGGTGACCAGGAAGGGCGGTGGAGGCCAGGACCCTGGACTCAACAACAACAAACAACAACTTGCATTTATGTAACAGCCTTCACTTGGGGTAACATCCCAAAGCGCTTCACAGTGGCAGAGTCTGACAACGAGCCAAGGGGAGAGGGAGGAGCGAGGTGACTGTAAGCACAATCAAAAAGGAAGATCTTTAGCAGGGATTTGAAGGTAGGAAGGGATGGGACAAGAGAGTTCCAGAGTTTCGAGGCGTAGTGGCTGAACGCACGGAGGGCACGAGGGACAAATAAGAGGCCAGAACCAGCCGAGCGGAGGCAGCGGGTGGTGGAGTGGAGGGTAAGCAGATCGGATAGGTAGGGAGGCGCAAGGGAATTAAGTGATTTGAAAATGAGTGAAAGGATCTCGAAGTCGATCCACTCGGTGATTGGGAGCCAGTGGAGCTTGGCAAGGACTGGTGTGACTCATTTAAGAATAGCTCAGTGTTGCAATTGGAAAAGAGCAGAGTAGGTATTCTAGAAGGATGAAATCAAATGGGCCAAAGGGCCCTTCTCTCCCTTGTCATCTTGTGATCATTAGACAGTCCTTTAAAATCACTTCACATTGACTGAAAATTAAATCGGAGGACTGGTTTTACAGCTAATGATGACAACAGTCATTGATACGCTTCTCAGATGAAAAACAGAGTAGAGGGAGCTTGAATTGTGTAGTTAGCTGGCTGTGCTATACCTAAACTGTCTGAACCCAATACTGATCTTGGCTGTCTGAAATGGTAAAGTGCCCATGTAACATGAAAAGTGACGCATACATAGGGAATAAATCGAGTCTCATCACTTAACTTTACATATATGGACAAAACTTCAATCATCTGACACATTGATAACTAAAAACAAAATTGCCAAATATGTTTTAAAAATTTACAAAGCAGAAAAGAAAAAAAAGCCTGATGCGAAAGTGTTGCTGACAGTCCAAAAATGTCACAAACACACAAAATATCTAGAAATGCATAGAATGATAGAAAGAAAAACTTCTAAACAAATACAACCCACTCTTAACTGAAGGTTAATTCAATTATATTGCTACAAATACTGAGCTCTTGCTTGTTTGTGACATATGTGCCTACTTTTTCCTCCCCAAAAATCTGGTGCTTCAGGTGTTTAGAGCGGCTGGTGTGCAGATTCTTGTTGTGACAGAAGTTCTTTCACAGTCGGAACATATTAGTCTCTCAGCGTATTAAACAGTGCCAAGAGCAGAATTATTCAACTTAGCATCAAACTCATCATCCAGCTGACCTTTCAAGACAGAAATATTAATTATTTAGGATGAGCCGCAAATGACTCTGGGGCACTCAGTACATTACAATCCATATAAATACCAACAGGTTGCTGCTCTTAAACTCTATGTTACACCAAATTAACACACAACTTTAATTCACAGTTGTGCTGTGGGCCTGCATTTAAGCAACGGAAATCACCTGCACAGAATTATGCTGCTGTTTTTGTATCATAATTCTTGGGTCTAACTTTATGGTTGTGTTATCGATGTACAAATACAATTACACAGAGGAAATAGCAGGTGATTCTGTAATTCTTTTCATTGTTTATTACTTGTAAGTGTAAACACATGGAGTTTTCTCTGTACACATGTGTTTACATATTGTTGATGCAACTTGCAAATTAGTCCCCCGCCTCCTTGGTGAGCAAAGTGGTGGAATGTGCAATTGCTAATCTGGCACCAGAATGCCAGTTTTAAATGCAATTAGGCATTGGTGCCATTGTAATGTTTTTCACATTGGAAATGTCTCAAAGCACTTCACAGGTTTCACTGTAAAGCGTAGTGACTGTATTTTTGAGGACGCATGCGGCAGGAAATGAATGACCAAATTGATCTGGGAGAATTGTTGGCAACATGTTATTAATGGCTTTTGTATTAAAAAAAGAGGATCGAAGAAAGAACTTGTATTTTTATAGCATTTTATCATTCTTTTCTCAAAGTGTTTTACAATAGTTACTCTCATGGGTATTTTTTTTGTAGGCAGATGCAATATCCATTCTTTATACAACAAGATCCAATGGATAGTTATGACAAATATTTCCTGGAGGTTTGTTGTTGGCCTGCACATCAAGAAAAAATCCTTTTTCCTTTCAAATCCTGTCATGGGATTTTCAATGTGCACCTGAACATGCAGACAGGCCCAAAGTTTAACATCTCTTCTGAAGAATTGCACTTCCATCAATGCAGAGCTTCCCCAGTGCTGCTTCTACTGTCAACCTCAACTGTGAACTCATTTTCCAACATGAGGCTTGAACCTCAATCTTCTGAGGCAGAGATGAGAGAACTAATAAACTGAGCCAAGCTGGGAAATAGTTTATAAGTAAAACATAGACAGAAAAGGCCTTGTGAGAAATTATGCATTCTTTCTACTTGGGGGATGAAGCAGAAATCTGCTGAATAAAAGTGGAGTATACTGTTGTTTGTAGATTGGATTCAATAGATGAAAACAAATTATTTTTCAAATTGGATGAGAATTCATGAGCCAATATTTAGGGATTACAATGACTCTCCCTCTCCACTCTCACCCTCGCCAAGCCTGCAAATGGATGTTACACTACCTCCCTGCCAAGCCAGCTACCAGGGACTGATTGAATTAATCTCAATTTAAAATCAAAGAGAAGAAAACACTAAAGTAAAGTCCATGAGCATGAATGAGAAATGAATGCAGTTTTTTTAACTAATGTATGTAGACAGCTCCCAGTGAGCATTCTGGTTTTCGTTTCATTACTTGTACATGACTGAAGCAAATTCATTCTCCAGCCCATTTACCTCTGGGTCCTTGAACAGAACGGCATTTAGACCCATGATATGAATGCACGAGGGAATGTGAAGTCTGTAGCTCAGTGGTTAGAGCACTCGTCTTGCAAGCGAGACACCTGGGTTCAATTCCAGGCAGGGTGAAACCTTGGGCAAGTTTCCTTGCTCCACACGCCTAATAATAATCCCTCCAAAAACAAAACAATAATAAATTGGTCATTTTCAATCCACGATTGTTTGTGGGACACTGCTGTGCACAATTGGCTGCAGCGTTCGCCCACAAATATACGGTCAATTCACTTTACAGTCTATTCTGTGAAGTGCTTTGAGACGTTGAGAAGACGTGAAAAGTGCTATATCAAATGCAAGGATTATTATTATTATTATAACACAAAGAATCAAATTCTCAGCTTTGAATTTCAGTCCAAATTAAACTGACCAGAAGTTTTCCAAGATTATTAGCTACAATACCAGGACAAGATATTGAACTTTATACCTCACCCACATCACACCCTTTTTTCTGTGTTTATTCACAAAATGAAGTCCACACGTATTAGTCTTTTACCCATTGAGATTTTTGAACAAAGCTTATGTGGATCTGAGAATGTGCCCCAGATATTACCTGTATTCGTTTTCTAGCTGATCAATATTACAGTTGCCAAGGTGAAAATGTTACTTGTTAAAGATTTTTTTCATTAAAGCTTCAGATAAGTTTGAGCTAGTCCTAAAACCCTGGATAACTTGGTGAAACATAAATAATGTAACTGAGAACATTTCGCCTAGTTTAAGCTTGTTTTCAATGTGAGACATTAGTTACATACCGATTTCCTTGACCTTTTCCAACCCTTAAGTCACATTTTGCACTCAAAGGCATCATCTAGGGATTCTAGACAACTGATTTGTAGTCATCATAATGAGAATAACCCCCAGGCCTGACTCCTCTCCTAAATAAGAAAGGGCTTTAAAGCTTTATGCCACCAAATCAAACATCCTTTAATGATTAAAAATCTACATTTTACATTGATTTTTAGTTTCTTGTGAGACCTATCTCTTCCTGCAGATGGAATGTGGGATCTAAGAACAGTAATGTGATAAATTCTTTCTTCTTGCAGATGGTAGCGTGGTGTCTGTGGACCAATGCTGAGATCAATGTTGGATTCGTTCCAGAAGCTAACTCAATTTCATTATCAGTCCCACAAAGGACGCACCATATGGAAAAGGAAAAGGTTGGACCAAGGTCAACGTCATGAGTGATATATTTCTTGATACTTCTCTGCACTGGGGCAACATATCTGAAATGTTGTGATGTACTTTTTATGGTATTTTAACATTTCATTGAAGCTGGCTTTGAATTACTGTCTCTTCAGGAGAAAATTGGAGGCAATATTATTTCTTGTGGCATTATGTTACATTTAGAAGAATCATGTGAAGCTCTGGACAATCAGAAGTCAGGCAATGTTTGCATCTGAGGAGTTACAGAGACAACAACAGCAAATTACATTTGTATTGTGCCTTTCACATCGGAAGGTCATCTCAAGGTCCTGGACAATCAAGGGTCAAGACACAAAGCAACATAACATTTTGTTTTCATCATTGTTACAAAGGTAAACAGAAAAGTGGGATTGATAACTGAATTGAGTTAGTTTCTGGAACTGGGATTTGAAAATGGGTCCTCACCACAGTTTTGGTGAGGAAAAAGTACCTATTGAGGAAACAATTTCTCACCAGAACAATATGATGAATGAATTAATACGATTTTTGAATTTGATCCCAAATTTTATAACCATGGGTGAAAAATACGATGTTTAGTGATGGATGATTATCACATTGATTTCAGTTATGAAACATCACATTTTTCAAACCAATATCCTTTTTGTATGAGAAGCCAGAATAATTAAAAAAATATATTTTCCACTTTCATCCAGATGCTAATGCATTAATCTTACAGCAAGACATGCTGGTACATTAATTTGGCATAAGAGCAAGTTGGGTGGGGGAGGGGTGGAATAAACCAATTAGGATGGAATAATGGCGATCTGGCATTTAGAAGAAATGTTATTACCCCATATTTAAAAAGAAAAGCTAAATTTTTCTTTTTTGTGTTGCATGGCTAAAGGGTACCTTAAGAGGAACATTGCCTTTAAGAGCTGGGAACATGTAATGCATTTTTATAACATGAAGACAACAACAACAACAACAACAAGATTGCATTTATAGAGCGCCTTTCACGTCGGGAGGACGTCCCACGGCGCTGGACAGTTGGGTCGGGACCCGAGCTTTGGGGGAAATGGTCAGGGTGAGGGGAGGGAAGGGAGGGAGCGAGGAGGGGGTAGAGAGTCGAGAGGGGAGCTGAAGGCTCGGTCAAAGAGAAAGGTTTTGAGACCGGCCTTGAAGGAGGAAAGGGAGGAGGCGGCGAAGGCACTGGGGGATGGAGTTCTAGAGCCTCGGGGCTGAGAGGCTGAAGGCCCGACCACCGATGGTAGGGCGGTTGCGGCGGGGGATGTGGAGCAGACCGGAGCCAGAGGAACGGAGGGTACGGGCAGGTAGGTAGGGGGATAGTAGGTCAGAGAGGTAGGAGGGAGCGAGGCCTTGAATGGCCTTATAGGTGAGGATGAGGATCTTGAATTCGATCCTCTGGGGGATGGGGAGCCAGTGGAGACACACAATGTCTGGAGTAAAATTAACTCAAAAGGGTGACAAAGTAAAAGAAGGAAATAGAAGGGGAGAATTTCAGGGCTTATTTAGTTTTATAATCTTTTAAAGAGAGTTCTGCATTGTGATGTTCTGTAATCATAGTAGAAATGGGGTTATAGTAAAAAGCTTTGAAGTGAAAATAAGTTTAATGTAGAAGACATATTTGGAAATTCTATTTGTTGGGGATGGCTTGTGGATTGTTGCATGACTACTTCAAAGAGAAACAAGAGATGGCGAGAGTGAGAAAGATAACAGTTTGAAAGCAAATCTCTCTACTTCCCGTAATGATGCTACATTGGATTCAGAATCACAGGTACAGTTACAATTGTTTTTTATGTAGAAAAGCGCAGTAATTTACAAAAAAATTGTTTTGTACTGTTTGTGTTCCATGACATAATCTTATTTCATTTTAAATATGTTGAAAATCCAATGCTTATATGATTATTCTGCCAATTAATAAACTACAATTTACTCTCATTCTAATGGGTGTTTGCACTTGTCTTTTCACCTTCGTGAAGGTCAATTGGAGCGAACAGAAGACATCTCCGGGATTTCAACTCCTAGTCTAGGGTGCTATTCAGTGTGGTTCTGAGGGAGCATTACATTGTCGAAGGTGCCATCCTTCAGGTGAATTATTAAATTCTTCAAGTAGATTTTATAGATCCCATGACACTCAAAGTTTGTCTACTGATATCCAGTCACTACACTTCCCAGATACTTGATGAAGAGCTTTGAGATATTCTCAATTTTATAGGTACTTTATCAAATGCAAGGATTATTTTTATATTATTATGAAAAGAGGGTTTCTCCTTCAGTCCTGGCCAAGAATCCTCCAAATTAGTTGCTGTTTCACTTCACAGCTATTTGTCCATGCATTGCTTGTTGCTGTGAATGTAAAATAACACAGTGAAGCATTTGACAAGAATCTATATGAATTTGATCTTGGAAAGATCATGGCTGCTGTTGTCTTCTTCCCCCATTCTATGCCAGTGACATTTCATGGCACATGCATTTTCATTTGAGATACAGCAATGAATTGCCAAATGTTACTATATATAAAGTTGTTTTTGGGGTGGTAGATTTTACTAACTTATGAAATGTGACATTGATATTTGTTCAATAACCAAGGTACTTATTGTCTAGATAATATCTGGATGGCGAGATAAATCAGATTAGCATCCCCCTATTTGCATTGACTAACATCTTTATTTTCCTTTTTATCATATGCGTGACTGACCTTATAATTACCATCATATCTGATGGAGGGATGTTTTATCTTGTACTGAACAATAGAACCAGAGGACATGGCCTATTGAAGAGGGGCAGAACAAATCTGCGGAAACACGACTTCACTGAGCGAGTAGTAAACATATGGAACAGGCTTCCTAGGGAGACAGTGGAAGCAGAATGTGTTGATTCTTTCAAGAACAAATTAGATAGATTTCTGTTCGAAAATAATATCTCGGGATATAATATATAGTTTGGTACACTACATGTCAAGCGGCATGGATGGACCTTGATCTTCTTTTGCCTACAAATTCTTATGTTCTAGGGATATGAGTAACTACGATGCAAGCTTTAAATGCCAAGAAGTTTTTACAATATTACGCTTGAGTTCTTCAACAGTTAAATTGATCTGATTGAGCAGACACATTGATTGAGGCAATCTTACAATAACATGTCTGTTTTATTCTAGCTCACAGAGTCTTCATTAGCGGAAGCTTGAATGTCAGAATATTAGCATTGTCCGATTGCCCATGAGCATTGTTTACAGTGGTATACATGGCACACAGCCAATTAGAAAAGAATTTCACACAGATTACAAACATTTTAAACCTGAACTGCTTATGTATTACATTGGGAAAACAAGAAACAGAGCTCAGTTAGATAAAATAGTGTAAGCACTGGCAAAGCAGCCAAGGGTGTAAAGTGCATCTTGTGCAAGGAACTTAATATTCATCCACAATTCATTGCTACTATTGACTATTCATGTGAAACATGTTCTTTTCAACAGGTATTTTCTATCAGGTGTTAAATTAACGGGGTGAAATTTGTGATGTGTGGTTTTTTTATTTGGTCACCAAGGACCAAATAAACATAACACATGAAGAAAACCATGCTTAAGAGATATGGTAATACTTGCTGGATGTGTCCCACATATGCCACAAATTTCCCTTTTGCTGCTAATTAATACATTTATTTAAAAAAGAGAGCAGTCCGTATGTTCATTATTGACTGATCTTCGGGTATGCAAGAGGCTAGCTCCCAGCTTGTGGATCTTGGCAGTGAAAGCTTGCTGGCAAGAACACCAGGAGAAATTCCCTTTATTTCTCAAATTGTGTCATGGGATTTTAAATATTCATCTCATCTGAATGACAATGCTTCCAACAGTGCATCGAGGTACCAACCTAGACTATGAGCTCAAGTCGTGATATGGAGGTTGAACTCACATCCTCCTGACTCAGTGGTCAGGGTGTTACCAATGCGATCCTTTGATGTGGTATCCTTCTAATAAGCAACAATGGATATGGGGCAAAGACAGGTATTTGTAGTTGAGGTACAGATCAGCCTTGATCTAATAGAATGGCAGAACAGGCTCGAAGGGCTGAATGGCCAACTCCTGTTTCTATGTTCCTATGTTCCTATGCAACCCAATGCCATTGCTGTAAACTTGTGAACATTGACAGAGGCTGGGATCCACCTACACCACACTCGCAGGCCAGGTGACATTTAACACAATGGATATGAGTTAACACATCATCCTCAGTTTTTAAAATCAGTGACAACTGTAAAGTCAGTGTTAAGGTGAATATCATTTATTGAGTCATCTTTTCCATATAAAGGAACTGTGGCAAAAATACATCAGTGATATTTATATGAACTATACATATATCAGCTGTACCCATTATATATTTCTGATGACTGTTCTTCCATTGAAACATTCCATGTGGTTCAGCACTCTGTGCTATGATAATATTTTTAAATGGACTCTTTACAAAAAGTTAGACAGGATAAAAATTCACTCTGACCATGCAAGCTCATTGCTGCCAAAGGAAGACAGATACAATGTAGTTCACAAGATCATAAGAGGTTTGGATGAAAATGGTCTTTCAGTGCATACTGACTTCATTCTTTCTGCATGTCTACCCTATCATCTTTCCAAATTGCAAATCATTCTGACTACGAATTTGATAGCAGCACTTCAAGTGGAGAAAGGAGATGCACTCGGCACCATTCTCAGATTGGATTGTGCTGTTGTGCTATGAAGTGGCATTAAACAAAAAATAGATGAAAAAAAATGATGTTTCTTAACAAACATGTGACATATTGAATCTGTTCAGAAGAATTTCATTTTTCACCCCTATGTGCATATGATATTGGGAAAACTACTTAAAAAGAGGTATTTCAGATTCCTTCAGAAAAGGAAAGAAAATACAAATCCTTGGTTTAAAAGTAGATGCACTGTGGAAATATGTTTTACATTATTTAACATTTAATTGCAAACATCACAGACTCGAACATTCCTTTTATCTCACAATAATTTTCCCTTTTGCTAAAATAATAGTAAAAGGAATGCTTTTTGTTCCAAGCCCTAGAGGAATGTCATTGGTTTTAGAATTTGGTTAATATATGGCACTAACAGCAAATATTTGGATTTAACCTGGTTTGGACTTTATTAATGAATAAAGACCACACAACGTGCAACGCACTAATCATTATACTCATCAGTGGACAAACTGACATGTTCACGACAGGGTGGCAGGGTAAAGTGGAGATTGTCTCCATTCATGCATGAAACTTTTTGACATGATCCCTGATTTACAACCCTAAACTAATCCCGTACATTAGTACAAATGCTTGGAAGCAGGAACACAAATCACTTTGTCATAGATTTTGTGGACAATTTTCCCTGATTCATAGGGAACAGCCATATAGAAAATTATGCCATGGTAATAAGATTGAATCCGAATCAAAGAATGAATCATGGTTCAAAGGTTCAATGATGCATCAGAACAGACAGATGATGTAGTAATAGTCTTTGATTTATAGTTGGAGTTTATTCACAAGTTAACATAAATTTTGCCTTAAAATTCTTAAAGTAATAAAAACAACTTGCCTTTTCTATAAATACAGAAGTCACTGGGAACATGCAGCAGGACAGGCAGCATCCATAGAGAGAGGAAAATTAGTTAACATTTCAGGTCAATAATCTTTCATCAGAACAGACCTTTTGCCAGTTCTGCTGTGTATTCCCAGTCACTTCTGTGTTTATACCAAATTTCCAGCATCTGCAATACTTTGCCTTTACCTTTTCTATAACTGACTGCTGGGTGAGAATGAGAAAGATTAAATGTGTGTTATAAGCACTCTGAGACACTACCCTGTGTGAAGAGCACTACATAACTGCAAGTTGTTATAATTTACCTTTCATAGCAATAATAATAGTAATATGCCAAATATGTAATAATTATTTAATATATAAATCTTTGCCTTGCTAATTAACCAAGGGAATCTTGGATTTGTTCATTCAGAATTTTTGTATTTGTTCAACATGTCGCTCAGCGAAGAGAGGTCTTTCTTCTATTATTTCTTCAGCAGTTCAGCAACTGGGGGGTTTTGCTCAAGACCCCGAAGGATGAGATTTTTCACAAGCAATGTGAATGCTGGTTTAATGCTATTAGGTTTCTGTCTGGGTGTTTCAATGATATGCTGCAGATGAAAGACACCGAATCTGAATTGTAAAATTGTGTTTGGTCTGATATACAGAATGAATAAATCTTTAAAGGTTGGGGTGCGTTTTGCAGTAACTCAAAGAATAGAAGATAAATTAAAAATGTATGTATTCTTACTTCAAAAGATTACTTTAATTATCAGTCATCTAAAGATTCCCAAGCAGAGGTTGCAACCTCATCTGTAATCTAAATAAAGCTTGGTATTGCTGATTTTCCTATGCAGGTTATCTGACAGTGTAAAGCCTGGACTGGGGCATATAATGCATTTACTAAAGGCAAATTTGCAAACTGAACACATGTTCTCTCCCCAAAACATGAAGGGAGGTTTCACTTAAAATGTGTATCATTCAGGCACACAACAATAACGGGTAGAACTAAAGTTTTAAGATTAGAAGGTGGGAATGAAAATGTTTGCCCCTTCTTTGGAACTGTGCAGAGATGGGCTGTGTCCTCTAAGCAATTACTAAAGTCTATAATGAAGCAGTGGACTTCTATTATTAACAGGGTTTATATTTTAAAGTGGCACTGTTTATCTTTGAAGTATTCTGCCTCCAATAATGTAACACAATTTGATAAAAAAAGGGATTTATCCTAGCCAACGGTCCTGCTGATCAATTGCAAAGGAAATGTTAAACAACAAACTTTATTGTAGTTTCTGAGAGATTACTGTGTGCAAATTAGCTGCGTGTTTGATTGCAAATGCACAACAATTTGCATTTATATACCGCCCTTCACGCAGGGTAGCGCTTGACAGCCGAGCCAGCGAGAGAGAGAGTGGGGTGAGGTAACCGTAAGCATGATCTTCAGATGGGATTTGAAGGTGTGGAGGGAAGGGGCAAGACGAACGGATTGAGGGAGAGTTCCAGAGTTTGGGGGCGAAGTGGCTGAAGGCAAGGCGACCGATGGTGGAGGGGAGGGGACGAGAGACAAACAGGAGGCCGGAGCTAGCCAAGTGGAAGCATCGGGTGGTGGACTGGGGGTGAGGGTGGGAAAGCAGTTTGGATAGGTAGGGAGATGCTAGGGCATGAAGGGAATTGAAAATGAATGAGAGGATCTTGAAATTGATCAAGACTGTACCTGACAGCAATTAGCCATAAATCATTTTGAGATATTTCAGCAATATAAACATTGTACCAAATGCTAGGATTATTATTACTGTATTTGATGATGTGAAGTAAACTTTGTCTATCTCCGATTTGCCTATAACATTGAATCAGAGCAACCAGATGATGTAGTAATAGTCCTTGATTTCCTCTATTGCTGCTGATCGGAACACTGATTCAGCTTCTTAATACATTTTACAAATTCAAAGAAGATACTTTTGTTTGTAATGAAATAGGGAATATAATTAACAGTGAAGAAGATTGAAAGCAATTTCAGAGCACACAGAAAAACATGTAGATTGGGCAGAAAAGTGGCAGGTGAAATGTAATGCAGATGATAATGAGGTTACACATTTTGGGAAGAAGAATAAAACATGTAGTTGTAGAACTACCCTGCAACTATATTACAATTGACTGTACACTTTGTGGGCAATTTTTTTTTAATAGTGCCAAAGGATCTTTAACGTCCAAACAGACAGATGGGACCTCCTGACCATGTGCGACCAGGGCTCCCTCTGCCTCCTCGTCCTCCTCGACCTCTCCGCTGCCTTTGAAACCATGGACCATTCAATCCTCCTCCACCACTTCTCCTCCCACCTCAACCTTCAAGGTTCTATCCTTGACTGGTTTAGGTCCTACTTTTCACACCGCCTCCACTTCATCACAACAAATGGTTTCTCTTCCAGCCCGGCATCGTCTCGTGTGGTGTTCTTCGGGGCTCTGTCCTCGGTCTCTTCCTCTTCACCCTCTACATGCTCCCCCTTGGTGACATCATCCGCAGACATGTGGTAAATTTCTACATGTATGCAGGTGACACCCATCTCTACCTCTCTGTCTCCACCCTCAACTCCAGGACTACTGGCGTCCTGACCAACTGCCTGTCCGACATCAAGTCCTGGATGAGGGACAACTTTTTCCAACGCAACATCAGCAAGACCGAGGTCCTCCTGATTGGCTCACGCCAGCGTCTCTGCACCTCGGGTACTGGCAGCATCAGCCTCCACGGCTGCACACTCAACCTCACTAAGCCAGTCAGGAGCCTGAGTGACTTGTTTAACCCTGAACTGTCCTGTCTCCCCCACATCCGCGCCATGACCGGCACTGCCTACTACCTCCTCCACAACATTGCAGACACCGCCACTGCCTCACCCCTCAGGCTACTGAAAACCCCACCCACGCTCTCATCACATCAAGGCTCGAATGTGGAAATTCCCTGCTCATTGGCCTTCCCAACTCTTCCCTTCACAAGCTGCAGATTATCCAAAACTCTGCAGCTCGTGTACTCTCACGCACCAGGCTCCGTGACCCCATCACTCCCACCCTCGCCCGACTCCACTGGTTCCCCATCCCCCAGAGGATCGAGTTCAAGATCCTTGTCCTAACTTTCAAGGCCATCCATGGCCTTGCCTCCTCCTACCTCTCTGACCTGCTGACTCCCTGCCAACCTGCCCGCTCCATCTGTTTAGCGGGCTCCAGTGTGCTCCATGTCTCCTGCCCGACCTGCCCTACCGTCGGTGGCCGGGCTTTCAGCCTCTCTGCCCCCATATTCTGGAACTCCATCCCACGGTCCCTCCCCTCACTTCCTCCCTTGCCTCCTTCAAGGCCGGTCTCAAGACCCTTCTCTTCGATCGTGCTTTTGGTCTCCCTCCCACTTCTCTGCCTTCCCTCACCCCTGCACCACCCCTCCCCCATTCTCGAGCCCCAACACCTGACTGTTCAGCGCTTTGGGACATCCTCCCGACGTGAAAGGCTCTCTATAAATCTAATGTTGTTGTTGTTGTTGTCAGGCTGACACACATGGCACTTCATTATATCGAAACATCTCATAATGCTTCACAGGTAAATAACGCCAAGTTTAGTGCCTTTCTTAGGCAATCAAGGCATCCATTTACTCCGACAATTAGCTATGAAGGTGAATGAAAGAATGAAGTTTCATTTTTACCTGATCATGTCAAAATGCCTTCAAATGCTTTGCAATAATTATTGTTTCTCTTTTGAATATTATGATGGAATTTGTAACTTCCACTTGAAGAACAAGCAGACTGGACTTTGGTTTAACATCTTATCTGGCCTCCAATGAAGCAGTGCTCCCCAGTATTTCACTAGAGTATCAAACTTGACTACAAATTCAAGTTTTGACATGGGTCTTAAACCTATAATCTTCTGACCCAGTTGTATGCTTGCTACCAGCTCAGTCAAGAGATTTGATAATCGTATGCAGTTACTTCTCATGAAACTTTAGTTAAATCTTCGGTTTCTTCCTCAAGGGTGATCTTCGGCTTAGAATATGAGATTCACTGCACAGTTAGAGGCTCCTTTAACAGGAATGACTGAGCATGCATGAGACAGTCAAAACAACAGCAGCAGCAAGTGGAGTTATAACGTGTCTATCACATAGTAAAACTTTCACAGTGCAGAAGACAGGGGGATAACAACAACCATAACTTGCATTTATATAGCACCTTTCACGCAGGGTAGCGTCTAGAAGGAAGCTGACCAGAGATGCTGGAAAAAATGTTTTTTTTAAAGAAGTGTTTTGAAAGCAGAGACGAAGGGTGTTAGGCAAATGAAATTAGAGGAACAGTTCCAAAGAGAGAGGGAAAATGGCTATAAGCTGGTCTACAAATCACAGGGAGGAGGAATGGAGAAATGATCCAGGCCTCAATTAGCAGAACAGAGGGAATGGCCTGGCAAAGTCATGGCAAAAAAGAAAATATAACAGGTGATGCTTTGAATATGAATAAAAATAAAAATGTTTACAAAAAGTAAAAAATGTAAAATGCCCACAAAATACATGGTCAATCCACTTTACAATATATTAGCTCTTTGCGACCCTTGATGAGAATTATTATTATTAAATAATAATGATTATTTTTATTATTATTAAAATTGCTCAACATATTGACACTAAAGTCTTGTGTGTCTCCAAACGTACTGTACTAATGCCTCTTTCATTGAGACATTTTTCACTTATAATACATTTCCAACTGCAAACAAACATGCAGCTTACTTTCTCCTGCAGGATTTCATTTTGTACAGAGAATTAGGTCTGGGTGGCTATGAGTTGTTCCTCGGCAGATGAATCATTGCCAAAATTACACATGATCACTTCAAAATGAAATTAGTTTCAAAAACCTTTCTAATTACACAGTACTTAAACCTCAATAATATGCAATATTGTAACTAGACAGATGTTATTTGCAAAAGACTGCCTAGGAAGTATAACTGTATCCTCGATCAGCAGGACAAATTAAATAGTAAAATTTGTGGATTTTTTTAGTTGTAAATAAGATTAATATAAGATATCACAATCTGACATCACTGGGTATCACTGGAACCAGAAGAGCAGCAATTTCTTACAGAGAGAGCTTGATAGGATATGCACAAGGCCCAATCACTGTCAATGCAGATAAAAGAAGAGATAATTTGCCAACTAGTGACTATCCTCCTTGATGAGATGGGGGTGGTGGGGAGGTAAGAGGGATCTCCTTGGAGCTGAACTGGCTCCAAGGTGACATGTTTGGCAACGGAATATCAGAATTGAGCCAGCCCTCTGCGGTGGTCTTGGTAATCCAGATGGGTCCTGTCGATAAACCAGGCTGGCTTTACAGGGCACTACTGAACAAAAAAGCCAGCCTGATTTATCGACAGGACTTGGAAAAGCAGACCAGTCACTGGGGGCCAGGAATCATCCCACTTAACCCCGCAAGCCAAAGCCCTAATGGGTAGGGTGGTCCTAGTTGGACAAGCAGCAGAAAACTTGCCACACAATGATTTCATTAGTAAGCTATGTGGTTTTAGTACCTCAGCACACACTTTGGGATCTTCAAGCCTTGGCTCTTGCCAACCTACACCTAATATTCTCTGGAATTAGCAAAATGTGTACCTCCAGGAAGAGTCCACATTCCATTCCAATAAATATCTCTGGAATTTGGGGTGATGGAGGTCTCACTTTGGCTTGGATATTCTGAAACATGGTGATGGGTTTCCCCATGTGTGAGACACCAGACTAACAAAAAAATGAAAAGAGATAATTCATTTGGGAATAATAAATAGGAGGCACATGTACTCCGGATAGGATAATAGTAATCCTTGCATTTGATATATCTTCTAGACGTCCCAAAGCGCTTCACAGAATATACTGTAAAGTGAATTGACTGTATATTCGTGGGCGAACGCAGCAGCCAATTGCGCACAGTAATGTCCCACAAACAGTCATGGATTGAAAATGACCAATTAATTATTGTTTTGTTTTGGAGGGATTATTATCAGGCGTGTGGAGTAAGGAAACTTGCCCAAGGTTTCTCCCTGCCTGGAATTGAACTCAGGCCTCTCACTTGCAAAGCGAGTGCTCTAACCACTGAGCTACAGCGCCTTGGGACGTCCTCCTGACGTGAAAGGCGCTTTATAAATGAAATCTTGTTGTTGTTGTTGTACAGGACTCCACGATAGAACTTGCCAAGGGAGAAAGCTGAAAGAGACCTAGGATTATTAGTTGACTTATCACTCACCATGTTAAACAGTGTTTGGCAGCAATTAACAAGGCAAATGGATGTTGGGCTCTATTGCTAAATCAGTTGAAGTTTAGATCCCCAGAAATCACACACACTGCTCTAATCAGACCACCTGCAGTACTGCATACAATTCTGGTCACCATAATACGAAGGGTGAACCTGGATCCTACAAGCAGTACAGAGAGTACCAATGAGAATGGTCCACAATGTTAGAAGAATAAGCTATGAGCAAAGATTATGCAAACTAGGAGTATTCTAAGTATTTAAGCGCTTTGAGACGCTACCCTGCATGGAGGGCAACTAAGTGCAAGCTATTGTTGTTGGCCTTGAAGATAGACAATTCAGAGGGAACTTTACAGAGGTGTGTAAAATGTTAAAGGGAATTGAGAAATTAAATCCAGAATAATACTTTTAGATTTGCCAAGGCAGCAGAATAAGAGGACACAGGTTTAGGATTGCAAAGGGCAATTTCAGGACAGACACCAAGAAGAATAGGGTAATTAATTAATTTTAATTAGGAATGTCTTGGGCAAGTTTCCTTATTCCACACGCCTAATAATAATCCCTTCAAAACAAAACAATAATAAATTGTTCATTTTCAATCCATGACTGTTTGTGGGACATTGCTGTGCGCAATTGGCTGCCATGTTTCACCCACAAAATATAGTCAATTCACTTTACAGCACATTCTGTGAAGTGCTTTGAGACGCCTAGAAGATGTGAAAAGCGCTATATCAAATGCAAGGATTATTATTATTATTTATTATTAATTAACAATTGGGAATGGGTTGCCAAGAATGGTCTTTGGGGCCAGAATGCTGGACTCATTTAAGAAACAGCCATATTTTTTCAATATGGTCCCAACTTCAAAATGGATAATTGTATGTAGGAGGCAAACGGAATAGGTAAAACACACATTGAAACTTCCTTTAGAAAAAGAAAAAGAGCTGGGAGGGTGGGTTTTCAGGAAGGATGAGATCATTGGACATGAGGGTTTCTGCATCCAAACGTCCCCTGTGATCTTGTGACTTGCTATACATTCCCAGTGTTTTGGGATTTTCTTTAACAAATTGATGGTATTCATTTGGAAAGAGATCCCAGATCTTCCCAAAGAGGGAAGCACAAATTGCGGGCTCTGGATGGGAAATCTATTATGGGAATAGATGGGAAAAGCATAAATGTTTAAGAGAGTGAAGAGGTTGGCAACTACAATTTGTGCAATGGTTAAAAGCTATCCTCATCTTGAAGGGGTAAAATGCAGAAAGGGTTCAAGTGCTTGGCTGGAGAATCTCCTAATGCAATCTTACAGTCTAAAGTGAGCATCTGGAGAGCCTGAGGCAGAGTATTCATTTTGTCTCTGTTTTTTTCCTCCACTGATGAATGTGTTTCACTCTGTGTCTCCTCAGCTTTATAGTTTCACACATTAAGACATGGTGCAATAAATCAAGTCATGAAAAATCGCAGTTTTTCTTGGACTAACTGTCTTGATAAAATTAAATTTTTCTGAGGTTTTTCTGGAAGATATTTTTCTGTATCTTTTCTGTATAAGTAGTTCCGTTGGTAGAGCATGTGCCTCGCAAGTGAGAGAGCTGGGTTCGATTCCCGATAGGGCGAAAGGTTGGGCAAGTTTCCTTACTCCACACCCCTGTTTACCCATCAGTAAGTAGGACCCTGGTTGTTAGTTGATTGGCGTATCGTTTTTCCGGGGCTAATAATTCTTAAAAAACAAAATAATAATTTTGGTCACTTCAATCCACGACTGTTTGTGAGACACTGCTGCGCGCAATTGTCTGCTGCGTTTCGCTCACAAAATATACAGTCAATTCACTTTACAGTATATTCAGTGAAGCGCTTTGTGATGTCTCGAAGATGTGATTAGGTGCTATATCAAATGCAGGGATTATTATAATTAGACTGGACCAATTTTGCCGTTTTTAATTCTTGTCAAATAATGATTTCAATATTTTGTGCAACCTTTGTTTTTTGTTTTTGTTTATAATACTGTACTCAGCTTGAACATTTTTAATTCAGTTTTTATATCTGGTTATTTATTGATACCTCAAGAAGCCATCAAGACACTTTGTCACAATGTTTAACACACAAAGGGGTAGAAATTATATCTCGGGTCTAGATTTATTCTATTTTCTTAGCATTTCCGAATGTGCAGATTTGACACATTGTTAAGTGCAGCCTAAATTTTGAAGCTGCTTTTCTGTAAATTCTTTTAAGAAATATAAATAAGACTTCAAAGACTGAATTCAATAATCTACCTCATGTTGAACTCTCTGAAATGATCAGAAAATAGAATAAATCTAAACCTAGGTGGAATTTCTCCCCAAAGGTTACAAATATGAACAATCACAAAAACAACAGGAACAACTTGTATTTATAAAGCACCCTTACTCGGGGCAGCGTCTCAGAGCGCTTAACAATAGCACAGTTTTGAGCTGATTTCTGAACTATTGGTAGGAAAGATAGCTTTACATTAATAAAAGTGTGTTCAATATAAAATGTAACAATGAAATACCATCACTTGTTAACCGTACATTTTTGGGACAGTAATAACCACCACCAAAGCAACTAACTATGTGCAGTATATTAATATAAATCCGTTAATCTAATTACCCACAAATTCCTAGGACATGGACTTGCATAGTAAACTTCCCTCTGGAATTTGAAGCAGTTTTCCTGTATTATTTAAGGACTGCTGCGCGCACTTGGCTGTCGGTTTCGTCCACAAAATCCAGTCAATCCACTTTACAATATACTCTATGAAGTACTTGTGACGTCTCAATGCCGTGATAAGGCATTACATCAAATGCAAGGATTATTATTATTACAATAATGCCAGCAGTGAGATCCTTCAGAAAGCCAGAATATAGGAACAATGGATATGTTGGTAGAATTGCCAATATCTATCCTGATTTTTTTCTTTTAAAACACTGCTAGAAATAAACTATAGAGCAGCAGTGCTTTTAAAAAATGATAATGCACCTCTCTTCTCAAACTGCAGTTTAAGAGGGGGAGAGAGACGCAAAAAAGAAATTCTGCTCATTGCTATCGAGCCTCGATTTAATGTGAGGGTGTACTTTCTAGCCTTGCCTGTTTATTGATTTTGTTTTAACCTCTAACTCCAAAACATCACTGAAATGTTCCTCTCTGGCAGTTAACAGTGGTAAAAACTACTTTATTGATTCATACGCTAGTGACTTTGCATTAAACTAAGCTCTTACCCACCACTTGAGTCCTGAATCATTCTCTTTCATGATGAGACAGACATTAAGGAGCTCCATCTTAGTGAAAAAGGGCACAAAAATCCTCTCAGATTTTGAATGTTTACAACTTAATGTATCACGTACTACTTGTTGGATGTTATCGTGTTGAAGGTAATGCACAATCACTTGAGAAAACACTTTTCCATGATGTTCCAGCTCCTTTAACACTACAATGTTTTGGATTTATGTTCATTTCTGTCCAGGGAGGGATGAATAGAATAACGTTCAGCCATTGATAAATGTCAAAGATGCTATTTTTTCCCTGAACTTCTAACAATCAAAGGAGACAGTCCCAAGTCATTTGCCCACTATAGAGAACACATCCCTGTCATTTCTCTCCTTAGTGTACAAGTAACTCCCACACATCAGATGTGTGCATGCAGATACATGTAACTGTTTTTCTTGCATTTTCTCATCATTTCTTCTGACAAAGCAGTAACCTTAAGCCAACAAATAATAAGGCAATGTTGTGTTAATGATTACCATTTGAGATGTTTGAAGATGAGATAAACTCATTATTTCACAGGAGATTAGATGCTGAGTAAATCCCCTCAAATCAGCCCACGGTTGTCAGAGATGTAAATTGGTTCAATAACAGTGGCTGTGAAAGCTGTGCAAGCTACAGAGGATTAAAAGACAAGGTAGAAAGGGAGAGGTAGAACGCACTGTCAGTCACTGAGACAGTTCTTTTGCTTGGTCCCTCCTCCTTAAGGAACTGCTTTTCTCAGTTGCTACAGATTTGGTTTTGCAGCAAGAGCTTCTTTTATCAGATCGGTACAAGTTGACTGAGAGATCTTTATTCAGGGTGCTTTTAGACATTGTCACAGTTGCTCTCAACTTCTCTAAGAGCTCTGCCAGGTCACCTGCACTGGGGAAAAATTAGCCTTTGTTGAAAACGTAGCCATTCACTTGCCATCACCTGGGTACATGTGAACTTCAGCTATCAGCGGATCAATCCCCTTGGGGCTGTGCGTGAGCATCTCCAAAAGAACTATCAGACCAACAGTTGTCTGGGTGCTGTGAATTAAATGCATCGCTTCCCAGCAAAGAACTTGAATGTGAATAGTCTTCACCAGGTCGTGCACCAGGCATAAGCTGAGAAGTACTTCTAATACAGGGTGAAAACTGACCCAGCATTTACCTTGAAGGGGATAGAGCAGGTAAGCTGTAAGTCTCATTAAGACTTTTTTCTTAACAATACAGTTTGTGCTAACTTTTACTGGCCACTTTTTTTTATTGTTAATTTTATTGCATGTACAGATGGTAGCTCTGGATCACAGTATGTGTTTATATGCTTGGGAGTGGAGCGTAGGGAGGGGGAGAAGGGATAGGGGGTTTGAAGCGAATTGCTTGGGCAGAGAAGAATAACACTGATGCAAAAATAAGTACGGGTTATTCTCCCCAAGCGCTCTAAGACACTGGCCTGGGTGGAGGGCACTATATAAGTGCAAGTTGTTATTGTTGTTATTTGATCAGTTAACACATGCCGGAGGTGGGGAGGGCTAGGGGGGACCTTTAAAATAAAACTCTTGGTTTACGTTATAAAAAATTGGTTTGGAAGGGCTGTACAACAGCATCCTGTGTATCACTTGTGAGCATGTATAAGATTAGAAATGATTCATTGCACATTGTAGAAAGTATATTAAAAAAAGATTGTCAACTTACATATTTTTCAGCAGGGAATCTTGTTTTTGTCTTCTCATTGTCTGCAAGATCTTTATGAGACCCCGACCAAAGGTTGAAATGAGATAATCTTTAACATAGGGGATTTGTTATTTATTTTGGGAAGCGCGTTTGTACATAAAGGAAACAATCTCAGCAGCAGGTTGATGGTTATTTACTTGCAGGACAAGTTGTAAAGGATGTGCATTCTATATTAGTCTCCCTCAGATCAGCAGCACTTTCTTCATAGCTCTCTGGTCTCTTTGATGCTTCAGATTTATTAATAATCTCTTCCCAGTGGGTGGATGTTTGCTGCCTTACTCTGACACAATGCCTGAAGTTTTTTGGATTCCTTGGATCAGTTTCTACTGTTCTATTGAACCTCACAGTTTGATCGGAATTCCTTGGGATTGTGGGAACATTAATTGAGCTTAGACATTGAGCACTAAACCCATTTAGTGAGGTGATCCTTATTCTCACTTTCAAATCCCTCCACCGCCTCCAATTACCCTACTTCTGTTACCTCCTGCCACAGCCATTCCCTCTGCTTAACCCGTAAAACTGCTGTCATCATCCCACTCCTCAAAAAAAATCACCCTTGACCCCTCCAACCTCAGAAATTACCAACCGATTTCCTACCTGCCCTTCCTTGCCTAAGCTCTGGAATGCATTGTCGCTAACCAGCTTTGCTCCCACCTCTCCCTCTATTCCCTCCTTGAGCCCCTACAGTCTGGTTTTCGCGCTGCCCACAGCACAGAGACAGCGCTTATCAAGGTCACAAACAACATCCTCTCTATCTGTGACCAGGGCACCCTCTGCCTCCTCGTCCTCCTGGATCTCTCCGTCGTGTTTGACACAGTCAACCATGCCATCCTCATCCACTGGCTCTACTCCCTCATCTACCTCATTAGGACCACACTCACATGGTTTGAGTCCTACCTACCAAACCGCCTTCACTTTATCTCTTCAAACAGTTTCTCCTCCCGCCCCTGCCTGGGCACCTTTGATGTACCCCAGGACTCCATCCTTTGCCCCCTCTTCTTCCTCATCTACATGCTCCCTCTTGGCGATGTCATCCACCAACAAGGGGTAAACCTCCACGTGTATGAGGATGACACACAAATCTACTTCTCCTCCTCCAGCTGTGACTTCAGGTCCGCTGATATCCTCTTGGCTTGTCTAGCAGAAATCAGGGTCTGGATGAGCGAAACCTTCCCACAACTAAATGTTGACAAGACGGAAGCCATACTCATTAGGTCCGATCAATGACTTCTATCCTGGGGCTCTGAACTCCTCAAAGTCCCTGCCTCAGACTTACCGAACCGGTGCACAACCTAGGCGTCAGGTTCGATCCACAGCTGTTCTTCCTTCTCCACACCTGGTCCCTGACCAGCACCACCTTCCTCCATCTCCGCCAGATTGCCCACCTCTGACAGTACCTTACCCGGACGCAGCCGAAACACTGATCCATGTGATTGTCACCTCCCGACTGGACTTCTCAAATGCCCTCTTCACCGATCTCCCCAGCTCCACCACGCACAGGATCCAACTGATCCAAAACTCCGTCATCCGCATACTCACCCATACTAAACTCCATACCCCTATCACACCAGTTCAAGCCAAGCTCCACTGGCTCCCCATCATCGAATGGGTCGATTTCAAGATTTTCGCACTTGTTTTCAAATCCCTTCATGCCCTGGCACCTTCCTATCTCTCCAACCTGCTTACACCCCAACCCACAACCACTGCCTCAGCTCGACTGGCTCTGGATTTCTGCATGCCCCTTGTGCCTACAGTCACCTCCCTCTCCCCCGAGGTTAGAGACGTCCTCCACCCCTGTTAAGTGCCCTGGGGTGCTACGCTTCATAAGGGGCGCTATATAAATGCAAGTTGTTGTTGTTGTTGCTTAACAAACACCAGTTTGCTTCAAGTCCCTCACCAAATCTGTCCCACCATCAGTGGGCAAGCTTATAGCCAGTGTACATGTACTCTCTGAAACTTCATCCTGCCATGCGCTGTCTTCTTCTCCCTCCCCAGCTTCAAAAGCCGACTTAAGCCTTATCTTTGACCTCTCATTCTGCCACTCTACCTCCCCTCCTCATCTACCCTTCCAATTGGCTATCAGTCAGCTGTGTGAGGAGCTTAGAGACGTCCTCCTTACATGAAAGGCACTTTATCATCAAGCGCTCTTGGACGCTACCCTGCGTGAAAGGTGCTATATAAATGCAAGTTGTTGTTGTATTAATGAAACTGTCATTGTTGATGTTACCTATGCAATTTTTTTTCCTTCTTTTCTAAAGATCCTTTTTCCGAGCTACAGTGGTACATTTCCACAGACACATTTTACTATTCAACACTTCACTCATGTGATTATTTTTATAAATAACTATTGACAATGAGTGTCACTCCTGGACGCTACCCTGCGTGAAGGGAGCCATATAAATGCAAATTATTGTTGTTGTTGAGTGTTGGTAGACTATTCAACCACAAGGGCATCCTAGCCAAACTGGTATTCTCAAACCCACATCTTCTCTAAATGGTGATCAGAGGCAAGAGCTCTGGCTTCTTTAAGAATTAAAGAAAATCATGTTCAAAGTTAAGATGAATTCAACAATTTGCCCAATTCTGGACACTAAATGCTACATAAATAGAGAAAATCCAGACCCAGGTGGAATTTCTCTCTAATTGTAAATGTACATAAATTATGGAAAGTTGTTAATGCTTTTCTTAATGCAAAGCAGAAGTGACTGCTGTATCTTGTACAGCTGGTTTGAAAATAAAATCACAACAGAGTGATTCTCTGATTTTTCCTATTCATTTTTTTCACTTCAAATGCACATCTCTAGAGTTTTGCAATCCAAAGCATGTCTTGTTTCACTAACAAAGTTCTATGTAGACACCATATATGGGATCAATCTCAGTTTAGATCTAACACAACTAAAATAAACTAAAATATCTTGTACATGAAGTATTAATGTGTTTACAAGCAATAGAGAGAATCTGTACTCATATACATTTTAGATCTTCATCATTAAACCAGAAGTACCACCACTCACAAGATCACAAGATTGATTTGATGAAAAAGGCCACTTGGCCCATCTGACCTTATCCCTCCTGATCACCCAGACTACCTCCCCCCCATCACAGCATCAAGCTGCTTTTCAAATGAATCCAGTGTCCTAGCCTCAATCACCCTTCCTGACAAGTCTTACACACTAAATTCATTTCAGAACTAAGGTTTCACTGATAATATACCTTTGGGAATCAGTCACCCACTGCTCAGCAGTTTGCAGCATTAAGGAGCAACATGTTTCAGGCTTCTAATATAGGGATTATTTTTCAACTGCATAAAACATGTACAACAACAACAAGATTACATTTGTATAGTGCCTTTCACATCGGGAGGACATCCCAAGATGCTGGATATTTCAGACCTGAGCTGGGGTCAGGGGGGGAGAAGGGAGGGGAGGGGAAGCGGGTGACCGATAGCATGGTTAAAGAGGAGGGTTTTGAGCCGGGACTTGAAGGAGGTTAAAGAGGGGGGGCGAGGTTGAGTGATTGGGGGATGCAATTCCAGAGGTTGGGGGCAGAGTGGCTGAAGGTTCAATATGTGAAAATGTATTCATCAATTGAAAATTTTCATATTAGCCTCATTGCAATGCAATACAATTTACATCAGTATAGTGCCTTTGGCATCAGGAGATATGTCAAAACACTTGATACTTCTAGCTGGACACCTAAGAATGGTAGAGGCCAAAAGTGACAGGAAGGGGAATGATGACCAAAAGTGTGGTCAAAAAAGTATGTCTTGAGATAGGTTTCAATAAAAGAAGGGAGATTTGGGTTACTGCGACCTGTTTTCTGATTTGTTTGGCATTTCTCAGTTAACAAGCAATTATTTTACAACTCAGACCATGGACTGCAATAGCAGCTATTTAACCTGGTGGTTGCTGTGTGAAATTCATTTAGATGCTCAATCAGTCAGTACCAACAACCTGCAGTCCTGAAATATTTCACATCAAAGGAGTTCTTCACTGCCAAATGAAACCAAATTCAAAACGCCTTGTATATGAAGTGCTGAAACACATGTGGTTTGACATATGAAAATCTACGCACCACTTGAATATTTCACACAAGTATCCATTGCAAAACAATACATGTTATGTATATTTCACAAATGAAAGCAATAGAGAAAATTAACACTCGTATTTGTTTCAGAGCCTCATCATTAAACCAAATGTATCGCTACCCCTGCATATTGAATTTTTTTCCCAATTAAGGCCTAACATGCACCAGAACAGGCAAATCAGATCTTAGTTTAACATCTTATCTGAAGGATGGGTACCTTCAACAATGCAGCAAGTTGTCATCATTGCAATGGAGTGTCACCCTGGACTATATGAGCTCCAAGTTCCGACCTGGGTCTTGAACCCACAACCTCTGACTCAGAGGTGAAACTGCTACCAACTGAGCCCAGCTAACACAAGATCGCATGGTACTATTCAAAAAGGGTGGAGAGTTTTTTCTGGTTTCCTGGACAACAATCCTCTGATAAAATTAATTATTCACTTCATGGCTCTTTGTGGGATATTGCTGTGTGCAACTTGGTTGCTGCGTTTGCCTACAAATTTGAATTCTTCTAAAACCTTTTTGATGCATCAAGGCACTAAAATAATAACATAATAATAATCCTTCCATTTGATATAGTGCTTTATCATGACTGTAAAGTGAATTGACTGTATATTCTGTGGGCGAAAGCAGCAGCCAATTGCGCACAACCATGTCCCATATACTACTGTAAAATGTACCAGTGAAGTGTTTGAGATATCTTCCTGACGTGAAAGGTGCTATATCAAATGAAATAATTATTTATTTCTAATTTGTGAAAAGACCTGAAAGTATAACAAAAGACTAATTTAATATTTTTTAACATTAGTTTCCTATCTATATGACCTGATTAAGAAGACTTACGTTTCTGATGGATTTTATTGCATTTCTCTAAATTGGGAAATACGATCCCTTTTTTCTAGATGATTCTTCAAGATTGTATCGCATTTTTAATAGCTCAGTGGTAAAGCACATATGCCATTGAATCCAGTTTGGGGTACTTTACATTCAAAAATGCGTTAAACAGGGTTTAGATGAATTCAGATCATTGTGAAATATAAAGTTCCAAATTACAATTAAAAGAGTGGATTAGATTAGTATTCAAAGGAAAATAGAAGTTTAAGGGGGCAGGATTCAGATTTTTCACATTTTGAAAGGCATGGATAATGTGGATGTTAACAGGTTATTCAATTTAAAAGTCTGATAACAAAACCTAAAGACTGGAATGCTCAAGGGTGACAAGAACTTGCTTTTTGTCCTACAGAGTAGTTGACATATGGATTCGTTTTCTAACAAACAAAGTTTATACATGTCAACTAATTCCTTCCCAAAGGAGCTGGATGAATGTCTAATAAGCAAATGGATTTAAGGGTACACAGGAACTTGCATTTATGTAGGATGTTTCATATAAATTTTTTTTCTAAGGGTTTGATAAATATAATGGTGCATATTTCTCAGGGAAATTCAAGGTTTAAGAATGTTGACCAAAGGGACAATAATAATAATAATACCAATAATCCTTGCATTTGATATAGCGCCTTATCATGTCTTCTAGACGTCTCAAAGCGCTTCACAGAATATACTATTTTGTGGACAAAACAAGTCAGCCAATTGCGCACAGCAGATAAGCACAGTACACAATCAAAGAAATATGTTTTTTGAGATACATATGAACATTTATAATGCCCGTTTATACTATAGGAGTGTAGAGACTAGTAGTGAGGGCTGAATAATACACTTTGTAATGTTAAATTTGCACCTGGATGCTTTTGTTGATAATCCCAAAATAATCCTAAAGGTGTATCTTTGTGATCTTTATAATGGAGATGGACTATACCAATATTTCTTAGTGTGAGTTGAAATCAAAAGGTCTAAAGCAAGACCAGAACTTAGAAGACAAACTCTTACCCCAATCTCCTCCTTCTTACACACAGACAGACAGACACACACACACATATACGCACAGAATGGATGGATATGTGGAACAGATTCCAAACAATCATTAATTTTGAAAGAGATGGCTAAATACTTGCTCACAAAGAGTATTGAGGAATAATAGGACATGTGCAGACTCAGATAATCAAATACCTCGGGTGACATTATGATTTTTCTGCCGTAAATGACAGGACTGTGGTGGGTAGATGTCTGTAGGGGTGAGTATCTGAATGGTTGGATGTCTGTAGCAGGAAGGGGACTGGGATTGAATGCTGAAGTTGTTGGAATAGATGAGTATTTTGGAGTTTCACTTTGATTACGTTTGGGGATCAAAGGGTATCTGTGCAGAAATTCCCCACCAGCTACAACAACAACAACAACTTACACTTATACCGCGCCCGCCATGCAGGGTAGCATCTCAGAGCGCTTAACAGTGGTGGAATCTGACTCCAAGACTCCATCCGGGTGGAGGGGAGGGCTGTAAGCACGATGGAAGAGGAAAGTTTTCAGGTGGGACTTGAAAAAGGTGAGAGAGGGGCAAGGTGGAAGGACTGAGGGAGAGTGTTCCAGAGTTTTGTGGTGTAGTGAAGTGAAAGCACGACCTCTGATGAGGGTGTGGAGGATGTGAGGGACGAGCAGGAGGCCGGTGTCAGTCGAGCGGAGGCACCGGGTGGTGGATTGGGGAATGAGGAGGTCCCAGGGTGTGAATCGATTTGAACTAGTAGAGAAACATGGGTGACTCAGCCTTCGTTTCGGTGGTTTGCATCTAGAAATAAATCTTGATGGGTCAAACAGTCTTTTCTTGTTCTGCAATTTCTTTCTTATCTTTAATAATAATAATCCTTGCATTTGATTTAGCGCCTTATCATTTCTTTGAGACGTCTCAAAGCGCTTCACAGAATATACTGTAAAGTGAATTGACTGTATATTTGTTGGCGATACGCAGCAGCCAATTGAGCACAGCAGTGTCCCACAAACAGTCATGGATTGAAGTGACCAATTTTTGTTAAAAAGATAAAATAACTGGGTTCCTACTTACTGCTAGGTAAACAGAGGCGCATGGAGTAAGAAAACTTGCCCAACATTTCACCCTATTGGGAATGGAAAGTCTCTCGCTTGCGAGGCAAGTGCTCTAACCACTACTCTACAGGACTCCACAGTAGAAATGTTAAGTAGAAATGTTATTCAAATGTTATTTCTACTTAAAGATAAGAATGAAATTACAGAACAAGAAAAGGCTGTTTGATCTTAGAAGATCAACCTTAGGATCTTCCTTAGAAGATTGAATAAATTAGAACAAATGAAATAAATACAAAGAAAATATGGAAAGAGAAGTGAAAAAGTCGAGAACACACCTGCAAGATATAAATAGATGATTTTGATCACTTGCCTGAAGGCCACCAGGAAACATGGTGCAGGGCAATTGATTGCAACATATCAGAGGAAGGAAAAATAACACCACCAAAAACTTGCACCTAGATAAAGCCCTCTGTGCAGGGCAGCGTCTCAAAGTGCTTAAAGCAACAGGGCCATCAAAAATATTCCCAACAACAACAATGCTAATTTTAGCAAGGAATTATCACTGATGGAAAATGGTTTCCTATCTCCAAAGTTATGCTTGAAAGTGTGAGTACAGCATTGAGTTATCCCTCCTTCCCTCACCTTGTACAAGGTCTGTCTCAAGATTGACTACACTTGTGGCCATCTTTCTCCTTCCCACTAACCCCTGTCGGCCTCCACCCCAGCTTGAGTGCCATGTCAAGATTGTTAAGTGCCTTCGGGCGTCCTACCAACTTGCTATATAAGTGTATAAACTGGTATAGTATTGTACTTTACAGTATATCCTGTAAAGCACTTTGAGACATTCTCCCATTGTGAATGGCGCTCTTATCAAATTTTAGGATTATTATTTCAAAATTTCTTCCCAGGAAGAGGAGAGCAGAAAACTGGGAGGGAAGAAAAAAATGGCAAATCTTCCAATTTTGTACACTGACATCTTTCAATTTTTAGAGCACAAGATTCACAAAACACTTTCAGAAAAATAATTCTTCTGCTTATCTGGGCGTCTGACACACGCACATGCTTAAGGGTATCCAAATCAGACTGAGAGCTTCACATATGCATGCCACCTAAGCATGGAAAAGTCTCAGATGGACACTCTCTTCCCTGAGGAACTCAACCTTCTTACCTAATCCATAAAGTATTTAACCAATTAAAACTGAAAGGCTTGCCACTATAAACACAGTCTGACAAATGGACTGCTGCTTTCCCAGCTAGGACCTAATTTCCCATTATAGGATTAACAGGAGCAAATCCTGCCAATGAGCCAGATTAACAATCCTTGGAATAATGCAGATCTGTCTGGCTCAGGAACCAGAAACTGAGACCACGACAGAGGATTGATTTGATTGCAATATACCATTGCCGGGCTGTCACTTTGGAGCCAACTCAATCCCAAGAAGACCCCATTTACTTCTACCTCCAAGAATATATAAATAGATGATGAATAATGCATTGCGCAAATTCTGCAATTCTCAAAAAAACTATTCTCTTGCATTTCCCAATAGATATAGACCCATTTTCTTTATTTTTAAATAGTTTATGATTTATTTTCTCGCTCATCAAGGGAATCCAGTGCTAGAAAATGGAACATGTTTACAGTTTCTTATATAGCAATAGAATCAAGCATTCTGACTCTGTCATGTTTAGATGTACAGTGCTCCCTTCTTCACCTGGGAGTGGGGAGTCCTCAGTATTTAATGACAGCCCAGCCAGCCTGGCTCACCAGCAGGATTTGAAGGGGCAGACCAGTCCCTAAGGACAGAGAATCCTCCCGCTCAGCTCCTATTAACTCTGTAAACCAAAGCCCAGATGAAAAGGGTGGTCTTAGCTTGTTAAGACAGTAGTCTCAATGTCATGCAATCTAGTTTTATCAGATTAAACCCCAGCAGTATCCCAATGTTTGCTCTGGGGCCCCCAACCCTTGGCTCATGCCAAGTTGTGCCTAATACACTCCAGAATTAAGCAAGCAGGAAGCGCCTCTCCAGGGAGGGAGTAGGCATTCCATTCCATTCACAGGAAAATCTCAATGTATAGGTCACATACATATGTGGAGCTCTCAATTTTATTTGGACATTGTTTAGTGTGGTCACCCAGCTGAACAAAAAGAGGTGAAGCTCCCTCTTTCCTGCCCCAACTACTTTGATCTCAAAATCAGTGATGCACAAGATAAGAAAAGTGAAAGTTTGAATTTTGGAAATCTGAAATAAAACAGAAAATGTTAGAAATGCCCAGCAAGTAAATCAACATCTAAAAAAAACAAGATAGATTCATGGTTCTAGCTCAAAACTAGGTTAGCAACACATTTATCTTTATTAATTTTCGCAGTTCCTGTGAAAACAGACACAATTCGCCCTCAAATGTACGGTCAATTCACTTTACAGTCATATTCTGTGAAGCTCTTTGAGACGTCGAGAAGACATGAAAAGTGCTATATCAAATGCAAGGATTATTATTATTATTATTAATTCTCATAACTATAATGCCCCACTGATAAATGTACAATGTACCCTTTCCACTGATTTAAATACAAACTTCTGAAGCAAAGGGATAATGTTCTAACTCATTGCACCTCACACTGCCAAGTCCCCCAATAGGTAACCAATTTGATGAGTTCTAATTTGTGATAAACTGGATTCAGTATTCCTCACTGACCTTCGTTCAGATTTTGCCATCTTGGAATTCAAAATTTACCAGATGTGAATTTCAAAAACTTGAAATTTTAAACCAGACATTGTAATTTTAACACAACAAATCCGTTTGGCAGATATCACAATGGAGATGTCATTTTCTAGATGGAGTGAACACCATTATTCACCAACAGTTGAACAGAAGATTGAAAAAGAAGTTTGCAAAATACCCTAAATAACTGAAACCATTCCTACCTTCTGCCTTTCATTAACATTGCTTGAAAAGCACCTTTTAAATAAATATTGATGACAAATGAATTATTGAGCACTTCATTCCTATAATTAATTCAATAAAAAGTAATACAAAATTATAAGAAAAATAAGTAAAATAATTTAGATCTTTAGTGATACCTGCTTGCACTTAAAAGTCATAGTCTCAGATACAGTAGATGGTTTCTTTAATTGAGTGTAGTAATCGTGAATGAAAAAAATACGTATTTTGTAGTTTGTCCAAAAACAACGAGAATTAGAAAAGTACTGTGTTTTTTCTGTCAAAGATTGCCTGAGGGTGATGGATAAATGAAGAGAGAATTTAAAAGCTTTTCCTCCTTTCTTTTCCCTCGTCAGTTTTTTTGGTCAGTTTTTATAAATTACTTCTAAAGTTTGGCATTCAACCATGGAACTTGGCTCAGTTGGAGCACTCTCGCCTCTGAGTCAAAAGTTGTGGGTTCAAATTCCACATCAGAACTTGCAACTCACAAAGTTTAGGATGAAACTCCAATACAGGCCTGGGAGGGGATGGCTGGTGGTGTTGCATTGTTAGAGGTGTCATCTTTTGGATGAGACGTTAAACTGCCATCTGCCTATTCAGGGGAACATTAAAGATCCCAGGGCACTATTAGAAAAGAAAAGTAAGTTTCTCCTGGTGTCCCAGTCAACAATCCCCCAAATGAAATTGGAGATTCATTTCATGGCTGTTTGAGGGACAATGCTGTGTGCAATTCTGCTGCTGCATTTGCCTACAAATACAGGTACTCCAATTCACAGTAAATCCTGTGAAGCATTTTGAGATGTCTCAAAGATGTGATAAGCCACTATATTAAATACAAGGATTATTATTATTAACACAATTGCTCTCTTTGTGAAAAGGTTTTCCAATTTGTCTTTCTTTGACCCAAAATGGACTTCTTACTTTGCCAAATTGAACTCCATTTGCCATAGTTCTGCCTACTTACTTCATCTGTTTATATTCTTCTGCAATTTCCTCTTCCCATTTTCACAACTTACTCTACCTCCTAACTTTTTACCTGCAAAAGCAGATGTACTTTTTGCTGCTTCATCTAGGTCATTAATACTGCATAGATGGAGTACTGCATGGAGTTCTGTAGCTCAGTGATTAGAGCACTCGCTTTGCAAGTGAGAGACCTGAGTTCAATTCCAGGCAGAGGGCGAAACCTTGGGCAAGTTTGCTTACTCCATATGCCTAATAATAATCCCTCCAAAACCAAAAACAATAATAAATTGGTCATTTTCAATCTACGACTGTTTGTGGGACATTGCTGTGCGCAATTGGCTGCCGCGTTCGCCCACAAATATAGTCAATTCACTTTACAGTGTGTTCTGTGAAGCGCTTTGGGACGTCCTCCCGACGTGAAAAGCGCTATATCAAATGCAAGGATTATTATTATTATTATAGATGCTGAAAAGCTGAGTCACCAGTACAGATTTCATCCACAGAATCCACAGTGACTCCACTTTACAGTATATTCTGTGAAGTGTTTTGAGATGTCTTCACGACGTGATAAGGCGCTATATGAAATGCAAGGATTATTTATTATCTCTGAGGGATAGCACTTATTATAAAAGAATGTTCTTTTTATCCTTACTCTCTGCCTCTTACCTCTCAGCCATCCAATTACTATTCCATGCCACAAGGTTGCCTCCAAATCCATGCACCTTAATTTTAACCAATAATCTCTTGTGCAGAACCTTATTAAATGTTTTCTGAAAATTCATGAAGAAAAGTGCTACTAACTGAGTCAGGCTAAATGTGTAATACCTACAGACGTGGTACTTTATTCAAATAATGCTTAATCATGAAGAAGCACAAAATTCTCTTTGCTGGTATTCATTCTGAAGAGTTATTTTCGATATGCACGCTGCTGGAGGTCTTATGATGTTGGATATTGTTTTCCATCAGCATTTCCATGATGCAGAACCACTTCCCTCTAATCTCTTATTCCCTGTTGACAGCCCTGTAATACTGATTTTACATTTCAAAGAGGTGTTGTTAATTCTGTAAAGAAATTACATTGGGTTTAGCCCCAGTTTAGCTGGGAAACATGTTAAAAGGTGTTTATTTTTAATATTTCAGACAAAGTGCCACAATCACTATAGTTTCATACATATGAATTAACTGATGCATGAAAGCACATTGCTGAGATATACATTACAAACGGCTACAGAATTCAATAATTATTCTCCACAACCTTTCCATTTAAGCAGGTCTTTTCTTCATCTAACAGTTCAAAGTCACGAGTGATTTTGTACTGTGACCTCCTTTTGCTTTGCACCATAAACTCCAGGACAGAGCTAATTGGATTCCTTTTAACATGCCATACAGATTCACTTATATAGAGGCATCCTTGTGTATTAACTGGCATCAAAATTCATGAACAACAAAATGGGATTTCAATTCAAACATCTGAATGGAAGTATTTTATAAGCTGCATGATTCAGTAAGTTCTGCATCAGATGTATACACAGACAAGAGATTTATTTAAAAAAGCAACAAAAAATCATAGAAACATAGGAATCTACATAGGAGGAGGCCATTTGGTCCATCAAGCCTGCACCAGCTCACAGAGCAAGGATATTGCTTCAATCTCACCCCCCGCCTTATCCACATACCCCATCAAGCCCTTCTCTTTCTTATGCCTCTCTACTTTCCTCTTGAAAGCTATAATGGTCTCCGCCTCCATCACCCTACTGGGCAGGGCTTTCCACACCCCAACTATTGTCTGATTGAAAAAAATCCTCTGAAGTCCCCCCTTCACTCTTGTAACAATCTTATATCTATGTCCCTAAGTTACTGACACCTCAACCAGTGGAAATAGCTTCTCTTTATTTACCCTAACAAAACTCCTTACCATTTTGTACACCTCAATCAGGTCCCATTCAATTTGCTCTGCTTCAGTGAAAACCGACCCAGCTTCTCCAATCTCTCCTCATAACTCTCCAATCATCCCTGGAATCATTCTCATAAACATCCTCTGCACCCTTCCAAGGCCCTCACAACTTTTCTGAAGTGAGTACTTCAGTACTCTTTCTGAAGTGGAGTCCTGTAGCTCAGTGGTTAGAGCACTCGCTTTGCAAGTGAGAGACCTGAGTTCAATTCCAGGCAGGGCGAAACCTTTGGCAAGTTTCCTTACTCCACACTCCTAATAATAATCCCTCCAAAAACCAAAAACAATAATTAAATTGGTCATTTTCAATCTACGACTGTTTGTGGGACACTGCTGTGCGCAATTGGCTGCCGCGTTCGTCCACAAATATACAGTTAATTCACTTTACAGTATATTCTGTGAAGCGCTTTGGGAAGTCCTCCCAACGTGAAAAGCGCTATATCAAATGCAAGGATTATTATTATATTATTATTATTACCCAGGACTGGATACAATACTCCAGTTGTGGCCTAAACACAGATTTATACAAACTTAGCATAACTTCTGTGCTCTTGTACTCTATGCCGTGTGTATAAAACCCAGCATACTATGAGCCTTCTTCATAGCCCTTGTCACTGTGATTCCACTTTCAATGACTGATGCATCTCCTTGCAAGACATTGTCATTATATACTCTGTGCTCTTTTTTTAACAAAATGAATCACCTGACGTTTCCCTTCGTTGTTCCCATCTGCCACCAATCAGCCTGTTGTGCTAATCTATTTACATCCTCTTGCAGTCGCTTGCCATCCTCATTAATGTTCATAATACTTTGTAGCTTGGTATCATCCACAAAAGGTCAATTTATGAATACACGATCCTTTCATGTACGTTTCAGTTGGACTCGATTGGTTTCCTCTTGCACATCCAGGTCAGAAGATTATGGGTTCATCGGGGCTTGATTGGTGGAGGGGTTGTGGTTTGGATTTGGTTCAATGATTTAACCCAAGGTCTCATCTGCCTGTTAGGTAGTATTAAAGATCTCATGACACTTTTCGAAAAAAGAAGGGAATTTTTCCCAGTGCTTGAGAAACAATACATAGCCAGCAAATACATAGACACCAGACTTGCCGGATATGGCATATGGCGACAGCAGGTCACAGATGTAGGAAGGAGCAAGGCCTGGGCTTTGAAGGCGAGGATGAGGATTTTGAATTTTATCCTCTGGGGGATGGGGAACAAATGAAACCAGAAGAGGGTAGTCTTAGCATTTCAAATTAACTAAGTTTAAAGAATACTTTTGTCAGTCAGTCTAACCATATTTTTTATTAGCCCTGTAAATCTCCTCATCTCCACTCCTAAACTTCACACTGCTTTTAGTTCCTCACCTCTTTGTGAACTTATCTCATATCTAGATTTTGCGGGATATCTTCCTTTCTCTATTTAACCTATCAAAACCATCCATCATTTTGAACATTTCTATTAGGTGCTCTTAACCTTTTCTGCTCCAGCACAAGTCAATTGTGGAGCGCCACAAATAATAAATTGCAACAGAGTACTGCAGAGATAACAATGTGATTCGTTAACCTCAAATTATACTTTTGATAATCTTACCAGTGAATTTGTGGTAAAACACAAGACCACATTAAAACGGGTTACCTCTCCTATGAGATACCACTATCCTTTCAGATACCACTGTAGATTCTTTGTGACAATTCAGACATTTCAGAAATGTGTCACAGAAAAATAAATTTGACCAATTTGTGACAAACTGCGAGTAGCTGAGTGTAATGTTAACTTTAGAATCACGAGTTTGTCACAGAGGAAATAATTTTATTTCACCTTAACATTCACCTGGAAAAAATCAGTAAATGATATCACTTATTACCTGTGAAAATGGAAATCTAACTGCTGTAATAGAGGCAATAATAGCTTTTCGTGCTCTTGATACATGTCAGATCACAAACTTCAAACTAACCCGATGGAAGGAGAAATGTTCTGCCGTCCTGCATATACAGTATTTATGATCCAGGAGAAGAAGCAGTCCACCTATCTGAGGAGAAGTTGTTTTTCTTTTAACTCTAACTTTCCATGTCTCTCTGTTACTATACGCTGTGATATTGATGGGCTCAACATTTCCTGGACAGGATGTAAGTTATCCTGACATAACCTCGGATGAACAGTTCCCCCTTCATCATGTCCTTTCAAGTCATAGAATATACTGATATACTGTATGTAATAGAACAAGACATTCATAGGCTTTCATTTGGAATGGTAGAGGAATGAAATGGGAGAGATAAAAATGAGTTAAATGTATACAGAATTTATAATATTTACAAAGGAAACACAAAAGAAAAAAAGATTAGTGAAACAGCAAAGTACCAGCCTTAATTGCTTGTTGAGTCTGTTTCTGCTATCTAAATTTTGCAATTAGTTCTGATAGCTCAGAACTGGGATTGTCATGTAGACATGGAACAGTTCATGGTCTCTTGAGCAGGAGCAAGTGAAGGTGGCTCAATTAGAAACCATAATAAAAGTGAGGGTTCTCATCAGAAAAATACTCTATGAATACAAATACAGTATATAAGCATTATTAAATCTTTACAATAATTTCAAACTGTCTTATATAAATACCAAAACTTTACTGAACTCACAAGATCGTGAAAATAATGCTGGATTTCAAAATGAGCTAGCTTACTGCACCTGAGAGATAGCATAGATTTCAATACCCATGATATAATGTGACTAGAGCACAAACCATCAACTGCTTCACCATGGGGATGGCTGAGTGGAGTCTCTCAAGTACAGCCTCTGGGAAGGAGACTTGTGATAGTTCTTATCAAAGTTTTGGCAATGTTGATGATTTTATAGTGATGTTTTTACTCACTTGCCCAATTCAGAGACCTGCTTGTAACCTCTCTGACTTTGGACAAAATTTATTTTTCTGAAGAGCTTCATAAAATTCTGGGAACATCCCTAGAAACCAGAGCTAGTATTACACTGACAATACAATACAACATTCCTTTTGTATAGCGCCTTTCATGTCGGGAGGACGTCCCAAGGTGCTGGACAGTGAAGGGTTTGGACCCGAGCTGGGGGTCAGGATCAGACAGGACAGGAAGGGTAGGAAGGTGGCCGAAGGCTCGGTCGAAGATGGGGGTTTTGAGACATGCCTTGAAGGAGACGATGGAGGGAGTGAGGTGAAAGGAATGTGGGATGGAGTTCCATATGATGGAGGCAGAAAGGCTGAAGACCCGGTGGCGTCTCAGAGCGCTTCACAGTAACGGATCCCGGGCCCGAGCCAGGGGGAGGAAGGTGACTAAAGGTGCAGTCGAAAAGAAAGGTCTTCAGCAGAGACCTGAAAATAGGAAGGGAGGGAGCGAGGCAAAGGGAGTGAGGAAGGGAGTTCCATAGCCTCGTGGCATAGTGGCTGAAGGCACAGCTGCTGAGGGTGGAGCGGAGGACTCGGGAGATGAGGAGGAGGTCAGGCCCGGAGGAACGAAGGCAATGAGTACTGTTTTGAGGAGAGAGGAGGTCAGAGAGGTAGGGGGGTGCAGAGGAGTGCAGGGACTTGAATACAAGAGTGAGGATCTTGAAATTGATCCTCTCTGGGATAGGCAGCCAGTGCAGTCTGGCAAGGACTGGGGTGATCGGGGAACGGAGTTTGGTGTGCGTGAGAAAGCGGGCGGCAGAGTTTTGAATGATTTGGATTTTGTGGATGGTAGTGGATGGGAGACCGGCGAGGAGGGCATTAGAGTAGTCCAGCCGAGAGGTGACAAAGGCATGGACCAGGGTTTCAGCGGCTTTTAGGGAGAGGTATTGATGGAGACGGGTGATGGTTTGGAGGTGGAAGAAGGCGGTGTTGGTAAGAGACCGGATGTGGGGGAGGAAGCATAATTGGGGGTCGAACCTGATACCTAGGTTGCGTACAGGTTTGGAGAGTTTTAGTGGGAGGTCGGGTAGGTGGAGGAGGTGAGAGCCATGAGATTTTAGACGTTGACGAGAGCTAAAGAGTATGGCTTCCGTCTTTTCAACGTTCAGCTGAAGGAAATTTGCGCTCATCCAGCCCCTGAGATCTGACAGGCAGACTGACAAAACATAAGGGGACTGGGGGTTGCAAAGAGAGGTGAAAAAATAGAGTTGGGTGTCGTCTGCATACATGTGGAAGTGTACCCCATGTTTGCGGATGACATCCCCAAGAGAGAGCATATTGATCAGAAAAAGGAGGGGCCAAGGATATTACAGTTACAGTACAAGGAGATATACTGTATATTCTATTGATTTAAAAATATTATTAGTTTCCCCCTATTCATCCTCCTCGAACAGATTGATATAATGTTAAGTTGATTTTGTGAAAGAAGGTGGCATTAATTCAGAGATAAAAACTGTTGATTTAATACTGTAGGTGTCCTGCAGCATTAATACTTTGCAAAGAATGATCTTAAATTACAGTCTGTGTCATTGAACTAAAAGAGAGTGTCTGCATTGTAATTATCTCTGGTTTAATAAAGCCCTTTATTACCCTCCGTATATTATTCCCTTGGGATACTAATCAAGGGAAAGCAATATGGGAAATGGAAAAGTTGTGATGGAGCCCCTCAGGGATTGTTGGTACATAGACCTGAGCCCATCAGAGTTGAATGAAGCCATTCAATTGTTGCATTTAGTTTTTTGTTCATTAATAATTAGTCTGTAATAATGGATCATTTTCATAGCATTTTAGCATCTAAAGTGAATAGATATAGGAGTTAATCTCATGATAATTAGAAAATTTGATTATACTGCCAAGTCAAAGAGGAACACAACAATGAAAGTGATATAAATGTTATTTTGTGTCAAATCACTGGAAATGATTTTAATTGGGATTTTAGAATTAGTATCATAAAAATCATATGAACAGACTTCTGGGACCTCCTTGGTTTAGAATCTTATCTGAAGGATAGCATCTTTGACAATGCAATGCTTCCCAAGCAATACATTAGACTGCCAATCTAGACAGTGAAACCATGTGAGAGCATATCGGAGACATTGCGTTATATCATTTTTGGGCTCCAACAGCTACTAGAGCATTTATCTTTTAAGATCAATATTTTACCTTTTAAAAGTTCCTGGAGTTGAAGGGAGCAATCTTATGGCTTTGGAAGTTATTTGAAAGCTGTGAAAATGTTAGTGTTAAAATATGACCAGTATTTAATACCAGTTAGTGGAGCTCTGTGCATACTTTGACTTCAATTGCACTGAGCTCAGAGCAGGAACTGTGTAGCCGAGCGTCTAAATCCACTTACTAACTCATAGATTGCCAACAGTGCCTCCAGTATGTGTCTTTGTGTGTTTGTCTTTCTGTGCGCTTACAATACCTTTAATAAGCAAGTATGGACCAGAAAACAAGATTAAGGCATTCATAACTAATTTATGACCTTTGAGCCGTTGTAGTCTCAATATTTATTGCCACATGAATATTCATATTCTAATATTTTGAAATATATCTTGGGATTTTAATTATTTACTACAAATATAAGTAGCGTTGCACAATTTTTATGAAAACAGTAAACCTCAGCCTTGTATGACTTATTTTGTTTCCTTGAGGACTTTCAATTACTTAAAACCATCAGTGGTAAAATTCAGAATGAATGCTAAATAGGGTTGTTCTAATGATTTAAAATGTCACTAATACAGTTTCTACTTCCTTATTTTCCAAACCATTTTTGATGCATTTGCATTTTAGTGGACATTTGGACAGTATTCTCAAAAATTTCTATACTTTATGGCAACAAAAGCATTATATAGGGGAGATAAAGTGGGAATTTGAATGTGTGTCATGTGCTATTGTACTGAGTTCCCCACCACTACTGCAGTGACACTGGTTTATGGTGTGCACTATAATGAAGCAATGTGTGTTAGATGTAAGTGTATGTGTGAGTATATATGATGCAGATGGTGTTACCTGCAATATAGTCCCAAGCTCTCCGTGACACTACCCTGGGTGAAGGGCGCTATATAAATGCAAGTTATTGTTGTTGAATGCAGATGTACAGATGCAGAGTTAACAATCTTTAAAAAAATATATGTTTACTTATGAATATATTTGGTACAACAGAAATCCAAAACAAGCACAAAATCTTCTGTTTCAATTTTTCCGTTTCTCCCGATACAAAAAACATTCCGTTGTTTACGGTACATTTCTTCCGCGAACATAGATTGTGCACACATTTTTTGGGACGCTCCCTTTAGCACAGTCGGGAGTCGCCCCTGTGTACACCATAGCCATGTCGCGCCCACGCACACCCTGATGAGGCGCACTTGCCGCTCTTGGAAGACACTCCGACGTGCATCGTACACGCACATGTTTACCGTACGTGCATTTTCAAGATTCTCTTTGGTTACATCTGGAGTATCCTTCTGTCAGTTTTGGGTGCGCCCTGAGCAATTTGTGCTGGAGCAGCTCCTGCCAGGGTCAGTGTCCATCTGGCCTTTGCCATGATGGGGCCGAACTTCAGCTTGTCCTTCGGTATATAGTCCCTGATCTTAGCGTGCGTGAGCCTAACTCCCCGGGTCAATCTATATGTCTGACCGCATCCTATTAAAGGGTATTAAACATTAAAACATTAAAACTCAACCTTGTTTGACTTATTTTACCCTGGTATCAAAAAGCTCATTTGAATGTTTAATTCAATGACCAATATAAACAAATATACAAAAACCCATTACCAATAGCTGCTGTCCAAGAATAAACCCATGTTACGGTTCCAGTCTTGACTGTGTGCCATAACCACAGCTATTGTATAACGCTCTCTCTTATGATTTGAGGAGACTTACTTCTGACAAAGCAAATTTGATTTTAAAACTTCCACATATCTTCTATCTTATAATAGTATCTTATAATACTTGTGTGGAGAAATAGTTTATCATTTACACTGAGATCACAATTTAGTTTCACCTGATTTTCTTAGACTGTAAATAACACAGAAGCATTCATCAAGCATTCATATTTCTTCCAGTTGAAAACACAGTAGGTACAAATGTTATAATTAGAATATGTCGCAGACATCTGTCTCACATTGTTAAAATATACTCATGTGCAGCCCTGAGTGTTACTCACAGAGATAATTATATCAGACTGCTGCCTGTGACATAGCTATATTACATAGAAGATGGTGGCTATTTATACAGTTCAGCAACGAAAATAACTCTGTGAACCAGTATCAAACAGAGATACATAAAACACCCAGTGACCATCAGAGCACCATCGGTGCTATTACTGCACCAAATTATATTTTTGACTCTGTAACATATTCTGTTGTAAATTTTTTGCAAATTGTCCCTTTGCACCTAGAAATAACTTTGATTCATTTGAAAGTATGTTTACAGATGTAAAATTACCATGATGTTAATACTTGGGATTTTACTTTTAAATGTTTATATTAAAGTTGTATATACACTCTAAATGACATAACCCCTTTCTTAGTGGTAGGATAAATATGAGGAAATGCAAAAGAGATGGAGTGGGTATTGCAGAGACTGAAGAGATGATAAATAACGGGCAATTTTGGAGTACAGCTACTGAGGACAATAGCTTTATTTTAGGCCTCAAACCTGTGCTTGTTGGATATCAAATGACGAACAAGTCTCTACCTTTCTTGGAAGGGGGGTGGGGGGGCTGATCAGGGTTTCCTTGGAGTTTATCCCTGGGAGGGATTCTTCCCATTCAGCTCATGTTAATCCTGAAAGCCAAAGCTCTAATGGGTAAGGTGTTTCTAGCTGGACAAGCTTGCCAGATAGTGCTTTCAGTAGCAAACTACTTGCCAATTTAACTGGTTAAACTCAATGCTCGGGTCCCCGAGCTTTGTCAACCTATGTCTAATACTCTCCGGAATTATGTAAACCAAATGCATCCCTCTCGGGAGAGAGTGCGCACTCCATTCCAAGCACCGGGATAATTATGCGCAAGTCTCCGTCTGGATTGGGTAATCTTAAGCATGGTGATAGATTTTTGCATGTGTCAGATAAAACCACTGTCTAGAGTGAACAACCTCACAGATATAGAGATCCAATACTTACATCGGTCACAGTAATAGAACAGAATGAAGGAATGCTCTTTGCCAATACAGAATTATCAATTTTCTAATATATCCTGTTCCTGTTTATATCATCTTGAAGTTCCAATCTTGGAAAATGAATGTTTCTCTTATTTGCCTTCATACTTTTTTAATGTCTATGATAATTTATGGCATATTACAGGATTGTGTAGAATGTTTGAGAAATATTAAAAATATCAAGTGCTTCTACATGAAATATATTGTAATTGCAATTTTATTTATAGATTTATTCTCTAAGAAAAATGGGTATTGTTCTGTGCTATACAATTGTAATTTTGTTGTTGTTGTACTTCATCAGTATGTGAGATATTATTTTATTCAATGGTTCCCAAAAAAGTTTCTGGTTGAATGACTAATAATAATCCTTGCTATTCTTGCACTTGCCCTTGATATAATGCTTAATCATGTCATCGAGACTTCTCAAAGAACTGCATAGGATTTTACCATCAATGTAGTGATAGTATATTTTGCAGGCAAATGTAGCAATTCGTGTCCCAAAAACATCTATGATGTGAATGACCAATTTTATTTGGGGGATTGTTGGCCAGGACACCAGGTGAAACTCCCTTCTCTATTCTAGTAGTCCATCTGAACAGGCAGAAGGGACCTCAGTTTAACATCTCATCCGAAGGACGTCACCTCCAACAATGCAGCACGCCCCCAGGACCCTATTGGAGTGACAATGTATATTATGTAAATTCCAACAGACTTAAATCTACTGCCTGATTATAGTGTGGGGTTCACAAATAATGTTCTTTCAATTGACAAAACTTATAGCTTGTGTGGAAAACATTTCTCATGGTCTTAGCCTGAGGCCATTAGATTAGATTCAATTGAGAACAATCATCTACCAAATTTTCTAACAGTCTAAGAACTCCAGTATAAATTATAAATAATAAGAAACAAAGGAATATTATAATTCCAAAATTGCAATCAATTGAACTGAGGGTTCACGCAGTGTTCATAAACCACTTTGAGTTTTTCATTCATGGTTTATGAGGTGACTTGAAATTTCTGGATCAGATCATTGCTTGTTGTCTATTATTCTGACCTTGATTGATGTTTTCAATACACAAAGGCATTTCTCATTTGAAGATCTGTAACAGAAATTGTGAGTTTCTTATTTCAAGGCATATGATTTATTATTCAGGGAAGGGATACAATTGTCATTCTGAACCCGTAAAACATGATGAATTTGCAGCTTTCTTTTTTTTAAAAAAAACTTGTTTCTTTGCATAGGCATAGAACAATGTCTAAGTTCTTTGAAGAGAAAACAGGGATAGACATGAAACACTACTTGTACATTATATCACTGGATTATATAAGTGGTTTATGCCACAAAGCAACCAGCAAAAAAAANCCCTGACATTTCATAGGTCAACCTTCAGACGCGTTATTTTATTTTAACCTGCTTTACTTATTTCTTTGTTTGTTATTTGGAATTTCTTTCTTTTAGTTCAGTCCTCCGTTCCACCCTCGGCGGCCGTGCCTTCAGCCACTGTGCCCCGAGGCTCTGAAACTCCCTTCCTCACTCCCTTTGTCTCGTTCTCTCCCTTCCCATTTTCAGGTCTCTGCTGAAGACCTTTCTTTTTGACCGTGCCTTTGGTCACCTTCCTCCCCATCCCCCTGGCTCGGTCCCGGGATCCGTTACTGTAAAGCGCTCTGAGACTCTGTCCGGTGTGGAGGGCGCTATATAAATCCAAGTTATTGTTGTTGTTCTACTGCACTAAGCACTTTGGTCAAGCATAACAGTTGAGCTTGCTGCAGACATAAGGAAGAAGGGAATAGAGGGGTATGGGAGGGAGACATGGTGTTGGGTTTAGACTGAAGACTCATGCGAAGTATAAACACTGGCATAACTAGTTGGCCGATTGGCCTGTTTCAGTATTGCACAATCTATTGAATTCTATGTAGCTCCATGTGATTAAATGAATATGGGATACAGCTCCCTATAAATTACTCCAGCAACAAATCTCTATCTTAGTAGAGCATCCCCTATACTGCTTTCTGTATTCTCTGTATGGTGTCAACCTGGCTCAGTTGGTAACATTCTCACCTTTGAATCAGAAAGTTGTACATTCAAGCCCCACGTCAGGACTTTGAACTCATATAGTCTATGTTGACACTCAACACAATCTTGAGGTTGCAATGCCTTGTTGGAGGTGCTATCCTTCAGATGAGATGCTAAACCGAGGTCCGGTCTGTCTGTTCACAGGTTCACTAAAGATGCCAACTTCCTTATTGAAAAGTGAAGGGAGTTTTTTTTTATGTCTACAATCTCCCAAATAAAACATTCACTTCATGGCTGTTTGTAGGATTTTAGTGTATGCAAATTAGCTGCTTGTTCCACCCACAAAATACACTGGTCACTCCACTTTGCAGTATATCCTGTGAAGAGTTTTGAGATACCCTCCCGACGTAAAAGGCGCTATGTCAAATGTAAGGCTTAATATCATTATTACTTTGTTGACATTCTATTTCTGTATCTGTTTTCCTCGTGGGGTCTCAGATATGAGTCTCATTAATTATTAGATTATGGCAGTTTTGTACAGTCAACAATATACTGTGTATGAACACAATTAAATGCCAGCATGACACTGCTCAACTTAATTAATTTAGAACTCTAGAAATCCATCAGCCAGAGGAGACTTTCATTTTGTCTGTTCAAATCAGATTTAAACTCAGGTCCTAGAGGTAAAAGCATAGTACTCTGCCATCCATCAGTCCTCACCGATGAAATGCTGAACTTATATGTCTGACATATAATAATTATATTAGATATTGATTTTCTGAAGCTGATCATAACCATTGATGAAATAAAGTTATCACATTTATCCTGCAACATAAAACCTTACAAACACCAGCCATTTTTAAAATTGAAAAACATAGGTGAAGAGGGGTCGTAGAGGTAACCTGAATGAGAAAAAAATGGGAGTGGGAATAAGAGAAATCAAGAAGTGGTGAGATGACACCAAACTCTGTTTTAAAAGCTTGCTTTTTGTACTGCAAAGGAAAGACTGAGAAAAAAANTTACTTGTTCAATAAATATCGATTTCAACTCAGGGATGATGTACAGAGGAAGAGTAGATACAATATTGTATTTATAGCTGGATGCCACATGCTAATTTCATTGTATGAAGCATTTGTTTAGAAATTGCAACATTCTCATTTGATGAGGATCTCACCAAAATGTTAATCCATTTTCTCTTCCAGAGGTGTGTGGGGATGTGAAATTCTGTACCACAAAATGTTGTTGAAGCACAATCCATAGATTTATTTAAATGGGATTTTGATGAATCTTGAACAAGAAGCAAGTGGAGCAAATGAGAGAATGGGAATAGGTTGGGTGGCTCGTGGAGAGAAAAACTCTGTAGGGAACCAGTAGAGCTTCGAAAGGTCTTACATGTACACAATGGCAGCTCAAGTATTGCCTGAGCAACTTGTGCCTGTGGATCCCTATTGCAGTCAAATGGAAAAGGAGTGAAGTGCTTTCAGGAGTGGAGAAGGGGAGAAAGCTGGAGGAGGAAAATGGGCAAGCAAATAATTTATTAACAGCATTAACAAATTATTTGATTGCCCATGACAGTATGATATGATAGAAACTTCAACCAGATTGCAATTTCAAATAAGTGTGGCATGATATCTACATATCCGAATAGTGCTTACAATATATATTTTTATTTAGCACAATTTCCTTCACATGTGAACCATAAAATTAAAATGATTTATTACATTGATATCAGTGTGCTTTATATCAGCACCCTTCCACTCCACTTCAATATATTACAGGATGCAATAGAACAATTTTATTTGAACAAAGCAAAATTGAATGTGCCACACTGAATCTAAAAGTAGGCTTGAAAAGTTAGGTTAATTGGCTAAAAAACTCCATTAAATGAAGTTTAAATCTACGACTGCAAAGAGCTCAAGCAGATTGTATCTAAAAAAAATGTGAATTTTACTATCAATTTCATGCTTCCATCCTTTTAAATGGGAGGAGAGTGAAAGATGATCTTTCAAAGAGGAAATAAATCCAAGTCGTGTGAACATTGATGATGTGCAAGAATCTTGGCTTATTTGGTGACAGAGGTTGAGAATTTCTGCCATTCCAAACATTATCCTTCATGTTTATGTTCATGTAGTCACAATGCGTACTGTACATTTGTGCTAGGATTATCTCGCAAAATACACACAGTCACACTACTTTACAGTATATCCTGGAAGCACTTTGAGACCTTTCAATGACTTGATAAGACACTATGAAAGGATTATTATTATAACAATATTATTATAATAATAATCCTTGCATTTGATATAGTGCCTTATCACATTTTCAAGATGTCTCAAAGTGCTTCACTGAATATACTGTGAAGTGAATTCACTATATTTTGTGGGGATACGCAGTAGCCAATTGCACACAACAACAACAAGATTACATTTGTATAGCGCCTTTCATGTCGGGAGGACATCCCAAGGCGCTGGACAGGGTACAGCATTTCAGACCTGAGCTGGGGTTAGGGGGGCAGAAGGGAGGGAGGGGGAAGGCGCGTGGCTGATGGCATGGTTGAAGAGGAGGGTCTTGAGGCGGGTCTTGAAGGAGGCTAATGAGGGAGCGAGGTGGAGTGATTGGGGATGGGGGATGGAATTCCAGAGGTTGGGGGCAGAGTGGCTGGAGGCTCTCCCGCCAATGGTGTCCCACAAACAGTCGTGGATTGAAGTGACCAATTTAGCATTTTTTTTTATTGGAGGAATTATTACCCCCGGGAAAGCGATCTGCCAATCGACTAACCTGGTTCTCACTTACTGGTAGGTAAACAGAGGCGTGTGGAGTAAGGAAACTTGCCCAACTTCGTCCTGCAAGGAATTGAACCACAGGACTCCAGACTATATGAAGCATAGACTATATATGGGTTCCAAGTCCTGACTTTGAGCTTGAACTCACAACCTTCGGACTCAGATGCGAGACTGCTACAAACTGAGCCAGGAAGAAAAACAAGGTTTCATGCTGGGACATGTCTAATCCGAAATTCTCAAAAGCAGCCCTGATTGAGAGAGGCTGTGTACATTGAGATGGTTCAAAATACATAATATTACATATCTTAGGTGATTGCATTGAAAGCTGAGGCCTAGACTCTGAATGTGAAAATTTCTTCACAGAATGCTTCAGTCCTACCTCTCATAGACCTCAAAAAGATCCATTTACAATTCTATGCACCATTGAATAAAACGGTTGAAGGAAACCTACAGCAATCTGCCCTGGTGGATTGGAAAAGAAGAAATTCCAATTTAAAAATTGAATTTGCTGGTTGCAACTTAGATGGATTTTATACAAGTTAGACACTGTTACAAATTCATAACTTAACAAAGCTGAAATGTTTTAACAGAGATGAAATTTGAATTCCAACAGAAAACACAGTTATGTCCTGAGCAGTGAGATGGCAGCAATAATCTGTTTACCCAAGGAATGATTTTCTAGCCATACCGATTGGGTCTGATCATAAAGTGCAGTGAATTGTCAAAATTACAAGTGCCTCTAGATTTGTGTGTCTGAAACTTCTGTAACATCAGGGCTGTTTGTGGGACATTCCTGTGTGTCGATATGGCCTGCATGCATTCACCCACTAGACACACTATTCTTTACAATGTGTCCTGTGAAGCGCTTTGGGAAGTCCTCTCAATGGGAATTGCAAAATAGCAAATGTAAAAAAAAATTGCTATTTTGCAATTTTCCTGGAAATAAATGGAGATTTTATATTTGTTAGAGAGTTGGGTATTTCCAAATCACTGTCCATACAGTAAACTCAGGATAACTCATCACTCCAAGGGAAAAGGACTCAGCTTCCAGTTATCTAGATTGCTGACTTAGGCTTAGGTCCCTCTGGACCATAAAGGGACCCTGTGAGCAAGTATCCACCAACACACACTGGCTTGCACAAAGCGAGCAACTTATTTGTTAAAACTTGTTTAAGTTAAATTATTGTCCCTTTGTTAAAGCTGATGCACTCAGGCCCTACAGTACTGCTCCCTCTCCCTCGCTTGCTGCAGATACCGCACCTGAGCGCCCAACCTCTGCCGAGTGCCCACAACAGTCACAGGACAGGGCAGGAGGCCTCTGAAATGCAAAATCCTGCCTTAAAGGATGAGTGATCCAATCAATTTTACATTTTAAGCATGAGCAAGAATTACGTGTTAAGTAGAGTAACAAAGTGAAGTCCCTTTTTAACATTTGGCATGAGCAGTGGCTGGGATATTGACAGTATGGTAAATGGTAGTGATCAGTTAAGACAGGATCGAGGTTTCCAGAGTTTACCATACTCTAGTACAGCAGCACAATGTCTATATGTAATCAAAGGGCAATATCTGAGAAGAATGAGAGAATCAAAGTAATCATCTTCTGGAGCAAACACTATAGGGTAACATTTGTGATATTCCTTTACTCATTCCTTAACACTGACAATAATGTAACTTAAAGATCACATAAAGGAATCTCATTAATTGCATCGATAGTTATGAGCTAGCACTATAAAATTAGAATTGATTACAAAATAATGTTTTCTGAGCCATGGTGAGTGCAATTTTTTCCACTCAGCTAAAGTTATTGAAAATAATCAATCAAAACAAAAATAAAAATAAATTTGAAAACAAATTCTCTAAGGGCCAACACTCCCCTCCACCCCCCAAAAAAGAAACTTTTTCCTGAGGCTTCACAGTTGAGAAATCCAAGATGGTTTGGAGTTTGGTTTGAGAATCAGAGCACATAGGGGAAAGGGGGCACAGGAAATAGATGGGGTGGGGGGGAGAGGGAGGAATCATGACATTGTCATCAGTGGCCACTCAATATATTAGAGTATATATGTAAGCAATGAATGCTAAATTCATATTTCTAACTCTAGTGGGATTCCTTGGCAGCTTACTTAACGCATGTTAATGAACAATGAAGTCAGTACATTCAGTTGAATAATCAGATTTCTAATTTGAATGTTTTGAACTCACTGGAGAATAGACACACTTGTTCGGTGTATTGAAAGCTGCCCTGAGAATGATCTTGTTACCAAGCTCCAGGTCCCTTTATCAGTGATTTCATAACACTTCTGCTAAGTCAATAGAGTGAATTGCACTTTGAACTGCAGTTCAGGGAAGTGTGGGATGCAGAATTTAGATTAGAGTCCAGGCTATGTAGATCTTTCTCAATACTTTCCATCCCAGTTATAGGGTATGTAAAGAAATCAATCAGGTGACCTCATTCTTAATGCTAATGTCTATCTGCGTGTTTTCAAGCGGATATTATTTTAAAAAATGTTTTTTTGCTCAGCCGGGTGTCTGACATGTGGAAACCCATCACCAAAGCAGATATTAAAGAAGCCAACACACTATTTGAAAAGAGGAAAGAGTTTCTCCTAGTATCTTGACCAACAATATCCCAAATAAAAAGTGGTTGTTCACCTCTTGGCTGTTTGTAGTATGATGCTGTGCAAAATGGCCGTTGTGTTTGCTTACAAAAACAGTCACTACACTTAACAACAACAACTTACATTTTATAGCGGCCTTCATGCAAGGTAGAGTCCCAGAGCGCTTCACGGTCGTGGAGTCTGACAATGAGCCAGCGGGAGAGGGAGGGAGGAGGTGACTGTAAGCATGGTCAAAAAGGAAGATGTTTAGATGGGATTTGAAGGTGTAACAGTAATTACTGTGAAGTGCTTTGAGATGTTTCAACATAATCAAGTCCTTTTTTCTAATCGCCATAAAGCTGCTCTTCAGATCATCGTGAAATAATTTTGCATAAGAAGTTGTTAATTTTTTTCTCAACAGTGGATGATCTTCCAATCCCATTAACTGTACCTATTAAAAGTTATGACAATGACAATTAGCTTATTGTATAAAATTCATGTGCATCATTAAGTACTTTGCTGAGTGTATTCTCATTACTTTACAGCAAAACATTCAGCAAGGACTGGTATGGGAAATTGTGAGAATGGCTGATAAATCTGCAAAGCATCACAGAGACAACAAATGTTGTCCTGTCGCTGTAAAGACATTAGATGCTTTATCTGAAAATATGGAGTGAAAATACAACATTTCATAACAATGTGATCACATCAAATATGTGATGTCACATTTTTCACCCATGTGTGAAAGTTTTTTTTTACAGCATCCCCTATTTCTTTTTTAAAAATAGGATTCATTCTTAAAGATTCAGTTACCCACTGTCACTTGTAGTTCTCGTATGTCATTTGCAGTTGGAAGCAGTGTTTCTTCCCCTTACTTCTCTTAACCCTGCAAATCAAAGCCCAAAAGGATAGTACGTTCCCAGCTGGACAAGCAGCTGGAAACTTGCCAAAAGATGCTCTCAATGGCAAACTACACACTTTTTTTTGGTCAGTCAGGTGCCTGACACAGGTGGAAACCCATCACCATGCTTAAGAGTATCCAAACCAAATTGAGAATGCCATGCAACCCACCTACACATGGAAATTCCAGAGATAAATTGTTGGACACTATTAATTGGTTAAACTCCAACAGTTCCCCATTGCACATTCTGGGGTCTTTACCAAAGCTTTATTCTGGCCAACCTGCACTTAATTCTTTCTGGAAGTAGGTAAGCAGGCATCCCTCCAGGGAGAGGGTGCTCATTCAATTCCAGACACATGGAAATTTTCATGTGCAGGCATGTGGAATTCTCCTCTTCAACCACACCTTCAGCCACCCTCCTACCTTTACCGTCCCTGTCTTCCACCCCCCCTTATCCTAATCCCCTGCTTGGATCTGAATCCCTGACTGTCCAGTGCCTCCTGACGTGAAAGGAGCTATACAAATGTAAATTGTTGTTGTTTTTGTCTGATTTTAATACTTTTAAGCACAGTGAAGAGTTTTTGCATGTGTCAGACCTACCAAAGAAAATATGTGTCAAAACTATCCTAAGTAAGTTATGGGAACCTGACATCTATTAAGAGATTTAATTTAAATACAACTTTAATTTTGAATGAACATTAGTCATCTTTATTTCGGTAAATTTGTTTTCAATCTGATCGCTAAATAAAACATCTAAAATAATACATGCCAATTATTCAGAGCACTGAAGTCACTCCAAGATAAATGTGAACACAAAATAATGTACATGTGTGATACAACATTGGCAAAAGTTTACAGGAGGTTTATAGAGCCTACAAAATACACAGTCACTGCACTTTACTGTAAATCCTGTGAAGCGCTTTGAGACATCCTTGTTATTGAAAAGTGCTACATCAAATTCAAGGATTATAATTGTTATTTCTATATTTTGAACACCCTGCTAACACTCACAGTCAAGGCTCACACCTGACCAATGACCACTTGGCCAATGTGCTGGTGGAGGCAAAATAATCATCAGATTAAGGCTAGATGGGGTTTGGGGCCACTTTTGCCCTGTTTATATTGCACAGTATAAATTGGGGTTGAGCGGTTCAATCTCAAAGACAATCACAGTGGACTGTGGTTGCTAAGAGAAGCAGCATGTTGACTCTTTCTCCTGCAGTATAAATGCAGCGATTGTGAATTATTCAGACTCCACTCTGAAACTGTCTCATAGAGATCTGTGGTTTCACATGTTCGGAACTGTCCTCAGTACTTGGTCAATGTGATTAGGAGGGGGAAGAATAAGCCGGGCTTTTCCTGCTAGTTGTTCTACTACTCAAGTGGTATCACTTTACTTCCAGCAATATAAACTGGCCATAACTTAATCAACTGTCATTACCATACATATGTCACACAATATGGAAAGCTTAAATTTGTGCAGCTGATTCAGGGCATAGTGAACTGCGCCCCCTGCTGTCAGCCATTCATGTTTGTAACCAAAACATCTTGATCCTATATCTAACACTAACCAGAAATGAACTTTTCTCCTGATGCTATCTGGGGTAAAAACCTTTCAGTTGTTAATCTGCGCTCACTGGAGGGTGCTTTGAAATCTAAAGTGAACTTTTCTTTTGCAGCTATGATCTTAAGTCTGGACATGAGCTGCTAATGTTAAATTATTAATACAAAACCATAATTGACAGTAATAGGCTGTGCAGTTCATAGTATACATTAATGCATTAAATTACATTCTAATGTCTTAGTTATTTTTAAAGGCACTCTAATAGCTTTTAATAGTATTGTTAAATTGGATTGATTTCTTCTGAGTGCATCATGCTCAGTGATACAGGGCTTTAATTGGAAACAAACTGTAACATTTCAATTACAACCGAGACTCCGTTTGCCACAAATCCATTTTAAGTTCAAAATTTATCAGATTTCAAGTTTGGTGAGAAAGAAATATATATTTTAGCACTTTTGTTAAACTAGAATTACAAAGAATGTTACAGCACAAACACAAGCCAATAGGTGCAGTGTAAACACCAACTTGCACATGCTGGTGTTTCTACTGCAAATAAGCCTCCATCCCTCTGCCATACTCTTCTATTTGTTTCTCCCTCATGTATGCATCATGTTTCCTTTTAAATGCATTGATGATTCAACTTCTTTCATTGAATTCCATATTCTCACCACCCTCTGTGTAAAGATGTTCCTCCTAAACTACCTACTAGATCTGCTACTAGCTATTTTATACGTATGCCCCTTGTTTTGGACTAACCAACAAGTGGAAGAAGGCTATTAATGTTCAACTCATTGAATCTTTTCATAATTTTAAACACCTCTATCACATCTTCTCTCAATCATCATAATGGCCGTATCTACTCATCCCCGGTAACATTGTAGAAATCTACACTGCACTTTCTCCGTTACTCCAATATCCTCCTTATAACATAACTACCAAACTGCACACATGATTATGTGCCGGGTGGTGAGAACCAAGGTCTGGGAAAATCCAGAGTGTGCGTTGGGGTTCTACTGGAATTTAACCATCTAAAAATCAATGTAAGGATGTTCCCCAACTATTCCCTGTTGTGCTGTTCAGCCCTCTTTTGTTGTTACAAATCAGATGATGATCCAGATGGGGATCCTCACAATTAATGGGAATCCCACTTTACTCACAGATGCAGGCAGGTGTTTGTCCCCCTACTGGAACAAACAGGTAATAACAAAGATAAAAGGGAGACAACTTACTGCTGTTGATTCCAGTTGCTCGTTACCACAGAGGTAGGAAAATAATGGCAGGACACACACACACATTGAAGACAACAACAACTTACATTTATATAGCACCCTTCATGCAGGGTAGCATCCCAGAGCGCTAGAATGAGGCATACTTGCATGAGGATATTGTGGCTCTCTGCCACATATCTATATTTTTTAAAAAAGAAGTAACAAGACACCTCAAATCTAAAAAGATGCAAAACTGGATGAACAATTTGAAAATCAACTTCAAATAACATCAACACAATCTACTGCAATTTGAAATTGAATCAATTTGTCTTTACTATTTTATTGCAACATTATTTGTGGCACGTTTTCAAAGTCATTGTTAATATAACTGAAAACATTAAATTAATAAGCAGTGCACCTTTAGTACAAGTTTCCTCCAAATCTCTAGCTTCTATCTGTGAGCTTTTCATATCAGTTTCTCCATTTTCTAAGAATACTTTTTTACTTTTACTTTTCAACAATTGAATAAAAAAATTCATGTTATGGTTTCATTTTCTCTTGCCATATGCTAAGGCCATGATTCACACAAAAGCTTGTGGCAGCCAAAAATGTGACAGATTTCTCCTTTAAAACACTGTAGCGGTAGCCCATATCACCTTTCATTATATAATATTTATACCCCATATCACCTAGCATTATATAGATTTGTACCTAATATCAACCTGCATTATATAAGTTGCTAAGCACTTTAATTATGGAGCGTCATGGCATTAATCGAGCTGCAGAGGTTATTTGAGACTCAGGTGTTTATCAGTAAACTCTGTTTTTTTATTGTTTTTTTTAAAGGTGGTGGTAATATTGTTAAAGACATATAAAAGCTCAACATGTAGGCACAATTGTGAGACTGATAGCCACTGTTAGGAATAGATAAAAATGGAAAAAGCCATTTCTTTGGAGCTGTTTTATTGGCCCAATTTAAGTTTTCAAGCTTCCGTCAAAGACAACTGAGAGATAGATATAGATTAAACAAACAAATGGTCATTGATCTATGTGCTAAACTGGAGGCAGATTGAGAAACCCAGTCATCGGTCAACACAACCCTGCTTGTAGCTGTGAAGCTGATAGTTGCCCTTAGCTACTGTGCCATTATTTTGTCTTCAAACTGCCTACAGATTAATGATTGACAACCGATTTATCATGTTGAAGCTGCTTATTTTCTGGTCAAGCACTCTGGTTTCTTTGTTACTTTTTTCTGATAACTTTATAACTCCCAAGCACCAAAAAAAAACCGTACTGTATTTTTTAACCTTGGTTCCTTCTGTATTTAATTTAATGGACCATGGTTATTATTACAGTAATAAAGATAATCCTGATATTTGAGTAGTTTTGCTACTGTAATAGTATTCTGCAATGTCTCTATGGGTGAGGTAAAATGTACAGAACCTGCAGGCCCCTGTACAGACAGGAGAATGCGTAGTCAAGCCAACGATCTAAGGATTGACTGAAGGCAGTGGGAATCATGGAATGGCCAATTTGCGTGTGGCTTGCACTATTATCTCACAATGAAGTGCATGAAAATTGGATTTTGCTGACAGTTAGTGCATTGTCTTTGCACCAGTGGGAAATGGGATGTGATGTTTTCTTGTGACTGGTTTCTTGCCTGTCAGCCTAACTCAAGGAAAAAAAAGTGGAATTAAGCCAAGAACCAGCAATTAAAATCCATGCACTGCATTGGTGTTGAAGTCTGTTGGGGGGACAGGGAATGGGCTCATTCCTGTGAACATTTGTTACTTGTTCAATTGGGAAAACTGCAGGTTTCACAGTATAAGAATCATATGCTTTCTAGTAATGAAGTGAGAATGAATAAGAATACAGGGTTTGATAACTTGTTTTAATTTAACAAATAAAAACACAGGGGGTACATAAATAACTCACTTTTTAAAGAGAATGAGCACAATGACAAATAGGCATTGCTGATGCCAGACAAACCAGCCTGGCTCATCAACAGGACTCAGAGAAGCAGATAATAATAATAATAATAATCCTTGCATTTGATATAGCGCTTTTCACGTCGGGAGGACGTCCCAAAGCGCCTCATAGAACACACTGTAAAGTGAATTGACTGTATATTTGTGGGCGAACGCGGCAGCCAATTGCGCACAGCAATGTCCAACAAACAGTCGTAGATTGAAAATGACCAATTTATTATTGTTTTTGGTTTTTGGAGGGATTATTATTAGGCGTGTGGAGTAAGGAAACTTGCCCAAGATTTCGCCCTGCCGGGAATTGAACTCAGGTCTCTCACTTGCAATGCGAGTACTCTAACCACTGAGCTACAGGAATCCACAATCACTTGGAGAAGGGATTCTTCTCTCTCAACTACTGTTACCCTTACAAGCCAAAGTCCTAATGAGTAGGTTGGTCCTAGTTGAACAAGTAGCATGAAATTTGCTAGGCAGTGCTCTCAATGGCAAACTATGTGGTTTTAGCTAAACTCCAGCAGTGCCTCACTACACAATCTGGGTTCCTCAAGCCTTGGCTCTTGCCAACCTGCACCTAACAGTCTCCAGAATTGGGTAAGCAGGATGCATCTCACTGTATTCCATTTCCAGACACTGGGAAGTTTCCAAATATTTGCCAGTCTGTTTTACATATTCCTAAGCACAGTGATGGTTTCCACATGTATCAGATACCCAGCTGATAAAAAATAACCTGAAAAGGGGCAAAACCCATCTGTGCTCCAAACATTCCCCACCTTGGAGTGTGTACCGCACCTTCACTTTATATAGTGAGCTGATTGCTTGGACAATGAGATAAATATCCCCAAGGATATATTTTCACAGCATAGGGTCAACTTTGCAGCATTTCTTAATTAAGAAACCTGATAAGAAACTAATTCTGGTAAATGGAAGCATGTCATACCAGTTTAAAGATCAATCAAATTGTCATGGCTCAGATCTAAGTCATTCACTTAAGAAACCCAGGTAAGAAATCCTGGAAACTTCACCATGTTTTTATTCACCCACATTTTCACATTACAGAATGTGCTTGCTGTGTAAGTACAAACTCTTATCTTCTTTTCATCTACATCCTTTAAAAATCATGCATGAAACAACAAATATTTCCATAGCAACCTCAATGCCACCAATGAACAGGAGAGCTAAGAAAACCAGTCTGAAATTGACACTGTCAGCCATGACAACATACCCAGAAGTTTCCTTGCTTTGAAAACGTGTTGCTAACACAATATCTTAATCTTTAATAGAACTTTGTAGTTGTCATATTGGCTCAAATGTAGCACTCTTGACTCTGGGGCAGAAAGTTGTAGGTTCAAATCCAAGTTAGGGACTTTGAGCTCACGGTCTAAGCTGACACTTCAGGCCATTAATGGAAAAGTACTGCACAGTTGGAAGTGTGGCCCTTCGGATAAAATCTCAGAGCAATGTCTTGTCTGCATGTTCATGAGGCATTAAAGATCATGTGACAGTATTTGTAAAGGAAAGGGAGTTTCACAACAATCCTCCAGTTGAATTGATCATTTCTTTCATTGCTGTTTGTGCGATGTTGCTCTGTGCAAGTTGACCGATGCATTTACCTACAAATCTACTTTCACTTTACAGCAACTATCTGTGAAGCACTTTACAACAGAACACTGTAGGTGCTATATCAAATGCAATGGAGATTATATTATGATATTTGAATCCTCTATTTTAATTGCTCTGTCACCTCATGGTTTCTTGTGGAACTTTGGTGGTACAAATGGCTATCACATCCACTTACGAAAAATACTCACTACACCTGATAGTAATTACTTTTCAAGTACTTTTAGATGTTTCCAAATGTTAAGGTGCTATTGAAATACAAGTTCTTTCTCACCTTTTTCCTCTTTTTCTCGTGTATAAAAATAAAGCTCATTGGGTCCCTATTGCTACTTACTCAATAGATCATTAACATAAAAAGGACAAATATACTGGTGCATTTGGTTGTGTCCATCTAATTGGTACATAATAATTTTTAATAATAATCTTTGCATTTGATACAGACACTTTCACATCAGGAGGGCATCTCAAGACCCTTCACAGGCTTCACTGTAAAGTGTATTTTGTAGATGAATGTCTGCTATTCAGAGTATTCATTACATCTCCCTGATTAAAAACAAACATTACAAACATCACAATGTATTTCTTTACCCAGAAGGTAACTGATTACTGGAACATATTATCAGGAAGGATAGTTGAGGCCAGGACACTGAACTCATTTAAAAACCAGCTTGATGCTGTGATGGGAGGTGGGTGTTCTGGAAGGATGAGATCAAGTGGGACAAGAGGCCTCCTTCATCTAAATTGATCTTGTAATCTTGTGATATAATATTGAAACTTTGCTCCAATAGATTGCAAATTAATCACTTGATTTAGAAGAGCTGATTGAGAGATGACTTAGTAATTCCTACAATTAATAGAAATACCTTAGACAGTTCATTGCCAAAAGTACACAGTCATTCCACTTTAGAATAAATCCAGTGGAACATTTTTAGACATCCTCTTGATGTGAAAGAATTTATATATGTAAGCATTATTATTGTTTCTTAATCATTCTGTGTATACATTCTTAAAACATGGTATATGTACTAGTTATATACAAAACATTTTGTCCACCTGTGAATAACTATCTTTTGTTAAAAGTATGCAGTTAAATTAAATGATTTATCCCATGTATAGATGTTTAATACTCATGTGTCAGTGTGTATTATTTGTAAAATGCACCATTCGTTGCTTTAAACATAGCAACATTGCTGCAAATTATGCTTTTTTAATCTCTCTACTAGGATTGTTATTTTCCTGAGGGATGAATAGTGGTTACTTTATATTCTTCCAGGGAATCCAATATCAACGGGTTTGCTAAAACTATCAGATAAAAACAATAAGCTTTGCATTTAATGCAGCACCTATAATGTTGAAAGATCTCAAGTCACCTGACTGTAATTATAGTAAAGATAGTGTTTGTTGACAAATAAGGCAGCCAATTTGGACACAGCAATGTTCCCATAAAAATCTATGAAGTGAATGACTAATTTTTCTGGTGGACTGCCACATGGAAAAACTCCTTTCTCCTTTTGAAGAGTGTTCTTTAACATCTACCTGAATAGATGGATAGGACCTTGGCTTAATGTCTCATCCCTAGGATGGCACCTCTGACAATGTAGCACACCCCCATTGAGTGTCAGCCTAGACTGTGAGAACAGACCCTGATGTGAGGCTTGAATCCACAATCTTCCGACCTAGAGGTGAGACTGCTACCAAGTGAGCCAAGCTGAAGTTAGAATTAATATTATAATGAAATGAAGGAAATAAAAAAACATAGTTAGGAAGGATTGTACAATTAGGTCCCTTCAGCAATCCATTTAAATCTGTTATAACAAAAAGGAGTATGGCAGTACTGTTCATGGTAAATTGGATCCTGGATAGGGAGAATGATATATAGCAGTGAACATTCAGATTGATTTGGAATTAATTCAGTACAGCTGTATTTTGAATAGATGGCAAGGAAACAAATGTCTTGCATGCAGACCAACTGAACCAGCACAAAAACAGATGCCATTCTGCAGAGAAACAAATACCACTAGATTTGCATTTAAAAGGACATTGTATTAATATTTGCAGAAAATTAATGTTGAAGGTTACCTAAATTACATAGAGTGATATGCCATGAAAACAGACTATTCTGCCCAAGTAATTTGTTCCGGTGTTTATGCTCTACATGAGACCCATCTTTCATATTCCCCTCACCTACACCCCTCTATTCTCTTCTACCTCATGTATCTATCAAGATTTCTCTTAAATACATAAAGCTATTTACTTTAGCTACCATTTCCAACAGTGGAATCCATGTTCTCACAACATGAAGGAGTCCTGCTAAACCCCCTATTAGATCTGCTACAGCTATATTATATTAATGCCTTCTAGTTTTCGACTCACTAACACGTGGGAATCAATATTCACCTAATTGAATCATTTCATAATCTTAAACACATCTAATAGGTCCCTCATATCGGGAAAGTGCAGGGACATGGGGTTAGGTGAATATTGTAATGTAACTCAATCCAAATCAAGGGTGTGTTAATACGCTTCTTCATTTGTCAATCCAAACATTCATAAATCCACCACTTAAACCATACATTTTACCCCATTCCCAGTGTCCTTTTGCACTCCCTGCCCTTCTTCTTATTGGCCCTTCTGTTCATTGTCAATTTACACTTAAAGGAGTATCCAACAAATATTTCCGGTGGGGGGAGCTGGCACTAGCACATACGCTATAGATCAAATGGCTTCCTTCTGTGTATGAGCGTTTTGTAAATTGGTCCTATACCTAGTACTCTCAGAGAAGCACAAACAATAAGTATTACATTCTCAACATCCCAAACACTAAAGTAAGGAAAGCTTCTTCCCTTACACAGCATAAGGCTATATCCACTTAAGGGATTATTTGGTCTTGACCCAGTGGGGGAAGCTGGGAAAATATTTGAGATCTTCTCCAGACATTAAAAAACAGTGGACCGATCTGGTGAGGCTAATAATCATGTCTTGGAGGGATTCTGGGTTGTGTGGTAAGAACCAGCTCAGGTGAACTATAAGATCCAACTGAGCATAAAACAATGCTGGCCCCAGCCTTCAGTGAAAGGAGGTCTCATTGGTGATGGTGTGTGGAGAGGGGGCTTAGGAATTATGGAGGTGATCTGTGTTTTGCAAGAAATTCAATTGACTATCATTTGAAAGCATTGACAGTAATGTTTCTAAATATTACAACATCTCCATGTGCATTCATGCAGTCATTTATCTGTAATATTATTATTACATTGCATGTAGCATGGCTATTAATAGTCTATCAAAAACTGCACATCATGCAATAATTGATCAAAAAAAAGCATTGTTCCAAAGATTGGGATGAGGAAGCACAGATAATAATAGCAATAATCCTTGGATTGATATAGGACCATTCATGTCGGAAGGACAACTTAAAGGGACACAGCAACTTGTATCAAGAAAGCAAAGACACAGGAAATATTTACCCAGCGGGTTACTGGGAAGTTTAATGTGTTTTATGATTGAAAATGCAGAATTTTTGAAAGTTGAAAAGATCTTGAAGTGTCAAAAGAATGCAAATAGAAAAAAAAAGTCAACTCAACCAATAAATTATATTAACTGACAAACATCACTTGTGACCAAATCTATTAGATTGGCAGGCCTGTGCAGAGTTAGCTTGGATGCCGGTGTAAAATTGACCCTGGGAAATTAAGACTCATTTCTGATTAGACTTGCGGCAACGTTGACCATCTGCATATTCATGAACTAACCTTTTTTATTACAATTCCCACAGAACTGCACAGATGGTCTGAGAAGCACATTTGTACAATCAATTATCCTTTAGAAAGTCTGTTATTTGAAACAAAATCAACTCATACTTGACTGAGTGTTGAAGTTAGGGTGGCCTGGGAAGCAGATCTATGATGATAAGAGAAAACAATATATATCAATATATTAATCAATAACAATATATTATCAATGTATTATTGATAATATATTCACTCAAAGTTTGCCAAGGCATAAAAAATTTATAAAGTTAATTGAAGTTCCAGATCAAGACTTTGAACTTACTTAGTCTAGGCTAAACTCCAGTGCAGTGCTAGGAGTGGGCTGTATTTCTGAATGACACATTGAACCGAGGTCCCGTTTGCCTGTTTAGTGCACATTTGAAAAGAGAAGGGACCTTTACCAAGTGTTCTGAGCAACAAACCCCTCAAATTTAATGGCTGTTTGTTGGACATTGCTTTGCATAAATTGACTGCTGTGTTCGCAAACAGAATACACAGTATATCCTGCAAAGTGTTTTGAGACATCCTCCTGATGTGAAAGGCGCTACATCAAATGCAAGGAATTTTATTATTATACCTTCATAATAAGAACTTTCAGTTATATAGCACCATTCCCATAAAAGAATGTGGATTTCTGAATGAATTAAAATGTGACAAGGCGGGGGCAAGTGAGGGGAACATCAGAGAAAACCTAACCTACCAAGGCATGGATAAATGTTCAGCTTTGGCGGTTGTGGTGTAGAGATGTAAGCAGGACATTTCAGAGGTAAGTGATGCTGATGGATCAAACAGAAGATTCGATCGTAAACTCAGGGTTCAGCAGATTGCTGAGGTTACAACAACTGGGTTTATCGTGAATGAATAAGCAGTGAGGTGAAGAGTATTTTCAGTCATTTGGCACTGGCAATATTCAGTACAACACAATATAAATTACAATGCAAAATTATATTTGTAATAGCACCTTTTAAGTCGGGAGGACGTCCCAAGACGCTGGGACATCCAGTAGTCAATGGATATGGGTATTTTACAAAATATTTAGCCTTGTTCCTTGAATAAGCAATGAAATGTGTTTAGTAATACCACCATTTAATACAGAGTCTATAATGTTGAAACATCTCAAAGCAGTTCACGGATAATTGCTGTACATTGAAGTGACTGTATTTGTAAGCGAATGTGGCAGCTAATTTGTGCACAGCAAAGTCCCACAAGCATCCAGGAGATGAATGATCAATTTACCTAGATGACCAGGAAACTCACTTTTCATTTTAAATAGCATCATGGGATCTTTAACATCCGCCTGAAAAGATAGACAAGGTCTCAGTTAAACGTCTGACAATGCAGCTATATCTGGGAATACTTTGGAAACTGGGAGTTCATTGCAATCTGCCTGGCATATTACCACCAGTGCTCTGGGACCCTATCCCAAGTGAATGGCGCTATAAAAAAGCAGGTTTTTGTTGTTTTTGTTGTAGTGTCTGCTAGGCCAGGATCTTGCTTTAACAAGCATGCCATAAATGATTTTCCACTTGCATTTCTTTATAAAAACAAATTAAACACATATTTTATTTGCTATGTCGTTGGCATTGCAATATCAGTGAGTCAATCACCAGGATTGCCAAATCAATGCATGGAGTTCTTGCAAGTGAAATATTAATTGTCGAAGGAGTCCTATTTACAAAATCAATGGGTACATTTTGTCTGTGTAGGCTGATTCACAATCAATATAATTAACCACAGAGTTGTTGATTGTGAATAAAGTGTATAAACTGCTGGACATCAGTGCAGTTCTGTTTAAAATGGTTGCTTTACAGAAGTTCCCTTACTGTTTCCTAGCATAAGTTGTCATAGAATTATCTCATTGCTCTCAGTCTTGTTAATAGGACAGCCTCAGACAATACTGCAAACCAATAACTTTACATTTCAACAGTCCAATTCATTCACTTCTTTATCATGCACTTCCATGTATATTAATCACTAACACCAATAAAATATTGCTTCATTATATGGACATCACAAAATGTTTAGGATTCCTGGTTTGTATAGTTTAGTTGGTTAACTGGTTAAATGCAGAATTGCTAGTGTTTGAATAGTGTTGTGGGATTTTTCACATCTGCCCTAAAAGGCAAATAAGACCCTAGTTTAACATCTCATCCAAAGTACAGCACTTCTGGCAATGTAGAGCTTGCCCAGTACTGCACTAAAGAGTCAGCTTGGACAACGAGGTCAAGTCTCAATGTGGGGCTTGAGCTCACAACCTTCTCATCCAGATGTAGGAATGCTAATAACTGAGGCAATCTGATATCCTATACTTCATGGGAGAGAGAGATAATAGCAATTTAGAAATATCAAAATACAGGCAGAATTGAATTGCTGCTTAAATTCACTACTAGTCATTTGCTACAGTATTTATTGTCTAGTTTGAATGAGGATTGGTAGTAGAGCTGGTTGCCACTGAGGCAGATTGTTCATTGACGCTGTGGAAATGACTGCATTTATGTGAGCATGAAAATAATCTGAGTGATCAATCATCCTGATTGAAAAATAAGTGAAATTCCAAAGACATTTTTCCAGTGGAAATTTACCCGGTATCCGGGATTAACTGGCATCTGGCTAAAGTGACTTCCACTGTATATATAGATTATGTATTTATATAATATATCGTTTATATTAAACATCATTTCTTTTCTAAGCAATGCTTTAAGCAATGCTGGTGTTATATTGTGTTGGGGAATTGAGAATTGCTTGGTTGATAGAAGGAGAATACAGTAATGTGTATTCTCTATTGATTACACATGGAAATCTGCTGTTTTAATCCCTTTGATTCAGTCTGTTAATATGCATCATTACCCCTGTTGCTGTTAGCAAGAGTCTCTCATCAGTATCCTAACTCATGCTGACGTATTCTCAGTCACGTCTGAAATTAAAGGGCAGTTGGTTCTTTGTCAATTATCTCCTAGAAAACAGAATAGGCTAAGTATCAGCTTGAGAACAGTATTTGAGGTATTGGGTTGGGTGCAGACTAAATTTGCAAATCACAAGAAACATTCACGTGAAGAAGCTCTTTGCTCTATTTAATCTTACCCTTACAGATCACCAACCATCTTCCCATTGTAGAGTCCTGTAGCTCAGTGGTTAGAGCACTCGCCTCTCAAGCGAGAGACCTGGGTTTGATTCCCAGCAGGGTAAAACCTTGGGAAAGTTTCCTTACTCCACAGGCCTAATAATAATTTCTCAAGAAAAAAAAATTGGTCACTTCAATCCACGACTGTTTGTTGGACACTGCTGTGTGCAATTGGCTGCCACGTTTCGCCCACAAATATACAGTCAATTCACTTTACAGTATATTCTGTGAAGCGCTTTGAGATGTCTAGAAGACATGAAAAGCACTATATCAAATGCAAGGATTATTATTATTATTAATATTATTATTATTGAGCCCATTGAGCCCATTGTCCCTGCCTCCGTCATCTTTCCTGGTAATCTGTTTCAGATGTTTGTAAATATTAAGGTACACTTTTGAAGCTGAAGAAGTTTAGACTATCCAGTCGTTCTTCATAGTTCTGTAATATTAGAAATCATCCTGGTTTCTCTCCTCTGTCTCTGTAAGGGAGCTTGGATTGTGATCAGAAACAGAAGAGGAAACAAATTGCATGGCATGGCATAATTTGCATGGCATAATGCAAGTCTAACTTGTTGTAAATAACAAATGATAATAAATTCTGCTTTCAAACCTGTTTAAAACCTACCTTTTTGACTGGGGCTTCAATCACCTTACTCCTTTTCCTCCATCTCTCACCCTGCTTGGGCTACCATTCCCTCCCTGTAATGCGTTTTGAGATGTTATCCTAAGTAAAAGGCACTATATAAGTGCTTGTTGTTAATGTATTGAAAATATTTCTTGCTCTTAAATCAAGACAAATACGGTACCTTCAGATAACGCTGTCCAAATGAACTTAAGAACTCCAATGTAGTGTGATGTGCGAAGAAACCTATAGCTTCTGTTTACCTTGTGTGCTGCACAAAAGGTACAGTGGTGCACACATTTTATGACGGCATTTCATTCGCTCATCTTAAACCTGCTCCATCACAGAATGTTAAGTATTGAAACTTGTGAAGTTTGAAATGCAACTGGTGCTTTAGTACTCCCTCTAAAGACAAGTTGGAGAATTGCTTCAGATATCACACTGCATTCCCTTTGCTTTTCAGAGGCTCATCTTGCTGCCTCCTGGATTTATTTATCCTGGTAAAAAAAATCACAAGTTTGACCTATAATAAAAAAAGTTATGTAAAAAAATTCCACCTCTTACTCCTAACTTACTCATTTTAATGTGAGTCCTATGGTGTTTGAAACCCTCATTAGATTGAACACTGTTAGCAAACAATCTTGTCAATTACCTTCATAAGCTTGACACCCTCTGATGATTCATTTTCTCTTTTCCAAAGAGAACAAACCCAATAGTTTGAAGCATTCCATGTAGTGTATCTACTTCATACAAAGTACACACACATGCACACAAAACTAACGCAGTGCCACAATCCATGTTGCAAGATTTGGCATTGTTTTTTATTATCTAATCCTCACTTTTGGTTTTATTGTTCTCATCTGACAGAATGAGGAAGATAACAATTAATCAAGAAAAACCCATAATAATTACACAACGAAACATTCACAATTTTTAGTAATTGGCAAATTATGGAACCCAGTTTTTACCTTCCCCATTTTGTAATAAGCAATGATCCAATGAAAACCAATTAAAATCAGCGAGGAGTGTGATCCTAGGCACAGTTGAAGTAGTAGGTTTTAAGAAAAAATTGGTCATTTATTTCATAGTTGTTTGTGGAACACTGCTGTGCATAAATTGGCTGTTGTATTTGATGATAAAATACACAGTTGCTATATTTTATAGTAATTCTTGTGAAGCGCTTGGGAATAGCTTAACAATACGATAAGGCATTACATCAAATGCAAGATTTATTTATATTAAGGTAGGACTCAATCACCAATAAAGAAGGGGGAAGATAGGGGGGCACAGAAAGAGAGTTCCAGATGTTTGGGGCATAGAATCTAAATGCTCGGCCACCCATAGTCTCCTGAGTGAAGCGGAGGATTCGCAGCAAGTCCAACTTAGTCAGGCAGAGGGGATGAGTGGAGGATAGGATGGGAACAAAATATGAACAGGCTCTGTTTCTGCCATGTCAAGAGCTGTTTTTAGATTGGCGATGTTTAAAAAAAACAGTAATTTTGCAGTTACCTTTTTTTTAGCTGCATGTTGTCAATAATACACACTAGTTAAATATTCATATATATCACTTGTGTGGCTAGGTTCCTCAACTCCTACACGGTGTAGACATGCCAAAAGCTAGACTGCTCTAGTGCAGTGCACCATTGGAACAAGTCTACTATTGTCTGAGAGCCGTACAAATAAGATAGATGTGGAATCTACAATGCCCTTACAGGATCAGCCTCAAAGAGACAAAAAATTATGGCTATATTGCAAAAATATTCTACGTGTAAAGAAACACGGTCTGCATTGTAAGTTCTTTCAAAACCAATGTATATTTCCATCTAAGAAGAATTTAGTACCAAACGTTAGTACCAGCCATAAAAGTACTCTTACCTTAACACAGACAAAAAGGATGGACAGAGTAAGCAGTTAAATGAGTGTCACTAATGTATTGATAGTGCTATCACACCTTTATATATGCCAATAAAAAACACCTCAAACACCTCATTTTGCATTGTATCTTCAAGTACTGTCGTTCAAAAGGGGGCAGCAAGTAAGAAAAATAGATGAAACATTTTGACTATTGCTAAATGGGAACCCGTTTTGCAATGACTTCTACACCAAACTTTTCACAATTTTAATGTCATTTTTGGTTTAGCCCACAAAATATACAGTCAATTGGCTTTACAGTGTATTCTGTGAAGTGCTCTGAGACATCTCAAAGACATGATAAGGCGCTTTATCAAATGCAAGGATTTGTACTTTTATTATTATTTCAGAGGAACAGCAAAGCTTGGCATTCGACCTGGTATAATAATAAAGTGATGCATTCTGTGCAAGCCTTAAATGTCTGTTTACAAAGCAAGTGAGTAGTTTGAACTGTGAACAAAACTTCACGCTGTTGATTTATGACAAAAAAAACTAATGACATCCAGACTGGGATGTTATTAAAACGTTACACTGAAAGATTACTGAGGAGAATCCACCATGGAAGCTATAAGAGCTAGAAATAAATGAATGATATATGGCATTGATATAACATATGTAGGCTAAACTGATGAATCCCTACAATATTCTGTGTTTCCATCACTGTGCATATACTGTGCATATATCAAGAATAAATATTTGAATGATACAATAAAATGTTCAGTAGTACAAAATGTTGTGCAACTGTCACAATCTAAATTGTTTAAGAAGTCCTACGTAGAAAAATTAGCAGATTAGCATTTCCAACAGTTAGAATGAGCCTATGGATTGCAAAGCTATATTCAGAAGTAGTGTTCCAGTAAAAGACACCAAAAAGTCCTTGTTCTTAACTCATAATTTACCTCATTTCTGATTTATAAAAAAAATATTCAATCCTTTTTTTAAAAAAGAAAGTTGCCATAAAGTGGCTTATCAGCTATTTTGTGTAATTTCAGAGACCAGAAACCAGCATAATGTTGCAGCACTCAACCTCTGATCCCTGCATTGCTTTATTGCTTCATTGCAGGCAAGTCACAAAAAAAACTGAATTCATGGCAGAGCTAACAGGTTATGTGCTGTCTAAATAAAGTGGATATTACCTCATCTTAAAATACACTTTTAGCAATGTAGAGATATGCTTCCTAGATAACACTTAAATGGACTCCACTGTAAAGTATATTTCCATGTCTCTCAAGGCTGCTTTTGATTCAGTGTTCTCATGCTCTTAAAAATATAAAGGGTGGTAGTTACATTGCAGAAATGACTGATGCTTTGTGAGCATCCTGCCTCTGAGTCACACATTATAATAATAAATAATAACAATCCTTGCATTTGATATAACGCTTTCACATATTCTAGACATCTCAAAGCGCTTCACAGAATATACTATAAAGTGAATTGACTCTATATTTGTGGGTGAAGCGCGGCTACTAATTGCGCACAGCAGCGTCCCACAAACAGTTGTGGATTGAGTGACCAAATTATTTTTTAAAACACAGGAAAACAGCTCCGGAATTCTTTTTTTTTCCTTGAGGGATTATTATCAGCTGTGTGGAGCAAGATTTTGCCCTGCCAGGAATCTAACCCAGGTCTCTCGCTTGCAACGTGAGTACTCTAACCACTGAGCTACAGGACTCCACTATGGGGTCAAACCCCACATCAGGACATTGAGTTCATACTCACAAGGGTGTGCTGATTTGTCTGAGGTACTGTTGTTTGAATGAAACTTACACTGATTTCTTATTTGCCTTTTAAAATATCCCACACCAGTATTTTAAAACACGTAATCATGTATTTAATCAGTTAACCAACAGCACAAAGCAAGACATTCTAAAATATTTTGTGATGTCTGCAATAGAATAATTCCTCCACGGTGTTAGAGAAGCAAGTTTCTCCCAGTGTCCTGGACAACATTCCCCCAGATAAAACGGAATTGTTCATTCACTTCATGGCTGTTTGTGGACATTGCTGAGGCCAAATTGGCAAATTTGCCTACAAATACACAGTTACTACACTTTGCAAAAAATTCTGTGAAGTGCTTTGAGATATGGTGCTGTAACAAATGCAATGACTATTATTATTATAGCTTAGCCTTGTTATTCATAACTAGTGGGCTTGGCTGGCTTTTTGCTTTTGACAGTTCAAGTGACAAATTGAGGAATTTATGAAAGATGCATTGATCTTTACAGGTTCCCCAAGAGAATAAACAATAACAGGATTCAGATAACATTATCTTTGGAAATACATGGTAATGAGATAAGGAGCAAAGATTCTAATCAGCATTGGGAATGCGGGGTTGGTTCACCTGATTAATGTGAGCAGCCCACGGAATATTTGTATGCAACTGAATCAGCCCCAAAAAACTATCTGACTGCTGGAATTTCTCTCCCTCTATGTGGAGAGTCACCATTCTTTCAAGGGGAGGACAAGTTTGCAGGGCTATGGGAAGAGCGCGGGGGAATGGGATTGATTGGGATAGTCCTTTTCAAAGAACTGGCACAGACATGATGGGCCGAATGGCCTCCTTCTGTGCAGTATAATTCTATGATTCAATACCTCTCCCTTTTCAGATTTCTTACAAATCGTGTTCTTATTCTGCTGCAACCTCACAAGACCAAGGTGCTCTCCAGGGTGCTGAAACTAATTCAACATTTCGAAGCCAAGTTTCAAGGATATACTGTAGTTTGATCAAAGATAAATGAAATATTTTTTTTCCTCTCATGATATGTCTGTCAACTACTCACAAATAAATGAAGCAATTTTGTTGGTCAGCATCCAAGGCTGCACTCTCCACCTCTCAAAGCCAGTCAGGAACCTCGGCGTTTTGTTCGACCCTGAGCTGTCCTTTCTCCCTCACATCCGCACCACAACTGGCACCGCCTTCCATCACCTCCGGAACATCGCCAGACTACGGCACTACCTCACCCCTCACGCGGCTGAAACCCTGGTTCACGCCTTTGTCACCTCAAGGCTGGACTATGGGAACTCTCTCCTCGCCGGCCTTCCCGGCACCTCCCTCCACAAGCTGCAGGTCATTCAGAACTCTGCAGCTCGTGTACTGTCCCGCACCAGGCTTCGGGACCACATCACTCCCACCCTCGCTCGCCTCCACTGGCTCCCCATCCCCCAGAGGATTGATTTCAAGATCCTCATCCTCACCTACAAGGCCATTCACGGCCTTGCTCCCTCCTACCTCTCCGACCTACTATCCCCCTACCTACCCGCCCGTACCCTCCGTTCCTCCGGCTCCGGTCTGCTCCACGTCCCCCGCCCCAACTGCCCTACCATCGGTGGCCGGGCCTTCAGCCTCTCAGCCCCCAGGCTCTGGAACTCTATCCCCAGTGCCTTCGCCGCCTCCTCCCTCTCCTCCTTCAAGGCCGGTCTCAAAACCTTTCTCTTTGACCGTGCCTTCAGCTCCCCTCTCGACTCTCTTCCCCCTCCTCGCCCCCTCCCTTCCCTCCCCTCACCCTGACCATTTCCCCCCTCCTCGCTCCCTCCCTTCCCTCCCCTCACCCTGACCATTTCCCCCCTGCTCGGGGCATGACCCAACTGTGCAGCGCCTTGGGACGTCCTCCTGACGTGAAAGACGCTTTATAAATGGAATCTTGTTGTTGTTGTTGCTGTTGGTTAGTATGCTGACTGCAAGCCAATTAAATATACGTGTATGAGTGCAGTAGAAATGAAAAGAGTGTACACATTTTTAAAAAATCCAATAAGTACACTGAGATACAGCTTCTCAAAAACGTTCTTTTCAAGCACTGAGCACTCTTCTCTTTGAATGGGCTTTTCAAGGCACCTTAATAAGTGTTTCTGGTGATCAAAATACTAACATCTTAATTCTGCCAACAACAACTTGCCAATTTGATATCATTTAATCCTGATTAAAAAGAAACAGTTTGCACCCTGCTACTTTGCCATTTTGAATGTGGGTGGTCTGAACAGACTGTATCTCCATGGTCCTGACCCCATTTCTCACTCAGTGAGCAGCTAAGTGACAGATCTAGCAAGATCACTGTTGTGTTTGTCTGCAGCTGATCAGGAGGATTTTAAGTCTGGTGCAGTTAAAGGTACATTGGATGAACATTGAAAGGTCATAACAGCTAGTTTTGAAAATAACAAAATAAACATTGCACTCTATTTTTTAAAAAAATCTAGTGAATTTTGCATCTTTGATTTAGTATAAAGATGAATTTAAAATAAAAAAAAGGTAAATATTGTGCAAACTCATTTTTTTGGTCAGATACTGTATCCCTGCTATTATTTGATTTCTCAAGTGAATCATTTCCAATACAAACTGTAGATTACCACACACAGTGTAGCAATCAATGCAGCTAATATTTCATTTAAAAAACACTTTTATTCATCTGGATAAAACACTGTTCTAGATTGGCATCTGGCCAACATGACGGTTAGTACAATTGGTTGAATCAGTTAAGCAGATAAATGGTCTCAATGGCCCAGTTCACTGAGAGGAAATGGATGTGAGAACAAGATATGCGGTGGATTTGTTTGAAGGAAAAATCACTATAGGGAGGGAAACTTTGGCCTGTATTAAACTGCATTCTGCACCCTGATAACCTCATGGTAGGCTTCTCTTTTTCCTTAAGCCCCTCACATGAGGACCTGGTGTCCAGCAAACCTGGTATGTAACATTTGACTCAGACTTCAAGAATTTCAAGGTGGTTGGCACTTAGTAAGCTGCCCTGCAAAGGTCTCTCTTTCATGCTGAAGGAGGATGTTTCTCAAAAGGCTGACATGGAAACTCTGAGGCTTAGACTGATGGTTGCTGGAAGGCATTACCTGGAATGTTTGTTTGCAAGCACACACTCTCATTCTGGGATTTGGTAGCTATCCTGTATATTTCACCCACAAAATATACAGTCAATTCACTTTACTGTATATTCTGTGAAGCGCTTTGAGACGTCTCGAAGACATGATAAGGCTCTATATCAAATGCAAGGATTATCTTTATTATCCTGAGTGTTAAGGGCCTACTGATGAGACTTTGCACATGGTATCAACATTCAATGGCTTACAGCATGTGCGCTGATGGTGGTCTGAAGGATGGCGGTAACATTCTAATACAGTTGTGTAGCTGTGTTGCTCCTCAATCCTCCTGGAAGGAGCTCCACTTGTCAAGTAACCATCTTACAAGAACTTATACCTGTGCTTGTCAGTTATCTGATGAAAATTCCTAAGGATACATGAGGGACTCCAGTTTGTTGCGAAACTGGCTCCAAAGTGATCCTCCTGCTAAGGCTTCATGCTCTGTGATGTAATCCTGGATAATTATAATAATAATAATCCTTGCATTTGATATAGCACCTCACCACATCTTCGAGACATCTCAAAGCCCTTCACAGAATATACTGTAAAGGATACTCTTAATTACTGAGTAGCCTGGCTCATCAGCTCATTGGTGGGGCATGGAGGATAAAAGCATCACTGGAAGACAACATTCTTCCCACATAGATGTTGATAACCTTTTGAGTCACAACAATTTCCCTTGACCACCTATTTTTGTATCAGGGTACCTTGTGGCATTTACTGCACCAACTCCCATTAAGATCTCTCAAAGTGAAGGTGTTCATTTGGTGCCATTCAGCACTAGATTATGGTCTTTTCGCTTGACCAACAAAATAATCAAAGAAATAACAAAATAGTTTTGTGGTTTATGCCATTAATCAAGAAATGTTCAATCCAGAAACGCTTATTTTGTTGGCCAACCAAAGAGTTTGTACACCACTGGATTACACCACTGGTCTGTCTTGTAATGTAGCCTCATACCAACCAAGAATTGAGTTGAGAGTTTGAAAACTCACTTTCTTATATAGAAAGTTTTACTGGAAATGCATTTTCTTTGGGTTTCCATGTCTCAGCAGTTGTCATTCACCTTCAGTGCGGAAGATGAAGTCCTTAGCAATACTCATGTTTAATGTAATATGCTATAAATATATTGATCACTGCCTGAAAGCAAAAAAAGTACCATTTCCATACTTCTATTATAAAGAATAAACAGATTCCAGAGCATTTGGGGCTTGAAATTATGTTACAATATAACTAAGATTCACTTGTTATCAATTATGCCATTGCACTTAAAACAGTACTTCCTTATAATGCATCCTAGTCTGTCTTTGATCCTACTTATGAATATATCCTGCATATAATGTCTACACAGTGTATTCCTAGATGTCAGAGTGTTAAATTGAGTCATGAGCATAATATTAATTCATCACTTTTAGTCATGTGACATACACTATATATGCTTTACTTTTAGCTGTTTATTATTGTTCAGTTCTGTGTTCTTCTGGCATGTCTTTTTTCACACTGTATGCAAATAATGAGACATATCATACATCCTTGGCTCAGATGGGCATTCCTAAACTTCCTTGTAACAATAAGCTATCTAATACCCTCATAACGATTAGTGTGTTGCAGCATGATTCATAACTTATCTTTAGCCTGGTACAGATCTCCCACTCCAGCAATGCACGTGCTAATTTCACTTCTTCCTCCCCCCATCCCCCCACATCACTTTAATTACAGCTCCAGTTGCTCTCTTATTTTGTTTAGACTAGTTTGCCTGGCATTGTTCTTTCCTTCACTGGTCTGTCCCATTTATATTACTTGATGCGTTTCTTTCCTTTTACATTTCTTTTGATCTCGTTTTGATGGCACAATTAATCAATTTTGTTTTGTGCTTTGGTATGGTGTAAAATGTGAGCATTATACACTAAATAATGGAGTATTACAGTATTTCACCTGCATCCTTCCAAAAAAATGGGAATTGGAGTATTGTGTATATATATATACTCGTGGAGTCCTGTAGCTCAGTGGTTAGAGCACTCGCTTTGCAAGCAAGAGACCTGAGTTCAATTCCAGGCAGGGCGAAACCTTGGGCAAGTTTCCTTACTCCACACGCCTAATAATAATCCCTCCAAAAAACAAAAACAATAATTAAAATTGGTCATTTTCAATCTATGACTGTTTGTGGGACATTGCTGTGCGCAATTGGCTGCCGCGTTCGCCCACAAAATATACAGTCAACTCACTTTACAGTATATTCTGTGAAGCGCTTTGGGACGTCCTCCCGATGTGAAAAGCGCTATATCAAATGCAAGAATTATTATTATTATTATTATTATTAAAGTACATTTCAATGGCTTAACTTGATTTTAGTTAAGGTGCTGGTATTTCGATAACAAACTTTGCTCCATATTATTTATGCAGTCAAATTTAAATACTTCAATTACTTTATTTGTTAGAGACAAAATTATTACAATTATGCTAATTGTATTTAGAAGTACTTAATTGTATTCAGTACAAGTGTTTCATTGTATTTAGACATCTATGTGTCCAGAGGTTCGGTGTGAGCGCCATGTTTGGCAGATAATGACCCATCGCTGTGTTTGGTGCGATATCTTCCATAACATAGATAGTGATGACCTGAAGCCTTGGTCATTTGCTTTAAACTACTCAAAAAAAAATCACAATTAATTGGTGGTATTGAATATGAAATATTTGAGAAAATGTCAATGTATGCTCATCCCCAATAATTGCTGACAACTCCCAGCTCAGTGCACAGAACTGTGAACACTGACGCCACCTAGTGTCAAATGCATTTAGTTATTACACTAAAAGTATGATATATTTACACAGTAAATCAAAAAATGTGCTCTCATCGAGCACCACAATTCACAGGTAACAGGCTTTAATCCCTGAAACACAAAGTAACAGGTGTTAAATAAGGATCAGGGGAATGTGCATTCTCAAGGTATCTCACTTTATTGATGTTCAGTCCTAAACTTTTTACAAACAACTTGCTTCCATCTGTCAGAAATGGTAAAATTGACAATTTAGTTTCCGAACACAGAAAAGGATTCCATTTAACAACCAACATAAATAAAATATTTGATAATTACCCAAACAGAAACATGTTGCAGGTAATGTAAAGCACATATTATAAAACATAAAAAAAACATGTTTTGCGACTTCAAGGACACCACATGAAAGGTACATGGAAGTTGGCAGTCTGCCAACCAGATTACTCAATAAATACAAATGTGTTAAATTGTGTTCTATGAGGACTTGTGTTCTATAATATTGCTTTAAATATTTGTAGAGAAAAATAAGCATTGCATTATCTTTGGACTACACCAGATTGGCCCAGTAGTAGCACTCTTCCCTCTGAGGCAGAGGGCTGTGGGTTTAAATCCCATGTCGAGACTTGAACTCACAGGGTTTAAGATGACACTCCAATGCAGTGCTGGAGGTGCGTCGCATTGTCAGAAGTGCTGTCCTTCGGATGAGAGAACAAGGTCCAAACTGCTGTTTAGGTGGACGTTAAAAATCCCATTGCACTACAGTATTTTAAAAGAGAGGGGAGTTTCTCCCGGTGTCCTGGCCAACAGTCCCCAAATAAAATTGGTCATTTGTTGTTTGTGCTGCTGTACAAAATACAGTCACACTATATCGCAGAACCTATGAAGCGCTTTGAGATGTCCTTCTAGCATGGTAAGGCGCTATACCAAGTGCAAGGATTATATTACATTAGTTGAAATGTTCAATAATGCAAATGAACACAACGCATTACTCGGTTGGCTGTAAAGAAGTGGTGAATTATTACTTACCTGTGAAAGCTGTGGCATTCTTGCATTGAAATGAAACATAGCATAAACTATTATATTGGTGACTCCGACATAATACAGACAGGGTTCCCTGCTAAAATGAATTATTAATTCTCACTCGTTGCAAAAACGTAAAATGCAACAAACAGCTGGTAACGATCTTTACAGGAGACGCAGAATAGTATTTCAAGAAATCGGATACAGGCCAAGAATCCAATTACTTAATGAAACCGATCCGGTTTCAAGAATGGGTTTTGCTGCCTCTTTTGCAACGTTGTATTGCGAAGCAATTGCTTTAATGCACCGTTGTCTGTTGACTGAAAACTGCAATTCATTCACGTCAGAATTTGTTCCGTGGTCTTTAACTTGATGTGAACATTTTGTTTTTCACCACGTGGTGAGTAAAAATGCAATGAATTGTCAGGAATGGATTACTCGCCATTGGCGATCGCCTTTCAGTTTGAACACAAGGCACGTTATGATGTGTCCCTTTTCAATAGATTTACAAAAAAGGGGAGAATCCTTTCGAAAGGGAAGGACCCTCATCACCACAAGGCAGAGGTCCAGTGATTACAGTGGTGATAGCGGGGGGGGGGGGGGGGGGTTGGGGGGGTATTAGTTTAATGACCTGAGGACTCGAGGCTTGAAACACAATAGGGTAAGAAAGGTCACCGCATTGCTGGAGCTGAGCTCTGGGTGTGTTGGTTGCGGTGCGTGTGATTCGTTTCAAATTCCAAATACAGCGATGATGCAGTCAATGGCCACGAGTGAGTGCAATAAAAGTCCACGAAGCAATGGGTAAATGTACCGCGTGTCCGCACATTTAGCGAAGGCGGTGTACAGTCCGCGGCGCCGGAGCCTCCGACCAGCGGAGAGCAACACGTTTCTATTCGACAAAGTAACTCGAGGGAGAACAGTGAGAGAGGACAGTGCAGTCACAGCGCCGTATCGCACTCGGGTCGTTTTGGTGCGATATAAGTACACTGTACGGCCACTGTCATCGCCTGTTGTTTGTGTTTAAAAATACACAAACGTAACAGGTTATAGACGGGATATCAGCACAACCCCAGAAACCAACCCTCGGCGCTCCCGTTCCTCTGCACTCACTGACTGACTGACTGACTCCCCGCACAGAGGTGCTGTGGGGGTACGGACTGTCACAAAGGGGGAAAGGTACTACTGCACCAGTTGCCCCCCGTCTCCCCGCAGTCATTTCCATTCACAGCCTATAGCGTCTTCCTCTCTCTCTCTGTGTGTGTGTGTGTGTGTGTGTCTGCAGGAGGGACCCCATGGCCCCCGAGCGGGGATCGCTGCCCTGATCCTCGCACCTCTTCCCTCCCTCGGGATCCCGATGACGCCTCCGTTACCGCTGCGGGTCCTGCAAACGATGAAGGACGGCGCGGCCCGTCACCGACCGGCGTGACAGCAGCTCTGCAGCAAGACGTCCCTTTCCCGGTGCCCTCGCGAACGGCGACCTGCGAGAAAAGCAGAGCGGGTTAAGCCAAGCGGCAGCCGTGCACAGCCGGAGGGGCTCCCATGAGCTGCACTTGCTTTACCCTCCCCTCCCTCCCTCCCTCCCTCCCCATCCTCTGCCCTCGGTCCCTCATCGCCTTGTTTCACTGAATCCCAAATGCAAAGACTGGTTGCATTTGCCGGTTGTCTCCGATTAGCCTGAGCCGGAGCTCAGGCCCGGGCGGGACATTGCCGGTGTCCGTCCGCCTGACTTCGCGGGGAGAGGGAAGAGGGAGAGTGCGCGGCGGTGCGAGCGCCCGAGGAGCCGCGCCGTGAAAGGCACAGAGAGCCCCGCGCGGCGCTCCCCCCCCCCCCCCCAGGGCCCCGCCCCCCCCAGGGCCCGGGCCCCGCCCTCCACATTACGTCATGCCGATTGTTTTGGTCCGTCCGACCAATCGGACGCGGTGTCTGGATTCTACGGGAGCCGGGATGGGCCCCTCCGCCCCGCGCCGGGCTTCCCCCAGCCCCGCCGTAACGCATTGCGCAGGGTGCACAGCCCGCTCCTGCGGCTTTAACAGCGCTGACATGGAAACCCCATTGCAGTTCCACGGGTTCTTCCAGGAGCAGCACAGCAGCAGTCACAGCCACCAACAGCAGCACCACAGCAGTCACAGCCAACAACAGCAGCAGCAGCACCACAGCAGCAGCAGCAGTCACAGTCACCAACAGCAGCAGCACCACAGCAGCAGCAGTCACAGTCACCAACAGCAGCAGCAGCAGCAGCAGCGGGGGGAATGGATCAGGTGCACCTGTCCTGCCGGGGACAACCCACTCCTTCTGCGCACCTCTTCTCCCGTGGCTTTCAGGACTAATTCGCCCCTCTCGTCGTCGTCCTCCCAGCAAGGCAGTCAGCTGAACGTGAGCGAGTTCTCGCCCTCCTCGGCCAGCCATGCCGGCTCCCCCCGGCAGCCCCAGCCCCGGCAGCCCAGCCCCGCCAGCCCCAGCCCCAGCCCCGGCAGCCACCGCAGGGAGAGCAACCCCTTCACCGAAATAGCCATGAGCAGCTGCAGGTACAACGGCGGCGTCATGCGGCCGCTCAGCAACCTCGGCGCGTCCAGGAGGAACCTGCACGAACTGGACTCGGAATCGCAGCCCCTGCAGCCCATCTTCACCACCGTCGCCCCGGAGATCGTGGTGTCGAAGCCCGAGCAGAACAACTCCACCACGGTGGTGTCGTACGGGGGGAGCGCGGGCGGCGGCGGCGGCGGGGGAGGGGGAGGAGGAGGCGGCGGCAGCGGCGGCGGCGGCAGCAGCGGCGGGAACAGCAACAACAAGTCGAGCAAAAAGAAAAACCAGAACATCGGCTACAAACTGGGACACCGGAGAGCGCTGTTTGAGAAAAGGAAGCGGCTCAGTGACTATGCCCTGATCTTCGGGATGTTTGGGATCGTGGTGATGGTCATCGAGACCGAACTCGCGTGGGGAGCGTATCAGAAGGTGAGAGCCGCGGCGGAGCTCCGATGAGACGCGGCGCGTTCGGGACCGCGTGTCACCGGCGGCTTCATTCGCACTCGCCACCGCGTGAGCGACTTACCACTCGCCGCGTGCAGCCGCCGCTGCGCTTTGCAGGTTAATAGCGGAGAGAGCCGTGGTTTGATTCTGCTGCTTTTTACCGCCAGAATTAGTCTCTGACCCCCACCCCCTCTCCCACACACACCCCCACACAAACCCCCACACCCCACCCCCTCACACCCCCCCCCCCACACACACACACCCCCCACACACACACCCTCACACACACCCCACCCACCCACCCCCCCCACACACCCTCCACACCCCCCCCCACACACCACACCCCCACACACCCCCCACCACACACCCCACACCCCCCCACACACCCCCCCACACACCCCCACCCCCCACCCCCCACACACACCCCCCTCCACCACACACACCCACCCCCCACAGACACACCCCACCCCCCCACCCCCCCCACACACCCCTCACACACACACACACACACCCACCCCCCACACCCCCACCCCCCCACACACACCCTCACACACACACACACCCCAACACCCCCCCACACACACCCTCACACACACACACCCTCACACACACACACCCTCACACACACACACCCACACATACACCCTCACACACACCCACCCCAACCCACCCCCCCCCCACACACACACACACACCCCCACACACACCCCCACCCCCCCCCCACACACACACCCCCACCCACCCCCCCCCCACACACACACACCCTCCACACCCCCTCCCTCCCTCTACCCACAGAAGCAACGTTGCATGTGCACGTCCGCATCTCACCAATGCAATCCGGTTAATCTGTTTGTTTCACAGGTTTTGATGCGAAACTCAAAACTATTTCTGTTGCTCTTTGCAGGAGTCGCTGTATTCGTTAGCTCTAAAATGCCTTATTAGCCTTTCCACGATTATTCTGCTCGGGCTGATTATTGTGTACCACGCGCGGGAAATCCAGGTAACAGTATTTTTAAATTCTCTCTTTTTTTTGTTGTGTGCGGATGGCAAACCTTTGGTTGCGTCTCACCGGGACACATGGCTTGGGGCTGAGTGCGGTGGGTGCATGGTTTGATTGCGTGTGTGGGAGACCCCGACTGTCCGATTTGCTTTGCTTTTCTTTTCTTTTCTTTTAAAAATCAGATAAACACTTCTTGCTATGCGATGTGTATTAATAAAAGTCATTTTTTTTTTCAAAACCAAAAAAAGTCCACCGGTGTATCGCGATCCGCAAGTCGAGTTCTGAATAAACCTGCAAAGAATAGTACAGTAAAAATAAATGAAATGCAAAGGTGAGCAGAGCATGAAATGCATAGCAATCGTGATATTTCTAAACCCAAACTCAGATCGGAGGTGGATTTATTAAATCGCTTTGCAGGATAAGGAACGCTCATGTTTTGTTTGCTACCTGGAAAAGTGCTTTGGTTCTCTGCAGACCAGACGCGACACAATGATTGCATATGTCTATGCCGTTCGCTTCGCCTGTAGGAGTTTCCAATAGACTCCGCCGAAAGCTTTCTTTCCCATCACACGAATACACAGCGACGCTTCAGCCAGAGAGAGAGAGAGAAAGAGAGAGAGAGTCAGGAGGCGAAATTAAGCTTCACTTTGATTTCCTACTTAATTCCAAATGCCCACGACGGTGAAATAGTGCAACAAGAGCATCATTTGATATTCCCCAAACTGACTCATTTCCATATTAAAAAAATCCTGTCCTCTTCCGTATAAATCCAAAGTGTCTATTTGCAATCGAAGCAAGGATATATATATATTATATATATTTATATATTATATATATATTATTTATATATTATATATTATATATATGTGATATATATTATTATTATATATATTATATATATATTATATATATTATTATTATATATATTATATATATGCAGGTTTCAAAGCCCAATGTGACTTGACAACCCGAGGTTTTGAATTGGCAGCTATAAAATATTTACGTGTCTCAGAACACCGTTGTTATAATTACGTTGGATACATTGCCTCAATTATTTAAACACATTGTACTCGCAGTGCAACCACAATCCAATTTACCAGCAAATTAATACAGTTCCCAAATCGTTTCATTCACAGTTTCTCCATAAGAATTTGCTGGAGAGCGTCTGATAGAATTAAGTCACAGTACCACCACCGCAACCACAGGGCTGTTTGATTCTCTCCCCTCACCCCCACCATACAGAGCAAAGGTGTATTCTGTATATCTTTGCAATAGATTTCCCAGATGTGTGAAGTCTCAGGTTTGTACAGTATTCATGTTGTTTCCAACTGACAACTCCAATGTTTTGATACGTTTCACCAGACTAAGAATATTGTTTGTTTGTGAACGTGAATGAAGTGGTTCAATGTAAATGCGAATACCCTACAAGACACTCATTTACCACCTTCTCAAAGACGCTGTTTGGGTTTGAATGCACTCTGTAAACAAGCAGTTCTTTCTTTCAAATATTAGCGAATATAATGAGCTTTTCCTTCATTTTAAAAATAATCTTTTTCTAAAGAAGTTGCACAATATCGTTGGCTTAGTTCTGATCACATTGCAAGTTAACCGACAAGTGACATTTTACGTGGTCTGATTTGAAAGCGGGACCACAGATTTATTTACATTTCTCCAATAATATTCACATAACTTTATGCAGTTGAGATTAAAACATGCCCATCATTGTGTGCTTAAGTTTATAAAATCGTAAAGGTGTATTTCGACCACATTTCATTACAATATGAATGCAAAACAGAAGGGATTTCTTCAGAATAATTGTCCAGAAGAGTATTATCTCGGACTTGCTTTTTGAGTTAATTATTTTTAAAATGAGCGAATCGTGAAATCGGATGAATTTAACGCCCGACTAAGACTGATATGCTTTGCATTCAATAGTTTTGTACAACAGGCAATGCAATGCCTGGGCTTTAGCCTGCAGTACAATAAAGTGAAAAGAAAGGGCGCCCTTCGCTGGGGATGGGAGGGTATGTGCTGTGAGCACGTTCAGGTCGTTGAGAATATTGGTGCTGACTAGTCTAAAATGCACACGGTATTCCGTGTGAAACTACGTTATATGCAGTATTTCACTTAAAAACCCATCAGCCGATTCCCAATCGCTTTACCACAAGCACTGCATTGGATTTTGCCAGCAGTATGCATAATAGTAATAGGATTTTTTTAAAAACTATGCACCTCATTTATATATATATATGTGTGTGTGTGTGTATATAATATATATGTATCTCACTGTGGAACCAAAACAATTAGAGGGACAAATTAAGTGTGGACATGAGAGGGTTTTTATCCTTCCCCCTGGGAAATAATATTAATAATAATAATCCTTGCATTTGATATGCCTAGTGAGTTAAATGGTAAATGGGTCAGTTGTTGCAGTGTCTGCTGAGTGGAGCCATTATTTCTTATTAGTTTGTGACATCACCTGGACTATTGGGTGTGGGAAGAATTGAACCAAAGTGAGGGCAAAATTGCAGACTCATGGGCGTGTGTGAGAGAGGGCAATATTACTTCATAAATACAACTTCCACTGGTCCTGATGCAAAATTAGAGACATGGCCATAAGTAGTATATCTTGTGGGTGGTGCTGACTTTCTGAAGGTCTGGATTTTTTTTTAGTTCCTGGGGGTGAAAGAGATAATAATAATAATCCTTAATAATCCTTGCATTTGATATAGCGCTTTTCACGTCGGGAGGACGTCCCAAAGCGCTTCACAGAACACTGTAAAGTAAATTAACTGTATATTTGTGGGCGAACCCGCAGCCAATTGCGCACAGCAATGTCCCACAAACAATCGTAGATTGAAAATGACCAATTTATTATTGTTTTTTGGGGGGTTTTGGAGGGATTATTATTAGGTGTGTGGAGTAAGGAAACATGCCCAAGGTTTCGCCCTCTGCCTGGAATTGAACTCAGGTCTCTCACTTGCAAAGCGATTGCTCTAACCACTGAGCTACAGGACTCCTATAGAGGCTTTGGGATCTTTAGAATTGTGGGACTGGAAGTCTAGCCGCTGTTCAGAGTAGAGTAATTGTAGTTTGAGTTAATTTCTCAGGCAGTGTTAGGTGGAAGCAAAGCTCAGTAAATGCACCCGTTTGACATTGCTCTTCAGTTGCACAACTAAGATGGTTCCGAACAGGTTATCATGGCCAAGAACAACTGTATAAGTAACTCTAACCTCAGTAAACATGTCGTCCAAACGTGTTGAGATTGAAGAGGTAATAACATTTCTTTCACATTCCAAAGTTTTACTGTAATCGGCCCAGCAAACGTGGACTGTTGATTTCAAATTTTAACATTTATGGGAATGTTTCTATTGGCCTCCATGAGGTTCTAATGGACGTTTAGTTCTATTTACTTGCACTAAACTGTAAGGCTCATGTTTAAATGCAAATATCGCTAACGGCTCCCTTTTTGAAAAAAAACAATCTGTAAATATTGAAATAATTATAGTTTATTTCAATGTCTCAAATCTTCTTGTTAAACATTGTGTCCCAATGACATTTGTGGGAAGGGACGGTGGATCGACAGAATTGTTTTGCCTGAGCTGTCAGGAAGCTGAAGTGCCAGGGATAGATGGTCCTAAACACCACTATTGAACACAAAGCAGCAAATGACAGAAATAAACAAAATCATTTTAAATTTCACTGGAATGCATTATAGGTTTTACTTTTTAAAAAAATATATTTATTAGTGATATTTATACAAAGTTTTTTTATAGTGACAAGTAGGTTCATCTGAAAGGACAAAATCCATCTATCTTTCTCCATAAATCATCTGAATTACGCCCTCAGAATCAGCACAAGGACAGATCTGAATGCTGATTGCCGAAACCTGTGTTGGGTTCATGAGTAAAACCTTTTACCTCCCATGCAATCCTCTTCATACCATCTGCTACATCCTGTAGATGTCTATTCATGATGCTGCAATCCTTAATTATCAACCGCTTCTCTCCCCAGACAAAATGCGCGTGGGCATGCATGATTCATGTATGCACAAAACATCTGACATACGCTGCATGCACGGCGTTCATATTTTTAAGGAAACGCACAGTTGTGTGGCTGCTCAGCTCTGCAAACAAGGCAAATTCTTCCAATAGCCAATTTTACTATTCAAAAGCAATTCAGAATAATCGTAGATAAGGAGCCCCCCATGACCTCTCCCACCACTCCCTTCACCAACCCTTCCAATTGGGTTTCCGTGCCGCCCACAGCACAGAAACCACTTTGGCCAAACTGACAAACAACATTTTGTCCTTCTGCGAGCAGGGCTCCCTTTGTCTCTTCGTCCTCCTTGACTTCAGTTGCCTTCGATACCATTGACCACTCTATCCTCCTTCTCTGCCTCTCCTCTTATCTCAATCTTCATGGTTCTGTCCTTGAATGGTTCAGATCCTACCTCTCACACTGTCTCCACTTCATCTCTACAAATGGCTTATCCTCTTGTCCCTGCACCGTCTAGTGTGGCGTTCCTCAGGGCTCTATCCCTGGTCCCTTTTCAATATCTATATTCACGGACAAGGCTATCTTGGACCGCTTCCTCATCTCCTTCTCCTCTCACATCCCTTTCTCCTCCATCAAGCCCTCAACCAAAGTTTTCCACCCATGGAAAAGGCTTCCCCCCCCAAGACCCGTACAAAGGCCCTCTCATCCTCAGACCTCCTATCCCTTTGGCCTTCTACCCGCAGTGACCCTGAAGCAGCCGTCAAGCTGCTCCATGATCGCCTCTCCTTCATCTTCAACTCCCGCATCCCCCTGAAATCCAGGACTGACTCCAAACCCATGCGCTCCCCCTGGTACAACAGCCATCTCCACTCCCTAAAATCCCAAACCCGGTTGCTTGAGCGCAGATGGCAGAAAACCAGCTTCATGGTTCACCACCAGCTGTGGCTCAAGCATCTTCACACCTACCGCCGCTCCCTGTCACAAGCAAAAACTGCGCTCTACTCATACATCATACTGGAAGCCAACAGTACCTCCGAAATCCTATTCTCCACCGACCACCACCTCCTCCGTGCGCCCCCTCAAGCCCCTCAATCATCACATCTAATGCCAAGTGCAAAGAGGTCATGGACTTACTTACCTCTAAAATTGGCAACATCTGCCTGGCAGCTTCATCCCTCTGGCCCGTGTCACCTACCACCACCTCCATTCTATCTCAAATCTGCCCTTCCTGGCCAAAGCTCTGGAACGCATTGTTGCCAACCAACTTCACGCACACCTATCCCTCCACACCCTACTCAAACCCGTCCAGTCCGGTTTCCCCTCTGCCAACAGTACAGAGACAGCGCTCGTGAAGGTCACAAGCGATATCCTCTCTATCTGTGACCAGGGCTCCATCTTCCTCCTCGTTCTCCTGGACCTCTCCACAGTCGATCACACCATCCTCCTCCACTGCTTGTCCTCCATCATCCACCTCAGTGGGACCGCACTCGCTTGGTTCGAGTCCTACCTTACAAACCGCCAGCACTACATTTCTGCAAATGGCTTTTCTTCAAGCTTCCACCCGGTCACCTGTGGGGTGCCCCAAGGATCCATCCTTGGCCCCCTCTTCCTCATCTATCGGCTCCCTCTCGGTGATATCACCCGTAGACACGGGGTTAACTTCCACATGTTTGCCGATGACACTCAACTCTACTTTTCCAGCTGCAACCCACAGTCCCCTGATGTTCTGTCAGCTTGTCTGTTGGACCTCAAAAGCTGGATGAGTGCAAATTTTCATGCAGTTAAACGTCAACAAGACGACTCCAGCACCACTGCTGTACTGACAGAATGTCTGTCAGACATCAAGCCATGGATGAGACCCATCTCAAAACTCTCCTTTCCGACCATGCCTTCAGTCACCCTCCTTCTCCACTTTATCCTCCACCCTCCCCGATCCAGACCCTTAGCTCGGGTCCCAAACATTGATTGTCCAGTGCCTTGGGATGTCCTCCCAACATGAAAGGCACTATACGCATGTATTTGTGTTGTTGTTGATCTGAGTATATTTACAGCCAGTCTAAAGCAAATTTTTTAAACCTTGTGTTTAATGTCACGATGATCCATTCTCATTGACATTAAAAAAAATCACTCGTATTTGGATGTGAATTTGAAAGTATTGTGTACAGTAATGGAATCTTCCAAAATAGTAATAGTGCAGTGTTGCAGTATTCTTGCAGTGTACAAGAATAAGTAACTAAATTTGATACATGACATTGAAGCTGGTGAAGATTGAGGTGTTAATCTTTTTGAAGAGTACAACATTCAAAAGGTACATATAAGCTTCAATAATTATCCATTATGGTCAAGATGTCACAACAAAGGATCATGGTCTCAACAACCACAGCACTTTGCATTTATATAGCACCTCTCATGCAGGGTAGCGTCCCAGAGCGCTTGACAGTGGTGGAGCACAACATTGAGCCAGGGGGAGGGGGCGGTGATCGTAGGCACGATTGAATAGGAAGGTCTTAAGGCGCAACTAGAAGATGGGGAAGGAAGGGACAAGGTGGAGGGATAGGGGAAGAGTGTTCCAGAGTTTCAGGGCGTAGTGGCTGAATATGCGGCCTCCAATGGTGGAATGGAGGGACATGCAGAAGGCCGTGGCCAGTCAGGCGGAGGCAGCAGGTTGTAGGTTTTGGAGTGAGCAGGTTGGAGAAGTAGGAAGGTACCAGGGCATGAAGGGATTTGAAAACAAGTGTGAGGATCTTGAAATCAGTCCGTTCGGCCAGTGGGGCCTGGCTAGAATTGGTATGATGGGGGTACAGAGTTTAGTACAGGTAAACTCATAAGGACCTGAATAAACAGTTCAGACAACTTTATCCCATTGGAGGGTGATTAACATGTGAAGGAGTTTGCCCAAAAAGATTATTGAGTAAATCAGATGGGTAATATCAAGAGGGAATTTTGTGTTGCAAGGGATTAGGAGTGTGCGAGTTAGGGAGAGATGGTATTTAAAGACTAGACTGGACAGACAGACTGTAATGGCTTTCTCTCGCCCTGCACATTTCTATGTTTCCATGAATCGAGCTACATACTGTAGATACTCCGTTCTGTTATGACACTGAGTAAATGTAGGAAATTACAGAATGTGACACTATTTTAAATATGTATTAATTAAATTCCAAACTAATTCACACCAAAATCTTGCAGTTTATACTTTAGAGATCAGTGCATTAAATCTAGTCAGAATGCTGCTGAGATCACCCCCTCAAAAACAAATGCTATATTGCTTTAAGATTTCCAACATCCTATTGTTTAAATGATATGGCAAGAAACTACCTCCCACAATTTTGCTTCTTTTGGTATTTTTATATTGCTTGAGATACGTATCCATTCTGCAAGGATTGGCACTGGTGATGTGGATAATGCATTTCATGCTCCTTGCTGGCCGGTGGGTATGTGTTAACTGACAGGCTGCGTGAAGCCCAGTGCTTGCAGCTGTATTGCTTTGAAAGTGCTTTGCGAGGAATGTCCCATTTCCTAGAAATACGAAGAACTTTATCAAATCAGGATCACTGCATCCTGGCAAATTGACACCTGGTTACAGGAAGCAATACGTATCGATTTTGCTGTTTGTTGGTGAGCTAGAATAGTCATTCATAATTAACATATGTAGAATAGAGACTTTGCCAGTGCCAAATACATGGAAAATATAATAATAATGCTGTCACATCTTTGATACGTCTCAAAGTGCTTCACAGAATATACTGTAAAGTGAATTGACTATTTTGGGGGCGAAAAGCAGCAGCCAATTGCTCACAACAGTGTCCCTCAAACAGTTGTGGGATCACAAATGTCTTAAGACAGGCTATAAAAATGGGAAGGGAGGGGGCAAAGAGGAGGAACTCTGGGATGCTGTTCAGAAAGTGGGGGCAAATAGTTGAAAGCTTGCCTACTGTTGGTAGGTTGGATCGGCGTGGGACACGAAGCAAATGTTTGCTTAGAGGTGGTAGTGGCTTGGACAACAGGGTTGCAGGAGGTCGCAGAAGTTGGGTGATGCGAGCCTCTGGAGCGATTTATATGCAAGGATAAGGATCTTGAATTCGATCTGCTTGGAAATGGGAAGAAGGGAAGCCAAGCTAGGATGGGGGTGATAGCCTCGTAGTGTTTGAGGAGCTTGCGCGACATTTCCTTTTCCATTGCAGTCTGTCTAATTAAAGGAGATGAGACTCAAGTCTAGAAGGGATCACAAAGAACCAAACTAGAACAACAACAAAAATTACATTTGTAAAGTGCCTTTCACGTCGGGAGGACGACCAAGCCGCTGAACAGTCAGGGATCAGGACTCGAGCATGGGGGGGCAGGTTTGGGATGAGGGAGGGCAGAGAGGTAGGAGGGCGGCTGAAGGCATAGTCAAAAAAGGAGATTCTTGAGTTGTGCCTTGAAGGAGGCGAGGGAGGGAGCAAGACGAAGGGATTGTGGGATGGAGTTCCAAAGGGTGGGGCAGAGCGGCTGAAAGCCCAGTCGCTGATGGTAGCGCTGGTCGGGTGGGAGACATGGAGCTGGCCGGAGCCTGCTGAACAAAGGGAACTGACAGGTTGTTAGAGGGTCAGTAGGTCAGAGATATAGGAGGGGACAAGATTGTGGAGGGATTTGAAAAGGAGGACAAGGATTTTGAATTCTATCCTCTGAGGGTTGGGGAGCCAGTGGAGTCGAGCGAGGGTGAGTGTGATAGGGTTACGGAGCCTGGTGCGGGAGAGAACAGGAGCTGCAGAGTTCTGGATGATCTGCAGCTTGTGGAGGGAAGAGTTGGGGAGGCCGACAAGGAGGGAGTTTCTGTAGTCGAGCCTTGAGGCGATGAATGCGTGTATGAGGGTATCGTTGGCCTGAGGGATGAAGAAGTGGCGGTGTCAGGCAATGTTGCAGAGGTGAGGGAAGGCAGAGTGGGTCATGGCACGGATAAGGGGGAGAAAGGACAGTTGAAGGTTGAACAAGATGCCCAAGTTCCTGACTGGCTTGTTAAGGTGGAGTGTACATCCATGGATTCTGATGCTGCCAGTGCCTGAGATGTGGGAGCAAAGGTGCGAGGCAATCAGGAGGGCCTCGATCTTGCTGACATCAATATTAAACTACAGTGCAGTGGTTTGATCTGTAGGCCTTGATGTGAGCCCGTGGAATGAATACAATATGCGAAAAGCACGTTCGAGCTCTGCTCTGGCTGGAAGTGGACTTGGTATTGAACACCCAGATAAAGCAGCTTCACATTTTTAAGAAAAAGGTATATTGTGATTGAATACACTGCTGCTCAGATATTGCACATCTGAAACAGTGAACTGGAAGACATTTAGGAAAAATAGTGATTTATAATTAACATTGAGTGTGTCCATACACTCAAATGTTTCATATGATACAGAAAGGTGATGTCCATGGAGTCCTCTTACCCCACTTGTTACAAAATAGCTATATGAGACTACGGAGTTGCTAACACAAGCTGTCAGAGATGCATTTCACCTCATCACTCCATCCATGTTACGGAAGATGACACCAAACATGGCGACAGATCATTATCTCTTATGAAAATGATGGCTCTCACCCTGATCCTCTGGACGGTTAAATTCAATTAAACACTGTACAAAATACAATTAAGCACTCCTAAATACAAATATCAGCATTTTTAGACACATTTCAGTTGTTGGTCAGTGCACTAGAGCAAAAAAAAAGGGGTTTAACAAGACTTTGTGAAGACCCTGTACAACACCCCTCCAGTCTGCCAGCACAAAGGCAATGAGATCCCAGGGACATCTCTCTGACTTGATGCTGTGAGGTTGGGTGAGTTTGGAGACTCATTGAAGCTGGGAATTTGCTTGGTTGTGCAGTGTGGGTGGAGAATTCTGGCAGCTGTAGGATATTTTTTGCCCGGCCGCTGCTTCTCAGAAAATAAAAACACATCTTTGTTTTGTCTCTGAGAAACTGTTGAGGATATATTTATTGATGGTTGTTTGCAAATTTAAGCATATTAACGCCATTATGAAACAATACTAAATGGAACATAGAGATAAATTGTCTGCAAACACGGCATCTATTGTCTGAAGGAGAAACTATGGGGATATAAATTCACCTCAATAGTTTTACGTTTGGATCTAATGGATCTGCAATCAGCTTTTTAAATCATGATATATAATGTTTTCTATATTTCAAGCTAAGATTGATGGTCCTGTAGTTTAGTGGTTAGAGCACTCCCTCGCAAGTGAGAGGACCAGGATTGGATTCCCTGGCAGGCCGAAACGTTGGGCAAGTTACCTTACCTTACTCCACACCTCTTTAAAAAAGTAATAATTTGGTCACTCAATCCACGACTATTTGAGGAACACTGCTGTGCGCAATTGGCTGTCGTGGTTCGCCCACAAGATATACAGTCAATTCACTTTACAGTATATTCTGTGAGGTGCTTTGAGACGTCTCGAAGACATGATAAGGCGCTATAGCAAATGCAAGAATTATTATTATAACATGACTTTGTCACTAGTCTCTGAAACAGTTTAAAAACATTTTTTTTCAAGAAAATAAGTTTTAAAGTGAATATGTCAGTTTCTCAGGCAGCAATATACCACCTAGGGAGATTAACAGCAGGTAAATCTCACATAGCTTGTGTTTCCTATTGATGCCTTCAAATTGTAGTGTTCCTGACAAGAGCAGCCTTGGTTACATTGGCAGCGCTGTAGTGACAAACGACCAATGCTACTGCCCCCAGAGAGGAGAGACACATGTACCACAGGTGCCCTTTATGCATCTTCTAGAGACACAGTGCCAGTGGTGGCAATTATATGTCCTCACTGCTGTTGGCACTTTGCCAGCATTTTTTTGGCTGCGGTCATGGCTTCCCTGTACAGGTTAACACAGTGTTTTTTTTTGCCTTGTTGGACTGCATAGCTTGCCCCAAGGAGCACTGAAGGTCCACAGCTGCAAACAGAATGCTGCCCTTCGTGACTTGCACAAGCACAAAGATATGCGCAGTATGCCCAGTTAGATGCTGTGAAATCTATGTTGCAAACAGTGCCATTATACAGTACCAGAGACGCTGCTCAGCATTACACAACCGCTTCTCGTGAAAAGAAGGATATTAGGATAATGTTTGCCGGTCATGTACAAAAGGCATTTTTTTAAATGTTTCTGTGACTGTTGAAAAATTCGGTTGAAAAAAACCTTAAAACATGTTGTTTGTACCATAACATTACTGTTGAATTTATACTGGTATCTGTGTAAGCACAAAATTGTCAATTCACTACAGTGAATTATCACTACATTTTGATAATCCTGCACAAAATGCTCGTCTGACTGCACATACCCATTGCCCTGGTTAGTAGCACAGCTGAAGTTACTGAATTGTAACAGAACCAATATACAACACAATACATACAGAACGTAGGCAACTTTCTAGCGTGAGCTTGATTTCCACTCTACCCACCCATGATAGACTTTCATCTGTCATTCTATTTTCTGTGCGCTGATGAACAATACAAGCCACACATTACTGGGCAATCTGTTTTTCACTAAGACTCTTTGAGTAACACTGCATTTACAAACACATGTATGTGACAATTTGCATATTGGGACTATGCTGGTTTCAGTGAAATCAGAGTCCCACTAACTCCTGACAAGTATAATTTTAATGTACAGGTCAGGTGACATGCCCCATTAACAAGAGCACCAGATTTCCCATCATTTTTATCGATAGAAGCAGTGTGACATTGTGATCTGGTAACTGAAAGATACGAACAATCTCTCCAACAGCAATCAGTAACTGGTCTCTGAAAGTGGAAAACATCCACTTTGACCTGGTTTATTTTATATAGATAAAAGGATAAAGTAATTAAAGGTGAGATGAGAGATCTGAGTAGCATCCTAAATATAACCTGATTGGAGACTGGAGTTTCTCTTTAATGTGGTTACAACATGAAGAATTTGTCTGCAAAACTGATTGGCCTTAAAACTTACAATTGTGAAAAATTCTTAAATTAAGTCTTAATTTGGAAGCTGATTTTCTGCAGTTCTGAAAAGGAAACTGGCTTCCAAATTAGGAGTGAATTAAGCAATTTTCAGCTTGATATAAAATTTTAAGCAAAATGGCCTTAAGGGTCCCTTATCTCCAAAATGGGAAGAGGAATAAAATATATAAATGCTGGTTGGTCCACCAATTAGTCATAAATGAATGATTGACTTTTAATTTACTAATTGCAGACATTAATTTATAAGGCAATATTTGAGATCATGAAATTCCAACCTGCCTTATTATGAGACACGATCAAGAGCTGCTGCAGGTCAGTGCCTCTGGACCGTGATGTCATGGTTACATGACTGGTGGCATCACTGCATATGTGCACAGAAAGCCCCTCGACTTGCTCCTCTCACGCTGAGCACTGCTCAGTCAATATGTATTGTGTTTCAATTCCCATTGTTTCACTTCAAATTACTGCACAATAACAGCATTTGAATTGCAACAATGGATTTGTTGCTTGTGTGGCGTAGTGGTTATAGCACCCACCTCGCGACCGAGAGGATCCGGGTTTCGATTCCCGGGAGGGGCGAAACGTCAGGCAAGTTTTCTTACTCCACATACACGCCTCTGTTTACTTAGCAGTAAGTAGGGACCCGGTTGTTAGTCGATTGGTGGATCATTTTACAAGGGTCAAGTCCCTCCAAAGAATAGGGACTCTGTAGTCACTCAGTCTACGAGTGTTTGTGGGACACTACTGTTCGCAATTGGCTGCCGCGTGTTGCCCACAAAACATAGTCAATTCATTTTACAGTATATTCTGTGAAGTACTTTGAGACATCGTGGAGATGTGATAATGCTCTATATCAAATACAAGGATTATCAAATGCAAAAAATATTATTTGGGTCGTGAGATGTCAGGATTTTGTATTTTTAGGTATAAGAATGTCCGAGTCCACAATCCTATTGCATTATGAGCAAATCCGTATTGTCATAGGGTTTTCCTGTAGTCACCTTCACAGTGATGAATCAGAAACAGTCTGTAATGTTTATAGTACTTTTGTAATTAGATAGTTTTCAAAGAAGGAATGCCCTTTTTCAGCTGTTGTGGCAAATTTTTGGAAAATTTATCTTTATACCAAATTTATAATCTGTATAGGTATTCCAAAAGAAAAGATCTGACAATTTAGTACGATTTATCCTTTGAATCTGATGAGAGCTCTGCTCAAGTACTAGGTTCAGCAACATTGGATAGATTAAAGGATTCATCATCAATTATGAAATTCCAACCTGCCTTATCATGGGACACGATCAAGAGCTGCTGCAGGTCAGTACCTCTGGACCATGATGTCATGGTTCCATGACTGGCGCCATCACTGCACATGTGCACAGAAAGCCACTCGACTTGCTCCTCTCACGCTGAGCACTGCTCATCAATATGTATTGTGTTTCAGTGGTAGGACCGGGCCCCACTGCACACTCCCGGGTCCCCAAATCTTGGCTCTTGCCAACATACTCTTGATAATAATAATCATGATCCTTACATTTGATATAGGACTTTATATGTGATAATGCACTGTGTCACATGTAAGAATCATGATTGTTATTAAGCCTGGTGGTGGGATTCTGTGTGTCATACACCTGGCTGCCCCCATACAGGTCAAAGAGAATCTCCTTGTAGTGTCTTCAAACAAGGGAATGGAGGGCAAGCACAAATTATATTGAAGCACTTTGAAAGACTATGAGTTCATAGGGTAACCCAAACCCTTTTGAGATGTGCTGAGATTTATCTTTGCAATTTAATTCTTTTCTGCAATGAGTAATTAGTTAGTGTTCATCTTTGTTAAAGTTGGTTCAGTAATTAGTGCTTATTTCAGTCTCTCAATTGCTGAGCCGTGCCATAATATCTGGCTAACAAAAGGCTTGGAAGCATTGGACAAGTTAATTGTTTGCCATGGATGTGTGCTATCTGCAAGGGCAGAGTTCAGACATGTAACAGCATCCTGGATTGTTGGGGAAGAGACAACCTGCTTACAGGATCAGCAGCGAGATTGTAGCTGAAGAAATATTGCTGTCCGCTCCCAAACAATAAAACTTAGCTTTTCACAAATCTACTGTTGAGATAACAATATTACTACAACAACAACTTACATTTATATAGTGCCCTTCATGCCGGGTGGCATCTCGGAATTCTTAACAATATTAACAACACTTGCCTCGCAGGCAAGGGGACCTGGGTTCTATTGCTGGAATATATATATATATATATGCTGGGCAAATTTCCTTACTTGATATAATTCTGTTTACAGTGGGTTCTAATTTACAGAATTTCTGAATGGGGTACCATAATAAAGAATCCAAATTGTATAGAGACTCCTTTCAGTAACCAGAAATGAGCATCGCCGACCTGACACAGTTTGCTTCTGGAATGTGGTTCACCTATAAATATACAGTCACAACACTTCACAGGGAAGTGCTTTGTGACGTCTCAATAGTATGATAAGGCACTGTATCAAAATGCAAGGTTTATTATTATTATTCCCACAATTTAGCAGGAATTTCCTTTTAAAAATATGTTGGAAATAGATCCAACTGATTTATGCCACTATCTGTCTATGCATTGTAATAAATATGTTGCCATAGTGAGGAAATATGGATAAGGGCATGCGATTGTGTTCCATCATTTAAATATGTGGCTGTCTTTTATTAAGCGCTCAGACTGGATGTCTATTGTGATTAAGCACATAGCTCTGATATCATTCTCTAGTCTTTCTTAAATGTTATTGAAATGTTCATCATATTAATAAAACTAATTGTTGGGATATACCGATCCCGAGGATCTGAAATAATGACTCAACAATCCTTAATAAAGGTACAATGATTTATTATTCACAAACAGTTTATGAGTATATAGCAAAAGAGGTAAATAGTCATACTACCAGTTCTGTGTAGTCTGTAGGCTGATTTCAGTCTTTCATGTCGGCTTCTCAGGCTCAAGCTTTTGCAATACTCACGTTCTCTCTTAGTGTCTCTCTCTCCCTGATTCCACACCTCTCTTAGTCTCTCTCTCCCTGCTCCCACCCCGCTCTGTTCGCTGGCGCCCCAATTATACTAAATTCCCCTCTAACCTTTGCTCCGGCTAGATAAGATTATGGTCTCCAGAATTTTATTCTTCCTTTGTCCTGTCTAACCTGATCAACGAGGTTCTCTTCTTTTTGGCCATCTGGAATTGAGACAGGCTTAAGCGTATCTCATTACTGTCCCTGAGTGTGTAACCAGTCTACGAGAAAAAGCTTTCAGACACATATTCTATTGTCCTGGTGTCAAGCTCAGGGTCTCCCCCTATCTCCAGGTGGCCCTTACCTCATACATCAGGACTAAAGGTTGTGCCTGCTTCTCACAGTGCCTGAAACCAACAGCCACAATATAACCTTAATGTTTTAAACCACTATCTTATAATTGCTATAAGGTGTTATAATTTCTGCAATATTCTACTCAATCTAACAGTCCCCATCTTGAGTCTGAAATAATGATAATAATGAGGTCTCATGAATACACCAAGACCAATAAAGCAAATAAAAAAAACAACATAAAGACACAATCATTGTAAATAAAATTATGGCTTCTGCAGTCACAAAAGGATAAGATATGAGTAATAAAGTTCAATGCAATTAATTAATCAGATTGATACTGGGCTGTGATTAGGAATCGACTTGTTAACGTGGTTCGATCAATGTTGATTATAGAATATCTCTTAAGATGGTTAGACTTGTCTTCTTCATTCCCAAACTTAGATCTTTTTAGTCATGTCTGCCAAGTCAGCAGTGAGACCTTCAACAGCTTGTTTTTACCATTCATTGTAGGGTTAAAAACGTATCCTTCAAGGTCGGTATACTCCTTTTGTTCTTGGCAACCTTTATGTACTGATGTTACCAATGTCCTTGAAAGACCATAGAATCAGTTCTATTTCAGCCAAGTTATGAGTCTTCGCATTATCTTTTTTGGTCAACTTAAGACAAACCATAATTCTGGGTTTGCAAAATGTCTAGTCCCCACCTCGAGTGGGTGAAGCTGACAACACAGCCCAATATCACCATCAGATTCTTTATGATTCCCTTTTACCTCAGCCACCACATCAATCCTTTCAACTACTATTAGTATCTGTAATTATAGCACATCATTATCAATAATATCATGATTAACAAACAGTATGGTCACAGAACTTTGAAATATTATTTCAGTGGATGTTCTCTCTATCCTTGCCTGCTGGCTTTGAGCATTATTGAAATACTGGAATAGACAAAGTAAATGTAACATAATACTATCTTAATACTATCAACTCTCCTTCTTGAACTATCACAATGTTTACTATCGACCCTGTTACTGCGCTTTCTACCACACCCAAGGCATATAAAACCCACGCAGTTGCCAATGTAGACCCTATCCTCTGTGCAGGTATTGGCCGCTGTTGTGAAGTAGATGATTGATTGAGTTGTACTTGTCCGCTCATCTTCTCCCAGACGGTCGAGGTGAAATTAAAAATGAAGACCGGCTTTGTGGGTGGGAGGGTAAGCGAAGTGTAAGTCGTCCCAGAAGAAGTCGCTGGAAGGAAAGCGACCTCCATAGGATATAATGAGCCATTGTCAGTATCTGTAGGAACTAAATCACAAAGTGAAATCTCCCGTTTCTTTAAACACTTCAGTTAGTTAATATGATTGCAGTAAAGTTGGTGACCATCATGTGAAGTGGGAATAGAAATTTGATCTATTTGTGCTACTGCCTCAAAATACTTGCACTACTAGTTTTACCAGGGATTCAATTGTAGCTTGGACATGATCATTAGCTGTAAAAACAGTTTTGCTTTATGTGGAAACCAAAGGGTTAACTCTTTCTGAGCAGCCTGTGCTCCTCAGCATGAAGCAGTGAGTGTCCGTTTGTTTATATAAACTAGGGTGCGAGCAGTCAGTGATCAGTTGTCTCATTGGTTTTAACTGCTTCTGTAATCTTTCAAATTCAGAAGTAACCATTTTTCCCAATCTTTCTTCAAAATTTGATTCTTTAATACCTTTCTTAGTTTCACCTTTACAATCCTTCGATATTGGTGGTTTTGTCATTGGAATTGAGTTTATCCCTTTAATCTTGCCCCTTCTTTTACCTGAATTAATTTGTCTTGTTTTGTCTTTTAAACCTTGTAGGGAACCCTTGTTCTCCTGCACCTTTTCAGTGTTTTCCTCCACTAAGGCTGCTGCTTGTGCTTCAAGTCTGTCCACTTCTTCATCTTTCTCATGTTTAGAACTGGAGGTTTTACTGATTTGAAGACCGCCTCCAGTCGCCTGCTGGAGGGTTAATAAGGCAATCAATCTATCCAATTTTTGGTCCATGGGGGAAGGTTTAGAGGTGATATAGGGGCAATTTTCAATTTGGTTAGACCCCGGTTGTAGCTCACTCGGACAATCACAAACAAAGTGCCCTCTACCCTCACCTTTATAGCATTCACTAGAGGCATTACTCCAATTACTACCCCTTCCTCCTGTTACTGCCCACACAAAAGTCAATTTCTTGTGCAGCTGCCTCTCTAACCAGCAATTTGTTCCCTGCAAACCTGGTGGTCTACCTGCCGTCCAGCTTCTCCTGCCTGAAGCGCCACCCGGCAGGCACCTTGCAGATAATCATTTTCACCTTTCAATCGCTCCACCTCCTTCTTTAACACTTTCATCTCCCTTCTTACTTCACCTAACCCTTTTTGTTCCTGTGAGCCCATGTTAATCAATATTGCTTGACTTCCCACCATACTACTTAGCTCTGCAATCCATACTCTTTGTACCTCCTCATTCTGTGTATCTTTCTGATCCCGTTGTTCCTTCTCTGCGTACCATTCTCTCTTCATTTTACCACACCGCTCCTCCAACTCTGCTACCTTTGCCTTTAACATCTTATGTTCTTCCACTTCTTTTACTTGGGCTTCTTTAAGTGTCGCAAGTTGACCAACTAACCCTTGTCGAAAGAACCCTCTTAGTTTACCGACAGCCTTCACATTTTTAACCTCTCCTACCACAAACTTATTCCTGAGCCATTCCTCTACCTGTGCCCCAGACTCGAACTGGTGCTCTGCATGATTTCTAATTTCTCTTACTGCGCATCCGAACCATCCCTCAGCAAACTTATCCTCTTTTTGTTCATTCTGTCTTCTGTGTTTCTGGAATTCTTTCCTCCGTTTCTGTTCTCTGCTCATTTTATAACTGACATAACCTTGGTCTTATGTTCTCCTGCCAGGAATTAACCTGTCGTTCCAGTCCCTGCCTGTTCTCTTTTACTCGCAAAAGTGGGTAATTTCCTGTCCGGACTACCCTGCCAGGCCCCTAGGAACACGTACTCGTCGTTCCAGTCCCTGCCTGGTGTCTCGTCCCGGTTACCCTGTCAGGCCTCTAGGAACACGTATTCCCCGTTTACATAAACTGTAACACTAAGCCATGACCCTTTACTTTTATCCAATTATGAACAAGATAACAGATCCAAAGCAGACGGTTCCCTTTCTTATGTGTGGTGCAGATTAATTTCCATCCGAACCATTTATAAACAATAAACCATTATTTGTTGAGTCCATTCGTGGTCACTAATTTGTTGGGATATATCGATCCGAGGATCCGAAATAATGACTCAACAATCCTTAATAAAGGTACAATGGTTTATTATTCACAAACAGTTTATGAGTATATAGCAAAAGAGGTAAATTGTTATACTACCAGTTCTATGTAGTCTGTAGGCTGATTTCAGTCTTTCATGTCGGCTTCTCAGGCTCAAGCTTTTGCAATACTCACGTTCTCTCTTAGTCTCTCTCTCTCTCCCTGCTTCCACACTGCAGGTAAAACCCTGTAGCTTGCCATCAAACACAAGCTTTCTGCTGATTGTCCAACTGGGACCACCCTATCTGTTAGAGTTTGACTTCCAAGGTTAATAGAAGTCGAGGGGGAAGAATCCCTGCCATTTGTGAAACACTTTCAGACATTTTGGTACAATAAGGTGCTGTAAAAATGTGAGGCCTTTCTTCAAAAAGTGTGAGACACAGAATACACATATAAGTTCGTTAATTCAAAATTATATATCTATGTTTGTGTTAGATTGAGTAGAATATTGTGCATGGGTTTCTGTATGTGTCAGAAATCTGGCAATAAAATGCTGTATAGTCCAGCTAAAGTATCCCGATATATTGTATAAGCACCCAGTCTCTTCTGTTTACATTGCTTCATACAATATTACAATGTAATATGTACCAAGAACTCTAAATGTTACATTGTAATATGTAGTTTTAAAGGCTACTAATTACAATAGTTTTAAAGCTAACAGTATTTGCATTGCTGTGCAGTGTGGGTCCATGCACATCTGTATATGTCTGTACATGCAAAACAATTCATTATTTCGAGAACAAATTTTTTTGGATTTTTAGTAATTGAAATATGTATTTAGTTTACTTGACTTTAAGTGTCTGATTATAATAGCGTATAATAATTTGTAAATTTCAGTGAAAGAACTAGGGCAATTGAGAGATGTTTATAATAATAATAATAATAATAATCCTTGCATTTGATATAGCGCTTTTCACGTCAGGAGGACGTCCCAAAGCGCTTCACAGCACACACTGTAAAATGAATTGACTGTATATTTGTGGGCGAACGCGGCAGCCAATTGCGCACAGCAATGTCCCACAAACAGTCGTAGATTGAAAATGACCAATTTATTATTTTTTTTTTGGTTTTGGAGGGATTATTATTAGGCTCTGTGTGGAGTAAGGAAACTTGCCCAAGGTTTCGCCCTCTGCCTGGAATTGAACTCAGGTCTCTCGCTTGCAAAGCGAGTGCTCTAACCACTGAGCTACAGGACTCCAATGAAGGTTGAGGTGAGAGAGGCGGTGAAGGAGGATAGAGTGATCAAGGAGGATGAGGAGATAGAATATCATTAGTGACTTTGACCAAAGTTGTTTCTGTGCTGTGGGCGGAAATCCGATTGGAGGTTTTGTGAGGAGAGGAAGGAGTGAAGCAACAACTTGTTCAAGGACCTTGGAAAGGAAAGGGGGGAGGTTGTAGGTGGAACAGTAATTTGAGAGAAGGGATGGGTCCAGGGAAGGTTTTTGAGGATCCAATGTATTTTATAACTGACATGACACCAAAGTTACAGGTATCTAGTCATTGCCTGTGCCAATAGATAAGTGCAGCCACAATCTTTCCTCGGAATCTGCTTATATCCGCCCTCCACTATTAAATCACTAAAAAATCTAGTTTCTGCTCCCAAGCCTCTTGCGCTGTTTATCCGACATTACTGTGCGCGGCACCGCTCCAGATGTGCATGCCCAGTGTCTGTGTGTGGCTCTCTCCCTCTGTGTTTGTGAGTGTGTCTTTCTCCTCTGTATGTGTGTGTTTGTAAATGTCTCTGTATGGGTGTGTCTGTCTCTCCTCTCTATGTATGTGTGTGTGTGCGCGCACACGCGTGCATGCTTGCATGCGTGTATGTATATGTATGTGTTTGTGAGTGTGTCTGTTTCTTCAATATGTGTGTGGGTTTGGCTCTCTCTCCTCTGCGTGTGTGTGTGTTATGTCTCTTTGCATCTATGAGTGTGTGTGTGTGTGTCTGTTTCTCTGAGAATGTGTGTCTCTCTGTGTCTGTGTGTTTCTCTCTGGGTCTTTGTCTCTGTGTCTGTGTGCAATGCTGGGCCCTTTAGAGGCAGGAGGTGGTGAGCTCCTATAGCCCCGGAGTCAGGACACTGGTTCCGAGTGTCTGTTTTTTGGTGGATCTCCAGGCCCCTACAGCCTGCACTGGTGTCCCGCCGCGCCCCCATCACCACCCCAAAATGGGCCACACAGTTTTGTTAAAGAAGAAATTAATTTTAAAAATTGCAACAATTTAATATGTGTTATTTCCTCATGTTTAGTTTTTAACAATAAAGCGAAAAAATGTATGAAATAAATATAATTATGGCGTTAATAAAGAGAATTTTTAAACAGATTCTTGCTGGAGCGAATTCCCTTCAGAATTTTTGTAATTAAAATATGCCAGTAAACCAAATAAAATGTTAACGATAAGATACAATAGAAAGCTAACATTTAGCTTTGCAATGGATTGTAAAAACACAATCAGGCAGCTTATTTTGTATGTCAAACATAATAATGCTAATAATAATAATAATAATCCTTGCATTTGATATAATGCCATACCGCATATTCGTGACGTCTCAAAGCGCTTCACAGAATATATTGTAAAGTGAATTGACTGTATATTTTGTGGGTGAAATGTGTCAGCCAATTGCACACAGTAGTATCCCATAACCAGTCATGGATTGAGTGCCCATTTTTTTTTAAGGCATTATGACCCCCGGAAAAGCGATCCGGCAATCGACCAAAACTAGGTTCCTACTTACTACTAGGTAAACAGAGGAGTGTGGAGTAAAGTGTGCCGGGAATCGAACTCAGGTCTCTCGCTTGCGAGGCAAGCGCTCTAACCACTGAGCTACAGGACTCACCTCCTATAATAATATTTCTTGCATTTGATGTAGTGCTTTATCATGTCATTGAGACATATCAAGTGCTTCATAGAATTTTACTGTAATAACTGTAGTGAATGTGTATTTTGCACATTAAATTTGCACACAGCAATATCCAACAAACAAAAACAACTTGTAGTTATGTTGTGCTTCATGTAGGGTAACATCTCGGAGTGCTTGTAAAAACAACCATGTGAAATGTAACATAAGCTTTGCTAGAAATCTGGTAATAAAATCTTGTTTTAATGTAGCAGTTCCTAAATGCTTGACAGGTTTGCATGAAAGTTTCTATAAGCACATTGTATGTTCTTTGTCCATCAAAGCTTTGCCTTGCTTGAGTGATCTAATTTTGTGTTTTGGTAAGGTGAGGATCTTACATGACAGCTTAAATAGTGCAAATAATATGGTGAAAGTTCCAGCACTTTGTTCAGAGAAATATTATCCCTTAGTTTCATCACATCTGTTAAAATACAGTTTGGTTTCACTGAGGGTAATGGTACTCTTGAGGAATTAATGGTTTATTTTTATTGATCCATTTTAGTTCTAAAAATTTATGATGCACATTTAAAAAAGCAGGAAAGTATTGCACTGTTACAGTATTAAATATAATAACATAACCCTTGCATTTGTTATAACCCTTGAACCTGTCATGTCTAAAGGATGTCTTGAAGTGCTTCATAGGAGAGACTAATATGTAGTGACTGAAATTTTGTAGGCAAACAAACAGCCAATGTCCCACAAACAGTTGTGAAGTGAATGACCATTTTTAAATTGGTTTTACAATTAATCATTGTTGTAACTGAAATAAAAAAACAAAATCCCTTTCTCCTTCAAAATTCTTGATACTTGGGGTCATTCATTTATTTGCGATTTCTGGGACATTGCTGGGGCATCTCCTCTCTTCCCAGCTTTTTATGATGTAAAGTACATCTCTTCCAGGGAACCCTATGTTTGCCAACTGACTCCCAAAGACCCACCTCTGACAAGATCTTGTGTGGAACTGAGGGCAACTTATGCTGGGTTTCCCAAGGGGAGATGCACTTTATGTCCTGAGGCACCACTTACTTTTCTGTATTCCCAATAAGCACTTTTTCAATCCCATTAAATATGCATTACATTAATTCAGAATTATTACACTTGATATTTATGAGACAATTAAAACATTGCTTTATCTTGAGTATTTATGCATGAAATTTGCTCCTGAATTAAGATGTTTTACAATGCATACGATCAGCATTGGAATTAAAATGGTATTCTACAGCCACTCTTAACAGCACTTGTGTACAAGTCTCCTCATTGAAGCCACTTCCAGTACTAGTTGTCTCACTGAAGCTATCTGGATTACCCATTTAGACAAGCAGGAAGTTGGCGTAGACGAGCCTAGATGTAACAAATGCATGGATGAGGGTCTCGGCAGGGGAGAGGCAGTGGCGGAGTCGGGCGATGTTGCAGTGGTGGGGAAGCAGCAAGTGTCATAGCACGTATAAACTTATATAAGAAACTTATAGCATTGAGTTTTTTTCGGAGGTGGGAGAAGGCAGAATAGGTCTTTGCACTGAGAAACTGCTACAAGAAACTTACAGCATTGAGATTGTTTTCACTGGAACAGTGAGGCTTAAAGGGAAATCTGACTGAGATTTTCAGAATTATAATTGATTTTAATATGTTATGTAAAGAAAGACTATTTCGTTTTCAACTGATTGGTGAGTCAGCAGCAATAGGGCATAAATTCAGAGGGAAACAGGGGGAGGATTTTTACACAGAGGGTTGTTTTATCAGATTGCAGCGCCTCAAAACAAATGCCTGTCAAAGCCAATTCCATAACATCATTTAAAAGGGAATTACTGAATAATTTCAAAAAATGGTCAAAGGATACGGGAAAACCCTCTTTCCATTCAGATTCCTCCAGGACTCACCTCACCCTACCTGTGCAACCTGCAACTCTACCATTCTGGCTGCTCCCTCCTAAGCTGACACTAGACTGCTTCACGTCTGCACCATCGGTTGGCAAGTTTTCGAGCCATTCTGTCCTTCTCAAAGTCTCTCCACCGCATGCCCTCCTTCCCAACCTTAAAGTCCACCTTAAGAGCTCTCACAACCCCAGCTCAGCCGGGCTCCCAGTGAGCTCTGTGAAGCATTCTAAGATGCGCTCGGAATGGGAAAATGTTACTTAAGTGTAAATTGTTGTTGTTCAAAGAGTAGAAAATCAGAAGGTAGATAGTTTCAGTGGAGGAGCTGGCACCAGAACAGACATGATGAGCTGAATGGCCTCCTCTTATGCTTCTTTGTTCCATTATATAATATTCCTACATTGGGTTCCTTCTGAGTTCCCTCAAGAGCCCCTTGGTTTATCTAGATTCAAGAACAACAGTAACTTATAATTACAAAATGCAATCTTGGGAGGATATGAAGAAGAAAATTAGTTAAACAGCTTGATACAAAAAAACTTCAAGATTGTTTTGTTCTGTAGCAAAAGCACATGAGATTGCTTGAAATATTCTGGAAAACAAATGTATCCAGATTGTGTGCGAGAATTAATGTGAATGAAAATGTGAGCACCATATACTTTCATTATTGTTTCTTTACAATTCAAGAACATTCTCTATCAGGAGATAATTGGAAAACTAAAGTCTTGAATATTAACGTAATTTATACTCATTTTTAAAGTAAAGAAGAGCCGTCCGGCATGAAGGGCGTTATATAACTGCAAGTTGTTATTGAGAAACACCAATAAATGTCATCTTAAGTTATGTTTTGCTGCCCTTGTTAAATCTACTTCACTGACTTCCCAAGAATTCCCTACCATAAAATTTAGCAGTGATTATGCTCAGACTGTATGGTTGCCATTGGTTCATGTTGCGATTTGCAGACTCCTCTCTCTCCTGATACTGCAGGATGACCAAAAATTCGTGAAGCTAACCTACTATTTAAAGAAAAACAAAACTATGATAATTTCTTTCAAACTTATTATAATTGTAATGGTATCACGATTTTTGGTCACCCTGTATAAGGCTGCTGGTTCGATTGGGAGGAATACAACAAAATCCACTTGTGCTCCCAATGCTCCAGTTCTCTTGTGCTGCTCCTGTGGGGATTCCCATATGTATCAGCTCAACTCGCTGCCACCTGAATCCAATAAAATGAACAAAGAAGTGTATATTATATACACAGTAAACTCCTGACAATTTATCACTCCATGGGTAAAAGGCTCAGGGACAAGTGATCCGGAATGGCGAATTAGGCATGTGTAAAAATATATAAATAAATTCAGCCGGGATATTGACAGTGATGACTTAATTGGTAGTGACAAGTTAAGCCAGGGACGAGTTATCAGGAGTTATATATACTGTATATAAGCACAGCTAGATATGCACAGATTTGCTCTGTGTGTGCTTCACTTGAATTTCAAGCTTAGCTCACTTATTAGCAGAAACAGCAGAACAGATTGCCGAAGGAGAAACTGTTGCGTGGGAGGACCAACTGGGACCAGGAGTGGTGAAAGCGTAGGCAGATTTATTTTCTTAATTTTTACTTCGAGGATTTAGTGGGAGCAGGGGGAATCGAGGAGCCCACCTGCCAGTTTATATTGAGAGGTTTTGCATGCCTCAGAATCAGCTATGGGTTCAAACCCTTTCTATAGATAAGTCTCATTGATCAGGCTGAATTGTATGCCCCAGCAAATAGATCTTAAATTCACTTTTCTGTTAAAGGGAGGGGGCTGAACAATTGGAAGTTGCCAGTATAAAAATAGATGTAAGTTCATAGATGTTTGTATGTACACCAAATGAGGGCAAGAAGTAACTACTTAAATATCGACAATAAAAAAGGGTTGAAATTATATACTACATGATTTATGAAGTAGATTTTACAGTTAAAATATTGTTTCAACCTTGTAATTTTTCACTAAACACTTATTATCACTTAATTAAAGCATTCTGGGATGTTGCCCTGTGTGAGGGGCGCTATATAAATACAAGTTATTGTTATTTATTCCTACTGCCCTGGAAAGTGCTGTTGCACTGTCAAATGTCCTAAAAGAAGGGAAGATTAGCAGAAAGGCTTACTCTAAAGAATATTTGTTAATTGTCCTGGATTTGAAGCACAGTTATCAAGAATTGTTCTATTTGAAAGTTACTGCTACTTAATGTACTAATTTGATTCCTTTTGTTTGCAGTCTTCACACAGCAGATGTTAGCTACAGTATTTGCGATTGATAATTTATCAGGTTCCAGTACTTTCATTAGCTTGTAGGTGTTGCATTCATAAACATGGACAGTCAGAAACATCTGTGTAGTACATTTCTGTTTTCACACGTTAAGAGTTAAAAGTGAAACCACAAAACACTTCTTCACACAAAGGGATGTGAGAATGTGCAATGCACTGGCCCTAAAGACCGTAATTCCAGAATCCATTGAGATGTTTAAAAGGTAGATAGATCATTACCTCAGAAGTAAGATTTGAAATAATCCTTGCATTTGATATAGCATCTATACCAAAACCTATTTTCTTTTTGAATATCGTCAGGAATTTATTTAAACATAGATTAATAATATCTGGACAAGCAGGTGTTTAATACTTAATCGAAAGGCTGGCATCTCTGATATTGCAGCATTCTATTCTCTCCAATATTGCACTAGAATGTCATTCAAGACTACGAGTGGAGCTTGAACCCACAACCTTCTTAGCCAGAGAAGAAAATGCTACCAACTGAACCATGCTGACAGCTAACACTCTGGTAGCTTTTTAAGGGATATGGAAAAAAGGTAGAGAAATGGGATTAGAAAGGTAAAGAATTGCCACAAGCTAATAAAATGTCAGGGCAGGCAACTCGATGGAGCAATGGCCTCGTATTTCTCTGTTCCTACATATACTACATTCCTGCACTTTATATAACTGATTTAATGACATACAGCTGACTATGTCCTTCTGGAGGTTATTCGATCCTTTCCTTAGCCTATAATAAAATACTAACCAGACAAACAACTAAACTAAGAAAATGCATTTTGTGTGTCAATATAAACGTATATTGTGACTTCTAAGTGCTCAAAGTTATAAAGGGAAAGTTCTTTAACCCTAAGAGGGTTGAACAAATAGGACCCCAAAGACAGTAAAGGCAATGCCCAGCAATTTAAGGATTGGAGAATGATCAATATTCAGTCTCTTTCCCCCACACACCCACACGTAGGGAGGTTGATAGATACAGAGTTTGGTGAGTAGTTAATGAGTGTTTGGATTTAGTTACTCAGATTACAAATCAAAATAATTACTGGAATAACAAGTGTTTGACATTTTGTTTCCACATTGAACCGATTGGAACAAATAAGCACTCAGTTTCCCACTTCAGAAACATTTAACGGTACAACTTAGAATGGTCTTCAGCATGCTTTTGTTAACTCATTTGTTTCAGCATACTTGAGTCATTATTTAATGCTTCATTATTGACTGTTAAAATGGTTCCTTTATGTGTGGTACACCTGTTACATTGCCTAACCAGTACAATACAAAATTACATTTGTGTAGCCTCTTTACAGTACAATAATAATGCCTCCAAAACCCAAAACAATAATAAAATTGGTCATTTTCAATCTACGACTGTTTGTGGGACATTGCTGTGCGCAATTGGCTGCCGCGTTCGCCCACAAATATACAGTCAATTCACTTTACAGTGTGTTCAGTGAAGCGCTTTGGGACGTCCTCCCGACATGAAAAGCGCTATATCAAATGCAAGGATTAAGCGGTCCAGAGGAATTCCCATGATGACCATTGGACTTTCTAGCCTGTTTTAGAGCACTGTTGTATGGGTATCGGCATAACTCCTTTTTTATTAGTTGAACACTAACCAATACCCCAATGCTGTATACCAAATAATAACTGTGGACCAGTAATTCCAACACTGGGTTGGGCCAACTGTGAATCTAACCATTGTGATGGATTGTGTTGGGAGGAGGGGAGAACAGGGAGGTCACACTAACTAGCCTTGTAACTCGCCTTGTTCACCCAAATTTATGTGATAATAAGCATAACACATGTCAGAATTTTCACACACACCCCAAAGTATTTTCTATTTGAAATATAATTCTATCTTTTTGTTTGTTGGGAAAAATCAGTGTATGTATTCAAATTGAAATGTGGTCGTGTTTAACGTAAAATAAACGGAAATAAATATTCTCTCACTTCTCTTGATTTGCTTTGTAATAAACATTTCTCAAACTTCATACATAAATTCATTATCAGGATAACTTGCAAATGATCCACATTTTTTGTTATGAACAATATTTTTGTTCTTGGAATGTGTATTAATAATAATGTGAATCTATTGATAATAATCCCAGCATTTAATGTAGCACCTTATCACATCTTTGAGACGTCTCAAAGCTCTTCACAGAATATACTATAAAATGAATTCACTGTATATTTTGTGGGTGAAACGTATTGTAAGCATTTGCAAGTATTGTACTGAAATGTCATTAAACACTATTTTAGGAGGTATCTGCTCACTATCGGTACCTCTGAGCCATGCTTGTTATCTTGCTTCATTCTCTGAAACTGCTGGTTCTTACATAGTTCAGTGCACTGGGTAGCATTACTTTTGATAGAACTGTAAGACCTTCCCTGAATGTACCTGCGAGTACCACATATTTATTTTATCATATTATCTGTAATGTATCATTTAATCTCTAATGTATCATGTAACCTGTGGTGTATCATGGCTGTGATGTGTCATGTAAGCGGTAATGCTCCACTACATAAGGAAGCGAGTAAATGGTGTTCTTTTTTTTAAAAAAAAGTTACTGGTTAGACACAGTCTAGCAGCAGGTATTTTATAATAACAATACAATTCTTGTATTTGATATAGCGCCTTATCAATTATGGAGATATCTCAGAGTACTTTACAGCGTTTACAGAATTTTGTGTAGAACGTGTACCTGATTTGACATCATAGAGGAATGATTCTCCAAAGGGCTGTGAATTTATGAACCTTGTTTGTGTGAGTCTATAATGGAAAGCACCCAGTGTAAGCTTCTGCCATCAAGGTTCATAAGTCAGCTTTGATGAAGTTTCATGTAGTGATGTGATGGGGAAGGAATACCAGCTGGCTGTTTCTGCGGACTCTCCTCTTGGGGGGAGGGGGGGTGAGGGTGGTAAGTGGGGTCTCCTTGGAGCTGAACTGGCTCCAAGGTGACATGCCTGGCAATGGAATATCAGAATCGAGCCAGCTCTCTGTGGCGGTCTCAGTAATACGGTTCCTGAGCCAAGTGGGTCTGCAATATTCCAGAGCACTGCTGATGACAGCACAGCCAGCCTGGCTCATAGGCAGGACCTGGAAAGGCAGTCCAGTCACTGGGGTCAATGAGTCATCCCACTCAACTTCTGTTAATCCTGTAAACCAAAGCCCGAATGGGTAGGGTGGTCCTAGCTGGACAAGCAGCAGGAAAGCTTGCCAGACAGTGATGTCAATGGCAAGCTATGGTTTTAGCTGGTTAGACTCCACACTCTGAGGTCCCTAAGCCTTGGCTCTTACCAACCTGTGCATAATACTTTCTGGGATTAAGTAAACAAGATGCATCCCTCCAGGGAGAGAGTGCGCATTCCGTTCCAACAATCTATCTCTGGGATTTCCATGTATAGGTGGGATGCATAGAATTCTCAGCTTGGTTTGGATACAGTTAAGCATGATGAACGGTGTCCACATGTGTCAGACACCCCGCTGAGCAAATAAAACTGTGGAACCACAAGGTGTAACCCTAAGACTGCTGAACATGCAGGACAAAACCCATGCTTCCAGGGTTTGGGTAGTTCCACATTCTACAAGATTTACACACTTTCTTCTGTTTGGAGACATTATGCATTGCAAGATACAGTATACATTCCTAGATATGTTATACTTTGCATGTTACCTGTACACTATACATTGCACAATAAACACTGTCTAGCAAGCTGCCTGCTGCTTGTCCATCCAAGACCGCCCTTCTGACCCATTAGGGCTTTGGCATCCAGGATTAACATGTACTGAGTGAGAAGAATCTCTGCCCCCAGTGATCTATTTGTACTGCCTATTAAGGTGGGTTCCAAACTCTGAATATCTGAAGGTTTGTTCACAAACCTGTATTCCAGGTAACACCTTCCAGCAGCTGTGGTTGTTAGCCTCAATATATTATTCAGCTTTCTGATGGACATCTGCCTTCATCATGGTGGGAAGACACTTACAGGAGAACTTGTGACATACCAGCCACCTTATACGTTACATGAGGAATTTGACCTAACCCCAAAATGAGGAAATGGAGAAACTGGAATACAGACGACCTTGGCTCTTGGTCTATAAGCTCAGATCGGGCTTGCCCGGTTGGAGATACAATCTGACTGACTGACTTGCTCATCAAGGTGTAATGTATGGTAACGTACTGATAACAGCTGATGAGTTGGGGGCCGAGATTTGGGTTTTGGGGAGTTTGAGTTGCCTGGGGGAAAACTCGCTTTCCCCGATAGTGGAATGGGATTTGGTTTAATTTAGCCAGGGTGGTGAGTGGGGGCATCCCCACTCACCCAAAAAAAGGTACTGCAGCTACTTGGGACGTCCTCCCGACGTGAAAGGCGCTCTATAAATGCAATCTTGTTGTTGTTGCAGTGTCTATAGCCAGCTGTTTAAAGTATAAAGCTTGGTAGCAAATGGCAATGAAGAGAAATATGGAAATGCACTTCCTTTATGGTACTTAGGATCGTAGAAGGTTCCAGTACAATTTGCCTCCGTATTAAATTTATTTCTGTTATTTACTTGTTTTCAAACATACTTATTTAGATACTTATGCCTTTAAGAGTATAACAGTATAATACCATGTGAAATATAATTCACTTGGGATTTTTTTTGTATATTTGTAGCAGTAGAATTCTTTAATGTTTGTAGCTTAATGCTCAATAATACTGTGGTAGCTGGAGAAACAATGAACATTTTGCAGTGATAAACTGTGAAATTACACACTTAAAAAGACGATTTTCCTCTTATTGCAAAGCACTATGTATATTTAAAAAAGACACAGTGAGAGTTTTTAAGTATGGTGAGAGCTGATTCCTCCATCGCCAAAATCTTGTCTAATGCTATTTTCTCAGAATGATTAATGTCCTGTCTACACTGGTTACTTTTTGTTTCATGTACAAATCTCTGTAAAAATGAAAACCTGCCATTTCTCCTTGAGTGAAGTTTAACCCAAGTCAATCACAATGGACTCCTCAGCATTTATTTTAGTCCTGGCTGTCAGTCAGTTAGTCAGTCAGTCAGTTCATCAGTCAGTCAGCTAGTCACTTTCTTGGTTTAATTACGAGGAAGGTAAAAAAATTGCTGAGTAGCTGTATGAATGTCGAATGAACTGGGAGAACTTGACTCGAAATTTTAAAAGCAAATTAACAACCGTTTGATTACAATTAATATCCTCTAGTGTGGCACAAACAGATTCTATATTAATAATGCTTTTATGGAATTAAGAACTGTTTTGTTATTTGGAGTGCCTGTACATTAATCTGGGCTTAGTTCTTCAATATTTAATACTATGAAATCATTTCATTAAAGTAAAATTCTTTCAAATAAGGTTCTGAAAATATCAAAAACAATTGTAATGTTGTCTATTTAAACAGCATGTGATGTTAAAGCACTTATGATATAATTTAAGGTAATTAATTCATAGCTGTATTCAGTCTACATAAACACAGTGTAAAGTGATATTTACAATGTTTCAAAGCCATAGATACTTTCTTACTGCACTGTCAACTCTATGGCTTTGAAGACATTAGTTAGTTTCATTAAGATACTATGTTATTGTTTGACGATGCCTTTAGAGAGTAGCATGGCAATTTTTGTGCTTGAAGTTAATACTGATCCTCTATGTGAAAATTAGCCAGGATATTAAAACTATACCATTTACCTTGCAGTTGTTCATGGTAGACAATGGAGCAGATGACTGGAGAATAGCCATGACTTATGAGCGGATTTTTTTCATCTGCTTGGAGATACTGGTATGTGCTATTCATCCAATACCTGGAAAATATACTTTCACTTGGACAGCACGCCTTGCCTTTTCCTATACTCCATCTACAGCAATAGCAGATGTGGATATAATCTTATCAATACCAATGTTCCTTAGACTCTATCTTATTGCCAGAGTAATGTTGTTGCATAGCAAACTTTTTACGGATGCTTCATCAAGAAGTATTGGAGCACTAAATAAAATAAACTTCAATACCCGTTTCGTAATGAAGACTTTAATGACAATATGCCCAGGAACAGTACTGCTGGTTTTCAGCATCTCATTGTGGATAATTGCAGCATGGACTGTCCGAGCCTGTGAAAGGTAAGCAGTTACTGTACGTCAACTTTTCTAATGTTTAAACATAAGGCATCATTATGGTTTAATTTAAGCCATGGAATAATAATTCAAAAGTCCAAACTGATGACTGTTGGCAGTGCATACACTAACCTCAGAACTTGATGTGTTTGGAGCCTAAGTATTGTGAATCTGTTTAATGATATATGCAAATAATAAGCACTTTGAAACATCCTCCTGATGTCAATTGTCTTGTGAATAATGCCTAGTTAAGAACATAAAGCACGGAACAAGAAAGGGTCAGTTGTCCAATTAAGCCATCTCCTTCCATAGATCATAGAAAATCTGCCCCATTGTGGACTTCAAACACCTTATCTACCTCTTGGGGTAGATCAGTTCTGCAAAGATCCTTCCTGATCTCCAATGCTAATCAAACTACAACTCTGCAGTTTTCAAGCATTCCACATTTCTATGGTTCAATGGACATGTGAGATAGCCAAAAAAAATAGTGACAAAGAATATTTCTCCTCTCTCTACCCCCTTCCTCCCCCTATTTCAAGGAGCACAGAAACCAATTGTGACTCTTCTAGCCTGGTTAATGTATATGCCAGAATAGCTGGAAAGCTTCACATTTATTTTGGGAACATTCAGTAGATATGGTTTCATAGATTTAAATAAATTATGTTTAAACCAAGATGAAGCAGTGCAGTTACACCTCCAATATAACTGCTTCAATTGACCTTATACTACAAATCAGATTACAAGTAAAATGTTACATAAGATACTGCATCTGAATTTGTGTTTTTACTGCAGTACCAGTAGATGTTTGTGAGATTACATGTATCTACGAAAGTAAAGTATATTTTTATTACACTTTGAAGAAGATAATGAATGTTAATCAAGGGACATTCAATGGTAGTTTACAGTTGGGTGTACATTCATTGATTCTGCCTCATTTAAGAATGATTGAAACACAAGACCATTATTTTCCCACTGGTGATGTGTGTTATAATGGGGTTTGCTTGGTTTACTGCCTGGTCACATCTTTTCTTGGACAAAGCATTGATTGATCAGCAATCATACATAATTGCTAAAGCTCCCCAAATTGTGTTCATTCATTGCAAAGCAGCACATTTCACAGCTTTGTACAACATTTATCTGTGATAAACAGAAACTTTCTGGTTATAAGCTAACACGTCAGCTTTTTTTCAATAGAAAATGTTTCAATGCATGCCTTATGTTTTCAGTTTAATTTAGCAAATCATAAGGACTAGCCTTGAACAAATTGGGCAGGACTTTCAAGAAGCAGTAAAGCATACATCCATGTAAGTGATTTTAGATGTTTTATATGACAGTTCTTCTCTTTTAATCAATATTTGAGGACAATAACATGAATTTAAGGGTTGTAGACAATAGGCAACTCCTATTTCTAATTCAGATTCTAGACCATTTGGTTAATTTGAATTTGTTTGTGTTAGTCCCAAGAATTAGAAAAATATTTTTCATTCTCAATTCAATCTTAGAAGATTGATAGACTTCCTTGGGTCACGGAGCACTAAAAATTGTAAGATGCATTAGAGGTTCGAAGTGAGATAGTGATCGTAGGTACATTCAGTGAAAGTCTTACGCTGAGTTAAGGCAATACCTACTGCTGCAGCCAGAGCAACGCTCAAGTGGAAATCCAGTTTTTTTTTCTGGGTTTGGTTTCGCGCTGGGGCAGAACTTGTGATCTCTTTGTGTTACATAAGCAATAACATCATATGCACATATAGATGACATTGCTTCTGCAGTTTCATAAGCCTGAAATTCAACTTAGTCATAACCCTTTTGACTCAGAATTATTGAATATACAGAATTTAAATTAAATTTGAAAATCGTTTTTGTACAATTCTTAAAAGGATCAAAATTCTAAATTAAGATGGAATTGTAGAATTTCCTACAATTTTGCACAAGTTTTAAGCCAAAGTGGTCTTATGAACGCAGACTAGTTGGAATTTTGGGTCCTTTTGTATCCCACTAGTGCATTGGAAAGTGTTCTAAGCCATAACTGATCTGCCCTCTGCTGCACTATGGTATGTAGGAGACTGAGACCTGAATGCTAGATGACTTGGCCATTTTTCCAGCTTTCATTCAGCAACTGCGAGTGGAATCCTATTTCAGAACGATGTAAAATATTAGTTTGGTTTCCATCAGGATGAACAATTTTGTCTGAACAAACTGTGACTCTGATATTGGGTTCTGAATTTAAACCTAATATTAAAATTATTCTAAAAGTTAGTTGCTTGAAGTGGATACATGAGTTTACACTGCTACCTGGAACTATTGGTACAAAAGTTGAATTCTCGTGTTTGTGAATTTTAATTAATCCAGTTATTTTTTAACCTATTCTTATGTTGTTGCCGGTGTTGGGTCATGAGTAAGAGCAACACTTGTTGACTCAACCAATGTTCTTCTCACTCTCTCACTCTTTTTCATCCGGAGGGAAGTGTCTGAGCTTTGTGTCTCCTCCAGATGGATTGCTGAAGATAGTAACTGTCTGGGTGGGTTTTTGCTAAGGAAAACTTGTCTCTTGGCATTGTGCATTAGTATGCAAATGTGCTGTACCATTTGGACATGTCAATTCTTGTTACTTCTGAGGATTGATGCATGTTAAAGTCTTGTGGCTATGGATGATACGTTGATCAAAGTGACATGTTGTAGGCAGATATATCATAACTAAGGAAGATAAGATCAGAAATTGGAAGAGAGGCATGTTTAAATTAGGAAGCCTAGCAAAAGGAGAAAGTCAATCCCATCGCTGTTATTTTATTTTTGAAGCTAATGGATTTATTGATGTGTGATTATGTGGTAGTTTGATGCTAGGCCTGAAAATGGAAACTCACCATCTTCTCTTTCAATATTTAATGGTTCTCAGTGAATAAAGTAAAATCTTCAATTCACTCCTTGTTTATAACAGATCTTTATTTGGGATGAAATGATTCCTATGAAAATGTAGACAAAAGTGGTTTAGGCAAAGTAGGTGGGATCCTTCGGTTCTGTTTTTAAAAGTCCAGAGAAACTTGGCTATTCCCATGTTTGCCTCAAATTCACCTCACTGTTTGATCCTGGACTTTACAAATGACAGAAGCCTTCTACTGGAGCTGCCTAGGAACTCAAATCCATAAAGGAGAACTGTTTGCACAGAGATCCTATGTGCCACAAGCTTGACCTGCATTGGGACCTTGCTGTCCTTGAAGAGAGATGAGCATGACCAGAGTGACCTTTGCCCCTTCTCTGCACAATCCTTCAGGACAGTGTGCAAGCAAGTGTCCGTATATGGAATGGAAATCCATATGTAATTCACAATGTGAAATGCTCAGTCTGGTTTGGATACTGTTAAGCATGGTGATGGATTTCCACAAGCGTCAAATACCCGGCTGACCAAAAAAGACAGAACAAATTAATTTTTACAGCTGATAGTTTGGCATCACTGCTCCTGAAATTTCTGATGATTTTATCCTCCGGAACACTGTCTTAATATTTCAGATAGTGCGGAAGTTTGGAAAACAGTCTTAAAATCTGTCATAATTTTGAGTCCAATTTTCTGCACAGAAAAAAAAAGAAAAAATGCCTTACAAACTAAAACTGAATTCAATAATTGTACATAATTCTGCATAATCTTAAATACAGTATTTACAGATTTGATTTTTTTCAAAAATGGGTTCATTAACAATATTTGCGCTTAATGAGTTTTATAATTTAGTGCAAGTAATAATATACTGTAAAGCAAATTGACTGTATATTTTATGGACAAAACACAGCAGCCAATTGCAACAGCAGTGTCCCACAAACAGCTGTGGATTGAGTGACCAAATTATTATTATTTCAATATTTGTTTTAAGGGTTTATTACCCTGGTATGTATAGAAAAGAGCTGGTATGGAGGATATCAGGTGACAGCAATAGCCTATCAAAAATCGCACAGAAACAATTTTCTCTTGGCCTCGGCACCAGAATGCTGCCAGCGCCTATGGAGCTGTACCCCAGCAAGTCACAACAGGAGGAAGGGAAGAAAAGTAACAAAAACACTCAACCAAACAATATAGTACATGGATTTATAGCTTTGTGTCATCCAGAGTGTATGAATCAGAGATTTTCAACGACAGTTACAACCACAGAAATGTTGTATTCCGTTTATAGACATCTTATTCTCAAAAGAGCCTGTATAACCAGAATAAATGTACAAAAGTACCTGGTTGAGTGCAATAGAATCGTTCCCATCAATTTTAAAATGACAATTCATGTTTGTTGGGTAAATTACAGTAAGAATTTGGAATGTGAAAGAAAGGATATTACCTTATTACCTCATCAATCTCAACAGGTTTGGACTATTAGACAATGGGCTTCAGGGTAAGATTATACAAAACTCAGTCTACATTTATATGCTTAATAATCTGTGCTACTGAACCTAATAGACAACAACAGCAACTTGCATTTATATAGCAGCCTCTACGCCGAGCGGCGTCCCAGAGCACTTAACAATGGTGGAGCCCGATGAAGAGCCAGGGGGAGGAAAAGGTGACCATAGGCATGGTCGAAAGGCAAGGTCTTCAAGCGCGACCTGAAAATGGGGAAAGAGGGGGCAAGGCATAAGGATTGATGGAGGGAGTTCCATAGCTTCTGGGTGTAGTGGCTCAAGGCATGGCCGCCGATGGTGGAACGGAGGATTCGCGAGACAAGTAGGAGGCCGGAGCCAGTAGAGTGGAGGCAGTGGGTAGTGCTATGAGGTGAGAGGAGGTTGAAGAGATAGAGGGGTGCCAAGGTGTGTGTGGAGGAATTTAAACACTAGAATGAGGAACTTGAAGTCGATCCATTCTGTGACTGGGAATTTGGCTTTTGGCAAGGACTGGGGTAATCTGAGTGCAGAGTTTAGTGCAGGTGAGAATGTGGTCGGCAGAGTTTGGATGAATTGAAATTTGTGAATAGTGGAGGAGCGGAGACGGGCGAGGAGGGTGTGAGAGTAGTCCAGCCGAGAGGTGACGAAGGCATGGACAAGGATTTCATCAGCTGGTGGAATGAGATATTGTCGGAGACGGGCAATGTGGTGGAGGTGGAGGAAAGTGGTCCCGGCCAGGGACTGGATGTGGAGGAGGAAGGATAACTGGGGATTAAACCTGACACCTAAGCTCTGCATGGGTTCAGAGAGTTTTAAGGACAGATCGCGTAGGTTGAGAAGGTCAGAATCTCAGGACAGAAGACATTGATGGGAGCCAAAGGGTATGGCTTCTGTCTTGTTGATATTTAACTGCAAGAAATTGCAGACATGTAGGAGCCTGAGTTTGTATCAGATTTAGATTGTGGGTGGCCATGGATTATAGCTAGTTTTCTAATTTTGCCTTTTGGGCAGTGACGCACAAGCACACTCTGCGTTTTTTAGGTGCAGAAATAAAAACACTCTCCAGCAGGACTTTCAGATAACTGATTATCTGAGTGATTGAGAAAAGCTAAACCAAGTATTTGCTGCCATAAACAAATACTACTCAAACCCATGTCAGTAACTCACAGTCTAGGGACTGGAGATTGCTACTTTGGCAGAAGTGCCTTTCTTCAGATGAGAAATTAAACCGAGGTTGTGTCTGCCTGTTCAAGCGGATATTACAGATTTCATGACACCATTCAACAGTTTCTCCCAGTGTAATAGCCAGATAAAATTGGTTATTTCATGGCTCTATGTGGGACTTTGCTATGAGCAAATTGACTATCAGGTTCATCTACAAAATTCACAGTCACTGCACTTTACTGTGATTCTTCCACATCTCCCTTGATGTGAAAAGCACAATATCAAATATCACGATTATTATTAATAATAACTACATTCAGGTTTATTGTCCAGAACAAAATGTCGGTCAGAATAGATTATATATAGCATCTGATGCATTTACTATATGATGAAAGACAGGTTAAACCTAGAGGGGAAAGTCTCCTTGCTGAGGTTTATATTCTCTCGCTCATAACTCTTGCTGTTGAATAGCCCTCGGATGTCTCAATCTAGTAGCTTTTCAACAAATTACAGAGGAGTATTGATAATCTTTATCTACAAAAAAAAATTTCCCTTAACCTTTCGATAGTTAGAAAGTCTTTAGAAATTCCACCCTTTTTGAATTCGCCATTTAAGCTTGCCCTCCTCATTGTGACTCTGAAAAACTGATCATCTAATTAACTGAATTAACTTGTTTTACAGTGGAAAACAACACCACCACCAGCATGGGGGAAATTAGGTCAAAGGTGTGCAAGAAAGGGAAAGAGGGAAGGAGCATGAGGAGAGGGGGATGGAGGAAAAATTGGGGCCAGGCAGATTTTCTAGTAAACGAAGTCTGGTCCCCAGCCTGATGTCCTGGTATCTGCATGTCAAGTGGGAGTCACTGTGTATTGATCAACAGTGGGAATCCCAGCTGGTTTTCTCAGCCTCACCCAGAAACACGTAGGCACTTAGCACAGACTGTAAATGGAACCTGAAACCTTTCTGGTAGAGATAGGAGAAAGTCACTGAGCCTTTGAAAGCTCTTCCTCTAATCTCTTCTGATAATGGATGAAGCATCCATTTTCTTCTCATGTGATTGTAATCTTGTTCGCTCTCTTCCATTGCCTTTGAGCTGTTCTCACTACACACTGTAGTTAGCTCTCTTCTAATCTGTCACTTGATATTGTTGACGATGAAAACACAAGAAGTAGTACCATGTAAGTGCCTAAAATTCAGTCTCGGTTGTGATTTCATTGTGGTTCCAAACTATTTAATTATTGGATACAATGGGGGTCCAAGAATCAATGTTAATATCAGGAGTCACAGTGATTTCTGCTGTTACCAGTGATCCATGGGCAACCTCAGTCTGTCGTTTTTTTTGTAAGTAGAAGCTACTATTTATGAGACAGATTTTCTATTTGTGACTCATGTTATCAATACTGTACTATATTTCACCCCCCACATCTACAATCTGCTCCACCATTGTCAAATAATCCACGATACTTTAGCACCACATGAATTTCTAAATAGCACTTGTCATATCCCATTTAAACTCAAGTACAACGTACTGTGCAAAATTCAGCAATTACATATCAAAGCAGAGTTTTCCAGGATAGTTATGTTCTGTAATTTGCATGTTTACAGTGAAATATATTTAGATTTCTTGAAAGAGCATTGACACAATGACCTTGTTTTTAATCACAAAATCTTTTGTCATATGTCATTTACTGATTTCTTTATTATTTTCATGCTATTCATGAAAATAAATGTAAAATCCTCAAAAGATTGCACGGAATAAAATGCCTATATTTTGTAGAATTAGGTGTAAACAGAGCTGTCAATACTGAGGAAATGGTGGGATTGACACTGATCATTAGCAGGATTGACAGCCAGATTCTTACACAGACAGTTTGCAACTAGACTGGTCACTGGCGAATATATTTTAATGCAGAGAAAATATGGTACCTCATATTGATGGTAAAAATAGGAGACACATGTATTCCGTGGATGGTTAGAACTTGAAAAGGAGGAAATTGAAAGACACCTCAAGGGGCTAGTTGATTGTTTAACTATCTAAGTTGCTCACCATGTTCGAACAGTGTGATACTATAATAATAATTATAATCCCTGCATTTGATATTGTGCCTCATCATGTTGTTGAGATGTCTCAAGGCGCGTCACAGAATAACAAAGCTGTAATAAACAAAGCAAACAGGATGTTCTTGCCATATAACTAGCAGACCCATTAGAAAGTATAAAGCTATATTTATTTTCAAGAGTGACAGATTTTTAAAATAACACATTTTTAAAAGACATTTTTTAAATAACAGTCAGTGACACTCCAAGTCTGTAAACATTAATTTAGACCAAAAATATTGGAGCCCCATTATAATACAGTGTTTGGGATTCATAAAATACTAATCAAGATGCGATAACTGGTTTCTCATATTGCCGGCTGGTTCCTGTGTAAAGAGTAAAAACGTCCGGTTTCCAGGTCACCGAGTCACCACTAAGGTCACTTTCTGTTTGCTGCACACGACATTGGCAGTGACCAAACAAACTGGAAGTTGGCCATTTCAGCCGGAAAGCCAGTTGGAGCCAAGAAGCTGCTGGGCCAGCTGCAGACTTGCTCAGTGAATAAGATGCACAGTGCAACTGCATTACAGCCAAACTTGCTTTTTAAAGAAGCACATTGTAATGGAGCTGCAGAGAGAAAGATTTTATGATGAACTATAATAACCTTTGGAGTGTTCTTATTCTTTTTAAATTTTTTTGAAAGGTGGGTAAGTGAACCTATTAAAACATGCAAATGACTAGCCTTTCATACAAACGGTCCCTTGTGCATAACACAAGGCTTATTAATTACACATGAGAAAGTCTGCTTATTCAGTCATTTGTGCATTATTTGTTAATCCACAATACAGTTTAGATTCAAGAGCTCCTTTATTTCAATCACTCTCTTCAGTACTCTGCCCAGTCACTTTCTCAAAATCCTTTTATGCTTCCTGCTTGCTTCTCATTGTCAATGTCTAATTGCCAATTTAGCCTTAAAGCAATATGCAACATCTTCCTTTTAGTTTCTTCTCTTTTTTTCCCAAACTTGTTCTATCATGGGATTTTTTATTTCTCTTCTGCATCTGTTTTTTCTTACTTTTCTGCCACTCCTTGATCTTCCTTCTGCCTTTCCTTTTTCTTTGTTTGATCTCCCATGATGTTCGTCTATATTATATATATATCTTTCCCTTTTCATCTTTTACCCAATATGATCTAGGGTTCTTATTTGCCCTAACATTTTTCCTTTTATCAATCCTTCTGTTTTTAAGCTTTTCCTCCAAAACCATACGGCTTCTCCTTTTTTGATTTTTTTTTCTTCTGTGGTTCTTGCGCTTGTTTCTTCCAATTTCTTTTTCTCTGTACCTGTGGTCTCAATTTTGTTTCCTCCCATATTAACCCATCTTCTGGACATCAACATCTGTACCAGTGACTGTTCCTGGTCATCTATCAGTGTATTGTTGTAGACTAGTAATGCCAAATGTTTATCTTCCTTTGATTACTCAGCTTTCTACCACATTCTGTTTATCATCTGTATTGTTCTTTCCACCATCCCATTGCTTCGTGGATATCCTGGTGACAATGTTTTGTGGTCTATGTCCCATTCTTTTGTGAATTTTTTATATTCAGCAGTCGCAAATTGTGGCCCATCATCACTTATTAATTCCCTTGGTATTCCATACTTGGCTAATATTTCTTTAGTCTTGTCTTTTACTGATTGTGATTCTGTATAATTAAGTTCTGCATATTCAATATATCTTGAGGTATAGTCTACTATTAATAAATAATCTTTCCCATTATTAGAGAACAAATCTCTTCCTATTTTTGTCCATGCTGTGTTTGGTCTCTGATGCCCCATTAAAGGTTCATGCCCTTTTCTGTTTTGATGTCTCGCACATGTCACACACTTTCCTATGTAGTCCTCAATTTGTTTACTTATGCCCAGTGACAATACTATTTCTCTTGCTCTTATCTTCACTTGTCCTATTCCCCAATACCCTTCATGTAAGTTTCTCAACATTTTTTTAACTCTCTTGAAATTATTGCCCTATGCCCTCTATATATTCCTTTTTTTTGATATATATCATTTCTATACTCCCAATAGGGTCATACCTCCTCAGGAGCATATTTTCTATAAGTCTTGTTGCTTTTGTGATTTTCCATACCTGGTACTCTTTAGGTTTACATTATTTCCATACCTGGTACCCTTTCTAGTTATTTATCCTTCTTGTTCTCATTTTACCATATGGCCCTACTTAATGAATCTGCCATGTATAAGCTATTTCCTGGCTTATATTTAAATTATACCTTTGTAGCTGAATTCTCATTCTCTGTAACCTAGGTGGTGTTTTGTTTAGTCCCTTCCAGAAAAATTTCCTCTAATGGTTTGTGATCATTTTCTATTATTACTTTCTTTCCAAAATCATATTGGTTAAATCTTTTGCATCCAAATTCAACTCCGAAACACTCATCTATCTGTGCCTATTCGTTTTCTGTCTGTGATCGAGCTCTCGATGCAAATGCTGTAGTCTTTTCTTCTTGAGTTAATATCGCTCTGTGTCTACAAATATTTTAACTGGCGCATGTACATTATAACATTTTAATACTGGAGCTTTTATTATAGCCTCTTTTATTTGTTGAAATGCTTTTTTCTGTTCCTTTCCCACATAAACTCTCTATTTTCTTTTATAAGCTCCTTTAATGGCTCCATTATTTCAGTTACTTTTGGAATAAATCTTGCCACCCAATTCACCATTCTCTTTTTACTGACTTTTATTGCCTTTTCACTCCTTTTTTAATCTATCGGTGTGGACATTTTTGTTATTGCTATTACCTGTTCCTGGTCAATTTTTAACCCTTCTTGGGTAAATAGCTCCTGTCGCTCAGTGGTAAGAGCACTCGCCTTGCAAGCAAGACACCTGGGTTCAATTTCAGGCAGGGCAAAACCTTGGGCAAGTTTCCTTACTCCACCGCCTAATAATAATCCCTTCAAAACAAAACAGTAATAACTTGGTCATTTTAAATCCACGACTGTTTACGGGACACTGCTGCCGCGTTTCGCCCACAAATATATGATCAATTTACTTTACAGCATATTTGTGAAGCGCTTTAAGACATCTAGATGTGAAAAGCGCTATATCAAATGCAAGAATTATTATTATTATTAATTATATGTCCTAAGTATTTTACTCTTATCCTATATTTTTCTTTGTTTAGCTTCATATTTTCTTCCAAACATTTTTTAAATATCTTCTCCAACCTTTCATCGTGTTCTTTCTGTGTTTTATATAGTTTTTTTGTGTGTTTTTCTCCTTAGCCTCTTTCAAGTCCCGCCTCAAGACCCTCCTCTTCGACCATGCCATAGTCCACCCCCCTTCCCCTCCTTTCTCCCGCCCTGATCTCATCTTGGGTCTGAAATGCTGTACGCTGTACAGCACCTTGGGACGTCCTCCTGACGTGAAACACGCTATACAAATGTAATCTTGTTGTTGTTATTTACCATACATCAAAATGTTGTCAATATAATTGATCACCACTGGTATTTCTTCCAATATTTGTGATTTTTTCTTAAACACCTCTTGTGCTTACTTGATGCCAAAGGGCATTCTTTGGAAGCAATAGCTCCCTTATGGTGTCATAAACGTTATCAAATACATACTATCCTTTGACAATTCCTTCGCCAGTGTCAAATCGTGGCTCCCGGCATTGGTTGTCCCAGAGCAGCCACCTCAACTGTCCCATCCTTCACTCTCTCCACACCAACTGCATCCGAAAGGCAAACACTCCTTCCTTCTACCTCATCCAGACCTTCCCCAACTCCTCAAACTGACCAGCAAACCTATCTCCATTTTCCTGCAAAATGTCCACTCCATCTCCAATAAAGCCTTTACCATCCTGGGTAAGCACATTGATATTCTTGGGCTTACAGAAACCTGGCTGTCCCCCGATAAATCCAAGTCCCTCCTTGAAGTCTCCCCTCCTGGCTACACTTTTCACCACAACCCCTGCCCCAACCAATGTGGCCCTCATTTCACAAGCTTCCCTTGGTCTATCCCCCTATTCTTCTGGCTGTTTCTGCTCCTTTGAGAAACTCACTCTCTACCATCCCTCCACTCTCTCCCTTAACATCCTCCTAATTTACCATCGCCCCAAACCTCCTGGCTCCTTCCTCACTGATATCTCCTCTCTCCTCTCATCCTTGCCCCTATGCACTGAACACCTGCTCATAATGGGTGATTTCAACCTCCACCTAAACTCCCCCTGCACCACCTCCTCGGATTTCACTGCCCTCCTCTCCTTCTCCCTAAACCTCACCCTCCACATCAATTCGCTGATCCCACAACCGTGGTCACCTCTTGACCTTGTCATCACACAAGGGCTTGACATTTCCAACCTGTCTATCATGGACAAGGCCATCTCAGACCACTTCCTCATCTCCCTCTCCTCCCACATGCCCCTCTGCTTTTCCAAGCTCTCTACCATTTTTTTCCATCCCTGGAATAAAGCTTCACCCTGAGTCCCTCACAAATGCCCTCTCCTCCTCAGACCTCCTCTCCCTCTGGCGCTCCACCCACAGCGACCCTGATGCAGCCATCAAGCTGCTGAATAACCGTCTCTCCATAACCTTCAATTCCCTGGCTCCCCTGAAATCCAGGGCTGTTTCCAAACCGACCCATTTCCCTGGTACAGTCATCTCTGCTCACTCAAAGCACAAACCCGGATTCTCGAGCGCAGATGGCAGAAATCTGGCCTCACGATTCACCATCAGCTGTGGCTCGAGCATCTCCTCACCTACTGCCTCTCCCTTTCACAGGCCAAAACTGACTTTTACTTCAAAATCGTCCTGGAGGCAAACAATTATCCAAAGATGTTGTTTTCCACCGTTCATCACCTCCTCCATCATTCCCTCAAGCCCCCTCTATCCTCACGTCAAATGCCAAGTGTGAAGAGGTCCTAGATTTCTTCGTCTCAAAGATTGAAAATATCCGCTTGTCTGCATCATCCTCCCCACGCGCCCCATGTCCCCTTCCACCCCACCCAGAACATCCACACCGCCTTCTCCCTCTGCCACGGCTCCTGCCACTATCCACTCCTTACACTCCTTTGCCCCCATTTCTTCCTCCTCCCTCTCGACCACAAACCCCGGATGAAGTTCACCACCTGCTGCCTCAACCCCCTCCCCACCAGCTGCTGGCCACTCAACTCCCCCTCCCCTCCTCCTGCTGGCCGACACGGTCAACTTGTCTCTCTTCAGGCTCTGTTCCACCCACCCTCGATCCCTCTAATCTCTTGCACTATTATTCCATCTCTAATCTATCCTTCCTTGCCAAAATCTTGGACCGTATTGTTGCAGGTCAACTTTGGTCACACCTCTCTCCACTCCCTCATCGAGCCCCTGCAGTTTATTTTTTGTCCTGTCCACAGCACAGAGACAGCGCTTGTCAAAGTCACAAACGACATCCTCTCTATCTGTGACCAGGGTTCCCTCATCCTCCTGGATCTCGCTACACAGTCGATCACGCCAACCTCCTTCACCGCCTCTCCTCCCTCATTCTCCTTAGTGGGACAACACTTGCATGCCGCGTTTGTCATTCTCCCCAGCTCTGCTATTCAAAAGATTCAGCTCATTCAGAACTCTGCCGCCTGCATACTGTTCTGAACCAAACTCCGTACCCACATCTCACCAGTTCTGGCCAGGCTCCACTGGCTCCCCATCACTGAATGGAGCGACTTCAAGATCCCCACACTCGTGTTCAAATCACTTCACTCTCTGGCACCTCCCTAATAATAATAATCCTTGCATTTGATATAGAGCTTTTCACGTCTTCTAGACGTCTCAAAGCGCTTCACAGAATATACTGTAAAGTGAATTGGCAGCCAATTATGCACAGCAGTGTCCCAAATACAGTCGTGGATTGAAATTATCAATTTATTATTGTCTTCTTTTTTCTTGAGGGATTATTCTCCACCTTGCCCCTCCCCATTTTCAAGTCCCGGCTGAAAACCTTCCTCTTCAACCTATCTCTACGGCCATCTCCCTCCCCCCTCCAGCTCGTAGTCAGGCTCCGCCACTGTTAAGTGTTCTGAGACGCTAGCCTGAGTGGAGGGAGCTATATAAGTGCAAGTTATTGTTGTTATCAATACCCTGAGGAGCAATCTAATATTGAGAAGTAACTAACTACATGTAGTAAAGCATGCACATCTTCTAAAATGGGAATCGCATAATGCCCCCTTTTTACAGCCCTGTTTAAGTGTTGTGGATCTAAACATATCCTTAATAATTTGTCTGGTTTCTCTATGGTTACCATTGCACTCACCACTCAGTGGGTTTGTCTACTTTTTTTATAATTTGCTCCCCTTCCACTTGGTCTAATTTTTCTTTCAGTCTTTTTTTCATTGCCTCTGGTACTCTCCTTAATCTAATACAAAATTACATTTTTAAAGGGCCTTTCATGTCAGGAGGATGTTCCAAGTGGCTGAACAGTCAGGAGTTGGGATCAGGGAGGGTGTAGGATGGGGGTAGGGGTGTGGCCGAAGGCATGATCGAAGAGGAGGATCTTGAGGTGTGCCTTGAAGGAGGCAAGGGAGGGAACGAGACAAAGGGAATGTGGAATGGAGTTCCAGATGGCGAGATCAGAGAGGCTGAAGGCCCGACTGCTGATAGTGGGGTGGATTGGGCGGGGGATATGGAGCAGGCCGGAGCCTGCTGAGCGGAGAGAGCAGACAGGTTGATAAGGGGTTAGCAGGTCAGAGAGGTAGGAAGGGAAAAGGTCATTGTGGGCCTTGAAGGTGAGCACGAGAATTTTGAATTCGATCCAGAGAGATGGGGAGCCAGTGGAGCCGGGTGAGTGTGATGGGATCACAGAGCCTGGTGCGAGAGAGGACATGAGCTGCAGAGTTCTGGATGATCTACAGCTTGTGGAGGGAAGAATTGGGAAAGCAGACAAGGAGGGTGTTGGCATAGTTGAGCCTGGTTGTAATGAAGGCATGTATGATGGTTTCAGCGGCCTGAGGGATGAGGCAGTAGCGAAATTGGCCAATGTTGTGGAGGTGGGGGATGAAGAGCGGGTCATGGCATGCATGTGGGGGAGAAAGGACAATTGAGGGCTGAACAAGACGCCTAGGTTCCTGATGGCTTGGTGAGGTGGAGTGTGCATCCTTGGATTCTGATGCTGCCAGTACCTGAGATACAGAGGCACTGGCACAAGCCAATCGGGAGAGCATTGGTCTTGCTGATGTTCAACTGTAGAAAGTTGGCTCTCATCCAGGACTTGATGTCTGACAGACAGCCTGTCAGGACAGCAGTGGTCCTGGAATTGAGGGTGGAGGTGAAGAGACAGAATTGGGTGTCATCCACGTACATGTGGAAGTTGACCCCATGTCTGCAGATGATGTCACCAAGAGGGAGCATGAAGAAGCTGAAAAGGAGAGGACTGAGGACAGAACCTTGAGGAATACCGCACAAGACCGTGTGAGGGCTGGAGGCGAAGCCATTTGTGGAGATAAGGTGGAGCCGGTGTGAGAGATAGGATATGAACCATTCGAGCACAGAACCTTGAAGGTTGAGAGGAGAGCTGGAGGAGGAGGATAGAGTGGTCCACAGTGTCAAAGGCAGCAGAGAGGACGAGGAGACAGAGGGAGCCCTCATCATAGATGGACAGAATGTCATTTGTCACCTTGACCAGGGTTGTTTCCGTGCTGTGGGCAGCACGGATTCCCGATTGAAGGGGTTCGTAAAGGGGGTGGTAGGAGAGGAAGGAGTGAAGCTGGGAAGCAACAACTCTTTCAAGGACCTTGGAAAACAAAGGGTGGTTGAAGACGGGGCGGTAGTTAGTGAGCAGGGATGGGTCCAGGGAAGGTTTTTTTTTCGGATAGGGATGATGACGGCTGTTTTTAGGGCAATGGAGGTGGGGGGTAAGGAGAGGGGTAGGGATGGGATCGAGGGAGCAGGTGGTGGGCTTCATGCAGGTTATAGTGGTGGTGAGAGAGGAGGGGGAGACAGGCTGAATTACTGGTGCTACTGTCTCTTCTAACCTCATTGTGTAATTTCCTGTCATTAATCCTCTCTTTCTGAACACCTGTTTATATTTTCCTACTATTTTTTCATATTATTGGTTCACTTTCTTCTATTTCAATGTTCCCAATTCGTTTTAACATTCCCATTTTTATTATATCTTCCAATCTTAATTCAGTATTAGCTTTTATGTTTACAATGTAGAATTTTATTCTATATTGTCTCCCTTTGTAGATCACTTCTATCTCTACTCTACCGTGTTTCAATTTCTCCTTTATTATATACCAATAGTTTACCTTTCCCCTTTTCTATTTTTTCCTTATTTGATTCTCCCAATTTTTGTATATTCTTCCCATGCCATTACTCTACACTCCATATCTTCATCTGTCTCATCAGTTTTGGCCAATCCCCTACTCCCACCCTCTCTGATCTAATTTGCACTGAATGACTTTCCTTACTTTTTTTACACCATAGATATACAATCCACTAATTTTCTTATTATTATTTTGTGTGTACTCTCTTTATGAGTTCCACTGCTTCAATTATATACTTTTCTTGTTCACTTTCTCTGGATTCTATATCCAAGCTGTCTCTCCTTTCATATTTCCGTGATTTAATTTGCCCGATTCTGGTTCTCCTCAGGTGATTTGGCCTCTTGTATTCTCTTCTTTCTGTTTGACTTTTCTCCTGTGCTTTATATCTCTTCACAAATTCTTCTTGTGTATTCCTGGATAATCTTGCATAATACCCATATCTTTTGCATTTATAGCATTCTTTTCCTTCTGTGGGACATCTCATAGGATCTTCTAATCTGCATTTGACACATTTGTTCATTCTATTTGGCCTCCCTCTTGGCCTGTGTATTCTCTGCACTCCATACTCTTCATCTGTATCATTCTAAATTCCTATTGCCTAGTTCATCTGTTTCCATTTCTGTGTCTCTCTCCATGTCTTATTTTTTTTTGTCACTACTTCAATCCTTATTATCTCCTTTGAGGATTGTAATGTTAGGTCACATTTTTCAAAAGCTTTCCTCGTAATCTACTATCTTTTATGCTAACTACAATCTGGTCCCGTATCATTTCCTCTCTTAATGTTCTGTAATTGCAACTTTTACTTCGGGATCTTAGTACCACACAGTACTGATTGAATGATTCTATGGTCCCTGCTTTCTTGTTCCAAACTGAACTCAGTCAATTATTACATTATTTTTCCCACAGCATCTTCCATCATAATAGTCATCATCTCCTCCACTGGCATGTCCAGCTCTCTCTAGAGTTGCAAAATATTCCCCTGCTTTCTCGCCTGACACATTCAAAGATTGCAGACTGCTGTCTCTGCATCAGTTTCATTAAATTTGATGCTATTCTGATCATTTTAAGGTCTCTTTCAAACCGTTGCCAATTGTGCCGTAAACTTCCAACCAACTTCAGTGGTCTTGGTACCTGCATATGCCTTGATGCGGCACTCAATTCTGCTTCTCTCTTCATTTTACTTTTCAATCCGTATCCAATCTCATAGTCCGTTTCACTCCAGTTTCCATTTTTACTTCTGACACCATGTATTACAACAACAACAAGATTACCTTTGTATAGCACCTTTCACATCAGGAGAACATCCCAAGGCACTGGATTATTATTATTATTTGCCAGTGCAGAATACAGTTTAACTTCAATAACTCCTTTATTTCAGCCATACATGTCAACACCCTGCCCAGTCCCTTTTATGCTTCCTGCTTGGTGAATATTATTGGTGAATATCCAATTGCCGATTTAGCCTTAAAGCAATATGCAACAATTTGGCTCGGACGTCTGTTGTAGGAATATAGAACTTAAGATTTGCAGATGAATGCTGATGGATATACAATAGAAGGTTGCACCAGTTTTATCTTCTAATTTGTCTTTTGACCTTCTGAGCCTGGTGTCATTTAAGATCCTCTTGGCAATCATCTCGATTAAAAATAAATATTGGTAATCAGTTGTCTGTTGGTAATATTTTTTGTTTCTTTACAGACTAACCATTTTTAATTTCTTTTATTTGTGGCAATTATTCTTCATTTACAACAAATGCTCGGACATTCACACATTGTTCTCGTAATGTACAGCATAGATAGTGCAGCTGTGTATTACATAGCAATAGGGATCAGCTTTAGTGGCTTCAAGACAACCTCGATAACCAAATGACTAATTTCAGTGGCATTTGATATAGCGCTTTTCACGTCGGGAGGACGTCTCAAAGCGCTTCACAGAACACACTGTAAAGTGAATTGACTGTATATTTGTGGGTGACCGCGGCAGCCAATTGCGCACAGCAATGTCCCACAAACAGTCGTGGATTGAAAATGACCAATTTATTATTGTTTTTGGTTTTGGAGGGATTATTATTAGGCTCTGTGTGGAGTAAGGAAACTTGCCCAAGGTTTTGCCCTGCCTGGAATTGAATTCAGGTCTATCGCTCGCAAAGCGAGTGCTCTAACCACTGAGCTACAGGACTCCACAAACTGTAATCAGGTGATGATCTCTATCTTGTATATTGATTTTTGTGGTAAGCATAGGGGCATGATTTACACAGACTTTGGAGAACTTGAAGTCCTTAAATCTATTGTTGTTAGTTCTGTACTTATTCCTATGATCTGCTTGAGCCTGTCATACAACATATATATTGCTCTATTTATAACCCCGTCCACCTCTGTTTGTAGGAATTGAATTCACCACCAGAGTTCACTTGAGCTATCTTTTCATCCCGGAGTCCTGTAGCTCAGTGGTTAGAGCACTCGCTTTGCAAGCGAGAGACCTGAGTTCAATTCCAGGCAGGGCGAAACCTTGGGCAAGTTTCCTTATTCCACACGTCTAATAATAATCCCTCCAAAAAACAAAACAATAATAAATTGGTCATTTTCAATCTACGACTGTTTGTGGGACACTGCTGTGCGCAATTGGCTGCCGCGTTTTCGCCCACAAATATACAGTCGATTCACTTTACAGTGTGTTCTGTGAAGCGCTTTGGGATGTCCTCCCGACGTGAAAAGCTCTAGACCAAATCCAAGGATTATTATTATTATTATCCCATGTTCCTACAATTCATTCTGTTTCTAAACATGAATTTCTTGTTATCTTTGCCTTGTCTCATTAATAATAATAATCATCATCACAACCCTTACATTTGATACAGCACTTTTCATGTCAGGAGGATGTCTCAAAGCGCTTCACAGAATATACTGTAAAATGAATTGACTTTATATTGTTTGTCTACTGAGAGTAACTTCCTGAGGTTTAAATTACCAGTGCTCAGCATTAACCACATATGCCAGGAATGATTAAGAGAGGATGTCTTCAAATTTTTAAAGATTTTGAGATTTTTCACATAGTGAAAGATTATAATATTATTCTCACTTGTTAGTGTATCAGTATCAAGGAGACATAAGCTTCGGATTTTTAAGAGAAGAGATAAGGATGGAATGAAAATACTGAGAGTTATTAGAACATTAATGAAGGAGAAAGGAATAGAATGATATGGGCGATGGCTTAGAAGATGAGGCTCACGTGAAGTATAAACACTGGCATGGACAAGTCCGGTCAAATGACTTTCTGTGCTTTGCAGTCTATGGATATAAGAGGGAATATTTCTCCACAAGTATCTACTGAAATTGAGACTATAACACCCATGAAGCGAAAGATCATTGGATAAGTATTTAGAGTGGAACAATATAAAAGGGTATAGTGAAAGAACAGAGAATTGAGATTAGACTAATTGTCTTCATTGGAGGAACAGGTAAATGACAGCATAGGCTCAAGGGATCATTGTTGATTTTTCTAATTTTTATTATACTATGAAATATGATACCACTTCAGAATAATTCAGTTTGTCAGACATGTTTTAAATGATAAGCTGTGTGGTTTTAGCTGGTTAAACTGCAACAGACACACTGGGATCCCCAAGCCTTGATCTTGCCAACCTGTGCCAAATACTCTCCGGAATAAGGTAACCAGGGTTCATCCCTCCAGGGAGGGAGTGTGTATTCCATTCTAGACACAGGAATTTCCATGTGTAGGTGGCATGCATATGTGGAATTCTCAAGTTTACTTTTGATACTCTTTAAGCATGGTGATAGATTTCCCACATTTATCAGACACCTGGCTGAACCCCTAAAAACTTCAGAATAACCCTTAATTTATTCCTTTGCAGAATACCAAACCTTGCAGAATTCAGATCTTAATTTAATACAAGCATTACTAATTAGTCATTCGGTGTTGACATTGTAAAAGTTAGAAATGGTCCGTTTAATACACAAACGTTCTTGAGCAGAATTTGGATGTATTTGTTAAAGGGATTTGGACTGTTCACGACCTGTTAATAATGTATAATTGGAGGCTTCCTTTCTGAAAAAATTAGTGCCAGTGGGTAAATTGAGCTATCCAATAGATCCATGCAAATTGAACAGCTTTACTATTTGGAAATGAACCAAGTGGCATTTATTCGTTGTTCTAATTGATTTTCTGTTGGTGAATGAAAACGTCTAACCTAATTCCACTGAGCAGTAAGACACATTTCAGCAAATATAATCTTTGCATTAGTAACATAGTGACTATTTCAGGCAGATCCATTTTAGTCTACCCCAATTCCCCACAGTTTTCTTCCATAATTCCAGGCAGGGCGAAACCTTGGGCAAGTTTCCTTACTCCACACGCCTAATAATAATCCCTCCAAAACCTAAAACAATAATAAATTGGTCATTTTCAATCTACGACTGTTTGTGGGACATTGCTGTGCTCAATTGGCTGCCGCGTTTGCCCACAAATATACAGTCAATTCACTTTACAGTGTGTTCTGTGAAGCGCTTTGGGACGTCCTCCCGATGTGAAAAGCGCTATATCAAATGCAAGGATTATTATTATAATTCTGTCTCTAAATCCAATAACCCTGAAACCTTTCAGTTAACAGGAGCTTTCTAAATCCTTTTTGAAACTCTTTGCAGTGAAGTTTTGTGGTCCACCACCTGTCCTGAGAGTTTGTTTCACATGACTATGATTTTTCTAATAAAAATATTCTTCTACATTTGTATTCCCATCAGTTGTGTTTATTTTGAAGAAATGACCCTCTGTTCTTGAATTTTGTACACATTGAAAAAACTTATCTGAATACAAATTTTCCAAATCTTGCATAATAATAAATACTTCTGATGAATTTCCATAAAATACATAAATTCATAGGTTGGAATGAAGCCTCCCTTATCCCCTGTACTCAATCATATAATTATCCTAAGATTTAATATAGTGCCTTTTACGTGTTCATTTTGTAGATGAGCCCAGCAACCAATTTGTGCACAGTGATGTCTCACAAACACTTATGAAATGAATGACCAATTTGGTTTGGGGGATGGTTGGCCAAGAGACCAGGAGAAACTCCCCTCTCTTTTTGAAAGCGACATGGGATCTTTAACACCCACCTGAAAAGGCAGACATGACGTTGATTTATCATCTCATTCAAAGGATGGCACGTGCAACAATGCAGCACAACATTTGAGTTTCAGGCTAGACTCTATGAGCTCAAAGTTCAAATGCATAACTCCCACAACCTTCTGACTTAAAGGCAAGAGTCTATTGAGCCAGGCTGACACACAAACCCTTCTCACTTTCTTAGCAGTCTCTACACACTAATGGCACTTCCAATTACTGTGTGATCTCGGTAGGTTATGCGCTGCCACTTCTATACTCCATGGGTCTTTCCACTTGCCCCATCTGTAGGTTAACTCTGAGATCTCCACTCCCCCGCATTGAGGTGGGGAGGGAAAGTGGCAAAGGTTTTGTGATGCTAGGACAAGGCGTGCTTGCTTGTTTTACATGAGAAAATTGCAATTCCACATTTCCTTCCAAAAGAACAAAAGTTCTACTTTAAAAGTTTCCACTTTTTGCCTTTTCTTCAAATTCAATTCAACATTCACTGTAAACCCCTGGAGTCTCCGGACAGATCTCTCGACAAATGTCCCCATTAGAATCTTCTTAATCTAGTTTCTCAAAGGAGGGCAAATTAATTTCTCAAGCTTATTCAATAATACTTTGTATGGCGCTGGAGATCTAGCCTTAGCTATATGAAATGTGGGTGTTTGAATTAGTTGGCTATTTCCAAACTTTCAATAAGCAATCATGAGAAAGAGGGATAACTGAAATTATTGTACGTAGGAGATATCAGATGCACAATTCCAGGATCAGTTGTAAATGTCCAGTATTTTGCCAATTGACCATCCTTCATGTGTGGTCCTGACCAGAACTGCTTTCCTCCACCTCTGCCTCATTCGTGGGTCCGTTCTGCTCCAGCTCTCTGGAACTCCATCCAGAGTCCTTCTGAATCGCTCACTCGCTCCCTCCTTCGCTCAGATTGTTCAAGATCCAACTCAAGGTGTACCCCTTTAACTGGGCTTTCAGGCATCTTTCTCTCTTCCCACTACCCTTAGTAATCACGGACAACTTGAGTACCCGCGAACAATGTCATATCCTTTGGTATTTCCTCCTGATGTGAAAGGTGCTATTTAAATGTAAATTTGTATTGTGTTGCCTTTCTCCCTGTCTCAATCCGTATTCCAGAACCCCTCTTTATCTGTCTTTAACTCCCACCTTAAAACCTACCTCTTCAACTGTGCCTATGGTTACTTTCCCTTCCTCTTCTTCTTTGTTCAGTGTCCAAACCTGCCACTTTTAGGACTCCCAGCCATCATCCTACATAAGTGCAAGTTGTTGTTGTATGGCCAGGCAATCAGAAATCATTCTTTGATTTTGGTAAAATTACACCCTGCGGGAGGAGAGCTGAGTACGTGAGAGAATCTTTACATTTTCCGCTCATCATTAAATGTACCTACCTTGGACCACAGAATGGGAAAATTTCATTACAAGCTAACCGACCATGGACAAGCTTAGCTCCTGTATCTACGTTTGATATTCCTTTTGATTGGTTGGCAGAGAGGTAAGCAGCCTACTGTTCAAGCTATACATTTCCAAAAGGTGGAATCACCACCCAATGGGTAGTAATGTTTTTAGAGCTGTGGGCAGGAGTGTGGCAATGCTCTCATGAATTTCATGCTTAGCTGTGCTGTCCACCTTGAATGGAGTTCCTGTTTACTGCAATCCATCTAATGAGGACTCAAATGTGCATTTCTCAGATGACAAATAACCAACTAGCTACTATCGTCCTTATAGGGAGGCAAGTTAAGTCTCCTTGGGGGTGAGCTGACTCAAAGGAGATGTGCTTAGCAATGGAATGTTGGAATTGAGCCAATGCTCTATAGCAGTTTGTGCAGTTCACTTCCGGAGGCAGATGGTTCTGTGGTACTCTAAGGCACTGCTGATCACAGCTTTCATCAACCTGCGCCAAATACTCTCTGGAATTAGTTGTGCAAGATGCATCCCTCCAGGAGGTCAATTTGCATTCCATTCCAGACTCAGGGAACTTTCCGTGCGTAGGTTGCATGCATATGTAGAACTCAGTCTGGTTTGCAACCTCATGGTGCCATGGTGACAGGTTTCCACGTGTGACAGACACCCGGCTGATAAAACGAGAAAAGCAAAACTCATCTTCTGTGCTCTAAACATTCCTCATCTCAGAGTGTACACAACACCTTCACTTTCTTAATATAATTAACCAAGTTAGATCCTATCCCCATCTTATCACACATTCACATTTGTTCAAGGATTCCTTGCTGACTGATTTTTTTTATTCCCATCCCCCCACCAGCCCAGAAGCATTGAAACTAATTGTCATTATGCCCTTTTCCTGGAATCGTAGTTTATTCTGAGTCTATTGTTTTCTAAGTCATTATTCTCTTATGTAAGGGAATTGTTTCTGTGGAGAAATGCTGCACAGTTAAGAGTGGAACTCTACATCAGAGATAGAAAGATACAATGGTTCAGAGACAAATGTCATTCACTCAGGAGGGAAGTTATTTTAGGTGCAATAAACTGAGTACAATTCTTCCCCGGAGTCCTGGAAAATTAGTGTAGAATCAAGCTACTGGAGCATAACTGGTGGACACCAGCCATGGGAAAATATTAATTATTATTGCCTAACTTCAGAGTGAACAATTTCTAGGGGCAATTCATTCTCCTTTTGCTTTTAATGACTTGTGTTGGGCAGTTCTATATAATCCTTTGCCACCTGGAAACAAACTGATTGCAAGTTAAATATATCAAAGCTTTTTCATGTTTCGATGGCGGCAATGCCTCACCATTGGGCTTTGGGTTCTGTCAAAAATAATGAACGTAATTTCTTGGCAATGCACATTCATTTTTTCAGTGAAACATGGCTTTGTCTTACTGTAAAACCGTAAATCTAGGAGTAATTACTGATCAATGGGGGGGAGACAGAATATAAAGGAGAAAATATTAAACATCGTCTTCCAATTAATGAAAATAATTGAAGAGATCCGTAGATTGCTTTTGTGTAAACTAAGATAAATGTAATCCATCAACTTCAAATAAATCACCATTAGGGAACTGAGCTTCGTTTAATCTCATTCAGCAGTTTCTTGTTTCAGCCAATGATGCAAGGATTATTATTATTATTATTATTATGTCTAGTGCTGGAAACCAGTAATGTGCATTAAAACATTAGATTTTCACTCTTTTGGTCTCTAAATATCACCTCTGGAGTGTTATTTGTAACAAAATGTTTCATTGTGCATAGTTGTATATACAAATGGCAGATGTGGCAATTATTCATAAAAGGCTAACAGCACATCTCTCAGAAACCAGTGAGAGGGCGGAGCTTTCGTTAGACTTTAACTAAACAAAGGATTAGAAACTTCCCCTACAGTCAAGTTGGATATTGTTAGCAAAATGCTGAATGAAATTTTCTGTTGGATGTGCCTAGTTTGTTTCCAGATCTTTGGCCAATCTATTTGGACAGTCAATGATGTAGGCATGCTTTGACAGCTTTTATTTCCATGATTCTACGTCCTACTTTGAAGCACTTTTTGAACGTGATATATTTGGATGTCAGAATTGCTCCTTTGAGCAGCATTTTTAGTTCCTTTTCACAAGATTACAAGAGATGTTCGAGTGAAGAAGACTCTTAAGCTCATTTGATTTTATTATTCCAGAACACCAACCCTACCGTCTTCCACTTAAAATGAATCAGTTTCCTGGCCTCGTGCTTCCCCTCCAACAAAACTTCTACTTTAAAAGTTTTCACTTTTTGCAGTTTCTTCAAATTCAACAATCACTGAATTTCCATTTCAGATAGAATTTCTCACCCCATTTTGCTACAGTTAGAGTATGAGTCTTAGTTTCAACACAGTTGAGAATGGAGGTGGGAAGAATATGTAGAACTATATAAAGCCAATAACTCACATTATTAGTGTGAAATAATGGCTGACCTCCAGGTTATCAGGTTGCCATTGGATTACTCCTGCTTATTACACACCAGTACCATGCATAAGAAGCACCGCTAACAGCACTTCCTCTGCTCTGATAGGAAATTCATTACAAAAGAAGATTGAAGACTAGTACTGGGGAGAAGAATCCCCTATAAGAGAGAAAGACTTTCCATGAATGAGAGAAACAGAGGTGCTTCCTGGGGGGCAGTACTGATGGTTTAGTGATAGAACTTCAATTTCCAGACTAGGAATTTGCTGATTCACATCCTGGTCCATGCTGTGTTTGCTAGTGAGACCCATGGAATTTCACCCTAATATAATAATAATAATCCTTGCATTTGGACGCTTTTCTTGACGTCTTCTTGATGTCTCAAAGCGCTTCACAGAATAGACTGTAAAGTGAATTGACCGTATATTGGCGAAACGCGACAGCCAATTGCGCACAGCAATGTCCCACTAACAGTCGTGGATTGAAAATGACCAATTAATTATTGTTTTGTTTTGGAGGGATTATTATTAGACATGTGGAGTAAGGAAACTTGCCCAAGGTTTCGCTCTGCCTAGAATTGAACCCAGGTGTCTCACTTGCAAGGCGAGTGCTCTAACGACTGAGTTACAGGACTCCACTCCACCCGAGCAAGATTAGGCTGCATACCAGGAGTAAAGAGACATAGAAAAAATGAGGAGAAAATTAGAATTTTTTCTAATTTGGTTAGAGGGGAAGGGCGATGGGAGTTAGATGTGGGCTCTCAAGGCAAAGCTATGGGAAGCAAAGTGGAAGCTACTTAACTTTCCATTTCCTGCTTTTGCTTTTTAAAACCGCCACAAATATACTGTTCGACACATAAATCAGATGTTATACAAGGCATAGTGTTATGGAGACAGATGTCAAGGCTGAATTGGTGAAATAGTGCCATGTGGGGATGGAGACAGATGTTGCAGTTGTTTTGGTGAAGTGGTGATCATGCAGTGCTGGAGACAAATATTGAGGCTGTTTTTGGTCAAGCTGTGGCTATCAGTGTGGGAGACAGTGATTGGTTCAGTGAAGCGCTTGAGAAATGTGCTAGGGGTTTTAGCTGTGCAATTTCTGCCGTATGGTTAGAGAGGCAGAGGTTTCTGATATTTGTGACTTGCTTGCTGTGATATCTGAGTTGCAGACTGGAGGCACCTGCTAGTCTTAAGAAAAGGTTAGTGATCATATGAAAGATGCTTGAAAGGCAAATTAAGAAGTGCGAAGAGATGGATAGAGGTTGATAGATTTCTAAAGGATAGAGGATTTAAGGGAAATGGGGATACGGCAGGTAAATGGAATTAGGTTAGAAGATCAGCCATGATCTTATTAAATGGTGGGGCAGGCTTGAGGGGACTTATGGTCTTATGAGTTGTAAAAGAAAGAGTACAAGCTGTACAGAGCGATGGCGATGTGTTCAGAAATCGGATCCCATGTTCCGAATGCAATTAGAAATTAACTCTCAGAGATATAATTATAATATTTCACGTCCTCCCAACATGAAAAGCACTATACAAATGTAATCTTGTTGTTGTAATAATCCTTGCATTTGATATAGCACTTTTCACATCTTCGAGACGTCTCAAAGAATATACTGTGAAGTGAATTGACTGTACATTTGTGGGCGAAACACAGCAGCCAATTGCGTACAGCAGAGTCCCACAAACAGTCGTGGATTGAGTGACCAAATTATTATTGCTTTTTTGAAGGATTATTAACACCAGAAAAGTAATCCGCCAATCGACTAACAACCGGGTTCCCACTTACTGCTAGGTAAACAGTGTCATGTGGAGTAAGGAAGCTTGGCCAAGATTTCACCCTGCCGGGAATCGAACCCAGGTCTCTCGATTGTGAGGCGAGTGCTCTAACCACTGAGCTACAGGACTAAATAGCTGGAATGTTAACAGTATCAGGTCTTTCAGTTGGATAAGAGAGGTACGGATGCTTTGTACCGTGACAGGTCCATATAATGAAGGATAATTGGGAACAGTGATATTAAATTGATATTAAAAGAGATGAAGAGAGACTGAGATATTTCTTACTGTTTTAAAACTTCAGAATAAATCATTTGTTTCACTCAAATCGCTCCATTATGCTCTTTATGCACAGCAATGTTCCACTGACCTTCTGTTCATTTCATTTGAAAACCTAGCAATCTCAAGTCCCCATCTGCTGATCAAAAAGGCATAATATTACTGAAGGAACCATGAATAAATTCCATTCTCCTAATTGTTGTACTACAACGACAATTTAAATGAATTTGTGTAGCACCTTTCAAGTTGGAATCAATCTGCACTTTGCTGAGAGCCCGAGCTGGGGGGTAGAGGGAACAAGCTGAGTGATGGTGGGAGGGGAGAGGTGAAAGCCCAGTCCAAAAGATAGGTCTTTAAGTGGGTTTTGAAGGCAGGGAGGGAAGGAGGCAAAGCAGAGAAACTCCGGTTTGGAGTTCAAGGGAATGGTGGGAGAATGGCTGGAGGCTTGCCCACCAGCAATGGGGCAGATTCGGCAAGAGACATGAAGCAAGCTACTATTTTCTAAGCAGCCTGGTCAGTAGAGTTACAGAAGGTGACAGAGGTAGGGTGTGGTGAGGCTGTGGATAATAATAATAATAATAATAATCCTTGCATTTGATATAGCGCTTTTCACGTCGAGAGGACGTCCCAAAGCGCTTCACAGAATAGACTGTAAAGTGAATTGATTGTATATTTGTGGGCGAACGCGGCAGCCAATTGCGCACAGCAATGTCCCACAAACATTTGAAAGTGAAGATGAGATCTTAAATTCGATATGCTGTGGGTGGGGGTGAGGGTTGGTGGGGCAAGTGTAATGGAGCCAAGTGAGGTTGGGGGTGATAGGCTAATGGAGCCATGTGTGGGAGAGGACATAGGCTACAGAGTTCTGCAGCTTGTGTAGGGATGAATTGGGGGAATCCAATGAGCAGGGCGTTTGAATAATTGATCCAGGATGTGATAAAGACATGGATGAGGGTTTCAGTGGCCCAAGGGAAAAAGTAGTGCTGGAGCCACATGATTTTATGGAGGGGAAGGAAAGCCAAGCAAGTGAGAGCTCAGTTTTTCCAGTGGGAACACAATGGAGATCACTAAAAATTCCATTAGAGAGCTCACAGAAAGATCGAGATTGGTGCCTGGTCATCCCCAGGGAGGAAGTAAATCCTCTCTGTCAGGAATATTAACCACATTTCCAGAAATAGAGGAAATTGGATTTCCAGCCCTCTGGATGTTTTGCTAATATAACCCAGCACACAAAATATTCCATTAATACCATTTGTTACCACACACAGTATTAAAATGAGCAGTTGTGGCTTTTTAATGCTGGTAAAAGGCAATTAATACAGGAAAGATTGAATCCCACGCAATGCACTATGCCTGGGCGGTATGTAGTCCTGCTCAGAGAATGCAATCTTGGATTTATGAGCAAAACGTACTGGGAGTACCTACCTAAACCAACAGCATGGAGGCGTGCAGAAATTAGCTGATAGCCAGTGTCAGGGCCAAAAACAAACAAAATGTTTCTTTGCACCAGTTAAACTGACTTTACCCATGTGCAGCTATTCTTAGACACTATATGTTAGGTTAATACAAACTCTAATGGGAGGCTGCAAAATGCAGCACTGTTTTGCTCAGCTTCATTCACTGTACACTGGAATGTTATCTGGCACAACAGCGTGATCACATACCAGGCAGAACTGATAGGCAAAGCCATGAACTAATAATTACAAACAAAGATTAATTTTAAGTGATGGTAATGTTTTATTTGTCAGAGATATGGGATATTTTATTGATGGCTTTGACAGAGAAATAAAGTGGAAGCTCTGGACATGAAATCAAGGTATTATTGTTTGAGATATGGTGTACACAATGTAGCCAACCACCAGGATACAACAAAAAACACTGTATTTATGATGGAAGTCTTTGTGTTTCAGTTGGACTGTATTAAGCGGTAGGAAATCTAGAGAGGAGATAGTGCTGCGAGTGAGGGGTTACCTCAGTTATGGATGATTAATTTACTGTATGTTCCTGTGACATTTATATGAATCAGAGAGAGGGTGAGAAAATTATTCCTGCTGTGATTGTTTTTTCTGAAATATACACATATAGTCAGTCCAGCCTTAATTAAATATGTACAGATCAGCAGAAATAACAGGAATAGAATTATACACCTGCCGACCCACATCGGGACGTTAAACCAAGGTCCCATCTGCCTGTAGAGATGGACATTAAACATTCCATGGCACTGTTCAAAAAGTCAAGTAGTTTCTTAGTGTGGTTGTCATCTGCCACCCACCCCCCCAAATAAAATCGGTCATTCACTTCATGGCTCTCAGTGGGATATTGCAGTGTGCAAATTGGATGTTGTGTTCAATTACAAAATACATAATCATTGCACTCGCCAGGATTTCACATCAGGATGCCACTCCACAGAAAATATTGTAAACTGCAGTGATTGTATTGTGTAGGCAGAACAAAAAGACAAAAATGTTCCCATGTTAAGGAATCCTGCTAGAAATCACTACATATTACAACTTAATTGTCTCGTGTTCCTAAACTGTGGACTTTAGTATACGATTTCCAATTTAAGGATGAAATTTCATGTTCAAACTCCTCTCCCGTGCCATGAATAATAATAATCCTTGCATTTGATATAGCATTTATCACATCATTGAGACATTTCAAAATGCTTCATAGAATATACTGTAATTTTCTGGTATATTTTGTGGGCGAATTCTCAAATCAAGACAATTCAATGTTGTCGTGCCTTAAAATGCCTAGTGCCTTAACATTTCTATGTGCAGGGCTTCGCAGGATGAAATTCACACTTTGGTGTGCAATTTGTGGTGATCTCTAAAGGGATCCCTTAATTAGGAAACCTGGGGGTATGTCACCGTGATTCACAGGAACTCCACTCAGAAATCAACTGTGCTAGAGTAGAGTTCCTGTGAGTCAGCATGACATGGTGCTGGTTTCCATATTAAGGAATCCTGCTAGAAATCACTGCATAGTAGATCTCAAGCTGTCTCATGTTTCTAAAATGTGCTTTAACACACAGTTTCTAACTTATTGGCCTGAGCATTCGAAGGAAGGAACATCCTTGTTAAGAGTTTACAAACAAGAAGAAAATTAGTATTTATATTTGGGGGTTTTCACTCCTGGAATAGACACAACTTGTAATGGCAACATTTCCTCTAACAGTAATCTGACATATTTACATTAGAAACAAAAGACACAAATACGTTTTGGAGCACTTATTTGGTGCAGAATAAATTTGAAGCAGGTGATCAGATTTCAGTACATCTTCATGCAAGATCACAATTGATGTAATCATAGAAATTGAAGCATAGAAGGAGCCTATTTGGTCCATTAAACCTAGCTCCTCCATTAAACCTAGCTCCTCCCAATTGTTTATTCTTTTCTCGTACTCTTTTTATATTGTTCTCTTCAAATATTTAACCAATTTTCCTCATTCAATTCTGTGGCCGTTTTCTGTTAATCGACAGGCTTTGATTTTTTTCACTTTTCGAACCCCTTCAGTCAGGTTTCCGTGCTGCCCATAGCACAGAAACTGCCCTGGTCAAGGTCACCAATGATATCCTGACCATCTGTGACCAGGGCTCCCTCTGCCTCCTCGTCCTCCTCGACCTATCGGCAGCATTCGATACGGTCGACCACGCTATCCTACTCCACCGCTTGTCCTCCCACCTCAACCTTCAAGGCACTGTCCTTGAATGGTTTAGGTCGTACCTTTCTCACCGTCTTCACTTTGTCTCGACGAATGGCTTCTCCTCCACCCCCCGTACTGTCTCATGTGGTGTCCCTCAGGGCTCTGTCCTCGGTCCCCTCCTCTTCACCCTCTATATGCTCCCCCTGGTGACATCATCCGCAGACATGGGGTTAACTTCCACATGTATGCGGATGACACCCAACTCTACCTTTCCTCCTCTACTCTCAACTCCACGACCACCGATGTCCTGACAGCTGCCTGTCCGACATCGAGTCCTGGACGAGAGACAACTTTCTTCAGCTCAACGTGCGAAAAACCGAGGCCCTCCTGATTGGCTCACGTCAGCGCCTCCGCACCTCAGGCGCTGACACCATCAGCATCCAAGGCTGCACTCTCCACCTCTCAAAGCCAGTCAGGAACCTCGGCGTTTTGTTCGACCCTGAGCTGTCCTTTCTCCCTCACATCCGCACCACAACTGGCACCGCCTTCCATCACCTCCGGAACATCGCCAGACTACGGCACTACCTCACCCCTCACGCTGCTGAAACCCTGGTTCACGCCTTTGTCACCTCAAGGCTGGACTATGGGAACTCTCTCCTCGCCGGCCTTCCCGCCACCTCCCTCCACAAGCTGCAGGTCATTCAGAACTCTGCAGCTCGTGTACTGTCCCGCACCAGGCTTCGGGACCACATCACTCCCACCCTCGCTCGCCTCCACTGGCTCCCCATCCCCCAGAGGATTGATTTCAAGATCCTCATCCTCACCTACAAGGCCATTCACGGCCTTGCTCCCTCCTACCTCTCCAACCTACTATCCCCCTACCTACCTGCCCGTACCCTCCGTTCCTCTGGCTCCGGTCTGCTCCACGTCCCCCGCCCCAACCGCCCTACCATCGGTGGTCGGGCCTTCAGCCTCTCAGCCCCAGGCTCTGGAACTCCATCCCCCAGTGCCTTCGCCGCCTCCTCCCTTTCCTCCTTCAAGGCCGGTCTCAAAACCTTTCTCTTTGACCGTGCCTTCAGCTCCCCTCTCGACTCTCTTCCCCCTCCTCGCTCCCTCCCTTCCCTCCCCTCACCCTGACCATTTCCCCGCTCCTCGCTCCCCTCCCTTCCCTCCCCTCACCCTGACCATTTCCCCCCTCCTCGCTCCCTCCCTTCCCTCCCCTCACCCTGACCATTTCCCCCCTGCTCGGGTCATGACCCAACTGTGCAGCGCCTTGGGACGTCCTCCTGACGTGAAAGGCGCTTTATAAATGGAATCTTGTTGTTGTTGTTGTTGTTTGGGGGAAAAGACTTCTGATGTGAAAGAGCCCATTGTAAGACTTTTTTTTCATAATCAAGCCACACTTAAATATTTGTTTGGACATTAAAATATATCATGAATAGCATAATTATTTAACAATGTTTTAAAAGTCCTTCCCACTCTGCCTTCAAAGCCAGGCTTAAGATCTATCTTTTCGACATATTCCTCAACTCCCCCCTGACTCCCAGTCAGCTGTTAAGGCTCCTTGAGTTATCCTCCTGACGTGAAAGGGCGCTATATAAATGTAAAATGTAAATTGTTTAAAAAATCACCCTGCAGTTCAATGCATATCACTGCGATGATTTCCCAAATGCTCCGATGAGTGATGTTTAAGATATTGTGACACACTTGTGGCAAATACATTGCTATATAAATAAAACTTGCATGCTATTTTATATTTATATATAATTCAGCTTGCTGGTTTCTGATTTTACATGGTAATAATTGGTCTTTGCCAGTTCTGCCAATATTCTCCAAATCGAGGAAGATGAAATCTCATTTTTTTACATTTTTTCAGCATTTTGAACTGCAAAAATGGCTCACTTCCAGGTCATAAGGTCACTATAGATCACATTGACAGCATGTAGGAAGTGATGACCTTGGTGACTTTTGACCCGGAAATCAGACTTTTCTAAGGGAGAAGGGTGTAATTACTCTTAGAATACCAAAACACATACCCCAGACATTTCAATACAAATGTTTTGTTAATTGTTTATTATCATAGATAACAATGTTATTATTTGTATTATTATTTTAATGTCTTTAAAACTCTCAACCCTTATTAGTTTTAATTATTATCTTGGAAAACTACTTTGGTGATTGCCTTTGTTCCTGTTTTTGCCTCATAATGACATAAGGTTACACAAACTATCAATATGCAGTCCATGGATTTGGGATAAGTACAGTGACCAAAAACTTACCAATTACTTTTTATGACAAATGTTCTAATAAAGCTGCTAGGTTAGAATTAGTTTTAATTCTTACCTTGGAAAAAATACTTTTTTTTACTTTTTAAGACCATTGTGGGACACTGCTGTGCGAAATTCACTGCCACATTTCACCCACAAAATACACAGTAAATCCACTTTGCAATATATTCTGTGAAGCACTTTGAGACGTCTCAATGATGTGATAAGGCACTATTTTAAATGCAAGGATTATTATTATTATATTGGTGCTTGCTTTTGTTTCTACCTGCTGGGTTAATGAACAAAAGGTACAGGTTATCAATCAGTCTGCCAGTTGGTGAGATCTACTTTCTGTTTCCTTATTAAGGAATCTCATTAGAAATTCTTTATTAGATTCCTCCAATGTCGGAATGATAAGGATCCACCATCTCATATCAAACCTTACCTTCTCTATCTTAGTATTCCTTCTCACATAATCATGAACCAAATCTTCTTCAATTTTCCTGGTTGCTATAGATGACGTCACTGGTGCTGGCATTTTATTCCGTTGTGTCATAAAAGCAAATGTTGCTCCTAGGAGATAGTTGGGTAAATGATTTGGATCATACAACATAGCAAGAGCTGTGCTAATTGCAAGATCCCTGAAAGTGATTACAAGGCAGCAATCTCACTGAAGGAGTTGAATAGTGTAGCGGTCTGATTTATGAATAGTGTAAACTATGTGTAAATACAAGTCCCTAGAGGGAATTGCAGATGTTTTTAATCATAGTACAATGCCTGTTATCTACATGCCAACTATATGCATGTCTGCTTATCTGCATCAGAGCCTGGAGTATTTATACATTTTTATGATGCTGGGTTAGAATCAGAGAAGGAGATAGTGACAAACATAAAGATGGAGAAAATCATGGAGAGAGAGAAAATATGTTCAAAAAGGCCTCACTGAATTTATACGAAAGCATTTGTAGTATTTTTGTCAAATATGTCGGGACTTTGATCTCATATAGTCCCACATTTGGACTTTGATTTCATTTAGTCGAGACTGACATTCCAGTACAGTGCTGGGGATGTTAGAGGTGCTGTCCTTTCGATGAGACATTAAATGGTTTTGCCCAGAGGCATTGTCACTTTTTGAAAGAGAAGGGAGTTTCTCACAGTGTCCTGGCCAACAATCCACTAAATAAAAAAAAATCATTCACTTCATGGCTGTTTGTGGACAATTGGTGTTCTCAGATTGGCTGCCACTTCCACCCATAAAATAGACGTGACTCCACTTTACAGTATATCCTCTGAATCTCTTTGAAACATTCTCCTGATGTGAATGGTGAGGTATCAAATGCAGGATTTTAATTTTTTTATTATAAATGTCTTCAGAAAGATTTGATGAAATCATGGCGCCTTGGAAAATTTGCCCTAAATTGATTAAAAAGACCATGTCAACACATGTGCATGCTTTTTATTTTTATCTGGAAAAGTACAGAACAAAAATACTTAACCAATATGTAAACAGTACTCAACCTCTTGAATGTGATGTATGAAAGCCTAAAGGGTATGTTTGATTATTGCAGCAGGAGTTTACACATGGTTGAAAACATATTTTCGTATAGTGTATAACAGTCCATGAAACTGTGCTGAACCTACCAGTGACAATTTACAATTTACAAGTGTGAATTATATTTAATTCACACAATTTGTCACTGTTCACACTTATAGCACATTGATTATACTCCCCCACCCCCCCCCAATTTCACAAAGAATTACTACTTGGGGTAGGGGTTTATTTGCACAAATGAACAAATCTGATGGATTACAAACATTAGAATGCAAAACAATATTGCAATAGAAATAAATGGGTTTTAATTAAACTTAGAGAAAATAGCTTTGAAATTTATTGTAATGGCTGAGTAATGATAACTTCAGTGTTATTTACAGTAATATTCAAATATCTTCACGATGATTACTTCGGCCAGTACTCCCTCAACAGTCTCATTTGGAAACTTGTATTTAAATCACTGGGAGCAGGAGTGTGCATGTGTGTCTGCCATTAAGACCAAAGAGTTCATACTGTTCTTATAGTGGGAATTCTTATTGTAACTGTGCATGCTGACAAACAACTGTACTTATGGAACAGTATCCCATAAGTCATGGATTCAAGGCCCACTCTGTAATGTTGTGTTTTAATTCCAAAATTTTGTGCAGTTTTGTCCCTTTATAATATGTTAACTTATAGTGATGATTCGGTTTTGATGCTACACCGTGGACTCCATTCGCCACAATTGCATGCAGCCAGCCTGTTTGCCTCTCACACACAAAACCGCTCGCGCACTCAAATAGCAGGAAGTGATTTCAGTAGGTACCTGATAACCAACTAAATGGTTGACTTTCTAGTAATTTGGTTGCTGTCGACATCGTTTCCTGCTTTACGCATGCGCAACACATAGGAAGTGACATCATTGGTAACCCGATGACTGGGAAGTGCAAGAACCAAATCGGTTGGTCGTGCACATGTACAGTGAATCTGGCTATCGCATTATAAAGCCAGTTGGGTTATTGGGAATCTCCAATGACCATGTTATAGCGGGACTTCATTGTAATTTAAGTTGGCGCTAGAAAAAAGGCTATAAAAACTGACAGATTGTTGCAAAAACTTAAATGATTCACGAAAGTCTTTCAGGGAAGAAATTCTGCCATCCTTACCCAGTCTGGCCTACACATTTTTCCAGGCCCACACTATGTGGTTGTCTTTGAATGTGCTCTGAAACGGCCAAGCAAAAACACTCAGACTGGATAATTAGAGATCAGCAATAAATGCTGGCCCTACTAATGTTGCCCACGTTCTAAGAGAGTAAAAATCTGACCTGGGGAGAACAGCTCGTATTATGTTCCAAGCAAAATATTGCAAGAGGGTCACTATATTTTTCGGAGAGCGGAGAATAAAGCCCATGTAGTCTTTCAACCCTTTTGCACTTACACAAATTTCAGTGCGAGATACTTATTTACTGTAGAAATGTTATTAAGTATTTGAAGTTCTGTATATTAATTCTAATATTGTTATGATATGTGTTTTTTTGTAACAGTATGGGAGGGTGGGGGGCTTTGGGAGGGGGTGGGGGCTTGGCTATTCAGCAGTTCCCTTAATGTTAGGAACTGCAAGTTGTGTGAAGATGGGTTCTGCTCACTGGGCATCCAAAATGCTGTTAGTGATAGTCTATTGTAGGTAACGTTTACCATATCAAATGCACAATGACGATAATCACATAACCGATGGATGGTCATTTGAAGGATGTGTATCCCATGATGGGGAAGTTGAGGGAGAGATTTACCGCTCAGTCTGATCTTGTCCACATTTTTTATCTGCTATTAAGCACTTTCAAGCAGATGCCTAGATAGTGATCAGAAATCTTCCTTTTTAGCACAGGTGTACTAAGACCAAATATAGTTATTGACCAGGCAGAAATCATCTAACCCAACATTGAACTTGGGAGCATCCTATTTAGGCTCAGTTTTACTGTGAGTAGTGGCTTTAGTAGCTCCATTATTGTTTCGAGTTTATTATAATAATAATCCTTGCATTTGATATAGCAGCATATCACATCATCCAGGCATCTCAAAAATACTTCACAGGATACACTATAAAGTGGTTTCACTGTGTATTTTGTGAGCGAAACATGGCAGCCAGTTGCATACAGCAATGACCCACAAACAGCCATGGAGTAAGTGACCAATTTTATTTGGGGATTGTTGCCCAGGACACCCGGAGAAACTCCCTTTTCTTTTAGAATAGTGCCATGCAATCTTTAACATCCACTTGAACTGACAGACTGGACCTCAGTTTAACATCTCATCCGAAGGACGGGACCTCCAACAATGCAATACAACCCTAGCAATGCATTGGAGTGTTAGCTTAGACTATGTGATTCCGAGTCCCGATGTGGGGCTTGAACCCCAACCTTCTGACTCAAGGGTAAGAGCACTACCACTGAACCAGGCTGTATGTAACGTTAATTTCCTATTATAATTCTGCTGGCTAACAATTGGTTTTCTAATCTTGATGATCAGCATTCATAAACTCCATTGCTTCTATAATTTGTTTTGGTATCCTTCTCAATGTTTAATTATATCTTTAACTCTGATAGGTTTCTTTAGAGGAAAGAATGAATGCGGTTGCCTGAGTCCAATATCCCAAATAGCATGCTTTGATCAAATCATGAAAAAATGGCCAACTTACAGGTTGACTGATCAAAACTGATGTCACTTTACGTGTGCTGTGCATGTGTGATACATGCAGGAAATGACAACAGCGACACTTCCTGCATATCCTGCGTCCAGCATGCAGGATATAATGTCAATGGTGACCTAACCACCTGGAAGTGCCCATTTATTTGAAAAGGGAGGTGAGTTTCTCCTGGTCAAGAATGTCTAGATATAATGAGTGTTCACCTACTGGCTATTTGTGGGACAGTGTTGCGTGTAAATTGGCTTTGGGTGTGCCGAGAAATACTCTTAACAGTCCTATACTTAACAGTAATTACTCTAAAGACTTTGAGATCTTTTAATGTTACAGGCACTATCTCGAATGCAAAGATTATCATTAATCCTTAAAGGATTTTACATGGAATGTACCCTTTCTATTCAGTGGGATCCAAGCCTGTCTTCCTGTAATAATATTGTAATTGGGTTACAGATATCACGATAGCCAAGATGTCACAAGCAACTTTCTTGGAGCAATGTGGCTTATTTCTATCACATTTCTCTCCATTGGATATGGTGACATGGTACCGAATACTTACTGTGGGAAAGGAGTCTGTCTGCTCACTGGGATTATGGTAAGTGTTTCATTAAAACAGTAATAATCATATATTGTATCCTATATATGAAGGACATCATCATATCAATACAACTGGGCTATGTGCAAATTCCTAGATTTTTTATGTAAATGTATAAAGGTCTTTTTTGTACCAGGAAGTCAAAACAATACAAATTATCACAAGATTCCTGGAAATATATAGATCTGGAATTGTTAAAATCGACACTCAGAAATGCTTTATAAATTGATCCTGAACTCCTTGCAATTTTTTCTAAGAACAGAAGCCACTTTGCTTTCAGGTACTGTTGTTCTATACAAATTGGCTGCTGCATTCTACTACAATATACACAGTCATGGCACATTGCAATAAGATGCTGTAAGGCACTATTAAATGTCCTTCTGACATGAAAGGTGCTATGTCAAATGTAAGGATTATTATTTACTATTTAGATATATAATGGCAAGATTCCTCAATAGCTTCCTGGTTTCATCGCTGGTCTGTGCTGATTTACCTGACTGTAACCAGATTAGCAGTAGAAGTATTACATTTTGCCTCAGATTTCTTGGGAAAGGGAGAGGAAATAATGAGACAGGATTCCTGTTTCTAACACATTTTCAATAATCTCTGCTGGAATAATAATAATAATCCTTGCATTTGATATAGCGCCTTATCACATCTTCGAGATGTTTCAAAGCACTTCATAGGATATACTGTAAAGTGAATTGACTGTATATTTTGTGGGCAAAACGCGGCAGCCAATTGTATTAAATTGTGTAAAATTTTGTGTTGTGTTGCTAAAAATTGTGAAATTGTGTTACTAAAATGGTACATTCTATGGGAGTTTCTCCCATGTCTTGGGCAAGAATTCTCCAGATTAAAAAAAATTGGGCATTGATTTCATGGACTGCTATGTTCACCTACAAATAAAAAGTCACTTTACAGGAAAATCCTGTGAAGCACTCTGAGGGGTATTTGAGGGATATACTTCTGACTTCATATCAGGAATTGTGATGCTTCACTCTGTTTGCTTCAGGGCATACTTTATATTGTGCAGCAAAAAGCATCCAGACCACTAAAAGTGCATCGAAGCCAAAGGCAATTACTGTATAGTGAGAGCACTTTACTTCTCCAACAATATGGGTAGTTCTTGGCATTTCTTTTATTCATTTATGTTTTTTGTCATTCAGATCCTCAGTGTGAAAGATACGTTCCGAGTCAGTGCTATACTTTAGAATATGTATTTTTTATGAATTCATTGTCCTCTGTGTTAGATATATGACATAGTTGCAGGCCATTTATATTGCTGGTTGTGTTAGCTTAATGTATTTTTCACATTGAATCAATGCATATTCAGGTAAGTGGTAACTGGTGGAGACCACCTCAGACCAGTATCTCAGACCACTTGAGGTGAAGGATTTCTCTACTGAGATTTCTATTTTGGGCATCTTCCAGGTCAGGTAAATTGGATGAGGCAAAGTTCCCTCTTCTCTCGTGAACCATTTGCCTTAACCAGCACCTTACAGTTTGTGTGTGAGTGTGTGTGTGAGAGAGCGTGTATGTGTGTGCGTGTGCAGGGATGGGGCGGGAGGCCCATTTCCGACACTGACTGTCCTTCTCTGAGGAGTCTACCAAACTGTTAACAATTTTTTTCCTGTGGAAGGAAGAGGGAGCAACACTTCCTCTCATCAGTCTGGCCTCAATTCAAGCAAGAACACCCAAAATGAAAGGACATTCATAACGCAGTGCACCTCCTAAAACCAATGTCTAAATATTTTAAATGGAATAACATTTTGAACTATTTCCTTGTTGCTTGTTACATTATAGGGTGCTGGCTGCACTGCTCTAGTGGTAGCTGTGGTTGCAAGGAAGCTGGAACTTACCAAAGCAGAAAAACATGTGCATAATTTTATGATGGATACACAACTGACTAAACGAGTGAGTTTTTGTGGGCGGCGGGGTGGGAGGTGGGGATAGAGGTGAAATTAGAATGAAAACTGTACAATTATCTTCCTAAACTGTTTTCAGGAACAGAATATCTCCTCCATATTCAATTCAGGAACTCAAATCAAACAGCAGAACGATGCGAAAAAATCACTATCCAGTCACATTTCTCTGCTGCAAAGCATTTATTCTACAGCAATGTTGCACATCGTGATTTATTTTGATATTGCACTAATGTTTCAGTGCTTGACTATTATTATACATAGAATCCCGGTGGCACACAGCGTACATTTCTCTCACTTTCTGCATGCTCTCAATTGCTTGTTAAAATGCAGTGTGAAGTGTAAGATTGCCTAGGGCAAATGAGAGATGGCAACACACTGTGTCTTAGACAATTCATCCAAGAATCTGGATCCAGCTTTGAGAATGACTGTGGAAATATAAGGTGATTCAGTACAATGGGATTGACACCACATGGGATGAACGCTACCTCCATCCAGAGTTCAAATTAACCTTTTATTTTGTGATTGTAATTGTATTGTAGTAAAATTAAATGCACAAGCAATTCCAAACATGATACATTGTTCCTCATCACCAGCAAACAGATTCAGTCGAAGCATCCTAAAAGGTCACAAAGAAAAGTAGGTAGCAATGGCAATTCACAGTCTCTGTGAATAGTACCAAATGTTTTGACCAAAGAAAGATGTACATTTTCGTGTCACTGGGGCTGCAGCAGTAAGTGATAAGAAAGTGTTTGGTTAGGTACTCCTTAGAGTGAACTCATCCTCATAAACTCAGCAGTATCTCTCCAATAGCTTAGAAAATGGGAGAGAGAAATTCCACTTAAGTCTTTATTTACTCTATTTATTTAGCATTTCAAAGCATCCAGAACTTGGCAAATTGTTGAATTCAGTCTTAAATTTGAAGCCAGCTTTCAGTAATTCTAAAAAGAATTTATAGAAAGCTGCTTTCAAAATTAAAACTATATCTAAGAATTTGTCAAATTCTGCAAACTTTGAAATGCTGCAGAACTAGAGTAAATCTGGACCCAGGTGGAATTTCCCAGTCTTTGTGTCCCTTAGAAGGCAATTTGCTGGTAATGTGTTTAACTTTGCATCTTCTAGACTAAGGTCTCAGAATAGCAAAACTGAAATTAATAGGCCCAGATTTTATTTAGCACGTTTTGAACCATCAATTAATTAACATCTCAAGTGTTGTCCCTTTCTGGTAACTGTTGCTGAGCTCCCATACCAGCACTCAAAGCTAACTAGACTCCTGCTTGAGATTACTCCTTATTTATACATAGAGGTGTATAATATTTTAAATGGGATGCAAAAGTAAGACAAGAACAATACTTTCAGATGCACCAAGGTAGTTGAACAAGAGGACGAAGGTTCAGAGTTGCAAAGGGCAGTTTCAGGGCAGAAACCAGGAAGTATTTCTTTACTCAAAGGGTAATTAGCGCTAGAATAGGTTACGAGGAAGGATGGTTGAGGCCAGGACACGAAACTAATTTAAACAGTAGCTTCATGCTATGATATGTAGATGATAGGGTGGGTATTCTGAAAGGATAAAATCGATGGGACAAAAGGCCTTCTTCATCTGAACTAATCTTGTGTACTATTCCCACCAAGATGTCCTCCTGATGTGAACAGCGCTACATGAAATGCAAGGATTTTTTTTCATTCACTCAATAAGAAAACAATATCAAATGATTCATTTCTCCTTGCTTGTTCTAAAGGGGAAAGGGCCATTGGTCTGCTACCAGCCTGTATGGTCCTGAATTGTTTATAAAAGAGAATGTGTACTGAAGACATCCCTACATTGTCAGAAATTAAGATCACCAAACTCAAGGAATGAAAATGTGTGTTGCACATTAAGCCTGGAAAAGAATGGTACAGTGGAGAGCAGAAAAGGAAAGAAGAGGATTCATGATATGATCTAACACATTGACTACCAGAATAGAGACAGCTACAAGCCAGAGACATCCTGTGGGCTATCTTGGATTCCAGAGCCAACCAATTTGGATTCCAGAGCTAAGGGGACATCCGTAATTCCTACCAGGCTGGTATTTAGTGGGTCCTCGGCTGCTTAATCCACAAGAACTTGCAAGCATTTGGATTCTTTCTCTGCAGCTGCCAGGCAAATCATCAGGAGTCTGGAGAATATGGAGGTCCCAATTACTGTTGATAACCTCTGAGAATGGAAGTGCAATGTAATTACTGCCCATCCCCATAAGGGAAGATGTGGGCTTCAGCCTTAGTATCTATCAGTGAGCCATTAGTGGGAGTGTCAGTACAATTTGTAATACTAACAATATGTAACAGAATGAAAGCTAAGCACTGTATTTCAAGTCTCCTCTTACCTCCTCCAGTGACAGCCCAGAATTCATGTGTTCTGGCACTGCACAGAGCAGTGAATTTGCACAATATCCAGAGTGGAGTTTCTGCAGGTCAATGGGAACTCTAATCGATTAAAGAATCCCTTTCCAAACTATCCCAAATTTAGACCGTACCGTGTAAGACTCATTAGATTTATTTTTTATCTATCTGTTTTAACTTCTTACGTATTTTAAACGTGTGTTATATTCTCAAAAGATAACAGAAACTGACCGTGAGCTTTTCTGTGCAGGTGAAAAATGCAGCTGCCAATGTACTCAGGGAAACATGGTTAATATATAAAAACACAAAATTAGTTAAAAAGATAGACCATGCAAAAGTGAGGAAACATCAACGGAAATTTTTGCAAGCCATTCATCAGTGAGTATTAATTCTGTTCTTCTGACGCTCTTGTATTGTAGAAACTATGTTGTCTCACCAAGTAACTGCTTTTATGTCTGCTGTTTTAAGTGCACCTATTTGTGAAAAAAAAGTACTTTTCATGCTACTGTTGGCATCTACTTTCGATAGTATTTTGACTTGTGTCTAACTGATACCTTAGCATTGCATCCTTAGTATAAAACCTGCTGAATTTATTTTAAAATCCACAAACACTTTGAATAATGTTGACTTAAATCATTCATTGTTTGTCACAGGTTGATCACTTGCAACTAAACACACAAAATAGTAGTTGGGTTCCTTTTTGTGCAATTTAATACTGTATGATACTGTACTTTTAAATGTTCTTTGCTAATTTTGTGAAAACTAATGCATGACCTTTAATTATTTTTCGTTGAGTTTTACGTCGGTCCCTTGTTTAACTCTTTGAAGACACAGAACATTATTCCAAACAAGATCACCTAAAAAGATAGTAATCTTTTACATATTTGGAATCAGCTTATTTGGCTGTAGCTTGTTCTTGTTTTGCACATTTATGGCACATGCTCATTGTGCACTAAAATAGCTAACATGACAGCAATTCAGATAATCACTTTTGGAGAGTGATTTAAGGAAACAGATTTGTTTTAACAAAACAATGGTTCATTTTCTCAAAGGGTTAAATGAAAGATATGTTAGGTGTTTGCTTATACCTTTTTGTTTAGATAAGTGTGATGATACGAATTGTGAAATTTATATTGCTTTGTGCCTTGTTTTCTGGTGTACCTTATTTTATATTTAATTTCTTTTTTGTTTGTCTTTTTTTATTTCAACAAAATGAAACTAGAGCTCGAAAGTAAGTTTTATGTGCTGTTTCTCATACATTCCAAAGATTTTTCAAACCCGTATGCATGCCAGAAAGAGGTCTTACTGTTGTGAATCTGATGGTATGAGCACACCCATGGAAACGTGATCAGAAACATGATCGTATCTGTGATAAGTGAAATTCAGCAGGAATGAAATGACAATAAGACGAATATTATTAAAAAGATAGCCTAGATACAGCTTTAACCCAGCAATGCACTACTTTTATTCAATAGCTCTTGCAGCTAAACAGTTCTCCTCTGCAGAATAGTTTTTATTTATTATTCCCTTGAAGCTAAATAACTGCCAGCAAAAAAATCTGTTATATAAAACAAATGATAATCTTGGAATGTACTAATGGAAAATACAGATTGTACTTTGTCAAAATAGTTTAATACCTTTTATTAAGGGTTACAGACCGATAGAAACTCCTCACTGCCAGCAACTATTAATGAAGTATCTGTTCATAGCATTTTAATTACTTAGGTTTTAAAGGGTATTGTGATTTCTGCTGTGTTTATCCAGAGCATCTGACTATGTTTTGCAGTCAAAGCCTGATATTCACCTCCTGATCCACATTGCATTGAACTGAATCTGTTAGCTAATGGATGACCTTCTCCTGAATACTTTTTAACAGCTGTCCACACTAGTGTTGTTCTAAAAAGTTTTCATTGTACTTAAAAGAAAATACAGAAAATCAGCTTCAAAATTAAGATGGGCATTTAAGAATTGTCAAATTGTGGATGCTATGAAATGCCTCCTCAACCTACCCAATCTGTCCTTAAAGCTCTCTGAACCCATGCACAACATAGGCCTCAGGTTTGATCCCCAGTTATCCTTCCTTCCCCCATATCCGGTCCCTGGCTCAGGACCGCTTTCCTCCACCTCCACCACATTGCTCGCGTCCGACAATACCTCATCCCACCAGCTGCCGAAACTCTTGTCCATGCCTTTGTCACCTCTAGGCTGGACTACTCAAACGCCCTCCTCACCTCTTCCACTATTCACAAAATTCAACTCATCCAAAACTCCGCCGTCCACATTCTCACCTGCACCAAACTCTGCACCCGGATTACTCCAGTCCTTGCCAAACTCCACTGGCTCCCTGTCACAGAGTGGATCGACTTCAAGATCCTCACTTTAGTGTTTAAATCCTTCCACGCCTTGGCACCCCTCTATCTCTCCAACCCCCTCTCTCCTAACAGCACTACCCACTGCCTCTATTCTACTGGCTCCAGCCTCCTCCTTGTCCCTCGAATGCTCCGCTCCACCTTCAGCCACTACACCCTGAAACTATGGAACTCCCTCCCTCAATCCCTTTGCCTTGCCACCTCTTGCCCCATTTTCAGGTTACGCCTAAAGACCTTCCTCTTTGACCATGCCTATGGGTCACCGTGTGTCACCTTCCCCCTCCCTCTGGCTCAACATCAGGCTTTGCCATTTTAAGCGCTCTGGATGCCACCTGGCATAGAGTGCGCTATATAAATGCAAGTTGTTGTTGTATGAAATGCTAAGAAAATCAAAAACATCTTAACCCACATGGAATTTCTATCCCATAGGCCTCCTTCTGCACAGTAAATTGCTATGATTCTATGACACTGGCGTTTGGTAAAGATTGAGCATGTTATTGATCTAGGTGGGTAAATAGGTGTGAGCTAATGTTAGTTGTAGTGTGTCTTGCAAAGTTCTGATGTTTTCTGAGATGTCTCATTTTTCACAGAGTTGTTGGGATGTAGAATGCTCTGCCAAGTAAGGTAGTAGAGGCAGAGTCCATTTGTAGGTTTCAAGAGGCAAGTAGACAGGTGTAAGAAAAATAGAGGCCTAGAGGGCCTATGGGGATATAGGTATGAATGAACAGCTTGCTCTGGAAGCCTGTGCTGAATTATTGGGTCGAATGGCCTCCTTCTGCACAGTAAATTACTATGATTCTATGACACTGGCGTTTGGTAAAGAATGGGAATTAGGAAGAGAATCTGCTTGGTTACGTTTATAACCTGTTGTTTCTTGTGGATTTTGTTTATTTCATTACTTAACATTGTAGTATTTCAAGGTTTGATAATTGTGCAGTTGATTTTACATTCTTTGTTTCAGAGGGTTCCCGGGAGTTTGTTTATTGCAGTTAAAAGCTTTGGAAAAAACATGTTGTGTCTCCATTGGCTTTTTGTTTCTTGGATTATGCTTATAGTGCATTCATGAGTGGCACAAGCATAATAGCAGCAACTGTTGTTAATCGCTGAGGTAAGTAGTGTTCTTTAGGGATGACTTAAGTGAGTTATTAGTGACACTTTTTCTGGTGCTGCTTCGCACTATGACTTTATTTGGTTTTGATGTCCATTATAGTTATGGGTAATGGGTGAGTACACACAGGTCTGCGGAGCTTTGAGAGACTGGTTACTCTGTTGCATTTGAAGGCAATGTGTGATCAATGAAGATATTGTGTTAGATGAAAAGCATCAGAGTGTAGCTGGCCGATGGTGAGTCAGCTCGATTAGCCAAACTACCCCAAGCTCAAGTAGGACGGAGGTGGAATCCACTTGCATTGCAGGTGAGAGGTGTTCTTTACTTATCAACTGGAAATTGCGGTATTTCACAGACATCACAGTTTTCACCCCTCTATTTGCTTTCACTCTGGTTCTCTCTGATCTCTTTCTCACATTGATTCTTTTATCCCTCAGGTCCCTCTTTTATACATTTGTCCTTTTACATTACTGGATTGTCTCAGGCGGGCAGCCTGTCTCTGGAGGCAATGAGCAGTGTTAAATGGGTGTTCATTCTGCTGCCAGATCCAGAAAATCGGAGTCTGATATCAGATGTTCTAAAGATCTGACTTGATATTGTAAAGTAGGAGTTCCAGATGATTAGGGACACTGACATCTTGCACCCATGCCTGTGTCTTGACAATACTATGTACATATCATGATAATGTCAAGATGTTAATGGATATGCATTCTGTTAGTATGCTTTTTGAGATGTCCCCTTGTTGCCAAATAATGATAGTGAATCTTGCGAAACGTTGGAAGGAAAGTTCCAACATCTGAATTTCATATGTGGAAGTTCATCATTTGCCACAGGAATCGAATCAGTCCTTTGTGGGAGTGTCTTGGTCATCTGGTTATCGAGACATGATGACAGACCAACCAGTTTGACTCATCAGCAGAACTGGTTGGGACAGACTTGAGGTAGGATTTTCCCATTAAGCTCCTGTTAATCCTGCAAACCAAAGCTTTTATTGAGTAGGGTGGTCCTAGCTGGACGAGTATTGCGAATAACTTATCAGACAAAGCTTATGATGGTAAGCTAAGCGGTTTTAGCTGGTTAAACTCTAGCTGGACCCTCTTGCATATTCTAAGGTCCTCAAGCCCTGGTTCCTGCCATCCTGCACCAAATACTTTCCAGAATTAGGTACACAGTGTGCATCCCTCTGGTGAAAGAGTTGCAGACTTCATTGCAGACAAATGGGAAATTTCCATGCATAGGCGGTGTGCATATCTGGAACTCCTAATCTGGTTTGGATACTCTTAAATATGGTTAGCCCCAAACAAATACATTTATTTGTTTTCCAAGTTTCTTTCTCCTTCAAGTAGCATGGAGAATTGCTTTAAAAAGATCTTCATTAATATTGAGGATTCTAAAAACAATCAGTTTCAGTATAAAAGTCATTTCAAAACAATGGTTCTTACTTGCTTGAATAATCACTTCAGGGACAAGTAATCCAGATGACTATATTTGGAAGAGCAATTTCTAACACACTCACATCACTCTTGGTTGGCAGCCCATCTATTGCCACAGTTACAGATGTAACAGATGGAGATCAAGCACTTGTAGCAATTTGTTCCTTGGGCAAAAGCAGACAGTGATCAATAATGCAGTTTAAGAGGATCTTCAAAGAAACCGGGAGATTATCTTGAGAGTCAGTCTGTTTTTTGCAAGCTAATTTCATGCAATAAACCCACAGAGGATACTGCACATAAAGGTGTTGAACACACTATTCATTCCACAAGTGATTGGAAGTTTATAACTAAATAAGCTGGTCAGATCTCTTTCACATCTAGAATATAACCAAAGTGTTCAACACCTCCATGCATAATATTCTACTGATAACAGTACAATGTTTCACCTTTCTGTGGCATGCATATAAATGAAACAAAAACATATTGTGAGTGGGATATATTAGGTAGGGAGTGTCCTGCTTACTTCACCAACCCACTACTCGTTGCCTCCACTCAAATGGCTCCGGCCTCCTGCTTGTCCCTGATGCTCTCTATTCCATCATTAGTGGCCTGATTTTCAGCCCTGAAACTCTGGAACACTCTCCCTCAATCCCTCCGCCTTGCCCCTTCCTTGCTGATCTTCAGGCCGCTCCTGAAGACCTTCTTCTTTGACCGTGCCTACAGTCACCTCCCACTGGCTCAGCATCATGTTCCACCATTGTCAAGCACTCTGGGTCACTGCCCTGCGTGAGGAGCGCTATACAAATGCAAGTTGTCTTTTTTGTTGTGTCACAGTCTTGAGTCATATGTAAAAATACTTGTTTTGTTGACAGTTGCCATTATTGCCCTCAATATATTATCATTGCCATTTGGTTGTTGTAGAGGGTGTATTGGTGGAGTGTATTTGGAGATTTGGTTATTGGGGTCTGAATTTGCTTAGAATTCCATGGTTGAATAAGTTTTTTGAATCTGTTTTCCAATGGGTGACTACTCATGCCTGAGAGGAATTTATTTCCACTGTTGATGTCCTAGAATGTGAATGAATTGGCATGGTTACAATTAATGCTCACTGATAGCAAGAGTTAGCAAGCAGCTGTTGTTTTCTCCCCTTCAAAGTGCTGGTAGATCATGGTTGGTTGTTATCTCAAATGCATAAATTTGGTGTTGATGTAAGTGAAATAAAAGGATCCATCAACTCCTGTTCAGGGCCACAAGTGTTCAATCACTATAGTTACTGGATGGCAGCGTTCAGCTTTTCCACTTAAAAATTACTTTGCCAGGCATCCTGAGAACAAAATGAACATGCTGACAAACCGTGCTGACAAAACGTACTGGCAATTTTAAGATGTGCTTTAGAATTAGCATTCACAGATGGCATCTCACTACATATGGGTTGTTAGTTATGAATGCTCTTTTAGGAGTTTGCATTGGAAACGTCAACCCCATCCACTCTGAAGAGTGAAATTGCTGATAAGGAAATGGCATGAAGTTGGGATCAGAAGTCATGATATTGTAGATCATCTTAAAACGGAACAGCACAAAATAGTGACAATATAAAGAAATGATCCAGCCTGTGATGTTTTGATCTATAGAATATACCAATACTTTTGAGTATCCACCCAAAATTTCAGTGCAAGAGCTGTTTAACAGTCTGCATTTTATTCTTGTGCTAAATTAAACTTTCCTATCAAACATCCAATATGAATGGCCAAAAACATTATAAATGTTAAATGTTTTTTAAAAGAATAACTTTACCTATAAAGTACCACATCTCAAGTATCTGTTTATGAATTAAAACAGCTTCCTCTAATTACTATTCACATTCCAAAACGTTACCATTTGTCGAATTTTTACTTTCATTTTACAAATGAAGTTGACTTAAAAATTAGGTTGAAATAAATCATATTCTCAGATAGGTGTGGCTGTAAATAAATGCAAGATTCAGAAAGCAACAAACAGGATAATCTTCAATTCTTGAAGCGTTCTTTGAATTGTTTCCTTGAAGTAGTAATTCTTCAATATTATTTAGTTCTAGCAAACATTTGAATATATAATGATGATTATTATTATTGAAATTTCCCTCATACCGCATAATTCCATTTCATAATAATAATAATCCTTGCATTTGATACTGTGCCTTATTATGTTGAGTGACTGTGTATCTTGCGGGCGAAAAATTATAAAATTAAAAGATGACCACCCCCAAGCTGAAATATTAATAAATACAAAATTTCACCAAATAATTTAGATTGTAAGGAAATTGTTCAAAAGGGCAATGTTATGAGACTCTTAGCTGCAAGACATTTAATTGATTTAATAAGAATCTCACTTATCACTGAGTTTACATTGGAAACAAAGTTCTCTTAATAGAATCCATTTCAGATTGTAAAGGGCTGGTATCTGGCCACACAGACATAGGAACAGCTCTTGCTTATGCGGGTCCAGGAGCCTTCAAAGAAGAACAGCCTCAGAAACATTTGAAACTCTGATTGAATCTGGATTTTATTTGGTATGGTGCTGACGCAAGCTGGTGCACCAGAAATAAGACAGCAGTAGTCAAAATTATCAGAAGTTCCTCATTCATTTTGAAAGTTTTACAAGCGGAACTTAAAATTTTTCCCCTCAACTTTATATTGCCCTCCCGGTGATGTCATTGGTTTCATTATTAGTATGAATGCATTCAAGAGGAAGCTAGATGCATTCACATGAGGATATGAGAGCTCCCTTAATGGCTTTGTTGGTAAAGCCACCCACAGAACTAAAAATGTGTCCCACAAGACCCAACATGTCACAGCATTGAACCCTAATTTGCGCAGATCTCAGATGGGGTAGCATTAATGACACTACTATAGACTTCAGCTCCTTGAGCTAGTGAGGAGAATTAAGCCAGAGCCCCAAACACTGTCCACTGACCCCTTTCCCTCCACCCTCTCTTGACGGAAGAGTCTCATAGGAAAGAGTTGAGCAATGACTGGATCAGTCTCATCTGTGGTGCCTCTCAGTTGAATAACTGAACCAAGTTCACAGATGGCCACTTGAGTAAAACACCGGAAGGGTGTTACATGCTCATGGAGTTGTCAACCAAAATGTCTTCCAGAAAGGAAGAGAGAAGATGGGAAGGCATGAAAGAAAAAGACAAAGAACAATATAATTTTGAGGGAGACTTTTAATTTGTAGCTTCACGTTTCTGAAGTTCTGAGCATGCTTTAATATGGAGCTCAACTAGGTGTTCAAATTTTAAACATTTGAATGTGTCTTGGGAATTCATCTAACTACAGATTTGTTAGCACAAAATTGTTCCAATTCATTGCACAGTTGCACGAAATCCCATAAGAAAAAAAAACCTTGAATTAAAATGTATTTAGAGCAGTATACAGTGCACACTAAATCTGACCCTTGAGCTGAGGGTGGTTCCGCTTATAACAAGCGCAAAGTAGATTAGCTAATTTCTTTTATATCCCTGCCCCTTACCTTGATAAGCATTTACTGGTGTTGGTAAACTAATATCATTTTATTAATTGTATGAAATAAATATATATATATGTGTGTATATACCACACCAAATTGTACCTTAGGTGTCCTTGGGATTCCAAATAAGAATAGAGTCACCATTAAAGTGTTGTGTTTCAAGGAAACACTTTCCCATGAGCTCTTATGGATAGTTTTGTGGATAGTTCTGCACTTGGCTCGCTTCCATCCTATGTCTATTGGTCACGATACTTAGACTTTTAATGAATGCCAAAGCTTTGGTCTGACATGTGTAAAATATACAGTTTTATTATGTTACTTCATCAGAAGCTAACATTAATGATATTTAGAAAGCATACATTTCTCTTTGCCACCCACTTTTTTCATGCCAAGGCAGCATGCTCCTCATTTACCAGATAGATGAGAACCGAACTTTGGAAAATTCATTGTTCATACAGGTGGTTTGCTCCTTGTGAAGTTACTGCATGTTCTTTTGGGGGTAATTTTGTACGGAAAAATGAAACCACCTAACTAACTCAATCTTACATTCAGGTTACGAAGTGTAAAAATGGAACAAAGAAAATTAAATGATCAGGCAAACACTTTGGTGGATCTCGCTAAGGTCAGTAGCAATTTTTGTATCATTGTTTAAATGTTGTGTTCTTCTAAAAGTTGAAAGATATGGTTCTGGATTTTTTATAAGCATTTTTGAATTTGAATGCATTTCTTTTGTATTGTGTAAGGATCTCATAACACATGGTTTTCTTATTGATGGGTAATCAAACAATCAAGTGATCAGAATTATTTGCATTTTCCATCATCTGAATTCATCCTGTTACATCTTATTTTGCACCCTATATGCTCCATCCAGTTATTTTTCTTCAGTCATAGGGATCGGTTATACAAATTGTTGGACACAGATGACCAAAGCTGCATGGGTAAAACAGACTATTAAGGAACACTGTCGTACATTTATCATGTAGGGCTCCTACCCAGGGCAAGTAAGTAAACAAATTATAAAGTTCAAAATCTAGGAGTTAGCAAGAGTTTTTTTATTTCTATTGTTGCTTTTATTGCTTAAAAGAAAGATTGTTATGAACCTTGGCAAGGAAGAGTTGAAACCAGGCTCAAACTGCAGGTCCCTTTAAATGTCTATGAATGACAGCAATGATAGTATTTACAATACCTGGGGAGGACACAGTACAAGAAAAGACCCAGGAGAGCAAACTAAACAGAGGTTTTGATCTCCAGATAGTTGGTCCTTCTAGTTAACATTTTAAATAGAATCTTTCCAAAAGATTAACTTTATAGGAGTCATGTTTCATTCCTACCCAGGACAAATATCCCTGCTAGACAAAAGAATCCTGGTTATCCTGAGAGACTGGTATTACATTATGAAAATGCACCACAAATCCCTGTGTTGATCGACCAATTTTGCCAGTCCCAATATCTGGCTCTTTGAAAAGCTTAACCTATTGGTAGGCTTACCCAAACTGTTTCCTTTAGTTCACCCACTGTATGAAGATTTTATATCTATAGAAGGTTCTCAGTAATCAGTTGTATACAGTGGGTCAAACTATTAACATCCACCTTAAAGAAGAAATAGTTCTTAGGATAAGTATTGTGGTAAGTACTTACTCCCATATATTTGTTGTACAGTTATGTATTTGTTACCAATTACTTAAAAAAGTTGGCATTTACTGATCTGAACTGTGAATCCGTCAAGTAAATGGGGGAAGAGTGGTGTACAGTTATACTAGTCATTAAAGCCAGTGGGATAACAGTTTTTAAGTAACAGCGTTTATTCTTTCAGTCTCTACTGAGTAGTTGCTAAAAATGAACAAAAGAATGATTCTACAGGGTGACCAAAAAGTCGTGATGAAAAGTCTAAAAAACAAAATATCATCATTTCTTTAAGACTTATTAGACATTATAATGGTATCACACCTTTTTGGTCACCCTGTAGCAGGTCATGTAATTGTGAATATTTTTATGAGTTATTGTTTACAAAATAAATACATAGGAGCATTCTGTGGTAAGTGCTTACCACTTATGATACTTAACCATAGTGTAATTGGCTTAGTTATTACTCACAATGCATGCCTGGTTGATTGGTTAGGATGCACATACAGGAAAGTTGAGATGGACATAAAATACCCATTCTTTTGAAGAAACGCAAGGAGGTTTAAATTGTGACATTTACCAACAGGATTCTTTACTAACAGTTCAAAGGCATATAACGTCCTTTCAATAACTGGAAATATGTTACACAGGAACTTGGCTCCAAAAGTAGATCCTGCCTGAGTTGAACATAACATACTTCCTGTTGCTGGCAGGATTCCCATTTGTGCATGGGGTTTGTTAATAAGGAATCCTGTTCAGAATTGCCATACAGTACATAAAACCTTAGAGTTAGGGCATGGGGCATTATGATCATCTCTTCAGTGCTTTGATCATTCTATGTCCTGTAGCTCAGTGGTTAGAGCACTCGCTTTGCAAGCAAGAGACCTGAGTTCAATCCCAGGCAGGGAGAAACCTTGGGCAAGTTTCCTTACTCCACACGCCTAATAATAATCCCTCCAAAAACCAAAAACAATAATAAATTGGTCATTTTCAATCTACGACTGTTTGTGGGACATTGCTGTGCGCAATTGGCTGCCGCGTTCGCCCACAAATATACAGTCAATTCACTTTACAGTGTGTTCTGTGAAGCGCTTTGGGACGTCCTCCCGACGTGAAAAGCGCTATATCAAATGCAAGGATTATTATTATTATTATTATTATATGTTTAAGTTAGTATTATGGGCCAAAGGGACAAGGTACCCAGTCCTTTTCCAGACATTGGGACATGAAACACAAAGTAATTGGCTGCCACGTTTCGCCCACAAAACCCACAGTCACTACACCTTACAGTGTATCCTGTGAAGCACTTTCAGACGTCTTGAAGACGTAATAAGGCGCTATATCAAATGCAAGGATTATTATCATTATAATGAATGCTGTGTAGGAACACAATTCAATGTGTTACGACTTATGGGGTTCTGAAAAGCCACCGTTTGAACTGGTTGGTGCCTGGTAGATGAGAGAGGCCTGACTTGTCCTCCAGTATTCCTTCTCTCTTCCCTTCCATCCAGTGAATTGGCTCAACAACACTTGCATTTATACAGCGCCCCTCACACAGGGTAGCCTCCCAGAGCGCTTGACAGATACAGAGCACAATGTCAAGCCAGGAAGAGGGGGAGATGACCGTAGGCACTGTCGAAGAGGAAGTTTTTCAGGCATGACCTGAAGATGAGGAAGAAAGGGGCAAGATGGATGGATAGAGGAAAAGTTTTCCAGAGTTTCGGGGCTTAGTGGCTGAAAGCATGGCCACCAGTGGTGGAACAGAAAGCACGAGTGACATGCATAGGACCGGAGCCTGTCGAGCGGAGACTGTGGGTTGGGGGGTAAGCAGGTGCTAGAGGTGCCAGGGCATGAAGAGATTTGAAAATGAGGATCTTGAAATTGATCCGTTCGGCAATAGTGAGCCAGTGGAGCCTGGCTAGACCTCGTTCATCTCCACAGATCTCCTTGGTGTCCTTTGTTGGAAACTTCAAACCAGCATATTACATTCATATATAAAATGAGGTTTCAAGTGCAATACAGACTGCCTCCCTAAGGCACTGTCTCCGAAACAGCAATTCCTGATTTTCATCAGGCTACATGTAGTGATACCAAAATGTAATATCTAGTCTGTTCAAATATGGGTTGGAGAATGAAGTTAAAATTTTTAGCCCTTAGTGCTACAGTTGTATAGTTTTTTTTCAAATTTTATTTTTTGAGTGAAGATCTGGGACACAAATTAATGGACCTGATTACAGGACTGCACCAGCGTTTTTAGATTGTCTTAAATCATACTTTGACCTTGCTTTGGTCATCTTTCCCCTTCTCACTCCCCTTGGCCCCCACCCCCAGCTCGGGTGTTCAGCTAACATTGTCAAGCATTTTGAGACATTCTCCCGATCTGAAAGGCGCTAAATAAATGTAAATTATATTGTGTTATATCAGTGTTTCCCTGACTAAATGACTTTTTTTCTGCAAATCTCAAAAAGGTTGCTTCTACGATGTGAACATTGGATACATCAGTTACTTTAGCCTTTATTTCAAATGTGAAAGTGCTGTTTCTTGTGCATGCTTGTACGAAGACTAATGTTCTTGTGCTTCATTCCTTTTTACTGGCTTGGATATGATCGTTTTAAAATATGTTAAACTGCAGAAGAACAAGTAAAGCATAATTTGTTGAGAACTCTGATATGCAAGCCTAAAAATGATCAATTCTGTATACTTAGCCTATTGGGTTTACATTTTGTTTTATATTGTTACAGACATGGATAAAATGTGCACTGGCGTTATAGCGTTCTACTCTTGTTGGTAAATGTACCAGTCTTTGACAGTACAATTGGAACAGGAATTGCGATGATCTTTTGAATCACACTTTTTTCCTCATCTGTTTCTGTTTATTTGTTTTTAATTTGTTTCAGTGGTAAGTTATGATATTGTGTAGGTAGAGAAACAAGATGGGAGTCAGGAATGAACCCCAAATCCACAGGATTTCTGCAATATTCAGAACCCCCCCTATAATTACTGAAAACAAATTGGTAAATCTGTGATGAGAAATTCCATCTGGGTCTAGACTTACTCTATTTATGTGGTATTTTCAATAAGTACTTTTTTTAAGAGATGCAGTAAACTGGCTTCGAAGTTAAGGCTGAATTCAACAATTTGCCAAATTCTGCACACTCTGAAATGCTGCACAAACTGAATAAATCTAGACCCTGATGAAATTTCTGCAATGAATAAACAAGATGGAGATTTTTCTTGGTTTCTGACTGAAACAAAAACTACAGCATTTTGTTTCTCACAAATAATGTTTCATGACTATTTTCATTTAAGAAGGTACTTCTGGCAAAACTCTCCAGAGGACAACAGAACCAAAACCCAAACTGAGAAAAACTCAAGTTCTTCTGAAAATTTGTCATAGACAATTTTCCACAATCATTAGAAATAAGACCATCAATATGGTTAGATTCAGATTCAGAGGATATTGGGTTCCATCAGTTGTGGACTTGAAACAAGGAGGTTCTTATATGAAGAAGAACCTTCTCCAAGCTACCAGGCTCTTAATCTATAACCGCTTCTGGCTGGTGGTGAGAACTTGTTGTGCACATATTGATTGCTGCTTTTGCTTACAAAATGCAGTCACTATATTTTGCAATAAATCCTGTAAAGTGCTTTGAGATGTACTCCTGACCTAAAAGGTGGTCTGTCAAATGCAATGATTATTATTTTATTATCAGGGTCAGGGAACACATATCCTTCTCACTAAATGGAAAAATTGAGAAACAAATTTTTTGATAACAGCTTTTAAGATTCGATAACAGGTTTTACGAGAGAAGTAGATATTTGTTTGGGGAGGACAAGTTTTCAGGGTCTTGGGGAGAGAGCGGGGGAATGGGATTGAATTGGATAGCTCTTTTCAAAGAGCTGCAGACACAGTGCTGTATAATTCTATGATTCTATGAAATACAAATATTATCCAAAATGAGCAGATGATAGACTAATGCATACAATATCTCCATTATTGTAGTATGCAACTATCAGGATGGTAGATGGGAGTCCTGTAGCTCAGTGGTTAGAGCACTCGCTTTGCAAGCGAGAGACCTGAGTTCAATTCCAGGCAGGTCAGGGCGAAACCTTGGGCAAGTTTCCTTACTCCACACTCCTAATAATAATCCCTCCAAAACCAAAAACAATAATAAATTGATCACTTTCAATCTACGATTGTTTGTGGGACATTGCTGTGCGCAATTGGCTGCCGCGTTCGCCCACAAATATACAGTCAATTCAATTTACAGTGTGTTCTGTGAAGCGCTTTGGGACGTCCTCCCGACGTGAAAAGTGCTATATCAAATGCAAGGATTGTTATAATGATTATTATTATTATTAGAAGGTGGACTGGATGGACCTTTGGTCTTTTTTCATCTAAATGTTCCTATGTTCCAATGAGAAAAAGATATGAAAAAATATTACTTTCCAGCATTAGGCCCCTGCCTTCCCACACCCAGAAGTATGAAGACTTTGCTGACACAGAAAGCTATCTTCTGGTATTATTTTATTAAAGAGGGAAGAATTTGGACCAACTTCAGTTCCATTCTTAATGTCTGAATGATGACCCAGGTTAGATTTGGACTGTCAAGGCTGATCAGTGATGTTTATTCCCTGAACTCCTGCTAGGATTTATATAAAAAAATGGGATTTCAGGAATTAAAGAGACCAAACATTGACATCTTTTGAATGCTGGTCAGCAAAGAGCAAACTTCAGACACTAGAGGGGAAAAAAAAAATTTCTCTGAGGATTGAGATTGCATGTTTTATGAGGAATTTTATAATTTTATTATTTTTCCTAAAAGTTAACGGGTTTGAATTTACAATTTAAGTAATTTTCATAATTATTCCTAGAGTTGATTAGCAATCTCTACATTTGATGTAGTGCCTATAAATAAACATCTCAAAGTGCATTACAGTAATTATTAATAAGTGTTTGTCGGCAAATGCTCCAGGCAATTTGTACACGAGCACCCAAAAGGTAAATGATCAAATTATTTGGAGAATGATTGCCAGAATCGCAAGAGAAACTCCCTTTTGATAAAGGGTCATTGGTTCTTAATTGTCTAGCTTAAGAAGCAGATAGGACCTCACTTTAACAATTCAACCAAAACATGGCACTTCTAACAGGGCAGCATTCCCCAAGACTACGCTTAACCTAGACTCTTAAAATCAAAGTACGCTGTGTGGGACTAGCACCCTTCTTACTCAGAGGCAAGAATGCTACATACTCTTTTTACGTATCCCATCGAGCATGGACATGGAGAAAATATCCATTTTTAACATCTGCACGCCCCAAATTCTACTTCCAACTTCCAAATTAGGCCTGAACTTTAAGAATTTTAAAAAAATGGAAATTAAGAATTTCGGATCTCAAGTGTTTTTCTAAATTATGTTTTATTTTGAAGCAATTTATGTACTTTTAAAGCACTTAAGATCTCGCCATACATAAAGGTTGCTACATAAATGCTATATAAATGCAAATTGTTGTTCTGAAATAATTTCCAAGTTTTGTTTTGCCATGTACTTGATTAACTTGAGTAACTTCAAGACCAACCACCTCATGCGATTAGGAATAAATCTCTTCCCCAATATTGGGAATTGAGAAAATAGAATTGAACATTGTGGTTGATGTAGAAAACAACGATGGTGCCCAAGGTACAATTGGGACCTGAGAAGATTTGTGCTTAATCATCTGTGCATATATATGAAGTATATATGATTACATATACGATTCACTGATGGTTGAACTTCAGAAATTGAGCAAGAGTCAAAAGCATTATTTTTCTGCCAGCTTAATTGTCATTTTAGGCTGTCAACCAGCAAAACAATGTTTACTATAATTTTTTGTAAATGTGATAATATTCATATGTTATGCATTATCAATTAGTAGATTTTATTAAAAACTAGCAGATTTTCATTTCGTCTGGACCTGATTTTGATGACAGCTGTAAGATTGGAACAAAACCGTACAACCAACCAGCAACAGGTTTCACACTGTATTCTTTCCCTCTTTGCAGACACAGAACATTATGTACGACATGATCTCAGACCTGAATGAAAGGAGCGAAGACCTTGAGAAAAGGATTGTAACATTGGAAACCAAACTAGAGACATTAATCGGGAGTATTCAAGCTCTACCTGGATTGATTAGCCAGACAATCAGTCATCAGCAGAGGGAGTTTCTCGAAGCTCAAATGCAACAATATGACAAACAGATTACCTACAGTGCTGAGCGGTCACGGTCATCAACCAGGAGAAGAAGATCCTCCTCTACAGCGGCACCGACTTCATCGGAAAGTAGCTAGAAATTAATATTTTAACTTTTTTTTGCCATCATATGGTTGATATTTTAGCTTTTATTGTAAAGCCCTAACAGTACTAAACAGTGTTATCCAGATTCTGATGTCAGAATCCAGGGAACCTGACAAAAATATTTTAGGCCAAAAGGAGTGCAGACTCTCCTTCAGATGCACAGTGAATGCACCTAACATTGCTATGTAGATTGTTTCTTCTGTAAAATTCACTTGACTTTTTACTCACGCACTTCAACTGACTTTACTAATATATAATAAAAAGAACATTTCTGCATATTTCTGTTTGGTCAGTTTTAAACCCTCTTCTTTGTGGGTGCAGCTTCTGCGGAACTCAGGTGCTCAAAGAATAATGAACAAGGAAGTGTATGTTGTTCTAACTCTGAATATTATGTTGACTAATGCCTTTTTAAACACAAATAAGTAAACATGTAGTTTATCTGAACATTAGATGAATACAATGTTGACCTTAACCTTAATTTTAAAAAAGTTATTAAACATTTTATATATACATATATATTATATATAACTCAATGACTGTTAAGACTAATAAATATAGAGGATGCTATTCATTATCACACATGATTTGTCTGCCAAATTTATGACTTTCATTAGTGAGCTATGACCTTGTAACCTGCTTGAAAGGTAGAAATGAGATCAAACTGAAAGTGGTGAAACAAAGCGGAGGCTAGTTTACAGTAGGACCTGAAATGTAAAACCCATGCTATAATTGAGCTGCTTTTCCAAGAAACGAATCTGCTATACTCATCTTAAGGAACCATAGAAATGTATAGCACAGAAAAAGGCCAGCCAGCTCATTGTGTCTGTGCTGGCTCTTTTAAGTGCAGTCCTTTCAATTTCATATATTTCATATGGTGCTTCCAAGGGAGATGATTGGTGAAAACATCTTCTTTGTATAGCACCAGTGAAAATATTCCAGTCAAGAACTGGCCAAGATGTCTGAATGGGACTGAGAGAGAAAGGAAGGTCGAGGAGAGACAGAGAAAAATGTATAGACAGTAGATTCAGAGAGACAGAATTTGGAGAGACAAAGCAAGAGAGAGAGGGGGAGAAAGAACCATGGATTTAGAAAGCAGAGACATGGAAAGGAGATAAGGATGTATTCACAGGGATAAAGGAGACTAAAGAATCAAAAAAAAGAGAAAGGAGAGCATAGGAGAGAAAGAGAAGTGAACAAAGGAAGAAAAATAGAAAAACATTTGCTTATTGAACAGAAAACATCTGGCATTCAACCATCAGTATTAATGTACATTCACTCACTGAGACTGAACCATATTTGTACCTCTGTGATATGGCATTGTAATCTGTAGTGAATGTATTTTGTAGCCAAATGCGGCAGCCAATTTGCCCACAGCAGTGACCCACAAACAGCCATAGAGTGAATGATAAATTTTATTTGGGTGATTGTTGGCCAGGACACCAGTAGAAATGCCCTTCTCTTTTCAAATAGTCCCATGGGATCTTTAACGTCCGGACCTCAGTCAGGACCTCAGTCTCATCTGAAGCACAAGATCATTGACAATGCAGCAGTCCCCTAGTACTGTACTAGAGTATATTCTATATGAGCTCAAAGTCCTGCCATGGGGCTTGAACTCACAACCTTTTGACTTAGAGGTGAGAGTGCTACCGATTGAATCGGGCTGACACTTATATGGTTACCGTTTTCCTTTAACTGTTTAAAGGTAGAGAAAAAAGATTGCTATGTTCACTTGCAGTCAAATTGCCTTGAAGTGAAAATATCAGATGTTTTCTGAATTATTTTATTCGTACAACCTATAAAATGATGGCAAAGGAAACGTCAGTTATATACTTAGCATTTAAATTATAGAGAAAAGACTTTGAAGGGTTTTAAAATTATACCATACATTATAATGCAAATGTATAATGTTACACTGAAAATTAAAATGCTGCTGAAATTATGGTTATCAAATTTAATGAGGAAATGACATGTGAGGCAACCCTTGATAATCTTTCCAACAATTCTAGGTTGATATGATAAATGTGTTCAAAATAATGACAAGTGTTGGCCAAGTGAATGTGAAACTGTACATCATTCCAGTCGAGGAATCCAGGATAAGACCTTAAAATTACAGCTGAGCTGGTGAAAGGGAGTACAAAAAAANTCTTTACACAATGGGAACGTCCATAGGAAGAGAGCTTTATAAGTGGGGATATGGAATAAAGGAAGGAAGAGGAATTCAAGAGAGTTGCAATAGTTGAACTTCCTGTGCTAGTGCTGACAGCTAGAAAATATCACCTGAAGGCAAGCCCTGAGGGAAAATTAGGCTGGTGTGTACTGACATTTATTCTCAGCTATTCTGTACATCATCAAATAATGTAAGTGCAAATTTTGAATATAGGTCAATCGAACAATGAATGAGCATGGTCATAGGTGCAAAGCTGGTCTGTAGAACCTTTGCCGTCTGCTTTTCATTCAACCGTATTATAATGGTAAATCAAAAAAGACAAAATCACATTAACAATATCTCCCTATTTATTAATTAATTTATTAATAGTCATTGATTTCTTTAATGTACATTACTGCTGCTTATTAGCAACTTGCCTCAGCCAATGTGAAGAAGTCTGGCTCCATGGAATTGATTGCTGGTTGTAGCTCAGATGAAATTCTAGTAGACTGAATATAAAAATGCTCAGTGCAGAGGATATTGTATTTGGTATTCACGTGAACATCTTTAAGCACATTTCAAGTTCAACATTGTGATTAGATTACACCTGTGCTACATGGACTAGCTGATTCACTTAGATTTTAAAATAGAAGCTTGGCAATAAGTCAACATATGGTTGTATTGGTTGTACGGTGTCATCCTTCCACTCTCAGTTCATAGCACGGCGGTTTCAAAGCTCGAATGGCAGATCAAAAAGATGCAATGTAGCATTATATTCTGCATGTTTCCTACTCATCATTTTGTTATATGCTTACAGATTATAAAGCAATGCTATTAAAATCATAACTTTTCGAACAACATAATTTAGTTTTGTTGCTATATTTTAAAACTTGACTCATCTTTAGACTGAAGTCAGTATGCACTTTTTAAATATTTTAGTTATTAGTCAGCTATAAGATTTTATTTGAAAACAGTGTTTAATGTTGTTTAATGCTAGGACCTTTCGTATCAGTAGTAACTGACCGTTTCCTTGTCAAACTACATCTGGTCCTATGGCATGACTGAACAGAAGTATGGAAGCACAGGGATTGCGGTATTTGATCTACTGGGGAGGTTAGAAGGAGCTTCTTCATGCAGAAGGTGGTGAGAATGTGGAACCCATAGCTGGAAGCTGCAGTTGAAGCAAAAACAAATCAACGTATTTAAGAGAAAACTTGATGCTATATGACGGAGAAGAGAATAAAAGGGTATAGGAGAGGGCAGTCAAAAAGGTTGGGATTTGTGTGGAGTATAAAAACCAGCAAGGACTGGTTGTGCTGAATGATCTGAATCCATACTATATCATTCTATGTAATTCTATGCGTGCATTTGTCTGCATTCTTCAATTGTGTTGTGTTGTATTAAATTTGAAGATGGAATTTACTGTTAAACATAATGTGTAACTATTCTCTTTCAAGAATCTCTTTCAAATGCAGTATACACCGCAGCAGTTGAAAATGATTCTTTATTTAGAAACCAATGAACTAAAGAGATTATGTTCCTCATTGATTTTAGTACAATAACAACAAAATTACATTTGTATAGCGCCTTTCACATCAAGAGGACATCCCAAAGCGCTGGTACAGCACCATACCGTCATGACAAGACCACCAAAACGGCTCTTAAACCTATTTCATCAAGACAGTAGAACAAGAGGTCATAGATTCAGACTTGCAAAGGGTAATTTCAGGACAGATGCTAGGAAGTTTTTCTTCACTGTTGCCAGGAACAGTAGTTGAGGCCAGACCATTGGATAATTTAAAAAGCAGTTTGATTCCCTGCTGGGAGGACAATATTGTGAGTGTTCTGGAGGGATAAGGTCAGATGGGCTGAAGGAACTTCTTCAACCGAAGTGATCTTGTGATTCTTTCAGAACACTCTCTCTACCATCTCCCATTACAGCATCAAGCTGTTTCTTAAATGAGTCCAGCGATCTCACCTCAACTATGCTTCCTGGCAGCCCATCCCAGCTGTTGATTACCCCTTGAACAAAGCCAAGTTGTACTATAGAAACTGATAGCACATGTACAAGATTATTGGCAAGGCTGAAGCCCTCCAGTCTCCCAATTTTATTTTTTGATGTTCTAAGTGCCATAAATCAACAGTGACCATGGGCCTATCAATGCTGCTCTGAACATTAGGAATTGCTGAAGCTGAGTCCAGATGAGGCTTTCCAGCTGATTTCCTCTTGTGTGGTAAAGAACCAGCTTTTACTGCATCCAAAAATTGCCCTAATTCAGAATTGAATCAAGTGATTCTTTACCCCTTCACCTCAGCCCTCGGCGCTGTAAGTTGGTACTCCAACCATTAAATGACTGCTCTGGCTGAACCATACTATTGCTAAAATCTAATGAAATGTGTACTTTGGAATTCATCCCAATCTTCATTTTGTTTTCCTTTAGTGTTAAAATGTATTACAATACAGTACAATTTACATTTAACATAACCCTTTACATCAGGAGGACATCTCAAAGTGTTTCACACTGCTGGTTGGGCAATTGGCTCGGGGGGTTGGGTGCTGAAGAGGACAGGGAGGGGAAAGATGACCGAAAGCACAGTCAAAGGAGTAAGTCTTAAAGTAGACTATGAATGTGAGGAGGGAGAGAGTTGTAGGGATTCTGGGATGGAGTTCCAGAGAGATGGGTCATAATGGCTGAGAGTGGGCGGATATGTCCCCCACCCTGAGTGAAGGGAGAGGCTGGGTCATTCGGGTTGCAGGAGGTGGCCTAAATAGGGTGGGATGAGCGTGGAGGGATTTAAAGGCGAGAATGTTGATCTTGAATCCACTGTAGAACGGGGAGGTAGAGGAGCAAAGCGGGCATGGAGTTGATAGGTTTGAGGAGCCTGGTGCAGGATAGGTCACTGGCCAATGCAGTGCTAAGGATGAATTGCATTGTCAGAAGTGTTGTCCTTCGGATTCATGTCTGCTTGTTCAGGTAGACATTAAAGATTCCATGGCAATTCAAAAGAGAAAGAAATTTCTCCCATTCTCCTGGCCACCAATCCACCAAATCAAATTGGTCACTCACTTCATGGTTGTTTGTGGAACATTGCTGTGTATAATTGGCTGCTATGTTAGCCTAAAATGACACTTTACAGTATATCCTGTGAAGCGTTTTGAGACGTCTCGATAACATGATAAACCACCGTATCAAATGCAAGGATTATATTGTCGCCAAAAATGAAGCATTCACAAACAATTGTTTTACTAAAGAATTTTATTACTGCAATTGAGTGAGTGTATCTTGTTACTAATCATCTTAAAATCTGGTGCACAATTCACTTGTTATTGATCCTTCATCATGTAAAATTGAAAAATGTCTCTCTGTTGAAAAATATATAAATGTTCTCAGTGAGTGCGCAATTTGTGACATCACCATGATGTGACACTTTTGATGGCAAACTCTTAAAAACAATTTGACCAGAAGGAATACAGAAGTGCAAGGTTTCACTGATACTTCTATCACATATCTATAATAAACAATGTTATTTTACCGTTCCAAATAGGACACCTCTTTAGGCTGTTCTAGCATGGAATATTAGTGAGTTGCACAGGCTCATGGGAGTGCTTCCTGTCTGCATGGAACTCTCAATCTGGTTTGGATACTCTTAAGTCCTGTAGCTCAGTGGTTAGAGCACTCAGTTTGCAAGTGAGAGACCTGAGTTCAATTTCAGGCTGGGCGAAACCTTGGGCAAGTTTCCTTACTCCACACGCCTAATAATAATCCCTCCAAAAACCCAAAACAATAATAAATTGGTCATTTTCAATCTACGACTGTTTGTGGGACATTGCTGTGCGCAATTGGCTGCCGCGTTCGCCCACAAATATACAGTCAATTCACTTTACAGTGTGTTCTGTGAATCGCTTTGGGATGTCCTCCCGACGTGAAAAGCGCTATATCAAATGCAAGGATTATTATTATTATTATTAAGCATGGAGATGACTTTGAGTGCCCGCATGTGTCAGACACCTGGCTGACCAAAAGTAAACAGTCTGGACTGGCATTGCCCAACAAAGACAAAACATTGCTATGAAGAATTTTTATTCGTATAGCATCTATCATGCAAAAAGTATTTTCACAAATAATTATTGTCAAGTTAAGTGACTTTTTGATAAGAATAATTGTTTTTTGTAGGTAAACATGGCATCTTCTTTCTCCAGCATAGTTCTATAAACATGATTGGCCAATTTGTCTAAGGTATTGATGGCCACCGGACACCCAAGAAAAACTTTTTTTCCCAAACAATAATAATCATTGCATCTAATATATCATGTCAAACGTCTCAAAGTGCTTCACAGGTAATTGATGTGCATTGACAATGTATTTGTAGAACACAGCAGCTAATTTGTGCACAGCAATATCTTACAATACCAATTTTATCAAGGATTTTTTATCATTCTCTCTCGATAGTGCCATAGAGGCTTGACGTTTTGACATACATAGTCGATGCATTATGGCAGAATTCCAAAATGTTAATGGAAATATCCCATGCCTTTATGCCTTTCATCACCTTGGGATGTCTTCCTGACATGAAAGGTGCTATACAAATTTAATTTGTTGTTGTTGCTCACATTTTAACCCATTAGTTGGTAAATATATTTATTACTGAAGATCTGTACAGGATGTTTGGTACCGGGGTGAGAGTTTTCCTTTTATTATTTTCCATTTTTCTCAGTCAAGGAAATGGCCCATGAACCTGTCAGTGTTTTTTCCAGGCTCACTAGGAACAAAATGATGAAGTAAAAACATAATGGAAAAAAATTAAATATTATGTAAATATCTTTCACCATTTTGGCCTTAAAGCAAAAATAACCATTTCTGCTCTCTGATCTTCCAAAACATTGTTAGTGGGATTGAAAAAGTGCTTGAACAGCAAAAGTGTATGTTACTGGCATTACGCATTAGTGAAAAATCACTATAAAAATGCTTTATAACAAATGCTTATCCTTTTAATACTTAATAACCTTTGTGTTTGATATTGCAGCTTATCATGTCATTGAGACGTCTCAAAGTGCTTCACAGAATATATTGAGACCTTGGACCAAGGATTTGAGGTCTTGAGAGTTGTTTTAACTTTTCTTTTGATCAGCTAGTTCTTTTCATACGTGAAAAACAATCACCATACTTAAAAGTATCTGAATTCAACTGAGAGTTCCACATGAAGTTACAAGGGGCACAATTTAATTGTGCAGTGTGGAAATCAAATCATAAATCACTTCATGTGCAACTTTGTGCATGCTCACAGTTGGATTTTTTCTTGCTGGTAATGCAAAGGTAGGTCTTCATGGTATAATACTTTTGTTCATTGTAGGGTTAGAGATAGACATAGAATACAGAAAGTCAGAGAGAGAGAGATAGACACATAGCAAGTTAAACACGTCACCCTTAGAAAGTACTTTGGAGCAAAGTTGGTGTTTCATTGTGCTTGATTCCAACATCCTTGCTTTATATAAGAGATGAAATGTAATTTTATGTTTTCTATATTGTTTCTAGGAATTAAGCTTCCATGGTCATAATCATGATCATTTAGCTTCTACTTCAACCATCCCATATTAGCAAATCTTTTTGTTAATCATTTGATTGTTACAGTTAACTTTAATTTTGCTCTTTAATTAAATTTAATTAAATTTAATTTTATGCTTTCAATTTGTAGGATTTTAGTACATGATACCCCAAAGTACATTACAGTGCGCTAAAACATTCAAATTCAAACCTTTCAAAATTGAGTTTGCTCTAATTCCATGGCATCCATACATTGCGGCATATTATTGAATATTCCACTGAATTTTGCATGTGGTTGACCTTAAATAGGATGTCAATTTGCAGAGTGATTCAAGCTGCCTGCTTACAGCAACTCAAAGACAACAGACAAATGACAATTTCAAAAAGTGATCGACAAATGAAATGAACTTCAGTTGTCAAGTAGTTAATGTAGTTGAAGTGCAACAAAATTGTCCTCCCTCGAATGAGCAAATAAACGTATTTGAAGCTGCTACACTGTGAAATTGGGAGAGTGATTATAAATCCCTTGTTTGCCCTTGAATGGAGTGGAACTTGGTACAGTGCTTTCTATCTTCTTCCCTTGTATCATATGTTCTCACAATATGACGATCCTTTGCACTCAACATAAAACCTATTTTGGTTGATGAAGTATCATTAAATTTAATTTAATTCGGTTGCTCCCTGGTGGTAAGAAATCATTTGCAAAAATGTTCAGCCTTTGAGTTTAGGCCGGTTGCACAATGGTTTCCTCAAAGGGTTCAATGCATCACAAGAAAATAGAATTATTTTTTCTCAGAAAACAGTCTGCCGCAACAGCAAAACACTGCTGTGGCCACTGAACTGCAGTTGTTATCAAGAAAACAACTTTACACGTATTATGTTTGGTTTGAGTGTGATGCAAGGTGCTTTATTGTATGCTGAATGGCAGAAAAGCCACATGGATACTGGTGTGAAAGGCCATTTTATCTTGCAGCTCGGCCCATATACGAAATGAACGACAATCTCATGAGCATGTCCAGTCAGTTCCGTATCTTCTATTTTTCTTTAATAGAATGATAGAAAATTACAGCACAGAAACAGACCATTGAGCCCAACAAACCTGATTTGGTGTTTTTCTCCACAAGATCCAATCTAATTCCACTTCCCTGCTTGCTCTTCAGGCAAGTTAACAGTCGTCATCTTCAAGAATCCATCCGATTCCCTTAAAAAAGAATCTGAGGACTTTTTCCCCAACTTCGGTCTGTAGAAGAGAATACTTCATTCTCACCACCTTCTGTGTAAAGATTATTTCCTCTAAACAATTCTTTTTGTTAAATTTATACTCTTTACTTACTGACTCACCGGTGAGTGAAACTAATCAATTACTATTTGCTCAATCATAACTCTTCGTAATCTTTTATAATATTTCACTCTAATTCACTGCCACTTTTCAAGCCTCTGACACATTCGGGGGTGCAATTTCATTAAGTGCAAGTCGGCCTCTGTCCATTATCCAACCATTAATTTTTCATGTGTGAACCTAGGTGATGAGTTTCGGCAGGCTATTTGACGTAATAGAACATCACAGCCAATGTCTGATCCTGCCTTCAGATTATTAAAACAGTAACGAACACCTGGTTCCAAAAAGGCAATGTTGCCTCAACATTTGGCATGAATAAATAGTAAAATGTGAAATATAAATTAACTGAAACAACTGATGTGCAATATGGCCCAGACTCCTCTTGTATTAATTTGATTCTGGAGGTTAAGAGAATTTCTGAAACAGTAATGTGGTTAGTTTGCTTTGTTCATGGTGCAGCTTTCTGTTCAGACAGAGAACTGTGAAGAAGTTTGAAGACTTTACTGCTTCCAGAAGCTCACTTTTGCCAGTGATTCTTTTCTCGGTGAGATTGAAAACAGCTACAAAGTGGGTTTACGCATTCACGTCAATTTACTTACCTGCTGGCTGACCTGTCTGCACAATTAGAGTGTGTCTCAAAGGCCACATTCAATAAACCATGCATTACTAATGTGGCCTATCTAAAATTGCCATGTGAACAAATAAAAGAAGTGTAATTGACCCAGGTTGATCTAAAGAACCTGCTGTACTTTGTCAGAGGTTGCAAGTATTCTCCTTTTAATTACTTTACCTTTTATTTATAACTTTTAAACACTTCAGTTCTGATTGTTATTGGTAAGAGTTTCCACTATTCAATGTAGCCCAGTAATATCCTGTGAAATATAATTGCTAATGAGATGCAGTTTACATAATTCAGACTCACCTACCTCCTACCTCATGTTGTGATATAATGTGCGGTATTTCTTAACTGAGATTCCTTATCCTGGAATCCTGGAGTGGAATTCCACATAAAATTTAATCAAATGGGATATTATTTATGTTTGTATTTAAGATTACGGGACGGGATCCCCATTTGTACAACCTAGGTTTTTTATTAAAGAATCCTGTTAAGGAATACTGCACAGTGCTCATCAGGCTGAGTTCTAAAAGAGCTCAGTAAACAGTAGATATTTCCTCTGGAATCAAAAGTCAACCTTCTGGTCACCTGGCTCTCCTCCCTGACGCTGTTCTGAGGGTCGTGACATTTTCTCCTGCATACACTGATCTGGGTTCTCCTCTGGCAACCTTGGCACTCAAATGCCTTCATCACATTCAGGCTTGACTCTGCTAAGCCCCTGCTTGCCGGACTTCCCAACTCCTCCCTCCACCAGCTTAAGATTATTTTGAACTCTGCAGCTGAAGTCCTCTCCCGCACCAAACTCCATGAGTCGATCACCCCCATCCTCATCTGGCTTAACTGACTCCCCATCCTACACCTCGTCCTTTCCCTTGCCTCCTTCAAGGCCCATCTCAAGATCTTTTTGATTGTGCGTTTGGTCATTCTCCCACCCCACCACCCTTCTCTCCACCCCTTTGAATTATAAACCCTAGCTTTGATGCAACCACTTGGACAGTGTACAGCATTTCAGACCTGAGCTGGGTCAGGGGGGGAGAAGGGAGGGGAAGTGAAGAGGGGTGACTGATGGCATGGTCGAAGAGGAGGGTTTTGAGGCGGGACTTGAAGGAGGCTAAGGAGGGGGCGAGGCAGAGTGATTGGGGCAGAGTGGCTGAAGGCTCTCCCACCAATGGTGGGGTGAGTGGGTCAGGGGACGTGGAGCAGGCCAGAGCTGGCTGACCAGAGGGAGCATGTGGGTTGGTAGGGGGATAGGAGGTCACAGAGGTAGGGTGGGGCGAGGCCATGGAGGGCTTTGTAGATGAAGACCAGGATCTTGAATGCAAGTGTGTGGGAGGCATCTCAGCAAACATGCCCAATCCTCAGTTGACACACACAAACAATATACTTTGCAACAAAGGTCATGATCAGAATTTTTTCTGTCCCAACACCAATAGTGAGATCCATTGTAACACCATCTCTCTGAGATCAAACATTCCATATATTTATATGCATTAATTCCTTTCACATAGGATGTCTCAAAATGCTTATAGAAATTATAGAAAAGAACATAGCACCAAGGAGAATTTAAGGTTATTGACTTTTTTGGGGGGTGTCAGCTAGGTGTCTGACACATGCGGAACCCATCACCATGCTTAAGAGTATGCAAACTAAAGTGAGAATTCCATGTATCCTACCTACACGTGGAAATCCCAGAGATAAGATTGTTGGAATGGAATGTGCACTCCCTCCTTCGAGGGTTGCATCCTGCTTACCTAAATTTGGAAACCAATGTGAAACCTTACAGTCAAAGAAATGAAGTTTTCATCCTTTAGTTTGAATTGGGTTAAAACACAGATTCCAAACATTGAAGGTTAGTATTCCAACCCACAGCTCATCGTTTTGTTAAATATTAAAGCTTGTGTAAATAATTTTTATCAAAAATTACCAATTTACTGAAAAATACTGCAATATTATGAAAAATATCTTTGCTTTTTTCATTTTTCTGCAATAGATTTCCATAAACCTATGAAGAAATTTTGTGAAGATGAAAATAAGAACACAATTTCGTGTCTATTAGTTTTCTGATTTATTTGAAATGTAATGGCAGAAGACTATGAACAATTTAGCATTCTCTCCTGTGTAGTTTATCAATGGAAATGTTTGTGGGTGTAGTTGCTATGTTTCCTCAAGTCATGGCTTCCACTTGACCATAAAGGACTGTGAGAACAGCTGTTAACTGATGGTCATTTATTAACTGTGTCAAATGATGGTCAAATCTCTCTTACAGAAAGATTTTATGAACTCTATTGTTAAAATAACACAATACTTCACCAACTTTTTGACAGCCTCTAATGTGATAAATGTCCACTTTTCTTTGTCCTGGGTGACTTTTCCTCATTAACAGTCATTAATTGAACCACTGAACCTTTTGTGCCTTTTGGAGTTATTCCTGACGCTGTTGATTTTGGAACTGAATTTCCTAAGAAAGAAAAGTTATTTATAGTAACCTAATTAAAGTTTTTTTTCTTGTCAATGTAGAAAAATACATGTTCACTAATTTGAAATGAATGCTTTGGTTACACAAATGCACCAGGAGTACTTCACCTTCTGAACTATCCTCCTGTCAGTCACTCATGTATGTGAAACTGTATCTCCTGGGCAAGGGGAGAAAAGCAGTCTCTCTTTGACCAGGCTATGGGGTGGTGTGCCTAGAAACTGAATGCTGGAATCGAGGCATGGCGGTTCCTGTGCCAGTTGGATCCGCAACCCTGGACCCCAGGACCCTGCTGATGACAGATTAGCCAGCCTGGCTCATTGGCAGGGCATGGAAGAGCAGACCAGTCACTGGGGGCAAGGATGCTATTGACTCAGTTCCTATTATTCCTACAAGCCAAAGCTCTGGGTGGTCCTAGTTACACAAGCAATGGGAAGCTTGCTAGTTTTTTTTTGGTAAACAAGCTGTCGCCACTTACCTCTGAAGGCTGAATTAAACAAAAACTCAAACTCCTAAAACCCAAATCTGGAACTCAAACTGTAAGGACAGCGTGAGCCCGATACCAAACATCACAACCTCATCAGCAAATCAATCGTCCAAATCACCTCTCTGACTGGCCAATCCCAATCTGAGCCAACAGACCAAGAGCCAACAAGGTAGCCCATGTTTCAATTTCTCCACTTCTCCATTTTGGGGTTGGATCAAACTCCTTAAGATCAGGGACCTGTAAACCCCACATCAGCCAACAGAGAGCTAACAGCAAGACATTCCTGAGCTCAGTGGCTCTGCACTCTCACAAATGAGCAAGGTTATGTGGTAACCAGTCAGATAGCAAGCTATAGCAAGCTCAATGGCAAGCTATTTGGGTTTAAAACTGGTTAAACACCAGCAGTACCCCAACACCTGGTGTCAGCCTGGTTCACTCCTGTCTGATTTAGAAGTATTTGGATTGGATTTGTAAAGCCCCATATCATGCAAAAACAAATGTTCAAGAATGTTCTGAACATATTTGATTAGAAATTATATGAATATAGGTTAAACTGTACTAGAAATAGCCCATAAACATTATTGAGATGTGTATCAGGCTCCAACTCATTCCCCCGGCGACTTCTGTTTTTATTTCGGCTTTCCAGCATCTACAGTATTTTACCTTTTGTTTATTGTTTAATTCACTGCCATTTCTCTTCCAGGAATGCCTACGTAGAAGAAGTTCTGCTCTTCCTTTTGACGCGAATTTTGTTTTTCCCTTTCATCCTGTTCACCTTCTTTACTATCTGTTTCCCTTCTTATGTTTGATGATGTTTTCGCTAAAACTCACTTTCACAGCCACATCTCCTTTCTCAGCAACTATCTCAGGCTCCAACTCATCCCCCCAGCGACTTCTGTTTTTATTATTAATGAGATCCATGTTCAATTAATTTGAATTTGGGGATGTATTTGGTATGGAGGTGAAAATAAAAAGAGTCAGAGAAAGGCCCCATGTTTCTTTTGAGATTTTGCCATCCTTTTTCCAGATGCTGCCATCCTTTGCAGGCATCCAGGAATTACAATAACTGTAATTACTGTTGTGGGCATTTTGTAAATTAATGCGTTCACAAACTGGAAGTGGCAACTAACACATTGAATCTGAACTAGAAATATCACAAATTCAAACACAATGCCTATATTATTACAGGGCAAGAGAAAATAAAAGCTGCAACATGCTACAAACTTTCAGAGAATGCTTACCTTAGAGAATCTGGCTGTGGATTAAGTTCACTAATTACAAAGAAATGAAAATTTGTGTTAAACAGACAAATGTGCAGAATATTACGTGTGCAGTGAGGTAACTGCACAGAGTGGCTCTCATGACGTTATCCCAGCTGGAAAGGACCAAAGTCCTTGTTTAATAACAAATGTCAGAGTGTCCTCAGCTTACAGACTTCTGGGAATTTAAATCACTGCTCTAATATTTCATGAGTTAAGAAAAGAATCAATATCATTCTCTGACCTACTTGTTATGGAGCCTCAGGAAAACTTTGAAAATTAACAAAGGGAAGTGTCATGATAAAGGTCCTGAAAGAGTGTGAAGTGTGTGTGGAGGTGGGGTCACCCTGACAACAGATAGACTTTTTCATGTCACAACTGCTTAAGCCTTTGTCAACAATCAAGCATTAACCACTGGCTTTAAGCTGTTGAATTTTTTATTAGTAAATTAGCATTCTGTCAGCATAACCTTGGTTTACATGTACTGTGCTCCTATTATTTTTATCAGTAATACCATGATGAAAATTTAATGGTATTAATATTATTTCACTAACTGAAAATTAGCAAGCCAGGTAGCCATTGAATCAAATCAAAATTCCACACAGTTCCACATTCTGGAACAAAATAAATTTCCTGCATTTGAACCAAACCAAATTACAGTCCCACCACATATCTTGTGTGAAGTGTTCATGGAGCTCAATGTAGGGAAATGTGAGGTCGACCACTATGGACTACAAAAAGATAAAGCAGAATATTTTCTTAATGGGGAGAAATTAAGAACTGTGGAGGAGCAAAGAGGTTTGGGTGTCCATATCCACAAATCACTAAAAACTAGCTCCCAGGTAAAAAAGGAATCAAAAAGGTGAATGGATTGTTAGCCTTTATTTCAAGGGGCGTGGAATAGAAAGGGAAAGAAATGATGCTTAAGCTGTATAGAGCATTAGTCAGACCTCATCTGGAGTACCGTGTTTAGTTTTGGGCACCACACCTCAGGAAAGATATATTGCCACTGGAGGGGGTGCAGCGTAGGTTCACCAGAATGTTACCAGGACTAAAAGGGTTAAGTTACAAGGAAAGGCTGCAATAAACCTGGATTGTATTCGCTTGAGTTTAGACGGTTGAGGGGTGATTTGATTGAAGTATTTAAGATGATAAAGGAATTTGATAGGGTAGATACAGAAAAGCTATTTCCTCTGGTGGGAATCCAAAACAAGAGGGCATAGTCTTAAAATTAGAACCAGGCCATTTAAGCGTGAAATCAGGAAGCATTCATGGTAGAAATCTGAAATTCTCTCCCCCAAAAGGCTGTGGATGCTGGATCCAACCATACCTTCAAGAGTGAGGTTGATAGATTTTTTGGTAGGTCAGGGTATCAAGGGATATGGGGAGAAAGCAGGAAATTGGAATTGAAAGGATTAGTTGAGGTACAGATCAGCCATGATCTAATTAAATCGGGGAACAGGCTCGAAGGGCTAAATAGCCTCCTCCTGTTCCTATGTTCCTATGTTCATGTAAAAGACACGATCAGCATTTTGAAAAGGACATCATTCATACTGTTCAAAATGTACCATATTGGTTAGTCCAGTCCTTCACAAACTACTGGTACCCAGTTGCAGAACAATTTTGAGTCCTGTAGCTTAGAGCACTTGCCTCCCAAGTGAGAGGGCCTGGCTTTGATTCCTGGGCAGGGCAAAACGTTGGGCAAGTTTGGGTGAGCCTGGATGCTATGAATGTGTGTATGAGGGAACCCAATTGCTAGTTGATTGACAGATCACTTTTCCGGGGTAATAATTCCTTCAAAAAAAAATCTAGTCACTCAATCCACGACTGTTTGTAGGACACTGCTGTGCACAATTGCCTGCTGCATTTTGCCCACAAAATATACAGTCAATTCACTTTACAATATATTCCCTGAAGCGCTTTGAGACGTCGTGAAGATGTGATCAGGTGTTATAGCAAATGCAATCATTATTATTCTTATATTCAATCAATTCACTTTACAGTATATTCTGTGAAGCGCTTTGAGATGTCTTGGAGACGTGATAAGGCACTATATTATAGCAATAATTCTTGCATTTGATATCAACTGTAAGGATTATTACTATGAATTCAATTTCAAGATCCTCACGCTCGTGTACAAATCACTTCATACCCTGGCACATCCCTACCTCTCCGACCAGCCGGCTCCCCACTCCTCTACCTGCTGCTGTTTGTTGAGTGGTTCCGTGGCTGGAGTTGGACTGTCAATCAATGAGGGGGTCGAGGAATGGGGAGGAACAAGGGAGGAAATGGGAGGAGTCAAACCATGATTGATTGACAGCCGGAGCCACATATTACTGGGTGAGTGGGCAACCATTCACAAGTGGCTGTCAGTCACCTGTAAGGCGCAGGTAATTGGTTGCCTTCCCATCCAATGGGAAGGGCAATGGGAAGCAGCAGCAGACAATCCTTTTAGATTGACCAAATTAATGAATGTTTCAGAAACATACACACTTGTCACATAATTTGCATGAACAGTGGGATGATATCAGATGTTAAAACAAATGAATACCATTAGAGATTTATTTTGTAATCTCTGCTACCCAATTAACGGTTGTGCAAGTCGGAAAAAGCCAGGTGCAAAGTAGCCTGATATTCAGGCACATCTTGTGGCCTCCATCACTACTCTCTTGGCATTGGATATCATGAAAATCCATTTCTAACACAAGCTTGTGGATTCAAAGGAGTCTGATATCATTCCACTACTTATCCAATATAACATTAGTCTTTTAATCACAAAACCTTCTCTTTGAAGGCAGCCACTTAGTGAAACATAATGCTTTCCAGCGAAGTTTCCCTGTGAATAGAATATTAAACATATTGTTATAGTTAAGTTGGTCAGTATCCTATTAAAGTGTCCAGGCTCTCATAATTTAAGGTGGCTTCATTAACACAGATTAATGAAGACGTTTTTCTTTATGTGTCTTTCGAATGGAATTTCACCCTTTATAAGGACATAGGGAAAAAATAACTATTTTGGCCATCATCTTAAGTTGGACTCTAGTAACGACTAAAGTTTTAACCCCTGACAGCTGAAACAATGCTATCAATACAATTTGATGTTGAAATATTTCATTCAGTTCAGATGAGAGGTGCCTACTGGCTTCCCATCACCATCATACAGTTCAAGATCTTGGTCGTTACCTTCAAAGCCCTCCATCATCTTGCTCCCCCCTACCTCTGCGATCTCCTAAAACCCCTATCATCCTGCTCGCTCCCTCCGCTTGCCATCTTCAAGACCCATCTCAAGACCTTCCTCGTCGACTGTGCTTTCAATCTCCCTGCGTTCGCACTGTGTGCACGTTTTGGCTGCCGCCCCGACCCGAGTCTTGCCCTCCACTCTAAATGTCTCTCCTCCCACTCCCCTCTATCCACTACTCCCACTCTGTCCTTCTCTCCCACCGCCCTCCCCGCCTTCCTTCTCTCCTCGACCCCGTCAGCACTTCCCACTGCACCAGCCTGGGCATCCTCCGCCGGGCCCATCCTGGCTCCCAGCACTGGCTGGCCCAGAGCAGCAACCCCAAGTGTCCAATCATTCACTCCCTCCACTCAAACTGCTTCCTTAAGGCAAACACAACTTCCCCCTCCCTCATACGTTCCCTCCCCAACTCTCCACTCACACCACTCTCCACAACCATCTCTCCTGTACACCCTAAAATCCTCTCCGCATCACTCTCTCCTCCCTCTCCTCCCTCCAGCAATCCCATCTGCATTTCCCTCCAAAATGTCCGTTCCCTCTCAAACAAAGCCCTCACCATTCATGACCTTATCTGGATGAGCACCTTGACATTCTTGGGCTCACAGAAACCTGGCTCTGCCCCATTAATCCCATCCCCCTAGTGAAGCCTCCCCTACAGGCTACACCTTCCACCACAGCCCCCGTCCAAACCAACGTGGCGGCGGGCTGGCTCTCATCTCCAAAGCCTCCCTTGTCTTACCCGCTACTCCTCTGACTGCTTCCCCTCCTTCGAGCACCTCACCCTCTTCCATCCCTCTCTCCCACTGAAAATTCTACTAGTCTACTGCCCCCCTAAGCCTCCCAGCTCCTTCCATCTCTACTCTCCTCTGTCCCTCTGCTCCGAATGCCTGCTCATAATGGGCGATTTCAACCTCCACCTAAACTCCCCTTGCACCACTTCTTCCGACTTCACTGCCCTCCTCTCCTCCCTAAACATCACCCTTCACATAAATTCACCAACCCACAACCGTGGTCATGCCCTCGACCCACGACCTTGACATTTCCAACCTTAGCATAGTGGACAAGGCCATCTCGGATCACTTCCTCATCTCCTTCTCCTCTCACACCCCTATCTCCTTCACCAAGCCCTCAACCATTCTCTACCGCCCCTGGAAAAGGCTACCCTCTGAGACCCTCACAAAGGCCCTCACATCATCAAATATTCTATCCCTCTGGCCTTCCACCTGTGGAGATCCTGAAGCAGCTGCTCCATGATCGCCTCTCCTCCACCTTCAACTCCCTTGTCCCCTGAAATCCAGGACCATCTCCAAACCCACCCGATCCCCCGGTACAACAACCATCTCTGCTCCCTAAAAACCCAAACCCGGCTGCTCGAGCGCAGATGGCGGAAGACTGGCCTGACAGTTCACCACCAACTGTGGCTCGAGCATCTCCACAGCTACCGCTGTTCTTTGACACGTGCAAAAACTGCCTTCTACTCCAACATCATCTTGGAGGCTAAAAACAACTCTACAATCCTTTTTTCCATCACCCACTACCTCCTCCGTGCACCGCCTCAGGCCTCCTCAATCTTCACATTCAATGCCAATGCACCACCAGCTGCCTCAACCCCCTCCCCACCAGCTTGCTGGTCACCCAGCTCTCCCTTCTCTGCCCACTGCTGGCTGATGTGATCAACCAGTCCCTCTCCTCCGGATCAGTCCCTGCCCCCCTCAAAACTGCTGTTATCACCCCCCTCCTCAAAAAATCTTCCCTAGATCCCTCAAATCCCAGCCTGTCTCTAACTTGCCCTTCCTCACAAAAGTCCTAGAATGCGTTGTTGCAAATCAACTTCGCGCACACCTCTCCTCCCACTCCCTCTTCGAACCTCTCCAGTCTGGATTCCGCCCCGCCCACAGTACAGACTGCGCCTGTTAAATTCACCAATGACATCCTCTCTATCTGTGACCAGGGCTGGACCCCTCCTCTTTCTGATCTATATGCTCCCTCTTTGGGATGTCATCCGCAGACATGGGGTACACTTCCACATGTTTGCGGACGACACCCAACTCTATTTTCCACCTCTCTTTGTGACCCCCCGTCCCCTGATGTTCTGTCAGCCTGCCTGTTTGACCTCAAGGGCTGGATCAGCAAAATTTCCTTCAGCTGAACTTTGACAAGACGGAAACCATACTCTTTGGCTCTCGTCGACGTCTAAAATCACATGGTTCTCACCTCCTCCACCTACCCAACCTCCCCCTAAAACTCACCGAACCCGTACACAATCTAGGCATCAGGTTCGACCCCCAATTATCCTTCCTCCCCCACATCCTGTCCCTCACCAGCACCGCTTTCTTCCACCTCCGACCCATCACTCGTCTCCGCCAATACCTCATTCCAAAAGCCGCTAAAGCCCTGGTCCATGCCGAGTCACCTCTCGGCTGGATTATTTAAATGCCCTCCTCGCCGGCCTCCCCTCCACTACCATCCATAGAATCCAGGTCATACAAAACTCCGCCACCTGCATTCTCACCCACACCAAACTCCACTCCCCGATTACCCCAGTCCTTACCAGACTGCACTGGCTGCCTATCCCAGAGAGGATCGACTTCAAGATCATCACCCTTGTTTTCAAATCCCTCCACTCTTCTGCAACCCCCTACCTTTCTGACCTCCTCTCTCCTCATATCAGTGCCCGTTGCCTTTGTTCCACCGGGTCTGGCCTCCTCCTTGTCCCCCGATTCCTCTGCTCCACCCTCGGCAGCCGTGCTTTCAGCCACTACGTCCCGAGGCTCTGGAACTCCCTTCCTCACTCCCTTCGCCTCACCCCCTCTCTTCCTATTTTCAAGTCTCAGCTGAAGACCTTTCTTTTCAACCGCGCCTTTAATCACCTTCCTCCCCCTCCCCCTGGCTCGTCCTCCTTATGTGGAAGGCGCTACATCAAGTGTAAGGATTGGTTATTTATTTTTATTAAAAATGTATTTTTTCCTCTTTTTTGTTTTTGTGAGCAGCTGGAAAATTTTCTTCTGCTGCTGGCATGAATGGAGCAGTACTGGTACAGCCAGCAAGCACTCAAGTCAGCAGAATTTCTGTGACATCAGGTAACCCTGGGCAAATGACAGGCCTCATCTCTCAGAACACTGTGGCACAATAACTGCAGCAGGAATGACCTCTGGTGCTGATGCAGTGATTAGTCACAGTTACTAGGAGCAGCTTTTCTACTTCCCCTGTTGTTCCTCAGTTGGAAATGCAACCATCCAACAGCTCTCTTCCTTCCACAGGGAAGCACATATCAGAACAAGTGCATAACATCCAAGGGCACATTTGTTACACTAAAAAAGCATTGCATGGACACAATAAACATTTTTTACATTGCATTGTACTTCCAAATGTACCTGACTTAGATTGGCACGGTTACTTGCTGTGTACTTTATTTTAAGAATAAAAATGACAAGGCGTGTTATGAGAAACTAATAAAACATCCTGGAATCCCTTTGCCTTGCACCTTCCCTCATCTCCTTCAAGATCCTTCTCAAGAACTATGCCTTTGGTCATCTTTCTCTCCCCCCCACAGCTTCATCCCCATCCGCTTGATACCCACCCCTCCTGAATCCACCCTTGACAGATGCAAACCCTTGAATGTCCAGCTCCTTGGGACCTCCTTCCAACATGAAAGGTGCTAAATAAAAGCAATGGATTACTGTTTTAATAAGAATTTGGAAAATGAAAATATGAATTAATTATTTCTAAAATTGCATGGGAAGATAAAACATAATAAAGAAAAAAAATTAATGGAATTGTGATCGGCCTTAAACCTCATAACCTGAAGCTCTGCAGAAAGCACACGTCGAGTATTGATGATTTGTACTGAATGTCTGTGTCCCTGACTGAGGAAAGATCATGACTACAATGATGTAGACTGAATTTAAGGCTCGATATGTCATGCCCAATTGAATATATATTTACGCTTCAGCGTGAATATTTTACAGGAGGTCTGCAGAAAGTTTGCTATATAATACATGAAGAATGTCAGCTTTCTTTTGAAAAGCATCATTATGCAATGAGGAAACCAACAGACAACTTAGACTTATCTGATCTCGCTGGATTCATTGCAGTGCTTTCAACGCAATAGTAGACAAAGAGCCATTAGTGAAGCAAAACCTTTATGCAGAATTGTGCAAAAGAACATTGGTCTATAATTACAATGAATAAAGAAATAAATCATTTATCAATCAATCTAGTAAAAAAATTATTTAAATTAATTAAAAATATTTTATTAGTTCCCAGGTAACCAATTCATTGAGTTGATTTACAAAAGCAACATTTAATTAAACTCACTTTTACTATTGCAAGGAATTCCAGCACTGACATTTGCATTAAAACTTAATTAAACGAGTTTGTCGTCTGGCTGGAATAGGGAAGAATCTCCCTCAAACAGGGACTCGCCTTACCATTTAGCCAATGTGAGCTTAACCTTATTAACCTGTGTCATATAATTTACTATATAGAATAATCGATTGTCATTTCAAATTTTCACTGCATTGACATCTCATGAAATATATATTACATGCTGCATATAAATAATAATATATTTGTTATTAATATTTCAAAATGGAACATAAGTTCTTCCCTTTTTATTCAAGTGCAATTGACTATTGTACAATAAATGACTTTGTTCTCTAATGAACATTCTTCTGATGACACTTAACCATTCCAATGTAATTCATAAATGATTTTGATACATTAATTCGGTCAAAGTGTCAACTTGAGACGTGCCCAACTTTACACTGGGATCCTAAGATCTGTTTAATCTGAGATCCCAAGTTCTGCTTGCTTTGAGAATATGAGTTATCAGCCTGGCTCAATTAATAGCACGCCTGTCTCTGAGCTAAAAAGCTGGGGTGAGGCCTCACTTCGGGATTTTGTACTCGTGTTCTAGGTTGGCACTCCAATGCAGTGCTAGGGGTGTCATGTATTGTTGGAGGTGCTGTCCTTCAGATGAGTTGTTAAACATCTGCCTGTTCAAAGTCCTATGGCACTTTTTGAAAAGAGAAGAGAATTTCTCCCAGGGTCCTTGTCAACAATGCCCTGAAATACAAATTTCTTACTTGCTTCATGACTGTTTGTGGGACATTACTGTGTACAAATTAACTGCCACATTTACCTACAAATACACAATCACTACACTTTACAATAAAATCCTGTGAAGTGCTTTGATATGTCTTAACGACGTAATGAGGAGCAATATCAAATTGAAGTATTATTCTTATTTTCTACTGTTTCTATTGTTATAAATTGGAGCTGTCCTTGATGTTGAACATCTTCCTCAAGCTATTATGTTTATACTTTCACTGACCAAACAAGATGAAAGAGTGAAAACGTTATAAAGTTTGTAGATTTCGTTTAAATTTACTCGGTGGTGGTTGAATGAAGCGATGAACTGTGAAATGTATTTGTGAATCCTCATGTGAAAAAAATCTTCCTGAAAAACATGCTTCCCTGAAAAGAAATAACTTGTATTTAATTGCACTTATCATATTGAAACATTTTAAACAACAACAACAAAATTACATTTGCATAACAACACCTTTCACGTCGGGAGGACGTCCCAAGGCGCTGGACACTCACTGTTTCTGATCCGAACTGGGGGTCGGGATCAGGGATGGTGGAGGGCAGGGGAGGAAGGAGAGTGACTGAAGGCATGGTCAAAGAGGAGGGTCTTGAGGTGGGTCTTGAAGGAGGCAATGTGGAGGGATGAGGTAGAGGGACTGCAGGATGGAGTTCCACATGGTGGGGGCAGAGTGACTGAAGGCTCGCCCGTCAATGGTGGAGCGGGCAAGGCGGAGGATGTGAAGCAGGCCGGAGCTCCAGGCCTTGTTCCAGGACCTTAGAAAGGAAAGGGAGGTTGGAGACAGAGCAGTAATTTGAGAGCAAGGATTAGTCCAGGGAGGGTTTTTTAAGGAAAGGAGTGATGACAGCCATTTTTAAATGGGTGGGAATGGTGCCAGTGGACAGGGAGAGGTTTATGATATCTGTGAGTAGTGAGGCAAGGAGGTAGAGCTGGGGGGTAAGGAGAGGGGTAGGGATGGGTTTGAGGGAGCAGGTGGATGGTTTCATTGTGAGTATTTTAAAGGCTTAAGTTTGTTTTATTATTAAACAATTCAGTTCAAAATGTTTTCCACATTGCTCTACCCATACATATGTAAATATGATTCAAATGTGTTTTTCTCTTTTAGGAATGGTTTTGAATCACAAGATCACGAAAGAGCATGAGTTGAACAAAGCACTTTGATCTCGATCTTCCAGATATTTACAGGATGCAGATAATAAGAATATAATAATCCTTGCATTTGATATAGCGCTTTATTGCATCTTTGAGATGTCTCAAAGCACTTCACAGAATATACTGTAAAATGAATTGTATATTTTGTGGGCGAAACACGGCAACCAATTGTGCAGGACTCCACTGTCATCCACTGTTCCGAGATATTAGTACCTCGGAATCTTTATCAGTCAATGAAAAGGAATCAAGACCTGCTGCTGTATAGTGGATAGTTTAACCAGACTGAAGCCTCTTCAGGAGTAATGTTTCCACAGCAGTGCTAGGCAGACACTTAAATCAAATTAAGCTGCATGGGTCTAATACTGGTTTATAATAAAAATGTTTGCAGGTCTCACTTCACATTTGTGTATAGAGAGAAAGGAATTCACTAACAGAGGGGAAAAATCAATGATTTCAGTCTGTTTTCCGATTGATTTCTGCTCTTAAAGATCAGCTTATGTTATCAAAAGCTGATTTCTCTAAAACATATCAGCATACTATGCTGCTAGAATTGACCTTAATTACTTAAATTGATAGGAAGCAAAACATGGTGTGAAAATGAGTAATGGGTATGCCATCTTTAATGAAATTGGAAATGAGCAATATCTTTTCTAATCAGTAATTTGCTTTCTGTTCCTCTTCTGTAACTAATTTCCAAGGAATGCCTTGTGAGAGCTAATTAACAGTGAAATCCTTCCAAGCAAATTTCCAAACAAATGATTTGCAGCTTTTAATGCAAATTGACTAAGCAGAATACATCACTTATAATATGAAAAGTGAACCCTCTTAATTTGTTCAATGTTCAACTTTGTGTGACTTCAGAGACAATTAAATGCAAATGAGGTGTTTGATAAATGTTCAGACTGAAGAACTTCAGGTGCACAGTGAAGCTGTAGAAGTGAATTGTAGAGGGTGTTTAAATATATATTTCCGGGGTGGAAGTAAAGTGAGCAATCATTCATTGTGATGGAAGCTGACATTAGGTTGGCTCTTGAGGTTTTCAGGAACACTGTAGCAGCCAGCTGCACTGTAGGAACTGTACTTTCGCATAGTCAGTTATTAAATGCAATGTTACCAGCAGCATGTTACACCAAACAGTGACCAAAATGGTGGAGCTATGGGAAAGTTTTGAATTTCCACCTTCTCTTTAGTGCCAATGTTGTGATACTTATAATTGTTATTGCTGAGTTTAATATTGTGTACAAAACAGATTGCTTGTTGGTCTGAGTGCAAAAGAGACTGCTTGTTAGTCTGAAATTAAGTCAGGAACCAAAACCATGTGATGGTTTGATCAAATATGATCAAATTATACTAGGCGGCAAAACAGGAACTTGTGATACGAAGGAAGCCTGAACTCAGCTTTTCCGTATGTGAAATGATTACCAAATAAGGTGATGAATTGTACACCCAGGGACATTATGGTAGTAAACAACAAGGGTGTAAAGTAAACAAGGAAGAGGTGACTCTGAGGCAGACTGTCAAACCGCACTCCCGCCTTCCCTCCTACGGTGCTAAACAGCTAAACTATGCCATGTTCTTCAGAACATGGCAAGAGTATATGTTGTATATTTACAAAGTTTAGTAAAGAAGCTAATACTTAGTGTGCATGCTTGCTTGAGATATATATTTAAAGAAGGAATAAAGATTTCAAATTGATGTGTTTTGTCTCTGACTCCCTCTGTTCCTGAGTTCCATGATTTAAATTGGATTTAGTCAATCGAATGGTGACAGGGTTCATCCTGGACAAAATTTTAAAAATACAACACTAACAGTATGGAAATGTACTTTAGGGCCCGACGAAGGAAAGAAAGGAAGATCTTGGGTGACTTTTGGTTGCCCCTTCCCCACCCGCCATTGCCTGCTACCACCCTCCTCCCTCCCCACTTTCAAAGCCTGCCTCAAGATTTACCTCTAACTGTGTTTTCAGTCATTTTTCTCAACCCCACCTTCCTCAGCTCCTACACCCTGGCTCGGGCACCCAGCAGCAGTGTAGTGCTTTGAGACATGCTCCCAATGTGTGAGGTGCTGTATCGTAATGTATTGCTGGGCTATACGTAACAAGACTGGCAAGTCAAGAGAAGTAAATACAGGGAGGTTTGGGCGCCCCCAAAACTAACAAACCAACAAACAAATACTAATCAAGAAAGCAATAGCCAGCCCCAGGCTAGAGGAATGAAAAGTCTCTCCACAGGTAACCGAGTTACTCATTTTTTCTCCCAAATCTACAAGGAATGTTGGCTGCTTTGGAATGCCTCCTCAATATAGCACTGTCGAACTCTTGCAACACATGTTGGCAAAATCTGAATGAAATGCAGGCACTCATACAAAGTACTCACAAACTGAACCAAATACAATATAGTCCAACGGGGGAAAAAAAGGCACTGGTCAAGTGAAAGGTGGTAACTGATTACAGACCAGCAACATAGGAGATAATATAATTATCACATTTCCCACTCTCCACTGACCTTCTAAGATTGGAAAATGTGTTGTGTGTTAATGCGCAGGTTGTAAATGTTGTAATAGGGACATAGGAGCTAACCATAGCACAGTGGTTCTCAAACACATATTTTTGATGGCTTAGTGTGCGTTCAACAATACTTGCTAGTGGCCTCGGTGCTATTTTCTATCTAAATTTTTTTAGTTAATCATATAAAAAGAGGAATATAGATATATGCACCTCACAAATAATTTTCATTTATTTCTGCACATTTGACAAACCACATTTGAAAAAATCCTTTTAGCACAAAACCTTGTACAGAGAGTAACAGGAACAGCACAACAAATGAAAACCATTTGAAATGTGCATAAACACAATCAATTCACATTACAATATATTCTGTGAAGAACTTTGGGACGTCTCAATAATGTGATAAGGTGCTACATCAAATGCAAGGATTATTATTATTATAAAATGGCTACGCTTAGTGACCAGAATTGTCACCACGGTTGAAATCTGCTTAGCAGTTAAGAGCAATTACAATAACAACTTGCATTTACATAGCACCCCTCATACCGGGTAGTGTCCCAGAGCACTTCACTGTGGTCGATTACATTATTATTAGATTATTATTAAATTATTAGACTACACAAAGTCGCAAGTTTGTTCTATCACTTTTTTTATTATTATTATTTAATTATATAATCACTTTGCATGACCTGTATTGAGTGCCGCCCCAACCTGAGCCTTCCCCTCCACTCTAAATGTCTCTCCTCCCAACTCCCTCTATCCGCTATTCCCACTCTGTCCTTCTCTCCCACCGCCCTTCCTGCCTTCTCTCTCTCCTTGGCCCAGTCACTACTTCCCTCTGCTCCAGCCTGGACATCCTCCGCCGGGCCCATCGTGGCTCCCGGCACTGGCTGTCCCAGAGCAGCAACCCCAAGTGTCCCACCATTCACTCCCTCCACTCAAGGCAAACACAACTTTCCCCTCCCTCATACGTATCCTCCCCAACTCTCCACTCATACCACTCTCCACAACCATCTCTCCTGTACACCTTAAAATCCTCTCCGCATCACTCTCTCCTCCCTCCAGAAAACCCACCTGCATTTCCCTCCAAAATGTCCATTCCCTCTCAAACAAAGCCCTCACCATCCACGACCTCATCCTGAATGAGCAACTTGACATACTTGGGCTCACAGAAACCTGGCTCTCCCCCATTGACCCCATCCTCCTAGTTGAAGCCTCCCCTCCAGGCTACATCTTCCACCACACCCCCCATCCAAACCAACGTGGCAGCGGGCTGGCCCTCATCTCCAAAACCTCCCTTGGTCTTACCCCCTACTCCTCTGGCTGCTTCCCCTCCTTCGAGCACCTCATCCTCTTACATCCCTCTCTCCCACTGAAAACCCTCATAGTCTGCCACCTCCCTAAGCCTCCTGGCTCCTTCCACACAGACATCTCTACTCTCCTCTGTCCCTCTGCTCTGAACGCCTGCTCATAATGGCCGATTTCAACCTCCACCTAAACTCCCCTTCCACCCTTCTTCCAACTTCAATGCCCCCTGAAATCCAGGACCATCTCCAAACCCACCCGATCCCCCGATAAAACAACCATCTCCGCTCCCTAAAAACCCAAATCCGGCTGCTCGAGCACAGATGGTGGAAGACCGGTCTGACAGCTCACCACCAACTGTGGCTCGAGCATCTCCACAGCTACCGCTGTTCTTTGACAGTGCAAAGACTGCCTTCTACTCCAAAATCATCTTGGAGGCTAAAAACAATCTTAGAATCTTTTTTTCACCACCTACTACATCCTCCGTGCCCCCTCTGAGGCCTCCTCAATCTTCATATCCAATGTCAAGTGCGAGGAGATGATGGACTACTTTTCATCTAAAATACACAACATCCGCCAGGCAACATCATCCACCTGCCTCTTATCACCCACCACCATGCCCTCTCTGCCCCCCTCACCCTCCCCATCATCTGCTCCTACCGCCACCCCCATCCTACATTCCTTCCTCCCCATCTCTCCCTCCTCCCTTTCACCCACCATCACCTCAATGAAATGCACCACCTGCTGCCTTGATCCCCTCCCTACCAACTTGCTGGTCACCCAGCTCCCCCGCCTCCACCGCTTTCTTCCACCTCCAACGCATCGCCCGTCTCTGCCAATACCTCTCTCCAAAAGCCGCTGAAACTCTGGTCCATGCCTCTGTCACCTCTCGGCTGGACTATTCAAATACTCTTCTCGCCGGTCTCCCCTCCACTACCATCCATAAAATCCAGATTATACAAAACTCTGCCACCCGCATTCTCACCTGCACCAAACTCCGCTCCCCGATTACCCCAGACCTTACCAGACTGCATTGGCTGCCTGTCCCAGAGAGGATCGACTTCAAGATTGTCACCCTTGTCTTCAAATCCCTCCACTCCTCTGCATCCCCCTACCTCTCTGACCTCTCTCCTCAAAACATTGCCCGTTGCCTTCGTTCCACAGTTTCTGGCCTCCTCTTTGTCCCCCAAGTCCTCCGCTCCACCCTCGGCGGCATGTCTTCAGCCATTACGCCCCGAAGCTCTGGAACTCCCCTCCCCACTTCCTTCACCTCGCCCCCTCTCTTCCTATTTTCAGGTCTCAGCTGAAGATCTTTCTTTTCGACCGTGCCCCGGGATCCATTACTGTAAAGCGCTCAAAGCACTCTAAGACGCAATCTGGCGTGGAGGGTGCTATATAAATTCAAGTTGCTATAGTTGTTGTTATTGACTGGGTGGGGGTGCTGCTGTGGATGTATACAATCACTGGTGACTGCATGCGGTCATGGTGGCTGCATTTGAGAAATGCTGATCTAATGGGTCATAAGGTGTGTAGAAAGTTCTGGCTGAATTAATCCATTATCATGGATGTTCAATGAATCATCACCTCCTGTTAGAAAGCTGGCACTCCAATTTTTATCTTACGAGCTGTGTAAATGCAGAGCAACAGGAATCATTGCCTTGAGGACAGAGAGGGAAAACGATGGAGGGGTTGGTGGGGAGGTTTGGTGTCCGAGCAGGAGGAGAGAAATTTAAAAATAATCTAAAAAGCCATATATTTCAATGAAGCATGATTTTCCAGTTTCTCTGAAATGCTGCTCTTTGTACACTCAATCATTCAACAATATGCTGACTGGGCTAATAGCTAAGTGAAACAAACTTTAACACTTAATTCAATAACTGATTTGTTCAGGGTCCAATAGTGCTTTCAATATATTAGAGGGTGTGTGCACTTACCGTGATAGAAATCAAGTAGGAAACTGAGCCTAAGTGCCAAATAACATCGGTCTATTTGAAGGAAATCTTGCACTGCCGTTCAATACTGATTACACTTGGGAACCCCTCTAGGATCTATGTGGAGTATTTCACTGGCTAAATAACAATGTTGCAGAATTCAAACGAGTTTCCTCGGGAAACACTGAAGGCAGTATGCCCTTCTTATTATTATGTGGGTAGCTCCCTGACCCTTGATAGCTTTTTTCGTTGAATTTTGCACTCTAAAAATATAATACGCTTAATGTATCTAACATGTACAGAAAATCTTTTTGCTGCTGGAGGCTTTTTGCTGGTAATGGTTTTGAAATGGAAGATGAAAAAAAAGGGGAACTTCAACTGTCGGCTAGCTGAGTCATCATGTGTCAGGCTGGCTTATTTGGTAGCATTCTTGCTCGGAGTCAGAAGGTTGTAGGTTCAAGACCCACATCAGGAATTAGAACTCATAAACTCTAGGCTGACACTCCAATGCAGCGGTGGGGGTGTGCTTCTTAGTGAGAGGTGCCATTCTTTGGATGAGATATTAAACCGAGGCCCTGTCTACCTTTTGAGGTGGAGGTTGAAGATCCCATGGATCACTCCATGGCTGATTGTTGGACATTACTGTACACAAATTGGCTGCCATCTTTGCCCATAAAAATTAGTCCCTGCACTTTACAGTATATTCCGTGAAGCATTTTGAACTGTCCTGCAGATGTGAAAGGTGCTATACCAAATGTAAGGAATATTATTATTTTTATTATATAGATTGGGAAGGTCCTGGTTTCAATCCCTAGTTTAGCTGCACACTGTGGATCAACTTTGGAGAACCTCAGGCAGCAGCACCATGGGAGGGAACCAACCTGTCAAATAATAGTAAATATATATAAACTGTGGAAGCAGCATTGTATTGGGTCAGTGAACACATCCCAGGGAATGGTAGGCATGGTTCTGCATCACAATCCACTAATTGCTGGCTTCCTGCTTTGAAATAAATGGTTCAGATTATATTTTACGCCATTCAATCAATAGTTATCACAAGCCCATATAGTGACAGATGGGTTAAATGCTTTGCAACAACAACAAACAAAAGCTGTGCTTATATAGCCTCCTTCATGCAGGATAGTATCTTGGAACTGCAAATTCCATCACACTCTCCCTTCCACCCACATCCCCACTCTGTTTCAGGTCCCAGCTCCTATTGCATTTCCCTACCTCCGATTCTGGCTTCCACTGTGCTAGCAACCTGCCTTACCAATCTGATTCAGTTGCAGGTCAATTACCAGAAGGGAGAAATTCTTACACTGTTGACATCTCAGCTAGAGATTGGAGCCAGAAAGTGAAAGTCATGACCATGGCTTTCAAACAACAATGGAACAGAGCACTTTCACACAGCCAAGCGGCTAATCAATTCTCCACATCACATGAAGCGTAATGTTTAAATCTAAACAGGGGTCAAATTATTCAGCACCAGGAACCTTGGAACATTCTACCAGTGTGACTCTGTAATATTATATAAACAACAACAAATTACATTTGTATAGCGCCTTTCATATCGGGATAGCGTCCCAAGGTGCTGTATAGTCAAGCATTGGGACCCAAGCAGGGCATTGGAATCAAGAGGGGTGGGGGGCAGGGAGGGTAGGGGTAAGAGGGTGACAGAAGGCATGGTCAAAGTGGTATCTTGAGATGTGCCTTGAAGGAGGCAAAGGAGGGAGCAAGGCGAAGGGACTTTGGTATGGAATTCTATAGGATGGCGGCAGAGAGGATGAAGACCCGAACGCGGATGATAGGGTGGGAGGGGGACGTGGAACAGGCTGGAGCCTGCTGAGCAGAGGAAGCGGACAGGTTGATATAGTGTTAGCAGGTCACAGAGGTAGGAAGGAGCAAGGCCGTGGAGGGCTTTGAAGGCGAGAACAAGGATTTTTAACTCTATCCTCTGGGGGATGGCAAGCCAGCAGAGCTGGGTGATTGTGTGTGGGAGGGATATGGTCATGGAGCCTGGTGGGAAGAAGACACGAGCTGTAGAGTTCTGGCTGATCTGCAGCTTATGGAGGGAAGATTTGGGAAGGCTGGCACGCTGGGATTTGGCGTAGTCAAGCCTAGATGCAACAAATGTATGGATGAGGATTTCGGCAGCCTGATGGGTAAGGCAGTGGCGGAGCCGGGCGATGTTGTGGAGGAGATGGAAGGCAGAAAGAGTTATGGCATGAAACACACAATAAAGCTTGGAAATTGTATTACACTTTAGGTCTGAAAATACCATTCCTCAAAGATTGAAAAGCATTTCAAAAGGTTAAAGATTCCCGTGGCAACTTTCTGTGTGGTGATTGTGCTAATCTGCACAACCATAGCTACATATGAACATCACCTAGCTAATGACATTTTTTTTTGATAAGTAGATTTTTGACCTGCTAGTGTGCTGAATAGCTACACATGTTTAATATTTTTCACGCTCGATATCAATTTAACCTCGAAGTTAATGAGCTGAGAGGTAAGTAGGGCTTGTACTTGCAATGCAAATGTCCCCAAGTAAGCTGAGTGAAACATTCACTGGGGGTTTGTCAGCACATTTCATAGTCAGAAGCAATTAGTCTAATTAGTACTTGAAACGGCGTCCTGTTAATTTCGCAGAATTTAAAAAGAAACCCAAATTCTGAAAAGTCTAATAATTCCCCTCACTGTGATTTCAGTAGGGTGCCCCAAATTATCTTTCTGGCATTTCAAATTAAAATCATCACAATGTGGAGGGAGGTTCCTGTACCAACAGCAATTTCCTGATCTGTGAGAAAAATAGCAAATACTAGAAAAAAAATCCATGTATTATTTAAAGGAACAGGGATTCAGACAATATGGTAGTGGACAGATCCCTCAACAGTATGAACTTTGCTTCACATCACAACTCCACAAGCTGAATCGAAACATCAGTTTGACTCATTTGGTAGCACTCCTGCCTCTTGATTGAACGGTTGTGGGTTCATTCCTCCACCAGGGTTTGAATGCTTGGGAGCTGTGCTAAGTTAATAAGATAGTATTCAAAAAGAGAAGAGTTTTTCCAGAGGTCCTGGTCAATAAACCTCCAGATAAATTCATCATCCACTGTTTATAGTATCTTGCTGTGTGTAAACTGGCTGTTGTGTTTGCCTACAAATACAAACATCACTGAGCAATTAGATGTGTGATGTGCTTTTTGGTTATTGGTGCTATAATCAAATGCAAGGATTGTTATTTATTAACTTCAGTCCTTACAGCATGATGTTGTTTTTGTCTGTTTGAGGTGCTTCCTTTTTTAAAAAAGTTCTTCAGTGTTATATAATTACACCATTAACTGATTTCATCCTATGGTTGGGATCACTACAAAACAAGAGATGATCCTACTTATTGCAGACTGCTGAACTCTCCTCTACATCATAATTGTATCTCTCTTTCTTTATGTCTGTAGCAGCAGAGGCAGAGAATGAAGGGGAGAAGACGATAATGGCACAGTTACCAGAATTTGGAAATAACTATGGTCAGGGAATGTCACCGCTTCATGAAAAACTTATCAAATTAATTAAATTAAAAGCTCTTCAGGATACAATAATTCAATGTTAGTAAATTAGAATTAGATTATGTAATTGAATTATTACCAATATCATACATTGTAATGTGCAAAATGTCTAAAATTATGCAAATTTAGCTAACGTTTAGCTTGCAGTCATAGTTAATATAGATAGACTACATGTCATGACCAAATCTGCCTTTTTTTTAGCTCATCTGTAATGCCCATTCAAATTTAATACCTTCAGAACTCTAACCATCTTTGAAGTAAGACGGGCATGAAATAGTCATAAAAATTAAATACATAAATACATAAAGTATATTTATGAGGTCATCCTCATCCTCGATTTCAAAGCCCCCCATGGTCTTGCTCCTACCTCTGTGACTGCTTCCCTCCGCTCCACAGACTCTGGCCTGCTCCAAGTCAGGCCTTCAGCCTTTCTGCCCCACCCTCTGAACTCCATCTCACAGTCTCTTTGCCTCAGCCCCAGCCTTGTCTCCTTCAATACCTTCCTCGTTGACCATGCCTTAAGTCAGCCTCCTACTCTCCACCCCTCCCGATCTCAACCATCAGCTCGGGTGAAAATCCTTGATTTCCAGCGCTTTCGATGTCCTCCGGATGTGAAAGGCACTAAAAAAATGTAGATGCTGGAGAACGAAAGTCACATCGAAAGCATCTGCGGTATTTTGCATTTTGTTATACTAAACAAATGTAATGTAATTTGTTGTTGTTGCTATTTAGCATGGTAACCATGTCTGACATTCCAACCGGTTTTCTCCAACGGAAATCTGCTCAAATTATGCATGCACTACTGAAACAATTCATTTCCACCATGTAAACACATTAAACTTTCATTACATTTGTCTTTATAGGATGTAATCTGTCAAAATAAACAGAGAATAATAGACAATCGTCTCGCTCCTACGTTTTGCACGATTTGATATTTTAAAGCAAAATTTTCTTATAGGCTAGGTGAAATGTCAGACCTCTTTTGCCTCTTGTTAAAATTATGAGAATTTGCTGAGCCTGAAGCTCCCAAACTGAGAACTGGTCTTCAAGGCTGAGAACCATGAAAAATGGTCCGACAGTGAAGGGAAACCCATGGATTCAGAAGAGTGCTTGGAAAGTGAAAGAAAGACAGAAAGAGAGAAGGAGGCTACTGAATATTTATGTCGCCCATTCATCACTCCAATCTATTACCTACTCTGAGTGTCTGAAATTCTGGAGTTTGCAATTCTGGCTTCAATCCAAAGGTGATATTACTTGATAGAGGAGAGTAACAATTGAACCAGCCTTGATTTTCCATCTTGTTTCCTGCGATTCCTCCCACATGATTCTCAACAGTGAAGTCTGAAAAGTCAGTTTTAAAACGAAAGTATCAATCAAACGTCAAATTGAAGGTTGAATTTAAGGAGTTTCCAACAATCTCAAGACCATGAGAAATGTCAACCTCTGAAGTCAAAAGTACATGGTATGTGGATCACTGCTACTTGTGTATGCTACTTTGTTATATAATAATCCTTGCATTTGATATAGCGCCTCATCACGTCTTCAAAACGTCTTAAAACGCTTCACAGAATATTCTGTAACGTGAATTGACTATTTTTGTAGGCAAAACGCGGCAGCCAATTGCATGCAGGTGTGTCCCACTTTCACTCAAGTACACAATTGGTTTGACATTTACAATGTGATAACTAACTTTGGATGAGAATTGCCAAGCACTCTGGCTTGTACCATCGAGGCACTGGAGTTTTACTGTATGTCGAGCAGTTCAAAGAATGGCTCATGGAGAAATGCTCACAGATGGTGTATCCTGAAGGGGGCTTTCTGTTAGCTGGAATCTGAAAAACATTTAATTATCTTTTAAGAATAATTAAGTCATTAATGAATAATTATCCTATGAGGGACCAAGATTTATCTTGAAGCTTATAATTTGGTGACGTGCTCTGCAGTTCGCTATTGCCTTGAAGCTGGCAATTCAGTAAAGGACATTGGAAAGAACTTATATAATGTTGTGTTATACATGATGAGTTGACTGGGACTATAATGCAAGACTGGTAATGGTTCTGATAAATAATTGGAGCTTCATATAAAGTGGGAGTTCTCAATTGTTAGTGCTGCAGAACAAGAGGCTAGCAGATGGGATGCACAGTGAAAATTGCCATCAGATCTTTTCAGCAGCACTGAAGCAACTTGTAGTCAGTGCTCTCTTTTGGGAAAGTGCCAGTAAAAGCCTATGACCAGTACATATAACAGAGTGGTAAGAATCATCCTCTCACCATTATAAATCACAGAGGCAGGTGTTGTCAGTCACCTTAAACCACTGTCTACCACATCTTGAACTATACAGGTGATCCATGCGAAGCACATCAGTATCTTTCCACCCACACAGAACAGGTATTTTTCCACCTATCCTTCCAAGTGCAGCATTTTACGCAGATTATGATAATTTTAACTCAGATTGCCCAAAGATTTCCACTAAACAAGCTTGCAATGGCCCTTTTTGTTGCTCAAACTGATCTCCTCTAACGGTGAATCCAAGATGGTTGAAGGGTTGAGCCAGGTTTGGGCGCTACTATTCAGAACTTGGATGTGTGTTTAACAACGATGATAATCCTTATATTTGATATAGCATCTTTCACATCAGGAGGCTGTCTTAACGTGCTTCATAGGAGTCACTATAAAATATAGTGATTGTATCCAAACACATTTAACCAAACAAACAACTTAGTGAGCCTGTAATCCACGATACAATTCGGCTGTTTTATATCAATGTATAATACATGCATATGAGTACAAATCAAACTGATTTATTTAGTGATCTTCTAGAAACATTTTATATTTTAAAAATCCAATTTGCAATATAATAAGCAGGAAAATACAACAGGCAATGCTATGCCACCAACAAAGTAATCAGTTAGAGTTCAGACCTATTCACTGAAACTGATATACAACTGCTGTTCAAAGACTGGAAAACCAAGGGCAACTCATTTGTCATAATTCTACCATGTACACTCTGTATAGGAGACCAAACTAGATGCACCAGAATTTAACACACTTAAGAACAGTTGATATATAATACATAATCTATATATATATATATATGCATTATATATCAATCATATATATATCATATTATATTATATATAAATTGGCTGCCGCGTTTCACCACAAGTATAGTCAATTTACTTTACAGTATATTCTGTGGAGCGCTTTGAGATGTCTAGAGGACGTGAAAAGCGTTGTATCAAATGCAAGGATTATTATTATTATTTATTATTATATCTACAGAAAGAATTCCTAGCTAAAAATTAAATTAATCTGAAACAGCACTAATTGTTTAATATCAGAGGAAATTATTAATAATTCTTGCATCTGACATACTGCCTTTCTTGTTAGAAAGTGTCCCAGAGTGCTTGACAGTTCTGGCTACAAAGTACCGAAAAAGCGTAATCACTATGTATTTTGTAGAATCATTCAACTTGCAACAACCACTTTCCTGAAGGGGAGGGGTGGAGAAGCTGAAATAAATGTTTTCAGCTGCATGAGACTGTAACAAACACACATTGGTTTCATACTTGAAGAAAACAAATGGTCCTGTATTGTGGATCATGTAGTTATCTTGCACTCTGCCTTCCTTCACATTTGGCTGAATCCAGCTCCTGTGTTGGAATTGCCTCCGCTGTGGTGATCTGTAAATGGGAGTCAGTGGGTACTGGAGTTAATCGGCAAATCACAAACAGGATTAATTTTAATTTGAATATTTTGTTTAAAACATGAAGGGCTCATGCCTTCATCCAAGGAACTGTGTTTCCGAGTCTGCCAGTTTGAGAGACCTGAAATAACATGAGTGGACATGCAACTATTAGCCATGGTCCTCCAGCCATAGCATCCTCTCAGATGCGCATGTTAGTTCAGCTCCTTCATGTTGTTAGGACAGCAACCCCTCCAGGTTAACTTATCAGCAATTCATGTTTAAACAGGAAATTGAAAATATAGCTGTGATGACCTACATTCATTCATAAATTCTGTACTTCGAAACGATCCTGATGGCAAAACTACTCTTTCAGGAAAATGTTTAAATTTAAATCACATTGACCAAAAAAAGCCTTCAACTAATTATAGTTGAGCCCAGAAATTCTGTTTGGTGCAGATAATAGCTCAGACTATAGAACGAGTCACATTATAGCATGGGTCAGATTATAGTGTGGGTCACATTATATCGTGGGTCAGATTATAGCACAAATGCAATTATAGCTGTGGGCAAAACAGCTGCCAAGTTTGCCTCAAATGCAGTAACTACTCTACAGCAAATTCCGTACGCTTGAGAAATCTCAAGAATGTGATAAGGAGCTATATCAAATGCAAGGATTATCTCATATAGGGATTTTTATGTGGTGCACTAATAATCTGCTCTTTTCTACCTTTACCTCACTAAATCATGTCAAAAATGGAGAAATCAATTTCAGTTAGAAACATTGCCATCTGCCTCCTTGTCTAAAGTATTGTTGTTGACACAAACTGTGAATTTCCCACAAACCATTGGGAAATTAAAATGCCATGATCAGAATCCAAAATATTAAACCTGATTTTATCTGAAAGTAATCATCACATAGACCATGGTTCAAAATGTCTGAGACCAGTGATACTTTTTCACTGCTAGCCCCAATCCATGTGTACATAAACTCAAAAACCTGTTTTAGTATCTACCTCCCGATCAAAATGTTATCTTCTCATCTGCATAGTAAATGTAAGTTTTAATGCCGACTTTGCTACTAAAACATGGTAATGACCATTAACTGCTCTCCAAGGATCATAGCAACCTCTTATCACGAGCTGAGACCATGATGCTTGCTGTTGGTTCAAGTTACTGAATTGAAAGAAACAACAACAAATTGCATTTGTATAGTGCCTTTCAACGTGGGATAAGGAGGGGTGGAGGGTAGGGTAAGATGGTGATGAAGATGCAGTTGAAAAGGAGGCAAGAGAGGGGGCGAGGCGAAGGGACTACGGGATGGAGTTCCAAAGAGTGGGGGCAGAAAGGCTGAATGCTTGACGCTGATGGTGGGGCAGGCTGGTGGGGGACATGAAGCAGGTTGTAGCCCGCTGAGTAGAGGGAGCGGACAGGTCTTTATAGAGTTAGCAGGTCACAGAGGTTGGGAGGAGCAAGGCCATGGAGGGCTTTGAGGGCAAACAACCCCAATGAAATCCTAGAGACATTCCAGAACACAAAGAGTTCCTCTCCAGCCCAAATCAACCAGATTTCCTTACACTGCTGCAATATCATACATGTTAGCCCAATTCTAAAGCCCGGTTACCTACTATAATCAGATATGACATTTTCCTCTCCAAAAGCACAAGGATTTTAATTCTTTGTATTAGATAGACGACTAATTCTAATTTACTTCACTTCTATTTAAATTACTGAAGTTGAATTATTATGTAAAATCCTAAAATATTTCTATTTGTCGATATTAGGACTACAGGAATGATAGAATTACATAGAATGATACAGGATGGAAACTGGCCATTCAGCCCAACTGCTCCGTACCGCTGCTTATCCTGCACCCAAATCCCCACCCTTCCTATTCCCCTCTTATATACCCATCTATTAATTTGTCCCTCATGTAGGAATCAAGTTTCGCTTTAAATACATTGATGTGTTTTGCTTCAACTAAAGCTTCCAAAATGAGTTCCACATTCCAGCACCCTCTGCATGAAGACATTCTTCCTTAACGCCCTTTCAGATCTGCTACAAGATATCTTATATTTATGCCTTCTCATTTCGAATTCACCAGCTGCTTATTATCGTTCACCTTACTGAACCCTTTCAGAATCTTACATACTTCTATTAGATCTCATCTCAATCGTCTCATCTCTGGAGAGAAAAAAATCTGTCCAATCTTTCTTGTTAGCTGTATCCACTCATCCTTGGTAAGATCTTTATAAATTTATGCAGTACTCCAATGCTACAATATCCTTCCTATATCACGTCAACCATAATTGTGCCGAGTACTCCAAATGTAGTGTCTTTAAGATTTTATATAAATCTAACATTACCTACCTATTTTTATTTTCTACTCCTCTGGACATCACCCCGCTTCACTCCTTAAAACCACAGAGACCTCATGTAACCTATCTTTAAATGTTATTAAGTCAAATGTGCTGGTGATGAAACAGTCTTTATTCAATGGTGGCATTAAGCAGGAAAACCATCTGTCCACGCCAGGGAACTACAAAGCATATGGCATCTATGAATTATTCTGACTGATGCCAATTTGAGAACTGATGTCAGTCCAGTATGATGATGTCCAGTATCAGCATGGAAATCCTTAATTGCTTAAACATTTTGGCAACAATAGGGACCTTTCCAATCCCGATTTTATTTCCAGAGACATTCTTATAGATTCATAGATTCATAGAATGTTACGGCACAGAAAGAGGCCATTCGGCCCATCGAATCTGTGCCAGCTCTTTGACAGAGCAAGTCACTTTCACTAACCCCAATCACCAGCTTTCTCCCCATAACCCTGCAAACCCATCTTCCCCAGATACCTATCCAGTTCTCTCTTAAAAGCTGTTAACGAATCGGACTTCACTACCCTTTCAGGCAGATCATTCCAAATTTGAACAACTCGCTGAGTGAAAAAATTTCTTCTAACCTCCCCTCTGCTTCCTTTGGTAGATATCGTAAGACTGTGACCACGTGAAACAGCGGAAACAGCTTTTCCTTATCTCGCCTGTCGAAACCTTTCATGATCTTGAAGACCTCTATCAGGTCCCCGCGTAACCTTCTCTGCTCTAATGGGAAAAGTCCTAACTTCTCCAGCCTGTCCTCATAGCTAAGGTTCCCCATTCCTGTTATCATTCTTGTGAATCTCCTCTGCACCCTTTCCAGTGCCTTAATGTCCTTCCTGAAGTAAGGTGCCCAGAACTGGATGCAGTACTCCAGCTGAGGCCTAACCAGTGTTTTGTATAGATTAACCATAACCTCCCTGCTCTTATACTCTATGCCCCTACTAATAAAGCTCAGTACACCAAATGCCTTTTTTACTGCCTTATCTACCTGCCCCACTACCTTTAATGATTCGCTTACTTGAACACCCAGATCTCTCTGTACGTTCACCCCCCTTAAGATTGAGCTACCAAGTCTATATTGCCTCCTATCATTTTTCCTACATAAGTGTATCACCTCACACTTATCCACATTGAAATCCATCTGCCACATGTCAGCCCATTCCACCATTCTGTGTATGTCTGCTTGCAATTGGTTACAGTCCTCCTCACTATTTACTACCCTACCTAACATTGTATCATCTGCAAATTTGGAAATGGTGCTCTCTATGCCCAAGTCCAGATCAGTAATATATATTAGAAAGAGCAGTGGTCCCAATACCGATCCCTGGGGGCACCGCTGCACACCTTTTTTCCATTTCGAGAAACACCCATTAACCACCACCCTCTGCTTTCTGTCACTCAGCCAGTTCTTAATCCAAACTGCCACTGTCCCCTTAATACCGTGAGCCTCTAATTTTTGTATTAATCTCTTATGCGGTACTGTGTCAAAAGCCTTTTTGAAATCCATATAAATAACGTCCACCGCATTTCCTTCATCAACCCTTGCAGTCACCTCTTCAAAAAATTCTATTAGATTTGTTAGGCAAGATTTGCCTTTAACAAATCCATGTTGGCTGTCTCTAATTACCTCATGTTCCTCTAAGTAGAGATTTATTCTGTCCCGGATTATGGTCTCCAGTAGTTTTCCTATTACCGAAGTTAGGCTGACTGGCCTGTAATTTCCAGGTTTGTCTTTCTGCCCCTTTTTGTAGAGGGGGTAACATTAGCCACTCTCCAGTCCCTTGGCACCACTCCTGTGTCCAATGAAGATTGAAATATAATGGCCAAAGCCTCCGCTATTTGAACCCGTATCTCCCACAGCAACCTTGGGTGAAACCCATCTGGTCCTGGTGACTTATCAATTTTGAGCCCAGTCGATCTTTTCAGAACTTCCGCTCTGTCTATAGTAATCTGATCTATTTCCTCTACCCTCTCATCCAATACCGCGGCATTTGGGGCATCCAGTTCCGTTGTGAAGACAGATGCAAAGTATTCGTTCAGTACATCAGCCATGCCCTCTGCCTCCACAACAAGATGGCCGTTATTGTCTTTGATTGGCCCCACCCTACTTTTAACTAACCGTTTTTCCTTTATGTGCTTGTAAAATATTTTAGGACTCCCCTTTATGTTACCCGCTAGCCTCTTCTCATGCGATCTTTTAGCCTGTCTTATCACTCTTTTAAGATCACTCCTGCATTCTCTATAATGCGCTTTGCTATCCTCAGTACCTTGCGTCTTCCAATTAAATAATCTGAAGCAGTTTTAATATATGCAGATTTTCAATTTTAACCCTAACGTTCAGTTTAGAAAGTCATCAAATAAAAGTAATATGCTGAGGTCGAATATTTCTGGCTGCCCTCCTAAAGGAACAGAGATTTTATTGTCACTAAGAGTTACTCCCTGCACTTCAATTAACCCTGAAGAGATATGTCCAGTGAGTAATCCTAGGCTTCATTGATTAATAACCAACCTGTCTGAGTTATCACAAATGCTTCACATTTTCTACATTTCTCTCAATAACAATTAAAAGTACAGGCATCATAAGATCAGAAGATTAGTTTGGATGAAGAAGGCCCTTCTGCTCATCTGATTGCATCCTTCCAAAACACCCACTCGACTATTCTCCCATCACAACATCAACCTCCATTTTTAGATGAGTCCAGTTCCTGGCCTGGCAGCCTGTTCTAGTCATTAAACCTTCCTGGTGCCTGTCCTGAAATTGCCCTTTACAACCCTAAACTTAAGTCGTCTTATTCTACTGTCTTATTGCATCCTAAAGTGTGCATTCCCTCATTACACAAGACAACAAAAAAAGCCCTGAAGTGTATTTACGGTGAGCTGTACTGATACTAGTCTTTCATCTTCAATGACCAGCCAGGTATTTCGTGGAATCTTTTCTTCCTGCAAGTTTTGTTTGTGATTAAATACATTGAAAATAATGAATATTATTGATAAGAATCCACAGTGGTGTAAATTGTCTGTTGTTTAGAAAGGATAGTTGGGCCAAAATCCTTTTCACATTTTCTACGTTTCTCTCAATATAAAAGATATACAGGGTAAACTCATTTACTTGGTGGGCCTCTATTCTGGCTAACAACCAACAGGATTTCCTTCAGTTCAATGTTGATAAATACATTCTGTGGCTGCAGCAAAATTGAAATATTTTTACCCATGAAAAGGAAGATCAAGGGAAATAACAGTCCGAGATCTTGCCTCACATTTCACTGTTACATAATTTTTGACTTTTGCAAACAAAGTAGACAAATAAGTGGAGATATCTGAAGAGAAATCAATAGATGGAAACTTTTACACTTTTCATATAGAATGTACATCTTGAATGTGCTTCAACAAGCCTGTGGGAAAACCATTTAACATTTCAGAACCATTGGTTTCCAAGATAAGGGAAGTTTAACCATTTGTAATGAAAGTGCTAAAGCACTGCTGTCTATTGTAATCATATCAGTTTCTCCATAAATGCATAAAATATTTGCTGCTATCGCATCCTTATTTTGTTTACCTCGCTTTGCTCTCATGAATGGATGCCACTGAATTGGAGAATATTGGCTGCTGCTCTGTTACCATTTCCTTTCATCATATCCTGGCATTGTTTAATTTCCTAAATCACATCCAAGCATTATTTGCAAACAGATGGACGCTGTTGTAGCTGATTCCCTTTGACTTCATATGCCTGATTGTGCAATTACAAAATCACCCAAGTATGGAAACGTTTAGGTAGTTATATCTTTGATATTGTGATTACTGATATTGACATCATCGTTGATGAAAACATCGATTCCCTGGCCCTCACTGAAACCTGGATCAAACCAGGCGATCACACTGACTGAGGCTACACCACCTGGCTATACCATCCACCATAACCCAACTCCGAACCACCGTGGTGGTGGTGTGGCCCTCATCTCCAGATCCTCACTTGCTCTATACCCTTCCTCCAACAGCTCATTCCCCTCCTTTGAGCACCTAACCCTCTATCATCCCTCCAATCTTTTCTTCAAAATGCTCCTGATTTATCATCCACCAAACACTGCCCCACCTTCATCTCTAACATCTGGAGTCCTGTAGCTCAGTGATTGGAGCACTTGCCTAGTAAGTGAGCGACCTGGGTTTGATTCCTAGCAGGGCAAATTATTGGGCAAGTTTCCTTACTCCACACAACTTTGTTTACCTAGCAGTAAATAGGAACCCGGTTGTTAGTCAATTGTCGGATGGCTTTTCTGGATGTAATAATTCCTTCAAAAAAATAATAATAATAAATTGATCACTTTAATCCATGACTGTTGTGGGACACTGCTGTGCGCAATTGGCTTCTGCGTTTCGCCCACAAATATACAGTCAATTTACTTCACAATATATTAATAATAATAATAATCCTTGCATTTGATATAGCGCTTTCATGTCTTCTAGACGTCTCAAAGGGCTTCACAGAATATGCTATAAAGTGAATTGACGCCATATTTGTGGGCGAACGCGGCAGCCAATTGCGCACAGCAGTGTCCCACAAACAGTTGTGGATTGAAAATGACCAATTTTATTATTGTTTGTTTGTTTTTTGGAGGGATTATTATCAGGCGTGTGAAGTAAGGAAACTTGCCCAAGGTTTCGTCCTGCCTGGAATTGAACCCAGGTGTCTCGCTTGCAAGGCGAGTGTTCTAACCACTGAGCTACAGGACTCCTTCTGTGAAGCACTTTGAGACATCTACAAGACGTGAAAAGCATTATATCAAATGCAAGAATTATTATTATTATTATTATTTCTGCTCTCCTAGCTTCCTTCTGCCTCTGTTCTTGGCGACTTCAACCTAAACTTCAACCCCTCTTGCTCTATCTCTACTGATTCCCCTCTCTCCTTTCCTCTCACAACCTCTTCTCCACATCCACTCTGCCACCCACGTTCATGGCCACCCACTCAACTGGGTGATTACTCGGGGCCTCAGTGTCTCGGACTTCACAATCACTGATCACAAAAGCCATCTCAGATCAACCTTTTATCTCCCTTAACTCCTCAATCCCTCTCCCCACCAGCATCCAATCCACCTCCATCTCCTACCGCCCCAGAAAAGAATCTCCCCGCAATCCCTCTCCGCCCCCCTGGAGTCCGAACTCCTCCCATTCTGGCCTACCTCCCTCACCGACTCATCCTCCACCATTCTCGATGCCCTTGACCCTATCACCTCCCGAACCATCTCCAATTCATGCAACTGGTATACCTGCCACCTCCGCTCACTCAAAGGTCAGGTGCGTGCCGCTGAGTACCCCTGGCTCAAATCTGATTTAACAGTCCACCGGCAGATCTGGCTGGGCCACATAAAAACTTAACAGTCCTCCCTCACCTCCGCTAAATCGTCCTTCTATTCCAAGATAATCTTGGAGGCCAAGGACAACCTCAGGCTTCTCTTCTCCACTACCAAACGGCTCCTCCATCCACTATCTCATGCCTCAACCATCCTCTCCTCCTACTCAGAGGAGATGATGGATTTCCTCGAGATCAAAATCGAGGGGCTCCATTCAGCCACCTCCGCCCTCCCAAGCATCATCTCCTCCCTATCCCTCTCTCACACTCCGGCCCCTACCCATCCCTCCCTCCACACCTTTGAATCTGTCTCCTACTCCTCTCTCACCACCACCATAACTTGCATGAAGCCCACCACCTGCTCCTTGAATGGTTCAGATCTTACCTCTCTCACCAACTCCACTTTGTCTCCACAAGTGGGTTCTCCTCCAGCCCCCACACCATCTCATGTGATGTTCCTCAGGGCTCTGTCTCTGGTCCTCTCCTCTTCAAACTGTACATGCATCCTCTTGGTAACGTCATCCGCAGAGATGGGGTCAACTTCCACATGTACCCAACTCTGTTTCTATACCTCCACCCTCAGTTCCAGGACCACTGCTGTCTTGACAGAATGCCTGTCAGACATCAAGTCCTGAATGAGAGCTAACTTTCTATAGTTGAACATCAGCCCAACCGAGGATCTCCTGATTGGCTCACACCAATGCCTCTGCACCTCAGGCACTGGCAGCATCAGCATCCAAGGATGCACACTCCATCTCACCGAGCCAGTCAGGATCCCTGGCATCTTGTTTGACCCTCAGTTGTCCTTTCTCCCCCACATCCATGCCATGACCTGCTGCCCAATTCTGCCACTCCCTTACCCCTCAGGCCACCAAACCCTCATACATGCCTTTATAACATCCATGCTCGACTATGCCAGTGCCCTGCTCTTCCCTCAACAAGCTTCAGATCATCCAGAACTCTGTAGCTTGTGTCCTCTCCTGCATCAGGCTCCGTGACCCCATCACACACCCCTTGCCTCCTTCAAGGCACACCTCAAGACCCTCCTCTTCGACTATCCTTTGGCTATCCTCCTACCCCTCTCTGCCCTCCACCCTCCCTGATCCCAGTCCCTGTTCAGAACCTTGGGATGTCCTTTTGACATGAAAGGCGCTTTACAAATGAAATTTTGTATTGTGTTCTGTGTTATATTGTATTGATTCTGTTTCATTCCGTATGTTTTGCCTAAGCAACTTCTTATTCCTGTGCAATTGCCAAGTCACCAAATTACAACACCCTTGATAACTATGAACGTGGATAATGTCTCCAGTTTGAAGTAAAGGGAGATGAATGAACAATGAGTTTTCTTACCCTTTTACACAATTTTAGCTGGGTAAACTCCTGCAGTACCCCAACATCGGATCAAGACTTTGCACTCGTCAAACTGCACCTAATACTTTCTGGTATTAGGTAACAACAACAATAACAACTTGCACTTATATAGCGTCCTCCATGCAGGGAATTGTCCCAGAGTACTTAACAATGGCAGAGTCTGACTCCGAGCTGGGTGGGAAAAGGTGGCCATGAGCATGGTCAAAAGGAAGGTTTTCAGGTCTGCCTTGAAAAAAGGGAAAACTCCCAGCTAGGGTTGGATACTTTTAATCATGTGGTGGGTTTCTGTTGGTTCACGAAAATAAAAAAATGCCTAATAATAATAATCCTTGTGTTTGATATAGCATCTTATCATGTCACTGAAACATCTCAAAGTGCTTTCCAGGACTTATTGTAAAGTGTAGTGACTCTATATTTGTAGGCAAATACATAGCAGCCAATTTGCGCAGAATACAACAACAACAAGAAAATTACATTTGTATAATGCCTTTCACATCAGGAGGACGTCCCAAGGTACTGGATAGACAGAGTTTTGGATTCTAGCTGGGGATCAGGGTCGGGGAGGGTGGAGGGCAGGGGGGAAGCAGGGCGATCAAAAGCACAGTCAAAGAGGAGGATCATGAGATGGGTCTTGAAGGAGGTAAGAGAGGGGGCGAGTTGGAGGCACTGAGGGATGCAGTTCCAGAGGGTGGTGGCTGAGTGGCAGAAGGCCCGCCCGCCAATAGAGGGCCAGCGAGACGGGGGATGTGAAGCAGGCCAGAGCCCGCTGAGCGGAGGGAGCGAGCAGGATGGTAGGGGGCCAGGAGGTCGCAGAGGTAGGGGCGAGCAAGACCATGGAGGGCTTTGAAGGTGAGGACCAGGGTCTTGAACTGTATCCTCTGTGTGATGGGAAGCCAGTGGATTTGTGCGAGAGTCACGGAGCTTAGTGCGGGAGAGGACGCGGCCTGCAGTGTTCTGGATGATGTGCAGCCTGTGGAGGGAGAAGTTGGGGAGGCCAACAAGCAATGAGTTTGCATAGTCAAGCCTCAATGTAATGAAAGTGTGTATAGGGTCAGGAGAGCCCTGGTTTTATTGAGTAATCATTCACAATGAAGTGAATGATTAATTTTGTCTGGCACTGGATTCTGTCATAGAATTCAATAATGCTTCTTTACATATTGAGATGTCTTGATGCTACAGCCACTGTTTGGACTAAGGTAGACAATTATATGAACTGAGGTCTGCTTGACCATCAAAGTAAATTGTGTTATTATTAAATTGTTTACATTCTTGTTTTGCAACATCAAACAAAATGAAAGAAAAATGGAATCCTTAGAGAGCCCTGGAAATAGCTTAATGTTCTCAGACCAGCATGGAGCAGTATTCCAATTATTTTGTATCTTGATGTCAAGGTGAAAAACAAATTACAAAATACAGAGCAGTGTAACTCTGCATTGAGCTGAAGTGGCAAGGCTGTTTTCAAGATCCATTATGCTAAAATGTTTTCATTAGGCTCTCAATGCAGTCTGAAACCACTTCCATAGATACGGTACTGAAGTTTTCTCAACAGCGTTCAACACTGGGACATTGTCGCTGTGGTAACAGCTTGGACCTTTCCAGATTTTAATGACATAACCCCATTAAACCATTCCATTCAATTGGTTAATTAATTCTAGCAGCCCTAGATGTAATAATAATAATCCTTGCATTTGACATAACGCCTTATCATGTCTTCATGTGGAGTCCTGTAGCTCAGTGGTTAGAGCACTCACTTTGCAAGCGAGAGACCTGAGTTCAATTCCAGGCAGAGGGCGAAACCTTGGGCAAATTTCCTTACTCCACACAGAGCCTAATAATAATCCCTCCAAAACCAAAAACTATAATAAATTGGTCATTTTCAATCGACGACTGTCTGTGGGACATTGCTATGCGCAATTGGCTGCCACGTTCGCCCACAAATATACAGTTAATTCACTTTACAATGTGTTCTGTGAAGCGCTTTGGGACGTCCTCCCGACGTGAAAAACGTTATATCAAATACAAGGATTATTATTATTATTATTATAAGATGCTTCAAAGCGCTTCACAGAATATACTGCAATGTGAATTGACTGTATATTTCGTGGGCGAAACTGCACACAGCATTGTCCCACACCCAGTCGTGGATTGAGTGACCAAATTATTGTTACGTACAACAACAAGATTCCATTTATAGCGCGCCTTTCACATCGGGAGGACGTCCCAAAGCGCTGGACAGTTGGGTTAGGACCCGAGCAAGCGGAAATGATCAGGGTGAGGGGAGGGAAGGGAGGGAGCGAGGAGGGCGGAAATGGTCAGGGTGAGGGAAGGGAAGGGAGGGGGCAAGGAGGGGGTAGAGAGTTGAGAGGGGAGCTGAAGGCACGGTCAAAGAGAAAGGTCTTGAGACCAGCCTTGAAGGAGGAAAGGGAGGAGGCGGAGAAGGCACTGGGGGATGGAGTTCCAGAGCCTGGGGGCTGAGAGGCTGAAGGCCCGGCCACCGATGGTAGGGCGGTTGGGGCGGGGGATGTGGAGCAGACCGGAGCCAGAGGAATGGAGGGTACGGGCAGGTAAGTAGGGGGATAGTAGGTTGGAGAGGTAGGAGGGAGCAAGGCCGTGAATGGCCTTGTTGGTGAGGATGAGGATCTTGAAATCGATCCTCTGGGAGATGGGGAGCCAGTGGAGGTGAGCGAGGGTGGGAGTGATGTGGTCGCGAAGCCTGATGCGGGACAGTACACGAGCTGCAGAGTTCTGATATGAGGAAGAAAGGACAGCTCAGGGTCGAACAGAACCCCAAGGTTCCTGACCGGCTTTGAGAGGTGGAGAGTGCAGCCTTGGATGCTGATGCTGTCAGCGCCTGAGGTGCGGAGGCGCTGACGTGAGCCAATCAGGAGGGCCTCAGTTTTGCGCACGTTGAGCTGAAGAAAGTTGTCTCTTGTCCAGGACTCAATGTCAGACAGGCAGGCTGTCAGGACATCGGTGGTCGTGGAGTTGAGGGTAGAGGAGGAAAGGTAGAGTTGGGTGTCATCCGCATACATGTGGAAGTTAACCCCATGTCTGCAGATGATGTCACCAAGGGGGAGCATATAGAGGGTGAAGAGGAGGGGACCGAGGACAGAGCCCTGAGGGACACCGCATGAGACAGTGCGGGGGCTGGAGGAAAAGCCGTTTGTGGAAACAAAGTGAAGACGGTGGGAGAGGTACGACCTAAACCACTCAAGAACAGGGCCTTGAAGGTTGAGGTGGGAGGACAAGCGGTGGAGGAGGATAGTGTGGTCGACCGTATCGAATGCTGCCGATTGGTCGAGGAGGACGAGGAGGCAGAGGGAGCCCTGGTCGCAGATTGTCAAGATGTCATTGGTGACCTTGACCAGGGCAGTTTCTGTGCTATGGGCAGCACGGAAACCCGACTGAAGGAGTTCGAATAATGAATGGGTGGAGAGGAAAGAGCGCAGCTGGGAGGCGACAACTCTTTCAAGGACCTTGGACAGGAAGGGGAGGTTGGAGATGGGCCAGTAGCTTGATAGCTGCGACGCATCAAGGGACGGTTTTTTCAAAGTGGGAGTGATGATGGCAGTTTTTAGGGTAATGGGAACAGAGCCAGAGGAGAGGGACACATTGATGATGTCTGTGATATGTGGGGCAAGGAGGTGGAGCTGAGAGATAAGTAGTGGAGTGGGGATGGGGTCAAGGGAGCAGGTAGTGGGTTTCAGGGACAGGGTGAGGTTGGTGACAGAGGGTGGGGAAACGGGTTCGAAGGTGTGCAGGGGAGGATGGGTAGGAGTCGGAGTGTGGGAGGGAGGGAGTGGGGGGTGGGTGGAAGTTGGAGGTGGAGTGACCGCGGAGCGGATTCCCTTGATTTTGGATTCAAGAAAATCCAGCATCTCCTCACAAGTGAAGGTTGGAGGAGATGACCTGTGCGGGGTGGCGGGGGGTTGGAGGAGTCGGGATGTGGTAGAAAACAGAAGCCTGGGGTTGTTCTTCACTTCCAGGATTATCCTGGAGTAGAAGGACGACTTGGCAGAGGCTAGAGTGGAGCGGTAAATTTTGAGGAGGTCCAGCCAGATTTGTCGGTGGACCGTTAGGCCAGATTTGAGGTAGGTGCGTTCAGCGGCCCGCACCTGGCTCTTCAGTGAGCGGAGTTGAGTGGTGAACCAGGGGGAGGAGCGAGAGTAGGAGATGGTATGGGAGGTGATTGGGGCAAGAGTATCGAGTGTGGAGGGGAGGGTGTTGTGGAGGAGGGCGAGAGGAGAAGAGGGGTCAGTGAGGGTTGAAGGCCAGTGGGAGAGGAGTTCAGAGGACTCGAAGGCAGCGGTTAGGGATTGTGGGGGTAACTTCTTCCAGGGGCGGTAGAAGATGGTGGTGGGTCTGGTGGAGGTGGGGAGGGGGGTGGAGGTGGTGAAGAAGATGAAGTGGTGATCGTAGCCGGCCTTGTCGGTAATGGTGACATCCGAGACACTGAGGCCCCGGGTGATCACCAAATCGAGTGGGTGGCCGTGACTGTGAGTGGGGGAATTGATGTGGAGGAAGAGGAGAGCAGGGAAGAGAAGTCCGAGGAGATGGAGCAGGAGGGGTTGAAGTGCAGGTTGAAGTTGCCCAGGATGATGAGACGATCAGAGCAGAGGCAGAGAAATGTAAGTAGTGTAGAAATATCGGAGATGAAGGTGGAAGGGATTATTAACCCCGGAAAAGTGATCCGCCAATCGACTAACAACCAGATTGCTACTTACTGCTAGGTAAACAGAGGCATGTGGAGTAAGGAAAGTTGGCCCAACATTTCTACCTGCCGGAAATTGAACCCAGATCTCTTGCTTGTGAGGCAAGTGTTCTGGAAAAATGTATACATGAGAGAGAAGGGAATAGCAGGGTATAGGGGAGGGCAATAGAAGGGGTGGGAGGATGTAATTTTGTTGTTGTTGTTTTTGTGTGGGATACAGACACCTGCATGCATTGGTCAGTTTTCATGCTGTATCATTGTATGTAATTTTTATTATGACTGAGGAGATGTAACAACAAAAAAATAATAATTTGATCACTGCTGTGGAAACATTACTCCTGAAGAGGCTTCAGTCTGGTTAACCTATCCATTACACAGCAGCAGGTCTTGATTCCTTTTTACTGACTGATAAAGATTGCGAGGTACCAATATCTCGGAATAGTGGAGGACAGTGGAGTCCTGTAGGTCAATGGTTAGAGCACTCACCTCGCAAGGAAGAGACCTGGGTTCGATTCTCAGCAGGGCAAAATGTTGGGCAAGTTCCCTACTCCACACCCCTCTGTTTACCCAGCAATAAGTAGGAACACAGCTGTTAGTCGATTGGCAGATCGCTTTTCTGGAGGTAATAAGTCCTTCAAAAAAAATAATAAATTGGTCACTTCAATCCACGACTATTTGTGGAGCACTGCTCTGCGCAATTGCCTGCTGCGTTTTGCCCACAAAAATACACCATTAATCTACATTACAATATATTCTGTGAAGCACTTTGAAATGTTTCAAAAATGTGGTAAGTGATAAGGCACTATATCAAATGCAAGGATTACTATTATTATTATAACAGTGGTGCTGAAATTTCAGATTGGCTTCATGGCAACCATTATGTCAAAGTTGTGTGGGTGTGAGTGGGGAAATAGGGGCTGGCTTAGGGCTTGGAAAAGAGGTAGGGAGAGGGAAGAGTGGGGCAGGAGGTTGAAAGGGGAGAGGGATTGAATGTTCAAATCCCTTTACTCTCTGGCACCTCCTTACCTCTCTGAGCTCCTCACTCCCCAATCCAATGCCTCCGCTCGACTGGCACCGGCCTCCTGCTCGTCCCTCGCACCCTCCACTCCACCATCGCACATTGCACTGTCAGCCACTACGCCCCGAAACTCTGGAACACTCTCCCTCAATCCCTCCACCTTGCGCCCTCTCTCTCCTTTTTCAAGTCCTGCGTGAAAAACTTTAACTTTGATCGTGCTGATGGCCAACTCCCCCCTGGCTCTGAGTCAGGCTCCGCCACTGTTAAGTGCTCTGAGATGCTACTTTGCATGGAAGGTGCTATACAAGTGCAATTTGTTGTTGTCGTTGTTGTTTTTGAATGGGCAGTACCACCAAAGGTTGGTTGAATACAGACCTGGTGCCAGGCTACTGATAGTGCTCCATTGACTCATGGTGAGTACCCTGATGTATGGGCTACAATGGGAGAAGGCACTGTCCTTGTGTGCGAGGAACTCACACACAGCAGTAACTTAGGATCCATGTATCCTAATGTGCTATTCTATTTCAGGAAGAATATAGTGGCAAGGCAGCGCTTCAGCAAAGAAAAACGGTTTATTCTAGTCACCTCTAGCTAGGTCAGGTAAGTGCAAGTATTCAAACACAAACCATTAATCTAATATTACAAGTCCTAATAGAGAATTATTAAATTAATAGCTTTTAGAACTGCTGTTAAATCACTAATATGTCTGAATTAAAGACTAAGTTAGCAAAGAGCAAAGCACATTTTCAAGAAAAGAAGAAAAAAACAATAGTGTCAAAGCATTTTCTAATTACCCTTCTCTCCACTAAAACTATGTTTTTCACCCTGGCTTTTAAATTTGACCAACTTGTGAATGTCTTCCTTGGCAGGAGGTAAGCAGAGTCTCTCTGGTATTGAGCTGGCAAAATGCCTGGTGAAGAGGAAAACAGAGCTAAAAACCATCTTTCTGGGCTCAAGGATCCAATGACTGAGCCAGGCAGGTCCATAGATTTTAAGGGTACTTTTGAAGAAGAACCAGCCTCCCTGGCTTATCAATAGGATTTAGACATATAACTAAGGAACAGGATTCATCCCACTCGGCTCCTCTTACCAGCACCCTGACATGATCTTCTGCAAATAATATTTTTGTAGTTCTCATTGCATAATTAATGTACAATTACACTTGGTTAACTAAGAGGGGACATTTTTCACTTTGGTTGTTAAACAAACTGCTGTAATACTAATAATATTCCTTGCATTTGGTATGGCCCTTTGGTATATGTTGTTGAGACATCTCAAAGTGCTTCACAGAATATACGGTAAAGTGTAGTGACTGTATTTTGTGGGCGAAATAGGGCATCCAATTGCACACAACATTGTCTCACAAACATAGAATCATAGAATCGTACAGCTCAAAAAGAGGCCATTCGGCCCATCGAGTCTATGCCGGCTCTTTGAAAAGAGCAATGTAATATCAATCCCACTCCCCAGCCCTTTCCCCATAACCCTGCAGACCATTCCTCCTCAAATACCCATCCACCGCATTTTTAAAAGTTGTTATCGAATCGGCCTCGACCACCCTTTCAGGCAATACGTTCCAGATTTGAACAACTCGTTGCGTGAAAAAAATTCTTCTCACCTCCCCTCTGCTTCTTTTAGAAACTATTTTAAATCTGTGACCTCGAGTCACCGACACACCCACCAGTGGAAACAGTTTTTCACTTTCTAACCTATCAAATCCCCTCATGATTTTGAAGACCTCTATTAGGTCTCCTCGTAACCTTCTCTGCTCCAATGACAATAATCCCAGCCTCTCTAGCCTTTCCTCATAATCAAGGTCCCTCAGTCCTGGTACCATCCTCGTAAATCTCCTCTGCACCCTTTCCAATGCCTTAACATCCTTCCTACAGTGTGGTGCCCAGAACTGGGCGCAGTATTCTAACTGAGGCCTAACCAGTGTTTTATATAGGTTAATCATAACCTCCTGACTTGTACTCTGTGCCCCTATTTATAAAGCCTAGTATTCCATATGCCCTTTTTACAGCTTTATCTACCGGTCCTGCCACCTTCAAGGGTTCATTTACCTGCACCCAAAGGTCTCTCTGTTCTTTTAACCCCCCACTTAAGTTTGTGTTACCAGCCTATATTGCCTCCCCTCATTCTTTCTGCCAAAATGCATTACTTCGCATTTCTCCACATTGAAATTCATCTGCAAACAGTCTTGGATTGAGTGACCAAATTAATATATATTAATTTTTTTAAATTATTATCCCCGTAAATCAATCAGCCAATCAGCTAACAACAGAGTTCCCACTTACTGCTAGATAAATAGAGGTGTGTGGAGTAAGGAAATTTGCTTACGTGTTGCCCCCTCCGCGAACTTAATTTAATACTGTAGTTAATTAGACTTTAGTACCTCTGTTTTTCTGGATAAGGTGTGAACTCATTTTAGTAGCTTAATCTCCGCAGTGTAACAGGAATATCCTGCACATTATTATTTTATTTATTGTGCAGTTTGAATAGACACTAAGAAGTTTCTTGATGAAAACTCCTCCCACCCCCATGCCCTGTATCTTATTTCTGCTGCTCCCACTGTAGCCAAGAGCGGTGCAGAAAGGACAAGCTACCAAGTCTCCAGATTCAAAATTCCTCATCTTGGCTGGGCTGATTTGCCAGGACTTAAACGAAAAACCCAAGCACTTAACATAACTTAGAACCAAACAAGGCTAGACTAATGATATTGGATTCAAACCTGCTCTACCAAAGAGAGAGTTGGACTTACATAGTCTGCTCATGATTGAGTTCCTGATGTTAGATCATCATAAAAGAGTTAGACACGAAGCAGAAACCAAGTACCATTCCCTTGTGGATTCCTATCTATCTACTCATGGCTTGATACAGAATGACTTTGATAAACAGAAGGTTGCATTGAAATAGGAGAGTATTTATGTCGCAGTCACTCTCAGGAGCACAGCGCTGTGGAGCAGGAAGCCCAATTTGTATGTCTCAATTCATAAAGGAGTAGAATCCACCTAATCTTAGCTTTTTAAGAAAAAAGACAATTTTTTCTCAAAAATTAAGATCGCTCACAATTATGGAAAATTCTTAAATTCAGTAATTCTTGGGAAGTCTATTCTACAACAACAACAACAACAACTTACATTTATAAGCGCCTTTCACGCTGGACGATATCTCGGAGAACTTAACACAGAATATACCAAGCACTCTGAGACACTACCCTGCATGGAGGGTGCTATATAAGTGCAGATTGTTGTTGTTGTTAACAGTGGTGGAGCCCGATGCTGAGCCAGCGGAGGGGGAGGTGACCGTAGGCACGGTCGAAGAGGAAGGTCTTCAAGCGGGGAGAGAGGGTGCAAGGCGAAAGGATTAAGGGAGAGAGTTCCCTGAGACTGTTTGTCCTCCACCTTCAGGATAATCTCAACACTTTAAGTTGCAGCTTGAAGGCTTTTCATTAGCTCAGGTGTCTCTGTCAAAACCAGGCATCTCTGAGCACTTGGAGAGCCTCTAATAACTGACGAACAGGCTTTTAATCACATTTCACTTAAAAACACTTAGCAAGTTCACACTTTTTCTTTCACTTTGAATGTTCAAAATGTGGCTGACTGAGAAGAAGTAAAGAAAAATCTGTCAATACTCAGTGACACCATTTTGGTCACAGCAGAAGTACTTTTAACAGGGTAACTCTTCTACAATCACGAAGAAGTGAGAACCAAAAGTATTTCTGAATATAGTTAAACAGCTCAGCGGACACTGCACCATATGGAGTGGGACTGAGGCCAGTACTGGGTTTATTCTATTGCTGATTTAACTCAGGTAGCAGTGGAATGTGCTTCAATTGACCTTAGCATTCCTGTGTTAAAAACCGGAGCTTTGTCCTCCAATCCCTAATACCTTCAATATTAATTTTTCTCAAGTATTTATGCAATTAGAATTAGATTAAAGGGGATTTGCTGAAGTGGATCCTTAGTCAAAAACAGACTGAGCCTGTAATTAAGAGAATTGTGCTATTAGCACAATTGCGCATTAGCTAGAAAAGAAATATGGAGCACACAAGAATTGAACATCTGACAGGGACCTTAAGATGGCTGGAAGATCTCACAGAAACACAGGACACAACAGAGTGTGGGAAACTGAGCCCCTCCACTGACGGGCTCCAAAATACTGTACCACGACCTTGACCCACACACTACAAATGCAACTTACAAAATACAAAATTATATTTGTATAGTGACTTTCACATTGGAATGACGTCCCAAGGCGCTGGACAGTCAGGGATTTGGACCTGAGCAAGGGGGTGTGGAGTGGGTTGGGGTAAAGGAGGGTGGAGGGCAGAAAGGGTAGAAGTGTGGCCAAAGTCAAGATCGAAGAGGTGGGTCTTGAGATGTGCCTTGAAGGAGGCAAGGGAAGGAGGGTGGTGAAGTGAATGTGGGATGGAGTTCCAAAGGGTAGGACCTGAGAGGCTGAAGGCTCCATTTTTCTGTAAAAAATGTTATCTGGGATAGAGAAATCTGGAAAAGATAACCCATAAAGGAAATTAGGTAAATAAAAAGAGGTTTTTCAGTCTGCTCATAGGAGGCAAATGGAGAAGGAAGAAGAAAGACAAGCAAGGCAAACAATGTGGTGGGAAGTTTCAACATGTTTTCTTTGCAAAAGTTTCTGCTGTAGATAAAGTTAGTGTCAACATATGAAATGGGCAAAGTATTAAAGCATTATCAAAAACATGAAGAAAAATAATGCAGTCAACAGCACCAGAATGATGATCAGAAATAACCTGAAGATTAAAATAAATGTAAAAGATACAGGAAACTATAATTGATGAGGACTATGTGTCCGACAAAAATATCTTTAGAAACAAACTATCCTGAACATCTGAAGGGGTAAGAGGATAATAGAAAGGTGGATCACCAAGAAAGCACAATCAAAATATTTTAGCTATGCACAAAGTAGAATGTTAGGACCAAATAAACCATAAACTGGGTGCAAATGTCATGGGGACTCAGGAACTAGGAAGTGTGTTAAATAAATTATTTACAACATCCATTATAAATAAAGTGTGTTCAATATATTTCTCATCCAGTTAATCTGATTCAGGGATGTTTAATTTATCTAGATACCTGTGAAGTGGGGTTATTACAAAACTCAAAGCAACAGAACAACAACAACTTGCATTAATATAACACCCTTCACCCAATATAGTATCTCAGAATGCTGCACAATGAGAGGATTGGATGCTTGGATGCTAAGGAAGAAAAAAGATGGTAGTGCCCTTAGGCACAGTCAAATACATAGGTTTTAATGTGGGATATAAAGGTAGATAAGGAGGGGGTGAGTATATACACCATATACATAAATAACTGTATATAGAGAATCTTGGCCTGAGGAGACACACCCAAGAATTCTCAAGCAAATGAGGGAAAATATTTGTAAGATTGGTTAATATTTCAAACATGTCCATAAATCTATACCGAAGACTGGGAGGTAGAGAATTGAATCAAGTCACCAAAACAGGATCAAACAAGAAGCAGAGCTTGACATCAGTAGTGCGGAAAATCATAGAGTGTAGTTTTATAGGGAACTATCGATGCTCATCTAAATAGCACAGAGGGCAGGATCAATAATTAAATCCACTGGAACTGAGAATGTAGCTGAATTAAAGAGCCAGCCAGTGGTATACCTGCATACTTTGAAGTCCTACCTCTTTGACCATGACTATGATCCCCTCCTGCAAGACGCTATCCTGTGAAAAAGCTGCTATGTAAATTCAAATTGTTGTTGCATAATATACCTGGGGATCGGTCTTCTACCTGTAGATAAATAACAACAGCAACAATCACTATGAGATTTGTAATAAAGCTAATCAGTTACTGAGGTGTAACAAACTCAGGCATACGTATGGAGATTAATTAGCTCACACATATCCTGGCATGGTACATAAAAAATAGCCTACAAAGAGCATACCAAAGATTTTTAATGCAGTTGCAAAATAATTAGGTACAATGAGATATCCAGGAGCTTGCTGAAGATTAGCAGGAGGCAGGAAACAATATGGCTACTGGGAGAAAACCCAGGGAATAACTAGTCAGAACATGCAACATGACACAGTGGAGATATGTTCTGTATCAGGCTGAAGCTAAACTGCACCTCACAGGAACCAAATGCATTAAAGCCCTTTATTAAATTATAGATGAATTGTTCTCAATCCAATAGGGATCACTTGTTCCACCTTTGACTAATGTTTCCAAGGGCAGGTTTTAGCATGTGTTCACTTGTTACTAGTTTATTTGCTCCTTAGGTTGTTTAAACTTACATTGTAAGTTTTCTTTCTTTCAGTATATCCTGTGAACTGCTTTGAGATGACCGTGCAATGTGAAAGGCGCTGTATCAAATGCAAGAAATATTATTATTAATAATAATTATTCCTTATGCCTGATTTGAGACCTGTATTTGTGAAATAGAAAAGTAATGATTTGAAACAATACGGCACTGAATAAAAAAAATCTGAGGAGTCGAATCGCGAAGCAAATGTTACAAAGTCAGTGTCACAGTGTGGCTTGAATTATGGAGTTCAATCACTCTACAAATACAACAATGTGCATTTATTTGGCACCACTCCTACATGAAAGTGTCTCGAAATGCTGTACAGAGGCAATGTTGGATGCCAAACAAGGAAGAATGGGAAGGTGATCATAGGTGAGGTCAAAGAGGTAAGTCTTCAGGTGGGATTTTAGGATAGAAGAGGGATGAGCCGGAGAGATTGAGTCAGGGAGGGGGAAAGGCAGATTAGGGGCATAGTAGCTGAAGGTACGGCCACTGATAGTAGCCTCGAGAGAACGGACAATGTCTGTAGGAGTTGGGTGAAGGGGGTGGGCAGACGTCAAAGAGGTAGCGAAGTGCCCGGACACGAAGTGATTTATATGAGAGAATGAGGATCCTGAGGTTGATATATTCAAGACAGAGCCAGTGGAGCCTGGTGAGGATTGGGGTGATGTGCTTGCAGAGTTTGGTGTGTGTGAACATATGGGTGGCAGAGTTATGTATTATTTGGACCTTGTATATACAATATACATGTGTTATATGCAATAGAATAAATTGTTTGATTTTATTAATATTTTTGTAAGAAAATGTGGAGTTCACTCAGCTTCTCTACAGTCTTTTCATTTTAAACAATAATAATTCTTGCATTTGATATAGTGCCCTTCGCATTGCAAGGTCAACTCAAAGCACTTCACAGGATATACATAGTGAGTTGGCATTTTGTAGATTTACTCTAATTTCTTAACATCTTTGAATGTCAAGAATTTGTTAAATTGTTGAATTTGAGACATTTTGCTGGCTCTGAAATGCTAAGAAAATAGAAGCAATCTAGACCCAGATGGAATTTCTCTCCTCACAGATATAGGGAATCAGATCCATAAAGCTTTGCTGGGAAGACTGTAGATTTCTATTTTTTATTCTACTTCTATTTATCATCTCCATAAGACAGCACAGGTAAAAAAACCAACACACATTCACTAATCAATGTCTAAAATGTTATCACTATTAATGTCCTGAATACCTATGAAGTCGTGCTTGGTAAACTTTTCTGCACTGGTTAATTCAAGTTCAGAATGCTATGTACTGAGCTCTATCATTTTCTCACCCTTGACACTGTCTCTGTACAGATGGCAACAGGGTAGTTACCTTCTGTCCTTCCTGGCAGAGCGACTGACATATCGATGCTGTAATTAATCACCTTGAAAACGCACCTCTGGAATCCTATTACACTGAGGATACAGCCCCAGCCACATATGAATGGATAAAAGTCATTTTTAAAATATAGTGTATTTTTTGTAAATACTGATTTTGTGCATTTTAATGGATTTTACATGATAACATTTCAAGGTTAAGTATTAGATATTTTCACACAAAGAATGAATAAGTATTTCTGGCATGTAATGACAGGCTGTTCACCATGGAGGACCTCATAGCCAAGGCCATCATGACTAACATAATATTCCTTACATTTGATATAGCACCTTATCACTTTGTTGAGACATCTCAAAGCGCTTCACAGAATATATTGCAAAGTGTATATTGTGGGCAAAACATTATATTTCAGGAGTGGAAACCCTGGCTGATTATTTTTCCCCTCACATCTTTAAGTCAAGGTTATTGCTGTCTTGAAATTGAAAGGTTTTATTGACACAGAAAATCGATCATACCACTGATGCCTTGTCCTAAAGTAGAATTTTATACCTGATTTCCTCCCACCAGTGAGCATCTACCCATTAGGTTTCAGCCATTATTAAGGCAATTGCAAGATCACTATAAACCAGTAAGGATGGCCTTCTAATTGTCAAGACACCAAAGGAAAACATCAGATTCACTGTCTGGGGAGTTGAACAGACCTTTATTTAATTGAAAGCACTTAGTTTGTGATGTAACCTGCCCTCTCTGGGGAGCCCCAAAGCTGAGATTCTGTGTGCTTTAAGGCTTTGTGTATGATTACTTTACCTTGTAGAATTTAAAGATTAATTTCAGTTAACCGTTTCTGACTGCTCGTATTTCAAGAGTATTTAAAATATATGCTGCTTTCAACCAAATAAAATACTTAAAAGTGATTCCTCTGATGGTCAAGGAGTGTTGCACTCAGCCACATGGCGTCCGAAGGACGCAGGTTTCAAGCCAAAGCGTCAGAGCCGAAGTCTCACGAGTCAACAGGTCGTACAGGGGATTTCTTACAGAAAACACATTTCATCATGTGACGTTCAAACAATCTTTCAACTGTGCAAAGGAGAGCAATGAGAATAATCCCTAGTGTTAGAAGAATGATACCTACACAAGCTAGTGCTCTTCAGCCTTGAGATAAAATGTCTCACAGGGTACCTGATACAGATATACAAGATCTGAAATGGGATTGAGAAAGTAAACCCAGAGCAATTTCAGAAATATCAAAGCGGCAGAACAAGAGAACACAACTTCCAGGTTGCAAAGGATAGTCTCAGGATAGACACCAGGAAAATTATCAGGAGAAAATTAACAACTGGAAGAGGTTACCATGAAGGGTGGTTGAGACTAAGACCCTGGAAACATCTTGATGCTCTAATAGGAGGACGTCAGGGTGGGTAATTTGGAAGAATGAGATCAATGGGTAATAGACTTTCACACTTTCTTGTGATTTCATTACTTGTGGTTCCTGAGATCAGCTGTATCGGGGGTCAATATCTCAGGAAAGATCTCCACTTTGAAAGTTTTTCTCTCACACTATCAGTCAATACAGATGCTAAGCTGAATCTTATTAGTAAGGACTCCAGAGATAATCTTTGATTATCAAAGATGAATAGTATTGTCAATGATCTATCATAATCTACTTAACATGTAGGAATTCTGCCAGCCAGACTAATGGCATTCATATTAACAGGTGTTCTAAGAATATTTATTTTCTAATACTAATGTTGAATACATTGTTGTCTGGCGGGAATGATCAAATTAATCGACTAGCATTAAAGAGTGGCGGGATCTCATGTGTACATACACCTCATAGGCGGACACACACTCATTGGGTGAATCGAGACTAAATATACTAACTATAAGAAAGAAAAAAGAAAGAACTTCTTGCATTCTTGTCATGTCTTAAAATTGCTCTTATAAAAAAAATTGAGACTTCTCTTATGTTGATTTGTGACCTTTTAGGATATCTGCTTCTGTCACCTAAGAGAAACTCAATAGGCATGACTTACGGCCCCAATTAGAATCACAGAAATTTATAGGACCACAGACCATTCGGCCCATCGAGTCTGCGCTGGGTCTCAGTCGATTGGAATTGAACGAACCTTAGCCCTGTACGCGCTTTGGGACTTCCTCCTGACGGGAAGGGCGCTCTATAAATGTAATTTTGTTGTTGTTGTTGTTGTAGTACGTCTTCAAGCTTCTATCGTTCATATACATGTCTACTTCCCTATTAAAACTCACAATGGATTCTGCATCTATCACCTTACTGATAGGATATTCCGCATCCCTACAGCTCTCTAAATGAAAACATTTCTCATAAGTTCTCCTTTCACTCTTCTTGTGAGTATGTTATAACTATGGCCCTAGTCACTGACTTCCCCATCAGTGGAAATTATTTTCCATTTGATCTTAAATTTTTAAATCCAATCACATTTTATTTATTTGCTGTCCCATCTTCAATTCAATTTTTTCTTCAGGTGTGACAGCAAGCGAAAATTCTAAATAATTGGACAAATCTGACCTTATCATTATTTATCATTTTATTCATGTCAGAGTAGGGAGTAGACAGAGTAATCAAAGTGCAGCAACAGTCACTATCAATTCTAATTTTATTACAAAAGTGCTAATTTTGTATATTTGTTGGAGCAATTATACATCACAGCCCAATGAAACCTCATTCTCACCTCTCATTGTCTACTGACGAAATCCATTTTGGCTGTCCAATTGAAACTAAAAACAATAGCAAAATTGCTGCAAATCTTACTCTGTATACTCATTAGTCATGCACAGTTTTGCACATTCATCAACACAAATTGTTCCATGAGGGTTTGAAAAGCCTTATTGAGGAATGCCATTTGAGAACTTGATGTTCTTATTCATAAGTCGCTTTCACAAGCCTAATGATCTAGTTCAATTTGGCTTCTATTCCCTCTGCCTCCATGGACACACAGATCACACATTGTGTCTTCAATAAAGATATGAAGACATCAACAGATTTTTCCATTACAACTTTCTCAGGGCAACAAACAACAAAATCTTGCCCTACCAGAGTCACCCGCATCCTGAAATTAATACAAAAAAAAGTTTCTGTTATAATCTGGTTGCTCAGAATTCAGTGGTTTCGCTCTCAAGGTTAGGAAGCCATAGAAAGATGTTTCCGCAGATGTTTAATACATTCTTCCTCCTCCTCTTCCCTCTGTTGAGTTCAAGCCCCATGTTGGAACTTGGAGCTCATATAGTCCAGGATGACACTCAAAAATCCTGCACTGCATTGTCGGAGGTGCTATTTCTTCAAATGAGATGTTAAACCAAGGTCTCGTCTACGTGTTCAGGTAGATGTTAAAGATCCCATGGTACTATTTGAAAAGAGAAGCAAATTTCTCCTGGTGTTCTGGCCAACAATCCCCCAAATAAAATTGATCAATCACTCCATGACTGGATGAGGGACACTGCTGTTTGCAACTTAGTTGCCGTAATTGATCACTGCAATTTACATTAGATCCAGTGAAGCACTTTGAGATGTCCTCCTGATGTGAAAGGCACGACATGAAATGTAAGGATTATAATTAATATAAATTCATTGCAACGTCCACTGCTCTAATTCAATTTTTTCCAGAACCTAAAGGTTGTATCACCTCTTCTCACCTTCACCTTTCCTTTCTCTTACCATCTACCACCAAGAAGCTTTTAAAGTCGAAGTGTAGTATCATCAAACTAGTGGAATTGCATTGAGGTACCTTTGCTCACTGTGCAGTCCCCAAGCCTTGGTTCTTGCCATCCTGCACTAATTCTGTCCAGATTAGGTAAACAGGATTCATCCCTCCAGGGATAAGGTGTACATTCCTTTCCAAATACGGAAATTTCCATGTATGGAACTCTGATTTTGATTTGGATACTCTTAAGCAGGGTGATGGGCTTCTGCATATGTTAGACTCCCCCCTGACCAAACTAAAAAACAAGATTGCGTTTTTATTGATCATTTCTGGATCTTAATTATCTTCAGTTTTTCTTCAATTTTTTTTGCTTTCTAACAGTAAATAATTGTTTGTAAAAGCAGTACTTTTCATGCAATGCTCTTGAGTGAGTTATTCTTACCTGGATACCATTTACATTGCTGCTGTAAATAACCAATTCCTCCAACAATTTTTCAAAAATATCCTCAGATTCCATGCAGCTTTCCGAACATGGGGATTAAACCCTGCAATTTACAGCAGTTTACAGTACATTTATGAGAGGATTTACTTAGCAGAATGTATTTTTAATTTACCAAACCGTTAAAAACTGTCCAGATTGCCTCAAATTTTACTTGTGGGATCAATATCAACAATATCAATTCATTAATATTGTAGTTAGTACTGAGTGTACCAGTTTCATTTGTAAATCAAAATTTATTGTATTTTATCCTTCTTTTCCCCAGAGCTTCTTTCTCCATTGTACGTTCCAAGTTTGAAATTATTCCAGTTCAACATGTTTTGTTAACTATACTTATGACAAAAATTGGAATGAAAGACTTTAAATGAACTCAATAAAAAATAAAAAAACACAGCATTTAGTTTCAAAGCTTCTTTTGAGCTTTGGGGCCTATAATTTATGAGAACTAGATTCTGACTCAGGTCCTGCAGTTCCCCTCTCCTGCTTCAAGGACATTGGGTTGCCAGTTCACATAGCTTTCAGATTTCTGTTGTCTATGAAGACAATCAATTTTCCTTCAGTGTGAATCAATTCCAAAGCAAATTACATGCAGATTTAATAACCTGGAGAATGTAGAAAAATCTGGCTCATGAGCAGTTCCAGGGTCGAGAGCTGATTTAACCAGTTGTCAGAAATACCCAAATCTGCTTCCAGCAGACATCAGGATTCATCATTGAGGCAGTTAACCAACAATCACGTACGAGGCCTTATGACATAACAATAAAACCCCAGGAAGCTCTTCATCGCGCTGTCAGAGCAAAGGCAGTTCTGGAGACAATTGAGAGTCAGCGCTGTGGGAACACAGAAAATTATAAGCAAAACGTGGGTGGGTTTGAAGGAGGCCACACAGACCGATAACAGTGATTATATAAATTTATTTGAGCACTCTGCTTATTTCCCATCTTTGAGGTGTTGTTCACCTCCCTCACTCACTTCACGTCAGGCCACAGGTACCTCAATGTTATTGTATTCTGTTGTACTAATTGTAAACTAGCTGAACAATACTAAATGTGATTATTTTATGCTAACAATATACACGGTCACTACACCTTACAGTATATGCTTTGAAGCGCTTTGAGCTGTCCTACTGACATGAAAGGACCTTTATCCAATGCAAGGAATATTATTAATATAATATTTTACAAATGTAAAAAAGATAAGAATCTCAAATATTGTGGTCTAATTTGCATCATTTCTTAGGATTCCCATTCAGTGGGATCAGAGGAACACAACTCGGGGAGTAGCATTAGTATCAAGTTAGAGTAGCATTCCCACAGATGTTCTTTAAGGAAACCATTAAAAAATGCTGAAAATTAGGCATATTTACCTACACAACATACTTTTGTTACTTAGAGAGAAAATGCAGTGGATAAGTAAAAGATGGAAACAACTACGGTGAACAAAAAGCATTAGGAAATATAGAGGTAACCATATCCACACCTTTCTGAATAATGGCAACAACCAAAACTTGCATTTGTATACAAGTAGCTTAATTCATGTAGGTTAACGTCTTGGAGAGCTTCACAGAGACATTGTTGAATGCTGAGCAGAGGAAGAGAGGAGGAGTGGAGGGAGAAGTGCCTATAGGCGCAGTTGAAGAGGTAGATCTTTAGATGGGATTTAAAGACAGACAGAAAGGGGTGAGATGGAGGAATAGAGGGAGGGAGTTCCATTGGATGGAGGCGTAGTTGCTGAGCTGGCAGTGGCCAAACCTGCCCGAAGAATCCTCGTTGCCACAATCTTGGTTTCCTGTTCAGCATCAGGTATTTTCGAGCACCAACAGTGTTCCATGATCTTATTTAGGGGATTTGGGCCTAACTCAATCAAAACATGCCTGGAGGTAGTGTTCTTACTTTATGAAAACGCAAAGGAAATCCCTGGAACTTGTGCAGCCTCTTTGGTACATAAGATACTTTTATTACAGGCAATCTATGTAGGTCACACTGACTCACGAGAACTATGCTCCTGAGTCAGAGATTCATAAAACTACTGTGGGGGAGAATGGGCCATGGAATTAATGACCAGCAGGAAATGAAATACTGAAGGCGTGTAACAATTGGGATTAATTCAGAAATTCAGATTTTTTTAAAAAAATAATCAATGCTCATGAAAAATTTAAACAATCAAGAGTCAGGGGAAAAACGACTTGAAAGACTGAGTGCTGGAGCTGAACTAATGGCAAGTGGGTAGAGGTGAATAAAAATAACTGGGAGGTGAAGGCGGATGTAACGTTGAGTTTGGAAGCAACTGAGAAAGAGATTCTGTATTCAGAAGGATAATTCTTAACTGAAGGATGGGCAGGTAACAGAGCCACAGAATAATACTGAGGTCAGAATATGGGTTTCAATTGATGGGAAAAATTTGATAATGCTTGAGCATTGCTGCTTGAACATCAAAGCTTGAAGAATGATAATGCATGAGATGGAGATGTGCATCAAGAAGTCTAAGTACATGGAACACTGATGAGGGATCTAATTTGTGAGTTGTGCTAACTATGTGTAAAGAGGGATAAGTGATCCTCTTAAGTATACCATTAACAACCAATGAATCTGTAACCATTGTTCAAGTCCCTGTAATTCCCTCTTTACCCATAGTTAGTACAACCCATAAATTAGACCCCTGACTAACATTTATATATAAGAGAGGAGAGAATGGGAAACAACTATGTAACTGGATATGCGATGAGCAACTCCTAGCTCTGGTTATGCTCTTCTCATTAACATAGAGCTAATTCTTTTGTATAGAGAAGACAAAAAACTATAGAGAGACATTTAGAATGTTTGGGTACAAAATTGACAATTAATGTATGAAATCGATTGTTAATACTTTTCATCACAGTAATTAATAGTTGACATCTAATAGTCCTGTATTAAATAATTCTATGCATACTTTTAATTGTCAAACATGATTATCTCTAGATTTTGACTTTACAGCACTGAAGCCAGCCATCCAGCCCAACCAGTCCATACCAATCCATAACATAATTCTATGATTCTATGATTCAATATTTAGACTCCACAACATTAACAAACAATATGCACCAATGGAGCAAGACTCTAAGAATAGAGTGCTTAGTTGGTTCAAATTAACATCTACTTGTTGATATTGCACCATTCTTTGCTGATCATTAAAAAGAAAATAAAGAACAAAGCGACCCTTAAGAAACAATACAAAATAATACAAATTCACATTTATATAACGCCGTTCACTTCGGGTGGACATCCCAAGGTGCTTGAAATATTAACATCTTAATCTGTCTCTGAATGATGACTTCATTTGAAGCATGGTATTTCTTAAGGTCAGGGGAAGTCAAAAGGACAACATTTCAAAATAAAGTCCTTTCCCTGTGTGAGATTGAAATTTCCTGCTCCCTGGGGGAAATGCCTGATTATCTTACTGCACCAGGACCCTGTGGAGACCTGACATTTGAGGTTAGAATGAGCTGCTGGTTTGTGCTCAGTTGACTCTGGTGATGATGGTGAAGCAGGGAGGACCTGCAGTAACAGAGCAGGATTACATGCCTTCTCTTCCTGGCAGGAGATCCGGAACTGACATTAATTCCCTTCTAAGCAGCTGCTCAGCACTTCTGTGATATAATCTTACACTACTGACAGGTAGCTTTACTTTTAGAATTTATACATATATAAAAGAAAGGCAGGTACGTATCTATCTGCTGGGGACCTTATAGCCTCAATATTGATTTCAATAATTTCAGACCATAACAGCTCACTTTCCCCCTCCCCCTCTTCTGTGACCATTACCACATCATCTGGGACCCAGGCACACCTTTTCTCTCTCTGGTCTGCCTATTTTGTTGCAATTTACACTCTTCCTCTGATGAAGGGTCATGGACCCAAAACGTTGACTCACTTTCCTTTCTTCATAGATGCTGCCTGACCTGCTGAATATTCCCAGCGAATTCTGTTTTTGTTGCAGGTATATATGTTTGACGTTCTCCTGACTCTTATCTTTCTTATTTAAATGGTAAATAATAAATCTACACTTTAACCATCAAAGATTTAAACAATTTGGTGCATTACAAAGATGACCACTAACCAGTTGTCTGCAGTAAAGAAAAAAGACTGTTTCTGATCAGGCACCACTCATATCGTGCACTGTGATGTTTGTGTCCTTTACATGTAAATTTATGTGTGGACACTTTGCTTATTAATAATAATAATCCTTGCATTTGACATAGTACCTTATCACGTTATTGTGGAGCTTCAAAGCACTTCACAGGATTTACTGTAAAATAGATTGACTGTATTTTGTTTAGTTAGGTACAAGCACTCAACATCGTTTACTACTCAGCAAAAGCTAAATGCATCTCCCCTGCTTTGTTTATAAGGGATAATTGACAGCCTCCAATACTGTAATTGTATTTACCTTTACTAAATAAAAAAAACCTTGCCTTTGATATAGCATTATGTTGTTGTGATGTCTCCAAAAAAAATGAGATATGTCCATGTTTAATGTTTCCAGATGTTTTGCTTGTATCCAGATTCTCTTCAAACATATTGCACACAGTAATAACATATGCAAAATACTTGCGATGAACATAATGTATGTGAACCAACCAGCATGAAGCTTGCTAACTGTATTTAACTTTAAACTCTATTTGTGAGTTATGTATGTAACTTGAATCATGGACAGTTCAGCATGAATATTAATTTCCCCCTATATTTCTGTGCTATTCTATGCTAATATAATATGTGCAGTGGCTTGCCCAACATTTTTCTTAATCCACTACAGAACTACCATAAGACAACATAGAGCTGTAGAAATTTACTGCACAGAAAAGGCCATTCTGCCCATTGTGTCTATGCCGGCTCCCTCAAGAGCATTCCTTTCAGTCCCATTTAAAAGAATAAAATTATTATTATTCCTTTGCTTCTTGTTTTAGGTAATATAATAAATATAATAATTATTGCATTTGATATAGTGCTTTTTACGTCTTCTAGACTTCTCAAAGCGCTTCACAGAATATACTGTAAAATGAATTGACTGTGTATTTGTGGACGAAACGCGGCAGCCAATTGCGCACAGCGGTGTCCCACAAACAGTTGTGGATTGAGTGACCAAATTATTATTGTTTTCTTTGAGGGATTATTATCCCCGGAAAAGCGATCCACTAATCGACTAACAACCAGGTTCCTACTTACTGCTAGGTAAAAAGAAGCGTGTGGAGTAAGGAAACTTGCCCAAAATTTCACCCTCCCAGGGATCAAACCCAGGTCTCTCGCTTGAGAGGCAAGTGTTCTAACCATTGAGTTACAGGCCTCCATTTATTTACCCTTTCCTCATACCACTGTAGCTGACTCTGTTTAAGGTATTTGGCCATTTATACTCTAGTGGCAATGAAAGTTTGTCTTTAATTCTGACAGGATTTACCTTTCCCTTCTATTTACAACAACTTGCATTTATATAGCACCCATCACATACCTCTGTTTACCTAGCAGTAAGTAGGAACCCGGTTGTTAATCGATTGGCAGATAGCTTTTCCAGGCATAATAATTCCTTCAAAAAAATTTTTAAAAATAAATTGGTCACTCAATCCACGTTTGTGGGACACTGCTGTGTGCAATTGGCTACCGTGTTTTGCCCACAGAATACACAGTCAATTCACTTTACAGTATATTCTGTGAAGTGCTTTGAGACACCTTAAAGGCATGATAAGGAGCTATATCAAATGCAAGGTTTATTATTATTTATTTATTATTATTATTTATTATTATCACATAGGTAGCCTCACAGATGACTTAACAGAGGCATGGCTTGACACGAGCCAGAAATGGAGAGTAGGAGACTGAAGTCAAAGAAGAATCAGATGTGATTTGAAGACTGGCAGAGATGGGACAAGATGAAGGTATTGAGACAAGGAGATCCAACTACAACAACAACCACTTGGATTTATATAGCGCCCTCCACGCCATCCAGAGATTCAAGGTATAGTAGACCCGAGCCAGCAGAGTGAAGGTAGTGAATAGAGGAGTGGGGTGTCAGTAGCCCGGAGGGTTGTGGTTGTGCCAGGGTGTGAAGTGAATTAAAAGGAAGAATGAGAATGCTATGAAATCAATTCATTATGCAACAAGGAGCCAGTGGAGCCTAGTAAGACTCAGGGTGATGGGAGTGCAGAGCCTATTCACCCTCAACAAAGCTGTGAATAGATTCAGACTGGATTCTGATCTGCTTTTTGTATTTGCTTCTAACATTTCTCATGGAATGGATCTTGCTGTTGTGGTCAACTTATTTTTTACTATGAGCAACAATTTTGGAAGTATCTTTACCTGAGCATTTTCTTTACACTTGTTTTTTTCTGAAGAACAGTGTGGAATATTAGAGATGATAATAAATCCATCTTGTGCAGTGCCATTGAAAACTAGGGACATATGAATAGGCACAGTTCAAGACTCATGGCACCTTTGGATGAAGGGAATTATTTGGTCCCCAAATTAAAATGAATTACTATTTTAATAAAATCATCATGAACATTCTTTTGACACAATTGCATCTGAGAAGTCAGGAGCCCTTTATGGACAGGTAAGCAAATTTGCACAATATAATAAAAATACAAATCCAATTGTTCATTGAAGGCTGAATCATGGTAAGAAACTATTGGCTTCACAGCCTCATTCCTTGCTAGTAAAATGTGCTGTCCAGAAATTTCTGAAAATTAAACAAATATGCTATTTGGGGAGGAGGTAAGTGGGGTCCCTTTGGAGCTGAGTTGGCTCCAAAGTAAAATGTGATTGTCAGAATTGAGTTAATTCACTGTGATTGTATCAGTAGTCCAGTTTCTGAATCGGGCAGTTCTACAGCACTCCAACACACTACTGAAGGCAGGCCAGCCAGCCTGGCTCACCAGGAGGGTTGGAGGGCCAGACTAGCCACTGGGAGAAGGAATTCCTCCCACTCAGCTTTTGATAACCATACAAACCAGAGCTTTAACATGTAAAGTAGGCCTACCTGGTTAAGCAGTTGGAAACTCTAATGTCAAGCTATATGGTCTTAGCTAGTCATACTCCAGCAATACCCCAACCCACATGTTTGGATCCCCAAGCCTCGGCTGTAATACTCTCTGGAATAAAAGGAACAATAATATTGTTTGGCAGTAGAAAGGTTAATGTATCACTGCCAAATTAATTCCAAGTAAATGAGCACTTCTGCTGCTTTGCCATGACAGCCATTGGCAACGTGGGTGGGCTGTGCCGACTACAGCTGTTTGTTCCTGCCACCTCCAGTTAGGCTCAGTTTAATGGAAAGCCCATCAGAGAGTGACAGCTATTACAGCCTCACAACACGTCAGTTCTCCAGCTGATCTGGAGGAAAGCACAGAAATAAGTGGTGCACTAGTGTGACTGTAACAAACACAGTATTAATTAGGGGAGACCAATCTTATCGTGATAATAACACCGTATTCCCCCGCTTAATCTTTGAACTCCCCGGAAAGCTGATCGTGCTTTAGTACATTTAGTACAGTTAATCAGGAGCTGAGGTATGGCATATAGTTGGTAGTGTTATTGACAGTTTTGGTCAAACGTGATGTGTCTGCTTGTCAATGCCAATAAAAGCTGACTGCGCACTGACAACCAAGGTCAATAGTTCTGCCACGTACATTTTTGCAATGGAAAAGAACATCATTGTTATGCACCATGCCTCTCTATGTGAAAAACACTTTCAAAGTTATGGCTCCATAACAGAATGATGTAATATTTTCCCTGCATACAACACTCCAACCTTAAAATCATTTTTGTTTTACTATACTTTTCTGAGGGCAATTTTAGAAAAAACACCTGTGACTGGTCTCTTAATCAGAGTTATTGTGTTCTTTTGTCACAAAGCCTGTGTTTTAGTGATCTGCTCCCTGCTCAGACTACATACATATTTATTTGCTGGAGCATCTCTTTTAATACAATATGATTTATATTTATATAGCATAATTTCATGTTAGGAGGACGTCTCAAAGAGCTTGACACTGTTGGCTGGGGTTTCTGAGCTGGATCCCCAGCTCAGCTGGATTATTTACCAGCAAATAATTCTCCGCCATTTCTGGCACCTCCAGCATGATCCAATCACCAAACATATCTATCCCTCCCCTCCCAACATTCTGAAGGGACCGTTCCCTTTGTGATTCCCTGGTTCATTCCTTTATCACCAACAGTTGCTCTCCACCCCCACTCCTTCCATGCTAGCGCAGGAGATGCAGTATCTGCCCTTTCATCTCCTCTCATACCATTCATAACACAGTTTTCAAGTGAGACAGCGATTTACGTGTATTACCACTTATTTACTGCATTTGCTGCTCATGATGTGGTCTCCTCTACATTGGGGAGACAAAATGCAGATTGGGTGACCGATCTGCCAAAAGGCTCCTTTCTGTCCGCAAGCACAACCCTGAGCTTCTGGTTTCCTCCCACTTCAACTCTTCCTCCCACTCGCACTCTGACCACTCCATCCATGGTCTCCTATGCTGTTCAAATGAGCCACAGTGCAAGCTCGAGGAACAGCATCTCATCTATCTGCTACAGGACCTTACAGCCCTCTGCCTCAATATTGATTTGAATAATTTCAGACAATAACCTTCACCTTACCCCTCCCCCTCTTCTGTGACCATTAACGCATCATCTGTGTCCCAGACACACCTTTTCTCTCTCTGGCTTGCCTATTTTGTTGCAATTTCCCTCCCCCTCCCCTCCCCAATTTTGTTTTACAGTATTAACATCTCTATTCCCCTGTTTTGTTGCAATCAGACATTTTGTTTTGCATCATTAACACCTCTTTAAGCCATCATCCCCTGTCCTCTACCCCATTTTCTCCTGTCTTCCTTGACCTACCTCCCCCCTCTCTGTTAACTCTTAAAAGCCTCTCTCCCAACATGCCCCAGGTCTGATGAAGGGTCATGGACCTGAAACGTTGACTCACTTTCCTTTCTCCATAGATGCTGCCTGACCTGCTGAGTGTTAACAGCAACTTGTTTTTGTTCCTGAGCTGGGGATGGGAGCTGAAGCACTGTTCATCTTAAGATAGACCTTCAATGAGGGGAGGAGGTAGGGAGGGAGGGACTCCATGTTGGAGTTCCTGATAGGGAGGGCAGAATGACTGAATGCTCACCCATTGATGGTAAGGTGAATAGGCTGGGGGATATGAAGATAGTTGGTGCTCGCTGAGTGAAGGGAGCAACCAGGTTGGTAAGGTTGTAGGAAATCACAGAAGTAGGGTGGGACAAGACAGTAAAGTGATTTAGAAATGAGAATAGGATCTTGAATTCAATTTGCTGGGGAATGGGGAGCCAGTGGAGCCTGGTGCAGGAGAGGACTGGATAGTCTGCAACTTGTGGAGGGAAGAGCTGGGGAGTGTTATGAACTAACAAGTATTATAAATATTACAAGTAGAATATAATTGCTTTATTTTATATCGCATTATACCAGAAGAGCGGTACACCTCCGACTCTGAATGGCTATCTTCCTGCCTGTTGGCTATACAACAACAGCAACAAGATTGCATTTATAGAGCACCTTTAATAATAATAATAATAATAATCCTTGCATTTGATATAGCGCTTTTCACGTCGGGAGGACGTCCCAAGGCGCTGGACAGTTGGGTCGGGACCCGAACAGGTGGGAAATGGTCAGGGTGAGGGGAGGGAAGGGAAGGGAGGGAGCAAGGGGGAAAGGGAGGAAGCAAGGTGAAGGCACTGGGGGATGGAGTTCCAGAGCCTAGGGGCTGAGAGGCTGAAAGCCCGGCCACTGATGTGCAGAGGTGCTGACGCGAACCAATCAGGAGGGCCTCAGTTTTGCGCACGTTGAGCTGAAGAAAGTTGTCTCTCGTCCAGGACTCAATGTCAGACAAGATTGTCTTGAGCAACCTTTTCCAGGTCATGAAGTTGCTCAAGAAATTGGCAGCCATTTTTGCGAGTGCTCAGCAGATGCCAGACACTGCTAGAGTCATTTATTTACTGGGGATTATTTATATAACCCAGAGTTATAATGTGGGATTACAGTTTATGGACCCAAAACTTTACAACAAAACAAGCTGCACTAGGAGCATAGAAACCAGCAAGCCATTGAGTGTATCAAGCCTATTCCACCATTTCATATGAAAATAGTAGATGTTTAACCTTTTCTCTGTCAGAAGTAGGGCCTTTAACCTTTCTGCAGCCACCCTCTGGATCTCCATCCTGGAGCCCCTCCATCCTGCCCCCTCCCTAGCCTCCTTCCAGACTCATCTCAAGAGCTTCCTCTTTGGTCATCTTCCCGCGATCACACCCTTGCCCTCCTCCCCTCTTGATTCCAGCCCGCAGCTTGGAGTACAAACCTTGCTTTGCGCCTTGGATAGCCTCCCGATGTGAAAGGCATTGTACAAGGGCCATGTTGTTGTATCTCCTGATACTCTTACTTCCCAAGTTTATTTCTTAAACGTCCCTCACCAATCTGTGACTAATACCTTCCAGGACAATACATTCCACATGCTCACCACCCTTTGGTCAAACTCCACAAAAATGTTTTCGGTTCTCATTTTTAAATAGCCTAGTTTAAATTTGAAGAACATCCCCTCATTTTCAATTCTGCTCCCAGAGTGAAGAGGCAATCCCCTAAACAGCTTGATTATTTTAAAATATTGCCTGCAACGGGAAAATGCCTCAGCTATTGTAGTATTCTCAGACACGGTATGAGTCACAACCCAAACACAAGTTATAAGATTCCCTTGTCTCTTTATAACATGGTCAACATTGCTGGTCTTATTGTAAAGAATGACTTCTTAACACATCAAAAGTCATGGATTGATATATTGTTGTGAGGATTCTATAAAATTACATTGTAAGTCATCTTATTAAGAACATAAATCTTCTTTAGAAATCTGAGCATATCTGAGTGATCAATGGTTGTGGTATCAAACTTCAGGACTGTACTGTGAAAAGGTCATCACTGTGACTATGCTCTGGGAGATTAAGTGAGTTCTCCTTGAAGCTGAGCTGGGATATCGGAATCGAGCCAGTTCTCTGTGGCGGTCTCAGTAGTCCAGTTCCTGAGCCAGGCGGGTCTGCAGTATTCCAAGACACTGCTAATGATAGCACAGCCAGTCTGGCCATCGGCAGGACCTGGAAAGCAGACCAGTCACTGGGGGGGTGGGGGGGAGTCATCCTACTCAGATCCTGTTAACCCTGAAAACCTAAGCCCTAACGGGTAGGGTGATCTTAGCTGGATAAGCAGCAGAAGAGCTTGCCAGACAGTGATAAAAGTGGCAAGCTATGCGGTTTTAGTTGGTTAGACTTCTGCAGTACCCGACGCACATTCTGGGTACCAAGCCTTGCCAACCTGCATCTAATAATTTCTGGAATTAGATAAGCAGGATGCTTCCCTCTAGGGAGAGAGTGACCATTCTATTCCAACAATCTATCTCTGGAATTTCCCCGTATAGGTGGGATGCATGGAAATCTCAATTTGGTTTGGATTCTGCTGATGGTGATGGGTTTCTGCCCCTTGCACCCAGCTGACCAAAATAAATGCTTCAGGGATAAAGGGGGAGGGGAGGTAAATGGGATCTCCTTGGAGTTGAACTGGCTCTGGAAAACACCACATTGAGAGTAACAGCCTTTTCCAGTATTTCTATACTCAGCTACAATAGGTAATCTCTGCACTTTACAGTAAATCCTATATTGCCACAACCCCCTCCACACCCTCTCTTTATTCCCCCCACCCCCAGCTCAGGCTCCTAGTCAGCTGTATAAAGCACTTTGAGGTATCCTCCTGATGTGAAAGGCGCTATATAAATGTAAGTTGTTGTTGAGTGAAATTAAAGGGACGAGAACGGATAGTCCTTCATCATACAAAGAAATCAGGCCCTGAGAATAGGGTTCTGCAGTAAGCACTACCAGCTCAGTGTGTCAACTGAACAATAGGTACACAGCTATGCACTTCAAGCAATAATATTTCTTGACTAAGCTTGTTAAATTCACAATGTGTCATTTAAATAAATTTTTTTAAACAATTACTTTCTCTGCTAGAAATAGTCTAATCCCAGAGCAACTTGTTTACGAGTAAACTTTAATTCACATCTGCGGAAACTGGTACAACTGTATCCTGCAAACCAAAGTGACGGCAAGGGCAACACTAGTGCTCAAGGCTTTATTTCTCATTCCACTTGTCTCATCTCTTCCTTGATATAACAGCAAAACCTTTTCCCAGTACTTAATTCACACACAGTTAACTGGATGTTTTGTATCAGCATTTGGAACTAATTTAGGTACTTGGTTTCCAATTTCCTGACAAACCAACACAAGGACAATGGGGTTTATGTTTCCTCCCTTGAATCGAGTAGTTTCTGGTGACCTAGTGCATAAGATGATGGTGTTCTGGGAGGTGCTTGGTATGAGTGCAGCCTTTGGATCCAACAACCCTGATTGGGGTGAATGTTACTGTGGTTCAATTTGTCGTACTTTCGGGGGCAAAAGAATGTAGCCTCAAATCTCACAGTCCAGGGGCAATTGCACTCTGGTGCAATACTGGGGTGAACACTGTATTGTTATCTGATGCCGCCCTACAGATAGACAAACTGACACTCCATCTGTCTGTTCAGGTGGCGTAAAGACCACATGACACCAATCAAAAAGAAAAGAGAGTTTCTTCCAGTGACCTGGAAATCCTTCAGATAACATTGGTCATTTGGTTCACGTTGTTTCTGGCACCTTGCTGTGCACAGATTGGTTGCTTTGTCTACAAATACACAGTCACTACACTTGACAGCAAATCTATGGTGCGCTCTGAGGAATGTGATTGGGAAACGATATGCATTTGATTTAATTCCTATTTAGTTAATAGGGAGTAAATCAAATGCAAGGAATATTATATAATTTTGTTAAATTAGAGAAGGTTTTTTTGCAACTTGTGGCCCATCTACCTATGACATATTGCAATCCCGAAGAAAACCATTTCATGCAGGTCCATGAAAGGACCACTCGATGGACTACTAATCCATTGAGCGCTAATACATATGCAGGTGTTATAGAATTGCATAGAATGTCACTTGGCCCAACTAGTCCATGCTGGTGTTTATAATCCACACAAGCCTCAACCCTTCCTAATCCTCTTTCCCATACATCTCTATTCTCTTCTCCCTCATGTTGCATTAACTTAACTCTTAAATGCATTGACATTTCTTGCTTCAACCACATTCTGACAGTGAGTTCCACATTCTCACCACAGTCTGTGTAAAGAAGTTCCTCATAAACTCCTTTTAGATCCACTACCATACTTTATATTTATACCCCCTCAGAGAAGGAAACAGCCTCTTAATAGAAATATCAGTGAGTTCATCACGAATAATGTAATAATGTTAAATATATTACAAATATTTTAAACTGTGCATTCCTGTTTCCTTAAATGTTTTCACAATGCCTGAGTAGAGTGGTGATATCATTGTACACATAACTTTTATTTTACTACTCTGTAGTATGGAACCTTGATGTCCTGTTCAACCTTCAACTATATTTAAACCGCACACTATGTTCTGCCATCCCCCACTTCCACAACATTGCCCGCCTCCGCCACTGCCTCTCTCCTCAGGCCACCAAGACCCTCATTCATGCATTCATCACGTCCAGGCTCGACTACACTAATGCCCTGCATGCTGGACTTTCCAACTCTTTCCTCCACAAGCTGCAGATTATTTAGATCCCTGCAGATTGTGACCTTTCCCGTACCAAGCTCCGTGAACCGATCACCCCCATCCTCACCTGGCTCCACTAGCTCCCCTATCACTTTTAAAGCCCTCCATGCCATAGTCCTCCTTACTTCTGTGACCTCTTAACCAACCTGTCCGCTCCCTCCACTCGGCAGGTACTGGCCTGCTCCATGTCCCATGCCCTGCCCACCCCACCATTGGCAGTCAGGCCTTCAGCTTTTCTGCACCCACCCTCTAGAACTAGGAATCCCTCACCCCCTCCTTTGTTTCCTTCAAGACCTTCTTCTTTCACCGCCACCCTCCCACCCCTCTTTACCCTCCACTCGTCTTGATTTCAACTCCAGGTTGCAAATCCTTCACCGTTCAATGCCTTGGGACTTACTTCTGACATGAAAAGAGCTAAATAAATGTAATTTGTTGTTGTTGTTGTTTTTGTACTGAGCCTTTACATTCCCTGCAATGCTGGCTATATCCATTTTCAACAGCAGCCAGAGGATCCTGCTGCTATTCTGTTGATGTAAATACTGTTTTAATTAAGCACCATGCTTTATTGAAAAACAGCTTTTGTAATTCTCAACTACTGCTGAAATATGAAGAACTACATTGTAATGAAGACTTTTACGGCACCTAAAGTGCCTCCATTATTTATAAACCAAGTGAAAGAGTTCGCCATTCAATGGACACAATTAATCAGATATGACATTTAATTTAAGGAATTTATAGAAGTTCTAAATCACAAGCAATTCAGCATTCATTGGAATTATTTATTCTCTAAATTGAGTATTAAACTGGTCATGTACAGTTCTTTTACACTGTTAGAATCTGTAATCGGATCTATTCCGAACACCGCCAATTCCCATCTCCTGCAATGCAAAATCATAACCTGTTGCTGTGCAACATCTCCATCCCAATCAACCGAATATATACAGCAATGTTTGTATTAGCCCATTGCTTCCTAATGAAATCCTCTTAACCTTGTTGATAATAATAATCCTTGCATTTGATACAGCGCCTTATCACGTCTTTGAGACATCTTAAATTTCTTCACAGAATAAACTGTAAAGCAGCAGCCAATTGCGCGCAGCAGTGGATCGAGCGATCAAATTATTATTTTTATTATTATTTTCTTATTTTTTATTATTATTATTTTTGTATTATTATTTTTTGAAGGGATTATTGCCCCAGGAAAAGCGATCTGTCAATCGAATAACAACCGGGTTCCTACTTACTCCTAGGTAAACAGAGGCATGTGCAGTAAGGAAACTTGCCCAACATTTCGCCCTGCCTGGGAATCAAATGCAATTCCTCTTGTTTGCAAGACAAGTGCGCTAACCACTAAGCTACAAGACTCCGATAATCGATAACCAGTAACCGATCCAAAAGGGAGTTCAGGGAAACTTCTTTATGCAGAGGGTGGTGAGAAAGTAAATGTTATACTGGAGCCTACAGTTGATGCAGAGAGCATCATCGTGTTTAAGAGGAAACTTGATACATACAGGGAGAAGGGAATAAAGGGGTAGAGGAGAGGGGATCAGGAGGGGTGATGTTCTTTATAATTCTATGAAACAATTTTCCAGTATACTGGGCAATCTTAAATATCAGTAGGAAATATTGTTGCAGGAGGAAACTTGGTGGAATTTTGGACCAATGCTTTCCGCAAGAGAACAACATAGACCCCAACTTTGTCAAGAACAGAGAGAATTTGCCTTCATTGAATCAATCTATTCCTGGAAAACAATTTTAGAATTGCCAAAACTGGCAACACTCCATATAAGATCCAATACAAACTTGTAACAACGTCCTGTCACTTCTGCATACTATGGCTTGAAACTCTGGTTGACAAACTGTACTTGAATCAAGGAGCACGGACAACATGTGTGCATTTTAGTTGCACCAAATAGTAATGGTTCGAAGTGCATCTAAGTGCATCTGCCTCCACCCTCAACTCCAGGACTACTGGCGTCCTGACCGACTGTGTGTCCGACATCAAGTCCTGGACAAGGGACAACTTTCCCCAACTGGACGTCAGCAAGACCGAGGCCTTCCTGATTGGCTCACACCAGCGCCTCCGCACCTCGGGCGCTGGAGGCATCAGCCTCCACGGCTGCACACTCAACCTCACTAAGCCAGTCAAGAACCTGGGTGTCTTGTTTGACCCTGAACTGTCCTTTCTCCACCATATCCGCACCATGACCAGCACTGCCTACCACCACCTCCGCAACATTGCCAGACTCTGCCACTGCTTCAACCCTTAGGCTGCCGAAACCCTTATCCATGCATTTGTCACATTACGGAAAGGCTCGATTACGGAAACTCCCTCCTCATCGGCCTTCCCAACTCTTCCCTTCACAAGCTGCAGATCATACTAAACTCTGCAGCTTGTGTACTCTTGCGCACCAGGCTCCATGACCCCATCACTCCCACCCTCGCCAGACTCCACTGGCTCCCCATCCCTCAGAGGATTGAATTCAAGATCCTCGTCCTCACTTTCAAGGCCATCCATGGCCTTGCCCCCTCCTACCTCTCTGACTCCCTACCAACCTGCCCGCTCCCTCCGTTCAGTGGGCTCCGGCCTGCTCCATGTCTCCCGCCTGACCCGCCCTACCATCAGTAGCCAGGCTTTCAGCCTCTCTGCCCCCACGTTCTGGAACTCCATCCCGCGATACCTTCGCCTCGCTTCCTCCCTTGCTTCCTTCAAGGCCGGTCTCCAGACCCTCCTCTTCAATCGTGACTTTGGTCGCCCTCCTACCTCTCTGCCTTCCCTCACCCCTACATCACCCCTCCCCCGTGCTCGGGTCCAGCACCTTGGGATGTCCTCCCGACGTGAAAGGCGCTCTATAAATGGAATCTTGTTGTTGTTATTGTAAATGTAATTTTGTTGTTGTTGTTGCATTGTTTTTCACAGAGGAAGATTCTTCATTATAAAAGGTAGTGTACAGGGATAGGTGGACGGAGAGAACAGCTGATGGCAGCAGAATCATAGAATTGTACAGCACAGAACGAGGCCATTTGGCACATCGTGTCTGTGCTGGCTCTTTGAAAAGAGCTATCCAGTTCATGTCCAATTTGATTTCAAAATTCCAAGCAGAGATGACAACTACACCAATGTTGACCACACTTTTGGTCACTCTTCCTGTCCCTGCTCCTCTCAAATCCTATTCTTAGCTCGGGTGCCAGTATGTCAACCACTTTTGGCATCCTCTGATGTGAAAGATGCCATATAAATGTAAATTTGTATTCTATTGTTATAAAAAACAGAAGTCACTGGGAACACTCAGCAGGTCAGGCAGCATCTGTGGAGAAAGGAAAGTGAGTCAACATTTCAGGTCCATGACCATTCGTCAGAACTGGGGCATATTGGGAGGGAGAGGCTTTTAAGAGCTAACAGAGAGGGGGGAGGCAGGGCAAGGAAGACAAAAGAGAAAGTGGGGTAGTGAACAGTGGATGATGGGTTAAAGAGATGTTAATGATGCAAAACAAAGTGGTGGGTTTGCAACAAACAGAGGAATAGAGGTGTTAATAATGAAAAACAAGGGGGAGAAAAATTGCAACAAAATAGACAGACCAGAAAGAGAAAAGGTGTGTCTGGGACCCGATGATGTGGTAATGGTAACAGAAGAGGGGTAGGGAGAAGTTGAGCTGTTATGGTTGAAATCAATATTGAGGCCAGAGGGCTGTAATGTCTCTAGTAGATAAATAAGGTGCTGTTCCTCATTAGAACGGGGTAGTAGACCATGGATGGAGAGGCCAGAGTGTGAGTGGGAGGGAGAGTTGAAGTGGGAAGAAACCGGAAGCTCGGAATTGTGCTTGTGGAGGTGTTTGGCAACCTGTTGGTGGTGATGGAGGAATGAAACAGGGAGTCACAGAGGGAATGGCCCTTCGGAATGCTGAGAGGGGAGGGAAAGATTGTTATAATCCATAAGGCAATGATCACCAATCCAGGGCCCCAGGCCATTTTTGGCCCACAGAGGGGCGTCAAGAAGTGGTTTGCCGAATACCCATACCAACCCAGGAAGGTCTGCACCAAACCAACAGCTTGTTTAGAATAGTTACTGAGCCCCGATACCTGTGCCTTGGACATAAATGAAGAAAGATTCAATAAAGAAAAATGTATTTGGTTGGCCGACCATAAAGGTTGGCGATCACCGCTCTAAGGTAAAGATGTGGACCAGAATGGGATGGGAATGGAACAGAGAAATAAAGGTAAAATGTTCATGCTTCCCAAAGTTAATTAATAATGGATTGTCTGCTTAATTCAGTTCAATAGGAAAAGAAACTCACACTAAATCTCGCAGCAATTTTGCATGTCCATTTTTGTTTTACTCCCCAGATTATGTTACCAATTTATTTCACATTTGTTATGTAGTGGATGGAATTTCTACCCCTAAGTATGTATATAAGAATAATGATTGTGGTTGAAGTGAAGTGGGTAGAGGAAGCATTCCCAAAGAGAATATACACTTTGTAAGATTGTGGAAAAGGAAAGATTAATGGAGCAAATATATGCCAGATCGCGTTTTTCCTTCAGCATTAGGTAATGGACTGCCAACTCTGAGAATTGACACATCTATCTCTTCAGCGCTAGTTATCGAAAACTGATGGAATCTGTTCAGATGACTTGTGGAAAAAGAATTCCTCCCAAATTTGCTGCTGATCAAACCTCATTGCTTTTATATAACTTCAAATCCCACCTAAACCAGACTAATATTTTAAAGGCAATCCAACAATTTGGAAAGTACTTCTCAGCACTCAAGATACATGAAATAACTGTCCAGACAATGAAGAATTCATTTTCCTGACTAGAAGCTGCTATTATGTTAGGATAGCTGAGTAGCATCAATCATCAAAGCCTCTGAAATTTCAAGGCTTTTTACTTTTCTTTGCAGCACATAACAGAGAGCGTGACTGTGACTCTCAAGATTGTGGCTGCTTTAGTTCTGTTCCTTTTGTACTGAGCCACATTCATCTCTGACCTTGCTTACAATTTCAGACTCATAACATAACATGACATAACAAAACATAACATGTAGGAGCAGGAATAGACCATTCGGCCCTTCGAGCCTGCCCCGTCATTCAATCATGGCTGATCTTCTAATCTAACTCCAGCTAATACCATAACCCTGCTTTATCCCCATATCCCTTAATCCCTTTTGCAATAAATATATCCATCTCAGTCTTGAATATATTCAAGGACTGAGCGTCAGCAGCCCTTTGGGGTAATGAGTTCCATACATTCACCCCCTTTGAGTGAAGAAGTTTTTCCTCAACTCAGTGCGAAAGGGCTGGCCTCTGATTTTAAGGTTGTGACCCCTGGTTTTAGTTTCTCCAACCAGGGGAAACAATCTCCCACTATCTACTCTATCATGCCCTTTGATGATCTTATAGGTTTCTATAAGATCCCCTCTAATTCTTCTATATTCTAGAGAATATAGGCCCAAATTGGTCAGCCTATCCTCGTAACTCATCCCCTTCATCCCTGGCACTAACCTAGTAAATCTACGCTGCACCCCCTCCAATGCAAGTACATCCTTCCTTAAATGAAGAGACCAAAACTGGACACAGTATTCCAGGTGTGGTCTCACCAGGGCCCTATACAGTTGCAGCAAGACTTCCCTACTCTTATACTCTAATCCTTTCATAATGAATGCTAACATACCGTTCGCCTTCCTAATTGCTGCTGCACCTGCAGACTAACTTTCTGTGATTGGTGTACAAGGACACCCAAGTCCCTCTGGACGCTAACACATTCTAATCTCTCCCCTTCTAAAAAATAACCCGCTCTACTATTTTTGCTACCTAGGTGGATGACTTCGCACTTCCCTACATTATACTTCATCTGCCACCTACCTACCCAATCACCTAACCTATCTATGTCGTGCTGCATTTTTTTTAAATGTCATCCTCTGTGTTGACACTTCCTCCTAGTTTTGTGTCATCCGCGAATTTAGATATATTAACTTCAATGTCCTCATCTAGATCGTTGATGTAGATAGTAAATAGCTGAGGCCCAAGGACTGATCCTTGTGGCACTCCACTGGTCACGTCCCGCCAATCTGAAAAGGACCCGTTTATCCCTACTCTTTGTTTCCTACCGGTTAACCATTCCCCAATCCACGTTAATATGCTCCCCCCATTCCATGGGCCCCTATCTTTTGGACTAACCTTTTATGCGGCACCTTATCTAATGCTTTCTGGAAGTCCAAATAGATCACATCCACTGATTCACCCTTATCTAGTTTACTCGAAATATCCTCAAAAAATTCTATGAGATTTGTCAAACATGACTTCCCTTTTGTAAAGCCATGTTGACTTGGCCAATTATATTGTGCTCCTCTAAATACTGCACTACCACATCCTTAATCAATGATGTGAGACAAACTGCCCTATAGTTCCCCATTTTTTCCTTTCCGCCTTTTTTAAATAGTGGTGTGACATTTGCGATCTTCCAATCCATCGGGACTGTTCCAGAATCCAAGGAATTTTGGAAGATCAGACACAAGGCCTCCACTATCTCATAAGCTACCTCTTTTAAAACCCTGGGATGTAAGCCATCCAGACCAGGGGATTTGTCACTTTTTAGTGCTAACAGTTTCCCTAGCACCAATTCTCTACTAATGAAAATTTCCCTAAGTTGTTCCCTGTCCTTATCCCTTTGGTGCATCTCTATCGTTGGCAGACTTGTGGTGTCTTCTAGGGTGAAGACAGATGCAAAGTACCCATTTAGTGACTCTGCCATGTCCTTATCCCCCATTACAACTTCTCCCATCTCTGACTGAAGTAGACCTATATTTACCCTCACTAGCCTATACCTCTTAATGTATTTGTAAAAACTTTTACAATAGTTATGATTGTAATGAAAGGGTGGCAGGGGAAATGGGGGAAGAAGAAGGGCAAAGAACAGCTTTCCTCCTATATTAAAAGGATCTTGTCACACCAAGGTAAGAATACCACTCGCTACACTTTACCTAAAAGCGCTGCAAAACCCTTGGAGACATTTCAATGCTATCAAATGTGAGGAATGTTATTTTATCATAAAATAATAATAATCCTTGCACTTGATATAGCGAATTATCAACAACAACAACTTGCACTTATATAGCACCCTCCACTCCAGGCGGCGTCTCAGGGTGCTTAACAATGGTGGAGCCCAAGGCCGAGCCAGGGGTAGGGGGAAAGGTAAAATTATCACGTCTTCTAGACATCTCAAAGCGCTTCACAGAATATACTGTAAAGTGAATTGACTGTATATTCTGGGGGCAAATCGCGGCAGGTAATTGCGCACAGCAGTCATGGATTGATTGACCAAATTATTATTATTTAATTTATTATTTATTAATTTTTTTTAAGGGGTTATTACGTCCGGAAAGCGATCCGTCAATCGATTTCAAAGTGATTGAAAGTAGCCACCAGTATTTTTTGTCTTTGTGTCCTGGCCAATAATCCTCCAGATTACTCAGCTCACAGTGACATAACATAACATAATTTAAGGCTTAAGGCACAGACCTATGAATACACAGTCACTACACTTTACATTAAATAATGTGAGGCACTCTGAGACATCCTCCTGGTGGAAAAGGCACTATATCAAATGCAAAGATTATTATTATTATAAACTGCAGTGTAACTTGCTACCATAATTACTTGCAAAGCGCTTTCAGACAATCTGACTTCAAAAGGTGCTAATGAAATGTAAATTCTTTCTTATGTTATTTTCTGTTAAGCAGCTATCATTGACGAAACTATTAACTGATGCAATAATTCTGCAGGATATCACATGGGATGTTCTGAAAGGGTTTTTATAGAAGCTTTACCTCCAACCAATGCAAGGACAAAGTACATGTATATTCAACCATCCTTGTGAAATATACTTATGGTGAAACAATTTAAAGCTTTAATGTAATAATGTGGACTCTGACCTATAATGAATGCTGATCAGGGAACCTTCAATTTGACTTCCTGTAAAATAATTGAGGTGAAAAATGGAGTACGTGATGTGATCATTTTAACTTTCAAAGTGAGTTAATCCAATGATCTTCAAACCATCACTGCACCAACATGAATTATGAAGCAAAAAAATTAAAGATGCCAGCAGTCAGTTTAATAATTGCAACAGCAACTTTTGCATGAATGATTTGAACTATGACTTATCACATTGGAAGGATTTACTGTGTGATGGAGTGAATGTATTTGTATGTAAACGTCGTAGCACAATTGCGCGCAGCAATGTCCTACAAACAACCATCAAATGAATGAACAATTTTATTAGGGGAATTGTTGGCCAGGACACTGGGAGAGAAACTCCCTTCTCTTTTCGAATAGTGCCATTGGATCTTTAACGTCCCTCTGAGCATTTCATCCGAAGTACGCACATCTGACAATGCAATACACCCCAGCACTGCATTGGAGTATCATCTTAGCCTTTATAAATTCATATCCTGAGTTTAACCTCAATATCTCTAATTTATTAGAACAGTTATTGTGGGATTTTGATCAAAAACCTGACCAAAAGGTCACTAAAAAGGTGTGATAAAAGGTACTTTGATAGCTGTAATCAAAGTACTCAAGTACCCATACTCAAGCTGTATAATGCTCTGAGAGCAATACCCTTGAGGGATTAGGAGATATGGGGATTAAGGCAGGTAATTAGAGTTAGGTCAGAAGATCAGCCATGATCTTATCAAATGGCGGGGCAGGCTCGAGGGGCCGAATAGCCTACTCCTGCTCCTAATTCTTACGTTCTTATGTTAGGCTAGATGCAGAGGATGTGGTAATTGGATGCACAACATAATTGATTGAATTTGATTTAAACAATTGAAATTGAAATGTCACCATCATCACCTTCCTCTTACAGTGTTTTTATTTTTCATGATCTTTGGTATCTTTAGTATTCTTTTAAATAAAGTATTGGGTATTTTTCAAACTTTTATTTGAATTTCATATGTGTCCTCCGATAACTTGACAACATCCTATCCTGTTTGGGGATGATTTGTAGGGCAAGCCTCCTTAATAAGCAATGGTTGGCTTTAGATTTTTGCAAGCAAGATGATTCTAGGAAGCTTTCTATTGAAAATTGGAACGTTAGTTAATCTAAATTGCACATTAGATAAAAAAAAGCTGATCAGCAGTCAGGGAATTAAAACCTCCCACTCTTATTATGTGTATTTGTTAGAGGAAGCCATTGATCCTCCTCCCGGGGTTTCTCACTGTGACAGTCAACTGGTGGGCACCGAGCTTACATAATACCAAGAAAAGGCGTGATCAAGGGCACTCTGATAGCTGTGGACAAAGTCAGCCATCATACTCAAACTGTATAGTGCTCTAGTCAGACTGCACCTGGAGAACTGTACAATTTTGGTCTCAGCGATAAAAAGGGAAGTCCAAGTCATATAGACAGTGCACTGTGGACAGTGCTCAGGGTTGATCCCCTGTCTTAGAGCAATGAAATATAAATGAGCTATAATTAACATTGAGACAAGCTAGGGGCTCTTCAGTCTTGAAATGAGTCATCTTACACAAGATTTTAAATGGGTTTGAGAAAGTAAATAAACTACAACACTTTTAGGTGCACTAAGATACCAGAAAGGATTTTTCAATTTTGAATCATACTATTTGAGTTGAGGAACACTCTTAACTGCATTTCAGAGACAAATGGAAAAGTACAGAGTGGGTTATCATGTAGGAAGTGCTTTGCAATGCCTGGAGAATAATATTATATTTTCAAAATCATTTTATGGACGTTCACAAATGTTCAAACGATGAACTGTCTACGAAAGCATGGATGAAATGAAATGGGGAAAATGTGCTTTAGAAAGATAGAGGTGATTATAATAATGGTGTGGAAGGAATAAACCCCAAACCCGAGATTATCTGTGCAGGGACACTCTCACCTGAGAAAAATAATACTTATAGATGTTATAAAATAAACTGTTGATTTTATATCTTGCTCTTCAGCCCATTTCATGACCGGTGATGAATTCACAATTCATTTAAAGGAGAAATCCCATAGTGAGAATGATTGGCATACTCCTTTCTGCACTGAGCTCTTGCATTCTCTGAAATTTCCTGGCACAGGTTCTTTGCTGATGTTTTAAATTGCAGCTTGTAGGAAGTAACTTAATTGCTACAAATTCATTACCAAACATCTTTCATGCTGCGTAGGATCAAATCAAGATTGCCAATGCCACTTTCAAACCCACATCATTTAATCAAAATGGTTAATAGGCCCTGAAGCAAGATGCTGCTCAGTAAAATTAAAATGCATCCAACATTGCAGAGTATCATCGAATCAACACTTGCTGTCATTTTTGCAATTACAAATTAATATTTAAGTAAATCTGAAAAAAGGAAATGTTAAGCAATATCAGCATAAACAATGAAATATATTTAAAAAAACACTTTCAATCCACCTGCAGCATACTTAACACGCGCATGGAGGACAATACCAGACTCATTTACCCTCTAGTCTGCCTCCGAGGGAATTTGCTGCCAGGCCAGCAGGCAAATGAGATGAAGCAGGAGGAGGGGGAGACCCAATTCAAGTGGTGGTTCCCTCAGTGTCTGCTGGAGGCAGCAACAGAACATCAGGTCTTTGGCAAAGCATATCTGAATGATGGACTTATCCCAGAAGATGACCTTATAGTCTGGGTTGACAATCCAGACTCACTAATAACCATCTCACCATCTTACAAATAACTGAGGCAAGAGGTACTATAGAGTAAATGAGGTTGTTATTGCCCTCTATGTGTGGCTTGGGATAGGGTCCTTGCATTATCTGAGATGCAAGTATTCATGTGAGTTATTAAGTCAAGGTCCTGTTTGCCTCTCCAGGTGGATGTTAAAAATCCCATGACACTGAAAATGACAGGAAACTCCTCCTGTTGTCCTGGCCAATGATGCTTGTTTGTAATAATAAATATAATAATAATCCTTGCATTTGATATTAGCGCTTTTCATATCTTCTAGACATCTCAAAGCGCTTCATAGAATATATTCTAAAGTGAATTGACTGTATATTTTTTGGGCAATTAATAATAATCCTTGCATTTGATATAGCGTCTTATCGCATCTTTGAGACTTCTCAAAGCCCTTCACAGAATACACTGTAAATCTTGTAGTACTTTGTGTGCACTAAATGACTTCCATATTTGCATCCAAAAAAGTTACTTCACTTGACATTAATTCCCATAAAGCACTTTGAGCTGTTGGATGTGTTAAGGTGCAATAAAAATCCAAGTTTTGTTTCTTTCTGACACATTTGAATATGGTATGAATGATAGCATGTTGACATAACACATCTGATTGCTACACTTGTCACCTCCTTTTGAGGACAGGTCCATTAAGGTTTATATCACATTCCTCACATTGTTTGGGGAGACACAGCTTATTGTGCTTCTGTTCTTTGGCAACTGCCCCACCACATATGAAGTGAATGACCAATGTTACCTGCGGAATTGTTGGTTAGGAGAAACTCTCAAAAGATGCAATTTGAAAAAAAGAGTTTCTCCTAACCAACAATTCCGTAAGTAACATTGGTTATTCACTTCATGACTGTTTGTGAGACATTGGTTACCTCATTACCCTACAAAATACACAGTCATCCCAAATTACAGTAACAATCCTGTGAAGCACTTTGAGATGCCCTCCTGACATAGAAGGTGCAATATCAAATCCAAGGATTATATTTTTAATGAAAATTTGGGTTTTATAAAAGTTATTCTGATGTCAGCTTTAGACTTGAACAACTCACAATATGCTAGCATACCTTTAAAAAAATCCAAAAAATATATTTAAGTCCCATTTTAAATTAAATTTATCTGATTTTTGAATTAATTGGTTTTTGAGGTAGCAGTGCAGATTTTAATGGGCTGAATGGCCTGTTTGTTTGCTGTAATGATTCTACAACTGTTCCTCTCCATCATTCTTGTGTTAACTTATTGTCAGAAAATGTGGTATGGATGAAGGGGAAGGAGGCGGTTAATTCTATCAAAATACTCTTTAATCAAAAGTAGTCTTTCAACTTTATAAGATTCCTGCGTCTCCTCAAATCTCACTCCCCTTAAAATACTGGGAGTTTGGATCTTAAATCCTGCTATGATTTCAGAACTAGAGCACACAAGTAGCCAAGTAATGTTCCTCAACTGAGATTTGGGGTGAGAAAAGCATTGCTCCCCCTCTCCCTCATGAGTGGCAGATGTGAAACAAACTCCCATGTATAGCAATCAAGACTTTGTTAATTAACTGTTTTAAACATTAGCTGCTTTAAAATGAATTTAAAAATGGAACTGAAGGTTATAAGGGTAAGTACCAATGGAAATTAACAAATACATTCAGGAACAATTTGGCCAATTCCTGCTGGGACCAATGGAAATATCATTTGTGGTACACAAGCAATCAGGGTTGTGATGTTAAGCTTTATTGCTTCAAGCAGTGAAGAGAATATTAGCAAGAATGTAGGTTTATACTTCTTGCTATTATTCACATTGACTGTGGGTGGTGCAAATAGGAAGTTGAAGAATTCTGCTTAATTAAGCAATGTTTGTTACTTTAAAAACAATAACATATCTATACTCCTCAGCTCTTGTGTTGTCTAATGGTCCTCTATAGAATTTTTAAGGGAACATTTCTGAGCGTAGCCTGAAATTATGTCTCTGCCTTGTATTGATACTATAATGGTGCAATGGGTTTGGAACTAAACCATGTACTAAAAGATGGTCTTAGCAGCCAAACTGTCATGGGCTCTGCATTATGCCCACTTTTAGCAGCAGTTTTTTGTAAATCGTAAAGAAACTGGGTAGAAGAATGAATTTGTGGAGTTTCAATCTGATTACTTTGTGAACCAAAAAGAAATTCCACCACATTTCATCTTCTTGGAAGTTTTACATGCATTTGTTTGCCTCCCTCAGGAGATTACGTCAAGTGTGTAAAATAGAAGTTTAAAAATTGGTCAGAGTCTCATAGCTATGTTGAAGTGGCTTATTGTTTGCATTCAAGGACATGTCTATGGTATCCACAAGACCTCATTTAAGGATCACAATTCTGAAGCTGGTATTGATTCAATTGAGCTGAGTCCTGAAATTTGGCTTGTCTAAAATTAAGGAATGTGAAATGTGATGCTTAAGGCACTAAAATAAAATGAACACAGTCCAAAATGTTGTTATTAATTTGAGAAATTGTCAGAAAATACCAATAGTGAGGATTGTTGCCATTAGCAAACATCACTGTGGAGCCAAAATACTGTCATTATCAACTCAGGAGTCCAAATCGTTATTTCAAAAAGGTTGGGCTAGCTTTTATCCTAATCAATACTTAAAAAAGGAAGAAGACCAGAAACACAGTGTTATATTTTAAAGAGGTGTTTTTTCATGACAAAGCACTTGGCAAAAATTTCCGTTAAGCGACGAGATGTGCCACAGCAGCCCTTGTCATATCCATCATGTTGTCAAACACAAGTGATAAATAGTGGACCATTTTGCTCCCTTTGTTATGTCTATACTTTGCAGGGTGGAGGAAATAAAATAAAAGACTGATATGGAGCCTCGGAGGAACAAAGGAGAAATAAATCACAAGGGGACGATCCAGGAACACCAGTCAGATGACAAGCTGTTTCCTTAGTTTTGTCCAGGAGTGTGAGAAAGGTGTTAGAAGGCCCTCCTATGTATAGGAGGAACATACATACCAGTCTTGGATTAACATGATTTTTTTAAAAGTTGAATTAGGGAATAGAAGAGAAGTGCTTGGCACAAAAGAGGAAGGTGATCTTCTTCCAGATGAGCTTTAGAAGTGGAGAAGTTAAGAGCATTCCAGTTGAAATCAGAAGAGATAGTCATTGAAGAAACAAAATTAGCTTCCAAGTTAAGAGGTGATAGTTATTATACTGCCTCGGAAAATAAATTTGCTTGTAAAAAAACTTCAAAGGACATAAGTATGGAATGAGAATACCCCCCTCTGGGCTGTGAACCTCTACCCGCTACAGACTGTGTGAATATGAAGTTGTACATCATCACCATTATCATAAATAATAATAGTAATCTTCGCATATGAGATTACACCCTAATGTCTCAAAGCATTTCACAGAAATTTTGTAAAGTGTAGTGACTGTGTACTTGTAAGTGAACACAGCAGACACAGCAGACAATTTGTTCACAGCAATGACCCACAAACATCCATGAAACAAATGATAAATTGAATCTAGGGGATTGTTGGTCAGGACACCAGGAGAAACTTCCTTCTTTACAAAGATCTTTTCGAATAGTATCATGAGTTCTTTGACATTTACCTGAACAGATACAGGTACATTAGCTGTATGATCACATTGTGGGACATTCGATTCCTGGTTGATCAGTCTGTAAGGGCTGATAGGCGCACAGGCCCTTTGATTCAGATTTTCATCATCTGCAGTATTTTGCGTTTCGTCAGGCTTCAGACTTGTCTGCTGAATTGCTAATCAGCCCCACATTCAGCGGTCAGGCCTTCAGCCTTTCTGCCCCTACCCTTTGGAACTCCATCCTTGTTCCCTCACTTGCCTCTTTCAAGGCACATCTCAAGACCCTCCTTTTCGACCGTGCCTTCGATCACCCTACTACCCCTAACCTCCCTGCCCCCCATCCCTCCTTATCACAACCCCCTGCTCGGATCCAAATCTCTGACTGTCTAGCCCCTTGGGATAGCCTCCCAATGTGAAATAAATGTAATTTGTTGTTGTGTTTGTTTTACAGCAAGTTTGTGAAATGCAGTGAACAGAAAGTAAGTTAGCTGTCCAACTTTTACATTCTCTTTATATTAATATCAACATTTGCACAGATTTTTCAAAACATGTATAAAGTCTGCATTGCAGCATATCAGTTCCCTGTCTTATTCCACAAAAGTAACTATGAGGCATTTCTTGAAGTGACATTTCCTTGAATCAGCAACAATAGAGAGAATTAGTGAACAGAAAGCACAGCAGAAAGCATGTGTACTTTTCCTTCACTTTAAAGTAATGCAATTCTTATTCAAACAATATACTTTTTTTGTTCTTGGAAATATTAGGTGTGTGGGAGTAGTGGCTCAGAAAAGAATCAATTACCTTGATTTCCTTTGATTCTAGTTTTACAGAGTGCCCAGTTGGGCTGCTGCCTGAAGGGTCGTTAGTTAATTGAACATAATTATTCTGCAGGTTACTTTCAAATGCTACATCAGTTTTCCCTATTGCTGTAACACAATACTATTCAAAGGTCCGAAGTTTGGTCTGCTACATGTGATTCCTCTATCATCAGTACATTTTCATCTATAATAACCTGTGCTTTGTTGGATGATTACAATGATCTTTAAACATGGTGCATAATGGGTTGAATAAGTAATGAAAGCAAGATAAAAGGAATTACAGGTAATTTTCAAAACATGAATAGTTGCTTACCGAGACACTGAGCTTTATGCTGGCAAGGCATTACATTTCTATCATTACCTTATAAATAAGTCATTGAGGCAGTCAATTGACATGTTGATTATGACCTTTAGGTTGGCAGGCTCATGTCTGTCACAGATCCAGAGAAGGATGGCTTTCACTGAAACAGAGCCCTCAAATGTCTATAATTGTCTGTCAGACCTAAGATACTCCTTAATCTGTTTGGAACATCTAGATGGTTCATCGGTGTCATGTAGCCACTTTAGTGGTCGCTTATCTCATTCCTTGAGAGGGATACTCTTTTTCTGCTGGATGGAAAAAAGCTCTTGTGTTAATTTGAACACTTTAAAATCACCAGATGCAGAATCCAAATGAATCGATGATGTACCATCGAAAGCACGAGTTGCTGGTTAAATGTTCCATATTACATCTGAAGAATATTCTAAAGCTCTGGATTCTAATATAGTCACAGCATTTTGTTGATTTTAAGGAAGAATACATTAGGAATGCTTTGTGCAAAACCTAATCTCAGTTTCTTTTTCAAGATACCTCTGCCATCGGACACCTCAAGGATTTATAGTTTACACCTTTGCTTCTTCAGGTGATTAAATTCACTTTAAGAGCAGCTGTCACATGCATTGTTTCCTGCTTTTATTTCCTGTGTGGGATAATGGATTAACATTTAAAACTCAGTAAAGCGCGCACGATGAGCACTTCAGCAACAGGTGGCCAATTCCTCTGCCAACCTCACAAACATATGTTTGGCCCTAACTAGCAACAGGTAAAAAATATATACAGAAACAGTTTTAAGCCTGTACTAACACCTGTTCATCTACAGAGGGGTTAATTTCCTTGGTGTCAGCATCAGGGTCATTAACAGGAATCAGCCAAGCAAGGTGAACTGTTAATGAACAGGCGGGATCACAGCAGTTTCCTCTGAACAGCCCCACGATGCCTGCTCTTTGTAATTCTTTTAGCAAATCAATCAGCGTGCTGTCAGGAATTGCACAATTTAGCAATTTGACACAAATAGCCTTCTGTGAAGGGTCAAAGCCAAACCATTTGCCTATTTTTCTCCATCAGATGCTGATCTACCTCCTGTGGTTTTCTGGCTTTGATTCCAGATCTGCAGTGTTTACTGTTTTTCTTTTTTATTTCTTAGTGCCAGAACAACAAAAACAACAATTTGTACATATGTGACAGCTCTTATACATGAGGAGTTTTCAAGTCACTTGATCAAGCTGTAATTTCTTGCTATTCCTTCCCCTCACGGAAGAAATAAGTTTGTCTGGAACAATCTCCCTCAATCCCTCCGCCTTGCCCCCCCTCTCCCCTTTTTCCAAGTCCTGCCTGAAAACCTTCCTTTTCGACTGTGCTTATGTTCACCTTTCCTTCCCTTCCCCTTTTGAAATCAGGCTCCGCCATTGTTAAGCGCTCTGAAATGCTACCCTGCGTGGAGGAAGCTATATAAGTGCAAGTTGTTGTTTTTGCAGGATTTATTGTAAAATTACTATGTATTTTGTCCTGGTGTCTGTCCTGAAATTGCCCTTTACAACACTAAAGCTATGGCCTCTTGTTCCACTGTCATGATACATCTTAAAGTATTGATCTTGGTTTACTAATACAGTCACTCTGTGACATTCAGAAATCCTTGTGGACTCTATCACAATGGACTGTCTGATTTTCTACATCACCATGCCATGGTAGCAATGTGCAACATTACACTTATGAGTTCAGCAGCCACCCTTTCAAAGCATTAGCCTTCATGATCTTCCACTTTCCCAGTGCTAGTGAATTTCAGTGATTCCAGATGGATTTTCTGCATGAACTTATAAGTGGAGAGATTTCGTAACGTTCAATTAATGTAGCGATGAAAATTACATGGGAATTCATATTATTAGATGGGATTGTTATGTCATTGAAAATTGCAGTTATCATTTACTCCTCCAATGGGTGGGATTCTTTCCCCCGCCCCTGCCAACTTTGGCAGTGGTTGGGCCCGAAGATGCGATTGAAACAATGAGCCAACTGCTGACTGTGGAGCATGGCATTAGAGTACCAGCTCCCAGGAAACTGACTTAACTCAACAAAACAAATCACAGTTAAGTCAGTCTATTGGAAACCGCTATATTAATACTATGTTGCATGGCCAGCAATATCAATATCAAGGGGGAGGGTTGGGTTGTGCCACTTCTGGGGTTCCCATCTTCTCGCTGCTAAGAGTCCCTGACTGATTAGATGTGGGGCTGAGTCAGGAGGGGATTGATGCCTGTCCTGGAATCAGTGACATCCAAGGCCTTAGATGTGATAGGGCTTTGTGTATCATCCCTACAGACATATAAATTGCTGCAGTAGAAGTTGTGTACAACAATACATGAGAAATTTGAACCTACTGTGAGTAAAAACTATGAAGAACCAACCAAATAAAATGAAATAGTCTTCAGCCAAAGTCCATGTTCACCCACTAGCAGTGTTCTGCTGATGCATTTTGTTTTCTCTATTACAACTCAAGGAATAAGTGCTAAGGTCTCCATGGAAACCTGTGCATCAAATGTTCTGAAACTCCAGTCCTGCTCCAGCTGAGGTCACAATTAAACCCATAAAAATAGGAGACACAGATGATCGACACCAAAGGGTTGCTTCTTCTGATTTTACTCTTGCAGCACAGTAAACATTGCTACTACTGGGCAACAAGTAAGATAATGTATTTATATTGTGGTTTTGTTTGCATGTGGTTTATACTATCTGGGTGCTCAAGGTTTTGAGTTCTTGAATAAAAACAAAATAGGAAATGAAGATAGTGACTTTTCAGGATCACAAATTCTGGCACATGACATCAAGTTCTTATTCAGAGAAAGGTTTTGGTTGGAAATGTGATAAACTTGTGATTTTTTTAAAATGAGTCCTGCATCTGTGATTCCCTTTAAAAAACGGAAACATGTTTTTTAAAAAAAGTTTTTCTCACTTTATTACATTGTTAATTTATAATTGATAAGATCAGTTTTGTTTACGAGATAAATTTACTTTTGCACACAACATTGTGCATTTTTGCATATCTCATTGGAACCATATGATAGTGGCAGAGTTTGAGAGCTCCAGTGAGAGTTCAGATATGATAAACAGACAGTCTTTCAACAGACTCTCAAGCCACCTCCGTCTAAGAATCACAAGGGCTCAGACTCAGGCTCCAAATGTCAGGAAGCAATGGACTTCCTCTGGTTCAAAATAGAACGTATTCGATCAATTCCCTTTGCATCTTTATTGAAAGAAAAAAAAGCCAGCTGAAAGCTACTTGAACTTGGCTCAAGCTATTTTTATTTTAAATTAAGGTTAGAAATTTCAACTGAGTCTACATTTACTCCATTTTCTTAAAATTTCAGATTATTCAGGATTTGTCAATTCAGAATTTCAGCTGATTTCTGTAAATTCTTTTTAAGAAAAAACTCTTTCAAAGTTAAGAATGAATTCAACCATTTGCCAAATTCAGAATAAGCTGAAATGTTAAGAAAATAGAGTAAATCTAGTTTCTATGCACTAATCGTTTTTGTTGAACTTTTTTCTAAATTAACTTTATTTTTTATTGTAAAGAATGTGTCACATTGAGCCTAGATGTCATTAGATTATCAGATCGCTGAGCCAAAATTGTGAAGAGGAGTTCGGCAGCAGTCTGCAGAGACTTTGTTGAGTTACACAATATGCATTTTCTCTGATGCGAAAAGTTTGCAATTAGAATTCTTGCGGTATTGACTCACCATAAAGTCAAACCCAATCTTAGTATCTGTGTGTAATTTGAAAGAGGGATGGAATAACAGGATCTATTGCATGCAGATCACTATATATAATGCCTGAAATCCCATTCCAAACAAGTAATGAAATGATCATTATTTTTAGCATGTGACACACAATAAACTTTAATGTTTCCCGATTGAAAGCCACTTTGTGAATTCATGAACACAAATGAGCTGTCAGAGAGAGAATAACATAAAGCTACAAAAATGATACAGCATGGAAACAGGCTATCGGGCCCAACTAGTCTAAACCAGTGTTTATTCTTCGCAGAAGCCCCCAACCCTCCTATTCCTCTTTCCTGACCTATTCCCCTTTCTTGAATTCCTTTGTTCCCTTCTCCCTCACACTTGCAATGAGCAGCAGCCATTCTTTTCACTACAGAGTACAAGAGAACATCAGAGATTCTCAAATACCTCCTATAACCTGACTAAAAGGTGGCTTTGCTAAAGACATGAGAGCATTAAAGGGCATAAAACAATCATTGAGAGGGAGAGTTGAAGGAAGCACAGAAAAATAAATAGCAAATAAACAAAGAGATTGACAAATTGACCACTACATTCTGCTGCAAAAATACAGTCACTGCACTGTATAGTATATCCTGCGCAACTCTTTAAGATGTCCTCCTGATTGTGAATGTCACTATATCAAATGCGAGGATTTTTAAAATTATTATTACCCGTTTGCTCCTTGTTTTAGGTAAAGTAACAAATATAATAATCCTTGCATTTGATACAGTACCTTTCACGTCTTCTAGATGTCTTGAATCGCTTCACAGAATACACTGTAAAGTGAATTGACTGTATATTTGTGGGTGAAATGCAGCAGCCAATTGCACACAGGAGTGTCCCACAAATATTGAAGTGACCAATAATTATTTTTTGGGGGGATTTACAAAATACACATTATTATTATAATAAACTATTATCTGATACCATTCTTCTGTACACTGCCAAAGCAGCAGCAGGGCTCTGTGCTCTGCTTGTAGATTTACTACCTTCTCAGATCATGATTAAATACCCCCAAGTTCAGCAAGTCTCTGACGCAAGAAAAATCATAGATTCCCTATTTAATTGACTTCTAGCTTTGATTAAGTGACTTAATTGCTTTTTTTCAATTGTGTTCAGAAAACATTTTACCACTGGGCCCAAAATTGCAACTTCTATTTTAAATGGGCTGTACACCTGACATCCAATTTTACTCATGTCCCTAGTCACATATATATTTTATTGACAAGATTTGCTCAATTAGCACACTGGTAACTTATTTCCACAGGCATCGACTTTAAAAGCAAATGAGTGCATCATATCAAGTGGATGGAGTATACAGTTTCAATGCTGACTGATCTGAATATTTGTTCAAGAGGTCAGTTAAGAGGCTGCTAATGCGACCTAAGTCTGTCAGTACATAACTAACAATGGAAAACATCACAATCATGTGAACAATGTGTCTGGATCTCTTTCTATAAGTATCTGGATCCGCTCCTGGTCTTATTTTAGTCCTGTTGGACCAAGCTGATTTCTGGCCATATTAAACTCATACAGGAGTGCTGTAACTCAGTGGTTAAAGCACTCACCTTACAAATGAGAGACCTGGGCTCGATTCCCGGCAGGGTGAAACCTTGGGCAAGTTTCTTCACTCCACACACATCATAATAATCACTCAAGAAAAAAGATTATAAAAAAATTGGTCACGATTGTTTGTGGGACACTCCTGTGCGCAATTTGCTGCCGCATTTCGTCCACAAAATATACAGTCAACTCACTTTACTGTATATTCTATGAAGCGCTTTGAGACGTCTAGAAGACATGAAAAGCACTGTATCAAATGCAAGGATTATATTATTATTATAGAAACTTTTTTTCCTTTGAAGGTGATGGCTTTTCATGTGCAACTTGGTGCAATGGTAGCACTCTTGCCTCTGAGTCAGAAGGGGTTCAAGTCCCACATTGGGAGTTGGAATCACATTGTCTAAACTGACACTCCAATGCAGTGTTCGGGCGTGTTACATTGTCAGAGGTGCCATCCTTCAGATGAGACGCTTAACCGAGGTCCTGTCTATTTGTTCAGGTGGATGTTAAAGATTCCATGGCACTATTCGAAAAGGGAAGGGAATTTCTGACTGGTGTTCTAGCCAACAATCCCCCAAATAAAATTGATCATTCAGTTCACGATTGTTTGTTGCTGTGCGTAACTTGCTGCAGCGTTTTGCCCACAAAATACACAGTCAATCCACTTGACAGAATTTCCTGTGAAGCAATTTGAGGTATCTGAAGGATGAGTTGAGGACATATCAAAAGTGAGGATTAACAGTATTACTATTACACGATTGTCCCATAATTTTTGTGTAGACTCATGATATTTTTTTTCTCTCTTTTACATTATAGATGTTACCAGGGAAGAATGAGTACAGCTTTTAAGAAAGATTTCACAAATCCACATTTTCTTTCTAGAATTGAGACCATTAAGAGGGAATCCGACAGAGGTGTTTAAGGTTATGATAGGATTCAGTAAGGTGTGGACAGTGATAGTTTTATTCCACTTGTCAGTGAGTCCAAAACAAGAGGGCATAAATATAAGATAGCTAGGAGTAAATCTAATAGGGAGTTTAGGAGGTGCTTCTTCATGCAGACGGTCGTTAGAATATAAAACTCACTGCCAAAAAATGGGTTGCAGCAATTTATTTAAGAGAATATATACAAACATGAGACAGAAGGGAACAGAAAGCTACTAATGAAGGGAATAGGAGGGGTAATTGGGCCAAATAGCCTGTTTTCGTGCAGTATCACTCTATGTATTGATGTATGTCTTAGCTCCAGAAACATTTCAAGGCTGATAAACTATGATTGGCAGCTGAGAAATGGGCTATATGTTTTGAGGGCTAGAGGCTTGTGGTAGGTGGGCACAACTAGCTCTGATGCCTCTTTATGAAGAGATCCACTACCCTCAAATACCCTTTGAGTTAATCTCTGAGTTGCCTTCTAATTAAATTCTGGTGAATCTTAAATTGGTTGATGAATCGTTTTCCTTTAGACCCAAACGGGATTAGCCAGGAAGGACTCTGGAGACATTTGTTCAAGCAGAAGATGTCTCGAAGACGTGATAAAGCTCTATATCAAATGCAAGGAATATTATTATTATTATAATCCTAATTCTACTTTCTCATACTGCTAACTCTATTCCACCTCCTTGGACATTATTCTCTCTGTGCATGCCACATAGCAAAATTAGCGACGTGAGCTGAGCGTTATTCTGCTCTACCCAGTAACTAATAATTCCGTCCCCCTTTGCATTTAGAAATTAATGTGATTTTAAGAGTTAGGAATTACTATTATATAACTCAATGGCCAGCATGTTGGAGTCCTGACATTTTGCAATACTACATAACCTTGAGGTGTGATTTAATTATCTGTTCAATTACCACATAATTCAGATATGTCTGGATGCCAGATAGAAAATAGAAATTATTTACTACAAATGAATCAGCTAGTCAGCACCTATTACTGTATTGGATTGCAGTCTTTACCATCTGCTTCCATATGAAATTTAGAAGTGGGGAGGTGTTGTATTGACAACTGCGAATGGGATCTAATGCCAACTGATCATGAAAGGAAGCAAATTGTTTTGTAGTGCTCTGTTAGGATATAGCTGTCTTGTTCCTTTCCTTCTTGCTTTCCATTTTAAACACAACTAACAAATACACTGGACATTACACCTGTTCATCATTTTATTGTAAACAAGAATATAACATGGAGACCAGCAAGCTTTTTTTGGATGGATAAGGACACTTTTGCTTTGAATTGATAAATTGTATCATCAGTTTTCAAATTTTCTGTCCACACAGTCACCAGGGCACAATTTGCATCCTTTGTGCAAATTGATTCCCATAGTGATCCCAACTGTGGTTAGACTCAGCATGCCAAGAACAATAACTTAGAGACCAATCATTTGAAGGCTGGGATGTATGCATGCAGTGGGACAAAACTGCCATAAAACTGCAGTGCCGAGTGGGGTCAAAAATGTCATTTAGCAATGTTGGGCTGGAGACTGAACCACAATTCACTGCTGAGTAAGATCAACAACAACAACTTGCATTTATATAGCGCCCTTCTTGCCGAGTTAGCATCCCAGAGCACCTAACATTGGCGGAGTCTGACCCCGAGCCAGGGGGAGAGGGAGGAGGGCGGAGACCGTAAACATGATCAAAAAGAAGGTCTTAAGGTGCGATTTGAAAGTGGGGAAGGAGGGGGCAAAGCAGAGAGATTGGGGGAGAGAGTTCCAGAGCTTCGGGGCGTAGTGACTGAAAAAATGGCCAGCGATGGTGGAGGGGAGGGGGCGAAGGACAAACAGGAGGACGTAGCTGACCCAGCAGAGGTAGCAGGTGGTGGAAAGGAGGTGAGCTGTTGGAAAGGCAGGGCGGTGTGAGGGCATGAAGGGATTTTAAAAATGAGAGAGAGGATCTTGAAGTCAATCCGTTTGGAAATTGGGAGCCAGTGCAGCTTGGCAAGGACTGGAGTGATGGAGGTCCGGAGTTTTGTGGGGTGAGAATCTGGGCAGCGGAAATCTGAATTAATTATATTTTATATATGGTGGAATTGGGGAGGCCAGTGAGGTGGATGAGGGAGGAGAGGTTGGTGGAGGAGGATGGTGTGATCGACTGTGTCAATCGCAATGAAGAGGGAAATGATGGGTTGTTTTGCAGCAAAGTTATATTATCAGTATACGTATAGTTTGATCTACTCAGATCAGTTGCTGAGGGTTGGACATTTGGTCTCTCAAGCCAGCTCCGCCTTTAACCAAACAGTCATTACTCACACAATCTACTTGTGGAACAGTACACATTATAATTGTATAATTGGTTGGTATGTATGTTTGGAGATGCAGTCATATAATATACCAAGGAACACGTGACAGGATTCAGCTGGGGCTTTTGTCTAAGCTCTTTCTCTTTTTGCCCTTGGTCTCCTCCCCAGTGGTTCATATCCTCCTGTGAGCAAGCAGCGATTCCACATGACTACCAGTGTGAAAAACAAATTGCAGGCTTGAGTGCCTGCAACAGCTGAGCTCCCTCCTCGCAAAGTACAGCAAGTTGTTCACTTAATTTGAGGCAGCTTGTGTTAATGATATGGTTCATTATTTTTCTGCCAAGTTAGGGTGGCAGCCACTCTATGCTTCTGACTGTGAAGTAATGGGAGGCTTTGGAGAATAGCAACAGGCTACTTGGGTGAGTTAGCAGGCTCACACCACAGAAGGAACTCTTCAGGGAGGATTTCATTGACCTCCGGATGTCAACTCCACCCTAGGAAATACTTTACAGAGTAATAAAATAAAAGTGGCTTTCTTTAAAGAAATATTATGGTCAAGAAAATCAATACGTAGCATTGGAGCTCTGCTTCCATACAAGATAACACTTGAAAAGGGAACTTCCTACAGTGCATTCCATCCACAGAATCAGGTGGTGTACAAGCCACGTTAGACAGATATGAAGCATGGTCTTTGCTCAGGAAACAAGTATTACTAAAGAATCGTAGCAAGGCTTCTTTTGCAACATTAACTTCTGATGTGCTGTATACATGTTCAGCTCAGATATGTATCAGTGCCTTGGGACGTCCTCCCGACGTGAAAGGCGCTCTATAAATGGAATCTTGTTGTTGTTGTTGTTGTATGTCTTAGCATTTAACCTTACCAAACATGATGTTATATTGACTCATACTGCTTGGTTGTATAAAAGCCAAAACACATGGCTTTAACAACCATAAATGCTTTGCAATAGATTACTTCCATTCCTCTGATTGAAAATATGGGTGTTATAATTACAGTAAGTACAACTCCCTACATTCCTCATTGGGAGTACACTGTTGGAGGTGCTGTCCTTTGGATGATATAGTAACTAGATATTGTTTAGGTGGACATTAAATATTCCATGACACTATTCAAAAAAGGGAGGTTTTCCCACTGCCTTGCCAACATTTCCTCAAATAAAAATTGATCATTCACTTCATACCTGTTTGTTCAACTTGGTGTTGTGTTCACCCATAAAATACACAGTCATTGCACTTTACAGTGTATCTTGTGAAATTCGTTGACTCGTCCTCCCAATGTGAAAGGCTCTATATTAAATGTAAGAATTGTTATTCTTATGTTCATCGTTATGGAATTTCTTCTCCATTCTGCACATGCCGGAGCAAACACATTGGGGTTGATGTCAGCAGTAAGGGATGTGGGACATTGGCAGGGGCTTGGGAGCAAGCAGGTGTGCCAGTACCAGGAAAATATTAGGAGTGAGATTATGTTCATTCAGATTGGCAGAGTAAGTAGCAATTTGGAGCTGCAATCATTTTTAGCAATGACATACATCATAATAAACCACATGTGTGAACCTCGTGAGTGATTGTCCAGTGAATAATTGTCAATCCCGATGAATGATATTTGACAGCTCTGAACAAGTCCTCTTCCCTCCACTTAGCTGAAGAATTGTGTGTGGCATGGGGTGACTTAGAGGATAGAATAATTTTATATTGGAGGGTAATAAATGGATTAAATATTTCTCTTAAGATGTATTTTTGCAGCCCTGAAGAAAATCTTGTATGAAACATGGATGATGTGTCTACAGATTCATTGTTGGCAATCTCAGCAACACATATAAATTGCACTGTGTGTGACATTTAGTTCCATGCATTTGAAATACACATCCGAATAAATATACTCTCATAATGGATTAGCATGGCATTTTTGAAGTAAATCTACAGAATTATTTTCTCTTACCAGCTGTGTCATAAAGAACGCAGAAGATGTATTTGACCTTTTCAACAATGAATGGCACTTCAGATTTGAAGATATAAGTATTGTTTTCAAGAAATGTTGCGGTCAATTGACAGAGACAGCTTGAAATTTAACCTTCTTAATTGCTTATTTCCTACAAAGATGCTTTGAATTAATATTCCACTTTACTTTATGTTACTTTATGGCTGCCGCAACTAGCAGTGATTAATGGATTATGACTTTGGTTCGCATTCAACATTCAGTGACATGCAGGTAAAACAATATTTCAGGAACAAAATATTCCAGGCGTGCCTTTGAACGATAAATCAATATGCCTTGTAAAAAAGATGACAATAATAATAATCCTTACATTTGATATAGTGACTTTGACATCAGGAAGATGTCTCAAAACACTTCACAGGATATACTGTAAAGTGTGATAACTAGGTAACTTGGCTCATTGCCCATACAGTCTAACTATTTCTGTGTATACATTAGCAATATGATCGTTATAGGTAAGATAATTAGTTCAATACCAGATTTATGACCACTTTTGTGTTCTGCGCCCACACCCAATAAGAACCTGGTTGCGACTTTTTGTGTGGGATCCTGAGAAACGAGACATTCAGGAGAATCTGGGCTAGACACAATAATAATCCTTGCATTTGATATAACACCTTTCACGTCTTCTAGACGTCTCAAAGCACTTCATGGAATATACTGTAAAGTGAATTGACTGTACATTTGTGGGTGAAACGTGGCAGCCAATTGCGCACAGCAGTGTTCCACAAACAGTCGTGGATTGAAGTGACTAATTTGTTATTATACAGTGGCGCCCAATTATATTGCTACAAATAGGGATTTTATAGATCTCAACTGATGTTATAATGAGATATGAGATACTGAGATAATGGGTTTGACTGCATATGTGCACATCCGGCTGGCATACAGGAAGCTGACAGTTATTTCCTATATTAAAAGAAAAAATGGCCAGCATCCAGATATTCGGGTCACAGCAATGTCACTTCCTGAGGTTTGTGCATACGCAGAACAATACATGACATTGATGGTGACCCAATGATGTGGACGTCACCCATTTTTGATGGAAGTTAAATTGGCCAACTTCCAGGTTGTTAGATCACCGCCAACATCACATCCTGCTTTGTGTATCTGCAGTAAAGGAAGAAATAAAGTCAATGGGACATCTTAATCCAGATGTTAACAATTTAAGTACAAAAAGAGCTAAAAAAAGCAGGCAAGCTTCAATGCAACTGTGTTATAAATGAAGCTTGCGATAAAAAGGTTACACTGCATATAAAACTATACTTGCTAAGTTCTTAATTCAGAACTTGCTTTTATACAGAACTTTATTGTTTCTGAATGAGGTGAATGGCCACTAATCTTCTGGAGAATTAGTTGGCTGGGACATTGGAAGCAATTTTATTCCCTTTTCAAATAGTATTATGTGACCTTAACATTCACCTGAAGAACATCCAGACACGATGTTGGTTTAATGTCTCATCTGAAGGATGGCACCTCCAATAAAATCAACACACCCCAGCACTGCACTCGAGTGCCAGACTATTCTATGTATACTCCAAACAATGCAGTTAGTTCCATGACACAAACCTCATCCAGACTGTCTCAAGAATATCTACAGTATTTCCTTTTTTGGCATATACAGTATTTCTAAATGCTCTCATACGATGATGAACACTTGCTGATGGGAAAAATCAGTTTAGCTACACTGACTGAATTGTGCATTTTAATGCCCTTGCTCTCTGTAACTGCACTGACCTCACTTGCACAACTTGGCAAAAAAGCCATCAGAACTGCAAGATCCTCAGAAAGATACGATACTTGCTCTCAGTCATTGCGAATGTGCTATCAGCAGTGACTTACAATTTAATGGTGTAGATTGTAAGATTAATTACAAATTCCATTTATTTTACATTGGATGTGCATATGACTGATTTCTCCAGTGCCAATAGTAAGATCCCCAAAATTGGCCAGATTATTGTAATCATTCAATCATTAGAGTTAGTGCCAACGGTGGTAATGAATTTTAATATCAGGATGTAGAAATGGCATCCTATCCAACTAAGCGACATAATACATTTGGTGAAACGTGGGTTAATCATACTTTAAATAAATATTTATGGCCTCATGCATTCTAGAAGAGGAATACCTTGAAACCTGGGCACTGTTTTCTCCCCAACAGTGTCCATCTGTCCTAATCCATTATGCTTCCTCTCAATACTGTGGAGAAAATCAAAGCAATGTGCCAAACAATACAAAATAATTTAAAAACTTGCATCCCAATGGAGCCAGACTGCAAAAACCTAATTGCTGCTGAGTTTTCACTCCTTCAAATTTCCTTCTCTCTTCTGAAGGTGCAGTAACTCACCAAAGAGTCCCCAGACAATGAGTATCAGAAAACTATTTACCAGTGTGAGGGTTTCACAACTGAGCCTGATCCTATTCTCCCTAACACACAAATTTAAAAAAATTAGACCAAGGCTCCTTTGTTAACCCATTTTTTCTGTTTCTCAGTGTTTCTTTATAATACTCAAAATATGGCTAAGAGGGAGGTTGGTAGGGAATCAGCAGGTCAGAGAGGTAGGAGGGGACAAGGCCATGGATGGCCTTAAAGATGAGGATGGTTTAGTAAAGGTTAGTCTGAGTACCAACCTCTCTTGTTGAAGGCCCCTATCTTACGTTCTGTCATGTGACATTGCTGGAATGGACCATCTGCAAACAAAAGATTCTGCTCAAAATACCTGGAAAAGATCAACTAATTATGTTCCTCTCAATATAGGAGCAAGAACAATCTCTCATTTTCCTTGTTGAATTCCTAGTCTCTTACCTCTTGCTGCTCTGAAATCGAATGTTGGAAAGTATTCAGGGAGTCTCTTGCTTTGCTTTTATTTGTCTCTCTGGGGAACCTTCTACTCAGCACCAAAATGAAGATTACAGCATTCCATATCTGCAATCTACCGTGATGCCTCAACCAGCAATTCTGTAGCACAAAATAGATCTTAGCAAAACTGTAACTAGTGAACTACCAAAATATTTTGTTATTCAAATTGATTGTTAAAAATACACATAACAACCATTGCATTGCTAGTTGTCAGCACTAATTTATAATGTAAAAGGATTCCTTTAAGTCAGAAAATTGAAAAGAAAAGGTCCAATAGTCCTACTCTACAAACCCAAATTGCAATTTAATGGAGATTGACTACAACTGTCAGTGCTTTTTATCTGGGTTGCTGACCGCTGACTTGTTCTGACACCAGTAAAATGCTTTCATTTACATGTATGTGCATAAAGATGGATCCTTTCAGGGACAATTGTTTTGATCCTCTCCAATCATATTCTTGGATTGTTCACCTTGCCTTTGATTTTTTTGCACTGACATGACATAAGATACGATAATTCTCCTAAAGCCAGAAAGAATACAGATGGATGTGATTTTATACCAATTTCCACTTTATAACTTCAAATGGAAGAATGGAATAATAATAATGAATAGAAGTTAAGATATTAAGTGTTGACTCCAACTAATGCAATGAGCATAATTCAGTGAGCAACAAATTCCTACAGACCAGAAAAAAACAGGTTTGCGCCCAAACTGTGTTTAGTTACCTGCTCTCAGTTACAATGGCAGTTAAGGTCTTAAATAGCATTCAGTGCCCTGGGGTAGGGAAAGGAAAATGAGAGATTGTTCTTGCTCCTATATTGAGAGGAACATAATTAGTTGATCTTTTCCAGGTATTTTGAGCAGAATCTTTTGTTTGCAGATGATCCATTCCAGCAATGTCACATGACAGAATGTAAGATAGGGGCTTTCAACAAGAGAGGTTGGTACTCAGATTAACCTTTACTAAACCATCCTCATCTTTAAGGCCATCCATGGCCTTGTCCCCTCCTACCTCTCTGACCTGCTGATTCCCTACCAACCTCCCCCGCTCCCTCCGCTCATCAGGCTCCGGCTGCTCCATGTCTCCCGTCCGACCCGCCCTACCATCAGTGGCCGGGCTTTCAGCCTCTCTGCCCCCACACTCTGGAACTGCATCCCATGGTCCCTTCGCCTCGCTTCCTCCCTTGCATCCTTCAAGGCCGGTCTCAGGACGTTTCTCTTCTCTTCGATCGTGCCTTTGGTCTCACTCCCACCTCCCTGCCTTCCCTCATCCCTAAACCACCCCTCCCCCATGCTCGGGCCCCAACATCTGACTGTTCAGCGCTTTGGGATGTCCTCCCAAGGTGAAAGGAGCTCTATAAATCTAATTTTGTTGTTGTTGACTGACATTATTTGTCAGTCTGGTTCATTTGGGCTCACTCTCACCTCTGAATCAGAAGCATCAGGACTTGGAACTCATATAGTCTAAGATAACACTCCAATACAGTGCTGGGCATACGCTGCATTGTTGGAGATATCGTCTGTTCAATGTTAATAATCCCCTGGCACTATTTGATAAAAGAAGGGAGTTTCTCTTAGTTTCTTGGCCAACAATCCTCCAGATTTTGATCCTGGCATTATATGAGCTGTTGTCATCACTTGCCAATCTGACTCCAAACATTTGAATTGACTTATTTGTTCTTGGTCCTCATTATTTTGATGGGGTTTTTGTTATGCTGCTCAAAATGGAGTATATAATTTTATTCTTTGCCTTACTGATCTCCAAAATATGTCTTGGGAGTTTTGTTAAAAATATCTCAACATGTTTCTTCCTGCACACCTCTGTTTTAGTGAGAAATACCAAACTATTAAAGCTTTATTAATTAATATTTATTGCAATATTTTATGCTTCTTCTAACATAATATTTCAAATGGTAATACAATAACAATCCTTGTATTTGATATATTGCCTTATTGCATCATTGACATTTCTCAAAGTTCTTACAATAAATCCTGTGAAGCGCTTTGAGAAGTCCTCCTGATATGAAAGGGGATATGTCAAATAGCAAGGATAATTTATATTTATCATCTAGGTTATATTTTGATGTATTGAAACACTTAACTGACATAAAAGGCAAGACTAATTGCTTTGAATTTCCACTTTGTATGACGTCTCAGTTCCTTTGGATTGTGATTGAATACAGTACAAAAATGTTGCTTTCATTCTCAGAGATAAAGGGATGTTGCAATGCTGGAATGCATTGATAAATATTTAAGTGAGAATCATCTGGACTCTGGAAAGGTAAATGAATGTCATAATTTGAGGTGAATATTGACTTGGTTCATAAAAGACACTATCCATGTGCATAAGTGAGATCCTCAGCACACCTCAATAAAATGGTACTAAATGACTCCTCTAGAGGTCTCCCAGTTTTGATATGACTTTACTTCAGACCATGAGATATTATTCAAGGCTTTTGGGTAGAATGTTTTTCATCCAGAGGGTTATTAAAACATGGAGGAAAGCTTTGCCCAAATCTGCTTTTGAAGCTATGGCTGCAAAAACATTCAAAGGGAATTGGATACATTTTTAAAGAGGAACAATGTAAAAGGGTTCAAGGAGTAAACATAAGGTTGGGATTGGAGTAGTTAGCTCCAGTGGGATTGGTAACACAACTAGTAATATCAGCAGCACAGACATGATGATCTCAATGGCCTCTTGTGCTTCAATGTTATGATTATGTGACTTGTGAGTGATAAAAATTGAATATTTTTCTAGAAATCTATGCGGTATATTCAGAGCACAATGTTTCCAGGATTCATTAGAGATGTGCAAATTGCATACATCTGTTTTCAAATTTCCATAAATCATAGAGGCTGCCAAAGGAGAGATCAATATTCTATTCACCATGAATACAAGATAGTAAAACAAAGAAGCAGGATTTACCTGAGCTTAACGTTCTGTGCTAGTGAGGGTTTTATCATCTAAAAATGTCATCAATAGCTGACACGTGAGAGGATTTGAAACATCCCACAGCCAGCAGCAAGTTAATTCCAACTCTTATCTTTTGCATCATTAGATACTTGTAAATATCAGGGGATATATTCTGCTGGTATAGCAGCTTAATAGCCTAGATTGATTTTCTCTCTGTGGGAGGACTCCTCATCAGTCTTACAAAGAGAACTTGATAGCATATGCACATGGGCCGATGCCTGGTAGTTAAAGCTTAATACAGATAGACGCAAGATACTGCACACAGGAGGTAAAAATAGGAGCTACATGTAAATTTAAATAATTCTTGCATTTGTGGCCAACCTTTATGGCTGGCCAACAAAATACACGATTGAATGTTTCTCGATTTATGCCATAAATCAAGAAATATTCAATCAAGAAAAATTTAAAACCCACTGATGATCTAACATGGACTTACCTAGACTTGTGCAAATGTTCGGGGAGGCGGGTGGTGGGGGGGCTTCAGGCCACATTAGCCACAGGTTGCCCACCACTGTATTCGACAAACCAGGGCTTTTCATTTTCTCAAAGGGGACCTTATAGAGATATGCTAAGATTTTAAAAGGGATGAGAAAGTAAACCCACGCCAATACTTTTAAAGATACATTGAGCCAGCAGAGCAACAAGACAAATGTAAGGTTGCAAGGGGCAATTTCAGGACAGACACCAGGAAGGATTTCCTTACCCTGAGGATAATTATCAACAAGAGCAGTTGAGGCCCTAAACATTTTAAAAAAACAGTGTGATATGGCAGGTGCTCCCAGATGCCACTCACGTGAAAGATGCTATTTAAATGCAAGATGTTGTTATAGGAATGGGTGGATATTTCGGAAAGTGGAGATCAAATGACCCATAGACCTTCACACTGTCTTGTAACCTTATGAAGATGGCCCCTGAGATCGGCTGTAACTGCAGTCACTGTCTCAAGGAGTATCTGCATTCGGAAAGTTTTACTCTCATGCTATGCTATGAAGAACCTTGGACCCAATAACAAATTTAAGTCTAGATTTTTTCCTACTGTCCCTGGAAAAAAATTTCACTGCAATCCGTCTCCGCTGCCCTGGAGTCATCTGAAATCCTCCCCCTCTGGCCAACCTCCCCCGCTGATTTATCTTCCTCGCTCACTCTCCTCCACAACTCTCTCTATTCTCCACCATCAACTGGCTCCTCCGTCCACCCTTCCACACCTCGCCCATTCTCTCCTCAATCTCTGAATTTCCTCGTGTCCAAATTCGAGAGGATCCATTCAGCTGCCTCCGCCCTCCCAATCACCACTACCTCCCCATAATCCCCCCCACACTCTGACCCCTAACCATCCCTCCCTCCACATATTTGAACCTGTCTCCCCCTCCTCTCTCATCACCACCATATCCAACATGAAACACACCACCTGCTCCCTTGACTCCCTATCCCCACACCTCTAGCCCATCTCCAACATCCCTTTGCTTTCTACGATCCTTAAAAAAGTCATTGCTTCCCAGCTTCACTCTTTCCTCTCCTACCAATCCCTTCATGAGCCACTGCAATCAGGTTTCCATGCTGCTCACAGCACGGAAACTGTTCTGGTCAAGGTGACAAACGACATCCTGTCCATCTGTGACCATGGCTTCCTCTGCTCCCTTGTCCTCCTCGACCTCTCTGCTGCCTTCAATACTATGGACCACTCCATCCTCCACCACCTCCCCTCTCACCTCAATCTTCAAGGTTCTGTCCTTGATTGGTTTAGGTCTTATCTCTCACACCGTCTCCAATTTGTCAACGGTTTCTCTTCCAGCCCCCGCACAGTCTCTTATAGTGTTCCTCCTCTTCAACCTCTGCTCCCCCTGGTGACATCATCCGCATGCACGGGTCAACTTCCACATGTACTCAGATGATACCCAACTCTATCTCTGCGTCCATCCTCGATTCCAGGACAACTGACGTCCTGACAGACTGTCTGTCAGACTCAAGTCTTGGATGAGAGCCAACTTTCTACAGCTGAATGTCAGCAAGACCGAGGCTTTCCTGACTGGCTCATGCCAGCACCTCCACACCTCAGGCACTGGGAGCATCAGCATGCATGGATGCACACTCAATCTCAACAAACTGGTCAGGAACCTGGGCATCTTGTTAGATCCTCAACTGTCCTTTCTCCCCCATATCAGTGCCATGATCCGCTCTGCCTTCCCACTCCCTTCACAACATTGCCCAACTCCACCACTACCTCACCCCTCAGGCCGCCGAAACCCTCATATGCGCATTTGTCACCTCAAGGCTTGACTGCGGAAACTCCCTCCTTGTCGGCCTCCCTAACTCTTGACTCCACAAGCTGCAGATCATCCAGAACTCTGCAGCTCATATCTTCTCCCGCACCAAGCTCTATGACCCCATCAACCCCACCCTCATCCGATTCCACTGGCTCCCCATCCCTCAGAGGTTAGAATTCAAATTCTCCACATCCTTGTCGCCACCTACCTCTCTGACCTGCAAAACCCTATCAAACTGTCCACTCCCTCCATTCCGCAGAATCCAGCCTGCTTCATGTCTCCTGCCCGATCCGCCCTGCCATCACAGCCGGGCTTTCAGCCTCTCTTTGGAACTTCATCCCACAATCTCTTCACCTTGCTCCCTCCCTTGCCTCCTTCAAGGCATGTCTCAAGACCCTCCCTTTTCACCGTGCCTTCAGCCACCCTCCTACCTCTCTGTCCTCCCTCATTCCCAACCTTGTCCCTATGCTCAGGTCCTGATCCCCGACTGTTCAACGCCTTAGGACAACCTCCTGACGTGAGAGGTGCTTTACAAATGTAATTTTGTTGTTGAATTCCTGAGGGAAAGCCGAGGTCCACATCAATCTGGAATGAAGCATGGTGAACACTTCAATAAACATATTAAAAATGTTGCCTCACATTTGGGGAAAATTGTGAACCATTAAATATCACACTCACTAATTACAGGTAGCCTTATGTTTCCAGATCATTGTGAATACAATTAATAATAGCTGATAATAGAAATGCAGGAACTTCACTTAAGGCTCAGTTATCTAATTAAGAGTATTTCATATGAAAATGAGAGCTCCTGGCACTGGTGAATAAGCGAGCCATCCAAATTTACTTAAAAATGTAAAAGTTCTGCAGTGACCTGGGACCTAAACTTTTAAATCCGAAAACAATTTTCACCAAACTTAGAAAGGTTAGATCAAAATTTGGCATTGATTTTCTCCTATTCTAAAAAAANTTGTCGTTCTAAATCACATTTCCATTCTCCTAAGTTCATATTGAATATTGCAACCCTACTGCCCAGGCCGCTACCTCCACTCAGCAGAGACTGGCTTGCTTCATGTACCTGACCTGCCTCACATTCAATGGGCGAACTTTCACCCTTTCTACCCCCGTTGTCTGGAACTCCATTCCAGAGTCCTCTACCTTGTGCCCTCCTTTCCTATCTTATAAGTCCACTTTAAAACATTTCTTCTTGACCGTACTTTTAGTCACCTTCTCAATTCCCTCCAACCCCAGCTCGGGCTACCAGCTGATTCTGTGAAGTACTTTCAGATATCATCAAAGAGCCGATAGGTGTTAATCCAAACCTATCATTTGATTTTATGTTACTTTGTATTATATATTGCTTATTTTGTGGGATTCACTGGGAAATTAAATACCAGAATTGCTAAAAAAAAATAACATTATCTTGAAGTTCAGCAAAGGCTGTTGCAGCTTGTGTTTTTCCTTCCAATCTTTTGTTGTGCTTTCCTTGCTGTACTTATAATACAAATACAGTATAACATTATATTAGAACAGTGCCTTTCACATCGGGAGGATGTCCCAAGGTGCTGGACAGTCAGGGATTTGAACCCAAGCAGGGGTTTGGGATCAGGGAGAGTGGAGGGCCGGAAGGGTAGGAGGATGGCCGAAGGCTCAGTCGAAGACGAGGATTTTGAAATGTGCCTTGAAGGATGCAAAGGAGGGAGCGAGGCGAAGGAAATGTGGAATGGAGTTCCAAAGGGTGGGGGCAATAAGGCTGAAGGCCTGACTTTTGATGGTGGGGTGGACTGGGGAGGGAGACACAGAGCCTGCTGAGCAGAGGGAACACACAGGTTGATATGGGGTTAGCAGATCACAGAAGAAGGAAGGAGCAAGGCCATGGAGGACGAGGATTTTGAAGTTCATCCTCTGGGGGATGGGTAAAGGTGGGGGTATAAGGTCACAGAATCTGGTGCGGAAAAAGACACAAGCTTCAGACTTCTGAATGATCTGCTGCTTTTGGAGGAAAGAGTTGGGAAGGCTGACAAACAGGGAGTTGGTGTGATCGAGCCTAGATAATAATAATCCTTGCATTTGATATAATAATAATATTAATAATCCTTGCATTTGATATAGCACTTTTCATGTCTTCTAGGCATCTCAAAGCGCTTCACAGTATATACTGTAAAGTGAAGTGACTGTATATTTGTGGGAGAAACGTGGCAGCCAATTGTGCACAGCAGTGTCCCACAAACAGTCATGGATTGAGTGACCATATCATTATTGTTTTTTCTTGAGGGATTATTATCAGGCGTGTGGAGTAAGGAAACTTGCACAAGGTTTCACGCTGCTGGGAATCAAACCCAGGTCTCTCGCTTGCAAGGCAAGCGCTCTAACCACTGAGCTACAGGACTCCACCTTATAACACCTTATCACATCTTCAAGATGTCTCAAAGCGCTTCACACAATATACTGTAAAGTGAATTGGCTGTATATTTTGTGGGAGAAACGCAATAGCCAATTACACACAGCAGTATTCCACAAACAGTCGTGGATTAATTGATCAATTTATCATAATCATTATAGATGTAATGAACGTATTACTTCTAAAGGCAAATTACTAGCCATGATACATGACTTCCAATTTTAAATAATGCATTTTCATGTCATTTGGACCAGCAGTTATGAGGATTGCAGGAGCTCACTTTTCTCTTATTTCTCCTCTTCTGTGAATAATGACCTTCTTCTGTGCTGTAAATTTTTAGGTCCTTTGTACCTCACCCCTACTTTTATCTCCCCAGATATTCTACATGGGAAATCTTTGGTGTGTCCTTGTGTCATACCTTTGCAATTGAGCAGTAATTCGGCACTGGAGGTTGGTTTGTATAGAATTGAATTGCTTCTATTTTAAAACTCACAAAACACATGTGCCACCCACAGTGGAACATTCAGCATTTCAGTCTCTTAAATGTTCAGCCTACTTTTCATTGGTCTCACCCTTTCTTATTGAAGGACTCGTAGTTAGTTCTTATTATCTTTTTAACATTTTTAACATTTGGGAAACTAAAGCAAAATTGTCATGCAATTTTGAGCTCCAAGCTAATGAGCTTTTGAGCAATGCGCTGTCTGGTAATGAATAATTACCATAGGGATTTATCATATGTAGTTTATAAAGCCTAACATGGAAATCACTGTACACTGCGAGCATTGTCAGCCATTAGATGTTTGAAAATATTAATGAAAAAATTGTCATATTGAACTGAAATGAGACATGTAATAACCATGTATTAAAAGGGCTTATTAAGTGCCTGTCAGTCACCCAGGCCTAAGTTAGAAAACAATTAATAAGATGTTTTCATGCATATTCATAATTTGTTTCATACCTGATTTCAGTGTGACGCATTATAAAATGCCAGCTTGGCTCTCTTGGTAGCAGTCTTGCTTCTGAGTCAGAAGGTTTTGTGTTGAAGCTCCCGGTTGGGACTTCAGCTCATAAATCTAGGTTGACTCTCCGGAGCGGCAGTAGAAGAGTGCTGGATTGTTGAAGTTGCAATCTTTTGGATGAGACATTGAATCAATGTCCCGTCTGCATGTTCATCAGGTGGATGTTAAAGATCCCATAGCACGAGTCCAGTTCGAAAAGAAAATGCAGTTTCTCCTGGTGCCCTGGCCTGATAAATTGGTTATTCCCCTCATCGCAGTTTGTGGTACTTTGCTGTTTGTAAAATGTCTTTCATATTTGTCATGTGACTATAATTTCTGTGAACCCACATTTTGACATTATGAGAAACCCACCAAGTTCTAGATTTACTCTGTTTATGTAGAGTTTTAGTGTGTCCAAATTTGCTAAATTCTTAAATGCTACTGAAGTATATTCTTAAATGCTATTGAAGTATATTTCCTGGAAGGTCTTTTAAAAACTTGAATCTGATTTCAAATTTAAGACAGAATTCAACAAATTCTTGAAATTCTAAACTGTTACAAACAATAATAAACAAAAACAGAAATCTCTGGGAATACTCAGCAGGTCAGGCAGCATCTATGGAGAGAGGAAAGTGAGTCAACGTTTCAGGTCCACGACCTTTCGTCAAAACTGGGGCATGTTGGGAGGGAGAGGCTTTTAAGGGCAAACAGAGAGGGGGAGGCAGGACAAGGAGAACAAAGGAGAAAATGGGGTAGAGGACAGGGGATGATGGGTTAAAGTGGTGTTAGTGATGCCAAACAAAGTGGGGGGGGGGGGGGGGATTGCAACAAAACAGGGGAATAGAGGTGTTAATAATGCAAAACAAGTGGGGGAGGGGGGGAAATTGCAACAAAATAGGTAGACCAGAGAAAGAAAATGTGTATCTGGGACCCAGATGATGTGGTAATGGAAATAAATACAACACACACAACAATAATAAATTGGTCACTCGATCCACGACTGTTTGTGGGACATTGCTGTGCGCAATTGGCTGCCACGTTTTGCCCACAAATATACAGTCAATTCACTTTACAGTGTGTTCTGTGAAGCGCTTTGGGACGTCCTCCTGACGTGAAAAGCGCTATATCAAATGCAAGGATTATTATTATTATTATTCTGTGAAGCGCTTTGAGACATCTAGAAGACGTGAAAAGCGCTATACCAAATGCAACAATTATTATATATATTGTATTACATAGAGTTAAATCTAGAATCTGGTAGAATGTGTCTCCATATGGATGCCATAAAAATGTAAGTTAATTTCATATATATTTCACAAAATATACAGTCAATTCACTTTAACGTATATTCTGTGAAGCAATTTGAGACGTCTGGAATATATGATAATATTATAACAATAATAATCCTTGCATTTGATATAGTGCCTTATCACATCTTGCAAACGTTTCAAGGCGCTTCACAGAATTTACTGTAAAGTTAATTGACTGTATATTTTGTGGGTGAAATGCGGCAGCCAATTGCGCACAGCAGTGTCCCACAAATAGTTATGGATTAAGTGACCAATTTATTATTTTTTTTAAGGAATTATTGCCACCGGAAAAGCGATCCACCAATTGACTAACAACTGAGTTCCTACTTACTGCTAGGTAAATAGAATAGTTTGGAGTAAGGAAACTTACCCTGCCGGGAATAAAACCCAGATCTCTCGCTTGCGAAACAAGTGCTGTAACAACTGAGGACAGGACTCCTTACAGGATAAGGCGATATATTACGTCATTGAGATATTTCAAAGTGCTTCACAGAATATGCTGTAAAGTGAATTGACTGTATATTTTGTGCATAAAATGCGGCAGATAATTGCGCATAACATACTTTTATATGATTACAAAATGTATTATTAGTTATAAGAGGTTGATGGCTGTTCAGCAGCCTAGAAGAAAGCAAATGCAACTGATCTGACAGCAAGAATGGTGATGGTTTTTTGCAGACCCCAGCTGACACGCCCCCACCACCAACCCCACCCCCAAAATATACTCTTTGTATAAAACTTGCATTTGGTGGAATTGCTGACAGTGACCTGCATCTGCCTGCATTGTGGGCATTGGATTGCTAACACTGGTCATGGACCAGGAGGGTGAATTAATGGAGGGAGAGCAATCATATAAAAGTCAAGAGTAGGGCTGAGAAGGCTCCCAGTTGAAAGATTGCACACGTGTAGAGGGGTAACAATTCCAGCAATTTCTTAATCCAGTTCTTGTGTTATTAAACATAAGCAATAAGTTAAGCAGCACCACAAATATTTTCTTATTACTTAGTATTTCTGTTGCGTATCTCCCAGCCTCCAATCCCCACAGCCGCTCCTCCCAGAAAGCTGGTTACTTGGCAGAGATGAACAGCACAGCAAACTTATCAAACTAAATTGATATGGTCTTAAGACCAATCTTTTCAACTGCACTTTCAATCACCACTACTCCCCACTCTATCTACATCATTCCCCTGGCCCTTTTTGTTTAAGCTCCCAATCAGCTCACTGAGAGACATTTGTTGCCCTTCAACCTTGCTTCTGTACGTAGGCCTCTTTCCAATGCACTATGAGACATCCTTCTGATGTGAGAGGCATTGTTTAAATCTAAATTATTGTTGTTGTAGGCTATTGGAATATGAATGTAACTCAAGCAAGGGGTTCTCGTGCAGGAAATAGGAAATCTTCAAGTTAAAACTCATTCCAACAGCTTTACATCAGGAAACCAACCATTTAAAGTCATTTTACAGGGCATTTTTCACCAGCCAAACAGTTCCCTGACCAGGAAGAGCAGCTACAAGGATGGACACTGGGAGCAATGCGCTGAGCACAGTCAAATATTGTCAATGGTGCTTATTAATTATCAAGTAAATAACATTAAATAGCAGTAACCGCTTAACACAAGGAATGGGTTAAAATAAACTATCAACATTTTACTCCAGAGTTTCTTTCTGGCATGAGGGAGGGACATGAGGGAGGAACAATGTCATTGTTTGATAAGCCAGATGGTTAGTGAATCATATGTACTTTTTGGCCAACACTGCACCATACCCACAAAGAGAGAAACAATAAATATCATTCATGCACCAAATGGAGACCACGGTGAAGCATGCCAAATCACTAACTATATGAGCATAGTGACTGATGCCTTGTCCTAAGTGTCGCCCAGATTTATTTTATTTGTAAAGCCACAACATCCACAAATAGCCAGACAGGAAGCCTTTACTCAGGTGATTGGCTTCACTAGTTATTGGTGGCACTCAGGTATCCATTGGAGCATTCTTTATGAATGCAATAGCATTGTATAATACACCATGATTCTACCACTGCAATGTGCAAGTAATCACAGAAATCACAGTATACAAATTGATGCCTAGCACCTGGAGTCAGGACAATATCTATTTGTGCTACAGGGTTCTGGTTATAGTAAACTTATTTATAGATCATAGAGTTATGATCAACAACAACAAAATTACATTTGTGATTTCATGTTGGGAGGATGTCCCAAGGCGCTGGACAATCAGTGTTTTGGACGTGAGCTGGGGGTCAAGATCAGGGAGGGTGGAGGGCAGGGGGGGCAAGGAGGGTGATTAAAGGCACGGTCGAAGAGGTGGGTCTTGAGATGGGTCTTGAAGGAGGCAAGGGTGACTCAAGAACTATGTCAGCAACAAAATCAATGCTTTAATAAGCTGAAGGTGTCTCAGGCTGACCGTTCGATCTCCTGGCAGGTGAAAGGAGCCTCCATTGGCTACAATCCAGCTTCACAGAAATGGAAATGGAGATTAGCATCCGTGCAGAGTTACAAATCAGCCTGGGACACATCCCCGCACCTGCAGGATTCACTATTTGCAAAACGTTTTGTCAATCGTAAAATGGACCTGGTTTGAAGGGACTTCGACCCTCCTCCTTTGGGCATTGTATACAACAACAACAAAATTACATTTGTATAGCACCTTTCACGTCGGGAGGACGTGCCAAGGCGCTGGACAGACAGAGTTTTGGACTAGCGCCTTGGGACGTCCTCAGTTTTACCTGCATGTTGGCAGAAACCTATTATCATAACCAGCTACAGATGCTAAACATTCTCCTGCTCCTTGGTTTCAATTCATTGAGCAAACCTTTTTGATACTGTATGCAACCTAATATTTGTTAACATATGAAAAGCAGTAATTTCTCACTGTATTTAAACTTCAAGGAAATCAACACACACTGGTTTCATTAAAAAGAACAATAATTAAACGCATACAATGATAATGCCAACATTTTTCAAGCTGTGATTATTGCTGACTGATCTCTTCCCATTTCCACGGGGTGATTCCCAACAGGATTCTTCAGATCTGTGGCTTTCTGCCAGGCTCTCATCCTGATCTGCAGCACTGGCAACAAGCTACCAGTGGTGAAAGTGTGTCCCTGCATCCATTTATTCCCTCAGCTAAAGTATGCAGTGCTGTTGCTTAAGCATCTCTTCTGTTGACTGTTTCTCAAACCATTTTTTTTACCTTTTAAATATCATTTAAGGTCATTAGTATGTCATTTGATACCATTATTTTCTTATTGGCTGCTAAAGTTTACACCCTTACAAATTTTTTTTTACTGGCTTCTCAAAGTGCTTTCACGATTGAATAACAATAATAAGAACAACTAATTACATTTGTACAGCACCTTTCATTGAGGAAACCTTTTTGATGCTGTATGCAACCTAATTTTTTGTTAACATATCATGAAAAGCAATAATTTCTCACTGTATTTAAACTTTATGTGATTATGAAGGTAATGGAACAATGTGTACCAATGCAAAGCAAAGGTTCTGATCTGGAAAGAGAATCAAGGATGTTGAGAAAAGTTGCAACACTATTCATATCATGACCAGTATGGTTGCCAAACAGCTGTGTAAACTTAAGGTAAATAAATCTCTGTGGTCAGATAAATTGCATCCGATTTTCTTTAAGGAACTAAGGGAGGAAGTCGTAGAAACACTGGCACAAATCTTTTAAAAATCACTGAATAGTGGAGAGGTGCCAGGGGATTGGAGAAAGACAGATGTTACTCCTATTTTTAAGAAAGGTAACGAAAGTGACCCAGGAAACTACCTTCTAGTAAGTTTGACATCCATTATGGGTAAAATTATGGAAATTCTTACTAAGGATAAAATCATGGAGCATCTGGATAGAAATAAAATCATAAATGATAGCCAATCTGGGTTCATGAAGGAAAGGTCTTGCCAATCTAATTTACTGTTTTTCTTTGATGGTGTGACAAGGGAGCTTAATGAGGATAAGGCTGTGGATGTTGTATATCTGGATTTCAGTAAGGCTTTTGATACAGTTACTCTTGAGAAGCTGGTACTAAAAGTAAAAAAAGTGGGAATCAGTGGAATATATTACATTGGATATGCAATTGGTTGATCGGAAGAACCCAGAAGGTGGTGATACAGGGAATGCCATCGGAATGGGAAAATGTTATCAGTGGATGATGTATCAAATGATCAACAGCAAGCCGAAATAGTGGGGTAATCCTACCACTGTATAGATCATTGGTGAGACCATACTTAGAGTACTATGTACAGTGCTGGTCATCATGGTACAAAAAGGATATTGGAGAAATCAAGAAGATACAGAGGAGGGCAACCAAAATGATTGAGGGAATGGAGGGTCTGGACTATGAGGAGCAACTAAATAAATTGGGCATGTTCACACTGGAAAAGAGAAGGTTGAGAGGCGACATAATTGCTGTCCTTAGTATTCTAAAGGGGCAAGACAATATAGGTCATGACAGGTTGTTTCAACTTGTCCCGAATAGTAGAATCAGAGGACATGGCCTGCGATTGAAAGAGGTAAATTCAGAACAAATCTATGCAAACACTATTTCAGTGAGCGAATAGTGAACCTGTGGAACAGGCTCCCTAGGGAGACGGTTGAAGCAGGAAGTGTTGATTCTTTCAAACACAGATTAGATAGTTTTCTTTTAAGAAATAACATTATGGGATATAGTGCATAGGTAGATTGGGACGTATGTGCATGCTACTGCCAGGAAGGTGAAAAGCTATTAGATGGACCTTGGTCTTTTTTTGTCTAGCATTTCTTATGTTCTTATGTTCATATCGGGAGTGCATCCCAAGGCCTTAAACAGTCAAGGATTTAGCAGGGTTGGGATCAGGAGATGTGGAGGGCAGGGTTAGGGTTAGTCCTACATAAATCTTTAAAGTTGGATGTGGAGGTGGGAAATGTCAAGAAAAGATGTATGGGACTAAGAGTTTTATGCTATCTAGGGACAATGACTATAAAAATAAGGAAGCAGTGTTAAAGTTATAGGTGGTTATACATGGTTAGGTAGTTGGAATTCTACATGCAGTATGGGTACACCATTACAGAAAGGATATCAGAGTCACGCTCTAGTGTTGAACTTAAAGAAGGTGCTTCATGGACACTATTTGTCCTTGATCAACAGTAGAAGATTATTATCTGAGGGCATCTGCCTTGGAAGTGTCAGTCTGATGCTTTGGGACATCCTTCCAGTGCTTTGAATCCCACCCGACGTGAAAGGCGCTAAACAAATTTAATTTGTTGTTGTTGATGCAGAACCTCGGTAACTTGTTCGACTCCCCCCAACTGTCTTTCAAGCCCTAGATCCATGCTTTCACTCACTTTGTTTTCCATCAGCTCTGCAACATCATCCTTCTGCACCACTACCTTTCTCCCCAGACTGCCGAGACCTTCATCCATACCTTACCTTCAGCACGTCCAGGTGGGATTATTCAACACCCTGCTTGCTGGACTCCTCAGCAAATCCTACACAAGGTAAAGATCCTGCAGAACTCTGCAGTTCATGTCCTCTTTTACACCAGGCTCCGTAAGCCTATAACCCACAACCCCTCTCAGCATCATTGGTACCCCATTCCTCCAGCCGATCACGTTCAAGATCATTACAGCCTTCATGCTACTGCTATAAGTATACTGCCATTCAGAACATAACCCTAACCCTGCCCAATTCTCTCCACTATTGATCAGGAACCTTTCACCTATTCTGTCCCCACTCTTTGGAATTCCATGCCGGAGCCCCTCCTCCTCACAAATTCTTTCTCCTGTACCCATAAAGCCCACCTTAAGAGCTACCTTTCAGTCACCTATTTCCCCTCCCCGCCTTCCTCAGCTCCCCCTCCACCCACTTTGGACTATTATTCCGCATCCATAATTGATAGATCCAATAGATAAGAGCTATCTGAGTGTCTCAACATATGAACTTCTTCATTCACTTGTGTCCAAATTCTTCCTCAGCTCCCCCTCCACCCACGTTGGACTCTAAGTTAGCTACGTGCGCATTTTGATGTCCTCTCCATGTGAAAGGCAATGTATAAATTCTTATTGTAGTTGTTGATGTACTGCATGCTGACAGAAGAGAAAAATGAACAGCTGATGTGATGGTGAGCGAGATTTCACAATGTACCTCTCCACTGTACATTACACTGCATTTGAGTCACAAGTTTATTTTGGACACAAGTGAATGATCATATGTTGAGACACTCAGATAGCTCTTATCTATTGGATCTATCAATTATGGATGCGGAATAATTTGGGAAACATAAATTACTAGCTTCATCCTCCAGCTATTGGGAATAGACTCCCCACTTTGCCAAGACTGTGTTTATTCATGTAAAACTTATTGCATGTTGATTAAATATTCCAATCATTTTCAGGACCAGAGAAAACCTCAGTGGTCATATATGGCTGGTCGCAAATTTTGAAATAATTAAATCAATGCAAAAACTGTATAATCCTTCCCTATACTCCTCAATCAAAGTCTTTTGAATACTCTTTTGAATTTGTTGACCCAAAATGTCTCTACTGCCTTTCTCGGTATAGTCACCAATCTTTATGTAAAGTTTTTTAATCTGAATTGTCTGATTACCTTCCTTCTTTACTTTGGTTAGCTGGGTGATATGTGTGGAACCCATCACCATGCTTAAGAGTATTCAAACCAGACTGAGAGTTCCACATATGCATGCCAGCTACACAGAAATATTTCCCTGGGTCTGGAATGGAATGCGTGCTCTCCTCCTGGAGGGACGCAACCTGCAGAGAATTAAGTGAGATTGGTAAAAGCAAGCCTCAAGGACCCTAAGTGTGTGTTGGGATACTGCTAGAGTTTAACCAGCTAAAACCACAGAGCTTCTCTAATTGGAAGCACTGTCTATCAATGTCTGCATGTTAGAACCACTTTAGGGCTTTGGCTTGCAAAGTAACAGGAGCTGAATTCTGAGCTCAAGGCTGTGTTGCTTTGTTTGAGTAACAAAAATGTAATTGTAAAGTAAAAGATGAAGTCTTTTTTCTGAACCAAAATAGCAGGAAGGTGGTTTAATCTAGAGCTCTGATGTCAGTCACACTTGTCTTAAAATATTTAAAGAAATCTTATCTGTTACAAGTGTGGGTCATCTCCTGTTATCCCTTTGTGTAGTGGGTGTCTTTTCCTGCAGGATCAGAGTGGTTTAAGAAGATCTAAAGAAAACTAGTCATGGTTAGGGATAAGCACAATAAAGAGTTAAAATGTGAAACCTAGACAAACGTGACCAGCTCAGTCAAGCTTCGTTTGGATTTCTTCAAACATAGCAGGTTTTTCTGTTTAACGAGAAGGCAAAAATAAGATTCAGTGGTTTGGATTTGAGTTCCAGTTCGATGAGCGAGGGTCAGCTTGTGCCAAAATATGAAATGAGGCTGGTTTACCCATCTTCTGGCCATGGCTTCAGGGCTCTGTCAGCATAAAACCAGGGCAGTGTTATAGATGCACGACTTGTATTGTTTGCGGGACATGATCTTAGTAATGTATTAAAAATGGGAACATGCTAAATCAAAGAGGTACAGAAACTCAAAACATATTGAATCCCTTTCTAAGTATCAGGATCTGTCAGTGTGCCTTAATTTGAACCTTGGTTGTGCTTGTTATATATGTGCCTTTCATCAATGATTCATGTCAGTCTCTGAGATTTGGGGATTGCGTGTCTTGTTATCTGATAGGTAATGCTTCACTCACATCCAGCCACCAGCATTTCTCTCTCTATCTCAATGATTCTTGTCTATCTTGTCGACACTACTATGGTTGTTGCTTCCCTGACCTTTCCCCTCTGTTCCTCCCAAGCGCCAAATACACTGCCGTACACACTCATATTTCTCTCGAAACCACGACTCATCTTGTTTATTTTAACACAGTCTTTCTCAAGATCGTGACAGTAGAGCTTTGTATGTCATCAGTTTCCCTTTCCACTTCCAATCTATAGATTCAAAAACCCAAGCTTACCATCACCTCATCACCACTTCTCGGTTCATCTCATCCTTGCTCCTGGAGTCCTGTAGCTCAGTGGTTAGAGCACTCGCTTTGCAAGCGAGAGACCTGGGTTCAATTCCAGGCAGAGGGCGAAACCTTGGGCAAGTTTCCTTACTCCACACAGAGCCTAATAATAATCTCTCCAAAATCAAAAACAATAATAAATTGGTCATTTTCAATCTACGACTGTTTGTGGGACATTGCTGTGCGCAATTGGCTGCCGCGTTCGCCCACAAATATACAGTCAATTCACTTTACAGTGTGTTCTGTGAAGCGCTTTGGGACGTCCTCCCGACGTGAAAAGCGTTATATCAAATGCAAGGATTATTATTATTATTATTATTATCCTTCTCAACCCAGATAGTATCACAAGAGAGCTTCAGACGACGATTTATTTTTAAATCTGTGGAATTAGCAAAGGCTATTCAGACTATCAAGTCCACTCATTTCACCACAACGAGAAACATACCATAGTATCCACCCCAACATTTTATTTCCTGAAGGAAGCTATTCCCTCGATAATCTCAAAGTTAATTAAGTAAGAACTCTGTGATGCTCATTCATCCCTATACTTCCATTATTCATTCCTGGTACCTCGCATCCACAGATAACACCTATCTTCCTTAGCTGGCTACATCAGCACAGAAATAACTGTGTGCTATAGAGTATTTGTTTATCTCAGTCTGCACGTATCCCAACATTAATTTACAATTGATATTCAAGTGTCAGGGCAGGGGTGGGGAAGACTCCTGCAGCAAATATAGGCTGTATTATAATAATAATAATAATCCTTGCATTTGTTATAGCACCTTATCATATCAGAAGGACATCTCAAAGCGCTTCACAGGAATTATTGTGAAATGTAGTGACTGAGCATTTGTAGGCAAACACGGCAGAACAATTAATATATATTTACTGATTGTTTTTATTTTGGTAAAGAACAGTTTGACAGGCAATATAAAAGGAGAAGTGTCTTGCAGCGACCTTAGATTCTCTCTTCGTGATCCACAATATGGTTCCAAATCTTCTATACTTTTTTGGTGTGTTGTGGTTTATTGTGTTATCAATCCTTTAGTTAATATAGAGCAGGCAGCACAGTACATCCCTGGCTTAGAAGTTTGCATCTCAGTGATCCATTTTTCCATTACTTATGGAAAAACCAAATCTACTCAACAGCAAAGCAAAGACCTTGATTTTCATGCCTGTACTTCTATTATAATGACAGTCATTTTAGCCTTTCTCTCTCTCTCTCTCTCTGTCTCTCTCTCTCTCTATTGAATTATTAGTACACTCAAATAACAAAAAACATTCATTTGTGCATGTTGTTTGCTTGAACGTACACTTTATTGCAATTTTGTCTAGAAAAAAAAACTCCACTTTTCAGTATAAGCTGTGAAGCACTTTGACACATCCACCCCTGATGTGAAAAGCATTATGTCAGGTGTAAAAATTGAGCAACGCGTTATGGGTTTATTGTATTATAATTGTTACTTGAAACAGAATGTAAACTTTATTTTGTTTTATTGGGTGAACAGCACAGCACAAAGAGGACTTAGATTACTTTGTGCAAATCACCAAAAGTTTGAGTCATGGTGCCTGCAGTCTCATTGCTCAACAAATATTAACTTATATGTTGTAGTACAAATGACACTTTCTGCTCTATATATGTTTGGTTGATACATAAATTCATTGACTGCTGACGGGTTGTGGTTGACCAAACACTGGTTTACACTGCCACCTGCTGGTTCTTTATAAAATGGAATCATTATCTTCGATCAGTCTTGCATATTACAATTACAAGACTTCACTTTATTTATTTGTTTTGTTTGAATATGTAATCCATTCAAATGCATTAAATATACTTTATATATTATCACATCCTGCATGAATTATAAATAATAACAGGAATCCTAGCATTTGATCAAGACCCTCCTCTTCAACTGTACTTTCGATCTCCCTGCTTCCCCCCACTGACCTCCACCCTCACCAATCCCAACCCCCAGCTCGGGTCCGAAACTCAGTCTCTCCAGCACCTTGGAATGTCATCCCAATGGGAAATGCACCATACAAATGTAATTTTGTTGTTCTTGTTGTTGTTGTTGATTTAGCACCTTTTACGTCAAGAGGATGCCTCAAAACGTTTCACAGGATTTACTTAGAGTGTAGTACATTTTGTAAAGTAAATGAATGGGATTTCCAACAATGATTTTTTCATATGACAAAGAGAAGAGGCCTCCATCGTGACTTTGAACTCATAGTCGAAGCTAAAACTCCAATGCAGTGCATGGTTGGAGGTGCCATCCTTTGGATGAGATGCTAAAGATGGGCATTAAAAATCCCTTGACACCACTCAAAAAAGAGAAGGGAGTTTCTCATATATATATATATATTATATATATATATATATCAATGTGATAAATATCACCAGTGATGATTATCACGTTAGCAGAAAATGTGATTAATACATGACCTTCAAACTCATTCTTAATGATAGGTTTGGGTATGAACACATTCCCCCTTTGGCTTCAGAAAAATAACTTTGCCTAGAGGCTTTGGGGACTTAATATCAACATTATTGTTTTTTAAACAAACACAGAATAAGAGGTACCAGGAATGGGGAACCTTAGCTATGAGGACAGGCTGGAGAAGTTAGGACTTTTCCCATTAGAGCAGAGAAGGTTACGCAGGGACCTGATAGAGGTCTTCAAGATCATGAAAGGTTTCGACAGGCGAGATAAGGAAAAGCTGTTTCCGCTGGTAGGTGTGTCTGTGACCCGTGGGCGGTTAGAAGAATTTTTTTCACTCAGCGAGTTGTTCGAATTTGGAATGATCTGCCTGAAAGGGTAATGCTTTTAAGAGAGAACTGGATAGGTATCTGGGGAAGATGGGTTTGCAGGTTTATGGGGAGAAAGCTGGTGATTGGGGTTAGTGAAAGTGACTTGCTCTGTCAAAGAGCCGGCACAGACTCGATAGGCCGAATGGCCTCCTTCTGTGCCATAACATTCAATGAATCTATGAATAAAAAAAAGAGGTACATTATCCCAAACCATTGTATCTACAGCCCAGTGATTTAGTTACCATAGCTGACAACATTTAATTTGAATTAGTGCATCTGTCATGCCATAAAACGGGCTAACAGGAATATCTTGAACTACTACTAGAGTGATGTTTTAAAAACACCAGTATACGAGAACCTAGGAAACATACAGCAATCACACAAATAGTCAAAATAAATAGCCTGTAACAGGAAAACAATCAGTGTGGTTAACCATGACGTTAAACTTTCATCTTTACTTTGGCATGAAACAACAACAAATTACATTTGTAAAGCGCCTTTCACATTGGGATTTGACCCAAGCTGGGGGGTGAAATCAGGAGGGGTGGAGGGCAGGGAGGGTTGGAGTAGGAAAGTGACCTAAGATGAGGTTGAACCAACATGCCTTAAAGGAGGCAATAGAGGGAGCAAGGCGAAGGAACTGAGGGAAACATTGGCATTTGCAACAAGATTCACTGTTAGTGTCTCGGAATTGCTAATGGACAATTGGCTACATCACAGCTGACTCGTGGGAACCCTGTCATCTATCTTCAGCACTTTAGAGCAGAACTTCCATATGTTGGTCTTGATGTGCTGTTGGTTACAGACAGGATCCATTCCCTATTAGCAACTCTGAGTCTCTGTTAGTCAATCACATTGTGAATGCTAATCTTTCTTTCAATCCCTTATGAAGTAATAGATATCAGTGCCAGTGCTTTGTTTCAAGCTATGATCCATGAAATCTGTAAAACAAGCTTTGGTTAACCTTGAAGAATATATAAACACTGGACTTAACAGAAACATTTTGACACTGAGGAACAAAGCTGTTAATTAAGCCAGCAGTAGATCTCAGCATCACCAGACTAGAGAGAAGGAACATTGGCCAGAGTTTGTGCTCCTGAGAAACTGATTGATCGAGCCCTGCTGGAAGGTACGTGAGTGAATCCTGGGAAAGGCAGGTTTAGCATCAGTACCTGTGGCTCCCCTCAACAACTGGAGAAGTTTTTAAACAAACTTTCACAATGCTGATGCATTGACTCCTAAAATGTGTCTTAGGAACTTGACTTGCTTTGTACGTCAATGTCTTTCACCCTTCATATTACTCAACTCATACTTCATCTGTGAAAATGCCGTCAGCACTGGAGCAGTATTGGGTGAATTAAAGAATATCCACTGCAGTCCTTTCTAGAATCCTCCAGTGTTTTTTTCTTGAATTGACTTGACAAATAGTTGCACTGAAACAACAGGAACATCAATCAGATTTCCAAGTTCACTTCCCAAGTTTGATCACTGATTATTAATTGGTCAATTCCCTACACAAGTGCCAACTCCCTTCCAAAGTATTGACATTCATGTATTTCAGTGTACTCACTGTGATGTATTGCTCAGTGTTCCCCTTTGACAAACGGCTGCCAACAATTATTTTTTTCTGACGAAGAGCTTTTTTTGTAACTGCATTTCCGGAGTTCAAAGTCAGCATCTTCACTATATAATCCTTGAAATTGATACAGCGCCTCATCACATCATCAACATATTTCAAAGTACTTCACAGGACTTTAATGTAAAGGGTAGTTACTGTGTATTTTATAGCCAATTTTTTTACAGCTATGTAGTGAATGACCCAGTGACCCAGTGTACAGCAGGATAGCTACTGCAGTGATTTCTAACTTAGGTTCAGTGATTTGGATTAGTTTTGATCATATCCAAGGCCCAAACCGTTACATAACTTTGCACTGATAATGCAGTATTTTCTTCATCAAAAAGTACAATAACGACAACAACAACAACAACAACAAGATTACATTTGTATAGCACCTTTCACGTCAAGAGGACGTCCCAAGGCACTGGACAGAGTACACCATTTCAGACCCGAGCTGGAGTTGGGGGGTAAGGGAGGGGAGGGGAAGAGGGGTGACCGATGGCATGGTCGAAGAGGAGGGTCTCTAGGCGGGACTTGAAGGAGGCTAAGGAGGGGGCAAGGCGGAATGACTGGGGGATGGAATTCCAGAGGTTGGGGGCAGAGTGGGTGAAGGCTCTCCCGCTAATGGTGGGGCGGGTGGGTCGGCGGATGTGGAGCAGGCCATAGCCGGCTGAGCAGAGGGAACGGGCGGGTTGATAGGGGGTTACGAGGTCGCAGAGGTAGGATGGGGCGAGGCCATGGAGGGCTTTGTATGTCAGGACCAGGATCTTGAACTGGATCCTCTGAAGGATAGGGAGCTAAAGGAGTCGAGTGAGAATGGGGGAGATGGGGTCATGCAGTTAGGTGCGGGAGAGGACACGGGCTGCAGATTTATGGATTATCTGCAGGCTGTGGAGGGAGAAGTTGTGAAGTCCGACAAGCAGGGCATTTGCATAGTTGAGCCTGGAGGTGATGAAGGCATGAACAAGAGTGTCAGAGGCCTGAGGGGTGAGGTAGTGGCGGAGTCGGGCGATGTTACGGAGGTGAGGGAAGGTAGAGCGGGTCATGGCTTGAATGTGGGGGAGAAAAGACAGTTGAGGGTCGAACAAGACACCCAGGCTCCTGACTGGCTGGTGAGTTGTAGTGTGCAACCATGGAGGTTGATGCTGCCAGAGCCTGAGGTGCTGAGGCGCTGGCGCGAGCCAATCAGGGGGGCCTCAGTCTTGTTCACATTCAACTGTAGGAAATTTACCCTCATCCAGGACTTGATGTTCAACAGGCAGTCTGTCAGGACAGCAGTGGTATTGGAGTTGAGGGTGGAGGCAGAATGATAGAGTTGGGTGTCATGTGGAAGTTGATCCCATGTCTGTGATTGGGAGCATGTAGATATTTAAGAGGAGAGGGCCAAGGACAGAGCCCTGGGGGGACACCAGATGTGACAGTGCGGGGGCTGGAGGAGAAACCGTTAGAGGCAACGAAGTGGAGACAGTGAGAGAGATAGGAATCGAACCAGGCAAGGGCAGGTCCATGAAGATTGAATAAAGCAGAGAGGCGGTGTATGAGGATGGAGTGATTGATAGTGTCGAAGGCAACAGAAAGGTTGAGGAGGACAAGGAGGCAGAGGGAGCCCTGATCACAGATGTTCAGAATGTCATTAGCGACTTTGACCAGAGCTGTTTTCGTGCTGTGGGCAGTGCAGAAGTCGGATTGGAGGGGTTCAAAGAGGGAATGGCGAGAGAGAAAGGAGCGGAGCTGAGATGCGACGACTCATTCCAGGACCTTGGAAAGAAATGGGAGGTCAGAAATGGGGTGGTAGCTGGAGACTAGAGATGGATCCAGGAAAGGTTTTTTCAGGATGGGGGTGATGTCGGCTGTTTGGGAACTGAACCGGTGGACAGGGAGAGGTTGATGACATCGGACAGGAGGGGGAGCCAGAAGGTGGAGCTCGAAGACGAGGAGCGAGGTTGGGATGGGATCGAGGGAGTACGTGGTGGGTTTGAGTTTGTGGACAGTCGTGGTGAGGGAGGAAGGAGAGATAGGGTCGAAGGAGTATAGGATGGGTGGGGGTGGGTCATGAGGGAGAGGTGATTTGGGGCTGGCTGTGGACGGGGCTGAGGTGGCTGAACATATCCCCTCGATTTTAGATTCGAGGAAGTCCAGCATCTCCTCACAGTTGACAGTATTTGTCAATCCTTTTTGTTCAGGTTTGGAGAAAAGCCTGAAGAACTGAGTATCACTTTCATTGACATGAACGTATCAAGGTCTAATTTGTGGTATGTTTTTCAGGAATTATAGTGATATTTATGCTGTTCTTATTCAGGAATATCACAAATTAGACTTAATCATGTGCAGGCAGCACAATGATGCTCTTTGTCACAATTTAAGTAGTTACATCATGCATTGGAAGCAAGGTTTGTTGAATGTTTTTTTCACAAATGTATATTCTGAATGCCGGGAGAGCTTAGCATGACATTAGCCCCCAATAATGCTGTCATATGCCACAGCACAAGACACACAGCACTTTTTTGTGTGTCTTGTCCCGAACACATGTGAAAAACAAGGCTTTAGAGAATCCAAATCAGACTGAGAGTTCTACATATGTATGCCACCTCCAGATGGAAATCTCTCTGTGACTAGAGTGTTAATGCACACTCTTTCCCTGGATGGAAGAATGCTTGTCCCAAAGTATTAGGCGGATGTTGGCAAGAGCCTAGGCTTAGGGAACCCATACTGTGCATTGGAGTTTAACCAGCTAAAACCACATAGCTTGCCATTGAGAGTACTGTCAGGCAAACTTCCCATTTGCCTGTACAACTAGGACCGCCTCAACCATTAGGGCTTTGGCTGGCCAGCAATTCACACAATGAAATTTGGCTCACCAGAAAGTAATTGACACTTATGGAAAGCAGCAATTTTCATTTATAAATGAACTTCAAAGTGCAGTTGACTTTTGGTATGAACCCAAATTGATAATTTGCACAAGAATACCAGTACTGTACAAGTGCTGCACTGCCATTATCTATCCACATACAGGATCCTATGGTATTCTCAGAGCCTGATGCTTGTTCTTGTATTTAACTGTTTTCCTGTGGAACAGGTCAACTCTGCTCATTCTGCTCATGATATATTAAACTGAGGTTCCTTCTGCCTGTCCAGTTGGATACTTAAGATACCATGGCACTGTTCGGAAAGAGAAGGATGTTTTTTCTGGTGTTCTGGCCAACTATCCTCCAGATATAATCGGTCGCTCACTGCATGGCTGTTTGTGTGACATTGCTGTATATAACGTGGCTGCCATGTTCGCTTACAAAGTGCACATAGTCACAACACTACAGTATATCCTGTGAAGCGCTTTGAGAAGTCTCAAAGATGTGATAAGGTGCAATATCAAATGCAAGGATCATCAGTAGTAGAAATAGTATACATATAGCAATAATCTTGGGTTGATGCCTCTTTGTTGTCTATTCCTGAACCAGTGGAAATAATAATTCACTATTACCCTTCATCATTTTGAATACATCTATTAGATGTCCACTTAATCTTCTAGGTCTGGAGAACACTTCCATTATTTCATGCATTGCCACCACAGGTGACTCTTAAATGAGCTAATATAAAGACCCGAATTTAAACCATGGCCCATTTGTGTTTGATGCAGTTTAAGCAATTTGTTTAGCAGAAGAATATTGTCTTTCATTCTGGGAGATGTGAATTCTAAAAAAAATGATTTTAGCCCTGAAAGTCTGTTTTGGGTAAAAAAAAATGCAGTTGCATTACATACACTATAGTTCAGTGCTTTTAAAACAAGGTAAGTTACCAAAGCATCATTAGAACCCCCCCCCCAGTGATTTATTGGTGTATCAGCATGGCTCGCCTATGAATCAAAAATAACAACTTGCATTTATATAGAGACCTTCATGCCGGATGGTGTCTTAACAGTGGCAGAGCCCAATGCCGAGCCGGGGGAGGTGGAAGGTGACAGTCGAAGGCACAGTCGAAGAGGAAGATCTTCAAGCGCGACCTGAAAATGGGGAGAGAGAGGACAAGTCAAAGGGATTGAGGGAAAGTGTAGAGCATGGACCGGAAGTGGGGTACAAAAGATAGCTGGGAGTCAAATCTGATCTTAAGTTGTGCATGGGTTCAGTGTGTCCTAGGGAGAGATAGGGTAGGGTGAGGAGGTCTGAGCTATAGGAGAGAAGACATTGGTGGGAGCAAAAGAGTATGGCTTCCGTCTTGTCAATGATCAGCTGCAGGAATTTTGGGCTCATCCAGGTCTTGATGTCTGTCAAACAAGCTGACAGAACATCAGCGGGCTGGGAGTCGCAACTAGAGAAAAAGAAGTAGACTTGTGTGTCATTTGCATACATGTGGAAGTTTACCCTGTGTCTGCGGATGACTCTGTCGAGATGGAGCATGTGGATGAGGAAAAGAAGGGAGCCAAGTATGGAACCTTGGGGTATCCTGCAGGTGACAGGGCGGGGTGAGAGGTAAAAGCATTGGCTGCGATGAAGTGCTGCTGGTTGGTTAAGCAGGACTTGAACCATGCGAGTGCGATCCCACTAAGGTGGATGAGGGAAGAGAGGCGGTGGAGGAGGATGGCGTGCTTGCCTGTGTCGAACACAGAGGAGAGATCCAGGAAGACGAGGAGGCAGAGGGAGTCTTGGTCACACAGAGAGAGAATGTCATTTGTTACTTTGATGAGAGTTGCCCCTGTGCTGTGGAAACCGGACTGGAGGGAGTAGGGAGTGGAGGGTGAATCAGATGGCTGTGGGTTCAAGCCCGCATTGGGACTTTGAACTAATTTAAACTGACACTCCAAAGCATTGCTTGGAGTGCACTGTTGCGGGTGTTGTCCTTTGGATGAGATATTAAACTGGCATACTGTCTGCCTGTTCAGGTGAATGTTAAAGATCCCTTAGCAGTATTCAAAAAGAGAAGGGAGTTTCTCTCGGTGTCCTGACCAACAATCTCCCCATCAAATATTGATCATTTATTTCAGGCAGGGCGAAACCTTGGGCAAGTTTCCTTTTCCACATGCCTGATAATAATCCCTCCAAAAAAAAATTGGTTATTTCAATCTACGACTGTTTGTGGGACACTGCTGTGCACAATTGGCTGCTGCATTTCGCCCACAAATATACAATCAATTCACTTTACAATATATTCTGTGAAGCGCTTTGAGACGTCTAGAAGATGTGAAAAGTGCTATACCAAATGCAAGGATTATTATTATTATTATTATTATTATGGCTGTTTGTGAGACATTGCTGTGCAAAAAATCGCTGCCATATTCACCACAAAACACATAGTCACTGCACTTTACAGTATATCATGTGAAGCGCTTTATGTTCTCCTGACGTGAAAGCCACTTTACCAAATGTAAAGATTGTCAACATTTAGGTTTTCTCCTTCAATTGCTGCCATCACATCTTTTCAAATTCTTTTGAACTCAATATCTTGCAGCTTGCAAGCACAATGTTGATACTCTGTGAGGCTGAAGTAATGGGGGTTACCCTTGGTCCACCAGGGGGCAACAGTGGACTAAGGGTCACCTCCAACACTGAGGTCAACACAACTTCTCCTTTTGCAACAGTTTTCCCAGTAAGCTTCCTCTGAAGGCTGGAGCATCAATCTCTGCAGAGGTTAGATGTTTGCCTTCACTGTTCATCAAGGATAAGTGCTTTGTTAAATTCGATTTTCACGTTTCCCACAGCACTGTAACTGGGGTTAAAGTGATGAATTGACTTCAGTGAAACATTTGAAACATTCCTGCAAAAGCATATTCCATAGCCATCGATGGTTAACAGTGCTGTTTTATCTACAATGAAATAGTGAGGAGTGGATTCTCCCTTTAACGGTCACTTTCCCTCCCAGAGCCTTGCTCTCCTTTATGACTATCAATCCATTTCCTTGAGGGCTTGCATGGAGGCCGTTGTTCCAGCTATACATATCTCTTTCTCACTGTACTAGCTGGTAGCTTGCACCACAGTGCAGGTAGCTGAAAGAATTCCCGTGTGCAAAAGCATGCAACAGTCTGTGTGAATAATGTATTGTTAAAATTCCACATGTTCAGTGTACCTTCTTCTATTGGAATAGCTTCATAGTTCGTCAGTCAGTAGAATGTCTTGTCCTTTCCACGTAATGTGTTGTCCACTGCTCTTGCAGCGTACCTGATGGGGACAATCATTCGCCTAACTCATAGTAATTTGCTTGTTGATTTGTGTGGTTTCACCCCATATGGCAGAGTCTATCTAATGTAAAATGATAAAACACAGTGTCTGTGAAATTATTCTTTCCTTTGCTTCTGTAAGGCAGAACTCTCATTTCCATTCAGCACATAAAACATAATGATAGAAATTACAGCACAGAAGTTGCACATTATAGGATCCAATTACTCTAATCCCTATTCCCTACTCCTTCTCGTTGCCCCTTTATATTGTTCTTCTTCAAATGGTATCCATTTCCTCTTGAAAGGATTTCATGGTCTCAATCTCAATAGCCACTTTGGTAAAGCATTCCATATTCTGAAAAACCTTTGTGTGCAAACATTAATGTAACCATTCCATGAATTCTTTCAGGGACAACCTTTATCTTTGGCTCCCTAGTTACTGATGTACCCAGCAGTGGGAATTATCTTTCACAATTGATCCTCTGAAAACCCTTCAGAAATTTGAAGACATCAATTAGATGCCCTCTTAACCTTCCCTCTTCCAATGAAGACAGACCCAATTTTTAATTTGCATATGAATAAAACAATCATTCTTTTCTTATAGAGTTCCAACGGCTGACTCCTAACTGTTAAAGTGTTAAACTGTGATTAATATAGCTGCCTTCTAAATAGAGACATTTCCTGACTGGAGTATCATGGTGCTAGTCATAGGAAATTGCTGTTTTCTTGTGTATTGAACAGTTGATTGGACAGTTCTTAGGGAACCCACCTATCCAGAACTTCACCCCAATAATAATAGTAATAATAATCCTTGCATTTGATGTAGCGCCTTATCATGTCTTCAAGATATCTCAAATCACTTCACAGAATACATTGCAAAGTGAATTGACTGCATATTTGTGGGTGAAACACGGTAGGCAATTGTGCACAGCAGTGACCCACAAACAGTGGATTGAGTGACCAAATTATTATTATTTTTTCTGAAGAGATTATTGCCTGCGGAAAAGCGAACTGACAATTGACTGACAATCGTGTTCCTACTTACTACAAGGTAAACAGAGGTGTGTAAAGTAAGGAAACTTGCTTAATGTTTCGCCCTGCCCAGGAATCGAACCCAGGTCCTCTCGTTTTTGAGGCGAGCTCTCTAACCAATATGCTACAGAACTCCACAATAAGTTTTAACATTAATAGATTAACACTTATCAAGTAGTAAAACACATTTCCGTGCTGTTCCATGCTGATGAATGAAAACTTGATATTTAATTGACATTTCAATTCTTTTTTTAAACAAAATATATACTTATTGTTAGAGTATATATTTACACTTGCATCAAAAAAACTCCCATGACGGAAAAGAAAAACACAACGCACACAATAACCTGTAAAATACGCATGTGGCCTGACCCCTTGTGACGAGGGGTGGGCTGGGTGGGCTGCTTCTGCACACTCCACTCAGGTGGAGGGACCAAAATCTACCTAAAGCTACAGATTTCAAAATATTCAGTTTTTACTCTAAATGTTTTAAGTTTGCCTCTTCCACTTTGCCTTTTTTGCTTATCGTGCGAATGTTTACAGCTTACATACAAAAAGGGACATGCCAAAAACACTTGGTCTGTACCTTTCAACTCCAGCAGAGACCATCTATATCCCTGTCTAAAGCAGAACAGGCTCAATGCCCTACTTGGTCAGTTGAGGTGTTTTTGTCATTGTATCTACAGTGCACGTGCCTTCCAACTCCTACATATTGCACAGCTCAACTGGCAGAGACATGCAGCACTCACTACTGCTACAGATTTCTATTAGGTGTCAGCGTGAAATGTTGGACAAGATTCCTTATTCCAAACGTCTCTTTTTACTTAGCAGTGAGTAGGAACCTGGTTGTTAGTCAATTGACAGATTGTTTTTCCGGGGGTAATAATCCCTTAAAAAAAAATTTGGTCACTCAATCCACAACTGTTTTGTGGGACGCTGCTGTGCGCAATTGGCTGCTGCATTTCGCCCACAAAATATACAGTCAATTCACTTTACAGTATATTCTGTAAAGCGATTTGAGACATCTCGAAGAAGTGGTAAGGTGCTATATCAAATGCAAGGATCATTATTATTAGAATTATTATTAGCATTATCTTCCCACTACCACATCTAATAGTTTCTTAAATTAGCTCAGTGTCCTGGCCTCAAGCATACTAGGCACCATTTACCTGCAAAAAAAATGCAAAATGCACAGTCACTACATTTTATAGTGTATCTTGTGAAGCACTTTTAGACATTCTCCTGAAATGAAATGAATCTGAATTGCAAGAAATATGTTTATTATTATTATTACCTAGTAACCCATCTGTAAAGAAATACTTCCTATTTTTTCTCCTCTGTTAGGTTGACCTTTATTCCTTGTATCCAAGCAGCTTGGTCTAAAAAAAAATCAGCAATTCCAGTCAGTTATCACAAAATAAAAATTCAGCAAATTCAGTCACAAATCAAACGTTATATTCAGTGAAACAAATGCTGCTTTTGAGAGCCCGATATTGCTTCCCACAGGATAGCACAAATTGTTTTATTTGGTACCTGCCATATACTTTATAAGAACATAAGAACATAAGAATTAGGAGCAGGAGTAGGCCATTCGGCCCTTCGTGCCTGTTCCGCCATTCAATAAGATCATGGCTGATCTTCTCACCTAACTCTGATTACCTGCCCTATCCCCATATCCCCTAATCCCTCTATTTTTCAAGAATCTATCAGTCTCAGCCTTGAAAATGTTCAAGGACTGAGCATCTACAGCCTTCTGGGGTAGTGAATTCCATAAGTTCACTACCCTCTGAGTGAAGAAATATTTCCTCAACTCTGTTCTAAAAGGCTGACCCTTAATTTTAAGACTGTGACCCCTGGTTATAGATTCTCCTACCAGGGGAAACAGTCCCTCAGTGTCTACTTTATCAGCCCTTTAAGAATCTTATAAGTTTCAATAATATCCCCCCTAATTCTTCTGTACTCTAGAGAATACAGCCCTAGTTTATTCAGCCTATCCTCATAGGTCAGTCCCCTCATCCCAGGAACTAACCGAGTGAATCTCCGCTGCACCCCCTCTAGGGCAAGTATGTCCTTTTTTAAATAAGGAGACCAAAACTGCACACAATACTCCAGGTGCGGTCTCACCAAAGCCCTATACAGTTGCAGCAAGACTTCCCTACTCTTATATTCTAAACCTTTCGAAATGAACGCTAACATGCCGTTCGCCTTCTTAGTTGCTTGCTGCACCTGCAAACTAACTTTTTGGGACTGGTGTACAAGGACACCCAAATCCCTTTGAATACTAACTCTATCTAACTTCTCCCCTTCCAGAAAATAATCTGTTCTTTTATTCTTGCTACCTAGGTGAATAATTTCACACTTGCTAACATTGAATTCCATCTGCCACCTACTCGCCCACTCCCCGAGCCTATCTATATCTTGTTGCAATCTTTTTGCATCATCCTGAGAGCTCACTCTGCTACCAGTTTAGTATCATCCGCGAATTTTGACACATTACATTCAATGTCCTCGTCCAGATCATTGATGTAAATGGTAAACAGCTGAGGCCCAAGCACTGATCCTTGTGGCACTCCACTAGTTACATCCTGCCAATGATCCGTTTATCACTACTCTCTGCTTTCTACCCGATAGCCACTCTTCTATCCATGTTAATATTTTCCCATTAATCCCGTGGGCCTTGATCTTGAGCAACAGCCTTTTGTGTGGCACCTTGTCAAATGCCTTCCTAAAATCCAAATATACCACATCTACTGGTTCCCCCTTATCCAACCTGCTGGATACATCCTCAAAAAATTCTAAAAGGTTAGTCAAGCATGACTTCCCTTTTGTAAAGCCATGTTGACTCTGCCTAATCTTTTTATGGTCTTCCAGGTATCCCATAACTACGTCTTTTATTAAGGACTCAAGAATTTTCCCTACAACTGACGTCAAACTAACTGGTCTATAGTTTTCCCTATTTTCTCTCCCACCCTTCTTAAATAGTGGAGTTACGTTTGCAATCTTCCAATCAATGGGAACTTTTCCAGTATCCACAGACTTTTGGAAGATTATAGACATGCCATCCACTATCTCAGTAGCCACCTCCTTTAAAACTCTCGGATGCAGGCCATCCGGTCCAGGGGATTTATCGGTTTTAAGACCCGACAATTTACCTAGAACCATCTCTTTACTAATGTTAATCTCCCTAAGTTGCTCGCTAACATTGTCTTCTTGGTCCTCTAATTATTAAATATTATTAGAGCAAAAACTGAGCACTCATAATAAATATAACATAGCTAGCAGTAGATCTAATTGGGAGATTAGGAGTAATGGCTTCATGCAGAGGTTAGTGAGAATGTGGCGGAAACTCTGATAAAGCATCAATATATTTAAGAGATAACTTGATGTATACATGAGGGAGGTAAGGAAATAAAGTATAATAGAGAGGATAAAACGAGAGCCCATAAGGAGTATAAGTAATGTCATGTACTAATTGGGCCAAAAATCTTGTTTCAATGCCATATCATTCTATATAATTCTTTCTATGATGACGGTCAAGCCTACAAACAAAGGTAAACAATTTGAGTTGTCCAATGCTGGATCAATTATTCTGCTGCAGATTGATGTATCATTCCGTTTTTTCATCATTTAATAATATTCTTCACAATTCTACATGACATGCTATTCAGGTCCACTTAATATGGAAAAATTGCATTGCTCACTTTGTCCAAATATAATATGTGTCAGTAGATGTGCAAATTAGTCTACGCATTGACATTAATGAGTGTACAAACCAGTTAGTGTGAGTTATTAGTTCTCTCAGTCAAGTGCTGGAGTCCTATCTGGAGGACTAGAGTTCCAATTCCAATTTGTATTGTTATTTGAGCTCAACTCTCCTCTATGAAAAACAAATTTGAACCTTTGTTAACCAGGCCACAGCATGTATTATATCAGAGTAATTGAGTGGCACATATTAAGAGAGAGAATATTTTCAGGAACATCCATCCATCTATCTCCATCAAAGTGCAACTCCTGTTTGGGATTCAACCATTTATTTAATTGATTCATTCTCCCATGGAGGTGGAGGAGGCGGATAGTGTGAGCAATTTCAAGAGGGAATAATTTAAATATTTAATTGTGAAGAGGATTGTGAGATAGGGAGAGGTGATATTTGAAAATGGGACCAGCCAGAGACACTAAAGTAATTGAAAACCTGCTCTCTTGAGCAATATTTAACAATACAAAACAATTTACATTTATAGTACCTTTCATTTTGGGAGGATGCCTCAAAGTGCTTAACAATGCTGAATGTGGACCCGAGCTGGAAATGGGAGCTGAGGGGATGGCGAGGGGAAGATGACCAAAAGCTTGGTCAAAAAAGGTAGGTGTTAAGAGATTTAGCTATTTAACTCCAATGGTATCGCCTGCTGCTCTCACAGTTACACACATCTCTCCCCGCACAGTACAATGTTTTGAGAATAATTATATATGTTTAAAATAAGGTAGATTTTACACTGAAACACATGCATGCAGCTCATCCAACTGTGCCAGCCTTTGTATCAGAGCTCCCTGTTAGGCATTGTGCAAATAGAACAAGTGCTCAACAGGTAATCCATTCTGTACCATGAACAACTATACAGTGGCAGCTGCACTAAAAGTAGTTTATCTTGATCTTCGCTGACAAAAGCAGATTTTCTCTACCTTTCATTCTCTTTGTCAATGACCCTGTCTTTTATGCTCAATTTCATTCAAAAAAGTACAATTAATCTGTCCACTTTGAAGAGTTCCATTACTTTCTGACGCTGCCTAAGCTTCACCCAATAGCTGTCTATTTTAAGGATCTTTAAGAAGAACAATTTGTTTGTTGTCCACATAACCTGTCATCTTCAACAGATGCACACAATACTGCATTGGACAGTGCTAACAGAAGAGTTGTATTCAGCCACTATGTGCTGAATGTTGCTGGGATATGTACAGAAATATTAACCCCTAAAAACATTCCTTTAATATGTGAAGGCTTAGTTAGCTCAGCAACTAATCTGTCTTTATTAATCCTGTTATTTCTATTCCAGACAGGTTGCAGTATTCACATAAAATAAATCTTGTAATTTTAGAGTTTTAACAAATCGAATAATAATATTACAAACAATAATCTTCCTACTATTAAATGTCTGAATTTTGTTCTACAGGAGAACCAACCACGTGATAATTTACGACACAATTGAGGTGCAGATCCTGACATTCTCTTACCTACACATCCCAAATCCTGAGTTTATGCCAACCAAACCCTGTGGTCGTACTTGAAATCATGTCAGCATCACAACTGGATTTGAAACCCGACAAGGGCATTTGAAGCTTGATGATCCACCAAAGGAACACTACGCAATCCTTTCTGTGCCAGTACGCAGTGATCCAAAAGCTTTCCCAGTATTTGCCCAACCAGGACCTACTCATTAGGGCTTTGGTTTCCAAGTTAGCAGGATAATCATTGTCCCCAGTGACTGGTCTGCCCTTCCAAGTTATGCTGACAACAGCAACTTGCATTTATATAGTGCCCTTCACTCCAGGTAGCATCCCACAATGCTTAACAGTGGCAGAGTCTGACCCCAGGGGGATAGGGAGGGCCGGGGGTGGGGGGGGTGTCCGTAAGATAGTGAGCTAGTAATAGTGAGCTAGTAAGCTCCTAGCTTGTAAGCTGCAGCACTATCAACTACATCAGCACCATGACATTTTACCTGAATGCCTGAAATCTTCTATTTAATGCATTCATTGACTAAGGCTAAGCACTATTTTCCATTCAGAAAGTACAACACGTTTGTTCCTGTATACTTGAAAATAACCCTTATGCAGTTTTTTAAATTACATATCATATCTTTAACATCATGTTACATATACTCGCATTTCAGTTATTCATAATCACACAGGGACAAATTCACAAAACTTACAAAAGAGAACAGAATACTAACCTTGCAGTTGGTAGAGTTTATCATTTTGAAATGTCTCAAAGTGCTTCACAGGGAATTAAAGTCAAACACAGCAAGCAATTTACACACAGCAAGATATCACAAACAGCCATTAAAAAGACTAACCAATATATCTGGAGTACTGAACGTCAGAACAATGGGAGTTTCTCCATCCTCATATGATATTTAACAACTATCTGAACAGGGAAATAGGGTATTGGATTATCAATCTCATCCAGAGAGTGATATCTCCAATAATACTAGCACTCCCCTGTCACTGAACTGAAATGTCTGTCTAGACTGACCTTTCAGAGCCCTAAGCTGGGCTTGAATCTTCTTATCCACAAGCAAACATCACCTTCTTATTCACAAGCAAACATAATAAAATATGATATTATTAAAATATTATCATTATAACTCTAGTTATAGCTTGGTCTTGTGCTGATATTCTGAGAGCTTCTGTTTCAGCTCTCAAATCCTCGTTAGTCATCCACTGGAGATTTGGTTCATACCTAAGCCTTGTTCTTTCATCTCTCTTGGATATCTTTCATTTCTCGTGCATGATTTTATAATAATAATAATAATAATAATCCTTGCATTTGATATAGCACTTTTCACGTCTTCTAGATGTCCCAAAGCGCTTCACAGAATATATTGTAAACTGAATTGACTGTATATTTGTGGGCGAACGTGGCAGCCAATTGCGCACAGCAATGTCCCACAAACAGTCATGGATTGAAAATGACCAATTTATTATTGTTTTGTTTTTTTGGAGGGATTATTATTAGGCTCTGTGTGGAGTAAGGAAACTTGCCCAAGGTTTCGCCCTCTGCCTGGAATTGAACTCAGGTCTCTCACTTGCAAAGCAAGCGCTCTAACCACTTAGCTACAGGACTCCACTTATTATTTCTACAAGATATAATTTTCTTTTTAAGGACAATTTTCATTCCATTAGCCATCTTTTTTCGTTCAGATGATCTGAGTGAAATCATTCAAATATAATATGAAATATAAATTATGGAAATAAGATTTTAAAGAGAAGCATCGGTCCAAAATGCCAGATATGTCATCAAGCACCAGAAAAAGTAGACCACATATTCTCATCATGTCTAGCCCTAGCGGAGTCAGTGTCTGATTTGGCATAATAACATAGCTAAATATAATCAATGGAGAATACCTGTATGTCCTTCATTGTAAATATTTTGAGATTGATGTAAAGACCAACTGGTATGAACATCAACCGGCAAAAGTGACATTAAAAAATAACATTACAATAATCTGGGACTCACAAGTATATTCAAATAAAATAGTAATCTGTAACAAACCAGATATTAACTACCAATGTTTCTGGGCAACTGTTTTTGGCAACATTAAGGTGACGGACAGAATTTGAATTCAAAACCCACACTGCTAGTTATAAAAACAACAAGGTGACCGTGAGCACGGTCGAAAAGGAAGATTTTCAGGTGGGACTTGAAAAAGGGGAGAGAGGGGGCAAGGTAGAGGGATTGAGGGAGAGTGTTCCAGTGTTTTAGGGTGGAGTGGCTGAATCCGCAACCTCCAATGGTGGAGCAGATGGGGCAAGGGACAAACAGGAGGTCGGTGCCAGTCGATGGAGGTGCCGGGTGGTTGACTGGGGAGTGAGGAGGGGAGTGAGGAGGTCGGCGAGATAGGGAAGTGTCAGGGAGTGAAGGGATTTGAACACGAGTGTGAGGAGCTTGAAGTCGATTCGTTCGGTGATGAGGAGCCAGTGGAGCCTGGCCAGAACTGGTGAGATGGGGCAACAGAATTTGGTCCTGGTCAATATGGGGCAGCAGAGTTCTGAATGAGCTGGATTTTTTGATTAGTGGAGCTGGGGAGTCCGGCAAGGAGTGTGTTTGAGTAATCCAAGCAGGAGTTGACAAACACATGCATAAGGGTTTTGCCTCCATTTAGGGTAAGGCACAGTCAGAGGCGGGCAATGTGGCAGAGGTGGAGGAAGGTGGTCCTGGTCAGGGACCGATGTGGGGGAGGAAGGACAGCTGTGGGTTGAACCGAACGCCTAGATCGTTCACTGGTTTGGTGAGTCTGAGGAAGAGCCCAGGAAGGTTGAGGAGTTTAGATCCGCAGGAGTGAAGACATTGACGGTATCAAAAGAGTATGGCTTCCGTCTTGGTCACATTCAGCTGCAGGAAGTTTGCACTCATCCAGGCCCTGATGTCGGCGGATGTGGAATCGATACTGGAGGACGCAAAGTAGATTTGTGTGTCATCCGCATACATGTGGAAGTTTACCTCGTGTCTGCGGATGACATCACCCAGAGGGAGCATATAGATGAGGAATAATAAGTTATATAACATAATGATAATAATCCTCGCATTTGATAAAGCCCTTATCTTGTCATTGAGACAACTCAAAGCGCTTCACAGAATATACTGTAAAGTGTAGTTCCTAATATTTGCTGAAGAAATATCAGGCAATGTGTCCGAGCATATTTTCTACTGGACTGCCAGCAGAGACAGACTCAGGCTAAACCCATTAACAGGATTCGGAACATTCATTCAGCTGTTATAATGAAATTCAATGAGGCAACATTATGACACATTGCGAATAACGTGCACAGTTACAACAACAACAACAAGATTCCATTTATAGAGCACCTTTCACGTCGGGAGGACGTCCCAAGGCGCTGTACAGTTGGGTCAGGACCCGAGCAAGGGGGAAATGGTCAGGGTGAGGGGAGGGAAGGGAGGAGGGGGCGAGGAGGGGGGAGAGAGTCGAGAGGGGAGCTGAAGGCACAGTCAAAGAGAAAGATCTTGAGACCGGCCTTGAAGGAGGAAAGGGAGGAGGCGGCGAAGGCACTGGGGGATGGAGTTCCAGAGCCTCGGGGCTGAGAGGCTGAAGGCCTGGCCACCGATGGTAGGGCAGTTGGGGCGGGGGATGTGGAGCAGACCGGAGCCAGAGGAATGGAGGGTACGGGCAGGTAGGTAGGGAGATAGTAGGTCGGAGTGGTAGGAGGGAGCAAGGCCGTGAATGGCCTTGTAGGTGAGGATGAGGATCTTGAAATCGATCCTCTGGGGGATGGGGAGCCAATGGAGGTGAGCGAGGGTGGGAGTGATGTGGTCCCGAAGCCTGGTGCGGGACAGTACATGAGCTGCAGAGTTCTGAATGACCTGCAGCTTGTGGAGGGAGGTGGCGGGAAGGCCGACGAGGAGAGAGTTCCCATAGTCCAGCCTTGAGTTACTTTTAATTTGAGAGACAGGAGCTTTTGCTGACATATTTAATAACCAAATATTCATGTAACAGTTCCAGTTTCTCTACAGGGTTCGCAACCTGTATTGTTATCATAATTGCTTACTGCAAAATTGAGGGTACTCTAGTAATAGTAATAATAATATTTGCATTGATGCCATGCCTTTCATATAAAATAAATGTCACAAAGCATTTTACAAAAGAAAATTTTAAAAAGGGGATAATAAAATCATTGCATTTAATATCATAGAATCATAGAATCCTGGAGCACAGAAGGCAACCATTTGGCGCATCGAGCTGTGCCGGCTCTTTAAAAGAGCTACCCATTTAGTCCCACTCCCCATAGCCTTGCAAATGGCTCATCCCATCATCGAGACATCTCAAAACGCTTCACAGGATTTTATTGTAGAGTGTAAACACTGCATTTATCGGCTAACCCGGCAGCCAATTTGCGCATAGTGTCTCCCACAACAGTCATGAAGTGAATGACTAATTTTACTTGATGGATTGTTGGCCAGGACACCTTGAGAAACTCCCCCTTTTTTTATGAATAGTGCCATGGGATCTTTAATTACCACCTGAACAGGCAGACAAGGAAAAAGGGTTGCAAAATTAATTCAGATCACACACATTCTCGAAATGGATACATTTGAGAAAAAATTACAAACTGCATGCTAACAGATTAATTTATAAAAGCAAATGTTAAACTGTGGTATTACAAAAACATAATCCATATAATAAGAAACGCAGTATGAAAGAAATCCAGTGGTGTTTCCCAAAGTATAAAAAGATTAAGATGAAACTTTTTTACTCCTAATGTGGATGAGTAACATATTTCACCACTGAATTTCAATTAAACACACACATTTGTTCTTTATGAAATAATAATAATCCTTGCATTTGATATAGCGCTTTTCACGTCGGGAGGTCATCCCAAAGCACTTCACAGAACACACTGTAAAGTGAATTGACTATATATTTGTGGGCGAACGCGGCAGCCAATTGCGCACAGCAATGTCCCACAAACAATCGTAGATTGAAAATGACCAATTTATTATTGTTTTTGTTTTTTGGAGGGATTATTATTAGGCGTGTGGAGTAACCAAACCTGCCCAAGGTTTCGCCCTGCCTGGAATTGAACTCAGGTCTCTCGCTTGCAAAGCGAGTGCTCTAACCACTGAGCTATAGGACTCCACAATGAGATTATTACTGTGTGTTGTTTCAAATGAAACATGAGCAGTTTACAGCATTGAAATACGTATGTAAATCACGAAATTTAGTTTAATGCAATGTTACGCACTGTATTTGACAAACTTTAAAGCAATATAGAATTTTTAAAAATGCAAAATAATTTATTCCTATATTGTCAATAAAATGTGTTTTCTGCTTATATCCTTATTGCCCTTAATGAAAACTTGATTCTAATTAAGACCTGGGTAAAAGGGGGAGTTTCTCAAGGTGACATTTTACACAGTTCACATGCAGAGACAGAGATTCACATGGACACCACACACTTACACAAAAGCTCCTCCAGTTGAGAGAATTACCATTTTGTAGTATAACAACGGAATCAGATTTATAGATCTACAACTAAAGCATGCCATATCCCAAATATATTTCACCAAATATATATCAACAAACCGAATAAAGTAAATCATTTTCAGAAACATTTTTCTTATTAATAAATCGGTGGAATAAGCAGAAATGATGAATACATTTTATATGAGTGAAAAAGCTGGACAGCTAACATGATCTGGAAATGCAGTGAAGTCACAGTGCACATTTCATGTGAACAAACATTTCAAACACCTTTGCACAATACTAATTTAATTAGAAATCAAGTAAGTGGAGTCCTGTAGCTCAGTCGTGAGAGCACTCGTCTTGCAAACGAGAGACCTGGGTTCTATTCCCAGCAGGGCGAAACCTTGGGCAAGTTTCCGTACTTCACATGCCTCTGTTTACCTAGCAGTAAGTAGAAAGTTGTTAGTTGCTTGGCGGATCATTGTTCCGGGGGTATTAATTCCTTCAAAAAATAATAAATCGGTCACTCAATCCACAACTGTTTGTGAGACACTGCTGTGCGCAATTGGCTGCTGCGTTTCACCCACAAAATATACAGTCAATTCACTTACAGTATATTCTGTGAAATGCTTTGAGATGTCTCGACGATGTGAAAAGATGCTATATCAAATGCAAGATTTATTATTATTAAGTGTTGTCATGTGAACAAGCACGGAAAATAACTTGCACCGCACACAATGAGATACATAGCAAATTATTCTTAATTTTTGGGTTGAATTTGGATTAGGAAGAAATATTATCCAGGATAACCATGAGGAACTCCCAACTTATCTTTGAAATAACAACATGTGATCCAAAAGCAACCAACTGAATCACCTCCAAGGCAGATGGAATCTTTACTGATTCATTCGAAAAAGGGATGATGATGTGGAATAAATAATAAGCAATACAGTGCACATTTGTATTCAATATAGCTTTGACAACTCAAATGTTAAAATCCTTAATAAAAGATGAACATCTTCCCTTTCTATTTTAGTACTCACTACTTAAAACGTTTTGTGCGTGGGAGAGAATGATTTTGAAGATACTTGGCGATTTGGAAATGCTGCATGATCTGGAGATTTCCTACAGGATTACAAGGCTCATGTTAAAGGCACAGCATTCGGTGATCAGAGCAATGATATCCCACACAAGAGCATATGTCTGATGTCATTGTGTAAACCCTGAGTAAATTTCCATGTGTAATTGGTGTACATGTGTAGAACTCTCAGTCCGGTTTGGATATTCTTAAGCATGGCAATGAATTTCCACATTTGTCAGACATCAGTTGACCAAAAGAACATCCCCGGGGCAAACACAAAAAACATCAACCTCTTGTTTGGGCCAATGTCAAGTTGTTGTAGCTACAGTATAAAAGAGGCATTGTTCCCCAATGGTCGGTAAATTTACAGGCAATTGTAAAATCATCTCCTTAGTCCACACATCAAACACAGCTGAGAGGATGGGCTGGCATGAATACCACAGATGTGAGCAAGCCACTGAGCTTGGACTATTGTCTTAGAACCAAAGAATAAGAATACAAGAATGGGATTAGAGCCTTCTCCCATATAATGATAGTTACATGGATCAAAGTCCAAACAAAAGTAATTAATCATGTGTTGATTACTTCCTTTGATAAACAAGCCAGCCAAATATCTGATTTAGAATGGAATTGACGGATTTGGATTTGGGTATAATAATAATAATAATAAAAAAAATAATAATAATAATCCTTGCATTTGATATAGTGCTTTTCACGTCTTCTAGATGTCTCAAAGTGCTTCACAGAATATGCTGTAAAGTGAATTGACTGTATATTTGTGGGCGAAACGCGGCAGCCAATTGTGCACAGCAGTGTCCCACAAACAGTCGTGGATTGAAAATGACCAATTTATTATTGTTTTGTTTTTTTGGAGGGATTATTATTAGAGGTGTGGAGTAACCAAACTTGCCCAAGGTTTTGCCCTGCCTGGAATTGAACCCATGTGTCTCGCTTCCAAGACGAGTGCTCTAACCACTGAGCTACAGGACTCCACAGGATAAATATAGATAGAGATGATCAAATGGCACATTGATTCCATTGAGCCCATTCAGTGATTCCTAAGGTGGTAGAGCCATGGAAATGTCACACCATGGAAAACTACAGGTTAGAAGGATAGCTAGACGTTGCTGTTGAAGATAGCATGATAAGTAGGGATAAAAAAGATTCTTTGGCCCATTGATTTCATTCTTCAGTTCCATTCTGAGGCAAGGTGAATATTGCAAAACTTTCTCTTTGGAGATTGAATGAATAGATAGAATCCACGATAGAGCAAACTTCACATGGTCTGATATGGCAATGACAACAGCAACAAATTACATTTATATAGTGCCTTTCACGTCAGGAGGATGTCACAAGGCGCTGGACAGGCAAGAACCGAGGGTTGCGATCAGGAGAGCAGGGAGGGTAGTAGTAGATGATTGAGCGAAGGTGAGGTTGAAGAAGAGGGTCTTGAGATGGGCCTTGAAGGTGGTAAGGGAGGTAGCAAGGCTAAGGGACTATGGGATGGAGTTCCAAAGGATGTGGTCAGAAAGACTGAAGGCCCGACCGCCCATAATAGGTGGGCCGGGTGGGAGACATGGACCAGCCAGAGCCTGCTGGGTGGAGGGAGCTTACAGGAATCTGGCAGCTATTTTCATCAAGCAAAGTGGCTGTTTGTCTATCAACAATAATTATAAAGAAGTAGAAAATAATATAAATTATATCATGATCCCGAGTCAGAATTACGTCATTGGTATCAAGCTTCCCCATCTTGATGTAAGTTAGGCTGACACCTCAATGAGTGCGGAGGGTGTGCTGCATTTTTGGAGGTGGCATCCTTCGGAACCGAGGTCGTCTTCTTGTTAATGATCCCATGGCACTATTTGAAAAGAGAAAGGAGTTTGTCCTTGTGTTCTGGTCGAACAATCCCCCATTAAAATTGTACATTAATTTCATGGCTGTTTGTGGAGCACTACTGTTCAGAAATTGTCTGTTGCATTCGATCACATTAATAATACACAATCACTCTACTTTCTACAGTAGTATATATTCTGTGAAGTGTTTTGAAATCACCTCCCCTGGTGAAAGGCACTATTCCAAATGTAAGGATTATTATGAGTTAACATTGGAAATACATTATTGAATTTGTACTATTTGGGTACAGATGTATAACTTGGCTCAGTAACAACAAGTTACCCTTTTATAGCATCTTTCTTTTATAGTGCTTTGTGACGACCTCCCGACGTGAAAGACGCTCTATAAATGTAATTTTGTTATTGTTGTTGAAGCCCTAATAATTATCCTTGCATTTGATATCATGCCATTCACATCAGGAGAATGTCGTAGTGACTGTCTATTTTGTAGACAAACTCGCCAGCTGATTTTAGTACATAATGTCCAGGAGCAGAGAGAGAGGAAGCTTTCATCCAATCAAACTAGGTGGATTCCAAGTCAGGTCCCAAGGGTTAAAGCTAGCTGTTCTAACTCCCTGCTTTTTATTTAATTAAAAAAAGGTTTATTGCATGGAAAAGTAATAGATTACAATGTGAGAACAATAATTCTGAGTCACAAAGACCTCAGTTGAGATCTTTTCAATATTTGATAAGTATCAGGGTGAAGGTCGTAAATGCGACAAATGAGACGAATGAGACATTTTCCTATAACTCCCAAGCTGGCGGTGTTGTTTCTTGAAAGCTGTCTTTCTTGTTACTATTGCACAAAGCGATGAACAAAGCCCCTAAACAAACAGTGACATCTGGAGAGAATGTAGTAGCAGTGCAAGCAATGAGGGTTAGAAGGTCAATAAAAGCTGTGAAAGGTTGGCTGGTGAATGCATCCTTTCAAAACTTAGCTACAGAAATGTGTTACTCTGCCAGTGAAAAGGTGAAAAGCAACAGGACTGACAAACAAAATAACACATTTATTGGGAAGATTCATCCTCAATACCAGACGTAAAATAATAACCATGATGAATTTGCATTGTTTTTTTCCCACCTGCCACATAAAGTACTTAAACTGCCACAGATAATAGATAGCAGCTAGCTCTTTTTAATTTCCAGAGCAATTTTATTGAATGCATCTCCATGAGGCCCTCATTTTTATCTCAGACAGGACTGACTCTGCATTAATGCAGCTGGAGGGAGGATCTGCCTATTAAATCATTGGCTTTGTGTTCATTATTACCAACATCCTGTAGTAAATAATACATCTTCTTTGTATTTAATACTCGTCTTTCTTCCTCTCCTGAATATACCACCCTGTGCCAGAATTACAACTCCACACTCTGCAACTCCGCAAGAGATGGCAGCCTCTTAGACACCTCGCCTCCGTAAGATTTCTTTATGTATGAGTCTAGGTAGCAAAGGTGGGGGTTTGGGCATGTCACAATGAAATCGGATTGTGTGCCCCCTCTTATAATAATAATAATAATAATAATAATCCTTGCATTTGATATAGCGCTTTTCACGTCGGGAAGACGTCCCAAAGCGCTTCACAGAATATACTGTAAAGTGAATTGACTGTATATTTGTGGGCGAATGCGGCAGCCAATTGCGCACAGCAATATCGCACAAACAGTCGTGGATTGAAAATGACCAATTTATTATTGTTTTTTGGGGGGTTTTGGAGGGATTATTATTAGGCGTGTGGAGTAAGGAAACTTGCCCAAGGTTTCGCCCTCTGCCTGGAATTGAACTCAGGTCTCTCGCTTGCAAAGCGAGTGCTCTAACCACTGAGCTACAGGACTCTTGTCAGGAGACACTGGTTAATGATAATAATAATAATGTTTGTGCTATGTGCAATTGGCTGCTTCTTTTCACCCACAAAATACACAGTCAATCCACTTTACAATACTTTTTGTGTAGCGCTTTGACACATCTCAACGATGTGATAAGATCCTATATCAAATGCACGGGTTATTATTATTATTACTAAAAGTAGGAAGCTTGGCTGATTTTTCCTCCCAAGCCAAGAGTTGCTTAGGTTAATTCTAATGGTCAGACTGCAGTATTGTTAGAAGTCTCAGAGCAGAGTAATATAGATGAAAGTTGTAAAATGCGAGATTCAGAATTGGTTTACGTCACGCCCTTCAGGGCTGTTTTTTGAAGTTTGGATTTTAATTAATTTCACAAAACGAGAATTTTTTGGAAATGCTCTTCGAAAACTTTTAGTTTGATTTTCTGTTCTGGTCAAAAGTCGTATTTGAAATTCCAAAAAGAACTTGTAAAGAGTTTGTTGTATGTCTAATAGCAAGTTATAGTATTTCTCTTTTGCGTTAACTGAGAAAGATCAGATCTCGAGTTAGACCGAATTCTCTGGTTGCCAGGGATATAGACTCATGTGGAAACAAAACCCAATACTTGCGGAACCCAGGATCCTTCAAAGAACTTTAATTCAGCTAATCTGGACATTGTGTGAAGGACATTTTGAAGTCTTTTCCTATCACTCTTCATGAGTGTAGACAGGCAGGCAAGCAGGTAATAAGAGTCGAGTTCATGGTCCAGGTCTGCAAAAAAAACTGATTCAATTTTACATGCAGAAATGATGGAATTTTGGGCACAGTTTTGTTACAAATTCTAATGAATTTTAAAAGTGTATGTGTTCTGGCATATGTGTTTTCAAATATTTTATTTAGTAATGTATCTATTATAAGAGTTCCAACGTCAAAGTTCCATGATCGGTAATAAGAGAAGTTCATCCATTAGTCAAAGTCAAACCAACAGCAATTTGGAGGCATTTTGACATGGTACCAAATGCAAGGATTATCAATATTATTAAAATCCAATTTATATTATATATGTCACGTTTATAGGTGTAAATAGGGTCATCCTAATGCCATGAAAGATGTTATACAAACGTAATTTTAGAATTTTGTATTGTAAATGATGATCTTTACTTTTTTTAAGTAATATTGGATAACCATCTGTGATTTGCAAGCGGGTGCAATGAATCAATTCTTAAGTCAATTACTTCAATCTTTAATCCCCTGGTGCACTATACGTCAGTACAGGCACGATCCATTATCCTGATTCAGTTACAGTTACTGTCACTGAGAAGCTATCAGTGTTACCTTTTTTGTATGTTACGCTTTTTGTATGTTACGTTTTTTGTATGTTACCTTTTTTGTCTGGCCTGAATCAGTGATAGAAAACCTCCACTGCAACTGACACCCTATCAGGTTAGAATGTCTCCTGGGGGAGATTTCTCCACAAGGTCTTTCATCCACTGCAAATCAAACATAGACCACAGCATTTACTGCACTGAACTTAGGGTTTGTTCAAGATCAATATCACAATCATAAAATGATGTGACGCTTAATGTGCACGCCATGGTGACAAACGAAAGGAATTCTTTCAGCACGGTCATAATAAACAAAATAAATCTTGCATTTGATATAGCACCTTTCATGACAGGAGCATGTCCCAAAGTGCCTCATAGGATAAACTTTAAAGTGCAGTCACTGTGTATTTTGCAGGGAGATCTGGCATCGTATTTGTGCACAGCATTGTCCCACAAACAGTCGTGGAGTGAATGACAAATTTTATTTGGGGGAGTTTTGGCCAGAACTCCAGGGGAAATTCCCTTCTCTTTTCGAATAGTGCCATTGGATCTTTAATGTCCACCTGAACAAGTAGACGGAGCCTCAATTTAATGTCTAATCCAAGGGATGACCCTCCAACAATACAGTGCGTCCTCAGAAACTGTATGAGTTTGAATTTACAATGTAAATTATATCTTTAGGTAATGAGACGTTTGGGATGAAACAAGTCTTTACATTAATTCAACTTGGGTCCAATCCACATTACTATACTTTACTTCCTGTTGAATCTACTGAGTCCACAATCCCTGTTCTCACGAAAATGTCCCAGGGTATTGATCCATAGCCCCTCGATGTCCTCTAGGACCTCACTCAAGTGGCCATTATTAATATTTGAGCCTTGACAGTGAGTGTGGCTAGTATGGATCATTCCAATCTTAATCTCAGCTGAGATCAACTAAGTGCAACATGTAACAGCATTTGAACCTGCAACCTTCTTGCTTATAATGGCCTAGCACTGGACCGCAGTGGTGCCTTTATCCAATAGGTTAGAGAGAAGAAGCAATATTATCAATAGACAATCCTAACTGTTTCAACATCACAGACTCAACTAGAGTTTAACCCGAGAGATCAGGATTCAGTTTAAGCAAGATGAAAGCGAACTCCTCAGTCCGACAGGTCTATTTCATCATTTTATTAGATGACTGCATTTTCTAAAAAAAAGCTTACTCTACAGTTCACAAATCCAGATATATGAACTCCAGCATTTCCATTGTGTTTTAATATCACTTTCAGTGCTCTGCCATCACGTCCAGTTAGAGCACTCGCCTTGCAAGCGAGAGGACCCAGCTTTGATTACCGGGCAAGTAGAAACATTAGGCAAGTTTCCTTACTCCACATGCCTCTGTTTATACCTAGCAGTAAGTAGGAACGGTTGTCAGTGAATTGGTGGACCGCTTTTCTGAGGATAATAATCCCTTCAAAAAAACAATTAAAACAATAATAATAATTTGGTCACTCAATCCATGACTGTTTGTGGGACAGTGCTGTGCGCAATTGGCTGCCGCGTTTCGTCCACAAAATATGGAGTCAATTCAGTTTTCAGTATATTCTGTAAAGCGCATTGAGACAGCTCAAAGATATAAGGAGCTATATCAATGCAAAGATTGCTATCAGTTGTAGTAAAATTGAAATGAGCTCTTCCCAACCCTTTCTCGAACTTCGCAAATTAGCCCTTTGTAAAGATTTGTTGTTTCAGTTGTATAGATAATGTGTACAACCTATCAAGGTCATCATTCAGAACTCTGGAAGCAGATCAGCTCTAGTGGTTTATTCCTAAATTCCCCCTTTCCTGTTGATTGGGTTCCCATGTCTGATTTCTTTGTTTTAGAATGCTGAAAGCATTTCTTCTTCAATCACAGAGTACTAATGTAATGGAAAGTGCCTGATCTTGTTAATGTCAATTAGATATTGGCATTAGTTTCATGAGAAGCTTCATATCATCAGAGGTCCAGATCAGCTCCAATCAGTCTGCATTACAGTAAAGGTCAAGCTATGTCATCTGGGAGGAAAGGGCGAGGCAGGGATCAGTGGTAAGGAAAAAGATCACTATTTATTCAATGAACCACGCAATTCATTATTTGAGTATTATTTCAAGCCAGTAGTGAAATATATAAGTACATGATTGATGTTCTCAGGCTCAGACTGGGCCACATAGCTGCCAGACTTGCATATCAATGCCAGACCTATTGAGCTGACTAAGTTTATCTTTCTTGATTTTCTAAAGTACCCAACTCATCACACTGATAGTATATTCTTGAGAATAGTGTTGCTTTTCACATATAGGTAGTTATGAAAAGATTAACAGCAGAGATGAGCAAATGTTAAAGGCAGGCACTTGTATGTGTGAGTATTGTTTTTGACCCTGCTACCAGAATTGGGTGATGTGCCCCACAGCCTGTGCTCAAACGCAGGCTATTTGCTCGAGGTTTCCTGGAGCTCCAGAGTTGCAAGTTCATTTAATAAGAGTCAGAAACTTGAAGGGATGAATGAGGCTGTTTTAATGACACAATAGGTCAGATGCTAATCTCTGTTAATCGCCTGCTGCTCACAACCCAACTTCTTCTCTTCAACTGTGCCTTCAGCTCCCCTCTCGACTCTACCCCCTCCTCGCTCCCTCCCTTCCCTCTCCTCACCCTGCTCGGGTCCCAACCCAACTGTCCAGCGCCTTGGGACATCCTCCCAACGTGAAAGGCGCTCTATAAATGCAATCTTGTTGTTGTTGAAAGCTGGGAACGTGATTATCATCAGAGCAGAGCTCCAGCGGGTCGACCTGGGGCACCTCTAGCTACCTGGAGGATTTGTGCTCATACATTTAAGCATCGATATCACCCAGTTTAAGACCCATAATGTATTTTTAAAAACTGCAGAAAAAAGGCTTCCAAATTAAGAGTCCAAATTGGAGACCTGTAGCTCAGTGGTTAGAGCATTCGCTTTGCAAGCGATAGACCTGAGTTCAATTCCAGGCAGGGCGAAACCTTGGGCAAGTTTCCTTACTGCACACACCTAATAATAATCCCTCCAAAACCAAAAACAATAATAAATTGGTCATTTTCAATCTACGACTGTTTGTGGGACATTGCTGTGCACAATTGGCTGCCGCGTTCACCCACAAAATATATACAGTCAATTCACTTTACAGTGACTTCTGTGAAGCGCTTTGGGATGTCCTCCCGACGTGAAAAGCGCTATATCAAATGCAAGGATTATTATTATTATTATTAAGAGGAAATTTAAGAATTTTCCACAATTCTGCACAATCCTACTTTAGGCAATCATCTCATTCAGCTCCCAAGCCCTGCAAGCCAAAGCCCTAACGGGTAGGATGGTCCTAGCTGGACAAGCAGCTTTCTGCCAGTAAGAGCAGAATCTATCCTCTTCTACACTGAGTTCCTTCAAATCTCATTACGTTACCAGCTTGGTCCCAAAGGTATCAATAGAAAACTAGTAGGACCCCCCCCACCCACCACCACTGCCATCTCTTTCCGACACTCCCTCCTCTGCCTGCAGTATGAGCTGGAGAAGGAGATGGTACTGAATAATTGAGTAATCCAATAAACCTTACTTATAAAGCGCCTTCCACGCCAGTAGGGTCCAACAAAGCGCTTCACAGAATATACTGTAAAGTGAAGTGACTGTGTCATTTGTAGGTGAAACCAGCCAACTGCTAGTTGTATATAAAAATAAAACAAAAATAATAACTTAACAAGAACAATATTATATATTTATATAGTGCCTTTCGGGTCAGGAAAACATCCCAAGGTTTAGGACAGATTTGGCTGGAGGAGATGTTGACCGAAGACGCAGCCAAAGACAAAGGTTTTGAGACAATCCTTGAAAGAGGTGAGGGAGAGGGAGTCCCAGACTGTGGAGGCAGAAAGATTGGAGGCCTGATTCCCAATGGTTAGGTGGGGAAAGCGGAGGACTTGAAGCAAGCCAGTGCCTGTCGAGTAGAGGGAGCAGGCGGTTTGATAGAGTTTTAGAAGTTCACAGAGGTAGAGCGGAACAAAACAATGGAGGGATTTGAAGGTGAGGACAAGGATCTTGAACTCAATCCTCTGAGGGATGGGGAGTCAGTGAAGCCAGGTGATGTGGGAGAGGACACAAGCTGCAGCATTCTGAATGGTCTGCAGTTTGTGGAAGGAAGATTTGGGAAGTCCAGTGAGCAGAGTTGGTATCATCAATCCTGGATGTGATAAAAGCATGGATAAAGGCTCGCGGAGGTCCATGAATTATGAGATGCCTTTTTCATAAAATAATGGCTTGCAGCTCTTTACAAAACATAATATATCAGGAGTGAAAGTGACTGGTGTTATATAGGCAAAAACAGCAGCCAATTTGCACCATCTTCGTTCCATAAACATTGAGAAGAGCGGTCAAGAAATGTGAAATGAGGGGTACAATTGAACTGGAAGGAGGTACAAGGTACAGCACCTCCTGCTCTTTAAGCTCTATGCAGAGAGCTGATGTGACTCAAAGTCAACTATGAATTCCACACTAATTCACTCGCCTTTTTCTGGAAAATATCCTGTGATTTCTACTACTTAATCACAAAGTGTCTTTACTTCATTAGACCAAAAGTCTGAAGTAAAAGGGTGAAAATAAAAGTGCACAACCTGATTATTCTGTTAGTTGGTAAAAGGGTCTGTAATGAAATATTAGGAAAGTTGGTTTAAAATATAATGTTAAAGTGTAACGCGTTAGGAACTATTATTGAATATTTTAAGATCCATTCACCCCATAAATGGATATCTCCATCTCAGATTGTCTTACCTCTATGATATTCTGTTTTTCAAAGGCTGACTTCACACACTTGTCCATCCCTTCCATCTATGCCATTAGACCTCAGATCACTGGTTTAATCTCTTACTGAAATTTGAAGAATACTTCTATCATTTGAGTAAATAAAACCCAGCACCTCGCTCATTCCCCGGCTCAGGCTCCCATTCTGTTTCTGTAAATTGCTTTGAGATGTTCTCCCATGTGAAAGGCGCTATATAAGTGCAAAGTTTTATTGTTGTTAGTACAGAATCAGGCAGGTCATTCAAACACAGGCTTGGTTGTCCCCCCTACAGGTGGCAGATACCAGAGACTTTCAGAGGTGTCTGTATATCAGTCCTAGTCAGCAATCACTGTGTGAAAGTACAGTACTGCTCCATTGCTCATGCTTGGGTTCACTGTATTCCTACAGTAGCATCAGTGCACCCATGAAAGAAAGGAGCTGAGTTTCTCGCATTTGATTTAACGTTAGTATCAGGGTTAAAGGGGCTTTTTAAGGTAAAAGTTAGGATTATTTCTGAACTTGCCTATATATAAAAAAAATCACTTTAATTTCTCACCAATTACAGGTATATTTTGTAACGCACTTCAGACTTTTATTGTACCTGAAAGGCAGTATATTATGTTATTATGAAAGAAAAACACAACCTTAAATAAACCAGAAAGGCAACCAGACATTATTACACTTTTTAACGTAAAATAATTAAAAAGTTTTGAGAGTACTTTTTTTATTTTTCACTTGAAACAAATCTATTTCCACTGCACTTTAAGAACAATTGTATTTATATTCTATTTTATTGTTGAGAACCTGGGTTGAAGGGCCGTGGCCGAGATACAGTAGCACCAAGTTTGAATAGAGTAGAGGAGAAATGAGATACCTCAAGAAGTAATAGCTAGGTGACCCGCAGGTTTGGGTTTTGAAAGCCTGTAGAATTTATGAAGGGAAGAGTGAAGAAGAAAGAAGAGTGAGGAAAAAAGAAGGGAAAAAAGTGTAAGGAGTTCCATCATCTTCAGCAAAACCCAGAGCAGAGCAGACCAGGAATGAAAGAGGGTGAAAATGGAGATTTCTGAGAATAGTAAGCACTGAGTACCATTTTCCATTGTTCGTGTCTGTATTGCACAGAGGTTCCTTACATTGAGCCCCATATAGAAAGCTCTTCAAGCGACGCATGCCATAAAGTGCTAAAGAGAGAGAGAGAGAGGGAGGAAGCAAATAGCTCTTTTTGTTGTTTTTTCATTACAATATATGGTAGAGTCCTGCAAACAATTACAAATTATAAACAAGCTAAACTTCATAGGTTAACTATTTCGCTGTGATGAATTCATCCAGGTGTATAAGCCCTGCTCCCATTAGCCCAAAGGCAGGATACATGATACCCGAACATTCGACCTGCCTCTCATACAGACATTTCATGTTGTCTCCATTGTAGAAACTCACTTTCCCTTTGTCATAGTCCAGACAGACACCGATACGATCGGGCAGAGGGACAGTGCGGGCAAAATGTTCTGTCGATGAGCTGGAAGGTCCTTTTGGGATAAAGAGCTTCTTCATCCCCAGGGTAACAAAGGTGAAGGGTTGCGACAGGTCACTAGAAGTGTCTTCACTCCCGCTGTCGTGGCCACTGTCTTGGTCATACCTGTGAAAAGCAAGGGTTTACTTTAGTGAAGGAGGATAACAAGAAAAAGGAAAGTGTACTGGTGTCTCAGAAAATAATATTATTAAACAATGTTTCCATTCAACACTGAAATTGACATCAATGTTTTATCACAGAACTTATTGGTTTCTCATCTGAACACACAAAAGTTAAAAATGATACACAGATAAAGCACACAGAACAACCGAGGCTCACTTTCAAATTCTGCTGGTGCTTTCAGTGCTCAGTGCAGTTGCTACAGATGAGTTCTTGTGTGACTTACTAAGTGGCTGTGGAGGTATTTACTTAAGTGCAAGTTTCTGTTCAACCATATTGTTGATTCTAAGCAATAATACATGTGTGCACTTCATGTGCTGGAAGGATGAAAGGGAACAATGGTCAGAACAACGGACCTCAAAGCAAACAGCTCATCTTTTCTCCCGGCTACAGTCCACGTCTAAATGTTTGCTGTATCTGTCCCACTGGAACTATCTATCTTGAAGACTTTCTTTACTACAAATATGTTTATTACAGGTGAGGTAGGGAATTTTTGATAAGTTCATCCAAAGAAATGCATCAACAATTACCGATCAGCGCCTTGGGACGTCCTCCTGACGTGAAAGGCGCTTTATAAATGGAATCTTGTTGTTGTTGTTGTTGTTGATCGCTCCTTACAGAATTAAAGCGGTTGAAAATCTTTCTGTGCACATGGATTTGCACAAAGTTTACACATTGCACAATAATGCAGTTTGCACATAACAGACCCCCAATGTGCTTAGCGAGCTGTACATTAGCAGGACGGTTTCCATGGGAATGAAGAGTCCACTTCATACATTGTTTAAATCAGCACCATTGGAGTGTTTGCTCAGCAAGTTCACCACAGGACAGGAATGGCCTCAGCTGGGCTGCCCAGGGAGTCACACAGGCTGCCAAAACTCATCAATAAACAGCTGGTATCCCACAAGCCTGGCCCCAGCCTCTCTGGCTTCATATTTGGGAATGCAAAGGGAAATGGAAGAGGGAAATTCACCTGTGGTTTATCAAATGCGACAAATATCACATTGACTGCAAATTATTGACCGCATTCTCTTTTCAGCTTCACAGGACAAATCTTGAAGAACCTCAAATCAAAGTTTCAAAAATCTCAGAATCTATTCCTTTTTTATAGACTGAAGTCCCTCACACAGGGGCTAGTCAGAGCGCCACAATCACCACTTTAGTTGGACAGCTAGGTCGGAAGTGTTCAGATCTGATCCTCAACACGTATGTTCCTTCCCAGATTCGTTCCTTCCTCTCTCGCCACTCCCTTCACAAACCCCTCCAATCAGGTTCCTGTGCCGCCCACAGCACAGAAACTGGTCAAAGTGACAAATGACATTCTGACCATCTGCGACCAGGGCTCCCTCTGCCTCCTCGTCCTCCTTGACCTTTCTGCTGCCTTCGACACCATTGACCACTCTATCGTCATCCACCACCTCGCCTCTCATCTCAACCTTCATGGGTCTGTCCTTGAATGGTTCAGATCCTACCTCTCACACCGCCTCTACTTCATCTTCACAAAAGGTTTCTCCTCCAACCCCCGCACCATGACCCTCAACTATCCTTTCTACCCCACACCCGTACCATGACCTGCTCTGCCTTCCCCACCTCTGCAACATCACCCAGCTCCGCCACTGTCTCACACTGTAGGCCACCAAAAGCCTCATACACGCATTCATAACCTTGAGGCTTGACTAAGCAAACTCCTTGCTTGTCGGCCTCCCCAACTCTTCTATCCATAGACTGCAAATCATCCAGAACTCTGCAGCCTGTTACCTCTCCTGCACTAGGCTCCGTGACCCTATCACCCCCATCCTCGCCCGACTCCACTGGCTTCCCACCACACAGAGGATACAGTTAAAGATCCTGGTCCTCATCTTCAAAGCCCTCCACAGCCTTGCTCCCCTGGCCTCTGCGAGCTCCTAACCCCCTATCATCCTACCCATTCCCTCCACTCAGGCTCCGGCCTGCTTCACATCCCCCGCCTCACCCGCCTCACCCACTCTGCCCCCACCCTCTGCAACTCCATCCCACAGTTCCTCTACCTCGTTCCCTCCCTTGCCTCCTTCAAGACCCATCTCAAGACCCCCCTCTTCGACCTTGACTGTCCAGGGCCATGGGACGTCCTCCCAATGTGAAAGGCGCTATACAAATGTAATTTTGTTGGTGTAGCTACTTGTTTAAATGGATTATTCTGTTGCTTTCCTCCCACAAGATATCAAAGAATGAATTTAACTCATTCCACATTATTTCTCACTTTGAGATTCAGAAAATATCTGGGTTTTTTCATGCAGACAAGCAGGTAAAGGTTTTTTTTTGGAATTGTGAAATGATCAGAGGTTCTGAGGTACTGAATCTCAGATGTTGTTTTACTACTAGAGATTGGGTTCAAGTCGAGGCCAGACTGATATCTTCATTCTTGCTTAGTTATGAAGAGTATTAAGTGAAATCTGTATTTATATAAACAAAAGAAAGGCCTGCCCTCACCTGACATGCACTTATATATTCTCCCACCTCCCAGTCTCTGTAAACATTGCAAATTGAGATAATTCAGAATAAACTAGTTTTTTAATGGATTTATTTTTAATCCTTCTATCGCTGAGCTCTCACCACCACAGACATTGGTGGGATCCACAATTTGCAATGCTCAGTTAGCATAGCTGTCCCAAGGCTACCTGTCCCCTACCTACGCCCAGGCCACCTTTCTAACAGTTATAATGGGATTTCTCTTCACTCTGGGACCTCCTTACATCAATGTCAAGTAAAACTGGATAAGGAGGCAACAAGATAAGCAAAGCTACGTGCATCGATGTGCAAGTAGCTTTTCTCCCACTTTGTGTTCTCCCATTATAAATCAATGCTGTAAGCAGCCACATTGAAGGTAAAAATGCCACAGACCTGAAAATTCTCCAGGTCACAAGGTCACAAGATTGGCTTAGATGAAAAAGGCCCTTTGGCCCATTCAATCTCATCCTTCTAGAATACCCACCCTACCATCCCCCACCATAGCATCAAATTGCTTTTCAAATGAATCCAGTGTCCTGGCCTGACAAACTTTGCAGTCCTTAATATAGTGCCTTATCACGTCTTCGAGACGCCTCAAAGCACTTCACAGAATATACTGTAAAGTGAATTGACTGTATATTTTGTGAGAAAAACTCAGCAGCCAATTACACACAGCAGTGTCCCAGAAACAGTCATGGATTGAGTGACCAGTTATTAGTTATTTTTTAAGGGATTATTACCCCCGGAAAAGCGATCTGCCAATCGACTAACAACCGGGTTCCTAATACTACTAGGTAAATAAAGACATGTGGATTAAGGAAACATTTCGCCCTGCCCGGGAATCAAACCCCGGTTCTCTCGCTTGCGAGTCCTCTAACCAATATTCTACAGGACTCAAGTCATCAATAGCCTTAGCCTTAAGACCATAGTCTTAAAATGTAAGGTCATTGATCAATTTTTTAAAATTCTTTAATTATTGCCTTAATTTGGAAGATGATTTTGCAGAGCATCAGAAAACCCCCGAAACTTGCTCCAGACTGAGCTTGACTAACAGGATTCACACCTGCATAGTTCAGTCCTACACAAGGTTCTGCAGTTATCCAGGCGAGTTGAATGAAACATTTTTGTCTAAATAACTGGAAACAGATACAAATAGCTCCTTGTGTTAATTAGCAAAAGGAATGCATTATGAAAAATGCTGCAATTTTAACTTATGATTTCATCAGGAAGTATCAAAAGTGTGTAACGTATGAGGATATGGGTACGCTCTGGACCCCCCAAAAAATCTATAGACATTAGCAATTCCTAGATGTTATCATCCTCAAAATATTCTCTCATTGTAAATAAAGGAAGAGGAATGTCAGCACTATCTTCACATTCTCTCAAAAAGCTAGCAACACCTCGACTCTATCTCATATGGTGCTCAGCAGGTAGCTCACAAAACATGGTATACTGACTGCATTGCAGTGGGTGTGCCCCTGTGTCCTTGACAAAATGACTGGATGCTTCTTAGGAAATCGGCAGAAGCAGAGCTCTGATGACAAGTCACTCTGCTCACAAAGCAGCACAGCTGCATTGCATACTCCACAAGGGGACAGGAGTCAGGCAAATATAATAACTCCACACAGAAAGGCTCTTTCACCATCACCCAAGAAAAGACAGCTGCTTGTGACTGGGGGCTGTAATAATGCACAGAGTAACACACTCATGCACAGATTGACTGACCTGAACTACTCTTTGTTAACCATCCCTCCCCTCCCCCAGCAGTACATAGTAATGATTAATATGAATTATATTTTGGGGGGTAACTACTTCACATTGAAGGTAGATTTATTTTCATATAGTTGGGGTCAAATTAGTGACATTTCTGAATATTGACTCCAAGGTCCAAATAGAGCACACGCTGATATCTGGAAATGCATCATATTGGCTCTTGCGAGCTTTGCCTGATATAGATCACGGTCACCTGACCACTTCTAGATACGGGTAGGATTCCCTATTTGGGACTCGGAGCCCATCTCTATCCTCAAATGACATCCACACACACACACATACAAACAAACACACGTTTGTATACGTGGACATCAATTGAGAACACTGGAAAGCAGTCACCAGAAAGAAAACCTGGCCTTCCTAGTCTCGGGGCACTGAAGCCAGTGGTAATGCTGTCCTGGAGATGAGCTAACTCAGTAGACACTAGGAATGTAAACATGTTAATTGGATTTTTGTTGAATCAGTGAAATTGAGGCTGAAGCAGAGCTTGCAATAAAGAATAATGAGGCATTGCCAATGAGTGACATCAAGAATAAAACACAGTGCAAGTCATTGCCAGAGCACTGCTAACTGTAGAAGCTTTCACGAGGCCCTTCTGTTCATTTGATCTAATTCTTCCAGAATACCTACCCTACCATCCGCCCATCACAGCATTAAGCTGTTTTTCTTAAATGAATCCAGTATCCTGGTCTCAGCCATACTTTCTGGTAATGTGTTCCAGTCGTTATTTATCCTACAAACAGTCAATATATTTATTGTGGAGTCCTGTAGCTCAGTGGTTAGAGCACTCGCTTTGCAAGCGAGAGACTTGAGTTCAATTCCAGGCAGGGCGAAACCTTGGGCAAGTTTCCTTACTCCACACGCCTAATAATAATCCCTCCAAAACCAAAAACAATAATAAAATTGGTCATTTTTAATCTACGACTGTTTGTGGGACATTGCTGTGCGCAATTGGCTGCCGCGTTCGCCCACAAATAAACAGTCAATTCACTTTGCAGTGTGTTCTGTGAAGCGCTTTGGGACGTCCTCCCGACGTGAAAAGCGCTATATCAAATGCAAGGATTATTATTATTATTATTATTATTATCCTTTGGGTAAAGAAACACTGCCAGGTATCTGTCCTGAAATTGCCCTTTGCAACCTTAAATCTATGTTGTCTTGTTCTAATGAAGTGGTAGCCAAACTGTGGCCCGCAGAGCTGTCAAGAGTGCCCACCTGAACATTCGCACGAGTTGCCATAAGTTCATGTTCAATTGGTACGGTGTTTCCATTTCTTCATGATTGAATATTTCTTGATTTGTGGCATAAATCAAATGATATTCAACCAAGAAAAATCATTTTGTTGGCTGAACCTAAAGATTGACCATCACTGTTCTACTGTCTCGGTGGGGTGAAAATCCCCCCTAAAGACCTTCTTTTTTGATCGGGCTTATGGTCACCTCCCCCTTCCCTGGCTCGGGGTCAGACTTCGCCACTGTCAAGTGCTCTGGGACCCTACCCCGTGTGAAGGATACTATATAAATGCAAGTTGTTATTGTTGTTGCTCACAGCTCATTCCTCTAACAGCCCTCGCTCTACGTCCCAGTGACCAAATTGAATGCATTACTCTAAATGTGCTTTGACCAGGACACTGTACAGCTTAAGTTCTAGGGATCTGAATTCAACTACGAGAGAGATCTGAGTTCAATTCCAGGCAGGGCGAAACCTTGGGCAAGTTTCCTTACTCCACACGCCTAATAATAATCCCTCCAAAACCAAAACCAATAATAAATTGGTCATTTTCAATCTACGACTGTTTGTGGGACATTGCTGTGCGCAATTGGCTGCCGTGTTCACCCACAAATATACAGTCAATTCACTTTACAGTGTGTTCTGTGAAGCGCTTTGGGACATCCTCCCGACGTGAAAAGCACTATATCAAATGCAAGGATTATTATTATTATCGTTATTATTATTATAACTACAGTAGTTTGGCAATATATCCCCGGATCCTGTTTGACTTGTTTATTGCAGCCTCACACTGTTTTGACATAGTGAGCAATGAGTCAACTAACACCCTTAAATCTCTTCTACTTTCTCCTTTGAGGTTTGCGAGTTCAAACCCTGCATTGGAACTTTATAAAGAAATCGATATGATCAGAAAAGAGGGAATCTTGAGGATATTGACTATAAACACAGTCAAAGAGAGAGGTTTTTAAGAGAGTTTGGCTTCTGAAGGCAGCCGATGTGAAAATAATGTGCGGAATAAAGCTGAAAATCAGACTGTACCAAATCTCCACAAGATGTTTCAGGAACATTGAGGAGAGAGAGTTGTGACAGCAGTAGCCTTATTAGGCGATGGAGCACCAACCTGGGACTGTTGATATCTCTCGGACTGTGAAACCACTCCTGCAGTTTTGCATCGGACGCCACACCAACCTTCACCAGGTACGCAAAGGACTCCACCTGGAAGGCCCAGTAGTATTTGCCTTTTGTCACTCCTGTATCCCCGATAATGAAATCCAGGGACATGTAGCTTCCCACGACAATGCGCTCCGCACCCAGCAGCAGGGGAAGACCAGCCACGCTCTCCACAGAGTCTCGCTGTTTGCTCAGCACCAGGCGGTCACAGTTGTAACCACATCTTTCGTCAAACAGAAACCTAAGAACTGGGTAACAAAACAAAAAGAGAATCATCAGTTGGTTTTGGAGGATGAAAAATGCAACATGTGATGTTATCACCGGTGAAAGTTATCACATCAACCAAATTAGGTCAAAATCAGTTATTTTCAGATATTCTTTACATTGGCTGTTTCCAAATCTCAGACCATCTTAAGAAGTTAATAGTTATCACTGGCCTCAAGAGGGGCCGTTAAACCTCACTTGGTTCCAGAGACCATGCTGTGCTATTTGGATAGTTTTGCCTATTCATAACGTTGCCTTGTTTTTGTTCACTGGAGTGGAAGGAAGCAGTACTGAACTCCGGTTCAGCAACTAACACTGCCAACTGAGTAAGCCAGTAATGGTGGAAAGACACAAAATAAAGTAACAATAATAAAAAATAATGGTCTTTGCAATTGATGCAGCAACTTTCACGTCTGGAGGAAGTCTCAGAAAGTTTCACAGCACTCACTGTAAAGTGCAATTGGATGTGTATTTTTGTAGGACAATGCAGCAACCAATGTCACACAAACAGCTATGAAGTGAATGATTAATTTTATCTGGGGATTGATGACCAGATCACTGGGAGAAATTCCCTTCTCTTTTCAAATAGTCCATGGGATTTTTAATGTCCACCTGAACAGGCAGATGGGACCTCATTTTTACGTTCATCTGAAGGAAGGCATTTGGACCAATGCAGAAAAGCACACCCTGACATTTCACTAGAATGTCAGCATAGGCTGTGAGTTCACAATGCTGACGTGGACCACCCTCTGGAACTCCATCCCACAAGACAAGACAAGATTCCATTTATTGAGCGTCTTTCACGTTGGGAGGACGTCCCAAGGCGCTGGACAGTTGGGTCAGGACCCGAGCAGGGGGGAAATGGTCAGGGTGAGGGGAGGGAAGGGAGGGAGCGAGGAGGGGGTAGAGAGTCGAGAGGGGAGTTGAAGGCACGGTCAAAGAGAAAGGTCTTGAGACCGGCCTTGAAGGAGGAAAGGGAGGAGGCGGCGAAGGCACTGGGGGATGGAGTTCCAGAGCCTAGGGGCTGAGAGGCTGAAGGCCCGGCCACCGATGGTAGGGCGTTCGGGGCGGGGGATGTGGAGCAGACCGGAACCAGAGGAATGGAGGGTACGGGCAGGTAGGTAGGGGGATAGTAGGTCGGAGAGGTAGGAGGGAGCGAGGCCGTGAATGGCCTTGTAGGTGAGGGTGAGGATCTTGAATTCGATCCTCTGGGGGATGGGGAGCCAGTGGAGGCGAGCGAGGGTGGGAGTGATGTGGTCCCGAAGCCTGGTGCGGGACAGTACACGAGCTGCAGAGTTCTGAATGACCTGCAGCTTGTGGAGGGAGGTGCCGTGAAGGCCGGCGAGGAGAGAGTTCCCATAGTCCAGCCTTGAGGTGATAAAGGCGTGGACCAGTGATTCAGCCGCGTGAGGGGTGAGGTAATGCCGTCGTCTGGAGACATTCCGGAGGTGATGGAAGGCGGTGCCAGTTGTGGCGCGGATATGAGGGAGAAAGGACAGCTCAGGGTCAAACAGAACCCCGAGGTTCCTGACCGGCTTTGAGAGGTGGAGAGTGCAGCCTTGGATGCTGATGCTGTCAGCGCCTGAGGTGCGGAGGCGCTGATGCGAGCCAATCAGGAGGGCCTCAGTTTTGCGCACGTTGAGCTCGAGAAAGTTATCTCTCGTCCAGGACTCGATGTCGGACAGGCAGCTGTCAGGACATCGGTGGTCGTGGAGTTGAGGGTAGAAGAGGAAAGGTAGAGTTGGGTGTCATCTGCATACATGTGGAAGTTAACCCCATGTCTGCGGATGATGTCACCAAGGGGGAGCATATAGAGGGTGAAGAGGAGGGGACCGAGGACAGAGCCTTGAGGGACACCGCACGAGACAGTGCGGGGGCCGGAGGAAAAACCATTTGTGGAGACAAAGTGGAGACGTTGGGAGAGGTACGACCTAAACCACTCAAGGACAGGGCCTTGAAGGTTTAGGTGGGAGGACAGGCGGTGGAGGAGGATATGGTCGACCGTATCGAATGCTGCCGATAGGTCGAGGAGGCAGAGGGAGCTCTGGTCACAGATGGTCAGGATGTCATTGGTGACCTTGACCAGGGCAGTTTCTGTGCTATGGGCAGCACGGAAACCCGACTGAAGGGGTTCGAATAGTGAATGGTTGGAGAGGAAAGAGCGCAGCTGGGAGGCGACAACTTGTTCCAGGACCTTGGACAGGAAGCGGAGGTTGGAGATGGGCCGGTAGCTTGATAGCTGCGACGCATCAAGGGAGGGTTTTTTTAAGGTGGGAGTGATGGTGGCAGTTTTTAAGGGAATGGGAATAGAGCCAGAGGAGAGGGACAGGTTGACGATGTCTGTGATATGTGGGGCAAGGAGGTGGAGCTGGGAGATAAGGAGTGGAGTGGGGATGGGGTCAAGGGAGCAGGTGGTGGGTTTAAGGGATAGGATGAGTTTGGTGCCAGAGGGTGGGGAAACGGGTATGAAGGTGTGTAGGGGAGGATGGGTAGGAGTCGGAGTGTGGGAGGGAAGGGGTGGGTGGTGGGTGGATGTTGGAAGGGAAGTCCCTCCGTCTCACCTCCTCCCTCGCCACCTTCAAGACCCACCTCAAGACCCTCCTCTTCGACTGTGGTTTCGATCTCCCTGCTTCCCCACCTGCCCTCCACCCTCCCCCTAGCTCGAGTCCGTAATTCTGTCTGTATAGTGCCTTGGGACGTTCTCTCGAAGTGAAAGGCGCTTTACAAATCTAATTTTGTTGTTGTTGTTGTTGAACCCACAACTTACTGACTCAGAGGTGAGAGTGCTATCAACTGAGACAGGCTGACATCTATGGATAATAACTCGTAAAAAGTTGGCAGGTACAAAATGATCAAACATGTGCCACTGGGGTTTTACATGTGGTTATTTCCATCGTGATTTACCATTGATCTGAAATTCTCAAGTACAATAGCAAAGACATCAAATTGGATTTATATAGGATAATGCTCCAGAGCACTTTACAATGACAGCTTCTGATACTGGGTGAATGAATGGGAGGCTACCATATGACCAATGGTGGCGTAGAATGGATGAGGAATACATAGCAAGCTTGAGTTAGCTGAGCAGAGGGGTGAGCAGAGGTGTGTGGTTGGGAGAAAATCAGAGCTATAGAGGTGCTTGGATGTGAAGGGATCTTTCGATGGGTGAGGACCTTGAAATCGATCCATTAGGAGATGAGGAGCCAGTGAAGACTGGTGATGGGCAGGCATAGTGTGGGTAAGAATTCAAGCAACAGAGCTTTGAATAAATTGAAGTTTATGGATAGTGGAGCAAGGAGATCAGCAAGGAGGCATTTGAATAGTCCAGGCAGGAATTATGCAAATTCCATTCCAAAGGGATCCACTTTTGCAGTGGAGCTCCCATAGGTCAGTGAGACTTGGGGGATGTACTTTCATTACTGGAAGGACTCCCCGGGCATTGGCCTGCTCCATATTCACCACCATGCCCACTTCACCATTGGACCCTCTGCCTTTTAGCTCCCTCCATCCCGGAATCCCTCCGCCTCACCCCCTTCCTTGCTTCCTTCAAGGCCCTTCAAGTCTCAAGGCCTCTCTTTTTGACCATGCCTTTGGTCATTCTTTGACCCCCAGCCCACTAACCCTCCACCCCGCTTAACTCCAACCTTGAGCTCAGATGCAAACCTTCACTGTCCAGCACCTTGGGACATCCTCCTGCCGTGAAAGATGCTATATAAATTACATTTGTTGTTGTTTAATTAAAAGACACAGTCAATCCACTTTGCAGTATATCCTGTGAACCGCTTTGAGATGTCTCGACGATGTAATAAGGCACTATATGAAATAATAATTATTATAATTATATTAACCATGTTCACTGAAGCAAGAAAGAGCAGGGTGACAGACTAAAGAGATATTTAAAAGGAAATTATAAACTTGCTGGGTGTGGCAGATCATAAATGGGTGTCCTGGGAACTTTCTGTGAAGTCTTTCATCTTCCTGTTCCTCTCCTCCTTCACAGGCAACACAAAGGGTTGGGTTGCACTGCCTGAACCTGTGATCTCAGTCCAAAAATCATTAGAGGAGATGCCAGGAGCAGACCAGCCACTCCCTCAGAGGGAACACAGAGGGAAAGTGAGTTATTTATGAATCAGGTGAGACTCTTCAAAAGGCCTCCGAGTAAGAAGGTTGTAGGTTCAAGCCCTAAATAAGAATTTTCATCTCACAGCCTAGGCTGATGCTCCAATCGTGCTGGGGTGTGCTTCATTGTTGGAGGTGTCATCCTTTGGATGAAATGCTACAACAACAACTTGCATTTATCTAGCGTCCTTCACACCGTACGGCGTCTCGGAATGCTTAACCAAACTTTAACTAAACCAAAGTCCTGTCTGCTTCTTCAGGTAGATGTTAAAGATCCCATGGCATTATTTGAAAAAAAGGACATTTCTCCCAGTATCTTGGGACAAAAAACCCTCAAATAAAAATTACTCGTTCACTTCATGGCTGTTTGTAGACCAATGCTGTGTGTAAATTGGTTATCGCATTCACCTACAAAAATGTACAACAACTGACACTTACATAGCGCCCTTTTCATAGGGTAGCATCTCACAGTGACCATTCTTTACAATGACTCCTGTAAAGCGCTTTGAGATATCCTCCTGCTGTGAAAGGTGTTACAGTATATCAAATGTAAGGATTATTATTAGGAATGGGGTGATTATTTTGCAAACATTTTGCCTAGAAAATTCTGCATGTTCAACGTAAATAGATTAGCACAAAAACACACAAGGCAACTAATTTTTGCCACACAGATTCAGCAGGAAATCACGAATAGAATCCCTTTCTCATGGATTTCAAACAATGCTCGTTCCTCCCTGTCAAGTCATTTGCAAGACTCTCACATCCATTCTTCCTTAAATCTGAGCTGGAGGCCCATACCTGGCTCTAGATATCCACCACTAGGGGGCCCTGTTGGTTGTCTTCTCAATAACTGAAAAGGAACATGTTTCAATTAGGAACCTTTTGTGGAAGGGGTGTGGTGCTGAACATGGGTCACTTTTTCTCTTACAATGTAACTAACTCAACTGGAATGAGATGGGCATGCTAATCAAACACATCAGTTTTCCTCTTCACATGTAATCCTAATGGAATTACATCTCATGTCATAAAAATGTTGGCACTCCTTAATACTGAAGGAAATTCAATTGTCACACTTATTGTCGCTTTATGAAGTGACCGACAATGTGGTTGAAAAAGCAATTATGTGAAAAAGTATAGCTTGTTTCTGTGGGCATCACGATCGATCTCCCTGCTTCTCCCCCTGCCCTCCACCCTCCCCCACCCCTACCCCCATCTCGAGTCCATAACTCTGACTGTCTAGCGCCCTGGGACATCCTCCCGACGTGAAAGGCGCTATACAAATGGAATTTTGTTGTTGTTGTTGTTGTTGAAACATGTCTCATCTTGATTAAGCTGGCGTTCAGTCTTATCTGAAATTACATTTCATTAATACTCTTTTGATGGCTCAGTAGGTAAAGCTCAATGTAAAATTGAAGCATTGAGGTCAGACCTCAGGTTTGATCTCTAGCCTATACTGAACTGTTGCTAAGCACCCTGGAGGTGGTGTCAGCTTCACAGCGGGCATGTCTATTTGCCAAGGCCCCTAGGATGAGGACCTAGATTGAGCAGCTGGTGCTGAGTAAACTGGTACACGGCATTGGACTTGGACGTCAAGAACATCAAGGTGGCTTGCACATCACAAGCTGTCCTGCAAAGGTCCTCCCACCACATTGAAGGCAGATGCCCGCCAGATAGCTGTTGAGGAAACTCTGAGGCTTGAGGTGACAGCTGCTGGAAGGCTTTACCTGGAGTCGGAGTTAGTGAACACATGTTCATACGTCCAGTGCCTGGAATCCACCTTGATTGGCCTGCAGAGAGGCAGCAGCTACTGCTTAAACTCTGCACCTCCAATTGGTGGAACCATTGCTCAATGAGAAGGGATGTCTATGATTCTATGATGTACGCCCGAGCTGCGGACAGGAAGACGGTGGTAATGCTCTCACCTATTTCTTGCTGAGATGCGTTGCCCACCAGGAAGCTCGCAGGGAGTTCCTTGTACCTACCATCCACCTAGTGAGAGCTCAAACCCGCACTTGTTGGATGTCGAACAACCAACAACCAACAAGTTACTATTCTCCGCGTGGGGGCGGGTAGGGAGGTAATTGGGATCTCGTTGGAGCTCCAACTGGCTCCAGGTGACCTGCCTGGCAACGGAATCGAGCCAGCCCTGTGTGGCGGTCTCGGTTGTCTGGTTGCTAAGCCAGGCGGGTTTGCGGTAATCCAGGGCACTGTTGGTGACAGCACAGTCAGTCTGGCTCATCGATAGGACTTGGAAGGGCAGACTAATCACTCAGCTCCTGTTAACCCTGCAACAACAACAACAACAAGATTCCATTTATTGAGTGCCTTTCACGTCGGGAGGACGTCCCAAGGCGCTGTACAGTTGGGTCAGGACCCGAGCAAGGGGGAATGGTCAGGGTGAGGGGAGGGAAGGGAGGGAGCGAGGAGGGGGTAGAGAGTCGAGAGGGGAGCTGAAGGCACGGTCAAAGAGAAAGGTCTTGAGACCGGCCTTGAAGGAGGAAAGGGAGGAGGCAAGGCAAAGGCACTGGGGGATGGAGTTCCAGAGCCTAGGGGCTGAGAGGCTGAAGGCCCGGCCACCGATAGTAGGGCGGTTGGGGCGGGGGATGTGGAGCAGACCGGAGCCAGAGGAATGGAGGGTACGGGCAGGCAGGCAAAAACCATAATGGGTAGGGTGGTCCTAGCTGGACAAGCAACGGGAAAGCTTGCCAGACAGCAATATCAGTGGCAAGCTATGCGGTTTTAGTTGGTTAGACTCCAGCAGTACACCAACACACTCTCTGGGGTCCCCAAGCCTTGGTTCTTGCCAACCTGCAATTAAAACTTTCAGGAATTAGGTAAGCAGGATGCTTCCCTCCAAGGAGAGAGTGTGCATTTTATTCCAACAATCTATCTCTGGGATTTCCATGTGTAGGTGGGATGCATGGAAATTGCACTTTGGTTTGGATACTCTTAAGCATGTTGATGGGATTCCGACTGACCAAAAAAAACTCTAGTCTCTACAGGGTTAACTTATCTCAGCCAGGTAGCAACGTCCTTGGGACGTGGAAGATGCTTTATAAATGTAAATTGTATTGCATTGTGTATTGCAATTGGCACTGGCACTACTGGGCTTGGGGAGTGGATACATTAGTCAGTACCAATTCTCATTTCTAATTGCTGGACACTGCAAGCACTCGCTGTCTGACCTCACACGTAAAGAACAGTCTATTAGACAAGGTTTTGGAAGGCGCCTAGCACCTGTGAAACTGTAGCCCAGCATGACTGCCAACACTTTCAGGAGAGATGGGATATAATTGAAGTAGAAGACAACATAGCTAAAAATGCCCTCATTGGAAAAGCACTTCAGGACATAAAGTGTGACAGTTCCAGGGAACCAGCTGCATATCACGCCGACCCCTGAGAAATCAACTCTGACCAGAGATCACCTTGGAGCTGACTTCCTGCATGTTGCCTTTATAATAATAACAGTAATAATGATAATAATTACTGCATTTGAATAGCTTTTTTCACATCTGGAGAATGTCTCAAAGCTTTTCACATGATTTACTGTAGTGCCTGTTTACTTTGTAGGGGAACAAAGCAGCCAATTTACACACAGCAATGTCCCACAAAATGAAATCGTTATATCCATAGGGATTTATTTGGCATTATGGTGCCATTTCCAGTGTCATTTTAAATTTGAGCTCTTTCTCAACTCTGATCTCTATCTCCGGAGGTCTTACTATGACAATGCTGATTTGTTTTGTGCAATTTGTTCAGTGGTTTCTAGAATCAGGATCATTGTCTGAAAGATTTCACTGTCATTTTGTGGATTAGGTGATGAAATGAGACCCAGCGGGAAGGCTACTATAACAAGAAGAATCACTTCACAGGTTACTGGCTAACTCAACCAAGTCATGAAATAAATGTCAAGTCATTGGATGGTTGATGCCTGGAACAGTTACTTATCTTTGTTTACATGTTTAATAGGGGGCGACCATAACCTCTGATCTGAGGTCTGAATTCATACAAGGAATTATCAATAATCTAATGAAAGCTCAATTATAAAATAAACTTTTCTGGGTCTTGGTGAGAGCTGTATAATTTTTTTCATTCACCTAAACTAAAGAATTAACACAGAAAATAAGTATGAAAACAAAAAACAATAGTTACCTGACCCTCTAAGAGTCCAAAACAGTGTGACCTGTCACCTCAATCCAGGATGGCGGCAGATCACTGACACCACATTCCTACACTTGCTTGTTTAAGAAAGCTGCACATGTTGTCCCATAGTGTATTACTGTACCATGGAACACAGTACCAGAGATTCACTTTAACCCTCTATAGTGGCATATGAAGACAAGAATTCCAACTACCAACGTTTTCAAAACCCTAAAGAGAAAGGTTTCACACTGTATTAAGGTCTTAAAGGCACACAGGAACCAGCTTTATTTGAGCAGCTAATGAAATTCCTTGTTGATGGATTAAGATGCTTGTTTACTTCATGGGGCCATACTTCTTCAATAAAGAGCAAGTGATAAACCCACAGCAATTTACTAAAGAATTCAGTATCATGGAAACCCAATACAAAATCTTAAAACCCTGAAATGATCAATTTCATGGCTTTTCTACATCACATTAGAAATAGAAGCTGCTGGGGTTTTATCATCTTAAAATAAAGTAATAGTTGCTATTCACTGCCTTTAGATTCCTCCCGAAAACCTCTTCTGATTTGACAGTCTTTAAAATATAGGACCAGACCAATTTCATATATTGTGATAACAACTTGCATTTACATAGCATCCTTCATACAGGGTAGCTTCTCGAGCAGTTGATGCTGCAGAATGTTTATATGAACAAGTATTAAAAGATATATTCCATTATCAGAGCACAAGGTTCATACAATGACCATTGAGAGATTCCAACCCAAAACTCAGACAAACTTTGAACCTAAAGAGTTAAATGGGCCTTTTGTTTGCTTTGCGTGTACTTGTTCCACTGGCTCCCAATCTTTCTTCGCCCAAGGGGCAAATGAATCAATGACATCATCCAGCAAAGAGATGGAAGTAACTGAAAAAATAAAAGTAGTTAAACGGCCCCAAGATTGGGGTATTTTTCCACTTAACAGTACACTCTCCTTTCTCATAACTCCTGGGGCGATCTGGTCATGCAATTTTGTTGTTGTCATGTAAATAGAGGGGCAGTAGTACATCATTCGGTCTTTTCAAGCCTGCCCTGCCATTATATGAGTTTCTAATATCTAATTTTCTCTAATTTCCCAATCCCATTTACCCCACCTTTTCACCATATCACTTAATACTCTTACTTCCTTCATACCTGTCTGTTTCCCCAAAGCACCTCAGTTGCCCATTGCAATCCATTGCATGGATTCTGTGCCAATTCCCCAACTGTGACCTATTCCCCAGCTGTCACGGGCAGTGCTTCAAACCCAGAGCTCATTTAAATTCCACTGCTCCAAACAGTTTGCAAAGACTCTTGCTCTTTACCAATCTGAGAACTAATTATATTTGGAATTGCTCCTAACTTCATCAGAACTGGGCTTGATTCCCAGAATAGTTGCTGCTCATAGAGGAGGAGATATATTTCATGCTGAATCACGTACTCAGAATCTGTTGCATGTTCTGCAGGAGTAATAGTAATCTTTGTACTTGCATTTGATATAGTATTGCACCTATTACATTGAAATGCACTTCACATGGAATTGCTCTAAAGTGTGGCAACTATGTGGCAGTCAATTTGCAAACAGCAATGTCCCACAGACAGTGATAATTTTATCTGGAGGATTAATAGCTGGGACACTGAGAGAAAATCCCTTCTCTTTCAAATAGTGTTACAGGATCTTTAACGTTCACCTGAAGAGGCAAACAGTTTTAATGTCTCATCCAAAGGACGACACCCCTGTCAATGCAGTACTGCACCAGCACTGCACTGGAGTGACAGCCTAGAGTATGAGCACAAAGTGAGGCTTGAATCCACAACTTTCTGACCCGGAGGCGACAGTGCCACCAACTGAGCCAGGCTGACACGTATTGAAGCTGATAAACAATTAGTACAGTTAGGCCAAGATGTCTGGAAGGACTTCATTGTCAGAGACTTCCGATGCTCGGCAGGGAGGAAGAACCAAGAGAACATTTAACTGGAAAAGGGTAAACAAGTTAAAACAAGTGCAGAGAATTCAGTTGCAATTTAATATTATTGAGAATCTTGGCTTTATAGTACCAATTATTTACCAGCTTCAATACGTGTCAGCCTGGCTCAGTAGGTAGCACTCTCCAGTAAATGATTATTACGATGAACATTCCTTGGCATAGGCATACCAGTGGTAGCAAACTGATTCCTTGTCATTTCTGGTTTGCTCCTTTAAGTATTACACTACATCCTGTTGAAACTGCCTTCAAACCTGTTCAAACCAGCGTTTGTTGGAATGTAACTCTTTTAAGACTACGTTTCAAAGCTGATGGCACAGCGAACACTTCATATATCTTACCAGCTGGATGCATGTAGTTTTTATTTTGTTAAAATCTGATACAAGTTTTAATTGCTGTTTTGCAAAGGGCCCTTGAAAACTAAATAAAAGGGTCACTGAAGGAAGAATGATGTTATAACTAATAGCAGGTGCCCGGGGGTAAAAATCTTATGTTTGTTTCAAAAAAAAGTTCCTCAAATTAAAAAAAATGCTGGTGGGAGAGTAAAGCATTTGTTTGGAAAACATTGCTAATAAGCTCTTTTTGTGCAGTCTCTGTTCAAGCTATTCTATTCAAACTAAGCCAAATGACCATTAAATGAAAGCTCCTTGAAGTGCACTACAAACTGTACAATGAATGTCTCTGTAATGGAGACTGGTCTGATCAGGTAACTCTGGAGTGACAAAGCCAGCCATAAGAAAATCCCCCCCCCCCATTGAATGGTATTAAGAAAGTCCTCCCGATGTGAAAGGAGCTACACCAAATGCATAGATTATTATTATTCAATAATTATTAATAGTTATAATAATTGTTATTTAGTATTATTATTTGATAATTCTTATGTAATTATTAATTATCTGCTTTTATGCTGTAATTTCTATGCTTGCAAGATCCCTAATTTAATCCTTGCCACTTCCTTCCCCATTTTCAGGATGCGATGGTACACTGTTGATGTTGGCACGTCCTCCCGATGTGAAAGTATAGAAATACAGCAGAGAAGCAGCCTATACTGGTGTTCCATCCTCCACTGCAGCTAACTATAGATGAACTTTGTTATAAACCTCTTTGTTAGAACTTAAGGTCATAGTTAGGATTCAAATGCAGTTTGGGGACAAGGCCACATTGTTTTAATCTCATCCAAAAGACAAGATGTCGACTGCCTGTTCAGATGAATATCCCACAACACGATTTGAAAAGACAAGGAAGTTTCTCGTACTGTCCTGGCCAACAACGCTCCAGATTATTTGGTTGTTCACCTGATAACTGTGGGATTTTCCTGTGCACAAAATAACTGTCATGTTAATACACAAGCCATTACCTGCAGTGCTATTTGAAATGTCATATGATAAAGCACTACAAAAATGGAAACTTGTTGTTTCCTGCTATCTCTAAATGCAATCGGGGCTTTTGCCAAGAAGTACCCGATGAATCATTTTCGAATATCTAGATCTAAAGGGCTGAGAAATTGAACACAAAAGAAAAAAAATATTTCGGCCCCATCTACAGAAAGTGAGCAGTGTTTTAAAAGAGAATGTGAAGGGTTCATGCAATCGTATCAGTAAATTAGAATTGTTTCAGGAGACAAGGTCCACTGCAGCCACTTCCCATCCCCTCTGTATTCACACAGCAGGTTCACAACCTCAGTGCAGCATCAGGCAATATGCTATGGTTACCCAAAGACCAGGGGACAAAACAAAGGCAGGTCAGCCTGAATCAATAATAGTAATAATAAATCCTTGCATTTGATTTAGATTGCCATTGAGACTTCTCAAAGCGCTTCACAGGATATACTGCAAAGTGGATTGACTTTGTATTTTGTGGGCAGCCAGTTGCACACAGTAATGTCCCACAAACAGCTATGGAGTGAGTGACCAATTTCATTTTGGGGGATTGTTGGCCAGGACAATATCAAACAGAATAAGGAGCAACTTCAAGTCAGGTCCCCTGTCCACCTTCTCATCTCGCAAACGGTATACATCATTGAGAGAGTTAAGTTAAAGGAAATTTAGGAGCGAGGAGGAGGTGGTTTGAAGCGAAATTGAGGAAAAATAAGCAAATTAATTGAAATGTGGAATATAACAAATAATAATAATAAGCCATGAGATGAATGACCAATTTTATTTAAGGGTATTGTTTTCCAGGACACCAGGAGAAACTCTCTTCTCTTTTTGATAATGCAGGGGATATTTAACATCTACCTAAACAGGCAGACTGGACCTGAGTTTAACGTTTCATCTGAAGGACAGCAGCAATGCAGCACACCTCCAGACTAGACTGAGTTCAAGGTCCTGACCTCGGGCTTAAACTAACAACCTTCTGACTTAGAATTGAGAGTCCGACCAGCTAAGCCAGGCTAACACCTAACGGTACCAATAATCTTGTAGAGAGAGTTGATGGGCTGTGGTAGGCTGGGGGTTCTGGAGGGATGAGATTGGTTGGGATTGATCAATCCAGACAAATTTTGTGATGTTGTGATCTAGTGAACAGATTTTGCAAAAGAAATAAACAGAAATGAATAAAAAGACAAAAATTAAAGAAGAGTCCAAGAACATATGAGGTGAAGCAGTAATGAATTATGCTGATCACTGTCCAGCCTGATTCTTGGTGGATTCAGGTTATGTAAGAATTATGTAATGAATGCAGAACCCATTAACACCAAGCATAGTGTTGCAGTGACCTACTTCTAATAATAATCTGTATAGGGTTTGACTATTATTTCCTGCATAAATTGGTCAATGAGTGCAAAATTAATCCCTGTGGACTGAAGAGCTATATCACACATGCACTACTGTCTTCATGTTAAAAACCTCTACACTTTTTCTGAAGATGAATGATATGTTCAGAAATTGGAAAAAGGCAGAGGAAGCTGCTCACTTGTTCTGACGTGCCCCATCCACTGGTACAGCCTGTTGAATACATTATAGTCAGAGAACAACATTTTAGCTACATATTTGATTCCATCAGGTTCACGTTAGTAAACTTGGCTCAGTTGTCAGCAGTCTCACCTGTGTCTGAGATTGTGGGTTTAAGGCATCAAGTCATGGCTTGTGTCATAGTCTAGGAGCTAGCCTTGCAGTATAATGTGGGAGAGTGCTGTATAGTTGCAATGTGCTGTCTTTCAGGTTAGAAACTATACTTGACTATTTTCAAGTGGACGTTAAAGATCCCGTGAGACTCGGGGAGAAACTGCACTTTTGTGACTTTTTAATGAACAGTCAATATCTACCAGTAGGTGAAGCACCTCTTTGGTAAGTGGATTCAACACTTTCTATCTCGTTCAACCTCCAATTTTTTTAAAAAAATTTAATTTTTAATCATTGAGGCGATTCCAAATGTTTTTCTAATATCGCTTTTCTGGGATTGATGCAATACAATTTGTTTTTACATAACACCTTCCACGTCAGGAGGACATCTCAAGGCACTTAACAGTCCAGGCTGAGCACACAAATTGGTGATATGAGCTGCGGGGGTGTGGAGGGGAAAGATGATCAAAAGTGCAGTTAAAGAGGTAGGTCTTGAGATGGACCTTGAACAAGGTGAGAGAGAGAGAGTTGATAATTTGCTGAATATAATATAAAGAAATAATATAATTTATAAATAAATAAACAAACAAACATATGATCAACCAGCGAGGGGGTGAAATCCACATTCTCAGGCTCATGAATGACTTTTAAGTGATTAGAAAAACGTGGCTTGGCCTAAACCTGATGAAAACTTAAAAAAACAGAAGAACCATGTACAATGTGATGTATGGCTTTTTTCGTAATGCAATATTTTGACATCCACTGGTATCCCTATTTTATTAAAAATGCCCCTAAAGCATGAGTTTGCAAATCCGGTCCTGAGCTGTCAGAAATGGCAAGGCCTTTTCAAAGTGGCTTATGTTATAAACTAAGGTTTAAGCAGCTCTTGCAGCAGAAATTCTTTCCATTTTCCATGATTACAAATCTTAACAATGGAACAAGACTGCCAGCTTGCTCCATAATCCTTTTACCTTGTCATGTGTGACATTTGTACAGAAAGCTCAATTTGTTTCCATTTACCACTAAACTTAAAACCAATTATTCCATTTATCTGGAAAACACAACACATAAACAGCTTACTTACCCTTTAACCCTTAGAAAGCTTAACCATTATCTCTGGTTTGTACGCTCTGCAAAATTCTTTACCGGAGTCATAAAATTTAGACATTACCCGTGATAAATATGCCACAGGTTATATCTGTTACTACTCGTGTGGGATCTATCATTATCAACTGCTATAAAAACTTGGAGTGAATTTTATCCATTAGAAGTCTTACAACAATCCAGCCAGTATTGCAAAGATTGTGTCATTCCTAAAACACTCCACTGATATTTAATTTTTTTTATCAATATGTGTTTTGAGATACTGTCCTGAACTTCTGAATAATGGTAGTGCCCAAACCCATCTGAAAATGCTTGGGTGCTGTCATCCTGGATTCCCAAATAGAAGGGATGAATTTTAATGTTCAAAAATAATCCTCGCTAAGCAGGAAGCCAATATCAATAATAATAATACTACTATTAATAATAATAATCCTTGCATTTGATATAGCGTCTTATCACATCTTTAAGACGTCTCAAAGCGCTTCACAGAATATACTGTACAGTATATGAATTGATTGTATATTTTGTGGGTGAAATTGTGGCAGCCAACTGCATACAGCAATGTCCCACAAACAGTTGTGGATTAAGTGACCAAATTTTTTTTCTCTCTAAGTGAATCTTAAGCAAGGCAGCTCAGGGCAGGTTAATGACTTCAAAATCCTTTATAATCTTTGAGGTGGGTTCTGTTCCTGTTTTCTTTCAGGCTCCTCCTCAAGAGAAGGAAAGCAAGTGTGCGTACGAAATGAATGGAACTGACTACTGTGAAAGAAAGATTAAAAAAGTACGACACAATGCCCCTGGGGCATTATTAACATGTACAGGTAAATCGCCATCAACTGCATCGAGATAGAAACCACAAGTGTTGTTTAGGGCTTGAAAAAGTCTTCATCGAGAGCTTTGAAGACCTGCTCTTCTCTTTTGAAAATAATACATTTTATACATTATTATTAAAGTTAGAAATGCAACTGTAATTATACAGGTAATTCAGTAATCCACCCCACCCCACACCTCCCTTTACCAAAGGCCATACCTGGGGCAGGTGGCGTATGGAAAGACACCTCCTTGCTATAGTTGCTGTAGACAGACTTTTTGCAACCCTTGATTCTGAAGAGATAAACACTATCGATGTCCAGGCCAGGGATGGTTTTACTCGTGCTCTCCACGTCCTCAGTGCACACCCAGGGAGAGTCTCCCTCCTGGTCAAGTTTCCTGTATTCGAGCCTGTAATGGTCGACTGAAGGGGTGCCGCTGGGCTGCTGCCAGCAGATGAGACCTTGGTTATATAGATGGCTCTCCTTCAGGTCAATAAGTGGAGCTTCTGGAACTAAAGCATTAATGACAAATGAGCATTCTACACATCAATAAACAAATCCTTGCATCTGATATAATGCTTTTCACGTCTTCTAGACGCCTCAAAGCGCTTCACAGGTTATAGTGTAAAGTGAATTGACTGCATATTTTGACTGTCGTGGACTGAGTGTCCAAATTATTATTTTTATTTATTTTTCTTGAGGGATTATCCTCCCGACGTGAAAGGCGCTCTATAAATGTAATTTTGTTGTTATGTTGTTGTTGTCTCTCGTTTGCGAGGCGAGTGCTCTAACAACTGAGCTAAGGACTCCACAGTAGCAATAATGCAGTAAATAAACACAGTAGCAATATGCAGGTCACTCACAGCTCATATCTACAATAGTGTTCACCTAATAATAAGAACAATAATCCTTGTATTTGATATAGAATTTTTCATGTCAGAAAGACTTTTCAAAGTGCTTCAAGGGTTTACTGTAAAGTGTAGTAACTGGGTAAATGAAAGCGGCATCCAATTTGCGCACAGCAATATCCCACAAGGAAGCCATAAAGTGAATGGCCAATTTTATTAACATTAAAATCAGAAGGCACTTGGAACCTGGGGTGTAGTGTTATATACAGTATTGACTGATATTTAATATTCCTATTTACATTTCTGTCTCAAAGTTCAGAACCAATTGCTGAAAGTAGTTTCACTATTCTATGATTCTATGATTCCTGAGTGGCTAAACTAATTTGTAAAATGCTACACTAAAATCAGGATCAAATGGATGTGAAACCAGAGAATTCAATGAAAGCAATTTGTTGTTTGTGGGAAACATCCCTTCATTACTCATCACAAGAAGTGCCTGTAAAAGGACTAAAGAGCTGAAATAAATTCCTCCAACTCTCTGACTTCAAGTAGAATTTTCATAAGTTTTTCATTGCTGAACCAGTTTGCAGGACACATTTCCCTGTATCATGCAAAGTATTTTTTTTCTATTAAGCAATGCTTAACTCTCAGAAAATCTATGTTTTTCCAAGACTTAAATGTTGTTTATATATTTTGTGAGGGTCCTCTAGTTTTCTAAAGGAGACCTTTCTCATATTCCCGGAAAGGATACAAGGAAAGTCTTGGGATCTTTCCTCACCTTCAGCTTCCATCCTCTCTCCATATCAGTCTTCACTGTCCTTTGATTTTATTAACACTATTTCAGCCACTGCTCCCGCTCATTCCTCTCTCATTCCTCTCAAGCTCAACACAATTCAACCCCAATTCATTCCACTTTACAGTAATTCTTTTGAAGCATTTTGAAATGTCTTATTGACATAAAAGCCACTACATCAAATGATAGGATTACTCTTATTATACAACACACACTTACACACTCTGCACCCTCCCTACATCTTTACTGCGCACTAACTCATTCATTCTCAAGATCTCAAGATTGTAGAGTTCCTTTATCTTCCTCGTACATGCCCTTCCTAACAAGATATGTGGTTATAGCTGGTTAAAGTCCAGAAATATCCCAATGTCCATTTGCAAACCTCCGCCTAATACTCTGCAAAATTATTAATTAATAATACTCTGTAAAACAAGGTACTTACCTCCCAGGGAGAGAATGTACATTTCATTCCAGACATAGGGAAATGTCAAATGTAGGTGGCATACCCAAGGGGAAATCAGTCTGGATAAGCATTCTGAATCACCACCTTGCATTTATTTAGTCCTCTACACTGAGTGAAAGGTGCTATAGAAATGCAAGTCGTTGTTTCGTCATCATCGTTCTGGATAATTGTACTTATGGTGATGGGTTTCCACATCCATCAGTTACATGACTAACCCCCCAAAAATACAATTTACACTATATTGTGCCTTTCATGTCTCAGAGGAGGTTTCAAAGCAGTTAAAATAAATCTACAGGATTTAAAGTCCAAAATGTTGGACTTCCACTTGATTTACCTTATCACTCTGCTACTCTTTTTAAACTTAATGTTATGGGTCTCATCCCTTCACCTAAGTTCTTTTTTTTAAAAAATAATAATATACATCTTTCAAGTCAAAAAGAAGTGTGCTTCACAGGCTATACTGTAAAGTGCAGTGACTGTGTTTTGTGAGCGAATGCAGGTATAGAGTGTTTATACCCAAATATCTACAGAGGCTCTAGATATGGCTCAACAGCTTGAACATCAAGTAAACACCAGAAAGTCAATATCCGCACTCAGGCTTTTAGTGGATAATGTATCTTGAAAAGTGAGAGTCAGAGCCATTAATATTTTGAAAGCGATTCTTACTGAATCAATAACAGACTGTATTACTACCATCAGGTCCTGAATTTAGTCTGTAAATGGCATGAAACATGTAGCATATAATCTAAACAACATCCTGCTTCAGTGCAGGTCGTGTCCGTGGAGGGTAAGACCAGCCTGAAAGCATCGTTTATCATCAATCTTAAGGCATGTATTGATCCAATTGAATTAAGTCCCCATTAAAGCAGCAGAATGCCAGAGTCAGTGTGAAATTTAACTGAGCTGAAAAAGACTAATTTCTTACCTGAAGTGTCAGATGCTAAGGTATTACTACAGGAATAATTGATATAAATGTACCAGTTACATCTACAGTGATTGGAGTCAAAAACACAGTATTCACAAAGGATCCGTACATATTGTGCATCACAGCAACTCGCAGGTACTCAAGAGATTTTATTCACAGAATCGGAATGGAATCAGAGTGATACACGTCCTGTACAGGTACAATATGATTGACACAAATCCTGTTGGGAATACTGCTGTTTTATCGCCTCCCCTGAATTGTGCATAATCTTTATACAAGGAAGTAGATGAGCTGAGGCAACAGGCTGCACCACAGGGAACACAACACAGCTTTAGGCTCAACTGTCCACACAGTTATTTCTTGCCCAAGTGCGGCACTGGGGTGAGTGGACAGTAGCCACAATAATGGAGGAAAGGGGAAATAAAATACATAGAGTAGAGTTGTGCACACCTGCTAGTGACCTTCCAATAGCACAGGCATGGAAATAGCTCAACTGCACTTCTTGGTAATGCTGCACATGATGGTGGTGCAAGTGGAGGATCTGTATTAAAGTGGCATTTCTTCTCTTAAAATTCAGATTTTTTTTAAGAAAATGGTGGATTTGAACCATGCAACAGATGTGTGGGGGAAATGCAATATGAAAACGTCAATCTCTTAGAAATGGATTCAGGAAAGGAGGAGATTTATTGTGAAAAGATTGCAGTCCTGGCAGTCAGGAAAATTGTAAATGAGAGTCATTGACAAGGACTGCTAACACAGCACATGGTGCAAAAGGTCACTTTCCAATTCTAGTATGATATTAATCGCACTTATCTGTTGGTCCAGTAGCCTTATCGTGGAATTTAAACTGACCAGATATTCCATTTAGCCTCTTCCTTGACTGCCAATGATGTGCTTCATTACGTAAACACATTTATTGTTCGTTTACTTTATACCATTTGCTCCTTTGCTTTAAAAAACATAATTCTGCGTTACAACTTTTTTGGGGGTGGGTATGGGGGTTAGATAGGTATGTGAAACATGTGGACAACAAGGTACAATGAACTGGTCTGATGGGTTGAATGGCCTCTAAATCAAACTAAGAGTTCTGTGTTAAATATATATATTAATGACTAATTATCTGAACTAATCACTCTGTTCTTATTCTTAGTGAAAACGCTCCCACCCACAACCAACATTTCCAGATCTCCTCAGTTCTTAAAAGAACCAGCTTTCAAATGAAAACTGATTTCTAAGAATTTTGTGCAAAATGTAAGATAATCTTACTGACTAAGACGAGGTAGAATTTCGGGTCTCTGGAGTTATTACTAAATTACTGTTTAGTAGTAATTTAGTAATAACTCCAGAGACCCAAAATTCTACCTAGTCTTAGTCAATAGTAGTAATTTACTATTTAGTAGTAATTTACTAAACTACAAAAGTGTTATTAATTTACAATAAAAATGATATTTTATTATTAATATTATTTTATATTACTAAAATTATTAATTTTCTCAGATTTACCTCTCTCAAAGTCACTAACTGGGGTTTGGCTGCAGTTCTGTACTTCTCTTATAAAGTCACTCTCCACGAGTGAGCTGAGACAGCAACTAACAGCTCAGTTCTTTCCTTGCCTGATAGTCACATCTATGCACATTCCAGCAGTATTCACTGAACACTACTCAGGAAAAGGAAACCAAGGTGATTTTCTCTTTCCTTATCCAGACACAGCAAAGCCGTGGCTCAGATCAGCTAACTCAGCACAGTCCATACAATTATCCCTTTTGCTTTGGACCCTGCTCTGGTGGAATATCAATTAAAAAATTAGCGGTGTTTGTGTATCTATATTGTACCTCTCCTAGGCATAGGACATAATACTAACCGTGTACGGTGGAGCTGAAAAGATGAAGCTGAGTTATGCAAATATCATTCTTTGTGATCGGTGTGAGCATCTTCATTTTCATGGCAGATAATGAATTACTGCCATGTTCAGTGCAACAAGATGGAGTGACGAGGCAAAATGCATTCTGACAGTTTGTTTCAGCTCCTCCATAGTCTCATATTGCTGTTTTGTAATCAGGGGTAGGAGAACTTTCTGGACACCCTGTACTCTGTCAAACTCTACCACCCTGTCACTCTGTTGGACTACCACAAGGAATTGGACAGGACGCCAAACCTTGCTGACTTATTTTAGCTAAAGTACAGCCAGCACAGTCAGGGATATGAATCCAAGTGAAGATTTACTGCAGAGACACTCACCATATGTGAAGGACAAGTGTTTGAGGAGCTCCTCTTCCCTGGAAGTGTCCAGAGTGAATTCTGTGAAGGAAGGCTCCGCAGCTGGCTGGAAGGTTTTCAGTGATTCAGTGGCTGTACGAATCCTGAAACACAAAAGTGTTACCAATCGTAAAGCCTTTCCTTCAGAGAGACAGAATTACAAAAGGCTTGTCGAAACAGCACTCTTCAGACCAAAGATGTACTACGTTACAAAGCTGACTGTGAGCGTGGCAACAGAAATGGGCTTATTTGCCTTTCAGGGTGCTGGAGAGAGGCCAGTGATTTTGCTTTGAGGCCATTGGGACACATTTTGCATTCATTGCTGCAGAGTGTATGCCTAGCCTGTAAATGGGTGTTGTAAATGGTGTAATGGCTGCTGGAAGTTACTTTTTCTCAGATTGAATTGTTGCTGGGGTTTGGCAAGTGTGACACATGGAGCGGATCTGCTGGCTCAGTCCTAGGGAGCACTGGTGGAAACCATTATGTTGGAACATTTTTTGTTCCGATAGGAATCCTCCAGGTGCTGTGAATGATGCAGTTCAGGGATGATAGCTACGTGACCTTTTTCTTCCAAATGAAAACAATTCTGTTGTTGCTTAACCTCCAGTACTTGTAAAAGTCAAAGCATGTTAGAGAGAAGTTATTGCACCATCCCAAAGCAGGGAACCTCCAGACCGGCTCAGCTCCTCCTGAGTTTTGGAATGAAGCCCTGCTCATAGGTCATCAGAACTGCACATTCTAGTGTGATATTAAGAATGTTGCAAAATAGAGACCATTCAACTCACTGAACTATTTTATTATCTGATAGCAGCTTCTAATCTCTACAATCCCTTAACTCTCATACTCTCTAGCTATCTATTTCTCTTTTAAACAACTCAATCAATTCTACGTCTATGGTTCTGGGGCAATTCATTCTACATTCTCGCAACACTTTGTGGAAAGAAATGTACCCTTCATTTCCTTTTAACCACCTTAACTATTTTTTAAGACTATGTTCTGCATTTATTTAAGTGTATACTCTATATATACCCAGCCTCCATGCAAAACATGTGAGTGCTGTGGTTGGTACAGGAATGAGTGACATCCTTACTTCTCCACAAGAACCCACCTAGTGTGTAGCTGCTTTGCTGTTTGCACAAAGCAGGATTGGTCCGTTTCCTTCAGTACCTCCTGAGCATATCCCACCAAGCCACTGTATTCCAGCATCCCCTGATATTCATCCATTTGACTCCGGAGTCTCTCCAGCTTTGAAGAATGGGTCTCCTCGATTGAATGGACCATTTCCACTTTGCGCTGCACCAGGATGTTGCTCAGACGGTCCATCAGATTGATTGTTTCTTCTTTTGCTTTCTCACCGTTACTCTGCAAGAAAATTCTAGGTAAAATGACCATACACCTGAATCCACCACTCACCCTGTCTCCATTTACAGATAAAAGGGGTAAAATTCAAGGCTTTTCACAAGTACATTCATAACTGGCACAATTCCTTAAACATGACAGTGTTCAAAGTCTGGGTAAAATTGTGGCTCTAATTGCCACATGGAATACATTTTGAAATGTCTGCGCACTTTGGAAATAATTATACTCAAAGCAAAACCAGAATGACCAGAGTATCCATTGCCCCTTCTCAACGAGGTCCTGAAGGACAGTGTCCAAACAAAACGTTGTGTCAACAACAAACCCCCAATACCAACATGAATCAACAATTGAGATAGATGCTTCTTGTATCTTCCAGTTGATACCTTTACGGAGCAATCTGAAGCAGTGCAGAGCAATAATACTGCATTGGGACTAGGTTTGAAGCAAGTGAGTGATTCACAGGTATGACAGCCAAAAGCACAATCTCACCTAGAAACAGAAGCACCACAATTCTATCAGAAATGCCTGGAAAAAAGATGATGGGGAATCACAAAACAGGGTGGAAATGAATGGGATTTTGAGGGTGTTAGGCAAAGACTGGCCATCAAGTTTTAAGGCAAGTTTTTGTAGTCAAAGAGAGAGAGATAGAGATCCTTTCCTTGGATCATTCCAAGGAAAGAATTTTAGTATAGATTGTGGGACACTGCTGTGTGCAATTGTATAAGGAGGAGTCCTGTAGCTCAGTGGTTAGAGCACTCGCTTTGCAAGCGAGAGACCTGAGTTCAATTCCAGGCAGGGCGAAACCTTGGGCAAGTTTCCTTACTCCACATGCCTAATAATAATCCCTCCAAAAAAACAAAAACAATAATTAAATTGGTCATTTTTCAATCTACGACTGTTTGTGGGACATTGCTGTGCGCAATTGGCTGCCGCGTTCGCCCACAAATATACAGTCAATTCACTTTACAGTGTGTTCTGTGAAGCGCTTTGGGACGTCCTCCCAATGTGAAAAGCGCTATATCAAATGCAAGGATTATTATTATTATTATAATTGGCTGCTGCGGTTCACCCACAAAATACAATCATTCCACTTTACAATATATTCTGTGAAGCACTTTGAGATGTCTCAACTACGTGATAAGGCACTATATCAATTGTAAGGATTATTATTATTTTAATAGAGTTCCAGAGAATGGGTACATAATAGCTGAAGGCTCAGTTACTAATGGTGAGATGGAGGAAGAGAATCCAGTTTTAGATTTAGGAATGCATATATTTCCTAGGCTCAAAATTACCCTTTTGTACACTTCCACACCCAAATTTAGAACAAACACACTTTGTACATTAAGTTATCTCAGGTCGCAACACATATACCTCGTTTTCCTAAATCGCCTGCAGCCTATATCCTGCCTTGGACGATCTTACACTGTAGCTTTTCATGGCCAGTTGATTGTAACTCACATATTCAGACTCTCTTGCTAGTGAAGAATTGAATATCACTTCCTCTGATGTGAATTAGTTAACCTGATAGTTTGAGAAGCACATTGTGGCTGGTGGCTTGACTGTACAAATATCTTTTTCTGAGAGGTGATTTTTACCTTATTTAGTGATTCCTTTTGCTATATATTTCTTGGCAGGTTACTAAGTCGGTCAGCCTCCGACATTGAGTAGGCCAGCATTCCACATTTCTGAAAGGATGTTATGAAGCTCTACTGTTTGTTTGTACACTTTCAAACCCAGAAAATTAACTGGAGCCAGTTTCCACTTCCAGTACCCTTCATTACTGACTTCTCTGTTAAAGGCGAGCAGGGCAGTAGCAGTCTCAATTAAGGGGAACTGTTTATTCTGGCGGGAGTCCCGTGCCAGAATAACAGCCACCTCTATTAAAAGGTGTCTGACTCCAGATTTAGATTCAATCCCATATAAACATATTAGATTTTAAACAAGGTACCCAGTTGGTTACCAGTTTTATGGATTAGTATAAATGAATCTGAATGAGCTTGATCACAATCATATGACTCAGGCTACAAAATATGATTAGTGAGTTGCCTGATTAGGTGCCAGGGAAAGAGAAACATATTCACCGCACCTTCATCATGCTAATGGATTTAGTTCTTACATAGTGTCCAAGCAAATATGGATAAAAATTGCATTCAGCTTTACACAGAAGACTATAATGGGAAATCCCCTGAAAGACTGACATCGCCATAGGCAATGCGTGTAATACTGAACAGAATTTTTACCCAATAGTGGGATTTCTATAGCACTTTATACATCAAAACATTTCTAAGTGCTTTACAGTAACCATTTCAAATGCAGTGACTATCTGTAGGCATGAACAAGGCATCTTAATGAGGAATCCTTGGTTATTGTAAGGTAAAGAAAGATATTGCAGTAAAACCAAAGAACAAGGTTGTAGAGAAGCAATCGAGTCTCAGGGAGCAGGCCCAGAGAGATGAAAAGAATTGTGAATTAATCTCAGTGATCACTAGTTAAATCCCATCAGAATTAACAAGAAATCTCCAACAAGTAAAGCTGATCCTGCTTGAGATTGAAAAGCTCACACTGTTAATTTAAATTCTGTTGGGATGCTGACCTGGCCTTTCATTTGACTTTCTGCATTAATGAATGAATTGTTAACTGGGCAAGATAAAGGTACCAGAAAATAGCTAGCAGGGTAAGAATGCTTATTGAAGTTACCAATGAAAGCGAGTCAGACAGAGGATCTGAAACATCACATGGTCCTAGCCTTAAATACACTGATGTGTATTTTTTACATAACATAACATGTAGGAGCAGGAGTCGGCCATTCGGCCCTTCGAGCCTGCCCCGCCATTCAATCATGGCTGATCTTCTAATCTAACTCCAGCTAATAACCTGACCCTGCCTTATCCCCATATCCCTTAATCCCTTTTGCAATAAGAAATCTATCTATCTCAGTCTTGAATATGTTCAAGGACTGAGCATCAACAGCCCTTTGGGGTAGCGAGTTCCATACATTCACCACCCTCTGAGTGAAGAAGTTCTTCCTCAACTCAGTGCGAAAGGGCTGGGCTCTGATTTTAAGGTTGTGACCCCTGGTTTTAGTTTCTCCAACCAGGGGAAACAATCTCCCACTATCTACTCTATCATGCCCTTTGATGATCTTATAGGTTTCTATAAGATCACCTCTAATTCTTCTATATTCTAGAGAATATAGGCCCAAATTGGTCAGCCTATCCTCGTAACTCAACCCCTTCATCCCTGGCACTAACCTAGTAAACCTACGCTGCACCCCTTCCAAGGCAAGTACATCCTTCCTTAAATGAGGAGACCAAAACTGGACACAGTATTCCAGGTGTGGTCTCACCAGGGCCCTATAGAGTTGCAGCAAGACTTCCCTACTCTTATACTCTAATCCTTTCATAATGAATGCTAACATACCGTTCGCCTTCCTAATTGCTGCTGCCCCTGCAGACTAACTTTCTGTGATTGGTGTACAAGGACACCCAAGTCCCTCTGGACGCTAACACATTCTAATCTCTCCCCTTCTAAAAAATAACCCGCTCTACTGTTTTTGCTACCTAGGTGGATGACTTCCCACTTCGCTACATTATACTTCATCTGCCACCTCCCTACCCAATCACCTAACCTATCTATGTCTCGCTGGATTTTTTTAATGTCGTCCTCTGTGTTGGCACTTCCTCCTAGTTTTGTGTCATCCACGAATTTAGATATATTAACTTCGATATCCTCATCTAGATTATTTGTACAGAACGTTTACGATTGTACAGAATTTTGGAAAATGCTCGAACTCAGTCTTCATTTGGTTGCCAGCTTTTCACAGCACTCAAACAAATGCAGAAAACTGGCTTCTAATTGAGATTACATTTAAGACGTTTCCCAAAATTTTGTGGGATCTTAAATTTTAACACCATGTCGATCCACAGAGGGGCTAAGGAGACATCAGAACTAAGTAAATTTCCAACTCTCACGAAAATCAAGCAATGGTGGATAACGTACAGTTTGAAAATGATGAAGAGAACTGATCAAGAGAATAATGCTTTCTGAGCCAAGTTAAGCACAGAATTTAATGCCTTGTTGAAACTGACTCATCTTTAAGAATCACTCTATCAATGCAAAACCACATCTCTCTCATAAATCAATACACAAATTCTTAAGTGCAAGCACTGAAACTAAGCCATAGAGGCCAGTAAGGTCCCATGATCCACCGGTGGTCTGTGCTAGGTTAATGGATCTGAGCCTGGGTGACAACAGGGAAGCGAGAATTGATCTCAGCACACAAGAGAGTTGAGCCTGGAATCAAGCTCCCAACCCTCTATCCAGTGGTCCTTTTGGGATAGTGGAAGCTGAAAAATCTTAGCATGTAAAGTCACTTTGTCCTATAATGTCAAATTTCATAAGATTTTTCCACAAATCTAAATTTTAATTTGGAAGCTGGTTCTTTTTATGAACTGCAAAAGATTGGGTTCCAAATTAAGATTGAATTTAAGAATGTTCCACAAGAATGTGCGATCTTAAACATTAACAAAAAATTATAATACTTGCATTTGGTATAATGCCTTTCATGTCAGGAGGACATTTCAAAGCACTTCATAGAATATAGTATGAAGCATAGTGACTGCATTTCAAGTGTAAGCAGCAGTCTGTTTACATACAGCAATATCCTACAAACAACCATGAAGTGAATGACCAATTTTATTTGGGGGATAGTTGCCAGGACACCAGGAGAAACTCCCTTCTCTTTTCAAATAGTGCCATGGGATCATTAACATGCATTTGAAGAGGCAGACAGGACCTCAGTTTCACACCTCATCCAAAAGACGGAACCCTCAACAATACCGCCCACCCCCAACACTGCACTGGAGTGTCAGCCTGGACTATAAGTTACAAGTCCGGAACTGGGGCTTGAACCCACAACCTTCTGATTTAGAGGCGAGAGTGCTACCAACTGTCCCAGACTGATACCATGAAAAAAAATGGGTCTTAAAAGCTAAGACAATGGAATCTCAGGTATCAGAGAGGACAGATTGGTCTAACTAATGCTTTTCAGAGTCCACTTGTGAAAAGATGCGGGAGTGTGTAAAGAAGAATGGTGACAAAATATTAATCTTACAACACATTATACTCTAGTGGATGAAATTCCATTATTTGGTGCAACTTATGAGGAAATCTTCTGTAACTGAGCACTACCAAAGTGGTAACTTTACTGACCAGCAGAATGTATGGCACTGTGAGTGAAACAACTGTTTAATGCTGACTCAGCACAATGTTAAACCTATTTACAACTAACTTTCATCACAGGGTACTTACTCTGTGACACGAACACTGATATGACTTTCTATAAGAACCAGATTAAATCTATACTGACTCCATATCTCTGGAGGACAATAGGTTAAGCTAATCTTACATTCACAATACACCACATGGTTTTAATCTGCATGGGTCAAAGATCATGGTACGCAACCCTCGCCCCAAGTCTATAATGTTTGCATAGGTAGAAAGAAGGAATCAGTAGCACATGTGGCATTCTCAACCCAATAGTGCACACTCAACCAGAGAGAGCACCCAAGACCAGAGGGCACACTCAACCAAGGTGTGTACAGTCATTCAGAAAAAATACACTAAACCAGGGATGCATATTCAACCAGGAAACACACACTCAAACCAAATGTTCATACTCAATTAAGGAATGTATATTCAGCCAGAGTGCACACTCAGCCAAAACATGCACCCTCACACAACATGACAATGCACACTCAATCTGACATTGTACATTCAACCTGACTGCCGGTACTCACCCCAAGAATATACATTCAACAAGACAGTGCTTCCTGCACTGCAAGTTACATCAATTAATGTAGCAGGAAATGAACCAGGGATGGAGATGGAGCCTTGTCTAACAACCATATCCAAGGTCCTTCAATCGATAAAGTTTTTATATACAACAACAACAAAATTACATTTATAGAGCGCCTTTCACATCGGGAGGACGTCCCAAAGCACTGAACAGTCAGATGTCGGGGCCCGAGCATGGGAGAGGGGTGGTGTAGGGGTGAGAGAAGGCAGAGAGGTGGGAGGGAGACCAAAGGCACGATCAAAGACAAGGGTCTTGAGACTGGCCTTGAAGGATGCAAGGGAGGAAGTGAAGCAAAGGGACCGTGTGGAGGCAGAGAGGCTGAAAGCCCGGCCACCGATGGTAGGGTCGATCGGGCGGGAGACATGGAGCAGGCCGGAGCCTGATGAGTGGAGGGAGCGGTCAGGTTGGTAGGGAGTCAGCAGGTCAGAGAGGTAGGATCGGGCAAGGCCATGGATGGTCTTAAAGGCGAGAATGAGGATCTTGAACTCGATCCTCTGGGGGATGGGGAGCCAGTGGAGTCGGGCGAGGGTGGGAGTGATGGGGTCACAGAACCTGGTGCGTGAGAGTACACGAGCTGCAGAGTTTTGGATGATCTGCAGCTTGTGAAGGGAAGAGTTGGGAAGGCCGACGAGGAGGGAGTTCCTGTAATCTAGCCTTGAGGTGACGAATGCGTGGGTGAGGGTTTCGACAGCCTGAGAGGTGAGGCAGTGGCGGAGTCTGGCAATGTTGCGGAGGTGGTGGTAGGCAGTGCCGGTCATGGCGTAGATGTGGGGGAGAAAGGACAGTTCCGGGTCAAACAAGACACCCAGGTTCCTGATGGGCTTAGTGAGGTTGAGTGTGCAGCCACGGATGCTGATGCTGCCAGTGCCTGAGGTGCGGAGGTGCTGGCACGAGCCAATCAGGGGGGCCTCGGTCTTGCTGACGTTGAATTGGAGAAAGTTGGCCCACGTCCAGGACTTGATGTCGGACAGGCAATCGGTCAGTAGTCCTGGAGTTCAGGGTGGAGGCAGAGAGGTAGAGTTGGGTATCATTCGCATACATGTGGAAATTTACCCCATGTCTGCGGATGACGTCATATAAGCCACTGGATAGGCAACTCTGTGGTACTGGATCAATCCACCTCAGGGCCAGGTAAAACAGGCACAGCCACAGGAACCCCCAATCACAAAGTAGCAAAGAGAGTGATACAGAGTGGACACAACAGGCCCAATAGAGGAAAATAACAAAACATACTAAGATGAGTTAACACATATACTCAGTGATCCAGTTACAGTGACCTTGTATTGACAGCATTGCTGTCGGCAGTTAGCATTGTTTCCTTGTTTTTTTAATTGTCAGGTAGTGTAACCAGAGCCACCAGTACAGAGTGCCTTAGAACCTAAGATTGTCACTGGCAGCTTCTGCAAAGTCAATGAATAGATTTATATGAAATCAGAATATGACACATTATCCTGCAGCTCACTGATCAAGGGACCATTTGTGCACAAGACCCAGCATTCATAGCCCACAGCAAACAAAGAACAGAATCTGAGCACTGTCAGAGAGACAGTTACAAAAATGCTCAAGGTTTAATTCAGACTATTCATTCAATTTAAACTTTGCACAAGTCACAATAGTGTTAGTGTTTGAATAAAGTCACTCTTTCACTGGTAGGCGCAACATCGAGAATTGTGTGATTAATGACAACCAAATTACCAATTTTTAACATCAGTGCAATTATTGCATTCAATACAGACTGAAACAGTCACATGCTTCACTGCAGGTTGCGTTGGCTGCTGACAGCGGTAATGTACACAATGTATTTCCTTGCTATCTTTTATTTTTGTGTGTGCGTTGGGGGGCGGGGGAGGGGTGTGGGGGGCGGGGGGCACACCATCCAAATGAGGGCGGTTCATTTTCTTTTATTGTATAATCAAGGTAAAGAGCTAAGTACATCATCACTAAAGTGAGGTGAAGTTGAAAAAATGAGAGATAAATCAATCTCTCATTGATTGATTTGGTCAAGGAGTGGTACTTAGGTGATGCCAAGTTTGAGTTTTAAATGCCTTTATTGGTTGTGGGATGAAGGAAAGACTGAGGGAAGTGAGGCAATCCTCAGTCTTGAAATGTGGGGAAGAACCTGAGAGATTGAGAAAGAATAAGATAAGCCTGAATATGAACAATGTTGTAGGCTATAGGATTTTCCCTCCTTAGAAGAGAGGTAGGCAAAGTCTCCTTAGAGCTGAGCTGACCCCAATGTGACATGCTTGGCAACGGAATGCAGAATCAAGTTAACCCTCCATGGCGGTCTCGGGTGTCTGGTTGTTGTGCTAGGTGAGTCCATAGTACTGTTGATGACAGACAAGGCAGCCTAGCTTATCGGCAGGACTTGGAGGGACAGTGAGTCTGGGAGCAGGGAGTCTACATTCGAGATACAGGGAAATTTCCGTACATAGGTGGCATGTGAATGTGTAACTCTCAGTCTGATTTGGATACTCTTATGTATGGTGGCATGTGTCAGATGCCATGCATCAGAAAACTAAGAACAATTGTGTGTTGGAGTTTGTTAAGATCCGAACTCATGATCGGGGAGGGTGTGTTTGGGGGTGGGGGGGGGGAAAGGAGGGTGATCAAAGGCACAGTCAAAGAGGAGGGTCTTGAAATGGGTTTTGAAGGAGGCAAGGGAGGGTGCAAGGCGGAGGGATTGTTGGATGGAGTTCCAGAGGGTGGGGGCTGAGTGGCAGAAGGCTCGCCTGCCAATGGTGGGGTGGGCGAGGCGGTGGACATGAAGCAGACCGAAGCCTGCTGAGCGGAGGAGCGGGCAGGTTGGTAGGGGTTTAGGGAGTCGCAGAAGTAGGAGGGAGCGAGGCCGTGGCGGGCTTTGAAAGTGAGGACCAGGATCTTGAACTGTATCCTCTGTGTGATGGAAAGCCAGTGGAGTCGGGTGAGGATGCGGTGATAGGGTCACGGATCCTGGTGCGGGAGAGGACACGGCTGCAGAGTTCTGGATGATCTGCAGCCTATGGAGGGAGGAGTTAGGGAGGCCCATAGGTAGGGAATTTGCTAGTCAAGCATGGATATTAAGAATGCGTGTATGAGGTTTTTCGGTGGCCTGCGGTGTGAGACAATGGCGGAGCCAGGCAATGTTGCAGAGGTGGGGGAAGGCAGAGCAGGTCATGGCACGGATGTGGGGTAGAAAGGACAGTTGAGGGTCAAACAAGACAACACGGGTCCAGACTGGCTTAGCAAGGTGGAGTGTGCATCCTTGGGTAGTGATGCTGTCAACACCTGAGGTGTGGAGGCGTTGACGGAAGCCAATCAGGAGAGCCTCAGTCTTGTTGACATTCAACTGAAGAAAGTTAGCTCTCCAGGACTCAACCACCATATGAAATGCAAAGATTATTTTCTTCTTATGATACAACAATAAATTGCATTTATATAGCACTTTTAGCATAAAAAGAATGTCTTGAAGTGTTTAAACTGCCATGTGGAATATGGTTGTGCAACATAGAAATTCTGAAACTACACTGACTCAGGATACAAACGAACAGAATGAGTGGCTATAGGAGGTGACCTGCCCATCATTCCATGTGACTCCTACCTCTGTATGTTGAATCATGCGTTCCAGTTGGAATATCTGAGTCTTCACTTGGTCCTCTTTACTGATGAGGTAACTAATACTCTTGGACAGCTTGTCCTGTTGGTATGACAACAAAATGCAGAGCGGAATGAAACCAGAGAACATCATTCAGTCACACCGGCTGTCAACACTTCCACAATGTCTTCCTCTGTACAATACACACAACAATTATCAGCCCTATCGAAGTCAAAACTAAAGAAAAGGGAGGAAATAGATGAAAGCCGAGACTAAGGAAAAGGAAAGTAACTGATACGTAACATTATTAAATATTAAAGATTGAATAGAGACCAAGAATTAGGGGGATATTAAAATATCTCAATGAGTTGATATTTGAGAATATAATAAGTTCTTGTAGAAAATGAAAGCAGTCGCTGCCTTCTGTTCTGGTAACATAACCTACCTTGAGGATTTTGTAGGCACTGCTCATGGAGGTGACTTTGTGGTTAGCGTGTGATCCTCCAAGCTTACACAGGTGGCACACAGGCCGTCTGCACACTTCACAGTACATGCTCACCCTTTCCATTTCATGCTCAGGGCACATCAAAATCTGGTGGTGGTTGAGTGGGGAAGGGCAGAGGAACACAAGAAAACAAATACAAAGTGAATACAAATAGAAATAACTGTACATGCAACATCAATGCAAGTCGTAGAAATCCAACTGTGTTACTGTTTACTTATTTTTAATATTCATACCTTTTGCCCACAAAAAATACAGTCAATTCACTTTACAGTCTATTCTGTGAAGCGCTTTGAGACATCTAGAAAACATGAAAAGCGCTATATCAAATGCAAGGATTATTGTATTATTATTATACAATAACTGGAGAACACATAACTCGGGGAGGGGGACGGCAAAAAAATCACAATGGCAATCTTCCAAAGAGCATTCTTTTCTACCAGTGTTATTCCTGGAGTCAGGAATTATAATGGCCGAAAATCAACAGCAAGAAACTAAATTACTCAAATCTTTCATTTGCTGCCAGCATCAGTAACCTGCAGAGGCAGAGTACACTTATTATTGCTAGCATGAAGACCCACCTTGTGTCCATTAAAAAATGTCCCCAACCTGTTACTATTGTAGTGTTATTGAGGGAACGTTTATTGAGAAAGATCCATTTAATAAAAGAGTAAAATAGGGTGTGGGTAATACTCCAGTTAGAATGGCTGCATTGATCAATAACAATATACAGAAGATAAGCAGTTACGTGGGGAATCTACAGGATCGGGAAAGAACATTGTGCTCCATCTGGCCAGTCGCTAAGTTATCGCAAAGATTGCCCAGCTGGCAGGGGGCAGGGAATCTTTACACTCAGCTCCTGTTAATGCTTCAAGCCAAAACCCAAACGGTTAGGGTTGTCATAGCTGAACAAGCAGTGGGAAGCTTGCCAGACGGTGTTAGCATTGGCAAGCCACACAATTACAGTTGATTAAACTCCAGTAGAAGCTCAACACATACTCAGGGTTCTGGAAGTCAGACCCATGTGGAAACCCATCACCACGCTTAAAGATTATCTAACCCAGACTGAAGGTTCCATGTATGACCCCAAACACATGAAAAATGTTTTGAATTCAGTTTTCATCCAACATTTTTAAGAATAACTGAAAACTGGCTTCAAAATTAAGACTGAATTAAAAAAATGTCCACAGTTCTGCACAATAATAATAATAAACCTTGTATTTGATATAGCGCTTTATCACGTCTTCTAGACATCTCAAAATGCTTCACATAATATACTGTAAAGTGAATTGACTGTATATTATGTGGGCAAAACGCGGCAGCCAATTGCGCACAGCAGTGACCCATAAACAGTTGTGGATTGAAGTGACCAATCGCCTAACAACCGGGTTCCTTCTTACTGCTAGGTAAACAGAGGCATGGGGAATAAGGAAATTTGTCCAACATTTTGCCCTGCCAGGAATCGAACCCACCACTGCACCAGTTGCTACCTTCAGGAGAGATCGGTAAACGGGAAGAATATTGAAAGAAAAATTTAGCTTGGTGTCATTTTCATTTATCTCCCATCAAATTTACACATGGGCTCTAACACCAAGATAATGCTCAGAATACAAGATGAGTGAAGCTGAATGGATGACATGCAGCTGTTACTCTTGCATGTGGGGCATCTGAATGCAACATCTGCCACACATTCATAGAGTGCAACATCTGTCGCATATTTATCTGTCAGTCTTGTGATAAGTGTCATAATTTACGCATGATTCACTGGGACTGAAGGTTTGGGCTCTGTCTCTGTTATTCCAAACACCCTCCTTAAAAGAGGGTCATTCTCTCTTTTAAAGAAAGAAGAATCTAGAAACCATTGTGCCACTGTAAATTATTTATCCTTATTTCATGAATGAGCAAATCAAATGTTTGTGAAGGGATTTAGCAACTTCAGAGATGGTGAATGAAACTCTTCAGAGTGAAAATTCTGTGTTTCTCTTCAGAAAAACACATGAGAAATAATCTCTGACCAACTGACAGCGATAAAAACTAAAATCAATCTCAATCGCTCCTCGAAATGTTCAGGACGCTTTAACTCCTGTTTCATGTGACTGTTCTAAGGGATATGTTAGTTTTAGCATTCATCTGTACATTTTGGTCAGATTGAATAAGCAAGTAAATCAACTCAACCGTGTAGCCTACACACTCATACCTCACTGTGCCATTTTATCATAAAATTTAAGATTGCACAAAGAAGTGGAACATTCCAAAATTTAGTTGTAATTTGGAAGCTGGTTCCTTTTAAGAGTCCGGAAAATCTACTTATAAATTAAGACTGAATTTAAGAATTTTCCACAATTTGGTGCAATCTTACATTTTAAGACAAAATGGGCTTAGAAACTAAAAGTAGGTGGAATTTCGGGTGTTGTGTTCTCAATTGCAATTAAGTAACTTGGCCAGGATCTAAGTTCTTATTGCAGCTGAAGATTCTGCATGCTATAACATGGATTCACTTGAGAAAATGCTGTTTATGCTACACCCACTGGTGAAACTACACTAAAGCCCTTTAAAACATGTATTGTCACTTCAAACATATCTTCCTTGATCTTTAGATTATTCCCACTTCTGAATTTCTCCACAGTTCCTTAGAGACTTTCTTTTATAAGAAAGGCCCAATATAAAAGCAAGCTATTATTGCTGTTATCCTTAACATGCTGTGTCTCTGTTAATAAACACCAGTAGAATTGGTATTTCTCACTCAAAGCTCTACAGCTTGTATAGGAGAGGCTGTGAGTCACTGAAGTATCTCAACTCCCTGCTAATGCAATGCTCTCCATTTGCCCGGCTGATTCACGGTGCAGCTATGCTCTTATCAAATTAATTATTAAAGTGCTGTCTTCATGAAACAGTGCTTAGCAAATCTTTATTCCTCTCTGGAGGAACAGAAATGGCATGTGTCATTTTCGTCATAATGACATTGCAAGCTGATCTTTTTTGTTTGGTCACTCGAGCGTCTGACACACGCAGACCCGCACCCTAGCAAGAGAGGAACAGACCAGGAGCACAGAGACATATGGTAGTGGGGGGAAGAAGAGGAAAAATAATAGGACACACTAAGTTTATAAATTTATATTTTCTTATAAAAGAAATTTGTCAAAATGTTTTTTTTAAAGCTTGTCAAATTCTGATACATGAAGGCATGGTTGCATTCATTTTAGAAATTCCAGTGTAATAAGCACAGCCGTGTTGGGAGTAAGCTTTAAAAACAGTGGCAACAGGAGCACAGTACCTTAGGTCGGAAGTTGTTGGTTGGTCCCGCATACTCGTGCTGAGCCTTTGGAGTTCCCCATGGATGATGGAGCTTGAAGCACTCATTGCAATAGCTTGCCTTGCAGTCCATGCAGCTCTTGGTGGCTTCCTGGGGCGGGGGCTTGCAGAGATTGCACATGATGGCCACAGCTGCCCTGGCTGCTTGTCTGTATCGTTCCACAATCGTTTCCAACGTGAAGTTTCGGAAGAGGCCGCTAATACCACGTTCGCCCAAATCAACATCATGTTTGCAACTTGGGCAAGGGAAAGTAGTGACTCCCTGACTGTGGATGGTTCGCTTCCAGCCTTGATGAGTACCAGATCCTAATTTGTGTAAGAATCAGGGAAAGGTAGAGAGGCAGAAACAGGTAGGGGGAGGGGAAGGAGGAAAACAGAGATTTGATAGAGTAATAAAATAATGTACATGATTGAAACATTGTCTATAAAACTTGCTATTTTACTGTGTATCCTTAAATCTACCAGCACCAATATGCTGCACGATATTGGACGCTGGCCTATTTCCCCTACCCACCAATATAGCTTCTGTCAAGTTACTTAGGGACCAAAGGAGAACAAATTGTTGGGGCACTGCCAAAGAATTAAGTGGTGTCAATTATAAAGAGGAACCCTGGCGCATTGTTACATTACATGGAAAATAAGGAATACTTGTGGAGAAATTTCACCTGCATCTGGATTTACTTGACTTACCCAACATTTCATGTGCCAGAATTTGGCAAATTGTTGAATTGAGTCTTAACTTTGAATTCTTAAAAGAACTTACAGAAAACTGTAAGAACTGAATTTAAGAATTTGTCAAATTCTGGATGCTCTGAAATGCTAAGAATGTCCAGTATATTTAGACCTGGTGTGGAATTTCTACTCCACTCTGTGTACCAGTGGATCTTATTTTTCACTGCCTTTCCATTTGAGTTTATACTGCTCCTCTACATGTCCTAGATTGCTGCAGTATTGCAAACTGTAGCTTTACAATGCAGCGCCAAGTAAGAACCACTTTATCACATTATGAAGATGGGCCATTACTTATAATGCACTTAGTCAACAGGAAGGAATATCACTGAAACCTAATGCACTGTTCTATTGAGATCATAGTTATCCTCAGATAATAATCAAGGCGTACCACAATCTGATGTTTCATACAAGCTATGCTTCACATTATTATTAATCTTTACAATATTCTACCATTATTTCTTGTTTTTGTGAAACTGAAACTGTTTACATTGGAACAAAGAAAGTAAAACAGGCCTGTTAGAGGTTTTACATTAGATTTTTTTATTGGAGGGTATGTAAAGGGAGACTATTTTTACTGATCAGTAAAAAGTCAGTAACACGAGGGCATGAACTGAGAATCACCACCAGAAGAGAAATAGTCAGTGAGTGTTAGTGGGCTACTCAATCATTCTTCATAGCCAAGCCTGAAACTCTCCTAACCTGACAATCACAACACAAGCACTTCCAGAAACGCTGTCCAATTCTCCACTTCCTATTTAGAGAAGCTGAGACCAAAAAGATGATCCCAATCCTGGCTCAAACTGACTAACACAGACCAGGGATCGGACCTGCAATCTTCCTTGTCTGTACAATCCAATACCATACAACAGGATGCATTTTCTTTTGGAAAACTACAAGGTAAAATATTTTATAACCTTGTTGTTATTCTTTATTCTACAGGAATATTCGTCCTTCAAAACTAATGAACAAGACTTGATTCTAGAGTGCAGTATCCTCAGATATATTAAATACAATATCTCAGAAAATAAAAAAAATTAGCAGATAGGATCACACTGAGTGCTGATTTAGTTTTAAATGAAGGGAGTTGGCTAACACAATGTAGGCTGGGGTTCGTGGTGTAGGCATTTGGTAAGCAGCTGCAAGAAGTGGAGTCCTGTAGTTCAGTGGTTAGAGTACTCGCTTTGCAAGCGAGAGACCTGGTTTCAATTCCCGGCAGGGCGAAACTTTGGGCAAGTTTCCTTACCCCACACGCCTGATAATAATCCCTCAAGAAAACAAACAATAAGAAATTGGTCACTTCAAACCACAACTGTTTGTGGAACACTGTTGTGCGCAATTGGCTGATGCATTTCACCCACAAATACACAGTCAATTCACTTTACAGTCTATTCTGTGAGGCGCTTTGAGACGTCTAGAAGTCGTGAAAAGCACTCTATCAAATGCAAGGATTATTATTATTAAATAATTGAAGGTATACAATGCTCACATTTTCCAATGTGTATTTGAATATGCAAACATTGTACCAATGCTATTCACCTATCTTAATATGCAAAATGTGGATTGCTGCAGAGGAAAAGTAGGGACAGGCAGCTCAGCTGCTTCTCCCCCTCCCCGGTAATCCACACATACACCTGTCCCTTCACCCTCCCCCAACACACAGGCACGACAGACAAGAGGAAATAATTCTTTCCAGGAAGGGCAATCAAAGAGTGAGTCACCAGGAGGGTGGTAGAGGCCAGGACATTTCAGAAACAGTTTGATGGGGCGATAGTAGGGTGGGTATGCTGGAATCATGAGATTAGAAGTGTCTAAGGGTCCTCGTTGTTTGTACCTCTCTTGTGATCTTATGTCTAGTCCAGCCATGACCACAGCAAAAGAAAGATTTAAGAGGAAAAGTGGTGATGCAGCTGTGAGTTGTCTTTATAGTACAGATATAAATGATATTTTTAAAAGCCCATCTAATTTAACTATATTGGCACTCAGGTTTTGTATGAAATGGCCTGTGAAAAATAACTATATAAAATATAATTGAACAGACAAGTGTAATCCTTAGTGGTTGTGCAATACATATAGGGTCGCGAACAAAGAAACACTAAATAATGGGCACTGGGGATACAGTACTGTGAAATTGTTTGGAAAGGGTAAATCTGTTACCTGCTCCAATTTGGGGAGGACAAGTTTGCAGGGCTATGGGGAGAGCGCAGGGGAGTGGGATTAATTTGGATAGCTCTTTTAAAAGAGCCAACACAGACACGATGGGCCAAATGGCCTCCTTCTGTGCTGTATCATTCTATGATTCCACTGGGATGAGAAGAGGTAAAAGTGATTGCTCAGGAGAGAGTCAATCACTCCCCCAGCAAGGACAACAATCTGAAGATAAAGCGATTACATTTCTACTGACATTTTTATGGAAATCTTTAAAAATACACTGTTAGCCATAACATTTACAGTCAGTCTCTGGGGCAGGATCCAGGATTTTAAAATTATTTGCTCTTTAAATTTTATTATGTTTACAATTCTTATAAACTTGCTGTAAATAGGAAATCTGTACCGGCACAGCAATATTTTAATGAATTCATTTAATTACATTGGATTTATTGCTTGACAATATACAGTACTCTACTGCTACTTGATACTTTGTAAAATAACCTGTAAAGGTTTTAGCTAACAGTGTCCTGGATTATTTATGACACCTACTGTATCTCAGGCATAGGAGAGCATTATATTCACTGGCCTGTGAGTAAGACACCCTGACTGGACATGCATACATGAGGAGGACGGCATCACTGCCTCACTCCACACCCAAAGCTCCCTCTTGCCTTCACTTCACACACACTGTTGCTCAGTAAAGGGAACTATAGTTTGTCACATTACCAGCTCCTGCACAGCTTAAAGGAAAGGAATCCAAATTATTCTAAAAAAATAAAATTACCAAATAATTATTTTATGAAAGAAAATGTTGTGCATTCATAGAGTGATAACTCACTTGAATCCCCTATGCAACAAATGCACTTTTACAGTCAAATAATATAACATGTGACATTTTGAAGGTTACAGACTGTGTATTCATCTTTAAAAGAACAACATCATGGGCATTGTCCACTCAACAGGCTCCTCTACATGGTGTTTAGCTCATCTAAAATATAATCGTATTAGTTGGAATAATGACAATGAAATCTGAAATGACTTCATGCAAGTCAAAACTGAAGATGATGCTGTTAGAGACTAAACTCCTCAAAGGATTTACACTCAACTAACATCTTCCCAGCACCACCGAGTAACTGAAAAACTAAACACAGTTCAGGCCTTTGGAGAATCGAGATATATTTATGATCACCTGCAGAACTGATGCAGGTTTAAATCTGAATAGGAAAATTGTACAGTAAGTACAATTACTGTCTGTCCTGGAAGGGACCAAGAAACACTGAAAATTATTTATCAACAAATTTTTAGCGATGAAGGTGATGGGTTTCCGCATGTGTCAGACACCTGGCTGACCCAAAAAAACAAAAATAACCATCACGTTATAAAGGGGGTCCAGCTGTAACTCTTATTTATTTAAAAAAAGGCATGGAATGATTTTACACATATACTGGGGCTGACGTAACAGTTATAATATTAACTTAACCCCTCAATTAGGTTACTATCTTGCAGTCTTCTCAGGAATCCATTAGACTCGCTGGTCAAAGGTAAAACATTGAGTCCGAGAAATCTCTGAGGCAAAATAATATGAAAGGAATGGTGGAGGAGGGACTGAAACAGTGCAACAAAGAGGAGCTGATAGATATCAGAAGTCCACTTGGTCTGGGAACGGAGAGCAGGGTTATCAGTAATTCACAAACATTCGTCACAATGAGCAGCAACAAAAATTCAAGCCTTAACTTTTCAAAATGAAATTGGATTTTAGGACTTAAAAATCAAAGCTTACTTCAATGCTGAACCTTTCTGTAACATTAAGCTTGTTAAGACAATAAATGCATCCAATACCACAAAAGAATGTGCTGAGTGACAGAAGATGATATCGCAGTTATTAATCTGTTGGCACTTGAGACCTCCTTGGTTATTATTGGAAAATGAAGATCTTTTTATTGCAGCAAAGTCCACATTGTTTGAAGATTAAAATGTTTCCAAGTTATGAAGGATGAAAGTCTATTAGTAATGTGTCAGGAGCAGAAATTAACGCAAAAATGCAATGTCTTAGCAAACGGCCACACCTGGAGAGGTAAAGGTATTAATTGGCTACAATAAGAAGCTTTTTTCAATGAATCATTGGCCTACTTGGCAGTGGGATAAGAAAATCTGATTTGGGAAATGTTTTGACTCTTAGTTTTCCTCCACTTCCAACAGAAACAGGTGATGTCAATGTAAGCAGATATTTGACTAAGACTGTGAAGCTAGAGGCCTAGAGTGCAATATTAACAAGCTTCAAGTAAAACTAGAGATTATGAGATTTGCTCCCTCGTGGACATGTGGAACAAACTCCCAGCAAAAGTAGCTGCTATTCAATTATCTCCTTCGAAACAAACTGGACATGTATGTGCTTGAGGAGGGCAGTGAACCACACACAGATAGGTACAATCTGTATGATATATGATTTTTGTGTGTCAGAACCAGGGTTGGGATTAGGATGGGTGGGGGGTGGTGGGTGCCTTGTGCACTGTAGCAACCCAGGATTGAGTAGTGAAGATGCAGGGGAATTAATAAATAATCTAGATTTTTTGGCTGATTACCTTCGGGATTCATGGAATAGCTGAACAAACCTTGTGTGATATGTGTCAATCCATTTATTTTGTGAAACAAGTGGGAATGTTAAGATATACACAGGAAGAAATTCTACCAAGGTCCAGATTTACTCTATTCATGATTTTATGCCATATTTCAAAGGGTGCATAATTTGTCAAATTGTTGATTTCAGACTTAACTCTCAAGTCTGTTTTTCTGTAGTTCTTAAAATAATTTAAGAGAAAACAGCTTCAAAATTAAGGCTGCGTTTGGCAAATTCTGAATGCACTGAAATGCTACACAAATAGAGTAAACAAAGACACTGGTGGAATGTCTCCCTATTGCTATTTAGCGGTTTATTTTAAACAAGTTATTTACATTTTGAAGCATTGGCAGGTTGTCAGTCACAAGCAAGAAAAAAAAACCAAAAGCAGCAAAATAATGAAGCCGGTTAAAGCAGGACCAAATGAAACATCAGTGAGCCCAGCACACCAAACAGCACAGCACACAACACAAGCAGGCATCTAAACAGACAAATGAACCAAGCAATGAGGAACCTAAATGCTGTAAACCAATACAGTGGTCAAGTTAAGCTGAAGTTCACATAGGTCCACATCCTTTGCTGTTTGTGGAATGGTGACTAAAACAGAAATTGCATGCATTATTACAACTAGTTCTGCAGCCTGTGTCCTCTCCCGCACCAGGCTCCGTGACCCTATCACCCCTCGCCCGACTCCACTGGCTTCCCATCACACAGAGGATACAATTCAGTCTTCACCTTCAAAGCCCTCGGACGGCCTTACTCCTCTCTACCCTTGTGACCTCCTAACCCCCTACCAACCTGCCTGCTCCCTCTGCTCAGTGGGCTCCGGCCTGCTTCACGTCCCCCATCTCACCCATCCCACCACTGGCGGACGGGCCTTCAGCCACTCTGCCCCCACCATCTGGAGCTCCATCTGCAGTCCCTCCACCTCATCCCCTCCCTTGCCTCCTTCAAGACCCATCTCAAGACTCTCCTCTTCAACCGTGCCTTCGGTCACCCTCCTTCCCCCCACTGCCCTCCCCGATCCCCAACTCGGGTCCGAAACATTGATTATCCAGCGCCTTGGGACGTCCTCCCAACATGAAAGGCACTACACAAATGTAATTTTGTTGTTGTACTTGTGTGAGTGTGTGTGTGATGTGCGTGTATGATGTGTATGTGTTGTGAAAGGCACTATACGATTGTAATTTGTTGTTGTTTGTGTGTGCACCACAACTAGTCTGGATGGCAAGAACAAGCCTGACACACATTAAGACAAATAATAATGCACAAGTTTCATGTCATTATTCTCACGAGGAAGTGTAGAAATTCATTTTAAATTCATTTGTTTGTTTAATTTATAAAGGATTTTCAATACTCCCGTCTTTCCTCAACAGTTACGAGCCAAATCGTTTTCAGCATTTTCATAGGGTCGGGAGAAATTCATAATTTTATGTTCCACATTATGCTCCATTATGTTAACTCTAGAACTTGACCACTGATATTGAACTTTTAAAAATATTACTCAGGTATTTAGCTGGCATTACACAGGCTAAACATTTGAGAGAACTAAAGCTAAGAGCCACTACATCTAAACAAACACACAGTAGTTCTACCTTTTTTCCTGAATGACCTTCGCATTGAGGCTGAAACAATTAACAGAAAGTCAGGGATAATCCTACAGTACAATTGTTATTACTGTATAATGCGCTAAACTCAAAACCAATGTTAACCGTATAGTAAAGGAATTACTTCCCAGGCAACATTACACACACTGGATTTGGATTACCGGATTTCCACATTCAAATCTTCATTACATTTCCGAATCAAGCCCTTTAACAAAACAGGATGGCAGATTTCTAAAGTTGTAAATATGTTCAAAATACCGACAGAAGCGATTGTTGTAAGCGCAGGGTACAATTTGTAGTGTTCCTTAACGGATTTATTAAAGAGAAATGCATAATTATGAAGTTACTAAAGGATTGAATGTGCTGAAGAATGCATTCAATAAAGTTTGAGAAACTCACTATTGCATTCTTTATCCCATTCAATCATTCAACAATAACTTGCTCAAGTCAAAGCACTTTAATTCAATAATTACAAGAGTAATCTGCAAAGAAATACCATACAATAGGCACCTCCCTTCCAGGAACTTATTTGAATAGTGTTGAATGGCACCAGGATACAAACATTAATGTGGAGCGATTCACTTACTCCTGGAGTGAAATACTGTACCAAACAAAATAGAGATCTCACATTGTCTAAATTATATTCTAGGACTTTACATGCTATGCTTACACTAATTGTGAAAAACAAAGTCATTAATAGTAACATAGTTTCTGTCTGAAAATAAAAAGTTATTACATTATTCTCATCAGTTAAAGCCATGGTATAAAATGGATAATACACATTCAGGACTAAAATACAATGATTTCAAAGAACATTTCTTAATAAAAACTCCAAGTTGCAAATGGGGATTCCTTACAGCAATCAACAGTACATCATGCTGAGACGCAGTAACTCTGCTCTGATCTTGTCAGTCTGCATAAAGTACTTACAGTTATCGGAATGAATCTTCATTTGCACCGCAAAGTAAACTTATTAAGGAACCCTATTACAAATCACCACATATTAGACCTAGGTATCATTATAAGGAAAGTTCAGTTTCATTTAGTTAACTACTGTAATACGTACTGAGGAAATTCTAAGACACAAATTCTGTAGCTGTATCACAAATTCAGACCTGCAAATTTCTGCACTAGAGTAACAAACCGCAAAAGGCTAATTGTTCGAACGTTGGTTAATTTATGAACCTTGGAAAGCAGAACATCTTTTTCTCTGATGGTCTGTAAATGTACTGACCTTTGAAGCACTACCGATGAAGAATTCATTTGTTTTCTGTTTATTTAGGAGTTGCTGAAATTTTAGAGAAACCTTTCACAATGGATTCAGTGGTACTGTAAATCAGCACAATGCCCTTTCACCTCCTAGATCTGGGTTTGAATTCAAAGTAAAGAAATTAAACTCTTTCTAATGTCCACTTGAAAAGCCTTAAGTAAGGGTGGTTGCTCTCAGAAGTGCAAATGTTTCACTAAAATATCAGTAATTGCTCAAAGTATGTACTTAGGCAGTCGAGCGAGAGCTTAAAATGTGTCTAACCCATTCTTATATCTTGACTCGGGTTTTTGTAATACTAATAATTTTCAGAAGATGGTTGGGGTTTATCTTCAACATAGACATCCTTTAATTTTAAAATATATAATTTGTCACTAAGAAATAAAATGTTAAGCGTTCCGTGTTTCAAATCTACTTTGTAGTATTTGGCATTAAAGGGTTTGCCAAAAAAGGTTTAAATATGTTTACAACAGAAAGTCACAACATTCTGAAGACTCACAAGAAGTAAGGGTACGTAAGGCTAACTAACCTACATTCTTCAGTGCTTTTATTATTGATAAATGCACACTGAGATTGGGAGGACAAATTTAGCACGTGTGGTTATGTAGCCATTTACAGTAGCACTATTTTAGTCAGCATAGACAGAGTATATTCTAAAGATAAACCTCTACAGATATTGAACAGAACACAGGGTAATCTTGTGAGAGGGTAGCAAAGATACCAGAAATAGTACGTAGTCATTCCTGTCACTTCAGACAAAGTGATCCTTTTCAGGGAGCAGCTGCTTCAGTCAGGGATGGGTAAAGCCAAGCTCACAGACATGTCTTGGATTTGATGAATCACTTTGCTACAGCAGGTGGGAATGTCGATCAGTTTAAACATTTATTCTCTTAAGTTTTCCTGTTGCATTTGGTTCAATAGCAATGCAGTTCAAAACCACGATGAGCATTTATGTGACAGCCTATAAATTTAAAATTACACAATTTGAATAGGTGGTATTAAAAGACATTATCCCACTGCACTACTCCATGTTGTATGTCGAATGAATGAATCAATGCTCTTTCCTCAGCTTGTTTTGCCTTTACCTACACTCATTTTATTCAAATATTCTCTGGTCTCTTTCACTGTTTACATTTATATAGCCCACCTCACGCACGCTAGAGTCCCAGAGTGCTTCCAGGAATCTGCTGTGAGACATGCACACTCGCAAGTTCAATTCCAGGCAGGGCGAAACCTTGGGCAAGTTTCCTTGCTCCACACGCCTAATAATAATCCCTCCAAAAAACAAAAACAATAATAAATTGGTCATTTTCAATCTATGACTGTTTGTGGGACATTGCTGTGCGCAATTGGCTGCCGCGTTTGCCCACAAATATACAGTCAATTCACTTTACAGTGTCTTCTGTGAAGCGCTTTGGGACGTCCTCCCGACGTGGAAAGCGCTATATCAAATTCAAGGATTATTATTATTATTTATAAGACCTCAGGCCGAACCAAAGTCAAAGTCCCACAATAACGTAACACTCACGGCATTCCCTCGATAAAACACTATGTACATCGTGGATGTTTTTGCCAGCAGCCATTGATGGCACAATGGGGCTTTTTAGTTGTGCTGTAGGATAGCCTGACTCTACAAACAGCTTTAGATCCTAGTATCTGCACTGAAGGCCAATACTATTAGAACTATCAAATGTCTAGATCAATTGAATCAATTAAGTCCACAAATACTCTGCATCCAATAAGGCCACTCTGGGGCTCTCACATCACATTTTAACTCCCAGCCTGGAATTAAACTATAAACCTGAGAGTGTACCTGTACCTGCCAAATCTTTCAAATGACTTTAGATAATCGTGCAATTCATTTTGCCTTCTCAGAAGCAGTTTCCACATATCTGCAAGCAATATTTCCCCTCCAAATACACAAAGCAAAATAATTTAATATATTTGTTTTTAAAAATCAGAGATTCCGTGTTAGTTGGTTAAGCTACACTGTGAAGGGAAATGGAACCGCAAGGACTGGAAACACCACAGTTAAAGTTCCAGTAGGGGCGAGAAATTCCTCTGGAACAAGATATTTGGGTAGTGAAGCAATAAAAGAGGATGAAAGAGATGGCAGGATTGATCTACCTTAAGAAGGCCCTTCAGCCCATCTGATACCACCAGAATATCAGCCTACCATTCCCCTCATCACAGAATCAAGCTGCTTTTTAAATGAATACAGTGTCCTGGCCTCTGCCACCTTTCTCTTGACAACCTGTTTTAGTCATTGATTACCCTCTGAAAGAAAACCTTCCTGGTATCTGTCCTGCAATTGCCCTTTCCAGTCCTCTTGCACTACCATCATGATAGATATGTCCTAAAGTTGGTCTGGGTTTACTTTTTCAATCCCATTTAAAATTCTGTACACCTCTATGAGATCCACTCTGAGTCATTTTATCTCAAAAACAACAACAACAACAACTTGCATTTGTTTTGCGCCCCTCACACAAAGTAGCGTACCAAAGTGCTTGACAGTGGTGGAGCACGATGCCAAGCCGGGGGGAGGGGGGAGATGATTGTAGGCACGGCAAAGAGGAAGGAATTCAGGCATTATCTGAAGATGGGGAAGGAAGGGAAAGGTCTCAGGACTGAAAGGGGAGATTAAAAGATCTGCCAAGTTTTAATACAGCAGCGGAACAGCCTTGAGGGCTGGGTGGCCTCATCTGTTCCTGTTTTCCTATATTCCTACACTGTATTTTAAAAACCATTTAATAGAGAACAGAATCTGGCAAATTCTGAAATGGAGTCTTAAAACAAAGCTAATATTCTATAGGGCTTCAAAACCCTGTAGAAAACAGCTTTATGGTAATGTCGAGCTCAACAACTTGCTAAATTCTGCTCCCTCTGATCAGCTAAAATATGCTACAATACTGTACAATACAATACTGTACAATACAAGACCCAGGTGTAATTTCTGCCCCCCGCCCCCACCCTGATCTGTGTTGTTCTGCCCAGTTTACACTCTTGCTGAGCTCTTTCTGGCACTGGAACCCTAACCCTAATCCCAATTTATTTTCTACGCATATAGATATTTAGTCACACTCTCTGCTATAGTCAGTTAGAAAAGGACCCATCTGAAAAAAAACAGGAATCCCCCGTCCCCCTCTGCTCCACCATCAGCGACCACGGTTTTAGCCACTACACCCTGAAACTTTGGAACTGTCTCCCTCAATCCCTCCACCTTGCCCCCTCCTTCCCTTTTCCGGATCATGCCTGAAGACCTTCCTGTTTGACTTATGGTGCTTATGGTCATCTTCTCCCTCCCCCTGGTTTGGCGTTTGGTTTCACCACTGTGAAGTACTCCAAGATACTACCCAGCTTGAAGGGCCCTATATAATTGCAAATTTTGTTGTTATTCTTGAATTCAAACGCTTCTCCCATGCAGAACCAGTAATCTTTGTGAGTCTTCTACGGGGAATTTCCTGAAGTGTAATAACTCAACAAAATGAAAAATTGGACCTTTCAATATAATTATGTTCCACTCAAATTACAGTCCCATATATTTTAAGATGCACTGTAGTAGCCCTTTTATTCAGGTGCACAAATGGAAATAGATAGAAATGCAGTTGCTATTTGTTTAATCATAGTTCTAGGCTTGTGATCGAAAAAGGGTTAATCCAGTTCCAGAACATAAAGCATTTGAATGTGTTTTGACCCCTGAGCAAATGAAATTGGTAGAAAAGGGTTAGCTTCCATTAAGATCCCAATAAAGTAGACTTCTCATTTATAATGTAAGAGCATTATGAATAATCTGCACTAATGGCAGAACAGATCAGTGATGCATTCACTTAATGTCTCATCAGTGGTCTGTTACTCTGCACATCCCATACTCACATTCACTTGAAAAGGGTGTTAAGCTTCATTCAGGCTATTTTCTGGCACTGGAGAAGCTTACCCTGACAATCCCAGCCATCAAGCTGGCTTGCTAACTTTGACCTAGTAGCAAGCAATATTATTATTATATCCTCCAATACGTTTTCAGTCATTGGGAATTCAAAAATAAAGTAGTGGAAACTTAACTGACATGGCAGCAATGGATCTCGACAAGCATCTCCTCACTTCAATTATATTTTAATGTCATTGGATCACAGACAGGATGGTATCTGACATCATGTGTACATGGGGAAGCTCAGTGGAGCATTTACCCACTAAGCCTCTGCATAAAAAACAGTAATAGGCTCAAAAAAGGCACACAGCAGCATTGCCTGATATTCAAGTGCTTCTCTTGGCATCTTCTACTGTTATTTAGGTAATGAGCTCATTGAGTAAAGACTATGCACCTGTGGAATGAGAGATGCTATTGTGTTGCACACAAGACAGCTGGATAGGCATTCCACCTGGGTTACTCTATTAATGTGGCATTTCACAGCATCCAGAACTTGTTAAATTCTTAACTACAATCTTTAATTTTACAGCCAGTTTTCTGTAGGTTAGAAACATAGAAATTTACAGCACAGAAGGAAGCCATTCGGCCCATCAAGCAAGCACCAGCTCATAAAGCAAGGATATTGCTTCGATCCCACCACCCCATCTAATCCCTGTACCCCTTCAAGCTCTCTCTTTAATATGCCCGTCTACTTCCCTCTTGAAAGCTACAATGAACTCCACCTTCACCAAAGGTTCTTTTAAGAACTACAGAAAATGAGTTTTAAAGATAAAACTGGATTCAACAACTTTTAAAAACGCGGTGGATTTGAGGAGGACGGATTTCCAGGGTTATGGGGAAAGTGCTGGGGAGTGGGATTGACATTACATTGCTCTTTTCAAAGAGCCGTCACAGTCTCGATGGGCCAAATGGCCTCTTTTTGTGCTGTATGATTTTATGAATTTGTCAAATGAAATGTGAAATTAATAGAATAAATCTAGACCCAAGTGGAATTTCTACCCAGCCACCTCTATGTGTGTGTATGTAAACATTGTATGTCTCCCATCAACACTGATCACTCAGCCTCCAGCAGTGGCCTGTGAAAGCACAAGAGGCTTCAGGCAGCAGATGTGGTGAGAGGTCCCCAACTACACAAGGACATGGTGGCGGGCGGGTGGGCGGGCTGCGGAGGTGGACCAGCAGACAAGCTAAACTCAGAGTAAGTACCAGTTATTTCTCACCCTGTTAGAAACAAAGGCAATGGGAGAGATGATACATTATAAAATGAGAATGCCCGAAATCCAAAACAAAATCCAGAAACGCACAGCAGATCTGTCAGCATCTGAAGGAGATTGTTTAACACTCATCAGAACTGGACAGCGACATTTTCTCTTTCAGATGCTGACTGGGCTGCTGTGCACTTCTGTCAAGATCAATAGGAACTTTATCAGTCTCAAATTTGAAAAGAGGCACATGCCAGTCACTCATACACCCACCACAGCCATAGCTGTGATTTCAATTAAAATCAGTGTGGCTTCTAAAACTGTAATAAAAGTTATGATAACGGTGACTCTCTTTAACAAACCACACAGTGAAATTAAACTAGAAAGTCAGATATCTCAAAAACGTATTATTTGTTACTATTTATTGGATCATATTAAGTATTAAGCCCCTGAAAAGTTGAATTGAGGAAAGAGTATGGCTCAATATTATACAATGCTGAGAAGATATTCAATAAAAGTTTGAAATTTAGTAAACAGCAAAGATGTAATTTGATAAACATGAACATATTGAAACATTGTGATTGTACGTCTGCAATGTACTGTGTATCATCTATTTGGCCAGACTCAGTGAATTGCATATCGACAAGTCTGATGAATTACAACATCAAAAAGCAAGTCAATGGATCAGCCTGTTTCAGCATACCTTTGTACTAATATCACACCTGATTGTGTGACCTGGTGACTGCTGATATACATCAATCCCTTCTTCAAGTGTGTATTAGTTTAGAAACTGACTTCTCTAATGGTGAACACGTAAACTTCATTTTTGGTATCTCCGATACAGTATTACTTGTAGCAAAGATGTTTGCAGGGTTTTGGGGTAAGAGCGGGGGCGTGGGACTAGTTGGATAGCTACTTCAAAGAGCCGGCACAGGCGCGATGGGCCGAATGACCTCCTCCTTTGCTGTATGATTCTATATATACTTGCCGAGAAAATGAATGTTGCTATTTATCCCACTAAAGAACCCACTTAAGCAAAGAGCGCTGCTGCCTTTCTTTCTATAACAACTTGTCAGATGCTCTCGCGTACTGTAAAGCAGGGCCAGAAGCTGTGGCTTACCTGTCCTGTTGAGCCTATCAAGCCTCTCGACACTGGCCGAGGAGAGGCGGCGAGCTCGGGGACTGCTGATGGGAGTAGACGGATTGGAAAACTCTGAGTCTGTTTCGCCGAATGCATCCTCCCGGGACAGCAGGAGCTCTTTGGCGCATTTGTGACAGACGCTGTGCTGGCAAGGCAAGATCAGGGGGTGGGTAAAGAGCTCCTTACATGATGGGCAGATCAGTTCCCGCTCGATGTTCTTAATGGGAACCTGCAAATAACATAGGAGAGAGGCTGGACTGAGAGTTTGGTTGAGATATTCATCTGTCAGACAGCACACTGCTCATTGCAAGGAACACCAATGCATTCATATTAATCTGCACACAAATAAATACAGCCTGTCTTGTCTCCAGAGAGAAACCAATACCTCACACAAAAACAATAACACGCATGATACTCTGGGAAAGAAAGTTGACTGAGCATGTGTGCTGGAGTTCACAGGAGGCAGAGAAAAACAAATACAAAACTACAAAATACTAATAATAATCCTTGCATCTGATATAGTACTTTATCACTTTGTTGAGACGTCTCAAAGCGCTTCACAGAATGTACGGCAAAGTGAATTGACTGTAGATTTTGTGGGTGAAAATATACCAAAATATATAAAAATATGCAAAATACTGCATATGAGATATATTTTAAAAAATTCTATCGTCACTTTTTTTTCTTAAAAAGTTGGAAACAATTCCAGTGAGTCTGTAGATGTTGCTTTACTTTAC